>NC_137458.1:272845942-274177411 GCF_964235325.1 Thermobia domestica | reverse complement strand
GGGGTGCCCACAAAGGGGGGCTATGACGCAAACTGCGTCATTTAAATATTTTGGAGGGTTAAAAAAGTATATAATTATGTTTGAGGGGGTGTAAAAATTAATCGAAAATATTTTTTTTCATGGTGCGTCATGGGGGGTGCGTCATGGACTTGAGGGCGGATGGGCACCACTGCATTATATCATGATCTAAGAAAAGTCACAACTCCAATAATTTGTTGTGTGTGTTATCTAATTGATACAACAAAAATTTTAGGAATGGTCAAAAAAAAAGATCTAAAGATTGCGATCTTGGCCAAGAATTTGTTTTTGGATCAGGAGTCACAAAATTTTTGAACGGACCCCTAAATCAAGATTTATTTTATTATTATTATTATTATTATTATTATTATTATTATTATTATTATTATTATTATTATTATTATTATTATTATTATTATTATTATTACGGAATAAGCACATCATACTGAGTTAAGTGGTAGTTTGGGTTTGGCTACACAATATGTAGTTCTCCAGATATAAGACCTACAAGAAAATTATTGCCTGAAATATATTGGATCTTTTGATACAAAAACAAGTCTTCTGTTACTGACTTGTTTAATGTCATAACAATATAATGCATTTTTAATTAATTGTAATAGTGAAATAATTGTCATGTTAAGTGTAATTGTAGAAATTGAAGAAAAAGTGCAATTGAAGAAAACATTTTTTATCATTTCTACTTTAATATTATGAGGGGGGCGCGGTGGCTCAGTGGTAGAGCGTTCACCTCCGGTGCTTGGGGTCCCTGGTTCGATCCCAGCTCGCGCCGTGTGGACTTTGTGGTAGACAAACACCGTGTGCGTGGGTTTTCTCGGAGTTCTCCCGTTTCCTCCCACTTTCTTCATTCCACCATTTCACTCATTTCTCATTATCACCGTCTCCTTTAGCCTCACCGACATAACGTGAGACGTTAAACTTAAAGATTTCATTTCATTTTAATATTATGATTATAGTACTTTCTGTGAAAGAGGACCAAAAAGTGTCAATCCTCAGAAATATCTCGATGCAGAAGCGCCGGTTTTTGTAAATCAGTAAAGGTCTTTTAGTTAACTGTTCAAGACCGAGAATCTCAAGGTACAGACACCAGTCAGGCTTATAAGAGGACCCTTTCCTTGATAATTCTCGAAATTGGTTCGCCTAAAAATGGAATTTTAGGTATTTTTGATTGAATATATTTTTTCATGTTTTCCTTCTTGTTTTCACTGTGGAAAATACGTATTCTTGGATGAGATTATAGCAGTATAACTAGGGATATTCTAAGATTATAACCCCAACCTTAGTATTCCACGATTATGCCCCAAGATTAAGAGAGGCGATGACGATGATGACAGTAAACGAAATGTGAATTAAGAACCCGTATGGTCGGAAACGAGAACTTATGTACGGAGTGTTTGTCCACAACAAAGTTCACTTGGCGCAAGATGGGATTGAATGAAGGAATCTCGCGCACGAAATATATGATAAATGGAAGTTAGGAAATAGAAGTGGGATGATAAAATGAGAATTAAAAATAAATATAGTTTGTATAAAAGAAATGAACGATCATAGCTTTAATACACATTCATTTGCACAAGTCAGTTAATAAGGCATTAATTATGTGAGGGAGACATATACTGGATATAGTAAGAGGTGATGTTATAGCAACAAACATTAAAGAAAGACGTAAATGTCCTTTCTCACCAACGCTGTGTACAGAAAAAAAAAACAGCCTGGAGATTGTATCCATAAAATATACATTATAACAAGTATTCTGCTTGACAGCACTTAGATGAATTATATATCGTCACGATACGATTCCCTTTGCTATTATTTCTAAATTTCCAGACTGTAGTTAAATCTTATAAACTTAACTCCAGTAGACCTCCAATTGTCTCAAGGTGCTGGGCTTTTGTGACTCATAGTGAGAAACAAGCTAGAATTACACTTACTTAAGACAAACCACAAAAGACCATAATGTAAAAGGCTATTCGTAAAAACAAGTAAAATGTTACATGTACATCCCGTGAAGGAGTTTGTCAATTAACATTTGAAACCAGAAGTGGTTTTACATATCTAACACCTCCGGCTTTAGTAGAGGGATTAGTGCTTTTACGTTATAATATGAGTAGCTACTATAGTTTCCAAAGCATCTTCGTTTACACTTATACCCACCGTCGCTTCGCGCCTTCTCCCTACGGGCCCAACCCTGCAAGTTTGTCCAGACTTGAAGGGGAATGTATACAATTATTGCACAGTTGGTGCATGTTTTTTGCATCAATAATCTTTTTAAGGAGTATCAGTTTGCAGGCATATTATTGATCTGTACGATTATTTGAACATGTACCAAGATAATAACACTCGATAGTGGATTAAGGTACTATTTTAAGAAAGGAAAGTGAAATAAAATAATATAAAAAAGTAGACGACAGCTCGTAAAACTGCACAGCATGCTACTTATGTAGTGACTAAACAAGAACGATACTCTCCTGTTATTCTTAAAACTGTAAATAAATAAATACAAATTGAGAATTTTGTGTCAGTTTACAAATTTAAGAATAAAAGTACATGTTATTCTTTTAAAAAAATTATATCACAATAAATGTTACCTGTTTTCTTAATGCATGAGCTCGTAATTTATGGGAATTACATTTTGGACACAAGTTAACGTAAAGTTATTTATATAGCAATATTATATCCATTTATTTTTCTAAATTTTAAAGTGTGTTTCAACTGCATCAGCAAACATTCGACCACTTCAAAGTTTGGAATGTTAAATACTCTGTTACTACTTATCTTTAAATTATCTTTCGAAAATATTACTTAATCTTTGCTGACTGAAAACCAAATAATATTTTATTTGCCAAAGACGGTAATGAATATAAAAGTTGAAGATAGTCGTATGGATTATATATAATATACACTGTGACAACATCTTATTTTACAGTTGGCTCGGTAGCCGAGCGTGCAAGCCAAGTTTCTTTGACACTTATTTTGTAAATTTAAGAGACCACTTTTAACTGGTTGAAATCTAACTGTGTTTTACTTTTTATTTTCTTCTTCTGCGATGTAACTGTATAATTAATGTATTCATTTCAAATATCTATATTATGTAATAATGCCTTTTTTTAGAACGAATATTAAAAATTTATGTATAGGTCTATATTTCGAGATCTCACTGGATTGCGGTGAGGCATTATAAAAACATCTAAGCAATGAAGCAGAATTTATTATTGGAATTTAGCAAGTCTTTTGATCTTAGTTATTCTCTTTTCCAAACAATTCTTTATTTGTGATTCATTACGGAACAATAAAATTACATGATTTAGCTAGAATGTAGGTATGTTTGTAGAAAATATTTGGCTTAACTTGCTAAGTATTTGCTCTTCTGTTAGCAAGTGAATTTTGCTTATTTTTGTACCGATGCCAATAGATCATACCAATATTAACGTCTATCAACCTTAACTGCCATCTGTAAAGAAGGATGTAACTATTTGATGGATTGGTAGATAAACTATATGGTCCTTTATCTGCAATGCAATGTTACCACATAGTGAAAATCACGTCTTCAGACGACTATACGAAAGGCATACAATTTTATATATATATATATATATATATATATATATATATATATATACAATTACATCATTAAATATATACAATTATATATTCATATATATATCGGGTGTTTTAAAAATGGCGCCCACGGACCACAGAGCACTTTTCTACAGGCCAAAATAAAGCGAAAATGTTATATGATGGAAATCCCTCCGGTGTCTCCTTCAACCTCTATGGGAATCAAAATTTTACAATATAACAACCTCGCAGATTACCTTGGAGCCATTAACATTACTCTACGAATACAACAAGTAGTTGAATCGATTGCTACACTAATAAGTGATGTATACCAATACCGACTTTAGCTGTCATCTGGAAAGAATCGATATAACTATTAGATAGATTGGTAGATCTAATCTATAGTTCTTTATTTGCGACGTTGTCACTTAGTGCAATTTGTGTCTCCAGACGAGAACTCATAAGGTATACAAATATATATCTATTTTAGTCTTATTTTGAATTATAGAATAATGCTCTGTGGTTCGTAGATGCCATTTTTAGAACACCCGATATATATACATATATGAAAGATTTTTTTTTCTTGTCAGACGATTATGACCTTAGTCTAAAGTTGCTAGACTAATGGATGATGATTAATGAAAATGAATGATTAGGAAAGAATTAGTAGAATGAAAACTTAGAAGGAAACTTGATAATCTTGAAAAAAATTCAAAGACACGGTATTGTTTACCACAAACTTGTATGCCCGAGGTCCGAATTTGGATTATCTTGCACCAGAAGTAAGTGCTTTGCCACTGAGTCTTCGTGTAGGGCCGCGGTGGCTCAGTGGTAGAGCGTTCACCTCTGATGCTTGGGGTCCCGGGTTCGATCCCAGCCCTCGCCAAGTGAACTTTGTGGTGGACAAACACCGTGTGCGTGGGTTTTCTCGGGGTTCTCCCGTTTCCTCCCACTTTCTTCATTCCACCATTTCATTCATTACTCATCATCACCGTCTCCTTTAACCTAACCGGCATAACCGTGGGACGTAAAACTCAAAGATTTCATTTCATTTTTTTCATTTTGAGTCTTCGTGTGTCTTATATATATATAGGAAATGTGATGACCCTTTAGCTATTTACGTAGTCACTTCTTTTCTCTACAGCGATTGGAAAATGTTAGAGAAGTCATCTTCTTGGTTGCCTTTGAGCTTCCTCGTCATAGCCATCTTGCTGGCCTACGGAATGTGCTGTCCCTTTAGCTTTCTACAGTCACATCCTCTCTCTACAATGGTTAGAAACTTAGAGAAGTGATTTTCTTGGCGCATTTAAGCTTCCTCGTCATAGCTATCTTGATGGCCTAGGGAATGTGATGTCTCTTTAGCTTTCTACAGTCACATCCTCTCTCTACAATGATTAGAAACTGTTAGAGAAGTGATTTTCTTGGCGCATTTAAGCTTCCTCGTCATAGCTATCTTGATGGCCTAGGGAATGTGATGTCTCTTTAGCTTTCTACAGTCACATCCTCTCTCTACAATGATTAGAAACTGTTAGAGAAGTGATTTTCTTGGCTGCCTTTGAGCTTCCTCGTCATAGCTATCTTGATGGCCTAGGGAATGTGATGTCTCTTTAGCTTTCTACAGTCACATCCTCTCTCTACAATGATTAGAAACTGTTAGAGAAGTGATTTTCTTGGCTGCCTTTGAGCTTCCTCGTCATAGCTATCTTGATGGCCTAGGAAATGTGATGTCTCTTTAGCTTTCTACAGTCACATCCTCTCTCTACAATGATTAGAAACTGTTAGAGAAGTGATTTTCTTGGCTGCCTTTGAGCTTCCTCGTCATAGCTATCTTGATGGCCTAGGGAATGTGATGTCTCTTTAGCTTTCTACAGTCACATCCTCTCTCTACAATGATTAGAAACTGTTAGAGAAGTTATTTTCTTGAATATCCTTCAGCTTCCTGATAAATATATATATATATATATATATATATATATATATATATATATATAAAATATCCAATGAGATACTACATGCGAATACCTACTTAATATAGTTTGTTTCTTCACTGTAACTTACAGTGGAAATATTGCCTAACTTCCATTTATTTTTATCGGGAAGCTGAACAAGTGAAGTTAATTGCAAACTCCAGTGGTATGAAACTTTTAAAATATCCACATGCTAAGGTTAGTTTCACCAGAGTTACACGTACACGTATTGCGCATTCGACTTATTTTCATGTAAAATATGTACTTAGAAGTAATCATAAAGTGCAGATAAATAACTCAGTACTCACTTACTGAGTCAACGGCTTATCTACTTTTAAAAATAAACGATTCAATTGGCTTAGTCGAAACTGGATTTACTGAGGGGTTTTTGTCCACGCCAATTAAGCTATGAACTTTTTAAATAATAAAGTTTTAGTACGACTTTACTGTACTATCATTGATTACATACTTGACAATGAAATCTTTCGATCAAAATAAATGTTACTAAGTGAGAACTGCGCTAAAAGTGTGAAAAAGTAACTCTTATATAGAATCTATGTTAATTACTAAATTTTCAAATATCTATAACTGTTATGAAGAATATGTAAAATATATTAAACTGAACATTAGTCCTATCTATTATTTATTGATTTAAAAAAAAAAGCCGTTTCAAGTAAGAACTTACATTTTACTTCATAGGTCTTAATTTCGGCAATAGCTAGGTAGAAAGCCGAATTTGGAAATGATGCTATTGCCAGTGTTAAATAAACATTCAACTTATTATAATTCTGCTGTAGATAATACGCAGGACCTATTGATGTTGTTAACCAAAGCACTATTGTCATTACCTCTGCAACATGCTCTGAAATAAACCAAGAAGAAGTTATGAACTTTAAAAGTAAGATCAAAGTTGTTATCTTCTGAAGAAGCTTCCAAGATTTTAGTTCCTTTATTTACTTTTGATTTTTGGGCAATAATTCTAACTCAGGGCGTTAGAACTCATGATAACCTCAAAATGGCGTGAATCGTTCATTTGTACTACACACGTAGTAGTAATAGGAGAAATGATATATTATTGTCTTTTTACTTTCCATAGCGTTGCTTTCTCAATTATGTCACGATATTGGACTAGTTACGAAAGTTCTGTGTGTTACGACTGGACACAGGTTACGAAGTATTGTCAAAAACTTCTTATTAACCACCACTAATAATACTATGTAGAACATACAGTTTCAACGGACAATCTCTATCATCTTCAGTGGTGCAGAAATACTTAAGCTGCAAAACATATTACATTGTGGAATGCTACCTTTATCTTCTTTTGATTAAACATAATGTTCGTAAAACACTATCCATGGCTTTAGGCTGGATATTGTAACGAAAGAAATACTGACCAAAGCTTAAACACACGTTGTATTTTAAACTATAATGTGTTTAAGCTGTGTTCGAATTAACGAGGGGGAGATGAATGTTCTTGTATATATATATATATATATATATATATATATATATATATATATATATATATATATATATACCTAGGTATGTGAAACATTTAATATTTTCAAGAGTTACGCAACTACACACAACGTATTTTATCTTCAAAGAAAAGTTTTCCCAACCCAACGTCCTTTATTAAACGCCGCTTTTCAACTGAAAGAAGTCGTTTTTGTCCCATGTTTATTAGATTTTTTCTTTTATTTGGTATTAGGAATAATGTCTTGGAGTTTAGTGGTGTTGTTTTTCCGCAGACTATATAAGACCAAGAAATCCCAACATTTGGCTGGTGACAAGAGCAGTTTTCTTGTGAAAGTGCGTGATTGTGTGTGTATAAATGCAATGTCTAGGAATTCTTCGATAATTTCCACTTTTGTTATAATTAAATTAATAAAATTATATAGCCCAGTCAATGAAGGTAAACATAAGCTAGATGTCGGAAGTAATTCCCGGAGAGCTGAATTTTTTTCCTGTTGATAGACTATGATGAGACATGTAATTTCCCAAAAGTCCCCAATTCTCCCCCTTGTGCTTTCCCCCTAGCCCCCCTTAAAGATGAATTTGCAGTCTCTCAGAACATTAGCCATAACTCCGAAACCAGTGGAGCAAATGCTTCGCATTTTTTTTTATTTTCTTTGTCTAACATTAAGCTACAAAAAAGGTGTCTTTCATTTTTCTCGAGAAATATATAGTTTCGTGGTAATTGTGTCTTAAAGAGAAAACAACAGTTTTTTGGTGGAAAAAATTCCCTTTAATTTTTTTCTACAAGTAAAGTGAAAAAATGTTTCAAATGAAAGTTTTAGGTCGAAGTCTAAGCTTTAAAACGAGGTATATTACGACAGTATTTATTGACACATAACGAAAAAAATAACAAAAATGTGCTCCACCGGGTCAACGAACCTCAGTGCTGGTGTAATTCGACGAAATAGTACAGTGAGCTCAGAAATCTTAGTAAGAGCACAGAAGAGTTATGTACAATTTTTTACCCGATAAACTTAATTTGGATGGGAGGTATAAAGAAGCAACTTGTCTGGAATGGGCTTATGAATATTATTTGCAGCACCAAGCATTCTTCTGAATCTACATGTGTTATGGCAGTACCATTTATAAACTTAGAAAAAATGAAATGAAATCTTTGAGTTTTATGTCCCACGGGTATGTCAGTTAGGCTAAAGGAGACGGTGATGATGAGTAATGAATGAAATGGTGGAATGAAGAAAGTGGGCGGAAACGGGAGAACCCCGAGAAAATCCACGCACACGGTATAAACTTAGACACAAACAATATGTCTACCATCTATTCTGCTTTATCTTTTGCTGCAGATCAATATAGAAAAAGAAATCAATCTTGCATTGCTACTTTTGACCAACCATTGTATCTAAATGCAACAGAAATCGTAGAAAGGTCAGATCCTAATAGTGACTTATCAAAGGTTAGGTGGATTTCACCTTTTAATGTCTTATATGGGATCAGTGGGCCACATAATGGAAGGAAGTGGCTTACAAAATCTGTGGGAAACTGTTTATGGTTCGGCAACTGTTAATCACATGTTAAGTGGGCATGCATATTCTAGAGAAATAAGAGCTTATTGTTTAACTGCAGTGTCTCTCATTACGGTAATGAGAGAAGAATATCCAAAGATTGAAGAGGACTGCAAGAAATTAGAAGACATATGTCAGCAGCTTATTGACAAGGAACTGGATTTCGAGCAAATTAACCTGGATGATGAAGTTACGGAAACTGTTTCAAACATTGAAACAAATTCCCGGCGGGAGCTCATGTGGTTCGGATTCCACGTTAATCAGTAGGTCCACGTCTCATATAGCCTCGCTGCTGAAAAAGACGATAAACTAAAATCAACTCAACTCAACATTGAAACAAATTTTGAAGAGATAAAAAAATCTAGCAGGACAGCAAAGCTTTGGCTAAATCTAATTAAATGCATAGATCTTATGTTGAAATTTATATTTGCAGGAAGAACTGGCAACTGGAACATGCACTTGAGTACAGTAGTAGACATGCTTCAATACTTCCATGCTGCATTCCACTTGCCTTATGCTAAATCCGTGCATTTATATGCTCAGCATATGTTGAAACTCGAATCTAAACTATCAAAAGAAGAATACGAATTATTTACTAAACAAGGTTATTTTACTGTTCGCAGGAATGGGAAATATTGGTCAGGAACTTGGACAGACATGATCATAGAACAATGCCTAATGCGTCCAATGAAAGTTGTGGGAGGTCTGACGCATGGAAGAGGAATAACAGATAGTACTTTGTCAAAATGGATTTATGGAACACCGTACTGTTTAAAGATACAAGAAGCCTTAGATAAATTTGCAGGAACAGCCTTAAATTTTACTGAACTGCGGGAATCAAGTAAAGAAAGAGGTAACAAGGATACTGAGAAATTTACATTTTGGCTGAGGCAGCACAGCCCTTTTACCAAGCTTTCAGGGGATCTCGTGTCTTTACATTCCGGCTTTGTGTCAAATGATAGTGTTAACAGTGATAAAGCTTATGAAATGGGTTTGGCAGCTATGGAAAAAATGAAAGGTAAGAGTTTTGGAGAGCTAAAATTGAAAAGAAAAGACATGGTAATTACTCAAGCCAGTCATAAGTCTGTATCGGTTCGATCATTAAAAGTGAACCCACCCACCATACACCCACAACAGCTTTTTAATAGAATTTTATGTGTATGTGACAGCCCCAATAAACTGAAAATGTATTTGGAATATGAATTGTCTTTTGTATCTCCATCGATTTTTGATGATACTTATCTTCGGAAAGGAACCAAATCGTCTATAGTTAAAGCATTTTCAGAAGGAATCGTTGAGCAACCATGCTTAGAAGATGCTGGGATAGTTATCGATGGAGGTTTCCTTCTTCATTATGTTTCATGGCCTAAGGATGCTACATATGGAGATATTGTTAGGAACTATTGATCATTTGTACTGTCCAAGTATGGCAATAATTGTACGGTGGTGTTCGATGGTTATCCAGAAGAGAGGACTACGAAAGATGAAGAACACCAAAGGAGGACACTGAAATATTCCTCATGCGAAATACAGTTCGACGAAAATAATAAATGTGTCGTAAAAAAGAATCTTTTCTTTCTAACAGAAAGAACAAAAAGAAATTGATTGAATGCACATGTAAAGAGTTGGAAAAGGTTGGATTAGCAGCAGTTATAGCTGAAGAACATGCTGATACTGAAATTGTAAGGACTGGAATTGACAAACTTGATATCGTTTCCAGAGTGATTGTTGTTGGAAATGACACAGACATTTTAATATTGCTAGTTGCATTAGCACCAGAGAAGAGACCTATTTTCTTTCGAAAAGATGTTGGAGGAAAGAACCCGTCAAGTACTTGTTTTGATATCGATAAATTGAAAAGATCCAACAAAAATATAGACAAACTTCTTTTTGCCCATGCTATTTTTGGCTGTGATACAAATTCGTCATTTTTTGGAATTGGGAAAACAAAAGCAGTTGAATTAATTAAAAAAAGCACAGAGGCAAAATGTGAGGCAGAATGTTTCCTGCAACAAGATGCATCAAAATATACTCTTGTCGAGAATGGAGAAAAGTTTGTTCTTTCAATGTACGAGCTAAATAAATATTCAACTTTAAACGAAGCTCGTTATTTCAGATTTACAAGACTAACTGCAAAGGCTTCTTTGAAGTCAAACTTTGATTTAGCTAAATTACCATCGACCTCAGAAGCGTGTCGTCAGCACCTCTTCAAAGTGTACTTACAGGTGCAATTGTGGTTACGGAACAAACTTAATCCTACTAATTGGGGTTGGAAACATGAATATATCAAAGAAAGTGATCGAAAAAGAAGAGTCTTAAGACCGATACTAAGTATGAAGCCTTTTGCTCCTGATGATCTCCTAGCAATAATTTCATGCTCTTGCAAGGCAGCGTGTGGAGATTATTGTCGCTGCAGAATATCTGACTTCACCTGTTCAGCTATGTGTGAGCACTGTAATGGGTTATCATGCAACAATGTACCTCAATACAATGACGATTTTGAAGATCAATTACACGAATAATCTGGCTTCATTTTAAAATGAATATTAGAAAACATTGCACACAATATTCTTAGGTTATAGTGGTGGGTGGGTGGTCCGTGATGCTGTTCTTGTTATGAATTTATTTAAAAGTATAGAAATTAAAATAAACTCAATATAAGAAAGCTGCCGGTAGTTGCCAGTCCGGGACACGGCGGGTCCATAGGTGATGAATAATGGAAAGCCCAATATGAGGGTAGGGAATAGTCCCCCCGAACCAAAACTGGCAGTTTCTGATCTTATTCCTATGAGGCTTGAAGCATATTCTTATGACGTTCAAAGCTACATTACTCAGCTCTGGCTTTACGTACTGTGAAAATATATGCCTCGTTTTAAAGCTTAAACTTTGATCTAAAACTTTCATTTGAAACATTTTTTTACTTTACCTCGTAGAAAAAAAAATAAAGGGAATTTTTTCCGCCAAAAAACTGTTGTTTTAAGACACAATTGCCACGAAACTATACATTTTTCGAGAAAAATAAAAGACACCTTTTTTGTAGCTTAACATTATACAAAGAAAATAAAAGAACTTGCGAAGCATTTGCTCCACTGGTTTCGGAGTTACGGCTAATTTTCTGAGAGACAGCAAATTCACCTTTAAGGGGGGCTGGGGGAGAAAGCACAAGGGGGAGAACCGGGGACTTTTGGGAAATTACATGTCTCATCATAGTCTATCAACAGGAAAAAATTCAGTTCTCCGGGAATTTGTTCCGACACAAAACCTATTTTGACTGGGCTAATAACTGTGATATAGTGATTTGCATTACCGAGGTCGAGTTAATTATCAAATTATCATTTATTCGTTAATAGTTATCTATTGAACCTATTCGATAGTTATTCTGTACTATCGAATGAATGAATTAATGAATTTTTCCTCTGCACTTACCAAAATTGATCATAATTTAGTGTTTTTCCTTACCGAATAGTTAAAATAATAAATGAGCTTCCATAGTAAAATTGGAGTAAGAAAAGTAATGATTAAACAGTATAAATGAGTTATTTTGCAAAGTAATATACATAAGAATGTTTTAGCACTAGTAACCTTCGATTTCGACATTCGTAGATACAACAATTGATAATACAATCATTAACAAGACTAACCATGGCTTTTGATTGAATATTGTAACAACAGAAACACTAACCAAAGCTTCAACCCACACTGTATATTGAGATGGAGGAGAGAATGATAATAAGGAAGTGGAAAGAAGCAGATTGGATAAAGAAGGTAGGAAGAGATAAGTTGATGAACTGGTCAGATGGCCTACCTATTAATGAATTATGGCAGAGAATTTTGGATAGCGTAGGCAAGATAAAATTGAAAAAGGCCCTTACAAGGACCAAAAATGGCGGAACGTGATTGGTTGTAAAGTGAAACGAGGACCTACGGGATTGGCTGAAGGCTTCAGCCAATAGAATTTAGACTTTTTCATAAGAATGACTATATATATATATGTTCATTTATGTTCTATAGTGTCTGAAGAAGGATAAGTTAGATATCCGAAACCGTTACACATTATAGTTAAAATACGGTGTGTATTGAAGCTTTGGTCAGGTTTTTTTTTTTTTTTTTTTTTTTTTTTTTTTTTTTTTTTTTTTTGCAATACAATCATTGCTAAAAATGCTTAGTTCTCAGGAGTCATAAAAAAGCACGGCTAGTAAATGGTTAGACTTACTGCAAAAATTATTATTTATTTTTCACTCTCACGAAATTTAATTTAAAATTTTACAAAATAATATTACGACAAGTTTTTCATGAGACAGGGAAATAATTATCCCTGGCAGGGATGTTATTTTCATGACACGGGCCGGGGATAAATGTTAACGAGAGGGAATTTCCCTCCTCATCCCCCGTTAATTCGAAAACTGTGTTTAAGCTTTGGTCAGTATTTCTTATGTTGTAATATTTATATGGTTGAAAACTTGAATACCTTGAATTAGTTGGTACCGATGAAGAAAAAGGTACCGTTGGTTGAAAACTTGAAAATACAAACAACGTTTACACTAAATGGTAAAACGGTTGTCAACTATAATATTAAATTCTTTCAACTGTGACAATTTACATTTTTTCACTACTACTACTGAATATTATAGCTAGTAGTAGTAGTTATAAATTGAAAAGATTAGTACCAATGTTGAAGTCTTGTTATACTTTATCAAGGCGTTTCAAGTTAAATGTCTGGTTGTTTAATTCATCGTTCTCTTCGTATTTAAAGTATTACAGTTGGAAGAAATTAGTATTATAGTTAGCTTTCGTTTTACCAATAAGTGCATACACACTACAGCCCAAAAGTTTTCGAACACCCGGATTTTTGTAAGAATCTATAGTGATCCTATTATTTTGACACTAGAAATTTACCACCTTGCATCAGGTGTACTCCTGTCTAAAGCATAGAATTTGACGACAGTTGTGTTTCGTGCGTCATCTACTCACAATTTTACTTGTATAAAGCCGTGACTCAGTGCAACTGCTATCAGGGTCGAGAAAAGTTATGTGTAAGTTGGGTTGCATCTGTCCAGGCGTTCTCACAACTGCAAATTACCTGGACCCCAAGTAATGGAAGTAGAGCACTTAGGGGAGGAAGTACTTTTGTGGTTCGCTGTACCTTATTTTTTTTCCAATCATTAGTACAGAGATGACGGTGATTGTTTATTGAAACCATAAACTGCAAATATTTGTGGCGTTTAATAAGGTAAGTTTTTGACAGTTCAAGTTGCGCGTTCATTTATCTTTTTAAAGCCATTTAAGCTTACATTCTTTACTTGGCAAGACTTTTTTGGCTACTTCTGTTGTTTTAAAAATCTAATAATATTCCTTTTATGTATTACTCAAGGAAGAGTACTTCAAACTACTGGAATTGTATTTTAAACTACTTTGTAATGCTGAACATTATGCCTAAACAAAACATGAATTTGGAAATAAGCAAGTACTACAGTATATTTATCTTCTTTTTAATGTTTCTAACTTCTTACTTACTATAGTTCCTCCTAACGCAAGAATATTATTAGGTATGTACTAATTATGCAGAATAATATATCAATATTAGGAAAATCATTTTCGTTCTTTCATTCTAAAAATGTGTTGTTTATACTTCTATTATTTATAAGTAAAAAAAGGGAACAGTGAATAGGAAGAACACGTGCTTTATTTCGTTAAACGAAGACCAAACGTCTTAAAGATTGAACAAGTTATTTTATTTTATTTTATTATTTTTCTTTTCGTATTTAGTCAATGAGCATATAATAACTAGGGCTAGGCAGCAACACAGTGGATGCAGCTGCACCCGCCTTAGCTCCGCTCTTCCTTTTTTCTACCAAAATTCATTCAGTTTCTCTGTGTTTAGTCCATGCTGCTCCATTCTATTGCTTCTGTTGAAAAGTAGATTTCTATGAACAAAATTTGAAGAACATGTCATTGAAGAATTTAAGGCCATTGTTCCATTCAACTGAAGAATGTCATTATAAAACCTTTATGTTTGTACTCATGTTCTTTACGTTGTGAAACATGTACTCTTACACACTTAGATTTTCTCAGATATTCCCTTGAATTAGAGGTCTGCACGGGCCGGAATTTTTAGCCCAGGCCCAGCACGGCCCGAGCTCGTGTAATAGTCAAATGAGCCCGAATTACAGAAACTTAATAATTAACGCAAAACTGTATTTTATTTAAAATAATTAGAGGTTTAATTTAGTGTTTTAAAAACTTACATGATTCACAGAGAATAACGAAATAAAGGTTATCGTTTACATTTACTAACTATACGAATTCTCTAAAGAAAATGATCATTTATGTAAATTCCGTCTTCTTTAGCCTCGATGTATAATCGCAGGACGTTAAACTAAATATTTCATTTCATTTTATAAATTCTCATGAAATGGAATAATGAATACTTCATATATATTTAAAACAAAATATCAATGTGTGCAAATTCTTATGCAAATGGATGTGTACTGGACCCACTCAGATAATCCTAAAAGCAGTCTGTCGATTGCTGTGGAAAAAAAGTGGAATCCACACTCTGGCTACTCAAACTTTCACTCACAGATAAGCTAAGCATGTTTATTTCTGTTACTTTTAGTTTTTCTCTCCAGCACAGTTAGCTTTACTCTCAATTGCACAATGATAATCAGATTTTTAGGTAGGCGTCTCAAGATACAAATTTAGATGTGGTTTGAAAGTTCTTCAGAAAGAATGATCCGATAAATATCTTTATACAGTATATTTACAAAATTAGGCCCGAAAAAGTGCGAGAAATAATGTATATTTAAAAATGTACGCCCCGAAACCGGCCCGAGTCCGAAGTGATCTAGGCTTTGTAGGCCTGAGCCCGGCCCGGGCCCATGCAGACCTCTACCTTGAATGCATACATAGTCAGGCCGAGAAATCCAGTCAACTACTCGGGGAGCCACAGTCAAAGGGGCGCCAAAACGAGCTCAAAAAGTAAACTTTATAACGTGCTTTCTACTGACTTTTTTGGTTTATATTCTTCTAAAGTAGCGTCAATTACATCACCTTTTTTCATTCCATGGAAGAAGAGAGTTTCATAGTACTAGGGGGGGGGGGCTGCATCGACAAATGGAGACATGGCATGTAGAAGAGTGGAGGAGGAGTTGGTATTGTTTATAGCGGACCATATTGTTTGTGAACTTTCCCAGGCAATGAATGTTATTGGATTTTATTTATATTACTGTTTTGAAGTGATAGTGGAAGTGGAACAGTATATACAGCACTAAATTTTGATGTCTGTCGGCCTTTCTTGAAAGACTGAAAGTAGTGTTATTATTATTTCGCTATTATTATGTTATAGGAGGTGTTATTATTTCGTTATGTACAGTTCTTGCCAAATCATTTATTTCGACAGTGTCGATAGTACATAAATAATAATAATAATAAAAAACACCATGTAATTGATATCATACGTATATTTTTAAGTACTAAATATATCTATACCATGCATTTGAGTATAAATTTTTGTTTTTGAAAAATGGGTTTAAAATATTAAAATCACTAATAAAATGTAAACTATATTCTAGGATTGGGGGGCACTAAAAAAACACTTTGTCCTGGTAAAAATTTTGACTTGGTCCGCCCCTATCCATAGTTTACAAGTAAGTATATTCATATATACAGTATAAAATTTATTTGTTACGTACATGTTAGTATTTTTGTTTTACTCTGTCTAATTCGTTCCCAACCTGTTTTATTGTCTAATTCGCAGCAAACTTTTCGTCTGTTACTGCTCGAATAGAAAGTTTTTCTTTGGTGATGGAAGAAGGTTGAAGGATAAATTACTCTGCTTAAAAATTTCTACATGACTTACTATGTTAGTTTAGTAACTTTCTCTGACAAAAAGGTAGATGCATTATACTTTTCGAAAATCGTTAGAAATGAGTCTTTTTAAATATAGAGATCTACCTAAATCTCTTTCTTGTATCCGAAAGCTATGGGTTCACCGAATTTCATGATAATCGTTATGCATTCTTAAATGAACACTGACAGAATGAAGACCTATCTAATTCACTTTTGCAAAAATAGTAAATACACTTTATTTATTGAAAATATTTAGGCTTTAAAATAAATACTACTACTACTACTACTACTACTACTACTACTACTACTACTACTACTACTACTACTACTACTACTACTACTACTACTACTACTACTACCAATAATAATAATAATAATAATAATAATAATAATAATAATAATACGAGGGTAAGTCAAATATTATCCTCAATTTTGACATAACTCTTCTTACATTCTTTATATTAACCTCTATCTTCGTGTATTTTGTTGCTATGCTGTTGTGGTCATGATATGAAAGTTTTATCCTTATTCCTTCATTTGTCTTCCTTTTGTTGCAGATAGATCATGGTCGCTTCATTAGAGGAACAACGAGCGCCACAAGGAACAAAGAGCAGTGATCCGGTTTGTGTGGTCGGAAGGTGTATCAAGGGCCGCAATCCATCAAAGACTTACGGCACAACACGAGAACAATGTCTTGCCGCAACGGATGGATTTAAAAAAAAGAATCAAAAAATGGCCGCACAAGTGTTACACACGAGAAAAGATGGTTTCAATGTATCAATCCATCCAGTGTTTAGGTTTGTGTGGGAAAGAGTTATGACTACCCTTCCCAAAAGCAATTTTTTTTTCAGCGGTATTTTTCCCACTATAACATCTCATTTACTACAGAACATTTGAAAGACGTCTGTGTACACTTTTCTTGCTCTTTGAAACCCGATTTGACAAGTGTCACTGTCTGCAAGTTGTTCGGATGGAAATCAGCCTCTGTATACTTTGTCTGTGTTAACATTACTAAAATACTATTTAAGTTAATTTATTATATTTTTTAAAGAATATCAACTTACCGTTAATAAATATACTACTGATAGCAAATATAAAAGCTATCTGAGAAAGTATGAAAAGCAGCAGAATAAAGAATATGGGAAGTAAATTACTCTTAACCATCAACTTCACTCCTAACAATGGAAGTATTATTAAGATGACTACTAAATCTATTGGAAATTTATAAAGGAACCATCGCAACCACAATTCACATGACCTTGAGCCCATTATCTTCATTATTTCCTGAAAGAATATTACTAAGAATTACGGAAGGTTAAACTCCACAATTATAAAATATTGTGTACTCAAATAGCTAACAATGAAAAAGTAAATATTTTAATTATCATTATTTGTATGATATATAATAACTAGTTAAATAAATAATAAAGAAAAATAAATTAAGAATGTATGTGTTGTTTTGGTGTTAGTTTTGTCTCTGTACAGCGTGATTGACGAAGGTGACAGAAGGATTCCTGAAACTTTTTCACTATACAGACATAGTAAAGTGTTACTTTTATTATCAAGCTAACAACTAAATTTCTTTCAATTTTTTCAAGATATTAGAAACTTAATAATGTTGTAAAGAACTGGATGAAGTGTGTTTGTCGCTTCAATTGTTCAGCTGGATCAACGAATAACAAGTCGTTAACTTAAAATTAGGAAAGTAATAGTGTTTTCTCTGACAAGAGAAGTTCGGGAGAAAACACTCGCCTTCAGAGGAACTAAACATGCCGTTTGAAGGAGCAGTTCATTCTGACTACAACGAACTAATAAAATTTCTGTACGGTTGAGAACTGTTCAACTTGGAAGTTTATATGTAAAAATTTATATATGAGCATTTAAACGCGTTAAGTACAACATTATTAACAAAGAATATTGACATAGGAATTGAAATCTATCGGAGGTAACAGAAAACAGAACTGTTCTGCAATTACTAACAGGTTTGTTAGTTGGAATTAGTCATTATACTGCTCACAATAATGATAGGTTAGAAATGAAAATTGATAATAACAGAGTTACCCTATGTCAGGGGACTTTTGAGAAACCCTATATATATATATATATACCCTATATGAAACAAAATCACAGCTCTCTCGTCTTTAACGTTTACTCCTGTGTGGGATACTCAGCTTGATTTTCAGCGGGACCTCATGTCATTCAGATTCCACATTAAACAATAAGCCTAGGTCTTATATAACCTCGGTGTTGAAACAGACGTTAAACTCCAATACAACACAGTCTAATGTTTACACTTGAACAGAAAGCAATATAGAAAGATATTCATCGTAGAAACTAATTCTTTAGTATTTTTCACAAGCAGGGCCAGTCATTCTGGGAAGACAGATAGGTAATTACCCCCTGAGCTTGAGATGTACATACATCAATAATAATAATAATAATAATAATAATAATAATAATAATAATAATATACAAAATGTAAAACAAGAAACTCTATGATATCAGAGAGTCTTGTCCCCTCCCTTCAAGCAAAACCTGAAATGATGCTATTGCCGGCAAGGGAATCAATGTTTAAGAAAACGAATAGTCACTAAATTACATCAATACTAACAGAAGTGTCCTTTCTGCATATGGGAAGAATAAGATGTAATAAATGTAAAACCAGAAATTTGAATATCGTAGAAATTGTTCTTTTCTTATTCAAATATGGATTATTTTTTTTTTTAATGTTGACTCACGTATTTTCAATGAACAGAATGTGTATCGAAGAGACACACCACCTTTTCAATACGTTAGCTTCCAAGGACAAATTTTGTTCTTCACCGGTAGAATGCCAAACGTACTTACATTATTCTTGTTTTATTCATATTTTTTTTTAACATATTGAAACAAAGTAAGCCGAGGTATTGAGTCCGCGCTCATGAAAATTGGGGTCCAATCGGACCTATATATATAACCTAACCTAACCTATATATATATATATATATATATATATATTTAATGATCAATGGGATAAACTACAGTTGAACTGGCAACTTTGTTTTATAGTTGTTTGTTCATTATTACATGTACAAGCTAGCTTTTTCTGAGAATTATGGATGAATTCCTCTTGCTTTTAATGCTAAGTAGTTTGTGCAATAAAAAACGAAGAAACATATGAAGAACCTGATCTGATTAGGAATAACAATATAGTGATCTAGACCTTTCTGAAAATTCAGGAAATGTCGGGGATTTCACAACAATAGCATCTTGTCTAAATTAGAATAAATAATGAATCCATTACTAAACTATGTCATAAAGAGCATCACGTAGGTCCGATCGGTCCTCCACAAGCAGCAAATATATGTTACTTGATATTCAGTGACCCTAATGGCGTTAATCAGCAAACATCTAACGCGTCGCAGGGTTTATCACGGGGAAACGCTTCAACTGTATCAGATGAATTTTATAAAGTAGTTAACATTTGGTAAAAATTTGAGTTTTTATAATTTCATTTCAATTCAAAAACACATTTTAAGGAGTAGGAAAGAGGTTTAATTATACCTTTCAACTGTTTTACATCAATCTATTCTTGAACAAAAACAGGTATTTCAGCTAATCTTTTTATATTGCTTTCTGGTCAAGAGTAAACATGAGAGAGAGAGAGAGAGAGAGAGTTGCAATTTTGTTTAGGGTTTGTGTATGCTCAAAATATCACATTTCACAGTCGTGATGTATTTTATAATTTATAATAACTTTCTCGTTCGATTGGGAAGAATTCCCTAGATTCAACTATTCTTTAAGGGAACTGACAAATACATTGCAGTGAAAAAATTATTTATACTTAAGTATCTTCTTTGTTCTAGTAATAGTAAATTGAACTTTTTCTTCATAATTTGGCGTTGATTACTTTCATTTTTGTGAATTTTTATGTATTTCCTTTACATTTTTTTTTAGTTTTCCAGTTTTTGTTTCTTTTTTGTTTTTTCTTTTATTTATTTATTTTGTTGATGGTATGAATTTCAATTTCTTTCCTAAACAACATTACCAGGTAGTTATTCTCCTTGCTCATTAGAATGTCGTCACTCCCAATATACCACACACAAAATTACAAATAAATCAATTATCTTAAAAAATGTTACACGTTAGTGAAAATCACAAAATGAAGAGTATGAAGTTGTATTTAGAAGAAAAGATAGTTTTAGGTTTTTCTATTAATAAAATATAGGAATAGATTTATATTTGACAACTAAATTAATTTTTTTTCCATTACTATGCATATGATCAGACAGATGGATTTCAGTTATTTGATGTCTCGATAGCACATTAGATTTAATAATCTTTATTACTAGAAATAATTTAAATAAAAATTACGTTTGTTTTCTTTAGAAAGAGTATACTAGTCTCTAGTTGTAAACTAGACAGAGAGCATAGTTCAAAATATTATTATGTCATTATGTTTAATACAAATAGATAAAAAACAACTACGAAACAATACATATCTATTGCAAATGTCATAGATAATATGACACATTTATGGGTATTTCTGTAATAAATGAAGTGATGGTTCATACCAAAAAAAAAAAAAAAAAAAAAACCCTAATGAAGTTTTTGCGGTTGGTGAAGAGAAGCACCAGACATTGAATCTCTTCTGTGTTTATTACCTCATAAGCATTGATTTTAATACCTTAAACTTTTGCTCCATCGCCACCCATTAGCGAGCTAATGGAATGAATGTAGCTATAGCCCTGGCTTGCGAGAGACCAAGGTCTTCCTCGCAGTTCTGGTCACTGGTGATACCTCTATTATAAAATTTTACTACTACTTATGATAAGGTCCCTCGTTCCCGTTCAAACTTTGTGCCGAACGCAATATATCCTCAATTTTGAAAATATTGACAATTCATTCGTGACAGAAACTTATCGTGAAAAAGCAATATAATGTGAAATCATTGTACTCTTTTTGAAGTAGCATTTAATTATTTGTATTCATAAACATATTTGATCACATATAAACAAGTAAATGATTTGACTGTTTCAGATACTGCAAATACGAAGTTTAAAAGTCTAAAGGAAGAACAGCACTATCATTCGATCAAACTAGGTTGTATTAGTGATGCCCACGCCAACCACTGTATTTATAATGTTCATCGACGTGAAAAAGTAATATTTATTAACTGTGACTACTATTACAGAGGTTGTTACCGATCTATGGTGACCAAAGTACACACGTTGTGCGGCACCATCAAGCGGGAAGAGAAGGAAGTTGCCATTCGTGTGGGTACCTTGAACCGTTGACTGTGCATGACAGGTGTGGTAAGTGCATACCAGGACAAATGCCGCCGAAAATAAGTGCTTATTGGAAGGGCTACATAAGTGCTCTTTCCGACTTGAACTACAGTTATAGTGCCATTATTAAACTGTTCAAGGAGCGTGGGTCCACTGTGCCTAAGAATGACATCACGGGTGTTGAAAGGAGCAGATAAGGCGAGGGATGTAATGATTCCTGTGAGGCAGAAATAAATTCGTGACCTGCAAGGGCTGAGGTGTTATCGAAACCAGTGAATGTGTATAAGAAAATGTCAATATACATATTTATTCCAAGATTATCCACGTACTGATGGATGGGAAGGTACCTGTTATTTATTCCAACACCATACTCAATCCACAGACTCTGTATCTTTAGTTCATTAAATGCATGAACGGCAATTACCACAACATCAGAATCGACCGTTCAGATCATAATCGAGCTATGGTCGTGCGACTGGCATGTCGTGCATGTAGTAACATGCGTGTGTCAGCTTCCTCGTGTTTACAGGGAGAAAGAAAAGAGAGATCAAGACTGGAATTACAAGATACTCCACAGCCATTGGAGAAAATAAGTCTTATCTTGTGGTATTTAAATTTCACTCACACCACTAGCAAGATATATGAAAAGGTATGATTTATTCTCGGTGTTTTGTAGAAAAATAGGACAGTTCCTAAGAATACATGCTGATACGCTTATCTTTACTCGTAGTCCACTACCACGCTTTCTCCGCTCGCTCAATTTCAAGCCACGCTGCAGATAAAAGTCGAAGGTAACATCTACTCTTTCAAACTTGGATAACATCGCTGCAATATAGGGATAAAATATTGTGTCTCTGTATTCTTTGAATGTCTGCTGGGGGAGTGGTTTCAGTATGTGGACGATCGCTGGTCCATCCACAATTAAGCATGTAGCGATTGGCTCCACGTGTTGAGAATCTCCACAATTTTTTAAGCATGTGATGATGTCAGATTTTTTGGCTTTGCGGAGAGTTCCATCTTCTGATAGTGATAGAGGAAACTCAAGGTTTTCATGTGTGAAAAAGTCAGAGAGGCCGCTTTCTCGTGTCGAACATGCTATGAATAGGCGGCTAAATAGAGCACAGTCATTTTTAGGATTGTCACTTTCTACTGTTCTTTAGTTACTTTTCGTACAGGTCGATCAAATGGAAGAAGGTTGTTCCTGGGAATTTTGTCGTAAATTAACTTCTTACATTCCACAAAGCGATCCTTCACGTAATTTTGGTATTATTCTTTGCCGAGGGGTTCAGCAATGCAAACACAACGTACTGCGTCATCGGCTACAATTCCATTCGATAGAGAGAAAAGCACATTATCTTCTTGAGTGAATTGATTTCGATCATCTCGCTGGAATACGCCCATTAGCTTTTTAACGTCTTGGAAAAATTGCTTGTTAGCGGCTGGTGTGTCTTCATGGTGGACTTCGATGTGATTATTTATGGTGTTGCATATACCACTGTCATTCTTAAACTGATGAACCAGTTTCGTGATAACGGGTCCAGAAAGGAACCACTTCAACAGAGCTCCAGGATTGTCAAACAAACCAATGGCGCCCCCATCACCCTTCAGATCTTTATTACAATGTTCATGCATGTGATCATGCGATATACATGTGTAGGGACGTCCACTTGTAGAACCAAATCCCTCTTGCCGAAACTCCTCGTAAATAGATGGATGTTTTGTCCTTACTTCTTCCAAAGTGTTGATGAAAACTGGCATCCACCTCGCATAGTTTGTATGATCAGTAGAAAACATCCATGGGCACAACAACTTTAGTGAAAGGATGAACTTTTCAAAATTTGCTGCCCGAATGCTGTGCAGAAGAAGGAACAGTAAAGACTCGAGCTGAAACAATGTGTACCAGTATTTTAACTGGTAGGATTCGTTCAGACGAACTGTAATCCACTCCTTAAAAGTCGGTTGTTTATCACTCTTTGTAGACAAACTATTTTGATATGCTTGTCTTAGAAGTAGATACAATGTTGCGTATGTAACCTCGTGTGCATATCTCGTTCTTTTAACATGAATACCTCGAAGATACTCCTCAGCTTTACCAGAAGTGAGGACCTCTGATTCTGAAAGAAGTTCTGCCCATCTACTCCCTGTGAGCCAGTCCCCTAGCACTTTCAGCACAGCCATTCCAATGTCAAGTGCACCCATCATTACAACCACCTTGTCTTCTCCATACACATCACTCATGGACCACTGCACCTGTTTTGCAATAGCATACACTGGTTGATCACACGTAATCATAGGTATCTGGCCTGAATTAATGACAACAGTGCTTGCTTAATAATATCAAAGCAATAACGAACGACTGCTGGTGATGTTATCGAATTATACAATACGGAAGTAATAAACACACACTCTTTGATGGACGAGGAATGCCAGCATTTGTAGAATAGAAAGCACTCCGCGCAATATGCTGAATGGTTTCAGAACTTTCGAGATCAATTTCTCCTACCATTTGCAGCCACTTGTCACAAAAAGGATTGTGCTCTGCACTAAACGTTAAAATTTCATTTTCAAATGCAGTGACTTCAGCAGTTTTCCTCACTGATGTTGTAGGGATGCGAGAGTACGAATCAGGTAATGAGCTAGTGAACTTCTTTGACCATTCCTTATCACTTACCAACAAATGGAGAGCACTGTCATCGTCGGACACTTTTTGAATTAATGATATGGCAATTCAATGAAACGCTTCCTGGGAGGATGGATTATGATCGACATTATCTATAGCAGCACAGATAAACCTATTTGGAACCAGACCAGGAGGATACACGGCATTCTGGTCCTTAAAATAATGACAAAGTTTATTGGTTAGTGTTGCTGATACTTCGCGAATTCGATCGTATGATACACATAATCCAAGTTTGTTTACTCGTTCTATAAAGTCTTTCTTCGTGTTTTCGTGTGAATAACCAAGCCTATTTACAGTGGTAAGAGAGTTTCATTTTTCAGGGAATGACGGGTTTTCACTTGACACATTATTTCGTCTCCGCTTTACGCAGTTGAACTTAATTAGTTGAGATAGCGATAATGCTGCTGTACTCGCACCCACACAGCATTTGAAATGTTTAGCCCTTCCAGAACCATTCTCATAAACGTTGGCAGCACTACAGGAACGTAATCCATTTGGCTCTTGCTGGTAAAATGTCCATTAAATTTTGGGGTAATTTGAAAATGTGGGTTCTTTGAATAGATGCTGCTCTAGCTATGGACATTCCATCCTGTTCGGAGTTATACATACATGCACTGTGAACAGCATCTCCCACATTAGACTGATTAATAAAAAGAATATGTTTTCCTTCCTTTACTTCTGTTAGCTCAGGTATATAGGCTAGAATTCTCTCCCGAAGCATTGAGCTGTGTACCGTCTTCTCTGCATCAGCAACACTAAGTTCGGTCAGGCGACGAATTACAAGTCTTTTAATGTTAGCTACTTTGAACACTCGGAGGCTTTCTGTCTGCAGCGCATCTTGAAGATGGGAAATCACTTCCGATAGCACCATCCCATATATCAATGCATAATTTTCTCCTTCAGTGCTTTTCCTGTTATCGCTACTTTACGTACACGATTGTATAACTGAGTCCAACACTTTTTATGATATTTAGCTTCGTAGCGACCATATCACCGTTGCTAAGTTTTACCAATATTTTAGTGTTACATAAAGTAACAGCCGCATCACGAACTCGGTTACTTAATTCAAGAGTATGAACGTTGACCAGTGCATCAGATGTGGCGTCTGCATCACAGAAGAAGCCGATATACTTGACTGGAACGTTGAACGAGTAGATGGTTCACTATCAACGATTTCATCTTCGTGTTTTCGCTTTTTTGTTATCATTCTTTGGAGTTTGCTTCGGTCAAATCTGTTTCTGCACGTTTTATGAAATTTACCCCCATTTCTGGTAATGGTTTCCTCGAGTCCACTTCCGTCATCAAGTAATTCAAGGCGGATGTTAGATGAAAGCCCGTTGCTTTCTTGATATGATAGTAAATCATTACACAAAGTCCTGTATCCGGCGCCAATGTCTGATCTTTTGGTTTTCGCTGGACACACGAGTTTATCAGATGAATGTTCTTGACACAAAATACGGTTACAATCAATAATGTTTTCAAGTCTGCAATTCACTACATATTACAAATCTTGGTCAAGACTGACTAATTGACACTTCTTTCCCTTCGACGTGTTCTCTGTGAAATGTGTTTCAAACAAATCCCAAGCAGAAGTTATCTCAAGGGCAAACGTAAAAAGACATGAAAACAAATAAAACTATTAATTTTGTAATTGTTAATAACATTGATACAACAATAATAATTGTGCCGTTTGAAAGCTCTTGAAACGCGGGATTTCGATTATTTCAAAGTGTTTTTGTGAATTCGTACTCGTTTCATAGTTATTCGCCGTTAAACGCAAGAATTGTTTTCGAGTAATGCTTTCTTTTCACTTTGAGACGCCATATTTAAAAATGGCGGACATATAGCCTATATAAGATATTTTCTACGTAATTCAAAATCGGAGTATGTTCTCACAAATAAAGCACGAAAGAAGTTTCTATGTTGAACGGTAGCCAAGTTATTATTTTTTTTAATTTAAGGAAATTAATTCAATTGGCGGCCATGTTGATGACGTCATACCACGCAAACCACGACCCCAGAAGTTTGAGTCTATATCCATATTTTGTCCTTACATAAGTATACATCACCCCTGAAAGTGGTATCTTGGTATCATATTTTGCACGATTTTTTCACTAAGCCACCTAACTATTAGGGAAGTTGTGGCTCTGGTCGCCAGGGAGAATCCATCCACACAGAGGAGTATCACGAACAAGCTACAGACATCACTCAAGACAGTGCACACCACCATTCACCGCGATTTGAGGTTGGTAAAGCCACATAAAGGGCGTGTTCATAAGCTTTTGCCAAAATCATACCTGGGAACGTTGCACCAAACGTCGAATGCTGTATGAGCAGTACCTGACCGGTGAAAAGTGAAAGTTTGTTGTAACACTGGACGAGGCATGTTTAGGTGGATGACTGTCACAAGTCAGGTGCAATTATTTATCGATCTACAGGTGCGAGGGACTTTCAAAGATGGTTCTCTGAATGCAAGGAATGTTTTGACACAGGTTTCATGATAATAATAATAATAATAATAATAATAATAATAATAATAATAATAATAATAATAATAATAATAATAATAATAATAATATATTTTATTGTACTTAATACCCAATAGTCGAGTCAAAATACGGTTTGACCTGGGCAAAATTGCAACCTTTAGTTTTACACCTGTATTTTGTTTAGGTAACTCATCTGACGAAAATATCCAAAATCCGACAAAATCGGACCACGGGAACACCCCCAAAAACGGTTTTCAAAATGGCAGACCATGGTTTTTCGAAAAAATCGTAGACCTTTAAGTTGGCGGCTCTAGTAGCCCTCTTAATTGACACAGAGACATAAATGATACCTCGTTGAAACGCTCATAGACCACAAATTCCAATGAAGTGACTTTTGTACCCATCATGCCCAACCCGTAGACGAAGAAAGTCAATTTTTTGTTTTTTTAATTGATATTTCTTGGACCCTGGCAATACTGTACGTCCTCATACGCCAGCAGAAAACTTCCTACGCGTAGACCAGACATTGGTAACAATAATATTAAAAAATGAAGGACGTAGGTACAACAGTAAGGGAGATAAAAATTCGGAACCGCGGACCAAGGAGGGTCACTGTATATTTTTTACTGTGGTCTAACTTCTGTTTCTTAGGTCTAGCATCATCCCTAATTGTCACAGAGACATGAAGCATACCGCGTTGGAAAGCTTATGGAACTACCTTGCCAACGACGTATCGTTTGTGCCCCCTGTGCCCAACCTGTAGAAAAAGAAGAAGAAGAAACCTTTAAAACATTGGGAAAATCTACACTTTTACCTTTCTTGGACTCTGGCAACCCTGATAATCTTTCTACGCATGAAAAAATCTTGTTTCTTTCTTTAAATCAAAGGTCGCTTAAATATAAGTACTATACATAAAACAAAAATATTTTTAAACAAAAGAATGGGAATAACGAAAGACTTTGGGAGGCAAATTACACATCTACATCGTCATTGCCTACGCTAACACTGTCCTCGCCATATTCGTTTAAACAGTTAAAACATTCAGTTTCTTGGCATACGCCACAAACAATAGAAAATAGAAGGTCATACCATAATACAGTGTACAGGACAATGCGTTTTATAGAAACATAACACCTATATATATAAAGCAAAAATATTCTAAAGCAAAAGAATGGAAAGACGAAAGACTTTGGGAGGGAAATTATACATCTACATCGTCATCGCCTACGCTAACACTGTCCTCACCATATTCATTTAAAGTTAAAACATTCAGTTTCTTGGCACACACCACAAGCAATAGTATATGGAAGGGCATGCTTTCTGCAAGTACAATACGTTCTTGCACTCCCGGTAGCGCAGTTGCAATGAATCATCGTGAGCAAATTCCATACCCATCAAACACGATGGTTGATGTGCCATATTTACGAACCGTATAGTCAGCAAATGATGCAGCGATATTGTTGTACGAACTGCCTTTACACCATGGTAGTCTATGTAACTGAGATCCTTCGTCTAAGACATACAGAATATTGTCTGGCTCCGTTTCCTCAAACTGTGCGGTCTGCTGCTTGCTGAACTCTAGTATCGCATGGGGCAGTGGGGCTTTGTATTGTATTGTATTGTATTTATTTTCATCCTTTTTCATACAAATTGTTCACAACGTGAACGTATGAGTTGGACACGTCATAAGAACACTGAATGTGTACATATGTATAGATTTAAATCTACATGCAATGTTAAAATAGTGTGAATTTATATAAAACAAAAAAGGTACAATTTTTCATTATTCTAATTTACATACATCGATATAAAACAACATAACAGTTAATAAAACCTTACATTATAGATATACAAAATATATATTTTTAAACATTATTTACTACAGGCGAGATATCCTTCTACAGAATAGAAACAGTGCTCGAGTAGGTAGGACTTGACTGCTTTATTGAAACCAGATGTTTTGTTTTTTAAAGTGGAAGGAAGCTTGTTATAAATATTCACTGCCATAGGAAATGTACTATTCTTATGTACTTTTAAACGTGAGGACTCTACATGAAGGTCAGACGCTTGTCTTGTATTATGCATATGAATATCTGAGTTCAACCGGAAGGTGCTTGTATCTATCTGTATATCTTTTACAAATTTTAGAATTTCATATATATATAAACATGGAAGAGGTAAGATTTCAAGAAATTTAAATAGAGGTTTACAAGAAGTTCGAGGTTTACTTCCGGTCATAAACCTTAAAGCTCTCTTTTGTAAAACGAATATGGAATTTAGCAGTGCAGTAGATCCCCAGAATATAATACCATATTTCAATTTAGAATGAAAAAGTCCAAAATAAGTTGTGAGCAGAACATGGTGACTGACACTATTTCGTAAAAGCTTTAACATGTAACAGGTTTGAGCCAATTTACTAGATAATTTTTGAATGTGAATTTTCCAATCTAATGTATCTGACACCCAAAGACCAAGAAATTTGATATCCGAGACGTAATTCAACGTTTTGCCGTTAATTGTTACACAAGGGCGTTTTCTTACCTCGTTTTTTGCTACGTGAAAGCACATGCACGAAGACTTTGTTGTGTTTAGTATTAGTTTATTTCTATCCATCCAGTCCCTGATGGCAGACATGGTGGAATCTACTGCATTACATAACTCAACGTAAGTTTCTCCAGTTACTTATATTTGTATCGTCAGCATACAGAACAATTTTAGCAGAGTCTAAACATTGTGGCAAATCATTTATATATATTAAAAATAGAATAGGGCCTAAGATGGAACCTTGAGGAACTCCAAATTTTAACTCTTTGGTATCTAAATAATATTTGCTTACTCCCTGAGTGTCTCGAGTTTGACAGTTAATTTCAACAGTTTGCCTTCTGTTGGATATATACGATTTAAACCACTCATAAGCATTTCCCCTAATACCATTATCTTGCAATTTTTTAAGTAAAATTTGATGATCAATTGTATCGAAAGCTGTGCTAAGATCAAGAAATATGCCAGTTGTATATTTCTTAGCGTTTATTGAATTTAAAGCAGAATAGAGAAAAGAGTAAAGAGCAGTTTCAGTAGATTTATTTGATCTAAAGCCATTTTGAACAGGAGATATTAAGTTAAAATTATTTAGAAAGCTAACTAGTCTTATATACATAAGTTTTTCAAAAAGTTTAGAGAAGGTAGACAGACATGATATTGGTCTATAGTTCGATGTAAGATCTTTCTTGCCACTTTTATATAAGGGCTTAACAACTGCTAGCTTCAATGCCTAAGGAAAAACGCCACTACTAAATAAGTTATTCACTATGAAGCATAAGATATCAGCAATTTCACAAGAGCATTGCTTTAGAATTTTATCAGGAACTTCATCATATCCTGAAGAACTCTTATTTGTCATTTTCAGTGTAGTATTTAAGATTTCCTGACTAGTTACTGGGTGCAAGAACAATGATTTTTCGAAAATATCGTTATGTCTACTAACGTATTGTTTGCTAGATAGTTTATTGTTCACGTTATTAGTGATAAGCTTTTCCACTTCATTCGTGAAGTAATCGTTAAAAGCATTTGCAATTTCAGTCGGATTTTTTATAATTTTATTTTGACAAGAAACGCTAGTTATCTTAGAGGAGGGTTTTCGTTATCCAGATTCTTTCCGAATAATTTGCCATGTAGCTTTCATTTTGTTGGAAGCTTTCCCTATGTAAGTATCATTCTCTAACATTTTTGCATGTTTTATGACCTTATGTAAAACTCGTCTGTACATTTTGTGGTATCGTTTAAATACGGGAGTACGGCACCGTCGGCACTTTGTCTGCCTTACGTATCATGCTGGGTGACTCAAATAAAGCTGGTGGGTAGGCACATAATTCATGCGCTAAGGTCTCCTCTAAAGATGTGCTGCCTGCATTAGAGACAACTAACAGTCTTTGAAGCAAAAGATTCGAATCGACGGAGATATCGCTGCTGATTTTAACACCACTCGGGGATGCTAGAGTTTTGACTTTATCTGCACGTTTCCACTTCACAGTGAACAGGTCTTTGCCAGATAGTTTCTTCGCAAGCTCTTCTCCAACTGAAAATAAATTATGGACGTTGACCGGGGAATTCGCTGTGACGCCAGTGGCAATGTTTCTCAACGATTTGTCTCCGTCAAGTGGTGAAATGGGCTGCAGTCCTACAAGAATGCGACATGTGTCACTGATATCACGTGACATTCTTGACGTTTCGGCTTCTCTATGTTGTTCGCTAGCGACATATGCTGTATGAGTAAGAGTTTGCATCGCCAGATTGTACTCGGAGCATTCTGGCATTGAGAGCACCCACAAAGATCGTTGCATCTCTGACATTCCACTCCCAAGGGTTAGACCTCCAGTGGATTTTAGCGATCTCATCAGAACCTGCTCTATGACTAGATCAGAGGACAACCCAGCCAAATAACGGTTGCTTCTTCTAGTAACTCCGAACCCATTTTGAAAGCTTTCGTGAACTGTTGGATTAACCGATGGCAGCGTTAACATTGTTTGCAGGTACAAGCACGTCGACTTCAAATAATTGAAATGTCCTGCTGCAGCGAATATGGGAATGCACTCTGCTATAGCATCAAGGTAATCCTCCTAGCTTCCTGTTCGGTCTGCTGCCACAAATTTCCTTGCTGTAGTCAACATGCGCTGGTATGCAAGCCACAACTGACTTGTTTTTGATGTGTTAATAAGTTCTGACTTTCGTGCTTCAATTTTTCTCGGGCTTCTTGAAGAAGAGGTGAAGAACTAGCTCCAGTTACAGTAATCTCACCCGACATCAGACTCTGGTAGAGAGAGTAAGCATCGTTGATTGTTCTGTGTGTTCCATTATCGGTCTCCAGAAAAACATTCTCCACAAGCAATGCACTTAATGCGAGGTCAACCATCATGTGCGCACGGAAGGCTCTTGCTACGGATTTGCCACTTAACATATGTACAACCGAATTTTCTCCATAAACCTCATGCAAGATTTCACGTAAGCCTGAACCATCCATCAGGGAACCAATTGCTCCTAGAAGGTTCATCAAAGTATGAAATGAGCCCAAGAGGAGAACCGTGTCCTTAATACTGGTGTTATGTGCTCTGTCATGCAGGATACGTGAAGCTTTCCAAAACAGTGGTTGGTCTAAGGTGATGATTGGTGTGACTATATTTTCTCGCAAAATTATTCAGGGACACTAAAGTGGAATAGATGCATGACATTTCAGATGGATGGAGGTCAATAATCGGTAAGCAAAGAACAGTGGATTTTCCTGAATGATGAAGAGATGGAGCTGCGTGAATGGCCTGCATCATTCCTGACCAGTTTGGTGTGCGTGACGGAAAGTGCCAGGAAAGTTTCCACAAAATATCGAGGGAGCTTTCGTTCGGTGATGGTGCTGTTACCAGTTCACAGTTGACCTTTTCAAGAATAGCCCTGGCTTCAGTGTATGCGTGAATAGGAACACTGGCAAGGGACTTCACATCAGCATCAGAGACGGGCTTCCGAAGAATGGTTAGACTGGTAGTAGTGGATGGAGTAATGGCCGCCAACATTTCCATACCATGGAATGTGCCTAAACTACTCGGCGTTTGGAGATTATTCTCTACATTATCCGCTGCAAAGAGGAGAGTCTGGTCTGCTGGCATTTCGATCACACGATTACCAAATGTACTTGCAGCACAGCGTTCAAACCGCTGCACTTCCGCGTATGAAGAGCAAAATCCCAGGTGATGCAGCGTGTCAATCAGGTGTTTCGATCGATAGTGCTGGTGCAGCTGCACAGCAACATCTAACTGCAGAGGAGGTAACATATCTCTTGGTCTGGCTGCTTGCATCAAACACTGGCCAATCGATGCTATTTTGGTTTCATTGTCCTTTCCGGCAAAAAGTGTGGTATAGAATACTTGTAGGCTAGGTACTGAAGGAATTCCTGAATGGTCAAGTCACTGGGTGAAGGATATGTATTACTTCCAGTTTGTAGTTTGGATTTTATGTCGGTTTTGATCAGTCGAGCTACGGTTTCTCTTATTCTATTTTTTCCTTTTCTTCACCATACTCTTGTGGTAAATCACGATATGCCCTAGAATGTGATTGGCAGTTTCTCGAAATGTAATGAAGTCGTTTTTTCCACTGTCACTAGAAATTATAATTTTTTCACCGAAGTACTCCATTAGTTGACGCTTCATGTGCAGTCTGTCATATGCAATGTGATCAGTCCCTTCAAGAAATGTGCCCATGTTTGTAACAAGTTCTCCCACAGTTAGTTGCTCATCATCGTGCTCTTCCAAATAACTACAGATGCGCTGAAATGCTCGGATTCTCTCATCATTTGTAGGTCGGCCAGCCCGGAATTTTTTTGACGCTGACTGATTGTCGGTGCAGTATTGTTGAGGAATTGCTTTACCTGTTCGAAAGTTGATACTACATTATCCGTGATAGACACAATCTCCTGCATGAAGATCAGATGAGAAGCACTCAATTCGACCTCGGACAGTTTGTGACCCGGTATTGTTTCGTTTATTGCAACACTTTAAAATACTGTGTGGCAATGCTTGTGTTTTCACTCTCACGTTTTCTGATTTCAACACGTGACGGTCATCAAATAAGACAGACGTTCCGCAAAAAAGGCAGTCACTGTTCCTGTTGAAGGACCCATCCGACGAGCGAGTAACTCGTTTTTGATTTGGCGATGATGTTTTTCTTTTTAGGGCAATCGCAATATCTTTTTTATCAATATAACGTTTGCGACAAGAGACATGAACCACCATACTTGTAGCGGCGAGAATGTTACTACCGCGAGCCTTACTGGCATTGTTCACTCCTTCACCTCCCTTTTCTTGAAGTGTGATGAGGTTATCGTCAGAATCTAGGCTTCTGCAGATGATACACAAACGTGTAAGGGAATCATCCATGGTTCTTCAGTGCCTAGGTTCATGCAAGACTATGATATGTAGAAAATCTTATGGAACCCCATTTCCAACGACATATCGTTTGTGCCCCCTATACCCAACGATTATCAGGGTTGCCAGAGCCCAAGAAAGGTAAAAGCATAGATTTTCCCAATGTTTTAAAGGTTTCTTCTTCTTCTTTTTCTACAGGTTGGGCACAGGGGGTTGGGTACAGGGGGCACAAACCATACGTCGTTGGCAAGGTGGTTCCATAAGCTTTCCAACGCAGTATGCTTCATGTCTCTGTGACAATTAGGGAGGATGCTAGATCTAAGAAACAGAAGTTAGACCACAGTAAAAAATACACAGAGTAACCTTCCTTGGTCCGCGGTTCCGAATCTTTATCTCCCTTACTGTTGAACCTACGTCCTTCATTTTTTAATATTATTGTTACCAATTTCTGGTCTACGCGTAGGAAGTTTTCTGCCGGCGTATGAGGACGCACAGTGTTGCCAGGGTCCAAGAAATATCAATTAAAAAAACAAAAAATTGACTTTCTTCTTCTTCTTCTACGGGTTGGGCATGATGGGTACAAAAGTCACTTCGTTGGAATTTGTGGTCTATGAGCGTTCCAACGAGGTATCATTTATGTCTCTGTGTCAATTAAGAGGGTTACTAGAGCCGCCAACGTAAAGGTCTACGATTTTTTCGAAAAACCATGGTCAGCCATTTTGAAACCGTTTTTGGGGGTGTTCCCGTGGTCCGATTTTGCCGGATTTTGAATATGTTATGCAGTAGTAATTCCTGAATCGAAAACTGTTTAAAAAGCTTGTGTTGCAATTTTGCCCAGGTTGAGGGTATAATTGCTCTAGATTTCCTGGACTACAAAGGCAATCACAAAGTATAAAATTTTATATACAATCATCAAAGGATGTGCAACACCAAACCTACATATAGTTAGTATTTAAACATGAAATTACAATAAGTATACCTTTTTTCCTTCAGGTTATAACAACAATTCTACAATTTATCAATTAACATCTCGAAACACTTTCGCTTGAAAGTCTTGAACTTATACTGAAATATATCTAAACCCATAGTCCCAATTCTATTATCCACATTTTATTACCAGCATTCATCATTGCTGGATACTCGTACCAGGGCAAGCTGACCATACATCCTATAGCCAAAAATATGAAGGTGAATCGAGAATATTATCATGCTAACGTCCTGACATCCATTTATGGCCTTGACATTCCTCATCTCTACGAGAGAGAAAAGAATCGTATGCGTGTGCATACCGACAAGGTGTCAAGTCACACACCTCGCTTTAAGCCGCATCTTTCTCCAACAAATGACAGCAGAATCTGGAATTCGTGCCATTGCATTCATAGATATTCCAGTGAGGTCCCCAGATACGTCACCGATAGACTTTTGCGCTTTCAAGCTCCTGAAACGAGCCTTGTCTCATAGCAGACTCCACACTATTGAAGGTCTATGGAAACCCTGTCCGGAGGAGTGGTTGCGCTTTGACATGACTACACTGCGTGCTAGTCTCCTAAAGTGGGAATTTCACTGTCGGGCAATTGCTCAGATGCAGTTCTACCAAATAGAGCACTTTTGGTGGTGGCGACATGGTTTCTCTTAAGGTAAATGCAGTTTGAAATCGTCACCATAGATCGGAAACAACTACTGTATTATTATCTTTCAGATCTATTCACTTGAGGTAAGCGTTCCAAACCGTGATTGAAACTTCTTTTTTAAAGCTTTAAGCATAATGTTTTCCTAAGTCCTACTTTATGCTATAAATATAATTTGTAAATGTCTTAAGTAGCAATCAATCTTGCGAAAGTTATTTCTAATGAGAATATTAGAATGACAGACTAACAACTCACATTACAAGTACCTTCAATCCAGTTTCTTTTTCGTGCACTATCTCCTTCACAAGAAAGGATGAACCCCACAGCAATGAGTATATAAAAGCCATAGAAAATAGTTCATATTTCGCTTCTTTCCGGCTTTGTTCTTCCTAGTAAAGTGAAGGAAAAAATAATTATATTTTAATGTCAGAAATAAGTAATTAAGTGAAAATAGCACCCACTAAATCCACATTACATTTGACCTCAGCAATCCAACGATTGTTAACAGACGCATCTTTTCATTTAATTCCATATATCATTTAAACGTCAGTGCAGACTTTCCATTAGTTTCAGTATGGAATAATTCCTCGTGAACCGTGTTTTCGTGATGTTTTTCCTATCAATTACCACCTATTCATGCATCTGTGATTACTTCTTGGCAGGGTAAAACTTTCCATATGACCAGGCGGTGAAGTTGAGAAATTTTGTATATGGGAGACTCCAGATTTTTTTTTTTTTTTTTTTTTTTTTGGTCATGGAATCTAAATATTGGATGAGAGATGACAATAGTATGTGGGTGCAGTTGGAGACTACTTTGACTGCAAAAGTATCGTTTGTAGGTCTTTAAAAGTGATTCATGCGGACATTTCAATCACACAAACCCATAGATAAGCTAAAACCCTGCTAAGATCTGATCTTCGACATATCTCAGGGACATATCTCGTAAATTCAGGAAACTATGTCGTCTATTCGCAATATCATAAATCCTGTCCTTCTACCTTACTTTGGACGATGAATATCCCCATTTTTAGGCATGATTAACACCCGTTCTACTCTGTAACACAGTCAGGACAAACCCAAAATACTGTTCTCAATATATGCCATCTACTATAACCAGCACGGTCACCGGGTTTAAGCTCTATCGAGCACATGTGCGACACAATGGGACGGCATATTACTGCCAGGCAGAATTCAGTAAGGACAAATGCCCTTCTATCTCAAGATTTACAGATAAGGTAGTATACAATACCCCAGAGTAATTACGGTCGGTAGTTTTGACTGCCAGTTCCATGAGTACCAGTTGGAATCGCTAACACTCAGTGACGAAGCTAGAGGAGAAGGGGAGAGCGTACCCAGGACATCCTCTGTCCCAGGCTTGTTGTATTATAACATAGTCAAGTTATATAAAACGGACTTTGGGTATACAAAAATAACTGCTTCCTAAAAAGAATTCTCTGCTCGCCCACTTCCTCCATAGGAAATAAAAGTTGGCATTGATACTGCTACCATCTATCATCATCTTTATGTGTACAACGTAGGAGCAGATCTGTTTGAATTTGGTTTTTGAGTTTAGCGTTCCTTTCTCCAGCGAATGTATATGAGTCGTGGACAGACAGCTTAACGACTCTAAGGTTTGTCTCTAGAACACCTACTTTTAAACCACCGACACACCACGACCAATAAGTAAGCATACCCGATATTACACGGTCGATATACGTACAACTACTAAGAGTCGAGGCATAATCATTCCAGATTTGGCTCGTCGAAAATTCAATAAGATATTGGTGGTTCTTGACTCTGGTATGACAATCATAAGTTAGTCTAGGGGCCAGACATAGTCCTGTTGGAAGGTTCACGTACAGGGAATTCGACTTCTGGAATATGTTCTGGGATCTTAAAGGACAACATTTGGCTTGGCCACATAATCACCATCATGTGAGATTTTTCAATATGGCCGCTATTAACTTTAGAAAAATTACATACCTTGATTTCCACAACTCTGATGCAGCTCCTAATTAACGTAGCGCAATGAATAATACACCGTTGGAAAGCTGAAGGAACGTATGTTCCAAAATGGTAACGTTTATATCCATTAAGTCCATTATGCTCAAGAGATAGACCAAAACATTCGAATTGTTTATATTATTCTGAAAAAATTAAGAAAAACCTAAGCTGGCAACACTGTTATTTAGTATACAACAGCTAGACAACACAGTTAAATACGAGAAACATCTGTGTACATTTTACGCAGGAATTGGATAGATTAAAAAAAAAAACAAAAGTGCAAAGAATGGGATATCCGATTATAGTACTACAATAACGGTCCCAAAAATATGACCTTAAGTACTGGTGGGAGACCATTTTTACTTGTCGCTTCCTTTTGATGGAGTGCACAAATGGATCTGGTGCATATCAACACTAACTCGGTCCCTTCGGAAACACTTCAAGACCTAAACTATCCGTGTTCTATCAAGCTGGTTTAGAATGTTCCAAAGCTATGTGCATTTCTCTTTGGACATCAGAAACTTAAATCTAGTACTTTCTCAGAAAGGTTAAGCACTTTTTGAAATGGGTAACACTCCACTCGTGGTAAAAGAAGGACTTGTGGTAACATTGCACAAGACTTCACCCTTGCTGAAACACTTTCAGAACTTGATCGTATCTGGTCCCTCAGTTGTTTCTTCCAGTTAAACTTTCCTAAGGCGATCTGCCTGTCATAACTAGTGTTCCTTCCTGAAGGGCTTTCAACTCGCTATTGTGTGGCAAGGTTCTTTCCAAAACGAAATCAATTGTGTAACAGTTTTATCATATGCTGCTACAGATTTATTTTCTACATACACAACAATATTGAACTTTCAAGCTGCGCTGTTCCAAACCAGTATACAATTAGGTTCATTATGGTCTGATGAGTGAGTGTACAGATTAGCAAAGGAAATACAACTATGGTACCCAGCACAGTTTTCAAATTTATTCTTTGGGCTTGGAGCTTTCTACACTAGCAACATTATAATTACCTGTATTGGGAGTTACTTCAGCGACAGTGAAGTTTTAACAGAAGTTCAGATATTTGGACCAAACGTTGCAGAAAGTATACTGAATGGATTTCACTACTCACGAGGGTTACATGGAATCTTCATTATAGCAGAAGCCATTGAGAGTTTACAGTGGCAGCAACTTTTCAAAAATAGTATGTGTTTCTATTTCAACATGTGATGATTCTACGAAAAGCTTGTGGGTTTGAAAATGCTGATGTCGCTAAGTTAGAAGTTTCAAAATTATCAACTCTTCTTTATAATATAAATGAAGATTTCAGATTGTTCAACATGGGTGTCAAGAATCAAAATTATTCAAATATTGGAATGTGTTTCTGACAAAGGCATTCCCTGTTCTATTGGATATGATTCGTACTGACAGAGAAGGTGACTGGGAACTTCATATGTCTTCATTTCGCAGAGCATTTCGATTTTTCTTTGATTTCGGTTAAGTTAACTACGCCCGATGGGGGAGTATATACTTTGAGAACTGTCTGAGACTAAAGGGTGAGCATCCAGATATCTGCAAAGACTTTATGGAAGGGCACTTTGTAGTTCAGCAAAGTGAAAAAGTTTCAGTAGCGTAGCAATGGATCAGACACTTTAACAGATGTATAATAAGCCAGCCAAAAGTCCTGACAGAATTATTGGAATGACACGACGCAATGAAACTATTGCACAAAGATATCTTATTCAACATGAAACAAACGCAGATAAAGCAGTTATTTCTAGCAGTGTGTGGTATCTAAATGAATTGTGAATATGTGATCCATCATGAGTTTTCATCAACCTAAACAAATGCAGGTGAAGAAGAAGTAAGGGGATGTCAACACTTCATTCACGAGAGGCAAAATCCATTTGATATAAGAAGCAAAAACCTGAAGAAAACATTTTACTAAAACTGAGAAAGATTTCAAACTAAGCTGCCTGGACATGCGAGAACAACTTTATCTAAATTTTCGAAATGAAGTTTTCATCGAAGAAACCAAGAGTTTGTTCTCCCGAATACATCGCTTTAAGAAAGAGCATCATACAACTGAAAGATGAACAGTCAATGCTCAAAAGGAGACAATTGATGCTCAGAGATATATTGATATAGCATGTGAAAGAGCGTATTCTGATGATCAACTGCTCTGGTGAGAGCTTCTTTTTTCTTGTCAAGAGATGGTTTTCTCCAGAAAACAAAGGAATTAGAAATAGTTTATGAACTCCAAGGAGAATTGATTCCAGACAAAATCCCACAATATTTGTCTCAAACATCTGTTCCCACGCAAAAAGAGTAGCAGCATTAATGGGAAAATCATTGAAAACGTTTGGAGATCTTGTGAAGCAGATACTACAGCGATTGTTTCAAATATCAGAATGCTCCTCGAGGATATATATTGTAATGGATGTCTACAAAGATGGAAGCATTAAATCATCAGAAAGAAATAGAAGGATGACATGTGATCCAATGGAGGTCACCATATTTGGCATGGAAACTCCTCTCCTGAAAGATATGAATACATTCTGGGCTTCTTCTGTTAAAACATTTCTTTGCTGACTATATTCAATAGGAGCATGATCAATTAAATACTGTTATCGCTTACATTGGAGGTCTTGAAGTTGATAGAGGGGAAACCATACGCTTAGGCAATGGACAAATTCCTGACGTTCCTAATCTAGTTTCAGAGCTTGAAGAAGCAGATGAAAGAATATTTCTAGATATTCAACATTATGTATCAAAATCAATGATACAACGTATTTTAGTGGCTTCATCAGATGCAGATGTCTTAATTTGCTCACTGGATTATTATTATCTCAATGAGTTTAAATATCAAGGACTGATGAAATTCTGCCTGCTGTACATTTCTTACCTAGAAGTGACACAACCAGCAAGTTTGGCACCAAATGTACTGCTTTGAAACTTGTTAGAATAGATGGTGAATGGCAAACTTTTATCTTCGAAGATAGACTACCAAAGGCTTCCCATTTCCCTGTAAATGCAAAAAAATGTACCCGAGAAATTGTATGTGCTTGCTGTGCAGAAATGATTTTTTGTTCCAACTTTTGTGACTGTAGCAGGAATGGTAGTTGCCAAACCCTATCAAAGTAAAGTATAGAATAGTGATTTTTGTCAGACAGGTTATTTTTATTAAATATTTAAAACAACTATGGTGCAATATGGTAATTGGTTTTGGTGAGTTCACGTACGTTTTCAATAAACCAAAGATTGATCATTTTTATATGAAACAGTTTATTTTCTTTGTCAATTCCTTTTCGTGTCCACTATACTAGTAAAATTACCAATTGTTTTTATTTTTATAATATCCTTTCAAGGTTACCCGTTTTAGAAAGTGCCTTTCTGAGGAAGTAGATTTAACCTTCCGATACCCAAAGAGAAGTATACATAGCTTTGGAAGGTTCTAAACCAGCTGTTGATAGGCCACGGATAATTTAGGTCTTGAAATGTCACCGAAGAAACTGAGTTAGTGTTGATATGCACCACATCCTTCTGTGCGCCCGATCAAGGGGAGGGGGCAAGTAAAAATGGTCTCCTACCAGTATTTAAGGTCATATTTTTGGGATAGCTTATGTAGTACTATAATCGGATATCACATCCTTTGCACTTTTTTAAAAAATCTATCCAATTGCTGCGTAAAATGTACACAGATGTTTGTCGTATTTATTAGTGTTGTCTAGTCGTTGTGTGCTAAATATCAGTGTTGCTAGTTTAGGTTATTCTTAATTTTTTCAGAATAATGTAAAAAATCGAATGTTTTGGTCTACCTCTTGAACATAATGAACTTGGTGGATATAAACGTTATCATTTTGGAACATACGTTCCTTCAGTTTCCTAACGGTGGTGTATCATTCATTGCGCTACACTAAATAGGAGCTGTGGAAATCAAGGTCTGTAATTTTTCTAAAGTTACTAGCGGGCGCCATGATTGGTGGCCATATTGAAAAAACTCACATGATGATGATAATGTGACCAAGCCAAATCTTGTCATTTTACATCCCAGAACACATTCTAGAAGTCAAACTCTCTATATGCGAACCTTCCAACAGAACCTATGTCTGACCCCCGGACTAAATGGCAAAAGCATTGCGAGTAATCAGGATAGCATACCACTTCCACATTCTGGAATGGAACCCCCTTACATCTTTAACAATATGGCCGAGTACAGAATCAGCTAGGGTGCTGACCAGGAGGATGATACTTATTCATCTCCTAAAATGTTTGCTAACCAACATGCATTAAGCTAAACCGTGGGACATGATTCAGATTGGGACACGCAAACTTTAAGTGAATATCAGTAAATGCCGCAGCGATGTGGACATATACTCTATATTAATGAACCAGTAACGGCTGCACTACACAGAGTAAGGTTAGTACACGATTATGTGTCAGAGCCTATTCAGAAGTAATTAAAACTTTCATTGTTAAGAATGAACATTTCATTTTCTTGAAAAAAACCCGTCAAATTTTGATCCATAGGCTGTGGGTACTCATTCTGGTCCTAAAACAAGTAATACGCGAGGCTTAAGTTGATGGTAAAACTAAAGCATATAAGTTGCCGTAAAGGTTACAAATCAAGGAATAAATAATATGAAGAGCAAATTCTTATCGGGCAAAGGAAGAAAACAATCACCTCAACTGCTGGCAATCGAGAAATGAAGTCGGTATATCTACAAAACGAAACCGACGGCAGTGTCGCCAGGAACTCGACCATCAGTGTTCTAATTTTTGTAGAATAAAGGGATAAAAAAGAAACACTTCATCAGTTGAAAATGTGCCGTAAGCAACTTGAGTTTGTGAGTGGTCAGATACCAGACGTTTCAACTAATCAAGATTACCGCTAAAGCCGTTAATGTTGGAGAAGGTTCAAATTGAAAAATCCAACTTTAAAGAAGAATTTTGCCTCTTAAACGAATTCACTATCAGTAAGTTCGTCCTTCAACATATCAAATTTCAGCAAAGTCAAAAGTGGCTTGCTACCTGGTGGATATTTCGGTTTACTCCGAGAGGGGACATGATCATTAAGACAAAGACATATAATGCTGGCTTAGTTTCATTCCAGCAATGTATGACGAGTAACGGTGAGGTAGTATTAACTTGAAACCACCACTACGGCAACTCGTGAAGTTTTGGTCTGTGTTCCGGAAGAGGCAGTGACTAGAATTTTTGGTTCTACACTCGTTGTTTACGAGGAAACATCAGTTGTGTGGGTTGAAACAGGTTTCAGGGAAAGGACGACTTCAAATGGAAACGGAACAGAAAGGAGTGGAACGCTTTCTTTGATACGAGGATTCGCATCAGAAGCGCAATTTTCCAATAGTCATAGCCCTCAAGCATAGTTCTCTCTTTCTCAGGAAGGCTAGACAGTACTAAACCAAAAGAAATGATCACTCTTACAGTCTGTGCAATAGGTTTTGTTCACTGTATTGCGCTTCACATCTTGAATTTGTTCCCCTTAGTTGATACAAATAGGGCAAATGCTCATATTCCCACAGTGTTCATGCACTTAATCCAACATAGAGGACTAGAAATGTTGGGTCCCGTCTTTAGGTGATGTTAACCATCCATCACGAATTCCAGGAGAGTACACACACTAAAAATAAGATTCGGTAACTGAGTTTGAAGCAATTCACCAAACTCTAACTTTTGATTCGAGTTAAATCAATAACATATCAGTAAAATCTATATTATCTCTTAATCGAAAGCATTTATGAGATTCGAATATGAAATTACTCCGTAACTGAAATTCCAATAGACAAAGAGGTTGCACTGAAACATAAAGTGATCCAATCTGAGTAACTTCTCTGTTTTTCATGATTAGATCCTTCATTGGCACTAATTGGATCTTTCCATTTAATTGGAAGATAAAGGCTTGCACGAATCGCAATACATAGCAGCAGATTATCATAGTATTTGCAGCAGATTATCCTTCGGTGTCAATTAGAACATTTTACGACAGGGTGATTCTGACCCGAAATTAAGTATTCTTTCGTTCATGTAAGTATGTTTATAAGGAACATTGTCAATGAAAAAGCTCTAAGCAGTTCCCGTAACACCATACTGGTGCGTTCATAAGAAAACCTGGGAGCACGGTGGCTCAGTATTGAACTGGTTAGATCTCCGGTCATGAGAATTTGTTGTTGACAGCATTATGTCCAAGGGTAGATTCGAGATTCCATATTCTCATTTCAACAAATTTACGCTAAAATTTCTGCCGCATAGTATAACTTAAAATACTTTTCATTTCCTGGCTTCTATATTTTTCAATGACACAATTACAAGCATCTAATCTGCTAATATTCTTTCTAAAGTATAAAAAATATTTAATCTTTGCGATCCAGTTTTACGTCGCTGACCAGAATCAAAATGTAATTTTTCTAGTTTCTGTGAAATTATACCATTTTAATGCCATTTTTCCTATACTATTGTTAGATTTGTATAATACTTAAATATTTTGAAAACTTAAATTGTCTTATTTAGACTTGACCAGAGTTTCTCACTTTTATTAGTCAGAATGCTCTACGGACCCTCTTACTCGTGTCCCATCCGAAAGCAAAGAGCTAACGATTATGCCACTAGTAAAAAATGTCCACGCTTAGATATATTTCTAATTGCACTTTTAATACTAATTTGAGGACACTGAATCGAATGGAACTATTTTCAAACATACAAGTCCATTGGGTGGCTAGAAATGTGATCTCTAGTTTAGAATATAAATAAATATTCCAAATTTGAGATCATTTTTCTCGAGACATCATAGACAAATATATTTTAAAATAGTTTCGTTGGATACGGCACCTTCAAATTAGTATAAAAAGAGCAATTAGAAATATACTAAGGCTTTTACTATTAGCATAAACGGTACCTCAAAAACCCCAACTTTGAGATCACTTTCTCATTTCTCGAATTCAATATTATTATTAAAAGCGTCATTAGAAATTCATCGATGCATAGGAACTTTTCACTAGTGTTATGATTGTTAGTTCTATATCTTTTTTTAATGTTTTGATCATTTTGAGCATATACCAGTACACTTATATTTTAAAAGTATTGTTAATTAAAATCCCATTATTAATAGAAAAAAATACATATTAGTTTTTTAATAATTCAAGCCATTCAAGAATATTTTTATAATAATAGGTTAAACGAGTAGAGACACCACACATACGTACCGAAGTTTGCCTAGTACACAACAGATAGCAGCAACATTAGACGAGTAAAATTGATGTTGAACCTAAAAGTAATTGTAATAAAAGGTATCTTTATTGTTTCTGATCCCATATTTCTGATCCTATTGAGTATCCGTAATAACATATCAAAAGTCTACCAAAATCCGACCACGGAAAAGTCGCCATCTTCTTGGAAATTTTCATAAACCATTTTGATAAACTTTTCTTGTAATATCTTCGCAATGAATCAAGTTAGAGACTTCGTTCTTGTCCCAAATCGAAGCTAATGAACAGTACAATCACCAGAATGTACAATTGGAATAATTGCATGCAGAGTGGTTACTGTTAGGCTGAAAATGTTGTTGAGTTGGTCCTTATTTTGTCACTTTCATGGCTAATAACTACGAAATCCTCAGAGATACTGGAAAACACCCCGAAATAAAATTAAAAGATCCCAGTCTACCTTTCCATCGACAACAAAACTGTTTACCTATGTCTGAAAGTAACAGAGCTACGTGGTTTTATGTGATACAGGGTGTTGTATTTTGAGTCACTCACATGCACCAGGTACCAAATTTCACAAAATTAAATCCCCACGTTAAGCGGGTTTGCATATCCAGGCTCCTAACTATGAAAACATTTACGCTCACTCCAACCTCAATCATTTCACGAATTCAACCTGTTTTACGTATGTTATTAGGACATAATATGGATTGTGATTTATTCTAAAAACACTTTTATACAATGCAAGAGCTGTATCGTCCAAATATTTACTGAGAACTCATAGTCGTATCGGAATAAACAAAAGCGAGTATGGAACAGTAAACTGCTATAACAAAAGGCAAAAGAAAATGTACAAAGGCATACAAAACGGTCGAGTGGTTTGGGTCGATACACTATCAATCACATGTTTGTGTGTTCAAACCCGGTAGCAAGTTGTTTCTTTTTTTAAGTGTCTTTCTATTTTCATCCGGAGGCTGAAATATATTTCTTTGAGTAACTCATTGAAAACTTCTTTTGTTTCAAATTCGATTAGAACGGAACATTATATGAATTGCGAATCTCAAATCCATAGCTAAAAAAAAAATGAAGTATACTCACTACTCCATTATCCTCTGATTTGTAACGAAAAACTATTTATAAACTGTGGTGACTTCAGAAAATTATCCTCGGGGGGAATTTAAATATGCGGGTAGAGGGCAAACATTGGTAGTCCACATTGAGCATGATCGAATATATGGTCCTGAAGGCGGAAATTTCTTAGCTGGAGAGGGGTCTCAAATTCTCCCTCAGATCACGTCCTGAAAGCATCATTGCTTAAAAGCTTTTCGTAACAAATATAATATTACACTTGTTTCTCGTTCTACATTTTGAATTGGTAAAATCATAACTTATAGAGGATTATAATAAAAGCATAAAAATTACAATACCAATTATGTATAAATTATCCTGTAAGTTACCAACTTTGGGTCAGATTAAAACTCAAATATTTGTTTTCGGATTGCACTTAGAAGTAAGTCCTCTCTATATAATACTGATTGGAAAGCATGTATAACTCTAATTAATTAATCAATATTTATACAAATATTTTTTATTTTACTATTTTTACTATTCAATATTATATACACTTCATTTCCAAAATCAAAATCTCGAAAATGTATATTATACGAGTGCAGATTCGCAAATAAATGCTTATTTATCATATATATTGGTCTCTATTCGAAATTCTATTTAATCGAAGCCGACAAGAACACAGACAGAAACATCGAGAACAGGTGAAAAAAAAGAGAGAAAAAAGTGCTGTTCCCGGCCGGGAGTCGAACTTAGTTCGAATGGTGCTTTATCAGCCGAACGCCTTAGACCACTCGGCTATGGTAACAACTAGTGATTGTGACAAAGGCTTCGAGTAGTACTTCTTATTACAGAATAACATTTTCTATTCCCTAAAATTTAAACCTAATTTACTTTGATATAATATATCTATTAATTTGTTTCATGAACACGTTTTCCTTACTTTGATGAATGATGTATGTTGTTGATATAGATTCTATTACACGTTCTTTTGTAAATATTATAGAAAGTATCAGGGTTATTTATGATCTTTCATGGAAATTGACTGGCGCATGCGCAATACACAGACAGTTCAATTGGAAGGCGAGGAAGGAAACGCTAACACACTGTTAGAATGTTTCCCTCGCAAGCAGTAGTTCACAACCGAGGGACAGCGGGACGCACTTCCTCCTCCTGGGGTGGCGTGAAGGGTTTACGAAGTCCCTTCGTTGTGTTATATTTCTTGAATGATTATGCACAATATCCAGTCACATCTTCTACACATTTGGAAGTGATAAGTCGTAGTATACAGGTAAATAAACCGTCCTCCACACACAGTGATTGTTGCTTTTCCAAGATTATAAACTGAAACACTTTTTATTTCAATAGAATATAAAAGTTTCAATGTGAGGGGTTAGAACCCCCTCAACCCACTGGGTTTTTGATATGTCACCGCCTAAACAGTAACTTTCAAGTTAGAATCGAAAAATGGAGACATGTGACCTACTAAATATATTTTTAGTTCATTATACATTTTCATAAATAAAATATCCACAATTACAATGACAGTAAATGCTAAGTAATTATTGTAAATCTTTGTACTTTCATTTTCCCTCTTTCTTCTCAACTGAGCTTGAAAAATGTAAAAATGGAAGGTTAAGTATTTCAAATATTACGTATATTTTAGCGTATTACGAAATTATATTTAATAGAATCCGGCAGGATCACATACAGAAACGTCAAGAAGAGGTAAAATCAAATTGTACTGTGGTGGGATTCGAACTACTCTTGAATGGTGCCTCAGAATCTCTAGCCGAATGCCTTAGTCCACTCGGCTAATGTGACAAGTTGAAAGTATAGTAAGCGTTATTCATGTTCAATCTTTTGTTACAGTATGAAATTTATTTTGTATTCTCTGAAGTCTAAGCTTATTTTGGCCTGATGTAATAGTCTGTTGAAATTGTTTTATGTTTACGGTATTCTTTACTTTGACGAATGATGTTGTTAATATAGGTTCTATTACGTATTCGTTCATAAATATTACAACAATTGTCAGGATTATTTATGATCTTTCATGAAAATTGACTGGTGCATGCGCAGTAGAAACAGAAAGATGCACTTTACCGGCATTTGTCATACACGCCAGAACGCACATTTGTAACAGGTTCTGAAAATGCCTCGCTCTAAAGGTTGTGGAGAACTGTCTGTTGCTCTGAGAGGAGAAATCATAGGCCGAGCAAAAATGGGACAAACTGTGCCTCAGATTGCTAGAGATCTGGGATGTGACAAGAAAACGGTCAAGAAATGGGTTCAGCGACATGAAGAAGGTGGTGAATGGTTCAGGTCTCGGTCAAGAAGTGGAAGGCCAAAAGTGACAACTGCAGCTCAAGATCAAGCTTTAGTTACAGAAGTAATCAACAGACCTCTACGCCACACGTCAATCCTCTTGGACAAAGCCAGAGAATATAATTGTTCTCACGAAACAATAAGAAGAAGATTATTGGGGACTGGTCTACACTGTTCAAGACCCGCTAGGAAGACTCTCCTGACTGAAACTCACAAGGCCAGACGAATGGAATGGGCACAGAATAACATAACCCAACCTCAGTCATATTGGGACTTAGTCATCTGGACCGACGAGAAGGTTTTCAAGTCTAACCAACTAGGCAGAGTTATATTGTATAGACCGCGCGGAACCAGGTATGCTGAACAAAATATTATCAGAACTTCTTGTTCAGGGCGAATATCAGCACACTTTTGGGGATACATGACGGCTGCTGGTCCTGGAGATTTGGTTGCGGTGCCTGAGAGAATGAACAGTAGTGTTTACATTAACATCCTCGAAAATACGTTGTTACCGTCCTTAAAAAGAAACTTCCCCGAACAGGAAGAATATATATTTATGCATGATAACAGTGCTGTTCACACTTCCCGGCAAACACGAGAGTGGCTAAGTGAACATCCGGAATTAATTTGTATTGAGTGGCCCCCTCTATCCCCAGATTTGAACCCAATTGAACATCTGTGGGCCTACATGGTGCAAGAATGGGAAGAGAGACGTGAAGACAGAGACCAAACGTTTCTTCAAAATCATGTTATGGAACTGTGGCAACATTTTCGTGACACACCGTCGTATTGCTCGAGACTTGTATCTAGTATCCCCCCCAGACTTCAAGAAGTTATTGACTCTGGAGGTGATTACACGAAGTACTAGTGTGTTATTTTTTGTGTAAACGTTTATTTAAGTTTCATTTATTTATTATATTTTTTCAAGAGCAATACTTTCGTTCTTCATTCTTTTCCTTTGCTTGTTTACTTATAAGTTCGTTAAAACGTTAAGGAAGAGTAGTATATTTTCAAAAAGTATTTGTGAATTTACTTTGAACGTTTCTAAGAATATATTTACTTTTTTTTCTTACTCTATATCATGCCCAATATTACTTTCATTTCAGTTAATTAGTAACTTTATTTCACATCTCGGATAAAAGTGTTATTGTCATTTTAACGATGTTTTTATCTTTTGATTGTGTAATTTCTAGTTTCATTGAATTATCTCAATTCGAATGAATAAATCACATTTTGATTATTGTCCCTTCCTTAGCTAGGTTCGAATTCGAGAACAATGTGATGTAATTTACGTTCTTTATTCTTCATATTGTGCAGTAATGACAATATTAATTATTTTTCATAAGTCCTGTTGATCAGTGAGAACTTGGACAAACATTAACCTGGCGATTCTTTACGCAATGACAGGCGTAAAATACATTTTAGCTGTTCTTTATACTTCACAGCGAAGAAACGTTCTAACAGTGTGTTAGCGTTTCCTTCCTCGCCTTCCAATTGAACTGTCTGTGTACTGCGCATGCGCAAGTCAATTTCCATGAAAGATCATAAATAGCCCTGATACTTTCTATAATATTTACGAAAGAACGTGTAATAGAATCTATATCAACAACATACATCATTCGTCAAAGTTCATGAAACAAATTAATAGATATATTATATCAAAGTAAATTAGGTTTAAATTTTAGGCAATAGAAAATGTTATTCTGTAATAAAAAGTACTACTCGAAGCCTTTGCTACAGTCCCTAGTTGTTTCCATAGCCGAGTGGTCTAAGGCGTTCGGCTGATAAAACACTATTCGAACTAAGTGCGAGGCCCCGCCGGGCACAGCGCTTTTTCTCTATTTTTCTTCACCTGTTCTCGATGTTTCTCTCTGTGTTCTTGTCGGATTCGATTAAATAGAACTTCGAATAGAGACCAATATATATGATAAATAATCATTTATTTGCGAATCTGCACTCGTACAATATACATCTCCGAGATTTTGATTTTGGAAATGAAGTGTATGTAATATTGAATAGTAAAAATAGTAAAATAAAAAAAATATTTGTATAAATATTGATTAATTAATTAGAGTTATACATGCTTTCCAATCAGTATTATACAGAGAGGACTTACTTCTAAGTGCAATCCGAAAACAAATATTTGAGTTTTAATCTGACCCAAAGTTGGTAACATACAGGATAATTTATACATGATTGGTATTGTAATTTTTATGCTTTTATTATAATCCTCTATAAGTTATGATTTTACCAATTCAAAATGTAGAACGAGAAACAAGTGTAATATTATATTTGTTACGAAAAGCTTTTAAGCAATGATGCTTTCAGGACGTGATCTGAGGGAGAATTTGAGACCCCTCTCCAGCTAAGAAATTTCCGCCTTCAGGACCATATATTTGATCGTGCTCAATGTGGACTACCAATGTTTGCCCTCCACCCGCATATTGAAATTCCCCCCGAGGATAATTTTCTGAAGTCACCACTGTTTATAAATAGTTTTTCGTTACAAATCAGAGGATAATGGAGTAGTGAGTATACTTCAATTTTTTTTTTTTTTTTTTTTTTTTAGCTATGGATTTGAGATTCGCAATTCATATAATGTTCCGTTCTAATCGAATTTGAAACAAAAGAAGTTTTCAATGAGTTACTCAAAGAAATATTTTCAGCCTCCGGATGAAAATAGGAGGACACTAAAAAAAGAAACAACTTGCTACCGGGTTTGAACACGCAAACATGTGAGTGATAGTGTATCGACCCAAACCACTCAACCGTTTTGTATGCCTTTGCACATCTTCTTTTGCCTTTTGTGAAAGCAATTTACTGTTCCATACTCGCTTTTGTTTATTCCGATACGACTATGAGTTCTCAGTAAATATTTGGACGTTACAGCTCTTGCAATGTATAAAAGTGGTTTTAGAATAAATCACAATCGATATTATGTCCTAATAACATACGTAAAACAGGTTGAATTCGTGAAATGATTGAGGTTGGAGTGAGCGTAAATGTTTTCATAGTTAGGAGCCTGGATATGCAAACCCGCTTAACGTGGGGATTTAATTTTGTGAAATTTGGTACATATAATTCAGGTACTGTGGTTAGACATCAAAATAAGAAGTTGACAGAAACAACAAATGACATTTTAGATCGTTGGGTAAAGGAAAGTTACTATAACTTCGCTTCTATAAGGCTGATTTTCAAGTTGGTACCGAAGTAAAAAGCATAACCTATAGATGAAAGAGATAAACATAGATTTTCAATAAATTACAATTTCGTATGTAATTAAATATGTTTTATTTACATTTGGTACGAAGCATCATGTAGGAAACCTGTATGCCGTAATGATAGTTAATTTTTACATATTTTTAACATTTTGTGTAACACAAAATGCGAAAAACATGTAAAAATTAAGTATTAGCATTGTTTTTGTAAAAAATACAGTATATTGCACTACGAAGCTGACTAGTGCAACGAAAAAAGGAAGAATTTTATTTACCGTATACAAATGCATTTCCCAATTGCCAGTTCCTTCAGCTTTAATAAATGATTTCAGGATATCCACCATTTCAATGTATTATCTGTCAGGAAAGTAAATGTACACCTATTTTTCGAGTCTGGCATTCCTGCGCTCCATCCGTGGAGAGTATGAGAATTAAATCAATCAAATGTTTACAGAGGGGCAAAGAGAAAAGTTTAATCTGAATAAGACATTGCAGAGAGGCACAAGCTGTGAATACGAATAGTGCATTGTGTAAATAAAGTACGGCACCGAAAGAGAAAGCCTGAATCAGCTGTTAAACGCAGAAAAAAGAGAAAGAATTGTCGAAGTGGGAACATAAAACACAAATACAATAAATACGCCGACAACTAAAATTTCACCACGCCCTGATCTTGGTGTAGTGGTGAAGGTTCTGGCTCACAAATGCAAAGGACGCCAGTTCAAATCTCCGGCAAGGAGATTCTAAATTTTTTTCTTAAAAATACATACAGCTCATGAAAGATAGTAAAAGAGGTTGTATTTAGTCTTTCGTGGCAATTATTATTGGTAATGTTTAGTACTGATAATACTTTTTGTCTTTGCGTATTGCTTTTATTCTTTTCTTCATTTCCAAAGAGAAGAATATCCGAACAAATGCCACCAAAATTCCTCTTATTTTGAATGTAAACGCCATTTGCAATTAGTGAAGAATAAAAATTGAACGTTTCAACGTAGCTGTAAAAAGTAAAAAGAAAAACATGGAACTGGAGGGGTTCGAATCCATACTCATGGTTATTAAAATACAATTTCTACATGTCTTACACTTCTCGACCACGTTTCTACGTTAGCAAGTAAAAGGCTTGTGTTTAGGTTAAGCTGGTCAATACATTTTGCAAAGAGGCCCGGTTTAGTTCTGACGCAGCACAGGTGCGAGAAGGCAGCAAAACACCTTTTTCTCTCTCCCTCTGTGTCTATTTATCTATCTATCTGTATACGTATATAACGCTATTTGTGAATGCCATAACCATCCTAATTTTCAGCGGATTGAGACGAAACTTGGCACAAACATTAATTGTTGAAATATCTTGATAAGTTCGTTAACCAGAATAATCAGATGAAAATGTTCAAAATTGCGGCCCTTCAAACTCTTAAAAAGTTCCAAGGGAACCAAATTTCGTCCATAAATAGGTATTCAGAAAGTTTGAGTAACTTTTCCTCTTTTACTGAAATATTGGACCCGATTAACCGCCTAAAGAAGATTCACGCCCTTTCGCTACGGTCAGGCTTTTTTTCTTTTTTTTTTCTTTTTTTTTTTTTTTTTGCAGGAGGAGGGTTATTTTCGTATCGGAACAAGATGATTGTTAGTGATGATATGAAATTACACGTTGAAAGTGAAGTAACTAGTGAAACGTGTTATTTGAAAGAATAATATAATAAATGTGCTTTCCCCTAACACAGAGAACTGTAAATCATGTATTTCGCGTTCGGGAGCGTGAATGGCGAGGAGTGTTATTTGATTTGCTTTTTAGTAACACATTGCATTGCAAATAAAGGTAGGCAACATTAATGGTAAGTAAAATAATAATAATAATAATAATAATAATAATAATAATAATAATAATAATAATAATAGGTGTTGTTTGTGGCAAAGCAATATCTTCCTCAATTCTTCTTCAAACGTAATGATTGTAACGCCATATCCCCCTTACAAACAAAATATTAGCAATTTATATCGAGTGAACGGGAAATTGTGGAGTGATGGGAGCAACGTTGGACAGTATGCACTCATAGTAATCAGAAAAATAATCGATTTCAATGCAAAATGAACGAAGAGTCATTGTCATGGGGCCACGGCAGAGCTCTCCTTAGGAAAAATGTCGATAACTTACATCGAGAGAACAGGAGGTGATCGTAGGATAGGACCAACGTTGGACACCGTGCACCCATAAGGCGCATCGAAAATATTAGGGGGGAACGCCAGCTAGCCTTACTTATTTTTACATAATAATATAAAATTATATTGTCCAAATACATACGCGAGTTAGCTAGTAATATTTCATATTATTATTATTATTATTATTATTATTATTATTATTATTATTATTATTATTATTATTATCAACAGCGTCTTTTCATTACGTGTGCATGTTTGACATGAAACCAAAGAGAAGATCCATCATTCGTAAAAAGAATAAGAATAGTCAGTTACTTTAACTGTGAAGGACGACGAAAAATACGAAAAGAATGTAGCGAAAAGACCTGTAACGAAAAGAAACAATACTTTCTTTCAAATGGATAAAATATCAAGGCGAGATAGATTCGAACTCGCATGGACGGCGCGAAAAGCCAGTGCTTTGTCCACTATTTTTTTTAACTGACTCACCGAACGTGTTTCAGTAACTTACTTATTGCTAATTTTACTTGTTTGTGCTTTAACTTGCTTTTTCTAATAACTTATAACGAACGGGACACGAACACACAAACATCGAGGACAGTTAAAAAAAATCATAAATACTCTCCCGCCGAGAATCGAACCCGGGACACCATACACCAAAGTCGCACGTGCTAGCCACTAGACCAGCGGGGAGGGCAACACTCACCACCTCTGTCGTTAGAGATTACGACCACTGTATTGCCAGCTATCACTTCTGTGGGTTGTATACTATGATCACATGTTCCTTCTTTGCTGGAAGAGTTAAACCTACATTCTATGTAATACATGAGGTATTTAGACCTACATTCTCTTCATATAATGTAATAATAGGGCCATGCTGGGAATAAAAAAAAGAACATTCCTTGGACAAAACGGAAACTATTGGCATCAGAAATATTTATCTACGAGGCATGCGTAGTAGTATATTTCAGAATAGCTATTGTTTAGCTCAGTAAACGAAGAAAGGGGTGTAAGAAAGCAAATATGTCGCGTCAACGAGATGGACCAGAGTTGACAGAGGCGGAAGCAGATGTGTAGTAATACAACAACTTGGTTAAATTGATAATTGGTTCTGTATCCTGTAGTAGATTGTATCACAGAGAAAGACCCACTAACTAACGCTACCATACAGTAAGCTTTAGTAACACGATCATATAGACACAAATGGATGTAGTTGTGAGTACTACAACTTTGATTTAACGAAAGCCGTTTTGATATTCAGTGGTTTGCAGGGTTGTATAAGACACAAAAAGATAAGACACAATACAATTCTTCATACCTTAGCTTCCAGTAGCTAGATACATGCAATTTCTGGTTAGATACTGAAACTCCTGTCGGATTTTAATACATAACGTATTGCAGGATACAAAATGCTTTGCATTACTTGTTTGTTTGTAGACAGCTACTAGCTTAGTGTTCTGGAAGGTTGTGTATAAACTAGGGATAGCCAATTCCGGAATTATTACTTTCCGTACTGAAAGTAAAACCGGACAAATTCCGGAATTCGGAAAATTCCGATTTTGGAATAATTAAGGAATTCGTCCAATCCGGAATTCGGAATCAGAAATTTCTGATTTCGTTAACATTCCGGAATTCGGAAAAAGTCGACACTGAAAGAGAAATCCAGAAACAGCAGGTAAACGGAGAAAAAAGAGTAGAAATTGTTAAAGTGGAAACAAAATACAAATACGAATAGGGATGAGCACGAGTCGAGTCAAAATTCGACTCGACTCGAGTTAAATTCGAGTCGAATCAAAGGTAATTTTCTTGACTTGAGTTCCGAGCCAAGTCGCTGTTTTCGAGGTCGAGTTTCGAGTTGAGTCAAGTTTGATAATGACTCGCTCGCTCGTTCAGCTCGTTTTAACTCGTTTTGAAATAATGGCATGATTAGAGTGGAAAGCGAAAGCCATAAGAAATGTAAGCAGTAATGTGGAATACTTTCAGTGTTGCTCACGACAGGGGTGAATCTCGTCTCGTGATTTTAGTGCATCTCGTGAGGCAATTTTAGTGTATCTCGTCTCGTCTAGATAACGAGAAGACAAGAGTTTTTTCTTATTATTATTACGAGACAGCCTCAAATGTCGTAATCACCAATATAAGTATATACTGTAGTTCTTAAAATCAAGGCTGAGACCTGCACGGTCGTATTCTTGAGCCCAAGCAGAAGACCAACTCGGGTAGTGATATCAACCAGCTCGGCTCGTATCAACGGAGCGAACAGCTCCAGTCGGATCGGCCCAATTGAGCCGATAACCTGAGCCGGCTCAGTTGGAACGAGCCATCGACTCAGCTTAATTAAACCGATGGCTCGAGCTTTCTCGGTTGGGATGGGTCACCTACTCGGCTCATGAGAACCGGTTCGAGCCAGCTAAGTTGAAACTAGTCCATCGGCACGGTTCGACTCAGCTGAACTAATCCGATGGCTCAAAATTGGCTCGGTTGGGTGAGCTGTTGTCTCGGCTCACTTTTCGGTTCGGTTCGGTAGTGAATGAGCTGTAAGCCGAGCCGCTCGAGCCGTTGAGAAGCCTAAACCCGGTCCCAGCTGTTTTGAACATGTTTGGCTGAAGCCTATAACTTTTAACAATTTTTGGCTCGAACCCGCATACTTGCCTTTTCGGAACTCAAACCCAGAACGTGACCGATGTCCTTGCCTCCTGAAGACTTCTCGACGACCGAGATCGACAGTCAATTATCTTTTACTATTCAGATATAAACCACATATCTTTCAAAGATTGTTTACGTTGTTGATATAATAATAATAATAATAATAATAATAATAATAATAATAATAATAATAATAATAATAATAATAGTAATAATAATAATAATAATAATAAGAAGAAGAAGAAGAAGAAGAATAGTAATGATAATGGCATTAAAAGTTTTAAACTTGCCCTAAAATTTGGCAAAACTTACTTAAAATTAGAGATTTCGGGGAAAGCGTTCCGCACCTTCAAGCACCTCTGCACCTCCGCACCTCTGCAACTACCCGAATTTTAAAGTCGAGCGTTCCATTCAAGTTTCATGTAACAGTATTCTACTGTATGTTTTAAGGAAAATAACTGTAATAAATATAACTGAATATCACGCAACAGTAAGGCATATAATAAACTAATTTTTAGGATATGCAGAGGTAAATATAAAAGCTTTGCTACAAAAATACCTACACAGACCATAATTCAATGATCTCTGAAATACAATGTAACGAAATAGCCTATGAGATTTAGCCTACAGAGCAATTGCTACTTAAAGAATGGACATACAATATTTCGAGAATCGAGACAAGACGGGAAATGTTTAAGATACTATTCGTCTCGTCTCGATTCTCATCTCCAAAGCGAGACGAAAATTTTGAGTTAGCCTTATCCCGTCTCGAGTGTAAAATGTTAATTCTCAGGTTATTTTGTTTGTTTTAGAAACCACATGAGAAATTCCTCTTCTCGTGGACAACATTAAACCAAACCGAAATATTCTTAACAAATGTCACGTTTCTGCTCTTAATGGTATGACCTGAGCGATAATTGGCTCCTAGCTTTTAATCTTCTACGAGATAATAATAATTATTAGTTTATTATTATTACTATTATTATTCCTGAAGATTTGATAGTTCAAGTATTGAAACATGCGAGTATTCAAATATCTGAATATAATGAAACGTATGTCATCACCGATCAATCGCCATCAAAAATCCTAAAGTAACAAAACAAAAACAAAAACAAACAAAAAAATGCGACGTGCATTCGCACAAGCACCTTGACCACTTCTTTTTAAAAAAAAGTTAACTGAGCCACCGAACGTGCCTCAGCAACTTACTTGACCTAACTACACTTGATTTGCTTTACGTGCTTTACTCGGTTAACTGGCTTTACCTAGGAACGAAGGGAAACGAACACAGAAATATCGAGGACAATTAAAATCACAAAGGCTCTCCCACCAGGAATCGAACCCGGGACCCCGTAGACCACTGAACCGCGATCGCTACGCGGCAAACCAATCGTCTTTAGTCTGGTTACGTTAGGTTTCTTTGTCTCCGCTTGCAAACTTTTATGTCATATTTCTTTGATTCAAAATGTCTTTCGTATTTCTTTTATGATGTCGGCAAAGTTTACATTAATAGCTTGAGTTGTTCTTAAACCGTTGGTTCACAAGTTTGTTTTTTCTCCACACGAAACTGCAGATATGACAGATTGAATTCTCATACTCTCCATTTCTTTCAAAGCAGTCGCCATTACCTGGTCAAAGTCTTATTTCCGCCACGGAATTCAGTTAAATTCCGGAATTCAGAATAATTCCGGAAGTCGGAAACAATCCGGAATTTAGAAAATTCCGGAATTGAGAAAAACTCCGGATTTCGAAAAATCTGGATTTTCCGAATTCCAGAATATTAACGAAATCAGAATTTTCTAAATTCCAGATTTTTCCGAATTCCAGAATTATTCCAAAATCGGAATTTTCCGAATTCCGGAATTTGTCCGGTTTTACTTTCGGGAGTACGGAAAGTAAAAATTCCGGAATTGGCTATCCCTAGTTTATACACAACCTTTCAGAACACTAAGCTAGTAGCTGTCTACAAACTAGTGTTCCCAAACGGGTCGGGTTGACCCGACCCGAGTCTGGTCGGGTCAGGTCAACTCGGGTCGGATTGTCGGGTCAGCTCGGGTCAGGTTGTCGTGTCAGGCTACTCGGGTCGGGTCAATCGGGTCAGCTCGGGTCGGGTCAGTCGGGTCAGCTCACTTTGGTGAACTGAGTTTAGGTTGAGCTTAAACTCGGCTGGAGTCGAAAGCTGCTGTTTTTCACTAGCTACCTAATTAAAAATAGCAATTTTCAATTGATTTTATAGAAGCCACAAATCTATTTTGAACACTTGCAGCTAGTGTTTTTATGGTAAATGCTTATTTTTGTACTTGTGTGTACTTTAATTTGTAAATGTGGAAGATTGATTTTACCAATCGACTGTAATATTAATATCTACGCCAATATGGATTCTGGATTTAGAACAAAACTAGAAGTTGTTTAACATGTTGCTGCCAAGGGTGAATTTTGTTGTTCACCGGTAGAGTGCCAAGCGTACTTACTTACATTATTCTTGTTTTGATCAATATTTTTAAAACATAATATTAATATTGAAACATAATCTAAGGCATGGTAGTGAATCCGCATGCATAAAAGTTGGGGATCCGATCGGACCTACGTATGTATATTTTGTTTATGGGCAATGGGATAAATTACAGTTGAACTGGCAACTCTGTTAGAAAGTTATTTGTTTATTACTACATGTGCAGAAGTGAGAAGTGTGGATATATTCATTTTGCTTTTAGTGCTAATAAGTAATATCTTTGTGCAATGAAAAACGAAGAAATATGCGCAGAACTCGATCTCATTAGTAATAGCAGTGTAGTGATCTAGACTTTTCTGAAAATTCAGCAAATGACAGGGACACTGACATCTTGTGAAAATAAATTAGAATAAATAATGAATCCATTGTTAAACTTTTTAACATGTCACTGAAAAAGCAAAACATTGGTACGATCGGGTCTACAAAAGCAACAAATGCTTGTTACTTGGCATTTAGCGCCCGTAGCGGCGTTAATAATCAATATCAAAGACCAAAACCTACATGTGTAATAAAAACACTACAGTTCAATAACAGTAGAGACAGGATTTAACACTACAAGTACTCTAACGTCAATTCGACGAATTAGAAATTATGGGTCCGATCGGACCTACAAGAACATTTTCTTAGATCACTCCAGTAGGTCCGACAAGAACATTTTCTTAGATCACTCCAGTAGGTCCGATCGGACCCACATGGCAACTAACGTGTTAAGCAAGGCTAAAAGAAAGATTGGATATGGACGACCAAGCCCAAGCAGGGCTGCGGTGGCTCAGTGGTAGAGAGTTCATCTCTTGTGCATGGTGTCCATGGTTCGATCCCAGCTTGTGCTAAGTAGGCTTTGTGGTGGAGAAACGCGGTTTAGTGGGTTTTCTCGGGGTTCTGTTTCCTCCCACTTTCTTCATTCCACCATTTCATTCATTTCTCATGGTCACCGTATCCCTTAGCCTCGGTGCAGAATCGAGGGACCTTAAACTGAACATTTCATTTTATTTCACCAAGCCCAAGGACATCGATACAAGAACAAGATAAAGATTGGATATGCAAGACGAATTGCATAGTAATCTTGCTCTTGGCCTTGTTTTGGTGATCACCAAGTAGCGTTGAGCATATTTTCTTGCTTTCCGTATAGTATGAAAGACCATAATCAAAATCACACTTGGTCTTCATTTGTACCGATGAGGCGAGCATTCTTGGCTCTTGTATAGCATGAAAGACCACCAAAACTACGAAATGCAGGACCAAGAACGCAGTTCTTTGACTGCAAGACAAAGAATAAGACGCAGTATTGATGACCAAAACCCAGAGAGCGAATTGTTTGAATTTCATTTGTTGGGCTGCCTGAAAGTGATCAAATAAAATTAGTACTTTGTAATTAAATATCATACTGTATTTTTAAATTTTAAATTACAAAATTCATATTATGTATCTTCTTACGTGGAAATATATATACTGTAAAATACGTTTTAAGAAAGAAAAATCGAAGTGGCACGGGTCCCGGAATCATAAGAACCTATTTTGAATGAAAGTTGAAGGCTTGCAAAAAATCACAGGTGTTCTCCTGTTTCCTCAACCCTCATCATTGTAGTTAAACGATTTCCTTTTGTCTCCTCCAAGAGACTCTTGCTATTGCCTTCCGAGAAAACCCCCTGCCGTCCAAGCAGGTGAGAACACTGACCTTGAATAAAAATTTCGTCACATAGAACTAAAGCAAGAAAAAAATAAACTTCTCCCACGTCGGACATTGGTATCAGTTATAAAAACAAATAACCAAACCTCAAAAGTGCCAAATATTCATTAAGATGCATATACAAAACCACCGCTTGATCTAGCTAGTGGTTAACGTGTAAGACTTCGGTACACGTGGTCCGGGTTTAATTCCCAATGGGAGTGCATTTTGGCGTTCACCCAGTGTCGTGACCATAGTGCTCTGAAACGGATCGGGTCAGCTCGGATCGGGTTACGGGTCGGGTCGGGTTATTCGAGTCGGATTGTCGGGTCGCTTTGTCGGGTCGGGTCAATCGGGTCAGCTTGAGTCGGGTTGTCGGGTCAGGTCAATGAGGTCGGATCACGGTTCGGGTCAGTCGGGTCGGGTCGGGTCATCGGGTCGGGTCAGTCAATTCGGGTCACGGATCCGGTCGGGTCGGTTTTCAACCCGGCCCGACCCGACCCGTTGAGAGCACTACTACAAAGAAACAAGTAATGCAAAGCATTTTGTATCCTGCAATACGTTATGTATTAAAATCCGACAGGAGTTTCAGTATCTAACCAGAAATTGCATGTATCTAGCTACTGGAAGCTAAGGTATGAAGAATTGTATTGTGTCTTATCTTTTTGTGTCTTATACAACCCTGCAAACCACTGAATATCTAAACGGCTTTCGTTCAATCAAAGTTGTAGTACTCACAACTACATCCATTTGAGTCTATATGATCGTGTTACTAAAGCTTACTGTATGATAGCGTTAGTTAGTGGGTCTTTCTCTGCTCTCCCGTAAAGTTGTGATACAATCTACTACAGGATACAGAACCAATTATCAATTTAACCAAGTTGTTGTATTACTACACATCTGCTTCCGCCTCTGTCAACTCTGGTCCATCTCGTTGACGCGACATATTTGCATTTTTACACCCCTTTCTTCGTTTACTGAGCTAAACAGTAGCTATTCTGAAATATACTACTACGCATGCCTCGTAGATAAATATTTCTGATGCCAATAGTTTCCGTTTTGTTCAAGGAATGTTCTTTTTTTTATTCCCAGCATGGCCCTATTATTACATTATATGAAGAGAATGTAGGTCTAAATACCTCATGTATTACATAGAATGTAGGTTTAACTCTTCCAGCAAAGAAGGAACATGTGATCATAGTATACAACCCACAGAAGTGATAGCTGGCAATACAGTGGTCGTAATCCCTAACGACAGAGATGGTGAGTGTTGCCCTCCCCGCTGGTCTAGTGGCTAGCACGTGTGACTTTGGTGTATGGCGTCCCGGGTTCGATTCTCGGCGGGAGAGTATTTATGATTTTTAACTGTCCTTGATGTTTCTGTGTTCGTGTCCCGTTCGTTATAAGTTATTAGAAAAAGCAAGTTAAAGCACAAACAAGTAAAATTAGCAATAAGTAAGTTACTGAAACACGTTCGGTGAGTCAGTTAAAAAAATAGTGGACAAAGCACTGGCTTTTCGCGCCGTCCATGCGAGTTCGAATCTATCTCGCCTTGATATTTTATCCATTTGAAAGAAAGTATTATTTCTTTTCGCTACAGGTCTTTTCGCTACACTTTTTTCGTATTTTTCGCCGTCCTTCACAGTTAAAGTAACTGACTATTCTTATTCTTTTTACGAATGATGGATCTTCTCTTTGGTTTCATGTCAAACATGCACACGTAATGAAAAGACGCTGTTGATAATAATAATAATAATAATAATAATAATAATAATAATAATAATAATAATAATAATAATAATAATAATAATAATAATAATAATATGAAATATTACTAGCTAACTCGCGTATGTATTTGGACAATATAATTTTATATTATTATGTAAAAATAAGTAAGGCTAGCTGGCGTTCCCCCCTAATATTTTCGATGCGCCTTATGGGTGCACGGTGTCCAACGTTGGTCCTATCCTACGATCACCTCCTGTTCTCTCGATGTAAGTTATCGACATTTTTCCTAAGGAGAGCTCTGCCGTGGCCCCATGACAATGACTCTTCGTTCATTTTGCATTGAAATCGATTATTTTTCTGATTACTATGAGTGCATACTGTCCAACGTTGCTCCCATCACTCCACAATTTCCCGTTCACTCGATATAAATTGCTAATATTTTGTTTGTAAGGGGGATATGGCGTTACAATCATTACGTTTGAAGAAGAATTGAGGAAGATATTGCTTTGCCACAAACAACACCTATTATTATTATTATTATTATTATTATTATTATTATTATTATTATTATTATTATTTTACTTACCATTAATGTTGCCTACCTTTATTTGCAATGCAATGTGTTACTAAAAAGCAAATCAAATAACACTCCTCGCCATTCACGCTCCCGAACGCGAAATACATGATTTACAGTTCTCTGTGTTAGGGGAAAGCACATTTATTATATTATTCTTTCAAATAACACGTTTCACTAGTTACTTCACTTTCAACGTGTAATTTCATATCATCACTAACAATCATCTTGTTCCGATACGAAAATAACCCTCCTCCTGCAAAAAAAAAAAAAAGAAAAAAAAAAGAAAAAAAGCCTGACCGTAGCGAAAGGGCGTGAATCTTCTTTAGGCGGTTAATCGGGTCCAATATTTCAGTAAAAGAGGAAAAGTTACTCAAACTTTCTGAATACCTATTTATGGACGAAATTTGGTTCCCTTGGAACTTTTTAAGAGTTTGAAGGGCCGCAATTTTGAACATTTTCATCTGATTATTCTGGTTAACGAACTTATCAAGATATTTCAACAATTAATGTTTGTGCCAAGTTTCGTCTCAATCCGCTGAAAATTAGGATGGTTATGGCATTCACAAATAGCGTTATATACGTATACAGATAGATAGATAAATAGACACAGAGGGAGAGAGAAAAAGGTGTTTTGCTGCCTTCTCGCACCTGTGCTGCGTCAGAACTAAACCGGGCCTCTTTGCAAAATGTATTGACCAGCTTAACCTAAACACAAGCCTTTTACTTGCTAACGTAGAAACGTGGTCGAGAAGTGTAAGACATGTAGAAATTGTATTTTAATAACCATGAGTATGGATTCGAACCCCTCCAGTTCCATGTTTTTCTTTTTACTTTTTACAGCTACGTTGAAACGTTCAATTTTTATTCTTCACTAATTGCAAATGGCGTTTACATTCAAAATAAGAGGAATTTTGGTGGCATTTGTTCGGATATTCTTCTCTTTGGAAATGAAGAAAAGAATAAAAGCAATACGCAAAGACAAAAAGTATTATCAGTACTAAACATTACCAATAATAATTGCCACGAAAGACTAAATACAACCTCTTTTACTATCTTTCATGAGCTGTATGTATTATTAAGAAAAAAATTTAGAAACTACCTTGCCGGAGATTTGAACTGGCGTCCTTTGCATTTGTGAGCCAGAACCTTCACCACTACACCAAGATCAGGGCGTGGTGAAATTTTAGTTGTCGGTGTATTTATTGTATTTGTGTTTTATGTTCCCACTTCGACAATTCTTTCTCTTTTTTCTGCGTTTAACAGCTGATTCAGGCTTTCTCTTTCGGTGCCGTACTTTATTTACACAATGCACTATTCGTATTCACAGCTTGTGCCTCTCTGCAATGTCTTATTCAGATTAAACTTTTCTCTTTGCCCCTCTGTAAACATTTGATTGATTTAATTCTCATACTCTCCACGGATGGAGCGCAGGAATGCCAGACTCGAAAAATAGGTGTACATTTACTTTCCTGACAGATAATACACCATCCATAGTGCAGCAGATTTGCTGTTTTTCAGTTCCATGTTTTTTCCTGCACGTTTTTGTAAAGCCTGCTGATTACGTCATTAGGAATTTAAAAAGCCAACATTTCTTCTTTCAGAAGTAGTTCAAAAGTTAATCGTGCTATGGTTATATCAGTACTTTCAGGTTCTGCACTTACTACTTCCTTAGCTAGAATGGTATTGAGGACTGATGACTCCAATATGTGGCCACAAAGAGCTCTGGCAATTGGCAATTGCTTTGCCCGACAGCATATGCTTCACAGTGCTTCCTGCACGCACAACCTCCAAAATTTCAGCCAAACCGGATCCTGTCATGACAAAACCATTGCATCCAACGAAACTCATAATCTTATGTAGACCTCCTAGTCTCAGGATACATTTCTTTAACGGACTACCTTGTGATTCGTTGCTTACGATTCCAACTGTTTTCAAGTACAACGGAAGGAAAACCACCACAGACGATACAGCATGATGTTCACTCTTGTGAATCATTTGATTCACGCCGTGCCAGTCAGGTACACTTGGCATTAGATGACGTGAAATGCTCCACAGTATGTCAATGTTTTTTGTTAAATCATGGTATTCCACATCTTTAATTGGTTTGACTTTTACCACGTATAAACCACATTCTACTTGCCTGTGAGCGATAATGAGTGATGGGAATGTTTCCTGCAACTTTAAGTTCCTTAAACTACACCTATCGTTTCTTGATAATTGTTCCAAATTGCCCAGCGGGCGTTACAGCCGCTATTATGCTCATGCCGTGAAAAGTGCCATGATCATCTAGCGTTATAATGTTGTGATCAATGTTGTCTGCAGCATACTGAATAAATCGGGATTCAGCATGTGACGGTTCTACAGGTTCAGGTATGCTTATTCCTCTCTCAGTTGTAGTAGTACGCTCAAATTTCAGGACTTCCGAATGTGAACAGCAAAATCCAATGTGATTTACAAGGTCAACAACGAACTTCTTTCCTGTGTTTAGTGCAACTGAAATCCACATCTTTATCCAAGTTCAGATCCAACTTCAAGTTGTAAAGGTGTAAGTTCGACTTTTGGACGCACTGAATGTATGATTGCCTGACCTATTGCAGCCACTTTCTTGTCTTTATTGTTTTTTTTTTTTTTCGTGACAAGTTTTGAAAGAAACAGTCTCAATGTAACAGGCAGGAACTTTAGATTGCTTTCCTGGCTACTCATGTCTTCAAGTGATGGATATACGTCTTGCTGAACTGGGATATTATTTATTTCATTCCCAATAATGTTATCAGATTTCGTTTATCTTCCTCTATATCAAAATGGTTTCTGTTATAATAGTATTGCAACACATAAGCTGCCGTGCTTTTGAAAGTGACAATATCAGGTGTTCCTGCTACTGTCACAACAAAGATTTTGTCCTGAAAATATTCTAGCAACTTGTTTCATGAATTTAGTAGAATATGGTTCGTGACCTTCTGGTAGCAATTCCTTCATTTCAAGCATTAGGCATTTTATCATTCTTTGTTCTTCATAATTTTCTTCCATGTGCTTTGCAACCTGATGAAATACTTGATAAAAAGTGTTATACGCAGGACGACCGGAAGGTAGTTTCTGTGTGTCAGTGAACTGTTCCAGGATCGCTTTTCCATTCAGGAAGTTAGTTAGACATTGCTTGTGATAGCACGCATTGGCAGCTGGTAAATCAATAACATCTGCAATACGCACCTTCACTTGTTATGCCGTCATCTTGTCAAAAATAGTACTTTTGAATTCTACAGTACTTACCGAGCACCAGATTTCACTTTTCTTTCCATCTTCTTCATAATATCTACGTCGGTTACCTCAGTACCACACAGAAAGCAATTACTTTCGAAATCAAAATCATGTTCATTTGACCGCAGTGAAAGCGATGTGGTATCACTAGATTCTTCTTTATGGAATGTGGATTTCAAAGTAACAAACTTGGCCCTACATGTTTTGTGAACTTTTTTGTCTTACTACTACATGATAATCTGAATTGTTTCTCTCTTTGTATGTCCTTTCAATACCTTGCACACCTTTTTCCGTTAGTGTTACAACCTCATCACCTTCTTTAACCATTTCCGGGCACAGAAAATTCTGCTCATCCTGCCCACCTTCCATCTTCACAGCCGTTATCAACTGTCCTGGCAAGCTTTTATCCTCCTGTGAAGGAAGAGGAGGCTACATTAGTGATGAAACGCGAAACGCGAAAACAAAAGTGCTGCTAAATTTATGTACATATATACTCCAATCACATTTTTAAACGCAATATATATATATATATACACTTCAATATATTTTATTATATTTTTCTCCATTTTTAATTTATAGACTTGTTATTATGGTTCTTGGGGTAACCTAGATGTAATTGTAATAAAAGCTTATGCCCTTTACTTTGGCACCAACTTAATGAAAATGGATCTTTGGAAGCTTAATTACAGTTACTTTTTTCTTACCCAGCGATCCAAAACGTCATTTGTTGTTTCTTCCAACTTTCTTGTTATTTTGATGTCTAACCACAGTACCTGAGTGACTCAAAATACAACACCTTGCATCACATAAAACCACGTAGCTCCGTTACTTTCATATATAGGTAAACAATTTTGGTTTTCAATGGAAAGATAAGACTGGGATCTATTAATTTCATTTTCGGGAGTTTTTCAGTATCTCTGAGGGTTTCGTAGTTGTTAACCATGAAGGTGAGAAAATAAGACCAACTCAACAATGTTTTCAGCCTAACAGTAAGCATATTTAAATAATTTTGCATACAATTATACTAATTGTACACTCTGGTGATTGTACTGTTCATTAGCTTCGATTTGGGATAAGAACAAAGTCTCTAGCTTGATTCATTGCCAAGATATTACAAGAGAAGTTTATCGAAATGGTTTATGAAAATATCCAAAATGGCGGCCCAAAATTGCGGCTTTCCCGTGATTAGATTTTGGTAGACTTTTGATATGTTATTACGGACACTCAATAGAACCAGAAACAATAAAGATACCTTTTATTACTATTACTTCTAGGTTACCCCCTTTTTTGCCCTAAATTAACTCGTTTACATTCCACAATGATGTGCAACTGTCGTTCGTTTCATCTAGTGCAATAGAAGGCAGTCGAACGAAGTGGAATGGAATGGGTCGCGTTCATAGGAAAATTATCCTTGGAAATTTTTATTGAAGGTAAGTTTGAAAAATCATAGTACAGAGCACGCGAGTTTCTAGTTAACAAATATTTTATATAATATTTGTTGCAGTATTGTGATTGCTTCCCGGACGATTTTGCACTAAAATTACAAAATCATTAAAAATTACTGGTACGGCATCTCTCTCTTCGTGAAAAAGAATTGTTGCTGCATTTGCGGAAATGGAGTATCATTTCAGGTATCTCTTTTAGTCTCCTTTTTCATTTCTAGTACTTGCTGGTTAGGTCTTAGTCCACTTTCATTCATCCACATACAAACATCTGATCATATTCCACTTTCATTCATTCACATCCAAACATCTGATCATATTAACTCACAGGATCTGGAGTCTCGTATCTATCACATCGAAACCAACAGCTTCGCAAGCAACTCAATAGACTCCAACAGCAGCTCCAAATCCTTTATTTGTGCCCCAGAATCAATAACAAAGAACATAAGCAATGCCTTTAATATCGCTAAACATAATCAAGAAAGTTCTGACACTTTTTGTGGAAGTTTGTGTTCAATTGGCCCTCATACCGAGAGTTGAATGCAAATGGAGATAAGGCGAAGGTCAGTGGTTGATGTGGGTATATCCAACATACTACCTGGTTGAAGCAGTTCAGTTACAATGTGAACGTACGTAAGGACAGAGTGAACATTGGACCCCCACAGAGAGTCATAAGGGCATGCATGCTGTACGAGTTCAAACTGGGGTCAAACGCCGCTGCAGCGGGGCGGAAGATATGCCAGGACTTTGGTGAGGGTGTCGTGACCAAACGGATAGTACAGCGGTGGTTTAACAAGTTTAAGGACGGTGACGAAACACTCGAAGACGCGCCACGTGCCGGAAGACCAATACATGTACAAAATGAAGATCTTCGCGCAACAATTGAGGTGAACAGCATCCAAACATAGAAGGAACTGGGAATACAATTCAGTATGAGTGAAGGAACCATTCGGCAACATCTCCATCAACTTGGGAAGCACTACAAGTTCTGTTGATGAGTTCCACATGATTTGACTTCGGGCCAGAAGGCAACGCGAGCAGGCACCGTGTTTCTTTGGTGTCTCGTCTAAGGAAGAACTTCTGGAAAGAGTGTTGACAAGTGACGAGAAGTGGATCCTGTACGAACCTCCACGGCGATAACACCATTGGTTAGCATCCCATTAACCGGTTGCAAAACAGCCGAAATCAACACTGCACAAGAAGAAGGTTCTCCTGTGTTTTTGGTGGACTGCTAGCGGTATCGTACATCGGGAACTGCTACCAGCTGGTCAGAGCATCATTGCAACTGTGTACTGCCAGCAGTTGAGCCGTGTTCAAGAAAAACTCAAAACTCTGGAGCCAGCATTTCTGAATTGTAAAGGAGTCGTAGAAGTCCTCCTGTTACAGACAACGCTAAGCCCCATGTAGCGGGACCCGGGACACCATTCTACGCCTTGAATGTTTAACATTATTGCATCCGCCATACTCCTTAGATATTGCACCGTTCGATTATCACTTGTTCCATTCCTTGAACAATCACCTTAGAGCACGCCAGTTCATATTCTTAGTAGAGGTGAAATGTGCACTTGATACCTTTTTCGGCCCACCAAGTTCTACAGCGATGGAATCCATGGCCTCCCAGAACGTTGGCAGAAGGTCGTCAATGCTGATGGAGACTATTTTTAATCTTCCAGGTACGTCTTAGGTGACATATAGATGTTCGAAAGTGGTGGGTGAAAAAGCGACAGAATTTTCTTGGTTACTTTTATACTTTTGTAGTTGTATAGAAAGTCTCAGTAAGCACTTTCACCAACTTAGTCTCATTCCAATAGTTCATCGCCAAGGTAAAAGGTTTAAACAGTTAGCCGAAGTGCTCAATTCGGCTTCCAGACTTGCAAGCGGAAAACAAAGAACTTGTTTACAACTTCTAGTATCAAGGCAGGATAGACAGCTAAAGCACCTGAAAAAGACCATCCTGCGCCTGACAAGATGTGAAAAATTTTGTAGAATGTCGGGAAAACTATTTCCCCACGATTTCCAAATCAGACTGGATGCAGTGTGTTACGTGTTCGAAATGGATACACGAAATATGTACTCTGTATAGAACATTGAACGTGGACTGTGGAAGAAATAATATTCATGCGGTGAACTTGCAGAAGGAGAAAAATCTTTCCTCGTGTTTCTTAAGGCGCTCAAAATTCAATGATTCAGTAATTTTTTTAAAAAAGGTATTCTTTGAAACTCTTTGTAAAGTGCATAGCCTGCATTTTTACTTATGGTGCATAGGTTGTAGTTAAATTTTCACGTAGATAACTTTGAATAAAATTAGAGATGTTGTTGTTCTAGTCAGTTACGAAAAAGTGCGGAGTCTCTCCTCGTCTTACCGTACATAGTAAATTAAATTGTATAATCTATACTGGTTTGACCCCGTATATAGTGCATGATGCACAATTCAGTTTCTTTATTTTTATCTCTGTTTAGGATTAATGTCTAATCTGAGAGGACCACATGGGGAAACATTAAGACTCACAGTTTGAGAAACATAGTTGTAAAGTATGGCATCAACCATTTAGATATAGTATCAATTTTATAGAAATATTGAAAAAAAATGTTTTTAAAACATTGTGCCAAAGAAAATACCTACTATTTCCTCCTCCACATCTTGCGGAAATATTTCTGAAAAATTGCTGAATACATCTGTAATAGATAAATAATAAATTATTCTTGGATTAATTCAATCGAAATGAAATACTTAAAATCAAACACTATGTTTGGGGCGGTAGTACCTATGAGGAAATCTGTGTTACTAGGTTTGTCAAGTATTCTCATTTACGTGCAATCAATACATTTGTTTTAATAGATTTCTAGTTTTTTTTCTGGACTCCCTTTAATATCATGGTTAAGGGCTTGCTTTAAGTATGATTGCAGGTTTAAACTGCGCTAAGGAAGCAACGTCCTAGATACATGTCACACTCCCCTTCTGTTACAGAGGACAAGGAGCAAAATCAATTCCTTATCTTTTTAAGTAGGAGTTCACTATAGCTTAAGAAAAAGAATGAGTTACTTATTGTTGTCAAATAACAAAATGCAATAAACAACATTATTACTCAAATTTGCACATATCTATAGTTAATAGACAATACTTAGTTTGTAACCAATATAGTTATTTTAAAATGATTAATTTAATTAAAGGTACTTGCAAAATACTTTCTACAGTACCATTCAGTATTGTACCGTGGAAAATCAGCGCCCAGGGTGAGTGTACGAGAGCGCCCCCATAAATATGACTGAGGTCCACAGACCAGCCGCGAAGCCTCACCATGGTTGGTACGAAGTGTAAGAAAATTTTCAAAAATAAACCCGGCTTTTCGTTGATTTTGAGTACTTTTTATTATATTTTTAATTACATTTTGTATACAGCATTTTCCTAACATGAATTACATTTTGTATACAGCATTTTCCTAACGTGAATAACATTATAGGGCCACTTCCTAAAACAGAAAAACGAAGTAAGTACATACTAATAATATTCCAAGTAATTTTTCCTCTCTCTTTTTCCTTTTCTTTTTCCCCCGAATTTTGCGCCCCTTACTTCGGCGCCCAGCAGCCCGCTCGCTTCCCACTCATGGCACGGCACTGGTACCATTCTTGAGTCATAAACTGAAAATGGTTATGTTACACATCAAAATAAGAAAAGAAAAACGTTCATATAAATCTCTTGGAAAAAAATCCTCATTACTACCTACCACGTGACCTACATACACCACAGAACTTTTCATGTTCGTTGCGAAAATGATTAAGTTTCCTTCCAGGTGTAGGTTTGTCTGATGTGACTGAAAGAGATCACCACAGGAATCCTCAGTCGAAATCGTTAAATTCTCACCCCTCTCCGTGTTCTTATGCAATCACGCACAGTTCGCACAAGTCAAATTTTTCCTTTACGATATCGACTTCCTGCCAACACATTCCGTATTTAGTGCTGTCAAGGCTTCCTTTTCACCTAATTTGGACCCACTCTTACGTTTGAGCATTCTCGGAATCCCTTATGCCCTCTAGGGAATCCCTTGCGCACCTGCTGCACATTCCTGAAAAAAGTATTTTAAGACAATGCAGAAGTGACTTTCTGTACTCGGTAGACCTATAGACCGCCAGTGCCACGGTTCTCATATTCCAAATATCGCGTATCAAATAATATTTTTCCATGGTTTTAGGCAATCTTAGCTCTGAAACTATACACTTTTCTCCCATAGGTTCATACGAACATTTTCTTCTTATTTTGATGGTAGGATGTTCTGTGTATAGGATAGTAAGTATGAATTTACAAATTTTATGCCTGTGCATCCAATGGTTTGTTTCAAAAATGGTGCACTAGCACCTTCTGGTTGTCGAACACATGACTGCAATACTTTCCCATGGCTCCGGTTCTTAACACAATTACTCAAATAAAAATACGAATTGCTCTGATAAAGATTGAACTTTACCTTGAAGGAATTAAGCTACGAAGCTGGAACTTGTGTTTATGCTTCTATGCTCAATGTCCCCATTTATTATGAGTACAAACTGAAAATGGCAGCACCTCGAAAAAAAAGTTGAATGAAGAAGAGCATAGGACCATGAATCAAGTTTGTGCTTCTCCAAATGAATGCGAGGCAGATCCATGAAGAAATGTCACAAACTTTGGGTAACAATGGCCCTTCATATGTAACACACGGCAAGTTTAAAACGGACCATTTCAGTGTCCAATGGAATGTATGTTTCGGATTCTGAGTCCGAAAATGTGAAAGGCATCCATGACATGATCATCGGGGACCGGAGAATATCAACCAAAGGTATTGTTATATATTTGGGTATATCACACAAGAGTGTGCCACTATGATCAACAAAGAATCGGATACGACAAAGATTGTAACGAAGTATACTGTAACTCAAAACCTCCGACAATCGAACAAGATAAATATGTGGAGACTTCGGTGTCGTTTCGGAATATCGCGGAAACTGAGCAAGATTTTCTGGAACTGCTAACTGGCGATGTTGCAAGACAATTGTTCGTCACACACTACAAGTGAAACAATAATGAAATTGGCCTCCTTAGGCTTTACAATTTTACCGCACCCACCGTATTCGTCTGAGCTTGCACTCTCTTCCTATAATCCGTATACCAATCTCAAAAAAAAAAAAAACTTTAAAACGACAACGTTTTAGGAGTATTCAGGAGGCAAATAATGTTTAAAGTGAGTAGCCATACAAGCAGTTGGAAGAATTTTAATTGCAGTTACTTCAGAACCTGCATAACATATATCGCCAGTGCATTGATTTATAGAGGGAATATGCAGAACAGTATGCTAGTTTCAACCTTTTACCTTAATTCCTTCAGGGAAAGGTCCAATCTTTATCAGTGTACCCTCGTAGCAGGTTGAAAGTGAACGACAAAGTGATTGATTTTGCTAGTAATTGGCAAGTATTTTTTTTTTCAAAACTCGATAATCGCTAAAAATTTTCAAATTGAGTTTTTTGTTTATTAATATTAACCTGGTAGTTACACACGTCGTCCTGATTCAATTAGTACACTATGGTGCAATTTTCGTGTTTTCGTTGTAATGTTTTAATACGAGCTTTAAAAAAAAAAAAACGAGTTTTGTGATAGAATTACTTCTGTGTTCATTGAGTATTGAAAAAAGAAAACATCCACAATTGTGCTCAGCATAGAGTTATAAAAAGTTATAGAAAACCACTAGAGGCACAATTGGCACTACAAACTGTTGCGCCTTGAACTGTACTTGTGTATGACAAAAGCTCACTTGAATGGCATTGCGTGTTATTAATGACGTTTCTTCGGAGGGAAAAAATTCTCAAATTCTTGTGCAGCTTATCACTGTATAGAAAAATTTAAAAGAGAAAATGGTACGCCGTGTCACTCTTAAGTTACACGTATCTTCAGATTTCGGAAATTTTTTATATGCAAAAGTATTTTAATGTGCAAACTAATGTTATTGTCGTCGCCCATTTGTTAGTTCCTCCAACTGCAGCGACCTTGCTCAATTGCCCAACAAACTAAAATTCCTATTATTTTGATCATATATGAGGTTAGGTTTATAGCTCTCTAGAAAACTTCAAAGTAATCGATAATTTATCTACTGAAGATCAGTGACAGTCTCGGACATACGTAGGGGCTGGATCCTGGGGGTCTAGAGTCCCCAAAAATTCCTACTTTTCCTTAAATTTAGTCTAATTTCAGGGATAATTTTAGAAATTTTGATATATTCTTATATTGAATTTGGACCCTCGAAAAAGTTTGAACTTCCCGAAATAAATTCCTGTGCACGTCCCTGGTGACAGTAGCCACATTAGGCTGACAGGAAGTATAATAAAGATCACAAGTTGAATGTGTGGTTGCAGAAAGGATATTTAATACCCCGTTCAACACGGTGACTGTCATGGCTTCGTTGAGAACATTACTTTCCCTTCTTCTTGTACGCGCCAAAAATGGTCTATCAAATATCAAAACAACTGAAAATCGTTGAACGAAACTTACACAATCACCGCACGCAGCGCCGTTTCGAAGAACAAAAGTAACAGTGGACACTTCTACATCGATTTTAATCAACTCGCACAATTGTGTTTCCCCGTGTTGAAAGGGATATAGTGATCGTTGTTTATTGCTATTTAAAGCACTTAATGCAACTTTAAATATTTGTGCATCACGAAGTGATTGTAATCATAATATGACGCATCGATGTGCTACAGTTTAATCTTTACTGTCATTTTCTGTTTTACTCTAGTCGATCTAGATCAGTGCTATTCAACCTTTTTCCTCGTACTCCTAGACACAATTCGTCATCCAATTGTGTACCCCTAAAGTTGTTTAAAAGAAATTAAATCGAAATGAAATTATTAAACGTAGCTAATACATATGTTCTATTGATTACAAATTGAGACAAATAGAGACGCAACAAAAGACAGTCAGTGTGCCAATCGAAAACTATTTACAGGGGGATAAAGTAAAAAATTAACATAGGAAATTTCAAAACATATAGGAGACATCCAATTCTACTGAGGAGGATTTTCTCCTTACCCTCCATGATAATTCGTACACTAAGGACAATGTTAAAAATTCAAAATCTAAAAATAACTTTAGAACTAACCTGTTAATGAGATGACTGAGATTGTTTCCGGGACGTCAACTCCTCGATTCTTGGTCGAATCTTCGAGAATGCGAGAATCAGAGCGGTGTCTGGATTCAGCCAATTTCTGTGCTTCGTTTTTATTGATGTTAATGCAGAGAATCCTTGTTCACAGAAATATGTTGATGGAAATGGAAGTTGTGAAATAGCACTGTCACTGATTTCATTGTATTCTTTTCGAGCATAGATACAAAAGTCACAAATTCATAAATTATCGAATTTCATTTGCAGTGAACTGTCAACAAACATTTCCAATAGACCCCCAGAAGCAGCATTACGTACCGGTACCTGCAGAAAAATTTTCGGTACCCCTGGTTGAATAGCACTGATCTAGATAAACCCAAGAAGTAGCACAAGGTTTTATTTAACTGTAATAAAGTACGTACAATATGCCAACGCATTAATCATACTGTTTAAAACAATATGCACTAAAATGCGCGTCAAATAGGGTCTTTGATATATGCATCAATTGATTGATTGATAGGATTCAACCTTTTTCAGTTTCAAGGCTATATGAGACGAGACAACTTGCTACAGTGGAATCCGAACAACTACAAGGGTATGTATTAGATGTAAGCACTCCACAATGGACCAAAGTCATAACCAAACGCAGAGCTTCCTTGTGGCTACATGGTTAACATATGAGTCTTTGGAGCGGGACACCCGGGTTCATTTTCTGATAAGAGCTCATGTGGTTCGGGGGGGGGGGAGCGCGGTGGCTCAGTGGTAGAGCGTTCACCTCCGGTGCTTGGGGTCCCTGGTTCGATACCAGCTCGCGCCGTCTAAGCTTTGTGGTGGACAAACACCGTGCTCGTGGATTTTCTCGGGGTTCTCCCGTTTTCTCCCACTTTCTTCATTTCATCATTTTATTCATTTCTCATTATCACCGTCTCCTTTAGCCTAACCGGCATAATCCTGGGACGTAAAACTTAATAATTTCATTTCATTTCATTTTCATGTGGTTCGGATCGCACGTTAAGGTGTAGGTCCACATCTTATATAGTCTTTGTATTGATATAGACGCTAAATTTAAATCCAGTAGTAAGCAAATGCTTTAGCATTTGACTTCAAGTTTAAGTATCCAAGTATGCCATGAGTGTTTTAATGCAATGTTGTATCTTGTCAAACTTTTCAGTGTACTAATTCTTGATTTTACTAAAGTAGCCTGTTAGTGAAGTCAAAAGTATATTTATAGATTGGTTTGAGTTTGTTAGCAATAATGATTTTGACATTAATTTCTTTCAAGTGAAAATGTGACCTTGGAAACTAATTTACAATTACGAAATAGTTGTTTATTTAAACTGCATCGCGTAAAGGAATAATCCTAAACAGTGATGATTTCAAAGTGTTGGGAAAAATTTGCCTCCGGAGCAAACAAATCCTTCGGAGTATTTCTTAAGTTTGGGCTCAACCACGGTCACCAGTATTTTCGCAGCAATAGTTGCATCCACCGTTTATTTCGATTTCCACTACGGTTGAAACTTTCTGAAATCATCTCTGATTTTATGTGGTAAAGAAAGAAAGCAATCAAATTATTTCTTAATTCTCCTCCGATCAAAGATTTGAACGCAAACATCCTAATTAATGTTTTGAGAAACACCAACAGTACTCTTGAAAACCAGGTACGATTACTGATCAAACTTGTAGTTAAGGATTATTCATATTTCCTAATCAAACTTCTCATTAATCCCTTGAATCAATCGAACCGGAAGAGTCTTTTCTTCACAAACTTCCGTCTCAACTTTATTTTCTGATAACAGCCTAGAAGCTAAAATATTGATTTGGTTTGGTTAGCATGTATCAAGGTACTTTTTCTCATTACTAGTAAGTATATCAAATGTTTTGTAAACGACGTAATTCCATTTTCTGAATTACAACAATTGAAATTAAATCTGAATAGCTTATTTTTAATATGCACGTACCAACGTGGAGCATATGAGGAGTACAGAAACGTGAAATATTTATTATGTTTTAGTATTATTTGTACCCTGCGTTTACGTGCATAGCTTTTCCCACTTCACTTTCAGATAGCTGTCCGAGTCAATTTATAAACACAATAAAAACAATTCATTATTTCACGCTTCGAATATATGATACTCCTTTAATCCATAAGTAATGTTGTGTTTTTAAATAATTGATTTATTTTAGATGAGTTCTACTCAGATCACTTATTTAGATCTTCACTTGATAACATCACTTACATATTGAAACAAATAGATGCAAATTCGTTAGCCGTAGAAGTAGGAAACAAATGACTTCAATTAGCAACGTGCTAGTAGCTGGAATCACATAAATAATGATGCTGATGGTGCCTCTAGTGGTTATTTTATAAATCTATGGTGCTAAGTGATTTTCTTGGTTTTAATGTTCCATCTTATGCACTCAGGCTAAGGGAGACAGACGGTGATAATGATAACGAATAAAAAGATGAAAGAAGAAAGTGGGAGAACTCCGAGAAAATCCACGGACTCAGTTTGCCTACAACAAAGTCCACTTGGCGCGAGCTTCGATTGAACAAAATTCCCACACACCGGAATGAGAGTTTTACCACTAAGCCATCGTAGCTCCTTTAAGCGATGATCAATGTTAATAAGTTTTTTTTTTTTTTTTTATCGTGTTCTGCAGCCAAATTTCAAACTAGTGAATAAATGGGTTAAGAATTCACATCTATAATAAGATAAATCCTTTAACGAAACAGTAAAACAATCTAACTATTATTTTAACTTGCTGGTAAACTATTCACATTCTTGCAAAAAAAAGTCAAATATTAAAATAGATAGAAAAGATATTTATTAGACTTTGAACTACATACAAAATACTTTACAATTTGGAATCAGACATCTTATGGTTACATTTGTTGCAAGATCACGAAGACACAGGAAAATACTCCTTTACATGTCTCTCGGTCTAAACGAAAAAGCAATAAGGGAACAAACATATACTAGAGATTATTGTTATTATAAATCAATATTTAATTTTGCGTAATAGAAGAAAAATCAAGGAGTTATTAGTGTTTCATCTGACCACTTTTTCTAAATACGCTACCGACCCTTTAAAAGACCTTATCTCATTGCTGAAGAACATTACTGGATATGTAATTAAAATTATTGCAAATAATTCATAGATTGGAACATAGTAGAGAGAACAAAATCTAAGGTCTTAATATCTGTTACTTGTTTTGATCTCAAATCGTAACTGTTGTTGATTTCCTCTAAGAATTTTCAAACCACATTGTTTAACTTTAGTAGTACCCTACTCAATTTTCATCAACATTTGCTTCCTAAGGTTTGAGAGACCTTTGAAATGAAGTGATTGCTGAACTGGACATATAAACTATGAATTTCTCTTTATGTTAGATTCTCGGATATGAATCCCCTCTTTCACATTTTTAAGGGACTTAACCCTCAACTACTCTGGTGAAACTAAGTTGCACTTACACTCCAGTGGGTCTGACAGAGTCCAATTGTTTCTTCCATATTAATTTTATTGTGTTTTTCTCTAATTACAGGGCTAAGTCAGTATTCATCTGCTTGTTTCACGTATTACACAGTTACCAATATATATGAATTTGTTTAATGATTTGAATTTGTTGACACTGGAAAGTTACTAGTGTCCCATTCAGAAATATGAGGCTGAATAAAACGTTTTTTTTTCACGAAAACAATGAATGGATTTTCTGCTTTTTTTCTATTTTCATCTTGAAATATGCAACGCGAGTCTGATTGAAAATAACTGTCAGGTCTTTCTTCTACGTCATCACTGCTGTTGAAGATTCGTCACTAACGATTGATGATAACTCAATTCCATTTTATCTTTAATTAGATCACTTACAGTTTCTTCGCGTGTTTTCTCTTTCCGCTGTTTTCAAGACTTTGAGGAATCTCTTTTATATTTAATCCTTGCCTTGCCATTTTCAAGTAAATCATAATCCCACATTCACACTCCAACAGATATTTGTACCGTGGCATTTGCTGTGTTATTTAAAACACGAAATTTATAAAAGTCAAAGGTAATCCAGTTAATCCAGTAGCGTAGCCAGGATGTGTGTTTGGGGGGGGGGCAAGTGCTGTTATAGGTACATATAGAAAAATTACAAACAAAAAATATATAAACATAAAAATATATAAAAAATTACAAACATCAAAGTACTAAAGAGCATTGTCGGACCTCTTTGGGGGGGCCCGGCTCCTCTGGGCCCCCCTTCCCTACGCCACTGGGTTAATCAGATCTCAACGTAGCTCAGATTGCAACAAGTCACTATACTTTCTTTTCTTCCTATTAATACAATAATATTTTAGTTTACGGCAAACTATGAGGAACAAAAACTAGCGTTATCTGTTAAGCACCTTTAAATTTACAGAGAACATACGACGGCAGGTCTGTGAGACCCCACCAGAGCAGTTAAAGGTACAGAAAAAGTGTGAATTGCTGGAACCTTTTCAGGTCATCGATATTTGCACCAAACATCACAGTGAGGCGAAGTTTAATGTGTTCACTTCCACGTTCCACGGTTCTTTTCCCCCTTTAACAACGAAGATTTTGCTGGGAAGGACATTGTAAAAACAAAGACGTTTCGTCAATGTTAAAAATGTCCTTGGGAACATACTACTTTACTAATTCCTACAACCTTTTGCCAATCATGTGCATTGTCATCGTTAATAGTATTGAATACTAGCTTTCTGTCCATTGTAAATCATGTTCTTCTCCTCGTTTCGTTTAATTCTGCACAACTTTCTGTCCATTGTAAATCATGTTCTTCTCCTCGTTTCGTTTAATTCTGCACAACTTTCTGTCCATTGTAAATCATGTTCTTCTCCTTGTTTCGTTTAATTCTGGACAACTTTCTGTCCATTGTAAATCATGTTCTTCTCCTTGTTTCGTTTAATTCTGGACAACTTTCTGTCCATTGTAAATCATGTTCTTCTCCTTGTTTCGTTTAATTCTGGACAACTTTCTGTCCATTGTAAATCATGTTCTTCTCCTTGTTTCGTTTAATTCTGGACAACTTTCTGTCCATTGTAAATCATGTTCTTCTCCTTGTTTCGTTTAATTCTGGACAACTTTCTGTCCATTGTAAATCATGTTCTTCTCCTTGTTTCGTTTAATTCTGGACAACTTTCTGTCCATTGTAAATCATGTTCTTCTCCTTGTTTGGTTTAATTCTGGACAACTTTCTGTCCATTGTAAATCATGTTCTTCTCCTTGTTTCGTTTAATTCTGGACAACTTTCTGTCCATTCTAAATCATGTTCTTCTCCTCGTTTCGTTTAATTCTGGACAAGTTAAACATTGCTCACTTTTATTAGAAACAAGAAAACACTTTGCTTAGCGATCCATTGTAAAACTCTTAAGCGGGATAAACTAATACAAGAAGAGCAGAACACCAAACATGCAACAACTCATAACCAGAAACTGTACAACACTGACCACCGCATGTTACGTGGCTTGGTTCCACAACTGTCTTCCGTACAGGTCGGCTCCGTTTCGATACTGATCGCTCGCTTGGCATGCATTCAGTTCCTTCCGTAGCCTGTATTTAAACACCATTTTCAATTTATATTAATTGCTCTACAAGGCCAAATGGTGGGAAATTCTGAAGTTTATTAACGTAAAAGCAGGAACTGCAATGCGTTGTGAACATAGAGAAACTTAAGGAACCGAAAAAAGCTGTAAATTGCGGAGAAAATATGAATTCCGGGAAGGTAAAAGCTGAGATATACTGGGTGTATCAAGTCCTGGGTCATAGGACACCTTCGTTATGATTAAAGATACGAAAAGATGGAAAGAGATGAAATTATTGGAAGTAATGATTTTTAATCTAAAATTGTGAACTTTTTCCAATCGTACCAGTCGTTTGAGATTTATACTGGTACGATGCACTATGTCAAGTGAAAAAAGCAATATTTTTATTCCAGAAAGTTACTTCAAAGGAACGTAGGGGTACGCAAAAATGACACGGAAAACTTGTACCGGTATATTATTATGTGTGGGGAACCTAGAACAACCTAAATCCGTTTTCCAAGTGCTGTATTGTTGATATTGTGATGGAACAACAAAACAGTCGATTGAACTGGCAATGTTGCTTTTTCATTTAACGTAGTGCGAGCGATACCAGTGTGGATGCGATTGTCAAAATCCCACCATTTTGGATTGAAACCACCTATTTCAACAACTTTCTTCTTGTCTCATTTTTCTCATCTTTAATCATAACGTAGTTGATCTACAGTTGATATTCCTACTCCATTTTCAGATAGATGTCCGAGTGAATTTATAAAAACAATAAAAGTACTGCATTATTCCATGCTTCGAATATATGATAGGCCTACTCTTTTAATCCATTGAGGCCGCGGTGGCTCAGTGGTAGAGCGTTCATCTCTGCTGCTTGGGGCTCCTGGTTCGATCCCAGCTCGCGCCAAGTGAACTTTGTGGTGGACAAACACCGTGTGCGTGAGTTTTATCGTGGTTCTCCCGTTTCTTCCAACGTTCTTCATTCCAACATTTCATCCATTTCTTATCGTCTCCTTTAGCCTATCCAGCATAACCGTGGGACGTGAAACTTAAAGATTTCATTTTTTCTATTAATCCATTAATAATATCGTGTTTTTAAATAACTGATATGGTTAGATGAGTTCTAGTCAGATATATTGTTTAGATCTTTACTTAATAATATCCCTTACACATTGAAACAAATTGAGGCGAATTATTTTTCCCATACATGTGGAAAACAAATGACTGTTCAATTGGCAACGCACTTAGCTGGAATCACATAGTAGATAGTGATGCCGATTGTGCCTCTAGTGGTTATTTTATAAATCTATGATGCTAAGTGATTTTTTAAAGTTTTAATGTTCCACCTGTTGTGCTAGTAGCTGGACTTCGTATATAGTCTTTTCCCAAATCTTAGACACTAGAAACAAATAGTAACTAAACAAGTATTCAAACTACTTACCTCATAGGTGTGCAGAAATGCTGAAGGTAAGCTTTTTTGAATGTATGTTGTATATTCCTTATGTTCAGTTTCTGAAAAAAAGAAAGTTTCTGTTATACATACCTTCAGCATTTTGCGTGAAGATCCTGTTACCAAAACCATAAATATTATTTTGAGATTTATACTCAAGAGCTCTCTTAGCTAAAATGACACGTTCAACTTCTCCACTTTGAGCAGATAGATTAATCTTACTTCGGAAACCCCATTCAATCCAAAGCGTTAGAACTGTAGCTAATATAGGAAGAAATAACTCAATTATTGTAATAAGGAAGTGATGTCTGCGATGGACTATGCCTTTCCAAATTAACACCTCCAGTCGGATTAATGATTTTTTTACTTTCGTTAGAAATGGTTCTGGTATTTGTTCGTTGTCGTCTACAGTTGAGCTAGGTACAGAAGCTACTGATCTAAGGTCCGAATATGTTGAGAGATCAACGAACGAACATGTAGTTTGTTTGCTACTTCTACGATCAGCGGTCAATTCGAATGCCATCTGAAACGAAAAAGTAAAACTAAAGAGTTATAAAGTATTTTGGTTTATACAGAATATTTAAATATAAATAAATAAGCATATTTACACATAGAAATCACAGTAGACTAAACATTTTTGTACAACTGTTAGAATAAGTACAAACGTTAAATACAGGATGATCAATCAGATACTGTTTGTTCTCTGAATATAAAAGTTTTTTTCTTGAGAAATTATTTTTATCTACACATACTTTACATCATAAAATCAGTTTAAAAAGTTTAATACAGGATTTTATTCAAGAAAAGTTTAACATAATTAAAAAAAATAGTCTGCATGAATATAAACATGAAGAAAATAAACATGAAATCATAATATTTGACTCTAATTCAGATTTTGGGGCTGCGGTAGCTCAGTGGTAGAGTGTTTACCCCTGACACGTGGAGTCCTGGACTCCCTGGTTCGATCCCAGCTCGCGCTAAGTGAACTTTGTGGTGTACAAACACCGTGTACGTGGGTTTCCTAGGGATTCTTCCGTTTCCTCAATTCTTTCCTCTTCTCCTTCTTCTTCTTTCTTCATTCCATCATTTCATTTATTTCTCATCATCATCGTTTCTTTTAGCCTAGCCGGCATAACTGTGGGACGTAAAACTGAAAAATTTCATTTCATTTCATTTTTCTAATTCATATTTTTCAGTTATAATTCAACACGTAGAACCAGATAATTATCAGATCATCTTTAAAATGTCCTATTCGTATTTTTATATCGTAGTTTACCGAATAAAATAATATGTTCCTTCAGAACGCATGGAGAAAGTAAGGAAAACATCATTTTACGTTCATTTCAACGTTTTTCATTATAAATAGAGGCTGTTGTAAATAATCTAAGGCTGTTGTAAATAATTGTAAATAATTGGCGATTTTTCTATTTAAACGGAAATTTGACTAAGCCCAAACCTCAAATTTGTCAGTAGCTCGAGAACTGTGGGTCTACATCAGAAAATATTTCCCATTGTACTAAACAAGTCAAGATCCTAGTGTGACAAATTTGGTCACGATAGTAAGAGTTCCGTGCTATCCTAATTTGACTCTTTAAACTATTACTTTGTGGACAATAATTAGAGAACGAGACGTATATAGAGAGATATATTTCACATGCGTAAGTCAAGGTTTATTATTGTGCTAAGCAGTGGCGGCGTTTGGACGTTTAAAGTGGGGGAGGGGCAAGATATGATCTGAATATGTGTATATCAATGTTACTGTTCCTGGTTGTTTCTAACACTTTGTTTTACGAAAGGTTGTATAACTAATAGGATACTATCTTTAACAGTTAAAATACCGTATATCGTGTTTCATATTTAATTAGGTAAATTGACAAGAGCAACGCACATAGGCACTAACCCTTGATTCCTTGCTCATGAACATCTTAAAACTCTGTCAGGAAAATTATGTGATCAAATTATTTAATAACATATTTGTAAAACAAATAAATAGAAAGGATATTATTAATCATACTAATGAAAAATCAGGCTTGTTTTGTAGAAGTTATATTGAAACTGGGGATTAATGAACAACTTATATTTTTAATTCCACACTTGCCATTAAATGTATGTTATTACTCTTAGAAAATGAAAGACAGTAAATACTACAAGCATATGCTACGACGCAATTGTTATATTAACTCCTTTGAATTACAATTAAAACGCAATTCCTGTAGCTGTCTTAACTCCACGAGAAGACAAATTACCAATACATACTTACGCAACGACAAATATTATATGGTATAATTTTTTTCCTATGAACCACTAATATATACAAAAACTTTACATTTCCAAATGAAACTATATACATTCATCACCATCATAGGTATTCTGCCTTTATTGGCAGGTCACTTGCCGCAGCTGAGAAGTTTCCATGCTCCACGGTCCTCCGCTAACTTCTTCGTCTTCGCGTATGATCTTTCTGTTTTTATATCATCCATTAATTGTAGTCTCCTTCGCCCCGTCCCTCTCTTTCCCGACACCATACCCTCTAGGACGTCCCTCATGATACAATCTCTTCTTAGGCAATGTCCCAACCAGTTTCTCTTCCTCTTCCTAATAATATCTAAAAGTGTTCTTTTCTCACCCACCATTTCTAACACTCTCTCATTCGTTTTGCGCTCGACCCAACTAATTCTTTCCATTCTTCTCCACACCCACATTTCGAAGGCTTCCAGTCGATTTTCATCACCTTTACGTAATGTCCACGTTTCCGCCCCATACAGTACAACACTCCATACAAAGCATTTTATGAGTCTTTTTCTCAACTATTTCTTCAAGGTCCCACAAAACAGACTTTTCTTCCTCCTAAAGGCTTCTTTCGCCATTCCTATCCTTGCTTTTATTTCACGTTCGCACTTCATGTTATTACTAAGAATACTACCCAGATATCGAAAACTATTCACTTGTTCTATTTTCTCCCCTCCTACTTTTATATTTGACACAGACCCCTTCGTTCCAATCACCATGGCTTTTGTCTTTCTAACATTTATTTTCATCCCATATTCTTCAAAGCCCTTTCTCATTTTTTCTAACATTTTATTGATTTTCTTTTCAGATTCTGCAACAAGCGCCATTTGGTCTGCAAATCTTATACATCTAATCATTCTACCTCCTATCGAAATAAAATATCATCATCATCATGTAAACTCTTTTTCACTATCTCTTCTAGATAGACATTAAATAGTGTTGGCGAGAGGCAGCATCCTTGTCGAACTCCCCTTCCAATTGCACTCTTTTCCGTCAGTTCTTCCCCTATCCTAACACTTACTTGTTGGTTCATGTATAAGTTTCTTATAAGTCTTCTATCTTTCCCCTATCTTCCCTTTCCCCTATCCAACCCTATCTTCGTTAGAACTCCCAACAACAATTCCCAATTCACGCGGTCAAAAGCCTTTTCTAGATCAATAAATATAACATACATCTCTTTCCCCTTTTAAATTATGGCTTTTTAAACGTAAATTATTGAATTTCAGTCAATCAACTACAGCATCATCCCTATTTATCCTAGGATCATGGTTAGTACCTCATTTTCTTCAGAATAGAACAACTTTCAAACGGTTCCATTTACGTTTTCCTAACGTGCCCCTAAGAAGGGGAAATTTTGAGGGAAATTTTGATTTTTTTCAAACTTTGATCCCCTCTGGACCCCCTTTGTTAACCCACAGATCTCAAAATCAACTGAAAAATACGAAGGGGTGCAAGGGCGCCCAAGTTGTGGTTTCCAAGGGGGGCAAGTATAAGCGACGTTTCAAAAATAGTTGTTCCAATTTTGCTGTAACTAATGTAAAAATTCTATTGGATTTTCGATATTCTGAAGTACAATTTCCTCTAAGTGGGGGCTAGCGCCCCACCTTACCCCCTGATGGGCGCCCTTGAAGGGGTGTACTAAATGTCTATAAAAAAAATTCAAGCTTCTATGTTGAAAACTAAGTGCGGGAAAATGTTTACCAATGACCTAAGAACATTCCCACAATGCCCCAGATGACCCGGATGTAATATAAAATTTTCCTGAAACATCCCTATTTATCCTATGATCATTGTTTGTACATCATTCCGTTTAGAATAGAAAATATTTACAAACGGTACCACTCACATGTCTCCATCGTGTGCCTGAGGTGGGAAAATCATGAAAAAATGGATTATTTGTTTAAAAAATGTTCCTTCTTTGTATTTTTTGCCCCTCTGTACCCCTTGTTTTAACGCAGAGATCTGAAACAAATCTGAAAAATAGTAAGGAGTGTACTAAATGTGTGTGCAAAATTTCAATCTTCTAGGTGCAAAAGTAAGCCCGCCAAAAATAATATCTCTACAATACTCCAGATTCCCGTATAAAAAAGGATCTCAGGTAAAAATTGCCTGAGACATCCCTATTTATACTAAAATAATGGTTCGTACATCATTCTTTTTAGAACAGAACAGTCTTTCAAACGGTACCATTCACATGTCTTCATCATGTATCTGAGGAGGGAAAATCGCAAAAAAAGGGATCTTAGTTAAAAAGATATCCTTTTTTATTTTTTTGCTCCTCTGGAACCCCCTGTTTTATCGCAGAAATCTGAAAAGAATCTGGAAAATATTAAGGGGTGCACTGAATGTGTATGCAAAATTTCAATCTTCTAGGTACAAAAGTAAGCCCTGCAAAAAGTAATTAAAAAGTCATAACAAAAAATATTTTTCTAGTTATGACGTCATCACACTCTACGTCTAGACGCAGAAAGGCGTGAAAGCATATGTAACGTGTTCTACAATGCCTCCAGACTTGAGAAAAAAAGAAGTAAAAAGCTTTTTTGGTACTTTTTAAAATCGAATAATGAAGATTCTATAGCCTATCACCGAAAAATAGATTATATAATTTAAAAGAGTTAAGTGGTCACTTAAAAAAGTGGGGGGGCAACTGCCCCCTCTTGCCCCCCCTAAACGCCGCCCATGGTGCTAAGTTTGATCAAGATAGGATGAGTTATCTAGATCACATATAGTCCTAATTTTACTATTAAAACCCCTAATTTCATAGCCAATGGAATATAAGGTCTACACAGAGAGATCTTTCACATGCATATTAAATTAGTCAAGGTCTTCCACTGTGCCATATTTTATCAAGGTATGACGAGTTCTGTAGAAAACGTACTGTTCTAATTTAACTGTTCATATCAAGGGTGTTATAAAATAGAGGATCTGCCTATACAACAAAATCGTGAAGCCATATGTCGCAGTTTGGCCACCCCTTTCCGCTCGCTCCGCCCAATAAGATCGCAATGTTTTAAGCGAACATTCATGGTGGAAACGAGAGTAGCCAATCAGATTCGTTGCTTTGACAGATCCTCGGTTGTTTTCTGGCTTCATTGAGTTAATAGGATGAAGATACATAAGGACAGATCCTCTATTTTATAACTGCCATGGTTCAAACCCCTATTTTGATGGTAAATAAGGAACAAAATATCTACACAGACAGAAATTTCAAATGCATCTGCCAAACTTTTATCAAGATATAGTTAGTTCTGTAGATCCCATACTGTCCTAATTTAAGAATAGAAACCCCAACTTTGATGACCAGTAACTAGGGAATGAATGCAAAAATATATTTCAAATGCGTAATCAAGGTCTACCACTGTGCAAAGATTCATCAAGACAGAACGAGTTCTTTAGATCTCATACTGTCCTAATTTAAGAATTGAAACCCCAACTTTGATGATCAGTAACTAGAGAATGAAAAAATTATGCAAAAATATATTTCAAATGCGTAATCAAGGTCTACCACTGTACCATGATTAATCAAGACAGAATGAGTTCTGTAGATCACATACTGTCCGAATTTGACTGTAAAATCTCTAACTTGATAGGTAATAATTAGGGATTAACAGGTCTACACAGAAATATATTTCATGCCAAATTTTATGCAGAAATATTTTACACCTATGTAAGTCAGGGTCTACTACTATCCTAAGTTCGATCAAGATAGGATGAGTTCTGAAGATTCAGTACTGTCCTAAATTGACTGTTCAAACCTCTACTTTGATGGTCAATAATTAGGGAATGAAAAATGTACACAGAAATAAATTTCAAATTTCTGTCAGGGCCTACCAGTATGCCAAGATTGATCAAGATAAGATACGTTCTATAAATCCCGTACTGTCCTAAATTGACTGTCCAAATTTCTACTTTTGTCACCATCACAGATATTCTGCCATTATTGACAGATTACTATCCTCAACTGAGAAGTTTCCATGCTCCACGGTCTGCAACTTTGATGGTCAACAATGAGGGAACCAAATGTCTACAGAGAAAGATATTTCACATGCGTAAGAATCTGCAAAGAAATATATTTCTTATGCGCACTAAACATGTCATATTCAAGTTATACCACCATGCTTCCGTTAAGATCAGAGTAATTTTTCACATCATGTAATATATATATATATATATATATATATATATATATATATATATATATATATATATATATATATATATATATATATATATATATAGCGTTCTCGTAAATTTTGTTTACTACAGCAATCAAATGAAGGATGAAAATGGAGCAAACAGATCTCGATGAATTAGAAAATTATTAAAACTCCTAAGATTCATAAAATGACTCGTGTGGAGTATTGTGCTGTATGAGACGGAGACATCAACATTACGCAAAAGTGATGAAAAACGACTGGTAGCTTTTGTAATGTGGATATGGGAAAATGGAGGGAATTAAATAACTAGGTCCAGCGGAAAACGAATGAGGTGTTAGAAATGGTGAGGTAGAAAAGAACAATTTTAATTATTATTGAAAAGAGGAGGCTGAACTGCTCAAGAAGTTGGCTGGCAAGGAAGTGTATCATCAGGGACGTGCAAGAGGGTATGTATAGATACCATTTCCTCCATTCTATTTCCAAATGTATAGATAAACGATAGCTGTGAATTTTGATAACTTTACCCTTTTAACTTACTTATTTGAGATGGTATCGCTGGTGATAAAATATGGGACCGGAGAAAGCTCTTAGTAACACATCATAAAAAGATATGTAAATGCAATTCTTAAGTCACAATATCTCTATTTATTATTGGCTAATTATTCTATTTTATAATTTATCTAGATGAAACGATTGTTCATTGGTGGGGCGATTACCTCTGGTGCGTGGGGTCCCGGGTTCAATTCTTGGCCAAATAAGCTTGTGATGGACAAAATCGAGACTCTGGGTTTCCTCGGTTCCATTCCCTGTGACATTCTAGATTCGATTCTTCCATCATCCGTCTCCTTTAGCCTCAAAGGCGTAGTCGTGGAATGTTAAATTCAAAGATTTAATTTCATTTTTATAATTTATCTATTTCCAGAGATTTGTATTAACGTGTCATGCTGTCGCTATGTTCTTAGTTGGTTGATGGCTTAGAAGTAATTGAAGGGCAGACCGAGAGAGGGGACCAAGCCACAAAAACTCAATTCCGAGAAATCGAAGGACAAAGTTTAGGACAAATAACTTCAATTTTTTCCCTGTGAAGGTAGTTGTATTAAGTGTAATAAACGAATATTACTAATGTAAACGAAGTGTTTTGCAGTGATGAAATCTGACAGTGTGATTAATACACAGTAAATACAATAGGTAAGGTTAGATTTCTAACCTAACCTAACCAAATTGTCCGTGTTATGATCTGATTTCAGATTCCAGTAGAATGGGCGTTACACGGGTGGAATAAATGGCATCATCTTTATCAGATCACGATACTTCAGATCGTTGATCTTCCTACTATCAGGAAAGTTGATTTTCCAACCATCCAAACTATCCATCAGAGGCCATAGGTCATTCGTAGCGAACACAATACATTTGCGTCCTGTGCCTGGGTGTTTCTGGAACACGAATTTTCTTCCATACCTCAAAAGATGAGTAGATGCACTTAACCAAGATGAATCCAGGTTCAGTAGCCGATACTCTGACAGCCGTCACTATTCGCATTTTCACCTTCCTGCCAGTTTCATCCACTGTGTCTTTGAATAACATTTTGGAAATGGACTGTGCATCTTTCATATCAGATGACGTGTAATACATGAAATAGATTCTGCATTCTCGCTCTTCCAACAAGATCTTACCACTGTTCAGGTACGTATATATGACTTGTTATCCTGATTTTTCTCTATAACTCCAAAATCAGCATCACACAGCAGAAAGGTGTGGCTTAGAACTAGGTAGTAGTGACATTTCTTCAAACTTGTGTGCATGAACCAAAATGTAATACAAGAAAAATTGTAAATGTTCTTGTTTTGTCCAAAGCAGTAGTCCGAAAAGAAACAGAGTTCTATCTTGTGTATAACATGACCTGGGTTCAGAAGAAATTCCAACAAGCAAGATCCGATTTCAGATGAGCCACGGGATGCTACTGTTTCTAGTCACATACATATAAACATTTTTCATATTGCATTGCTGTACACTGTTTCATTCCTTTTAAGCAACATTTCATTTCCACTGTTCCGCATTAAACACATGTTGATGTTGTGTTTGGTATAAGGCTACCAGGCTTCGTTTACAAGCCGACGTGCAATCTGAACAGTTATGAAACTTCAGGTATCTAAATTTTTAGCTCCTTCAATTTCCCATCCAATGTTTTCAGAGTAGCACAGTTCCTTGAAATTCTTTTTACAATAATTCGGACCGGACTAATAATTCATGTATTTTTAACACACTTACTTAAGAGCGGATGAAAGTTAGTGAGTTATTTTCATCAATAGAACGTTAGGTCTTATACTTGTCTCTCGATTAGACTTCTTTAATATTCCCATTTGTTTTTATTGAGATCTTAGTTGCCAGTACTCTCTCGTGATAACAGTTTTTCAAGCCATTTAAACTTCCTTTTAAATTAGTCCACGGCCGGGAGAACAGAAACTGTCATTTGATTTGTAGTATTGATGGAACTGTTGAGTAAGTTTCAAATATATTTCAATTGCTTAATCCAGTTCGACTGTTGTCCATCACAATACAATCATATTAACGAATTTAGTCCACTTTGCCTTCTGCCAAATATCTCGTTTCTTGGGGGTTATAATGTGAGATCTTCCAGTGTTTTATCTTCCTCTTACACAATATTCCTTTCAAAACGTGAGAGAGATTGTGCTTCTTGGTCTGTAATTATAGTGTCAACTTAAGGAAATAGGTAAAAGAAAATATCGTTTCTCCAGCGTTTTTCATGAATTCATTGGTCATATCTTTACGTAACAGGAAGAAATAGATAAAGCTCGAATAAATATTGGTAACTTATATAACTGATCTTTATTAGTCGCTAATTTTCCGCCGAGATCAAGTGTCATTTTATCAATGTGGATGATTGGACGTTAAGTGGAAATCTGCTCGAGCTGCTTTCCTGTCCGAATATTTGTAGAGCACACCGTTTAAATTTTGATTCATCGAATCAAATCTTTCAAGAGTTTTTCAGAAAGACAGACCTGCAAAATGTCAAACATTTTCGTTGCCCAAAATATCCATGGTTATTTAGCTTCTCCACGATCGACTTTGCTAAACTTTTCGGTACCGCAAGTAATCAATTTCCTCCTTGGGTGTTCTGTGCAAATAACAGAGAATTGTAGAATTTTTATATATTCACATTTAGTATTTTCATTTTTTCTAAATTAAATATTGAGAACATGGACATGTCTCATTGTATCATATTTTTTCCGGATCATAAAAGGTGTCAGAATCACGAGAAACAAAATTACTGAAATAAAGAAAGACATCGTTACTGTTGTCAGTTAGGTTGAATTTATCTAGTACTGTTCTTCCATGCCTTTGACTGTCGTGAGAGATGAAAATAAGATGTGTAAGAGGCAAAATATGCTGAGACAGCGGTTACTGTGCATATCGCAAGCTACTACTTTTCGTAGATTATTTAGTTGGCAAATATTTGCATGAAACTTTTTTTTTTTTAGTAATTTCAAAATATTTAAAATTACAAATACTTGGTCACAATAAGAGTGTATAATAAATTTTATCAACAAATAAAGAAGCTTATAGAATGTATTTCTGCATGTGCATTTCCTCAATGTGCACAGGGTTGGAAACTTATTTTTTTCACTCCATAGATGACTTGAGGGTAATATTAGCCTTGTGAGGGGATGTTATATGCCCATGGGCATTTTATCCCAAGATTTTTTTTCTTTTCTCAAGACATCTCTTTTCTTATGTACAAGCATTCATATTGATGTTTGTATTGATTTGTTATGTGTTTATACTATTAGTGATGTTCCCTTTTATTGTGAAGAAAATTGTTTCCTGTTAATGCCTGTAAAATATGTACAGTATAATGTTTTGCGTAATTTTAATTTATATTTGAACTATTGCTTACGAGTGAAGTTTTTATTTATTATTAATTTGCAAGAAAACATGTTCTGCAGGAGGTTATATTTACATTGAATTTCCACCACCCATACCATACCATATCCATATGGTTTACCAAACCATATCACACATGTTTTGCAGCCCTTGATCGCAGCTTTTCAAGCCTTTAAAAACAATTTTATGCTACCGCTGATAAGTGGATCTCATCCAGGCCGAAAACTAACCTGTCTACAGTTTGGTGAATTCTTGAATCAAGGTTGGCGTTAAGCAACAGCAGTGGGGAATGGAGTTGCTGGGTTTTGTACATGTGGAGTTTGTCCCTCAAACTCAGTTTACATTCCTGATTTAAACTCAGTTTGCTTTTCTGTCGATTGATCATCACGCAACATAAGTAAACGAAAATGGTCCTGCGCTAGAAGATAGTACTCCTTCAATATCAAATGCTAGTACGTATAGGGCTATTGAATCTTCCAGATCAGAAGTTGCAACAAGACCTTAAACTAAAAGTAAAAGTAACAAGTAAAACAACTATAGTATCAACGAGGATAATTTTGCAGAGATTTTGCTAGCATAGCGCGTACATTTTCCACATTTTTCTTCCAAGCAAACACAAACAGTACAGTTACTGACAGACGCAGTATTTCGTTCTTACGGGAAAGAAAACACGATGAAGAAGCAAAGAGCCAGAAAAAATCTGAAGATACTGAGAAACATAATGACCTCCGGAAACTAAGAAATACAAGATCAACAAAACGTCCAGAAGAAACTACTTCACCGGAAACTGAAATAGAGGATTTGATCTTTAATGTGTCATCTGACATGGATGAACACAATTACTGTGTATTTTGTGGCGGACACTTCTACATTAGAAAAGATTTTAAATGCGACTAGATACAATGTGTTCAATGTAAGACGTGGTTACATGGAATATGCACTGGTTTTGCTTCTACGCATCCTAAATGTAATTATATTTCCAAGAAGGAGTAATAGTAAAATGTGATGTATATCTGAATAATTCATCACAATATAGTCAGTAATAAGTTTGTTTTAGCATTTTAAAAGGTCTAATTTTTCAGTGTCGAATTTGAACAGACATTTTCTTATTAACATAGTTTTGTGGCAACAGCTTCAATATTAGCCCCAAAATATCTGTAAATAATTTTATGTTGTTTGAAATTGGTATTTGTACTTAATTATGCTTTCGTAAGCCTTCATATTTCTGTGAATTATAGTTGCCATTTAATCCCTAAGATGTGGGTTTCCCAAAACACACAGGGTGATTTGCTCAATTTCAACTGCTTATGTAATTTTGTAACCAATTTAAATGTTACTATGCAATTCTATAACTTTCAGGCAATAAGATTGGAAGATGTATGTTTCATTTGGTGTATTTTTCTTCGCGCATGTCCTCTTCTTGTATTGGTGATAATCATCGATTTTTTTAAAAAAAGGAATTTCCCGATTCTAAGACTATTTGGAACTAAACATTTTTAAGTTCAACTTCAGGTATCTTCGGAAATAATAAACCAAAGATGCCAGTTTCGAGCTCCAAGCCAACCTTCGCAATCGGGAACAATTGTGCAGATGTGTTTTTCTTCTTTTAAGTGTAATAAGACATGTTGAAATTTTAATAAGTGTAGAAAAAAGTAACATCGAAATACATAATAATGTAGTATTTTGATACTATCTATAATGTGAGAACATGCTGGTTTTGTCGCCTACCTTTCCTTGCGTAAAAGAACATTTCATGTAAAAGACGGTGAACATAGTTCTCGTATCCATAGATGAGTGAAAAAGAGTTGAGTTGAGTTGATTTTAGTTTAGCGTCCCTTTCAGCAGCGAGGCTATATGAGACGTGGACCTACTGATTAACGTGGAATCCGAACCACATGAGCTCCCGCCGGGAATCGAACCCGGGTCTCCCACGCCAAAGGCGCGTACGCTAACCGCTTAGCTACGGAGTAGCTCGAGTGAAAAAGACAAAGGAGAAAAAACATTTGCAAGGGATTTGAATGTCATTGTCTTTGAAATTCAGCTATTTTTCTTCAGAAGGAGCTCCGCAACAATGTTTATGTTAGCTCAATGGCAGTGCCGTGCCATGGAAGAGGGGGGCAGCGGGACGATTGCCCCGGGCGCCAAAGTAGGGGACGCAAGATTCGAGAGTGAAAAGAAAATATATAGATATATAAAATAGAAGGGGGAAAATTACTAAAATGTGCTCAAAATCAAGGAAAAGCAGAAAAAGGAATTTTGAAAATTTTCTTACGATTCGCGCACACCATAATGGCGCTTCGCGGCTGGTCTGTCGACCTCACTTACATGTACGGGGGCGCCGTCGTATGTCGAAAGTTCTATTTGCGTCAATCTATTTGGTATTTAATGATACATTCCTTAATGTATAAATAATTACATTAAAATAAATATAGAGGTAACCAAGAAAGTTCTGTCGCTTTTTTACCCACCAGCTTCGAACATCGATGTCACCTAAGACGTAAATGGAAGATCAAAAATAGTCCCCATCAACATCGACGACCTTCTGCCAACGTCCTGGAACGCCATGGATTTCACCCCGGAAGAACTTTGTAGGCCGTGAATCGAAGAAGATATCAAGTGTATTTTGCACCTCTACTATTGATTTGAACTGACATTCTCTGTGGTGTTTGTTCAAGGAATGAAACAGGTGATAATCGGACGGTGCAATGTCCGTGGGATATGGCGGATGCAATAGTGTTAAACATTCAACGCGTAGAATGGTGGCCCAGGTTATCCTAGATAAGTAGGGCTTAGCGTAGTTCTGTAACAGGAGGACCCGTTTGCGATTCAAAGTGCTGGCTGCAAAGTTTTGAGTTTTTTTGAACACGACTCAACTGCTGACAGTAGAAAGTTGCATAGATATTCTGACCAGCTGGTAGCAGTTCACGATGCATGATGACGTGAGCAGTCCACCAAACACACAGGAGGACTTTTTTTTGGTGCAATGCTGGTTTCAACTGATTTGGAACCGGTTCATGGGATGCTAACCAATGATGACGGCGCAGTGGAGTTTCGTAAGGACCCACTTCTCTTCACATGTCAATACCCTGTTCAAAAATGGCTCCTTCCTCAGACGAGGCAGCAAAGAAACACAGGTGTCTGCTTGCGTTTCCTAGTGTCCCGGAATCAAATCATGTGAGACCTATCGACCCAAGTTGTAGTGCTTCCCAAGTTGATGGATGTGCTGCTGAATGTTTCCTCCACTCACACCGAATTGTAGTCCCATTTCCTCACATGTCTGGCCACTGTACTGTTCGCCTCAATTGCTGCCTACGTAGTGCGTCTTCGATTGTTTCACCGCCCTTAAACTTGTTAAACCACCGCTGCAATGTCCGCGTAATCACGACACTCTCACCAAAGGCCTGGTATATCTGCCGCCTCGCTGCAGCGCAGGCCCGTGCTGGCTCACCGGGACACCGGGACGTGTCCCGGTGTGCCCTCCGAAACATCGAATCCGAAACGAAAAATAGATGGAAAGATTTCTTTGACGATTTGCTTAACATATAGCCAAAAGCTAATGTTCGAAGAGAAAGTGAAATGCACACAGCATAATTGTATATTCCAGAACCCACCCAGAAAGAAATAGAAATCGCCATTAGACAACTAAAGAAACACACCTTTCCGGGTATAGACGAAATTCTGGCTGACAACTTTAGCTGGAGGGGAAAATTGTAGAGCAAGATACACAAACTCATTCTCCTTATCTGGAACAAAGAGGAATTACCACAAAAGTGAAAACAATCAACCATTGTTCCAGTTCAGAAGAAAAGTAACAAAACTGATTGTAATAATTATTGGGACATTTCTCTTCCGTCAACATCCAATAAATCCTCTTAAACATTCTATTAGCAAAATTGACTTCATACGCAGATGAGGAGATTATCAGAGCGGATTTGGGTAAAATCGATCAACTATCGACCAGATATTTACCATTCAACTAATACTTGAAAAGAAATGGGAATACAATATCCTGGCACATCAGTTATTGACTTTAGACTCGAGTAGGAGGGAAACATTGAACAACATGCTTACAAAATTTGGAATGCCGAAAAAGTTAGATTAATTAAGACATGTTTAAATGAATCCCAAAGTAAAGTTCGAATAGAGAAATTCTCGTTCACGAGCTTTCACGTTGCGAATGGACTAAAACAAGGAGATGCGTTGTCGCCATTATTATTTAACTTTGTTTTGGAGAACACTATAAGAAAAATCAAAGACAGCAATCAGGTCCCAGAGCTGAATTGTATTTACCAGGTTATGGCCTATGCTCATGATGTAAATTTAATAGGGGATGACAGGAGAACAATAGAAAGGAATGCAGAAATCTTAATTAACGCTTGCAGGGATATGGGCTTAGAAGTAAATGCAGAGAAAACTAAATACATGGAAGTTTGTCGGGATATAATACTGCATTTTATAGATGCGAATTCAGTTGAGAACTTTGCAGCTTAAAATATAAAACGATAATCATGCCTGTTGTGCTGCAAGGTTGCGAAACATGGTCACTGACTCTGAGGGAAAATCGCAGACTGAAAATACTTGAAAACAAGATTCAAACTCCAAGAGTAACGGGAATGAGGAATGGCGGAAACTTCATAAAGAGGAAGTGCATAATTTATACGGTTTACCAAACATTGTTGGGGCCATCAAGTCTAGGAGACTCAAATGGGCAAGTCATGTAGCTAGAATGGAAGAAATAACAAACGCTTTCAAAGTTCTACCTGGAAGTTCAAATAGGAAAACGACCATTAGGAAGACCGAGGCGCAAATGGGAGGACAACATTAAAATGGTTCTCGCAGAGATTGGAGCATAAAGTAGAAACTGAGTCCAGTTGGCTAAGAACAGAAATCAATGGAGAGATTTTTGTAAACGTGGCACTGAACCTCCAGTGTCCATAGGCAATAGAGCTACCTTAAGTTGTTGATATATTTATCTTCTTTTTATTTGACAGAAATGCTGTTACAGGAACTATAAAGTTTTTCTCTAGTAAAGAGGATTCGATTCGAGGTTTTCATAAATTAGCTATTTATGTTAATACTAAACAAATACAAATTTGGTGGTGATTTTGATATAAAATGGCACCCATACTTTCTTCCAAAGTCTGTACATAATATGATATCCCAGCACGGGCCTGCTGCAGCGGCATTTGACCCCAGTTTGAACTCGTACAACATACACGTCCTTATGACACTCTGTGGAGGTCCCATGTTCACTCTATTCTTAACCAAGTTCACGATGTACCTGAACTGGCATAACCAGGTAGTATGTTGGATATATCCACACCAACAATTCACCGTTGCTTCATCTCCATTCCCTTTCAAATCACTGTGTGAGGGCCGTGAATTCAACACGGACCTCTACAAAATGCGACAGAACTTTCTTGGTTACCTTTATATACACACATTTGTACAATATTTTCAAGACATTATGTTTAAAATATAACATCGAGATGTGGTGTTTGTTGACAGAACGTTGGTATATTGTATGTGAATGTTAAATACAAATTAAGTAAAACGTGTGTAATAGTAATACATATATGTGTGTTCTGTATTTGTCAGAAGTTACTTCTCAATATTCTCACTGCAGCATGAGATTTATATTCTTAAAGATATAATACTACCTTTAATACTATTATAATAGTAATAGCAAAATACGAGACATATGCATCTGGTATTTATTTTATTGACTCCTAAAGTTAGGTATTGTTGTAAATGCATTTCGTTTAGTGCTGTGCTTTCCAACCGTGTTTACCTGGCGCCTTCTTCAAAAACTTGTTACTTTGCATACTTCATATTCCCCGCTCTTGTCCTTTTCGCTCGTTGGCCAAACGTGGTTCCTGGTGATCCCTTCCGCGACTGCAAACGCAGCTTTGAATATTTGTTTGCAGCAAGACTTCTGCATACCACTGTAGTGCATTATTATTATTATTATTATTATTATTATTATTATTATTATTATTATTATTATTATTATTATTATTATTATTATTATTATTATTATTATTATTATTAAAAAATTTGGTCTATGAAACCACAGTTCTTCCATAATGGTTATTTTGTGTTTGAATGATATTTGATTTTACACCTCTTTGTTACAACATTTACGATATTTTAAAGTTAACTAACCATAAGAAAAACCGTAGCTTAGTATACATTATTGGCTCCGTGTAAAACAGTTATGTTTAAATGTTGCTTTTAATATTTTTAAGTACTTTCAAACATACCGAGAACCCTTTCGACAATTCAAAAAAAGAACTAGCATAAGTGTGTTGTTTATAACCACATTAAGAACCCTTCGAGGACTGAACTTAAGAAGGTCAACCAAAGGTTAATGCCATACAATTAATTTTTTTTATCCCGATATAAAGGTAATCCCACAAAAGGAATCAATTACGAGTAGTATTCACCGACGTACTGCTAACCATGTCAGCAAGAAAAGAGGGTGCCTTGGACCGGAATCAGTCTAGCCCCCTAAAATTTGGAAATTGCTAAAACTAAAAAGTCTGGTATATTAATATAAAATAAGAACATGTACACTGAGAAAAATGCGTTCTCCGGACTGCGGTATACTGTACAAATATACGGAATCCTCTTCCTTACTACAGAAATCAGTACGGAGCATACGTTATCCGTATGCTACATAGGCACTGCCCTTATATGTTACATCATGCCGTTGCAGGATGTCTGATATCTAACAGTATTCCTTACATTACATATATATATGTATGTTACCTTCATCAGCTATATGTTATATACATCCATTTGTATGTGAGATCCTGACAGCCTATATTGTTTCACACGGAAAGTACGTATAGATGGAACACTCATATAGAAAGTATTATAAAACATGCTTTTTCAGTTATACGTTTGCTGCACGATAAGTTCAAAAACTACAGGATTTACAAACGTAACATACGATTTTATATACGCCACATACATTTTTTTCTTAGTGTACCTATGTAAGATCGAGTGGTCCATCTGGTTTCCGTTTATAGGTAAAATTGCCAAAAATTCAAATTCAGAAGGTTTTGACCAAATTTATCCTCTTTGATAACATTTATTACCTTATATGTATGAGTATAGGAGTACCCTATGTGTATGAGTACAGGAGTTTAAATCCTTAACATAGCTACCATGACAGCCTTTCTAAAATTTCGGGAGGATACATAGGACCATACCATAAATTAGAGAATTGTAAAAAAAAAATCTGATGGATGTTCCCCAGGATCAAAATATCATGTACCATCGGACCAGCTTTCCCCTTCTACTTACGAAAAACTGCCAAAAATGTAAGCATAAGCAATAACTTGTACCACGTGATCGGTTATTGACAAGTAATTTATCTTTTGTAATGAGCATTTGTCACACTATACGTTCATATAATTGAGTTCAAGGGTTCATTATCCTTCATAGGACATGAGTACTTTAATGCTCCAATCATAAATTTAGTGAAGGTTCATAGAACTACCCCTTACATTTGAAAATTTACAAGAACTAAAAATTGGTAAATGTTTTCTAAAGTTTTAATATACATATGAAAATTTTGTTGATCCTCCTTGGCCCTTGTATAGATATGACGTATTTATTTTTCTCTTTAACCAATAAAGTATCCATTTGTAACAAGTAAAATATGTAATGTGCCCGCCACGTGGTTGATTATTGACAAAATTGGTCTTCTTTGATAAGGCTTTCGTATATCATATGGTTGTATAAATGAATACATGGGTTGATTGCTGCTCTCATCTTAAATTTAGGGAGTTTACAATAGTTAACTATTTAATTCTATTCAATAGTAATTATCAAATATGAAATTTGAGAGAATGTTTTTTAGAACTCGAATATATATCTTTCTAACAAGGGGAAAGCAGAATTTGGTAAATGAACTTCGGGGTCATCTTTCTCGACCTAGTAGTGCACATGTAAAGTATTAACATTACAAACCGGGTGAGCACAATAGCCAGAAATGGCGAAGAAAAAGCGTCTTAAAGTTTTCGACTCGCCTCATATATGATACGACGCGTAATGTTATCAAGTGACGGCGTTGCATGAAGAGCATCTACGACTCACGTGCAAAGGGTTTCGAGTTCGATTCCCGCTTGAATAAACGTATTTATTTTTCTCTTTAACCAAGAAAGTATCCATTTGTAACAAGTAAAATATTAATTCATCATATGTTTATAATGCATAAAATAATAGAAATGTTTAAGTCTGATGTAAAACATCTCAATGTTCCATGTTAACTAGCAACAAAATGTACTCCACAACACATTTCATACCGCGCAACGACTGAGAGCACTCTGCACACTAGACTACCTGGTGGTCTGTGGCATCCTTCGTTATGCGTATTCTATAAATGTATAGCACACGCTGTAAAAATATAACTATTCATTCATTTCAAAAATAGCATTATTTTGTCGATCATTACTAATGAAGAGGACACGAAAAAGCGAGTTTTCAAAACAATTTGAACACTTGTTTTGACAAATGATGAACATATCGTGAATAAATATTTTACTTAAAGTTACAAATAGCTACTTTATTGGTTAAAACAAAAAACAAGTTCACTTGAGCGGCCCTTTGCATGTGAGTCATGGATGCTCCTCAATCTCCCACGCATTCACTTGATAACTTTACGCGTCGTATTATATATGTAACGAGTCGGAAACTTTAAGACGCTCTTTCTGTGCTATTTCTGGCTATTGCGCCCTATCAGCTTGTAGTATTAACACTTTAAATGTGCACTACTACCTCGCGAAAGATGGCCTCCGAAGTTCATTTACCAAAGTCTGCTTTCCCCTTGTAAGATTGATTGGTCCCGCTTATACTTAATTTTATCCATTTTAATGAGTAAAATAACCAAAATACAAAATTATGAGGAATTTTGATGTATAATATCCTCTTTGATTACGCTTTATCATGTTATATGATTATTAATATTTAGTAGAGGGGTTAATTATCTTTCATAGAATTTGAATACATTGATAGAATCTCCTTAAATTTCGAGAACTGTACATTGATTTCTAGCCCTTTGGTTTTAGAATTGTCAAAAGATAAATACTGATCAAAGTTTTATAGGGTTCAAATTTATGTACTTTGGTAAATTTAGTTTGTACTGCTGGTCTCTTTCTATGGGTAAAACAAGAATTTTATAAATGGACCGAAAAATGCATCAAAAGATTGTGATTTTGGCCAGTAATTAGATTTTGGATCAGGGGCCCAAAATTTTTGAATGTCCCCTAAATCTAGTTTCCGTATATTTTACGGAATAAGTACATTATTCTGAGTTAAGTGATAGTTTGAAAAAAAAATGAAATCTTTTAAGTTTTACGTCCCACGGTTATGCCGATTAGGCTAAAGGAGACGGTGATGATGAGAGATGAGTGCAATGGTGGAATGAAGAAAGTGGGAGGAAACGGGAGAACCCCGAGAAAACTCACGAGCACGGTGTTTGAAGTGATAGTTTGGGTTTGGCTACACTATATGTAGTTTTCAGATATAAGACCTAAAAGAAAATTTTTGATTGAAATATATTAGATCTTTTGATGCATTTTTGGATCAGGGAGCAGACATTTTTTGAACGGCCCAGAGTGGGGCCAAATCAGGTAATTCTTAGCAAAACCCCGAAAAATGAAGTAAAAGATCGACGCGAAATAATTTCTTATAATGAAATCTTAATAGTGTACACATAAGATAGTGTGCAGGAAAGAAAGTGGTAGCAGCTTACAATGCCCTCATGACACGCGTAAACTTGGTTATCCGCCGAACACGAAGATGCGCTGTTTAGTGACAGAAGTTAGGAAGTTGACTTAGAATGCGACTATCCCTACAGCGCGTATAGATACTCAATGGTTGGTAAACATGGTAACACGATACACGGTATGTATCGTTTTGTATGTTTAGAATGTTGATGTGATGTGTAGTAGCACTGCATAATATCATATTTGGAAAATGCTGTGGCACTGAAAGCATAAAGACTATGGCCAAATGATTGGATGGCATTTTAGTAAAAAAAACATAGCATATCATGTGTGTCATTTTTTAATATGTCGTAGCGGAAACATTGTTCTTACTGTATGCAAAGAAAGAAACTTGCACATGTTTGCACTTTTGGGAAATATAACGCATGAAAATGTTTTAGAAAAAATGCATTCTACATGTAGTGCTGCTTTTGAATTGAGCTTGGGTGAATGTGAGAGCAAGTGTTAGGTTATTAGACGGTGATCCATTCATGCACCGACGATGTTGAATATAAGTCAATTCTGGGAATTTTTCCCCCAGGCCTAGTTTGGGGCTTCGCCCCCAGGTCCCATCTTGTTCCCCACATCTGGAACATACTTCTCGGGCATTCACCCACAGAAATAAACTCTAGTCAACCATATTTGATTAATAATGGCGCCTTTTTGAAACGCCAATGTTCGGTAAACAATCTATGGACCATAAGGTAGCACCATATTAAAAATTGTGTTGATCAATTCAGTGTATTGTTTTTTGTGATGCGTGCACGGAAGTGAGATTGGAATTAACTGTAATGAGCCTCCGCTTGCTCCAGCTCAGAGTGTTCCAATCAAAGAACTGAAACGAGGCCACGTATTGAACGATGCAATATGTGAAACAGATTACCGATGCTTCTAAATCATAATATGTTTAATATATCTGATAATGTATTCATATTGAGAACTTATGATGAGATACTTTTTATGTATTGACGCATCTTGCATTATCATTGTCATAATGGATCCTCTACAAGTTTGAAATAATTTTGAGAAACAAAAAATTTTCTTCGATGTTATTATTATTCAGTTGTTAATTATATAATTACATTTTTTCCTTTCATGTGCAAGATATAAGCTAATCAAAGCATATTGCCCAAGCGCGTGTTTATGCCATTCATATAGCATGTTATATAATTTAGGCGCGAATATAAGAAATATTCTCTTTGGTGATGTAAAACTCTATCCCTATCAAAATAACATAAAGATATCGGTCTTTTACATTTCCAAACTCATGTTCATATAGTCCATCTTGGTGCGTTCCACCTAAAAACTGTATTTTTGTTGTTTGATTGTAAATTTATTTTATGTCCAAGTCTTTCTTCTATATATTGAATACATTATTGTAGCCATTGCACACACAGAACTAATTGGTTTTCTCATAATTTTCTGCTTCAAATTGCGAATTTCTATTTTTGCCAAGTATTCAGTGCTTTGGCCCGACTGTGCGACCCCTAAATCGAGTTTTCGTATTTGTTTACGGAATAAGCACATCATACTGACACGGGAGTGTCCCACAAGTTGTTGCTAAAATGTGATTGCCACATAGCACATCTGATAGACCATCATGAGAAATGAACATTAGCAAAATTTAAGGTGCTATGGACCAGAAGGATACTGGAAAGCAGATATTGTATTCTGAGATGTGACAGCTTTAACCCAGGCAGTAACACCATTACATCCATCGCGTTCGGCATTATTGCAGTCACACAACACAATGAACATACAATCGTTCCACTGCTCTCTACTAACACATTGACTCAAGTAAACACAGTCGATACACTCATTACTGACCATTGTGTTTTATAAAAAATACCGTTTAAATTCCTACACATTACGCGCCTGTAGTGATGTCAATATAAAGGACTTTAAAAACTTTATTTACGTTTTCTATTCTGTTTTCTAATCTGAATTGCTAATACGAAAACTGCACAACACCTACGTTAAACCACAGGAAACAAACTCGCACGCGAAAACAACAGATGTGCCTGTCATGCATTGGTACCAAGAATGTTATAAATAGAGGATCTGCCTATATGTATCTTCATCCTGTTAAATCTATGAAGCCAAAAAACCGAGCATCGGCACGTCTGATTGGCTACTCTCGTTTCTGCCATCATCTGATTGGATACTTTCGTTTCCACCATGATTGTTGGCTCAAAACATTGTGATCCTATTAGGCGGAGTGGGCAGAGTAGGGCTGGCGAAACTGTGACGTATGGCTTCAAGATTTTGTTGTAAGGGCAGATCCTCTATTATATAAGATCCTTGATTGGTACATTGCAATGTGTTGTCACGTGCTTAGTTTCTGTGCTGTAAACAGTCGAAAAACAAACGACGTTATTGCATCCCTGGCGTTATTGTAGCCAGTTACCCTATAATTCTGTATAATGGTTTCACTTATGCAACTGTTTATCTTTTTGTCCTTCTGAAATGACTCTTCACAATTATATTAACAAATATGTAAAGATCAGTACAAGTATCTTTTTTAATCAAGAGTGCTTAGTGAGTGGGTTGGCAGACTCATCGCATTTGTGACCAATTAGTCCTGGTTTCGAATCCAAATGGAGGACAGTTTCTCTCGTCTTACTATTATGTATTGAAGCTAAAGAATTCTGATGATGAGGCAGAGGCGCGCACCTAGAAATTTTGTCTACAGAGGTCCTAGCTTTTGAGGAAAGTTACAAGCCTCTACGTCAATGTAATATTGAACGAGTATTATTCTGTTCCCGAAACGATGTTATTAAGTAAATATAAAATACTTTTACCTGTATTATCTGAAAAGAATTATACAACTAGATTGCTCTTATAAAAGAAAGAGTACAGACTAACTGTAAGATCAAATTTTCATGCTACATCAATCATTTACCTGTTAAACAATTTTAATTTTATTGAGAAAGTGTAGAAATGTTGTAGGTTCAGACCCAGTGGACCCCAGTGGGTACGCCCCTGATAAGGCGGATGACAATGATGGAATGGCGAAGTCGGAGAAAATGAGAGAATCTCGAGAACAGCTGCGCATACGGTGTTTGTCCACAACAAAACTCACTTGGTAAGAGTTGGGAACCAAGCAGGGACCCCAGGCACCAGAGGTGAGCGTTTTACCACTGAGCCTCTGCAGCCCAATTACATGCTCTGTTTAACAATAAATATTTTTCTTTAGTTTGTTTACATGTTTCCCCATGCTTACTAATTTGTTTATTATTAAGATCTACTTCGCATGTGGTGTATATAAAAGTAAAACATGAAATCTTTAGTTTTACGTCCCACACATGTACCGGTTAGGTTAAAGGAGACGGTGATGATGAGAAATGAATGAAAGGGTGGAATGAAGAAAGTGGGAGGAAACGGGAGAACCCCGAGAAAACCTACGCACACGGTGTTTGTCCACCACAAAGTTCACTTGGCGCGAGCTGGGATTGAATCAGGGACCCCAAGCATCAGAGGTGAATGCTCTACCACTGAGCCACCGCAGCCCCGTATATAAAACTAGAATACAATAGAATATAATAGATACAAGTTGAATAATGGTCGGGTAGATTATGTAAGGTAGGATTTTTTACTTACAAATAGTACGTACAGAAGTAGTAGATGTCCTTATTGGTTGACATTATACCGATTCACTGTTACGATTCACGTATTCAAAGCACTTCTAATCGGAGCAGTGAATCGGAACTTTGAACCCTGCTTTACCATAAACTATAATTGTTCCCGAATTTCTCACTTTATCATAAGGATAGATATAATTACAAATGTTCAATAAAGTTCATTTAATTACCTAGTATCAAATATAATACAGGTTCCTTATGATATGGGTCAGAAGAGACCATGCGAGGGAAATTTATTTCACTTAATGAATAAGACGAATATCATATGTTGGGTTTTAAAAAGAAAATATTTCGGAGCAGAACTATTTTTATCACCTTTCTACATACGAACGGATTAGTATTTGCTAACTTCAACCAAGGGCTTTTGTTTTTCCATCTCTGATACTCGTTCCTGCGCACCTTCATCTATAAAAATATAGGAAGAAAGAACATGGGTGGAGTTATGGAGTGCATAACACCCAACTTTTTGACAAAGAAAAAAAATGCCAGTTATAAAATCCTTCAATTCTCATTTGTGTTTACCGTGCCCCCCCCCCCAACAGACAAAAGGTCTGCTCCCCACAGCAGACAACTCCTAACTCCGCCCATGAGAAAGAATCGTGTATGTTTGATTGTCTTTCAAATTTACTGGAAAACCATTATAGTAAATTATTTAATTGTAAAATTGATCTTAAACTTTTATCCTCAACACGGATGACAGTACCCTTCTCAAGGTCCATACACACACTAACAATTTTAATTAATCAATTTTTATTTTTGGCGGTTGTTAAGTTTAAGAACATTACATTTTTCAATAGTTCAAAACATATACTCTGCATATATATATATCCAACGATCAAATTTCTACAGGCGTCTGATCTAGATAGAGTTGAATTTTATGTTTACAAATGCAGGGTTACTAATCCAAAACCGTTATATGTGCTATGTAACCGTTAAAATTACTGCATATGACTACCGTATATTACAGATTATTTTCCATAAGCGTAGCATTTCTGCACAGTGAACAAAAGCCGAATTTTATCTTACAAGTGTAGTGTTACTATTGTGAAACCAACATTAAGATTACAAGTTTTGTAGCAACTCTTATTACTGGGAAATCCACATTAAGGTAAATTAAACAAACAAGTACTAACTAGGGATGGTACCGAGACCGAGACGGACTTTTATAGACCGAGACGAGACCGAGACGGACTTTAAATACCGAGACAGACCTCTATAAATCGAGACGAGACTTAGGTCAGTCTCGAAAGTCTCGGTCTCGTCTCGAATATTGATATTGATAGATACTAAAATTGCCTTCACTCAAAATTTGTTTCGTTGCTGTGTTAGATAATATGAGAACGGTTGAGTGATGTACAGTGGCGTATTTAGGGGGTGGTTATCGTGCTCAAACCCCTCTCGAAATAAATTTGTGATAATTTTTTGCATTGCACGTACAACGCAAATGTTTCTTACTCGTTCCTCAAGCCTCTCCCGGAACAAAATCCACAGCTGATGCAAATAGAATTCTCTCTCTCTCTCTCTCTCTCTCTCTCTCTCTCTCTATATATATATATATATATATATATATATATATATATATATATATATATGGTCGCGGTGCCACCCAGGTTCGCCCTGTATGGGTTCCCGGAGCCCAATTTTAATTTTAAATGGAAGCAAGGAGTGAGTGGTACCTCGTTCGATAGACCTTGAAAAACTAAAAAGCGTTGTGGCAAAAGATCTTTCATATTGGGCCGAGTATTCAAAATGGCCACCAAGACATGTTACCTCTATCAGATACAGTAAAACGTGCAGTACCACTAATATGAAAACAGTTGAACATAAATGAACCGAACAAAAACTCAAATAGAAAATGTCATGTGGCACAGCTATTGATATTGTCGCGGAGACTCTCAGGGCCACCCTTCATAGAGGCCCAGGGCGCAACTTCAAAATTGTAAATGGAAACATGGGGTGAGTGATACCTCATTCGACATATCTTTAAAAACTAAAAAGTGCTGTTGCAAAAGATTGTTCATATGCGTCACCGTTTTCAAAATGACCACCAAGACATGGTACCTGCATCTGGTAAAGCGTCCAGTATCACTAATATGAAAACACCAGAACAAATATTCGAATAGGAAATCACAGGGGGTATTCTATTTATCATTCTATAGCTCTGGAATGTTGCAACTGTCGAAAAGATGATTATTTATTTATTTATTTATTTATTTAACAATCACCAGTTACAGCTCAGAGGCCATTTTACACTGGATATCCAACAACAACAATAACAATGGAAAGGATTTGGGAAGGTATCGGCCAGGGCCTGTTTAGTAGGTACCATCCCGGCATTTGCCTGGTAGGACTGAGAGAAACCCTGGAAAACCTCAGTCAGGATAGTCGGCAGCGGGATTCAAACCCACGACCTCCCGAATGCAAAGCCAACGCTCTACCACTTGAGCTACTTCGCTCGGTGAGTGAAAGTGCCATAATGGAAAGGAAGAAATCTAACTTCTAGAAAATTATAGCTCCAACCTCACTCCGTACGTGAGTGAAGCGGGAAGGTTCGGTGAAATTGCAAATGAGAGCCTTAGTTTTTGCAAATTGTTCTACGAAACAACGTTATTTGAAATGTGTTTTTATAAGAGATAAATGTCTCTGTAATAGGATGATGTAAAATTCTTGTTAAATGGTACCTTCCATTTTGATTGCCGGTAATGGTTTGATGCAAAAATGAATCAACTGAAATGCGAAACCAATTTGTCGAACAATGCAATTTTAGAACAATGTTTAGAAACGTTGGTTTTGTTCAACAGTCGTCTGCATGATATTGGTTCGCTTCTTTTCCTTCTATGTCTTCTTGCATGTGACAGAATATGAGTTTCACTGAGATGCCCACAGTTACATTCCGAATAACTTTCAACGGTAATTTCAGTTGTGATCCTTAGTAACGAAACGGTACATACTGATGCAGATATGTCTCAAAAATCTTGCACGCAATGCGTTAAATTATCAGGGGCGAAGAGTCGGGTAAAATGTTGTTAAACTTGAATTTCACCTTACTTTTATTCACCTTATTTCACTTTATTTTTATTCATTATAGAACCAGTCATTTGTACACACAAGTGTTTCAGACAAGCCATATCTATTGCAAATAAAAGTGAGGTTCTCATTTGAGATTTTACCATTCATTCCCGCTTCACGTACTTACGGACAGAGATCGGAAAGATAATTTTCTATCATTTCCTCTTTTGCATCATGTCAATTATACTTTAATAATATTTTTCTCCGTTACATTATACTCGAGCCGTGGAATGATAAATACGCTCTGTGCTTTCCTATACGAGTTTTATTCTGTTCATTTATCTCCAACTATTTTCATATTAGGGGTCTAGTTGTACTGGACGTTTTATCTGATACAAGCACCATGTTTTGGCGGCCATTTTGAAAACGGTGACCCATATGAAAAATCTTTTGCTACAACACTATTTAGTGTTTCAAGATTAATCCAACAACCTATCACTTGACCCATATTTCGGTTTAAAATTTATAAGTTTGGCCCCCTTAAAAGGCAGCACTGGGAGCACTGTGAGAACATTATTCGACGCGAACCGTGCCTTTCCTGTTTCACTTTCTGACTGTACGTTTATCTCCAACTGTTTTCATATTAGTGGTACTGGACGTTTTATCAGATACAGGCACCATGTCTTGTCGGCCATCTTGAATGCGGCGACCGATATGAAAAATCTTTTGCCACAACGCTCTTTACTTTTTAAAGATCTATGGAACGAAGTATTACTCGCCCCATGTTTCCATTTAAAATTTTAAAGTTTGGCCCTGGTACCCCATGAAAGGCGGCCCCGGGAGGAGCCGCGACAACACCATTCAGTGTGACCCATGGCATTTCCTATTTGAGTTTTTGTTCGGTTCATTTATGTTCAACCGTTTTCGAGATATCTCCGTGGAAAGATTAAAATGGGTCATCCTGGATATATATATATGATCAAGGTATATGATGATGGATATATGATGATAGCCCGAACCAGTATATGATCAAGGGAGGGGCTAAACCAAGGTTTGCCGCTTTGTCCAGTGTAAAGAAAGTAGGATTGAAGCCCATTTTATCCAGTGCATACCTGAGCGCTAAGGGAGGTTATAGTCCCTATAGCCCTCCCCTAGGATCTGCGATATATATATATATATATTAAAAATGCTGAAATTTTGTACCAAGTTGGATAATTCTTCTTGATACTCTGCAATATCACTAGATAAACGAGCAATGTTGCTAAAGCAAAATAAAGTTGTATTTTCTCAAATTCCGCAATGTAAAGTATTACATATTCCTAATTCAGTTATTTAACAAAACCACAATAGCCCATACATTATTTAGTGTAGCTAGGAGATCTCTAATAACGCAAATGGCATGGATGGTGCAATGCGCACCAACTGTACCTTAGCGTCAAATACTGTGATCATGGTATATTTCGAATGAATGAAGGAACAAAGTTACAAGAAACGGAAAATTTAAAAGTTTCTAAAGACTTTACTTCGAAAACGCGCTGACATATCACGTCTCATCATGCAGATGCTTCCAAAAGACTTCAATGCTTATAACGCCATTTACAACAATTGTTATTTCAAATCGTTTCAGAGATACCAAACACATTGGTAGTGATTGTTATACTGCTTAAAATGACGTATTTGTATTAAATTTTTATAATGATTATTGCTTTTCTTTGCATCTATAACATTACAACAATAGTTTTTGGTGGTTTTAACACAACAAGTCGCAGTTACATTATTTTAAGCAGTGTTGCCCTCTTAAATAAATTGCTAAACATTATTCTAAATCTGTGCAAATAACGTAGATAAACTGCAAAATATTTTATAATTACTCGTAATTTGTTTCATGGAGCAAGAATGCTTTCAAGAGACGACGTTTTTCATAGTCTTTGGGCTAATTATGATGTTAATGTGTAAGTCTTCGTTCCAGCAATATGTAAATGCAAATTGTAACTGAAGTTAAATGTAACTGATACATTTTCAGTAACAGTAGTTGATCCCCCTAAGCCTTAGGCCTGGTGTACACTTAGATTAAGACTGTGCTTAATTAAAAGTTCTAATTACAACCTAATTACATTTCACTTGCTTTAGTTTGACCACCGAAGGACTTACAGTTAGTAATGCACAGTGTTCACTTTTGTTTTGTTTTGTTTTAGTTTAACGTCCTATGATTATGCTAGGGCGGCTAAAGGAGTTGAGTTGAGTTGATTTTAGTTTAGCGTCCCTTTCAGCAGCGAGGCTATAGGAGACGTGGACCTACTGATTAACGTGGAATCCGAACCACATGAGCTCCCGCCGGGAATCGAACCTGGGTAGGCGGCTAAAGGAGACGTGGAGCTAATGATTATAGTGGAATCCGAACCACTTCAGTCGTTCAACTTTACCCCTACCGGAAATCGAACTCGGGACCACGCGAACCGAAATCAAGAGTGCTAGCCGCTAGACCAAATGGGGGTCCTCACATTGTGTTGATTTAAATCATTCAGTCAGTGTTGCCAGATCTGAAGATTAAAAAGTAGCATGTCTGTACTACAAAAGTAGCGAATTCGAACTATTTGTAGCCCAAATATATAGAAATGAATACTGATGGTGCTAATGAAATAATTTAATATGAGCTTGAAAGTGTCTGGACGTATTGCAAGAAGAAATTATGATCGACGGACGAAAACAATTCTATACTGGATACCACGAGACAAAAACAGTCTAGGAAACCTCCGCATACAAGAAGGTGTGACGAAATCAAGAACCACTGAGGAGTAACCTGGAAAAGAATTGCCCAAGTTAGTTGTGGAGAAGACTTGGAAAAACCTTCATCTAGCAATGGATTGATAATGGTTGATTATGATGATGGTGATGATTTTATTATATCTGGACCTCGGAGGTAATTTCGTAATTTTACAGAAGCGAAAAACCGGTTCCTCAACTAAGACTAAATATATAACTTTTACTCTAGGTAAGGTAGGGTAAAAATGAATCCAAAATTTAATGAAAATCATAGAGCGAAAAAAATATTTTTGACTATTCATTCCATCATGTTGCAGCAGAACTACAAAAATTAATACAAAAGAAAACTAGAAAGTTAAGAATCACTTGTTTTCACTAGTGAGAAAAAATAGATACCGATAACTCGAATTACCTATATACTTATATAATATGTATGTCCATGTTTCGCAAGTAATTTTTAATCAATATAAAATTTCAACGTAATGAACGCAAGATTAGTTTTCTCGAATAAAGATTGCATGCACCCTTGAGAGCTCAGGAATAAGATTAATTTTTGTTACGGCACTGGATATGTGCTTACGTAATGCATTACGACCTTATGAACTTGTGTAAGAAACAGAATGCACTTAAAATGAGACGCGAATTATGCGAAACATCGGACTTTGAATCTAACTTGTTTTGTGATCCAACTCAAGACCTCAGATAGCAAAGATGAGTGTAGTAGCTCCCACCACAACCTTCAGAACGTTCGTGTTATAAAGTGTCAATTAAACACAGAGATGTGAAACGGTAATATAACATTTCATCAATTTCAAACAAAATACGTATATTGTAGTAATAATTTACCCTATTTGTTAAGATAATGAACGTTATATTTCGTTTTTAAAATGACAGTCAAAGCAGAATGTATTGAATAATAAATGAGAAATTGTAAAGTTTCAATTTCGGTACGATTAAATACATTCGTGCTGCTATGTGTTGCGTTATCCGTTAGGAGGTATTGAACAATTCTGATTCAAAGGAAGGAATAAACTAGAGTACTGGAGTTAATTTAATAGAGTTTAATTGTATACGCAGTTCTGAGACTATATGAGACAAAGTCTATTGCTGAAAGTGAAGTATGGGTTCTATAAGGGTTTTAGCGTAATATACCCACTGATCATTGAACCTGCAATACGCGCATGGAAAGCATTAGCACTAGCAAATTAGCTACGAAGAAGTACACCATACCATAATTCTAAGTCAAAATGAAAGGAAAAAAGAAGCGGAAACGACAGACTCAACGAGAATAATACGTTCACTATTTTAATTTCACAGTATTTATTTCGAGACTTTCGAGACGAGACCGAGATCGAGACAAGCATTTGTTGACCGAGACCGAGACGGTGATTTTTTACTCGAGACGAGACCGAGAGCGTTATTTTTCAACCGAGACGAGACCGAGACTGTACAAAGTCTCGTCTCGTCTCGTCTCGATACCATCCCTATAGCACGGCCAACAAGAGATGGTCTCTGACGTTTCTTACCACATGCGGTGGGACATTGCAGCCCCTGCTTTGATACCAGTGTTACCAACCACGATCACTCTGTCTTATACCATTAATTAAATTGCCACTACAGTTGCACCGAAAAAAAACTTGACACGCGAGTAGTGGCAATGTCACTGCGAGCTGTCAGAGACGTTCTCTTACTGGACGCACTATAGTACTAACCTAACCCGACCTCTTCTACCCTAAGATATATTGGTGCATGCGAATTTGTTTTCATGAAAAAAACATTTTTATGGCATAGTTTGTACGCATATTATCTATCTGTAAGTACTTATTTGGGCATGCGCGGGAAATGTATAGCAGAAGGGGTCCAGAAGTACACAAAAATACAAAATTTACAGAAGAAATGAAAGATGCAAGTACTTAGACCTAACATAACCTAACGACGTCTGACCTAACCTAAGCTACCCTAGTATTAATAGAAATAAGCAAAATTCTATATATATATATATATATATATATATATATATATATATATATATATATATATATATATATATATATATTTGAAAATTATGCTGGATGATAAACTAACTTAATCTAACCTAAACTAACCAAAATTAACCTAAACTAACCAAATGTGAACCGAAACTACCGAAATTGACACTTTTTAAAGAAAAAATAGCCGGGCCTCTTCCGCTAAACATTGTCCAAACATTAATTTGACTAACTATTGTAGTTAAATCTGCACTTTCTCATTTTTTAATAACCGTCTGGTACCCATCCTGAATTTGACCTGTCCTGTTCATGACATGCAGTGCAGATAGAATGTGGAGATAATACTGAGAAAACTGAACTGTTATTGTTTTAGTTTAACATCCAACGATTATGCCTTTTAGGAGACCTAGATAATTAATGAAAGTGAATGATTGTGAAATTTAAAATTATATTTGTTTCCCAACGGTAATCGAACCCGGAACCAGATGCACGAAATGCACACTAGCTACCTATATACGAGAAGGGAGGGCCTACTGAAATAAATTTATTTTTTCTGAATTCCCTCTGTGCCTGCCTCAACTACATTGTGCGAAATGATGCATTGTTATATCGCCTGTTGCATAAAAGGAGAAATGATGAAAGCCATATAATATTGTTCTACAATTATTTCGAATAACGTTCTTAAACTTAACCTGCATGTTAATGGTTCATTAAATATACCATAAATGGTAAACATCGCGTTAAATGTGGATATAATAAATAAAAAAAATCACTTACCATTGATAAAGAGAACATATTCCAAGGCAGATATGCTATAGTTGCAACACATGAGAAATAATTATTACTTCATCAAAACTGGGTACATTACCCTGCAATTAAGCACGCACTTCAATTGTTAGTCATAATATCCAACAAAAACTCACAGCTGGGTTACTTGTTAGGGGTATGATCTATCACTGAATCTCCAATACCATGGTCAGCACCCATTTTATCATTTAAAGTTCACAGAACCTGTGTTATATTTGTGGGTTATTCTTTCACTTCAACACTGTTCAAAACAATTGCTTATTTGAAATGTTTTCAATAATCTGAATTAAATATTAGTTAAATTTCAAAATATACGTTGATATTTTTTTTTATTTCATGTGTTGTTGAATTTAAGATTTTTGCATTAAGTGTTGAATTTAAGATTCGGTAATTTTAACTGTCGGTGCCAAGGATGTTATAAAATAGGGGATGTGAACATACTGCAACTTCATGAAGGCATACGCCACATCTTCTCCACGCCTACTATGCCATCTTTGTTGGCTCAACTTATAACTAACGTCCCATAAATTAAAGTTAAAAACTGCATTATGTCACATGCTATTTATTGAAAATTAAGCAAACAATCGGAAGTGAGTCCGAGCACGAAAACCTATAGAGGTTAATAAGCCCGAGCCCGAGTAAGCATGAGTTCCACAGGGGTCCATTAAAGTTAGTGATTCCAAAACCGAACGAAATCATTACCCGTGGACCCAAGTAGAAATAAGTCTAACTGAAGATAGTAATCACGAGTCCCGTTGAGCGCAGTGTGCCCGAGCTCAGTTGTGGGAAGTGAGCCATAGCGCGGAGGCCGGGCTTAAGTGAGCACGAGAACACATGAAATTAGTAAACACGATCCTGATTACGCCCGAGCTCCAGTGAAAGCAATGAGCCGGAACTCCATTGAAGGTAATCACTGGAAGCCCGAAGGAAATAGAGCGTGAGCCCAAGTGAGTGCAAGCCCACTAAAGGTATCGTAGTAAGCTGGAGTGCGAATGAAATTGAGACTAGTGAGAGCAAGCCCCGTTAATAGGTAGTAAGCTCCACTCCAAATGAGCATGTGCCTAAACGAAATTAGTGAGCACAAGCTCAAGGAGGCTAGTGACCAGCTCTTATTGAAGAATACGAGCCCAAGTTTCAAGATGATTGTGAACCCGAATCCAGTAGAGGGAAGAAAGGTCGAGCGCGAGTGAGCGTAGGTACAATTGAGATAAGTAAGCCAGTGTCCTAAATGAATGTAGTAAACCTGAGTCGAAGTAGGTGAGCGTCTGAAGAAGATTAGTAAGCGCGATTTCCAAAGAGGCTATTGAATGCGAGCTTCATTGAAAAATGTGAGTATGACCCCTAGTAATTGTGAACCTCATTGAAAGATGTGAGCTGAAGCCCGAGTGAGCACGATCCTCGACGAGAATAATGAGCGCGAGCCCTACTAGAGGTAATGAGCCCTAGCCGACATGAATGTAAGCTCCCTAGTGTTAATTGTTCAAGCTCCATTAACTCGAGCCCAGTTGAGTGAAGTGAGGTCAAGCGCGAGTAAGCATGAGTCCAATTAGGATGATTGAGCCCGAGCCTAAGTAAGACCATGCTCGAAAGAAATTAGAAAGCGCGAGTACCAAGAAGTCTAGTGGAAGCGAACTTGATTGAAGGATGTGAGACAGACACCGAATAAGCGCGAGCCTCAACTAGAATAGTGAGAGCTTGCCCCACTGAAGGTAATGAAACTGAGCACAAATGAGTACCAGCCCCACTGACGTCAAGCCCGAGCTCAGATGAGATTAGTGAGCCCAAGGCCTAGTGTGTAGTGAGCCCGAGCCCGAGCCCAAGTAAATGTGTGCTCCAACGAAATTAATGAGCATTAGTTCGAAGGAGAGTAATGAGTGAGGTCCTCTTTTGATGATTTGATCTGTGCCTGAGTAAGTGTGAGACTCAACGGGAATAGGAACATGAGTCCCATTGAAAATAACGACCACGCCCGTAAGGCCGGCTATACACTACGAGATAAATCCTAGGAAATATCTTAGGATTTATCTTCGGAAAAATGTTATGACATATGTCGTAGGGAATCCTGCCGTTTTGCGCCATACACATGAGAAGTTTTCCTCTCTGATTTTCCTTTTTCAATATTAGGAAATAGTTCTATTTAATAAAAGTACAAAATTGATGAATTCCTATGCTAACTAGACTGCACATAATACTAATATTAATACCACGCCCTATATTGTTAAACTGGATACCTCTTTAAAAAAGTATAAAAATCAGAATGGTGCTGGTGTACTTTTGACGCACCACATTTTAGAAGATTTACAAGTAAAATTGAATACTTTGCTGAAAAGACATATTTATGAAGAACAAATTTCTGCAAGCAATATAATTAAATACAAAGTAATACACCTATATTTTATGTTTACAAGTGTAAAATCATTATAAGTGTTTTACGACGGATAAAATAAGTGATGGACGATGAATAGAAGAGGTCCACTTACTTTTTCTAAAAAATGTTACAATTTCGGTAGTTTCTGCTCCCATTAGTTTAGTTTAGGTTAGTTGAGGTTAAATTATGTTAGTATAGGAGCCCAGCATAATTTTAAAAATACATATAAAGAAGTTCGCTTTCATCTATTAATATTAGGTTAGATTTGGTTAGGTTGTGTTTGGTCTAAGTATTTGCAACTTCCATTTCTCCTGTAAATTCTGTATTTTCTACGTTGTCCTGGACTCCTGCGAAACATTTACGTAACTGAGTGCATATAAAATATGACCGGTGATAATACTTTCCACCACCGGTGTATTTCTGCACAATTTACGAAGCTGTAATTTTTGTTTACAACTGGAGCGCTACTAGCATGATACTATGACTAGTGCTATTAAAAATCGTATTATTCCCAAAAACCCACTCGTTTGCACTACTTTCGCTGACGCGCCTGCTTCCTTCGAACGCACCGCCTCGCTAATGGTTAATTCCCGCTTCGCCCTGCACTGACACGGTTAGATATCATTCATGCTTTTCAGTGACTACCTAGCACACATTGGTTTATGATTTTTGCACGTGTTTTTATACTACACACCCGGACGACGTATTTATAGGCAATTCGTAAAAGAATTGTAGTTTTTCAATAATTGATTTTGATAGCCCCCTTAAATTTTATTTATGCCATGTGAAATATTTTCATACCGCTCAACACAAATCATTTAGGAAATAATAATAAGTAAAAGAGTGAAAAATTATAATTTTTCAACAATTATTTCGAGACTGCACGGTCAGAAGTTAAATTAGCAACATATACCGCATCATTTGTCTGTTTTCACTTGTTTTCACTTTCTCTCACCTGATGTCGCTTAAATCGAAATCTTACGAATTTTCTTTTCGAAATAAAGCGTGCTCTAAACAAGAGAAATCTCATAGGATCGTTCAGAACACAGTAAATGACATGCGATCTGACACTATACACGTTGAGATTTTGGCTCTAGGACAAATTGTAATGTTGCTTGTAGAGGATCCAAGAAAGCTTGAACAAGACCATTCAATACCTCAAATTTACACGTTCAAAGGAGTATTGTTCGAGACACTTGAACAAGAGTCTCGAACGGACTTGAAACATCTTTTACACGATCATAGATATATTGAATCTGTTTTATATTCTTGTTAATAGATGTCAGTCCAAAACAAGAGACTGTAACTATGAAAACAAATGAAAGCGAAACTGCGGAATGATTTAGTTCAAACCTACGCATGAATAGCTAATATTAGCATATTTTTCGTAACTTTCTGCAGGCATTTGTAATTTAATAGATTATATTAAATAATTTAGAAAACAGGTCAATTGATTTTGCAGCAATCCCATCAAATTTTCACGAAGTAGTTTGTCACTTTTACATTAAATGCGAGTTAGGTTAGATGACTTTAAAAGAGTAAAGTTTTGCTTATGGGGCGTTTACACTTAGTCGATTTAGTCGCACGACTAAATCGACTCGTTGCATTTGCCACTAAATCGAAGCAACTAGGCCGAATCAGATTGATGGATGTGTTCAATTATTTCAACCACAGAAAATAGAACGTCTTTTAATTCAGTTGCCAGTCGATTACTCGCCTTCTTTCGACAAGCGATTAAGTTGAAGTCCTGTTTACACGGTCGATTAAGTTGAAAGTGACGTCAATTCAACTGAATCGAACTCAAATCAACTAAGTGTAAACGCCCCATTAGGCAGGGGTGCCCACAAGGGGGGCTATGACGCAAACTGCGTCATTGAAATATTTGGGGGGGGGTAAAAATCTATATAAATATGTTTGAGGGGGTGTAAAAATTAATCGAAAAGATTTTTTTTCATGGAAAAACACCTATGGATAGACAATTGCGGGGGGTGCGTCATGGACCGAAGGGGGGCACCACTGGCTTAGGTATACAATCTTTCCCTATACTAAGCTTTTTAAAAAAACAGATTCTTCAAATGGCGTGCTGATAACAGAACCACACTCAAAAAGAAAAAATTGAACTGTTTCCTAAAATTGTGTGTATCACGAGGCAATGACTGCCATTTCATGTTATTTATGCTTTAGCATCGAAGACTGTTTTAAGAAAAGGCTGAAATCACAGAAAACCAAACGAAGCAATGATAATATTTTTCAGCTACAAGACTTACCGCCCATATCTGCACCAGACTTTCTTCACAAATCTATCCCTGTTTTCGTACTGGTTAAGAATAACCCGTCAAACGAATAGTAATTTTACTGTTAAAATGTGTGAGTGCGTATGAAGGAGAATTATCTGAGATGCGGTTATAATTCCCACTGTCGAAACATGCTTGTATAATGTAGGAAACCAGTATTTTATGTTTAGAAGTTTAATGTTACCAGTATCATATCATTACAAGAGCTATAGTTCAGTTCAAATGAGTGAAGGTTTTGTTGCACTATTCTAATTTATACATAATTCTTATTCTTGTACTATAACCTCCGTCGATGACGCGCCTGCTCCGTACTTACTACTCTCCCGTGGACCCCCTTCAATGCTCCTGCCCCGACACTGTTAAATAGCATCTCGATTTTATTTATTTATTATTATTATTGCACAGTCTTGTATGTAGCATCTGTTAGGATGCACATGTGTACCTTACGGGAAAGCACTAGTAAAATTAATCTGCACGCGTGAAAGCAACCTCTACCTGAAGAAATAACTTCTCAAATACTGCGTGTGGATTTCGAGATAAAATAATTAGATTACAGTAGGATAACATGTAATAATTTCCAGGATACTTCAGTTTGCGAGCATATTATAAATCTGTACGCAATTATTTGATTCTATCAGAGATTAATAACAGTACAAAACGTTTTATAAAATCAAGAAAAGTTAGTTATATTTTTTTTATTTAATGGACTCTTCTTTCTTAATCTACACCAGGTATTCTTGTATATTAAATTCTCAAATTAATACTTATACTTCTCATTGCCTCAAAATTTTACAAAATTTATGGGTATACAAGCATTATAACTATATAAATCGTGAATATTATCAACAAAAAATACTAACAATATCTTCCGGCGCAAATATTAGCTTTTTTTAATTGTAATACACATTTGGAATATCAGATAATTATGAAAAAGAGTAACGAAAACATATTTATTCAACTGCAGCTAAGTCCCACGACGCCATCATACTTGTTTTGTATTTTCCTGCACTCAAACTCGACCGCTGATTGGCTATTGAATGCTCTTGAATTGAATTGTTCAGAACGGGACCGAAAGGAAATTTCTTGAACGAAACTATTGAATTCAAGAGAAAAATGACGTCAGTGCTGACATTTTTTTCATCAAATAGTCTTGGATGGTCTTGAACAAGAGTCTTGTTCAAGCTTTCTTGGATCGTCTGTAAGCAGTATAAGAAATTTCCTAGGATCTATCCTATAGTGTATAGCATCCTAAGGTAGGTAACCATTTTGAACGTAAAAACAAAGATTTAATTAAAAATAAACAAAATAGACACTACATGTTCACTACGGAGAACATAATGTTTCAAGCGAATTTAAATAACGGAAAAGAGAGGAGCCAATCAGGTTAAGCTATGCTCGCTAGTTTTTCGGTTTCACCGAGTTACAGGGATAAAGATAGCTCTGGGCAAAACCTCTATATTATAACATCCTTGGTCGGTGCAATGAGATAATAGGAAATAGGTAATATAGAGGGCGATTAAATATTGACTTGCGTTATCGCAAAGCATTTTTGCGATCGATTTCCGACAAACAACGTAACATTTATTTTATTTTGGAATTTGTGTCTAAATTTATCATATTGAAAGTCTTGAATCCGAATTTTAGAACAAAATTTCTGAACAAACATGCTATCTGTTTGATGATTTTTTTTCAGAGAGCATGCAAAATTGTACAAAAGCATAAGCTTTCATTTGCGATTTGAAAGAAAAAAAATTGTGAGACACTGTGATTGCAAAGGTTCGGAATACGATATTTAATCGTCCTCATTATTTGTAGTAATTGATAGCAAAGATGCATTGAAATCACATAAATCAATATTTTATCGGCCTTATAATATATAATATTCCAAAGTGATTTCACAAAGATTCCTGAAGAAGAAATAGTAGTATCTCCATGCAGATATCGAGGGCAGGATATAAACAATAAATAAATCAAATAAAATTTTGGTGCAAACCAGTTCTTGAAACCATACATGAATTTATGAATCACGTACTTCTTCTTACGGTGTTGGTTTATTTTTGGTAAACAACATTTTGCAAGTTTTACAGATTAAATTCAAATAATACTTTGCTTGAAAAGACGTATTTATAATAAACAAATTTTTGCAGGTTGATAGAAACAGGATGACTACCATGTGTATCACCGATGATTTACAGTTGCCTTTCTTACCTCACGGAGCCTTGTGCATCATATATATTCACAGGCATAGGCTTTGTATTGTTTGAAGTAGTGTAAATTAACGGTGATGTACAAGCACATAGGTTTAAATAGTGTAAAATATTTTTACCGCCTCAGAAAGATGTTCGGTATCCTGCGTTTCCGACTTTGAAAGATTTTTCCCACAATGATATATATTTTTCTCCAATAAAAAAATGGCCCGACGGTTCATTTTACCTGTTTACGCCTTGGCAGTAAATGTGTTAAATACAAAGTACTTCACTTGTACTTTAGATTTATAAGTGTAGGGTTACTAGTGCAAAACCATTACAAGTGCTTTACGGCACATAAAATAGGTGAGTGCATATGAATGATGACTGTCCTACATACTACTTTCCAGGACGGTAGCCAGCCCAAAAATGTAGGGGGGGCAGTAGAAGTTAGGGGACACCCGACCAAACCATATTATAGTTCATCACCGTATTATAGTTCATTTGCAAGCCTACCGTAAAATTTTTACGGGGGCCAGAGAAAATTCAAGGGTGGTGGCCCATCCTAGCCACCCCGTGGATACGGGCCTGCTACTTTCCATCGGCGGTGTATTTCTGCAGTTTCCAGAAGCTATATTTTGTGTTTACATGTGGAGCGCTACTGGTATGAAACCATGGCAAGTGCTATTGAAGCACGTATTATTGGCAAAACTTACTTGTTTCCACTGGCCTAGCCTACGCGTAAAACACTGTTGTTGACGTGCCTGTATCCTTCGGGCGCACACCCCTCGCTGCCCCTTAAGACCCCAGCATCTCCCTGCTCTGACTCGGTTAGATAGCATTCGTGCTTTTTGTGTCCACTTAGCACTTGTTTGTTTTGGTTTTGGCACTATAGTCATACATCCGGTCATCGTAAAAGAATTGTAAATTTTCAACAAGTACTTCTGATGACTCCCTTCAATTTTATCTATGCCAAGTGAGATATTTTCATGTCACCAGCGCAAATCATTTAGGAAACAATAAGAAGAAAATTAGTAAAAGTATTATAATTTTTTAATGGATTATTTCTAGTGGTGCACCAAAAATAAACCTGCACGCTTCTTTCATCATAAAATCTACTAATTTATGAATTGTTACTAATGGGAGGAGTTGCATTTTCGGGTGAGAATATTTATTTTATTACAGCTTAGTCGTTATGCGTATAAACACTGTATGAATACATGCCATAAAAGTGACAGTGCAAAAGATACTAACCAATGACCAGTAAAACTAAGACTTCTATGTAACCCGCGTAAGGGCAGGAAGAAGGTAGTGGGTCGCGCGGTGGTGTGTTTGTAGGGTCAGAGACAGTGATGTATGCGCATAAAGGAAAAATATCATGGCATATTTCTTATATATTTTTAACATGTATGTCAGGATATAAGTAAAAAATGCTTAGATTGCATTTTCATATTTGCACAGGGACAGTTCTCGGACACTTTTGTTCCTGCGCATCATGAGTTAACACACACTACCTCCATACTTCTCTCACACTTTTATGTTAGTAGATCATGAGTTAACACATTCCTTTCACTTGATTTCAGTTTGTAATAAATGCCTTATATATGAATGCATGTATAAGGGACTGTTTTTTTGTTATAGTTACGTTATTAGATATGTCACTCGTAAGGTTCTTGTAAATTAGCACACTTAATATTCCTCTTTTGAACTAAAATTAAACTTTTCTTCTGTAAAATTGTCAAATCTGAGGTCCCATAAAACCAACTGTTACCAAAGTTTAAATCTTGTTTCTCTACTACAATAATACATTAGAAAATGTAAATATTTGAGGGAAAAGTGTAAAGGAATTCAAGTTTCGATATTGAATTAGGTAATTGAAAAAATAATAATTTAAAAGTTAACAATAAGGGAGTACTTCCATAGACTAAATATCAAGATTTAAAAATTTGCTGAATATGAAAATGAGTGTAAGAAATAATATGATAGTATTTGGAGACTAACGCACAAGTCTGCGTCATGATAAAATTTCGTCTAATTACGAAGGAAATGGAAATGAACATGTAGTACATTTATGGCTTCCCTCCGCGGGCGAAAAAGTGGTGACCCTCTCTAACCTGGATTTTCTAATGCTGCATTTAAACGATAAAAGAAATCTTGAACAAGATCATTTAATACATCACATTTACACGTTCAAAGAAGTGTTGTTCAAGACACTTGAACAAGAGTCTCGAAGAGTCTTGAAACAACTTTTACACGATTATAAAGGTATTGAATCATGCTTTATATCAGGCATGTGCAACTTGGAACAGTGGACAGACCAATCACAGAGCACTAAATGGCGTCGCGGGTCTCACTGTAGATATATCATTTTTACGACAATTGAATAGTATAGTAATAAATGATGGAACATGTTCATCGTAATTTACATCACGATCACAATAACACAAACCAACTGTTATACTGGTAACCAAAATATGTACTCACTAAAGAGGAGAAGAATAATGTATTTAGAGCTTCGTCGGTACATCTAGCAATCCTTATACCGAGGGAAATTTCTCCCAAGTACCTCCGCTTACCATATGCTTGTCTTCAGGGAGTTACCACGTTTCGACCACGGTGTGATCAATGGAAAATTTCCACTCACTCTTAACAGGTTTTGTAAATATATATATATATATATATATATATATATATATATATATATATATATATATATATATATATAATTATTGTTTTTAATAACTGACCAGCAGGCCAGAAGACAGGGATAAGCGGGCCGCATATGGCCCGCAGGCCGGCTGTTGCACACGGCTGCTTTATATACTTGTCAATAGGTGGGAGTCCAAAACAAGTGACTGAAACTATGAAAACAAATGAAAACGAAACTGCGTAGTGATTTAGTACAGACCTGCACATGAATAACTACAATATTAGCACATCTTTCCTAACTTTCTGCAGGCATTTGGAATTAATAGATTACTGGTATATTAAATCATTTAGAAAACAGATCAATTGCTTTTGTAGCAACCCCTTTCGAATTTTCACTAATTATTTTGCCCCTTTTACATTAAATACGGGCTAGGTTAGCTTAAGTTAAAAGAGTAAAGTGCTGCTTACATACAATATCCCTGTACTAAGCTTTCTAAACATCTGATTATTCAAATGGTGTGCTAATGACAGAATCACACTCAAAAAGAAAAAATCGAATTACTTTCCAAATTGTATCACGAGGCAATGACTGCTTTTTGATATTATTTATGCTATGGCATCGACAGGGGCATACGCAGGGGGTGGAGTCCGGACCCCCCCAAATCCCAACTTTTTTCTAAATTTAGTCTAATTTTAGGGGCAATTTTAGAAATGTTCATATAATTTACCCCCAAATTGTATTTGGACCCCCCCCCGAAACGCTTTAGACCCCTCCCGAAATAAATTCCTGCGTACGTCCCTGGGCATCGAAGAATGTTTAAAGGAAAGGCTGAAAACACAGTGAACAAAACGAAGCATTAATAATATATTTTTTCAGCCACTGGACTTACTGCCCATATCTGCATCAGACTTTCTTCACACACCTATCACGTATTTGGTACTGGTTAAGAATAACCCGTCAAACAAATAGTAATTTTACTGTTAAAATGTGTGAGTGTGTATGAAAGAGGATTGTTTGGGATAATAATTTCCACTGTCGGAAACCAGTATTTTATGTTTAGAAGTTTAATGTTACCAGTATCAAATCATTACAAGGGCTATAGTTGAGTTAAAATGAGTGAATACGATGTCAAGGGTTTGTGGCACAATTCTTATTCTTATGTTTCTTCCAGGGGCGTCATTTAGGGGGGCAGGGAGGGGCCTACCTTAAGAAATAACTCCTGAAATACTACGTGTGAATTCCGTAGTAAAATAATTGCATTGTAACAAAATAATAAAGCACTGTAACTACATAAATCGTGTAAATTATAAACAAAAATACTAAGAATATCTTCCAGCCCAGATATTAGCTTTTGTTTATTATACTACTTTTAGACGATCCAATAAAGCTTGAACAAGACTCTTGTTCAAGACCATTCAAGACTATTTGATGGAAAGGACATTAGCACTGTTGTAATTTTTGTCTTCAATTCAATAGTTTCGTTCAAGAAATTTTGTTTCGTACCTGTTCTAAACAATCCAATTCAAGAACATTTAATAGCCATCAGCGCTCGAGTTGAGTGCAGGAAATCACAAAACAAGTATGATGGCTTCGTGAGACAGAGCTGCAGTTCTTGAATAAATATATTTTCATTACTCTTTTCCATAATTATCTGATATTCCAAGTGTGCATTATATAATAATCAAAAACTAATATTTGCGCCGAAAGATATTGTTAGTATTTTTTGTTGATAATGTACACGATTTATATAGTTATAGTGCTTGCTTGCCCATAACTTTTGTAAAATTTTGAGGGAAAGAGAAGTATTTGAGAATTGAATATACAAGAATACCGGGTATAGATTAAGAAAGAAGAATGCATTAAATAAAAAATATATAAATGATTATTCTTGATTTAATAAGACGTTTTGTACTGTTATTAATCTCTGATAATATCAAATACAGATTGATAATATGCTCGCAAACTGAATTACCGTGGATATGATTACATGTTATCTTATGGTAATCTAATTATTTTATCACGAAATCCACACGTAGTATTTCAGAAATTATTTCTAAAGGCAGAGGTTGATTTCATGCGTGCAAATTAGTTTTACGAGTGCTTTCCCGTAAGGTACAAATGTGCATCCTAACATACGCCACATATAAGACAGTGCAAAAAAAAAAAAAAAAAAAAAATATGGAATGCTATTTAACAGAGTCAGGGCGGGAGCGTAGAAGGGGGTCCACAGGAGAGTTCGTCCGTAGGGAGAAGGCACGTCATCGACGGAGGGTATAGTGCAAGAAACAAGAATAAGAATCATGCATAAATGAGCATAGTGCAACAAACCCTTGACATCGTATTCACTCATTTGAACTCAACTATAGCCCTTGTAATGATTTGATATTGGTACCATTAAACTTCTAAACATAAAATACTGGTTTCCTACATTATACAGGCATGTTCCGACAGTGGAAATTATTACGGTATCTCAGTCTTTGATGCCATAGCAATAAATAACATCAAAAGGCAGTCATTGCCTCGTGATACAAACAATTTTAGGAAACAGTTCGATTTTTGTTTTCTTTTTGAGTATGGTTCTGTCATCAGCACGCCATTTGAAAAATCAGATTTTTATAAAAGCTTAGTATAGGGAGCGATTTTATACCTAAGCAGCACTTTACTCTTTTAACGTCAACATTTAATGTAAAAGGGACAAAATATATAGTGAAAATTCGATGGGACTCTTTAACCCAATGTTCTAAATTACTTTAAATCAATTTACCCGTGTTCTAAATTATTTAAATTAATCTATTAAATTACAAATGCCTACAGAAAGTTAGAAAAGATATGTTAATATTACAGCTATTCATTCGCAGGTCTGAACTAAATCTGTACGCAGTTTCACTTTCATTTGTTTTTATAGTTACAGTCACTCGTTTTGGACTGCCATCTATTAAGAAGTATATAAAGCAGATTCAATATCTCTATGATCGTGTAAAAGTTGTTTCAAGTCCATTCGAGACTCTTGTTCAAGTGTCTTGAGCAATATTCCTTTGAACGTGTAAATTTGAGGTATTTAATGGTCTTGTTCAAAAGCTTTCTTGGATCATCTACAAGCATCATTATTCAAAGCACACTTTGAACATCAGATAATTATGGAAAAGAGTATAAAAAGATATTTATTCATCAACTGCCGCTCTGTCTCACGACGCCATCATAGTTGTTTTGTATTTTCCTGCACTCAATTCGAGCGATGATTGGCTATTGAATACTCTTGAATTGGATTGTTTAGAACAGGACCGAAACGAAATTTCTTGAACGAAACTATTGAATTCAAGACAAAAATGACGTCAGTGCTGACGTCTTTTTCATCAAATAGTCTTGAATGGCCTTGAACAAGAGTCTTGTTCAAGCTTTCTTGGATTGTCTACAAGCAGTATAAGAGTATCCGGCTCTTCGAAGGCGCAAAAGGACTCGGTGCGAGATTGCGGAAGGATGGTGAAGTCTGAATTAAAGTTTTGTCTCTGAATTCGTAATGTGAAGACTTAATATGTCTACTTAGCGCTCAGATTATACTCATTAAGTGGATTTATCTATATATTAAAATAAAGTCGGGGCCACGGATAAACGGCTATTTTTCCTGGAAAAGGAAAAACTTTCCTCTACCCCCTGTGGCTTAGCAACTGCAAACTTCACTGGGGTTCGAGAAGGAGTCAATGCTGCGAGATTTCTAAACTGAACTAACTAAGATCTCATTTTTTAAAAGGATCCTCTCTCCTTCAGAATGACTTTTAAAAAAAGCGAAGAGTGTAAATGCCTCTAAAAGGGTAAATATTCATTCTCAATTCCTCCAAGCGTCTTACTTTTGGTGCTATAATTTGCTACTTAAGGCAAGGTAGGGTAGGGTTATTTTCCTTTTTTCCCTCTTGAATTTTATAGTTTTGCGGATTTTGCAAACAGAAAAAAAAGAAAGTTTGACTTAGGTCTTCTTCATACATGAATGAGCAGTAATACATATAAAGAAGTTAAAGTCAAAACAGTTTTTTTCTACTGTTTTGAAAATTAAAGAAACGAATATAAAAAAGGAAAAAATCTTAGCTTAAAATGCTTTCTCAATAAACTTCGTTCCATATAAACATATTCAGTTTATAGTTTATAGCCATTAATAGTTCACTGGCGCAAATCCCTGAGGTATGAGTGGTCATGTCTCCCCAATCTTGGAACTGGGGAGATTGTTCCTTCCAATAATCCGATTTTAAATGTAGTTTTGAGGGAGAAACGTGATGATTTGTGAAGACATCCGAGACTATGAATTTCCTTATTCCATCAGAACATTACGTCGTCTGTTAAATAGTATGTTTATATATATATATATATATATATATATATATATATATAAATCAGTGTCAAGAAAAAGCGTGAAATGTGAATCCAATGAAGTTGTTGCTTAGAGATACCGTTATCTCGAAGAAATTAAAGCTTACCGTTCCGCGGGATGCTATGACGTATACTTAGACGAAAGTTGGTACGACAGCAACACGTGCCAAATGAAAAATTGGTCCGACGACTGTGACAATTGCACAATTGAAACTTCGGACAAAAAAGGGGAAAGGATCGTTATTGTGCACTGTGGTGGCCGATTTGCTTTTGCGGATAGTGCTTTATTTATAACTGGCAAGAAAATGGCTGATGTGCCTGTCGATTATCATGGGAAAATAAACGAAGAGATTTTCGAGAATACTCCATACTAAAACGCTTAGAGGAGATATCAGTTATAGTTTTGGATAATGCCCCTTACCATAGCTGTGTAATTAATCTAAGGCCTAATACTTCGTGAAGAAAAGAAACTATTCTTAATTAGCTGCGAATCCACAATAGTGCCTCATTTCTTTATTACATTTTAGGGATACACTCACTGGAAGTGTTAAAATTTTTAAAAAGTAAAGCAACATATCCTACGAGTTTACAACGATAACGTTGTATGTAATATTAACAATCTGTGTCAATTTACAGAAAGGGATCAGAGGCGAATTATTTGAGCAGTATTATGTATAAAGAAAAGAAAGACATATAGAGATTTCGAGACATTATTTTTTTGTAATCGGTAACTAATATAAGAGAGTAGTTACTATAGCAACGTCGTAAATAAATGTACATGTACGTAGACATCTTGTCGAGAAAATAAGTGTATGTATAAAGGTGTAGACATCTTGTTGCATATGCAGAGAGTTGATTATGTACGCTTCTCATGATTAAGTATTAAAAACCACCTAAGAAAGTGTTAAAACGTTTTGAATTATTTTGAAGATTACTAAAATATGAACCAGGACAGACCCCTTACAAATTGGTGCCTCACCACCGGGAATTATATAAGTGTCGTTTTGAAGAATAGTAAAAACGGCAAGCTTTCAACGCGACCTTAGTATTACCATATTGAGAAGTGGAAAAGTAATTCATCGAAATATGGCCATGAGTACAACAAGTAATAATATAATTGGTGAACAGAGTGTGTATCCTGAATTGACTCCTAGTGAAAATTTGACAGACTTTTTAAAAGACTTGGCCCAACAAATAAGAAATCAGTCCGAACAAAGAAGAAACCAGTCAGAGCAAATTAGAAACCAGTCTGAGCAAATTAAGGATCAAGTACGAAAAGGTGATGATTTAGCCCAACAAATGAGGAACCAGTCAGAGCAAATTCAACAGTTTGAAGAAAAATTGGACCAGAAGATAATACAGTTAGCTAATGATTTTGACGAAAAAATAGCGAAGTTGAATCAATGCAATGAAGACAGATGGGACCGTGTTCAACATCAGTTAAATCAGATGAACCAACATGTAGTGGAAAAATTTGATAAGTATGAAGAGAAAATAGAAAAATTAGTACAAAGGAACACTGACATTCAAGAGTCAGTGGATGTACTAGAATCAACGATTAATGCCCATGAAAATCATATTAAATTATTGCGAGACGAAGTAAATTTCATCAAGGAAAGATGTATTCCCGGAACTCCATTTCAGGATAACGAATGCACGAATCATCCTACAGCCACAGGTTGGGTACCTGATCGTCCTCCCAGAACAACTTTAGAACTGGATGGATCTTCGAGTGGAGCAGAGAGTAGTGAAAGAGAAGAAAGAGTGAGGCAAACATCCAGGCGCAAACACATCTCCAATAGAGGTATGAAGACGTACACAGGTAAACAGTTGCGATTCAGCGAAGTTAAGTCGCTTACAAAATTTAGTGGCGTGCCAGAAGATATACCCGCTAGGTCATTTCTCGAAAAATTTCAGGATGAATGTGAGCTCATGGGTGTAGATGAGTCTCAGTTTTTAAAATTATTACCGCACATCTTGTTACCACTCTGCTTAACATGGTTTAAAGCTATTAGAGGTAGTCTTCATACATATTCAGATTTTAAGAATGCTCTTCTATCAAATTATGAAAACGATTTTATGGTAGCGAATAGAGATGCCATCTTGCGAACGAAGCATTGCAATCCAAAATTACACCGGAGTATTACTGAATTTGTAGTATCTACATATCATGAGTTAAGATCACTAAATCCAAACCATCCGTAACCCCGAATTATAGCTTCCATTAGGATCTTATTGCCATTTCGACTACAACAGTTGTTATTGTCGGCACACTGCATTAACTTCAATCATTTAATTATGCTTATACAGAGTTATGAGAGTCAGTCTGCAATACAGAATAACAATAAAATGCAGGATAGAGGTCAGGGTAATTATGCACGTAATCAGACACAATATGCTTCTGTTCGTAATGTAAATATACAACATGAAAATGATTCTAATGTCCGTAGTTTCAACAATAGAACGAGTAGTTATAATGGTACCGGAAATCAAACGCAACCTAATTATAGAAATGGAGCTAGGAATTTTAGAAATAACAACAGGAATTTCAGTAGGAGAAATAGTTACCGCCGATCTTCACAAAATCAATTTGTAGATGGCAGGAATTTTGTAAATAGGAATCAAAATATAGTATCATCCTATGAAAGACAAGCATGTACACAAGATTGTGCTATACAATGTTGCTTAAATGAGCCCTTCGAACGTATAACTTGAACTGTCAAAAAGGCGTCCGATGGATTTGTATTAAATTGACCTTTGCTTACGTCTATGGTTAAGATGTTCTTCAGTCTATTTATTATTAAAATGTACGTTGAAAGCATATGTAATTATAAAATCAGTTAAGAAAGTGATGAAATTAATTTATGGTAATTAACTGAAAATACTATTGATTTGTTACTTATAGTTTTGTTGCAATTTACTTTTGTAGTATTAACTGAGAAAATGTTAATTTGCGTTTCATGTCTTTTGCAAAGTTCTCTCATAATTACTTATGCGAATATTATAAATATTTAAAATTAAAAGATCATAATTTTAATGTAAACGTATGAAGGTAATGACAGACTTATATAAAATAGATGCACCTTATTATATGGAAAGAATAAGAATAATGAATATTGAATTTCTTAATTTTTCAAAGTTTATTAATGTATTATGTTCTAATTTTGTTGCCTTCTGACCCTGCTATATTTAATATTACGAAGAACTTTGTTTGTAAATAATGTTGTTTGTATATGAAGGAATAGTTAATTTGTACCTTAGAAGGAAACTATCAGTTAGGTTTAATTTTTGAATAGCCTTATTCATGATAATTGTAATTCGTCGTTATTAATATTGAGATATACTGACAAATATAAAAATGTGTTATGTTATAATATATTATATATATAAATGGAAAAGTAGAATATGTGTATTAAAGTTAATATTAAATATACGAGGGCTATTCAAAAGGTAAATGTTTCATGATATTTAACCCAGGATTCTTTCCTTCATAGTAGAACTATTATGGAAGTCCCGTCCGAGCGACATCTACAACGATAACGTTGTATGTAATATTAACAATCTGTGCCAATTTACAGAAAGGGATCAGAGGCGAATTATTTGAGCAGTATTATGTATAAAGAAAAGAAAGACATATAGAGATTTCGAGACATTATTTTTTTGTAATCGGTAACTAAAATAAGAGAGTAGTTACTATAGCAACGTCGTAAATAAATGTACATGTACGTAGACATCTTGTCGAGAAAATAAGTGTATGTATAAAGGTGTAGACATCTTGTTGCATATGCAGAGAGTTGATTATGTACGCTTCTCATGATTAAGTATTAAAAACCACCTAAGAAAGTGTTAAAAGGTTTTGAATTATTTTGAAGATTACTAAAATACGAACCAGGACAGACCCCTTACAAGGTGTACATTCCAACAGCACATAGGTGTATACATGAGTAGTATATATCTCAGGCGGTGTACGAACAAAATCTCGCGGCCGAAACATCGCCGCCCAAAGTTTCTCGGGCCAAAATCTCGCTAGGCCAAAACCTCGCCGCCCAAAACCTCGTGGGCCAAAATCTTGCCTGATCAAACCCTTGCGTACCAAAATCTATCTTGGCCGAAACATTGCGCAATGAAACCTTTCCTTAAAATTAATCAATGAGTTTCTTAATATGCAATTTCAATATTACAAATAATAATAATAATAATAATAAGAAGAAGAAGAAGAAGAAAGAAAAAAGGAAGCAAGAAAGAAAAAGAAGAAGATACAAAATATCGTGTGCATGAGCTTTTTCGGGGTATTTCCGTTTTCTCTCACTTTCTTCTTTCCATCATTTCCTTCATCCTGATCATCTACATTTCCTTTAATAATCGAAGAACGTAAAAACTCAGATAATATTTTATACATTCATAAATATTATTCGATTTTGTTAGAATTTCCTATGGTCACCCTCAAAGTGAAATAAAAACCATCCCATGCTCAAAACACATATTATGTTGAAAATTATTATCGAGACCGGTCGGGTGGTTCAACAGTTATTAAGTCACAAACGAAGCCACTTTCATTGTTATGTATTTCTATGTTTCTCCATTATCCACCCCCTTTCCGTCAAAGTGAAATTATAAAAACCATTCCAAGCTCCAACCTGATCTGTGTGGCAAAATAGATCGAAATTGGTCTCGTGGTCCAAGTGTTTTAAAGTTTTATTTATTTTTATATATCTCCCCCTCCCCTTCGTTGTGCCGCCAAAATGAAATTACAAGATATATCCCAGGCCCGAACCTCATCTATGTTGAAATTTACATTGAGATCGGTCAGATGGCTCAAGAGGTATGATGTCAGAAACATTTTCATTTTTATATAGGATAGATTTAGAATTTTCTGCTCATTATTTTAATGCAATTATGTGGTATTAATATAGCAATATATACAGCATTCTACATCGAAGAAATCATGGTGACGACGTTTTATACTAACTTCATTTCTTCCCAGGCGAGATTACGTTCCGCGTAGTTTAGAGCAGGCGAGAATCTGTGTCCCGAGATCAGGACGGCGAGGTTTTGGCCAGACGAGATTTTGGGTATGACGAGATTTTGGGATGCAAGTTATTGGCAACTCGAGGTTTTGGTCCGCGAGGTTCTGGCAGCGAGATTTTGTACCCAAACCCTCTTAGGCATTTGTTTCATGTCCGAATGATTTTTATAAAAGAATAACCATTTCTCCAGTTTAAGATGAATTCTTATTGTTTGGAGTGTTTTGCCCATATCACTGACATAATTAATTTTGGGTGTAATGTATTTGTTAATTACATACTACATGCAAGAAGAAAGAAAATACTAATCATACATGAATTAGAAATTCCAACCGGAAGTAGGCTCAAATCTTGCAAACGGCTGCGAGTTATTTAAAAAATAATAGAAAAAAATCTTCAATTTATGGTACCCATTGCCGATTTTTGTCAAGACGTCATGCACTTATGTCTGTAAGGAACGACAAGGAGATTCATGCTCCTATGTGAATGATGCGCTGTGTAGAAAGCACAGGTTCAGCTAGTATAATCTTAAAAGACTTAACTTAAAGCAAGTGTGGGAAAACTAATATGTTACCCCCCCCCCAAAAAAAAACTTTAGAACTAGGTAGTGAGTTCATCCTGAAAGTGCTGGAACTTTCCATTTAATTGGGTGATATTGTTCTTATTATGCTTAATTAATATTGTTTTTACTTTTGCAGTGTTTATTTTTGTGTTCAGTTTAATTACCATTCGTTGTACATGGACTATGTATTTTCCTTATTGAAGTATTCAACATTAAAATTATGGTAGAAGAAGAGACAAGTTGCAAAAAGTTAAAACAAAGCATCGGTAAAATTAGTGATGAGCGCAAGAGTCTTGGTCTTGCAGTTTTTGCAAGAGTCTTGCATGCAAGACCAAGACCAAGACTCTTGCGCAAAAGTCTTGCATAATACCGGTACTACTTGAATTCTTTTATAGAATGTAAAAAGGGGAAAAATCATTACATCTTTCACTCGAATTTCTTGGCTTCAGTAAAAATACTGCTGGAGTGAATGTGTTCCCAGTAGTTCATGCAATCCGTGTGAGTCGATCTTCCCCTGTAGCATATAGCTACAGTATGTCGTTTCCTGAATCGGTTGTTCGCGTTTGCAAGACTTCACTTATGAACTAATATGTGAACTATCCAAAAATCCATGTTTCAGAAACCTATGGTACTCACGCAACAATTTTTATAGAGGGTGTTTGGCTATAGGCATATAATTTGAAGTACTCAACAACTAGCTCTATAAAAGTTGCTGCGGGAGTACCGCAGGATTTTAAAACATGGATATTTGGATAGGGCACATACTAGTTCCTAAGTGAAGTTTTGATCCGACTACGGTAGGTTCCATAGGTTTGGAGCTATGGACCTTTAAAATTCATTTTTTCACGTTTTCGACAGCCTATAACTCCGGAAGGAAGCATTTGTGCACCCAGGTTGGTCTATAATTTTTGTCTCATCTTGGTGTCAGGAATCACCTCCCAAACGTTGTCCGTGTTGTTTTGCAACACCCTGTATAATACCTTCCATCAACTACAGTCTCCTTCGTATCTCCCTCTCTTTCCTTCCACAATATCCTCTAGTAGCTATCCCACAATGCTGTTACTATTTCTAACACCTCGTTTATTTTCTGTTCAAGCCAGCTAATACTTTCCTTTTTTCTCCATGCCCACGTTTCGAAAGCCTCCAATTCTTTCATCGCTTTTGCGTAATGTCCATGTTTCTGCCCCCATAGACTACATATTAGAATCAGTAAAACAAAGTCTCAATATTTAATTACAAGTTTGTTCAATACAAAATGGTTAGCTAATCGATTGAAAACAAAATATAACTGACGCCTTTAGAGTGTAAAAATAATTCTGCAATTCATGGTATTTCAGTAATCTGTGCCGCCTTGATTTTTTTCATGTGTCTCAGGAGTAGCCTCCCTAGTTTGGGAGCCAGTGGAGTACTGGATCCGTTAAAAATATAAAAAAGATTACGAAACGTTGTTATTTATCTTATAAGTAGTGAAGCGTGGACATCCATTGAAAAAAAAATATAAGTCATAGCCTATGTTGTGCACTATCATCATACTTACACGAAGGCAAACTACTGTATATTACATTTAGAAACATATATTGTATTTCCGTTACTATTGCCGCATTGTAGAATATATTATCCTTTATATCCAGAGTAAAATTTACCTATGAAAGGCATAGGATTTCTTAAAAGCAATACTTGCAAGACCAAGACCAAGACTAGGTGTGCAAGATCAAGACCACGCGAGTCTTGGTCTTGGTCTTCCGTTTGCTCATCACTAGGTAAAATGGAAACTGACCAAAACAGAGACTCATCCTGTGAACAAAAACAGAATAATAATGAGGCTGTAGCACTTCCGTCAAATTCGATGGAGGGCATTGAATTTCAAGAGAAAATAAAAAGTATCTTATATAGTAAAAATATAAACACATATCAAATAGATAAAGTTAAGTTCCAAACTCACCATCTAGCACCATACTATGTTTTCCTAAAATCACATAAAGAAGAATTAGGCGTAAACATAAGGGTGGTCCCAAAGTAGGCATACAGTCCCGTACCGATCAGCTCACTGTATTTTATTATCAAACAGGTAGACTTAGTTTATTATTATTATTATTATTATTATTATTATTATTATTATTATTATTATTATTATTATTATTATTATTATTATTATTATTATTATTTGTTCTTAACATCTTTGCACTTATAACTTAAGCCCAGAACAGTCGAAGCAAATAAATCCATAAACTGTTATACTTAATCAATGCAGGAATGTAGGCCTATACCTACTTTTCGGCCACCTTATATAATGTCCATAAGTCGTAAACTATTTTTGCTGATATAACAGGAATCGAAAAAGTAAACAACGTAGGTCGAAACTTATTAAAAATACAATTCCGTTCTGGGGATGAAGCTAACAAATTTTTGGAACATCCTCTTTTAACAACATAGATGGGAAGCTTCAATTCCGCATCATGCTATTTACACGACAGGTATCGCCAAAGGTATTGATACTGACGTAGAAATAAATGATTTACTGAATGATATAAAATGTAATGTACCGGTAACGTCTGCAAGAAGAATCTACAGAAGAAATGAGAAAAAAGAATTACAACCTACCCCTACAGTTATACTCATATTTGATTCGCAGGCCCTCCCTTCAGATGTTAAGCTTTACTACACAAAACGTATTCTCTACATCTACTACCAACAATAAGACAATATTTATATGGATGTAACAAATTTGGCCATAGAAAGGGCACCTGTCGTCTCAATAAAATTCTTTACACAAAATGTGGTGGTCCTCAAACACCGGAATCGTGCTCCAATCCTGCCCATTGTATTAATTGTAGGAATGACCATGCTGCTGACTTTCCACAATGCCATGAAACATTACGCCAACAAAAGATAATGGAACTGGTGGTTCGAGAAAGATTATCTTTTAATGAAGCTAATTCCCTTGTACGGAAGACATCACAACCAGAAATGCACAATCTCCAACCTGAAGACAAGAACTTAACTCGAACACTAACCAAAGCCAAATTTTAAATTTACTTCATTACAAAAGCCTTACTCATCAGCAGCATCATATGATGATATGCCTCCGTTGGTTAGTCCTCACCAAGAGTATCATGCTATTTCCCCAAAAAACGGAGAAGAAATCAACACGAACACAAAACGTCGAGGTCAACTCCTACAACAAATTCAAGCTATATCAAAACAGGATTCTCCTCACGACAATCATCTTAAAGTTTAACTTCTATTGCCTTCATACATAACATAACATTACAGAATAGTTCAGAAGACCTACCTCGACATACTTCCATCACAAAGGATGATTCCGACTACAAACGAAAACTTTTATCAATTCAACCCAATCAAGAAACAAATTTCATCAAAGAAGATTGCACGTCATCAGATGCAATGCGGAAGACAAATCCGTCTTCAATCTATTCTTTTTCATTGGCATTTCACACTAATAACAAAGCACTCCAAAATCATGTTACTAGGGATGCGCTAGAGTCGAGTCGAGTCGAGATTTAAGCCTGTCTCGACTCGTCTCGAGAAAATGTTGTCTCGACTCGAAAATATGTTTCTGTCTCAACTCGTGTCTCGACTCGACAGTCTCTGTCTCGACTCGACTCGAATTCGAGTCGAGACAAAATATACGAGTTAAAATATACGCACACATCAGCCAGAATATTATGACTACCTACCTTATTGTCAGTGTGTCCAACTTTGGCACGGATAACAATGGCGACGCGTCTTGGCACGGACGCAATGACCCTTGAAAGGTCACTGGAGAGATTTGATTGGTACACATAGGCAAGGGCGCCGATTTTTCTGTAAATTTGGGGGGCATTCAGATGCAGAAGGCATATGTATGAGGATTTTAAGACAAATTGTATTCAAACTATGCCAAATATTGTATATTCATAAATACAATGCGGGGGCCCACATGAGGGCCCTTTGGGGGTGCCCGGGCAACCTCGGCCCTCCAGAATCGGCGCCCTTGCACACAGGTCACCTAATTCCCGTAAATTCCGGGGTGGGGGCGATGCGCACTAAAGTCATGTTCAATCACATCCCATTTGTGTTTGATTAGGTTCAGATCAGGCGAGTTGGGCGGCCAGCACATCACTTGGAACTTGCCCCTGCGTTCCTCGAACCACTCCATCACAATCCTGGCCTTGTGATATGGTGCATTATCTTTTCGAAAAATGCCACTACCGTTGGGAAACATGGTCGTCATGAAGGGTGTACGTAGTCTGCAAGCAGTGTGTGATACGCCTTGGCCGTCATGGTGCCTTGCTTGAGCTCCACTAGACACATGGATGCTCACGTGAATGTTTTGCGGAGCATAATTAAGCCGCCGCCAGCTTGTCTCCGTCCCGCAGTACAGATGTCAAAGAACTGTTCTCTTGGAACACGACGGATTCGCACCCTCCCATCGTCATGATGAAGAAGGTATCGGGATTCATCAGACAATGCAACGCTCTGCCACTGTGCCAAGGTTTAATGACGATGGTCATGTGTTCATTTCTCGCACATAGATGGGACATGGGCTTCGGAGGCCCATCGTTAGGGGTGTTAGGTGCACTGTGTGTTCAGACGCACTTGTACTTTGCCCAGTAATAAAGTATGATGTTAGTTCTGCCACAGTTCGCTGCCTGTCTTGTTTTACCAGTCTGCCCAGCTTATGACGTCCGACATCTGTAATGAGGTGGGGGCGCCCAACCCCTCGACGTTTGGACGTCGTTTTCCCTTGGTTTCGCGACTTGTTGAAGACACTCACCACAGCACTCCTCGAACACCCGACAAGTCCTGCAGTTTCTGAAATTCTCCTGCCGAGTCTGCGGGCCATTACAACCAGCCCTCGGTCAAACTCAGATCGCGCGCTTTCCCCATTCTGATACTACATGCACCGTACGTGTGACTGACTAGCAGGCATTCGTCGGCAGGTGACACAGATATCGCCTGGACGGAAACTATATCGATAGTAGGTTGGTAGTCATAATGTTCTGACTGATCAGTACTACTAAATAAATTTAAAATGTAGGAAATTTTCAACATTCTGATTAACTTGCAGGAAATTTCACAATGAAAAGAAGCAACTGACTTGGACAAGACAACGGTTAGTTGATGGAGCAATCTTTTTTTCTGGTCTTTCATTTTGACCCGCCGCCATTTTAGAGTCGAGACTTGCTCCATTTTCCTTCATTTTACAACAGATTTTAAACGATGTGCTACTTAACCCTCCTTGCCATTTGAAACTTTTGAGTTGGATCCCGTCTGGGACCCTGTGGGGAACCCTGGAGCAAACTTTTTTACCCCAAAAAAGTGTGGCCTTGAAAATGATAGGATACATGTTCACGGAGTTTTCCATTTACCCAACCGTTTCCGAACAAATGACTCGGTTCAAATTATTCTAGCAGGTAATTCCCTAGCTATGGCTTTTTAAATATCTAGAAATTGGCCATATTTTTGGCCAATATCACGGGAACGGTAAGCCATAGAGATATGATATGGTGGTAATCAATCCCTAATAGAATGTTAAACATTTTTGTCCCGATATTAATTGGTGGCCCCTGTCTAGTTGGACAGTGGCCACCGGTTACTATTTGGTACTAAAATGTTTACCATCCTTTTAGATATTGATCAACACCAATATGATCTCTCTATGACTTACGGTTCCCGAGATATGGCTCATTAAATTTCTGTAAATCGGTCATTTTTTGTACAATATCTTGCGAATGGTTAGAGTGACGCGAAAAATTTAATCATTTTGTCTGATAGTTTTTGATGCTCTATCGAATGCAGTGTACAAAATTGAAAAAATCGCAAATAACAGACAGATGGACAGATAGACACACGAACTTTTTATGTTCGTTGAAAATGTTGTAACTCACGATATCCCGCCCGGTGACACGTATAACTTCGGGATTCGTCTAGTTGTAACCAGGAGCGTCATTTCAGGTTTTGCTTGGAGGGGGCAAGACCCCCTGATGTAAGTAAAATTTCGCATTTTTCACAGATTTACTACCATTTTATTGATAAGATCTATATACATCTCAAACTCAGAGGGGGGCAATTGCCAATCCCTGCCCTCCCTAAATGACGCCCCTGGTTGTAACATATCAAATGCGAACACAATTGTCTCGTTCGGATCTCAGTGGAGCCATCCCTTGTCAGTAAGCAACTGTCTTCTTCAAATAACAAGTTGTTATATCTCGAATTGTTTTCTTGGAAGATATTTCTTGTAAATACGATAATTTATTGTAATACACGGGAACTCTAGTCTAAGATATACGATATCGAAAATATGGCATTATAGACTAACATAATAATATGCAAATGTTACACTGGAAAATAAAATCTTTGGAAAATCGCAAAGAGCAACCTGACATTCATGTTACAATCATTCCTCTTTATTTGATTTTAATTATTACTTCATTATCAACGAACTTAAAAATTCGTTACTGAATTCTCTATGTCTGTGTGTCTGTCTGTCTGTCTGTTATTTGCGATTTTTCAATTTTGAACCGTGTATTTGATAGAGCTTCAAAAACTATCAGAAAAAGTAATTAAATTTTTCGCGTCACTCTTACCGTTCCCAAGATATTGGCCAAAAAATGGCCGACTTCCAGAGATTTAAGGAGCCATATCTCGGGAACCATAAGTCATAGAGAGATCACATTGATGTTGTTCATTACCTAAGAGGATGGTGAACATTTTGGTACCAAATAGTAACCGATTAACACTGGCCAATTGGCCACTGGTTTGGCCAATGGCCAGTTGTATAGTGGCCACCAATTAATATCGGTACTAAAATGCATACCATCCTCTTAGGTATTGACTAACACCAGTATCATCTCTCTACGACTTACCGTTCCCGTGATATTGGCCAAAAATGGCCAATTTCTAGATATTTAAGGAGCCATAGCTCGGGAACCATAAGCTGTAGAGAGATGATATTGACGCTGATCAATACTTAAGAGGATGGTAAATATTTTGGTATCAAATAGTAACCGGTGGCCACTGGTTTGGCCAATGGCCAGTGGCCACTAATTAATATCGGTACCAAATTGTTTACCTTCCTCTTAGTATTGATTAACACCAATATCATCTCTCTATGATTTACCGTCCCGTGATGTTGGCCAAAAAATGGCCAATTTCTAGATATTTAACGAGCCATAGTTTGGGAGCCGTAAGTTGTAGAGAGATCATATTGGTGTTGATCAATACCTAAGAGGGTGGTGAACATTTTAATACCAAATAATAACCAGTGTCCACTGATTAACTGTCTACTGGCCAACTGGCTACCGTTCCCCAGATATTGGCCAAAAAGTTCAAATTTCTAGATATTTAAGGAGCCATATCTCGAGAACTGTAAGTCATAGAGAGATAATATTTTACTATTTTTTGCGAGCGAGAAGGTGTTGCGGATGAAATGATTTACTTTTACATCTAGGAACAATGACAGTTATCCTTCCCGCTCCATCTCTTCATTCTTTTTAAGTTCGTTCTGGCAATGCTCATGGAGCATTCTCAACTGGTTAAATTCTGTGAAACTGTTAGAATTAATTATAAGCTGTGTAGAAACGCTTTCAAAATGCATTAAAATTATAAATGACAAGTAAAAGGTGCCTGGCTGAGCGTACCTTGTAGAGGCCCCCTCAAGTATGCTCCCCCACACCGCGGGGTCTGCGCGCCCTTTATCGCCGTCACTGGCTAATATGAATATGAAACAGATGTCAGGCAAGGACAACTAGCGGTGTTTCCCATATGATCAGACGATGACTTATTTATGGCACGAGCCATAGTAGAAGGCAGCATAGTTGAAGAAACTACACCCTCCCAGTAACCTAAATTGCACGAAAATTTCCAAAGCAGGTTCACTGACCTGAGTACCGCATCTTGCCCACTTTGTCCAAGAGTGGGATTGTTTGTTTCTAACCTTTCTACCGAAAAGCATTTGTCTGAAATGGTGTTTCGGAGACAATAAAATAAAGAAAATATACTATGCAGAGAGAGAGCAGGGAGGAGGGAGTGTACCAATTATTCTTTCCTTTAACCAGCATTTCCCAACCTTTTTCAACCTGCAGCACACTACGAGTGTAACATGGATTCTCGCGGCACACTCAGGGCCGCAACTAGGGGGGGCAGAGGGGGCACGTGCCCCGGGCGCGTGGTTGGAGGGGGCGCTGGAAAGAAGATATATCAATTGTTTTAAAAATCGCACCCTTTCCCTTGAGGAACTTATTCTAGAGGTTAAAAGAAATCAAAAGTTTACTTGGCCTTTTCCATGGGACCTCTTTTCGTTGATTATATATATCTGATTATATTTACTATAGGTGTAATGTCATACATTAAAAACCTAATATTGCATGCATTTGTTCCCTTGGGCGACCACAGAGAATCCGCCCCCCTTTCCTTTTCCTACCACAAGGAGCAGGCCCGTGCTGGCCCACCGGGACACCGGGACGTGTCCCGGTGCGCCCTCCGAAATATCACAGTATAAATAAAGGTACAAGTTTTTAGTAATAATTTCTTACAGTTTTATTGGTAAAGAACCCGTGAAAGGTGCAGTGCGCCCTTTACATTAGGCGCCCTTCCGAGACCACATCAAAGATGAACGATGTTATTTACAATTCTGTATAGCACAGCTCTGTACAATAAATACACACCGTTACTGTTGGCGAAGAACCCTTGAAAGGTACAGTGCGCCCTTTACATAAGGCGCCCTACGAAAGATCACATTATAGATAAGTGGTTTTAGTTATCCTGTATACAAGCTTTGTTTAATAAATTCAAATACTGGCTGGTAGTACAGAACCTGTGAAGAACACAAGGCGCCCTTTACATAAGATGCCCTGAGAAATATCACATTATTTTTTTATTTTATTCTTCTGTATTTCAGTTTTGTATTATAAATTCATACAATTGCTATTGGCAGAGAACAGGTAAAGAATATAATCTTACTAACTAACTAACTCTATGGCCTATGGAACCCGGAGGTTCAATGCCGCGTTCAGAAAAGCTCTCCACTGACTTCTATCCTTAGCTAACTGCATCCAGTTTCTACTTTGTATTCCAATCTCTGCGAGATCCATCTTAATATTGTCCTCCCATCTGCACCTAGGTTTTCCTAATGGTCGTTTTCCAATTGGTCTTCCAGTCAAGACTTTGAAAGCGTTTCTACTTTCTTCCATTCTAGCTACATGACCTGCCCATCTAAGCCTCCTAGACTTGACGACCCTAACAATGTTGGGTAAACCGTAGGCTTATAAATTATGTAGTTCCTCGTTACATAATTTCCTCCATTCCCCATTCCCGTTTCTCTTGGGTCCGAATATTCGTCTCAGGATCTTGTTCTCAAATACTTTCAGAAAGTTATATAGCTATAAAACGAAACAATGTGATACATCAAGAATAGTTCGGATAGTCAAACGTACACATTTATGTAATACTACACTGACACTAGTCTCTAATTTACGATTTTTACGGCATCGAAGCTTTCACAGTCTTAATATGCATCCATATATCCGAGCATATTGATTGTTCCTGTGTGTTTTAAAGCAGTGTTCGGATAATCAGTACCTGTTGTATTTCTGAAATAAAGCTGTATTAATTTCCGTAAAATGTGGTCTTCCTGTCACCACGGCACGGCGCGTCCTCAGGTTGTGGATCGAGGAGAAGGCCTCTGGGATATAGAGGTTAGCTGCGAATATACTGAGTTAAGCAGTCGCGGACAGACAAGGGGTGATAATCCAGCTTGAGAATTTGGTGTGAGGCTAATAACCTCATCCATTTAAAAAAAGATTTTTCAGATAAGTTCGCAGAATCCTCTGATCAGAACTGATAACTTGGCACGAACTCCGCAAAGTAAAATCGACATGAGATTTGGAACATTGAATATAAGAAGTCTCTATAGGACAGGCGCGTTAAAATTTGTAAAAAATGAGTTTAGAAGTAGAGGTTGGAACTAGTGGGACATCAGGAAGTTAGATGACAAGGAAATGGAGGAGTCAAGTCGGGAAATTTTACGTTCTTTTACGGGGAACAAATTAGAAATTACCAACTAGAAACAGGGCTTTCCGTTCACAAACGAATACGTAATATCAGCAATTACATAGGTTGAATTTGTTAATGATAGATTTTTCTTTTACTTCTCTTAAGGGTCGGTGGTGTAATATTATTATTTTAAATGCACATGGCCCAACAGAAAATAAGGATGGCGATTTAAAAAATACAGTTTTTACGAAAGAATAGAACGGGTATTTGATCATCTCCTGCAATACCATATGAACATTCTGTTAGGCGGTTTCAATGCGAATGTAGGACCAGAGGGTATTTTCAAACCGATTATAGGGAATAAATGTTTGCATAAGGAAGGTTGTGACAACGGCGTTAGACTCGTGAACTGTGCAACATCCAGAAACCTTATCGTGAAGACTACAAAATTCCAACATCGCGACATTCATAAATATACTTGGACCTCATGAGATGGAAAAAACACATATTCAAACTGATCATGTTTTAGTAGACAGAAAAGAACAGTCTAGCACAACTGATGTTTGGTCGTTCAGAGGAGTTGATTGTGATAGTAAGAGAGAGACTATCGTTGAATAAAGGAAATATTCAATATCTGAAAACGGGGCGGTATTTTTTTTAAATAGAGGAGAGTCGGGTGAGAGGGGGGCCAGATTGAAGTGTCGAATAGATTTTCGGCTTTAGAAGGTTCGGAGTGCACTAGTGTTCAAGATACTTGGTTGAAATTAGAGATAACATTAAAATTTCAGCAAAATAAATATTGGAGCACGCAGAAATACGTAGGAACAAACCATGGTTCAACCAGGAATGTACTAAAGTAGCAGAGAAGAGAAAACAGAAGAAACTGCGTTGGCTACAAAATCCGAACGAAATATTGTATAAAATTTCATTGTCATCTGGCAAAAAACTTCTAAAGCTTTTAGAACAAAGAAACGCTACTTTTGAAAGTTAAAGTTAATTAACTTGAAGATAATAGTTAGAACAAAAACATTCGGGACATGTATAAATGCATCAACGAACTTAAGAAGGGCTATCAACTTCGTGCTTATATATTAAAGAAACCTAAAGGAACAGTTCTCACTGATACATATAGCATCTTAAATAGATGGAAAGATTTCTTTGACGATTTGCTTAACACATAGCCAAAAACTAATGCGCGTGGAGAAAGTGAAATGCATGCAGCATAACCGTATATTCCAGAACCTAAGCAGGCAGAAATAGAAATCGCTATTTTTTTAAAAAATAAACACACATATCCGGGTGTAGACGAAATTCTGGTTGACTTAATTTTAGCTGGAGGGGAAAAATTGTAGAGCAAGATACATAAACTCATTCTCATTATCTGGAACAAGGAGGAATTACCACAAGAGTGAAGAGAATCAATCGTTGTTCCAGTTCAGAAGAAAAGCAACAAAACAGATCTAATAATTATCGAGGTATTTCTCTTCTGTCAGCATCCAATAAATCCTCTTACACATTGTATTAGGAAGATTGACTCCATACGAAGATGAAATTATTGGAGATTATCAGTGCGGACTTAGACGAAATCGATCAACTATCGACTAGATATTTACCATTCGACTAATACTTGGAAAGAAATGAGAGAATACAACATCCTGGCACATCAATTATTGACTTTAGACTCTGGTAGGAGGGAAGCATTGTACAACATGCTTACAGAATTTGCAATACCGAAAAAGGTAGATTAATTAAGATATGTTTAAATGAATCCCGAAGTAAGGTTCGAGTAGAGAAATTCTTGTTCACGAGCTTTCACGTTGACAATGACCTGAAACAAGGAGATGCGTTGTCGTCATAATTATTTAACTTTGTTCTGGAGAACACTATAAGGAAAATCAAAGACAGCAATCAGGTACTAGAGCTGAATTGTATTTGCCGGGTTATGGCGTATGCTGATGATGTAAATTTAATAGGGAATGATAGAACAATAGAAAGGAATGCAGAAATCTTAATTAACGCTTGCACGGATATAGGCTTAAAAATAAACGCAGAGAAAACTAAATAAATGGAAGTTTGTCGGGATCATAATACTGCATTTTATGATGCGTTAAAATACCAAATAATATTTTCTTTCGACAAAGTGGATACTTTCAAATATCTAGGATCATTATTAACACACCAAAACCATAATCACTAAAAAAAATTGATGTCAGCTGAAAGCAGGGATTTCGTGCTATTATTCAGTTAAAAATCTTTTGTTGTCTCTAATTCTGTTGAGGAATTTGTAGCTCAAAATATAAAACGATAATCATGTTTGTTGTGCTGTATGGTTGCGAAACATGGTCACTGACTCTGAGGGAAAATCGCAAACTAAAAGTATTTGAAAACAAGATTCTTAAACCAATATTCGAACTCCAAAAGGAACGGGAATGAGGAAAGGCGGAAACGTCCTAACGATGAACTGCATAATTTTATACCGTTTACCGAACATTGTTAGGGTCATCAACTCTAGGAGGCTCAAATGGTCAGGTTATGTAGCCAGAATGGAAGAAATTAGAAACGCTTTCGAAGTTGTAACTGGAAATCCAAATAGGAAAATGACCGTTAGGAAGACCGAGGCGCAGATGGGAGGACAATATTAAAATGGTTCTCGCAGAGATTGAAATATAAAGTAGAAACTGGGTTCAGTTTTCTAAGGACAGAAATCAATGGAGCGCTTTTGTAAACGCGGCAATGAGCCTCCTGCATCCATTGGCGTGCTATATCAAGTTGTTGATACATTTAGCTTCTTTTCATTTGACAGAAATGTTATTACAGAAACTAAAATGTTTTTCTGTAGTAAAGAGGATTTCGATTCGAGGTTAGCTATTTACGTTAATACTAAAACAAATTTGGTGGTGATTTTCATATAAAATGGCACCCATACTTTCTTTCAAAGTCTCTCTCTCTCGATATATATATATATATATATATATATATATATATATATATATATATACTCCCGTTTGTATGGGCGCCCTTTTAGTAGACTTGTCCACCGCCCTCATTAGTATCCCAGCACGGCCCTGACAAGGAGCTGTTTGTTTGTATAATTCCATTGAGAACAGCTCTGAAGTTTAAAACGCTGTTATCAATAGGGGCGGGGGCGAAAAGTTCCCGATTTTTGTTGCTTGCTGGTGGTTGAAGAGTTTAGCTCAGACGCGCCCCCTGTAATGTTACGCAATTGCTGTAATGTTTTTAAACTAGAGGGCAGTTTTGTGGCGGAAAAGATAATTTACACGCCTCGGTGTATTTAATTGTTTCTTGTACGCCTACCAAGAGATTTTGCGAGTGAAGGCTGTATGAAGCTTTATCTATTAGTTTTGCTTGAGAGCTTTTCGAGGCATTTTGAATTGTTATCTATCAGTCCAACTCATGCTTTATTATGCTTTATTGTTAATTTCAATCATTTTTTTTTACTTTAATCGTGTATAATGTATAATATTTACTATACATTAAATCTAAATATCTTGATCTATTTATTAATATTTTATGAAGCAATTTCTTTCATATTTAATGAACTTTCTAGTTAATGCACTGTAAAGAGAGATGCTTTGCTCGAATCAGTTTTTTCTATCACTTGTGTGCACCTTAGAGGTGCATATATACAGAAAGAGAAAGTATACAGAAAGGTGCCCAAAAGGTACAGAAAGTGCTCAAGTTCGAGAGGTACACATAACAATATAGTGTGGAGTTCTTGTGTGCTTCATTGTTGATGGAAAGTTTTCTTCTTTTCTCCACATCAAAGGATTACACCGAAAAATTTACAGAAATAAAAATAAGCTTTTCATTGTTGCATTGTTATGTTCTCAATGATTTTGGATCGTAAATATTGGTTTTAAAAACATTTCTCATCAGAATTGGCATTTTGCAAACTCATTGACCATCTGATCAACACTCAAACTATAATGAAAATACTTTGACGCTTTGGAACACCCGTGACATCAATAGTCGCGCGGGCTACAGATGTAGCCCATGAAACTTTCAAGCAGAATAACAATGAGATCCTTTCGATTTTACGTTTGACCACACCCTAAACACGCAGAATGATAGTTGATAGAAAGGTACACAGACACCCTTTGAGTTATCATCTCGAATTACTTTGCGGCAAGGAAAATAAAAACGCTGGGCTACAATGCACAGTGGGCCAGAATCAGAATCTGACTGGAAAAAAGTCGTTTTGGCAACTACGTCTAATCTACATTCGAACAGCACAGTTGTGTTAAGTAATAAATAAGGTTTCTTGCTGCGTATCAGTAAACACGGATAACAGCATATAGTGGCGGCAGCAGCACTTCAAAATTGATAGTTCATTATCTGGTTTATAGCGCGCTGAATTGGGGTAGTATGAACGTAATGTTTGCGGTTTAATTGCGCATGCGAAAACGCAACGAACAATCGCAAAATAAGCTATGAGTAAAGGTATGTATATGTACTTGCTGTTTGACTAAAGTTTTGATTGATTGGTTTACGTTACTGTTCTGTAGAAGCATTTCTAGAGAGTCGAAGTATTCACGTATTGAAGAACTGCTATTGGAAATTGAAATTGAGATTTAAAAATGTACGTTCATGTCTGTATTGAGATCTTTCGTCATGGTGTAGTTTGATATATGTACTTCGAAATACAGTTGTGATCTACTGCCCGTTCTTGCCCGATCTTTATATTTATCGTCTTTTCAAAGTTAGGTGTAGAGAGCCGGATACGCTCTTCGTGACGTGAAGAACCTGTACGAGGTATTGCGTTCTAAACCATCAAACGAAGCACTTTATAATTATGATACGAACAGTTATGGAATGGAAATTCTTTCTCTGGATGTTCTTCGCAGTGTGAGAGTGACTTTAAGTGCCTTCAAAGTGGTTTCGAGAAGCGTTGGAAGCTGTGTAATAGAATGACTGATAAATTTTTATCCAAATATAATGATTGGTTGGAAGGACATTTTAAGTTCTCTGATAAAGTATTTACTGGTTTCAAAACGATCTCTTGAAGCCAAGAGCATAGGCCTTTGACAAGCAAATCAGGCAGACCTAGTAAACTCTTCGAAGATCCGGAAACAAAGTCGAAGAAAAAACTTGTACAACTACTCGTTACAAAGCATTCTGAGTAAGAGCTGATGTTGGCTACCCAATGTTCATTGAGAGCTGCTGAAAAAAGAGATACCGTGGTTGTATTAGGAGAAATCACTCAAACGACACCTAAGGGAGCAACGAAAATCAAAAAGGCTTATCATTCGCCAAAATTCTCTCAAACACTTATTCTCCGGGTGAAGTCGTGGCACTTATTATAGATAACAACTTGACAATAAGAAAGTATGCACATTTGAGACTAGGTGCAAAGGCAAAACATTGTGACATATATCCGTCATATAAAGTGGAGTGGGAAGCAAAATTAAAGCGTTATCCCAGAGAAAAGAATATTATAGTAACTGACACGTCAGCCGAAGATAATTTACAAGCAATAGTAAATCAGACAATTGAGCGCATCGTGATTTTACATGAAGATTATATTAAACAGTGCATCAAAGATGGAGACATAATGAAATTAGTGTGTGAGTGGGGTTGCGATGGAAGCAGTTGTCATAATGTATATAAGCAGAAAGTTCAAACAGAAGATAAATTGAACTAGTGGCTGAGATATTTTTGCTATCTCCTTCGTTCCCTTACAGTTGTATTCAACATCAGATGGGGAGGTTGACAAAGCAATTTTGTAGCAAAATCCCAAACCATCGTCGCCTAGATTTTGTCGACCCATTCAATTATTGTACCAGAAAAGAGAACTGAACTGTCGAGAAAAGAGGTGTGTTCAATGGAAACGCAAATACGTAATTTAAAGCCTACTAATGTACCAATTCAGGAGAAGGAAGTAAATGATATCCCTAAACTTGTGTTCACAATGGTGAATGGGAAGATGTGAAACTCTGTTACAGAAACTTCCTCCTCAAACGTACTCCTTGAAGGCACTTAAAGCCACTCTCACACTGCGAAGAACATCCAGAGAAAGAATTTCCATTCCATAACTGTTCGTATCATAATTATAAAGTGCTTCGTTTGATGGTTTAGAACGCAATACCTCGTACAGGTTCTTCACGTCACGAAGAGCGTATCCGGCTCTCTACACCTAACTTTGAAAAGACGATAAATATAAAGATCGGGCAAGAACGGGCAGTAGATCACAACTGTATTTCGAAGTACATATATCAAACTACACCATGACGAAAGATCTCAATACAGACATGAACGTACATTTTTAAATCTCAATTTCAATTTCCAATAGCAGTTCTTCAATACGTGAATACTTCGACTCTCTAGAAATGCTTCTACAGAACAGTAACGTAAACCAATCAATCAAAACTTTAGTCAAACAGCAAGTACATATACATACCTTTACTCATAGCTTATTTTGCGATTGTTCGTTGCCTTTTCACACGCGCAATTAAACCGCAAACCTTACGTTCATACTACCCCAATTCAGCGCGCTATAAAACAGATAATGAACTATCAATTTTGAAGTGCTGCTGCCGCCACTATATGCTGTTATCCGTGTTTACTGATACGCAGCAAGAAACCTTATTTATTACTTAACACAACTGTGCTGTTCGAATGTAGATTAGACGTAGTTGCCAAAACGACTTTTTTCCAGTCAGATTCTGATTCTGGCCCACTGTGCAATGGTAGCCCGCGCGCGTATTGGAGGGTTAAAGTACTTAAAAATCGATATAACTGGTTTCATTAAGAATGTTATTTACAGTTGCAATCCATAAGTGATACTTTTCGACTAAACCTTGGGGGGGGGGGGCGAATTGTGTGTTTGCCCCGGGTGACAGAAACCCTAGCTGCGGGCCTGGGCACACTTATAGATATTATTATTTGTAAATATAAAACACATTGGTATTTTTTTCTTTGATTACTGATCTCCTTCGCACTGGGTTTTCCTCGTGGTAAATCACTATGCTTATTTTTCATTCTAATTTAAAAGGAGAAAACAACTGCAATGAAATGTTTGACTCAAGTTATTAAAAATACGCTTCCTTTTTCGAAAACTGTATCCAACCTTTTACTAAGAATGAAGATCATTAAATAACGAACGAACAAATAAATCTATTTTACTTTTAAAACACAAATGTAAATAATTTATCGAAAGGATTGAATGATATTTTAAATTTTCAAGTTACGAAATAGTCTGTAACGATAAAGGAGCAATAATGGTCATTACAATAACAAATACTTTTTTCAACATTAGAAATGTACAGAAAAGTAACACAGCATGAAACTTAAAATTGTAGATTCATAGTACAGGTTCATAGTAATGTGCAATACAAATATGCATTTTCCCCTACGTTTTGCAATTTGATTGCTATAGAATTAATAATTTTGTTTTGATATCCTCGCGGCACACCAGTGGCCCATTCACGACCACCAGTGTCGCGGTATTTTCACTGATAGCTTCTCATTTTAGATTTTAGGTATATTTACAACAAAGGGGGGGGGTAGCGTGCACCTTTGCACCCCCTAAATCCGGCCCTGTCCAGAAGTTATGTAGCCCTATTGCATTCATGGAAATAAAAACACAATAGTTATAACTATGCTAAATTACTATAGGCTGCCAATTGCTCATTCAGAGAATTTATATGTTCACTTTATTGCAATATTCTTATACAAACTAGATATAGGCTACGGATAATAGTTTTATAGATACTAGATAATCAAATATTATTATTATTATTATTATTATTATTATTATTATTATTATTATTATTATTATTATTATTATTATATTTGAAGTACAATCAAATATCACGACATTAATTATTAGTTTTAATAAACTGAATTGAGCTGAAAATTAAATCTTGATCTCCTCAAAGATTAACTGTTAAATTTAATAAATGCTGGAATTGGTTTCAAGGCTGTTCCTGAGTGGATAATTTCTTCATAATAATATTAAAAGTTATAGAAAAATTTTCGAGGCGTTCGAGTCGAGTCGAGATTTTTATGAGCTGTCTCGACTCGACTCGTGTCTCGACTCGAAAATTCGAGTCGAGAAACACGTTTGTCTCGACTCGTCTCGAATTTTACAAAGTGTGTCTCGACTCGAATCTCGACTCAAATTCGAGTCTAGTCGAGTCGAGATTCGAGACATGTCTCGACTCGTGCGCATCCCTACATGTTACTGATCAACGATCACATGACAGATCTGTCATATAACAACAGAAAAAGAAGGAAGCTATTAAAAAGTGCCTCACACTATTTTTTATAGCCACTCTGTTAAATAAATACACATCCTAATTTGAAATTATACTTAATAATAATTTATACTCTCTTCTAGAATAGAGGCCGCGGTGGCTCAGTGGTAGAGCGTTCACCTCTGGTGCTTGGGGTCCCGGATTCGATCCCAACCCCCGCCAAGTGAACTTTGTGGTGGACAAACACCGTGTGCGTGGGTTTTCTCGGGGTTCTCCCACTTTCTTCATTCCACCAGTTCATTCATTACTCATCATCACCGTCTCCTTTAGCCTAACCGGCATAACCGTGGGACGTAAAACTCAAAGATTTCATTTTTTTTCTCTTCTAGAATAAAAGTTTTATCATGGGTGGATTATATTTTCAACGATTCACTATTCTACAGTGAAACACTCAGAGTGTCTATGGAAAAGGTCACTCACTATTTACAGCTTTTAATTAATATATTTTCACCAGACACAATCTTTCTTCAGGAAACTTGGTGTAACCCCCGGACGCCATTAAAAATAAGAAATTATCACTGTATAATCAAATTAGACATGATTCTCAGGGGGAATAACTGTTTGCATTAAAAAATATTCATTTCCAAACATTTACTTTGGATTTTGATTCCTTTCATTCTCATATTCAAGCAATAGGTATAATAATTCAAAATATAAAAGTGTTAAATATATACATACCACCTAAACTTCAGCCAGGTTCAAAATTTTTGGCACTTAGGCCTATTATTGGATAATAGTCATAATATAGATTCAATAATAGGCGATTTCAATGCTAATTCTAAAACTTGGGGGTCTAATAGAAACGACAAGACTGGAAAAATACTGCTACAAACGCTTTCAAATTCTACCTGTACATTCCTCAATGATGGTTCTCCTACTAGCATTTCTTTAAAATTCATATAGTACCAGATTTAACTTTAACCAAATATAGACATTATATAGAAACCGAGTGGTCTACATACTTTCATCCATGCAGCAGTGACTATCTCAGAATAATCTTTAAAACTCATTACTTTAGAACCACTGTAGAATCTTCACAAACTGACTTACCCGGAAGCAGTTCAAAATTACATGTTTGTTCTAATCTCAATTGGACAGATTATCAAAGAATAATTCAAGATGAGATCGCAACCACAACTCAACCGTCTGATATATTTAAATTAATTAAAACTATTTCATCATCGCTTAATAATCTGAGAAATACTATCAATAATGAAACTGTTGTCAAAAAGTCACATAACACTAGTAAACTCATCTAGGAGTGGAATACTTCTTGCCAACAACGTGTTAACGCTAGCTTTAGAGCATTCAAGAACTTTCTAAGACATAGCAGTCCTAATCACTTTTTTGGATATCAAAAAAGGCACAGACTAAACAGATTATTAATGAAGTCAAACGCCAAAGTTGGCAAGCATTTTATAATACCTTATCAGACCGTTCATCTTGATACAAGATCTTTACTTATTGGAAGAAATTTAAAAATTATCATTCAGGCTCGGATACTCAACTTTATTTTCATGATTTATCTTAAATGTAATCTTTTCATCAACAACTAATTCCATGTTCAACAAATAACAACCGCCTTCTTATTAGAGAATACTTGCTTAGTAATTCTTATCCAGAATTAGATTTCAGCATGAATGAATGAGAAACAGCCATGAACAATATTCATCGCAACATTGCACCTGGACTAGATGGAATCAGCTATAAGCATTATGAGAACTTACCACCACCAGGATTGCAAATATTACTCATATACTATAATCATAAATGGAATACTGATAACATACCTCAGGAATGGAAAATGGTATTAGTAATTCCAATACCGAAAACAAAAACATCAAGAAATTTAACGGATAATTTGACAAATTTCTCTACAATCGTTTGGCTAGAAAATATTTGAAAATTTAATACTCAATAGACTAAACTGTTTTTTTAGAATACCATCAAAAATTTGTGTTTAACATTACTGGATTTAGGAAAAAAAATTCAACATATGATGCTTTAGTTCATCTCATTTTGGATATATATAAAGCCTTTATTACCCGAAATTCACTGTTAGTAAATTCATTTGATGACAATGTTCTACTGGACATTTTTTTTAATGAAACACCTTCAAATCCCTGGGAAAATAATTTGAATTATTCACAATACTCTTATAAATCGCTAAGTTTATATAAAAGTTAAAAATACTTTCTCAATACTTCGAAGTGAGACAGCCTCAAGTCATGTATGTCTCCCTAGGCACCTCTAGATGAGATAGTTTCTCTGAAATCGGAACGGATAACAACCCTAATATTCACAACTTTGGATATGCTTGAGTTTAACACTACTTTCAGCACCGAGACTATAGGAGACATGAACCTAATACACTTTAAATCTGCAGTACATGCCACCCCAGCTCTACCATAACTGCAAGACTTGCATTTGCACGGGATGGTAATTCTGTCATAACTATATTATTTGAAATAAAAACTTCTTGTTGGAAACCGACTTCATAATGATGGTAGTTAAATTTACTATGCTGATCTTGTATTTCAATACTACATTGATATATAATGTTTAGCTCACATTACTTTGTCACATAGACAGTGCTAAAACAAATGGTCAAACAAATCCCAGCATGAATTACTGGATTGCTTTCAAATACGAGAACTCAATTCTCTAACAGTAGCGAACACCTGTTCCATTTAGTTAGTTATCACAGTTTGGATATGAAAACTACTCTCGTCTTTCTCACAAACAAGTCCCTTATCATTGACGGTGAAACAAGCATTTTTAAAAACATTTTAACAGTTGTAGAAGGAAAATCAAGAAATAAAGATAAAAGAGTTATGGTCACTGGAATTGCAAACTGATATTTCGAAATTGAAGCTCGATATTAAATTTATAAAAGTATTATCATCTTTCCTCTGCAAGTGTGTTTGCTTTATCTTTCATAACATAATAGATTATTATTTAAAGAGAAAACGGACACGGAGATTTTATTTGTAATGTTTAGGCCTTTCTGAGTGCGAGTGCGTCCCCCTTTTGTTGTTCATGGTAGGATAGCGTACTTAAAATCGTGGCTTTTAAGATTTGTTGTTTCTGGAGAAAGGGACGCAGTAAATTATGACATTGCGGATAGGTGCTGACTGCCACGGGTGCTGACTGCCACAGCCAATTATCGGTGCTGACTGCCACGAATGTGGCTGATTGCAAATATGAAGGTGCTGACTGCCACGACGGCGTGCTGACTGCCACGAGCCTGGGAGAAACTGTATTTGGAAAGAGAGGAATTAATCCCTCATACTAAATTTATGATTATTAATTAATTTAGTAGAGACTAATTAGGGATTAATTTAGTAATCATCACAGCAAATCTATGTGGCATCCTATAAGTTACAAAGTTGCTCACTAAGTGGAACGACATACGCTTGGATGTTTATAAAGGAATTGTCTTTTCTGTAATATGTACAATTTGCACATTTCATTGTTTATATTAATTGTTTTATTGCATTATTTAATTGATATGAGGGTCTGAAACCAGCTGACAAGGGAAGTTTGGGAGAAGCACTCGCCTGCAGAGAAATAAGCATGTCATTTGAAGGACCAATTCATGCTGATTACAACAGGTAATAAAACTCCTTTACGTTGAGAACTGTTCGAGATATTCAGCGTGGAAGTTTATATGAGAAAATGAGTGGATGCACGTTTCAATGCGTTAAGTATTCTCTCCCATGGCGAAGCCTGATGGTTTGAACTTGCTATTGCTTGATCACTGGGGTCCATCCACAGACAAATTGTCCATTACAAGTTGTATGACGGATGGCAAAGACCTAATGGTTGAGAAGATACCAAAGAATTGCACACAATTTGTGCAACCATTTGATGTGTTCTGATTCCGATCAATCAAAGATTATGGCAGATTTGTACATAATATGAAACTTCTTCATCTGGACGCTATAATGTACCAACGAAACAATCAAATAAAGTTCGTGTCCATACGAATCACTTCCGATCACCGCTATACATTGGATTGTTTCAGTTTGCGTTCTAAAAGGCAGGTTACGAACAAATTATAGGCCTATAACTTTTGAATCACTTGTCGAATTCGCTTTTTGGTTTGGTTCTGCGAACTGTTCCCTTGACGGATGCAACGCAATTGCACATATAAAATGTTCATGGTGCAAGGGAGTCTTTTGCATGCGTCATTTCTTCATAAAACAGAAGAACAACAGTGATCAATTTTCATCTCTAACCTATGATTATTGTGAACAATGTGATGACTAATTGTATCTAACAAACCCGTTAGTTATTGCGAAACACTTTTTTTGTCTGTTACTTCCGATAGCTTTCAATTCGCATATCAATATTCGTTACTAATTATGTTGTACTTAACGCGTATAAATGCGCAGATCCACATTTTCTCATATAAACTTCCAAGTTGAATATCTCGAACCGTTCTCAACCGTACAGGAATTTTATTAGCTTGTTGTAATTAGGGCTGTTCCGATAATCGAGTAATCGATAACAATTCGATAAAATTTCAAAACCGTTTCATCGATAAAGCATTTTAATTTTATCGAATTATCGAACTTTCGAGACTCCCGAAATGTTTGAGACTCGAAATGTTTGAGACTCGAAATGTTCGAGACTCCCGAAATGTTCAAGACTCTCGAAATGATCGAGACTCCCGAAATGTTCAAGACTCTCGAAATGATCGAGACTCCCGAAATGTTCAAGACTCTCGAAATGATCGAGACTCCCGAAATGTTCAAGACTCTCGAAATGATCGAGACTCCCGAAATATTCGGGACTCTCGAAGTGTTCGAGGCACTCGAAATATAGGAAACATTAGACAACTACGAGACACTCGAATTGTTTGAAAGCAGCAAATACAGAAATATATCAATATGATCGCATTTGTCGAGTCGCTTGAATATTTAGAAAAGTTCGGGATTATCAGAGTGTTCGAAAGAAACGATGTATTCGAGGTTATCATAGTTGTATATAATATGTATTACATACTGTATATGCAGAGTGTTCATTTTAAAACTTCTCTCCTTAGCAATGTAGTGGAGGAAAAGTTTTTCCCCCACAGATCTGTACAAGGTTTAAGCAGTCTGTCAGAAGAGAGTCACTTTGGCGATTGCGCCAATAACGGGGCAGGCAAAAAAATAATTTTACATATGATTTCGACAAATACAACTTTGTAATAACTTATCAGATGAAAAAAGTTGTTTGAATAGTTGGGCTGCAAGAAGAAATCATTGGAGAGGTGAAGGAACCAAACTGTTCATCACTACTTTTGATAATACCCGAAACTTCGATAATACTCGAAATGTTGACAATACCCGAAACTTTGATAATACTCGAAATGTCGATAATACCCGAAACTTCGATAATACTCGAAATTTCGATAATACCCGAAACTTCGATAATACCCGAAACTTCGATAATTTCAAATACTCGAACGGTTTCGAGTAACCGATGACAACTCGATAAATTTTCACTCCCGAAGTTCGATAGGTCTTCAGCCTTATCGAACACCCCTAGTTGTAATCAGCATGAATTGGGACTTTAAATGACATGCTTAGTATCTCTGCAGGCGAGTGCTTTATCCTGAACTTCCCTTGTGAGGGACAGCCAGCAGTGCTTTTTTGATGGAACTTTCAAGAGCTGCTCGAAACAATTTGCGCAGCTGTACACAGTTCATGATGACATAGGGAGTTTAAGTGAGAATACACAAATCCTACCAATTTTGTACGCACCGCTCCCTTACAAAACTGAAGTACACTCATGTCCAAAATTATTGTCGCATATCTATAACTGTCTTCTTGTAAGAATATAATTTGATAATTTTGCAGAGTACTTTTAATACTGATATGTGTATAATCAGGAAATGTATATTTGTGGTAAATTTCACAGGGAAAGAATTATAAATGCGAAAATCATAATGAGTAAAAGAAAATGTAACTAATGGACAAGAAAAAATTATTTTCGGTTTATTGTTCTTATTTACTGCTCTTTTGACATGAAATTTACCACATACTTGTCTTTGCCGATTATACACATACTAACATTATAAGAAATACCGGGCGAATTCGTTATCAAATTATAATACTAGAACAACATATTTATAGTCATGCGACAATAATTTTGGACATGAGTGTACATACAGAGACCTGTTTACCTTTGTTAGGTGTTGGTCTGAACAACACGATCCTAAGGTTCATCACGTTTATTTCATGCTTCTTGGCGTCCGGTAATGTTACGTCTAGCAACTTTCTCTCAGGCTCGTGGCAGTCAGCACGCCATCGTGGCAGTCAGCACCTTCATATTTGCAATCAGCCACAGTCGTGGCAGTCAGCACCGATAATTGGCTGTGGCAGTCAGCACCCGTGGCAGTCAGCACCCCACCGACATATCACGGGGCGGCAAATTGCCTAGGGCCGGCCCTCTGACTACATGTACTTTCATTGAGAATCAAACGCGCGTTTTCTGCTCCAAAAAGGCGTACGCTAATCATAAATCACGAAGGATTTAGTACGTTAAAATACTTCTAAGTATTATTGATTACTTTTGGTATATTTTAATTCAAATGTTTGACATGTTTTCATTCATCTTTTACTCGTTTCCAGCAGGGGCGGATCCAGGACCGACTTCTGATGGGGGGGCGGTGGGTTGTCTATTGCTACTTTTAAGGGCTCCAAACTTTGGGATGGATTTTATTTATGTATATAAAATAAGAAAGCTTCCTCTTCTTGGGGGGGGGCAATTGCCCCGATCGCCACCCCCTGGATTCGCCCCTGGTTTCCAGGAATAAACTTCTGATTTTGCGTCCGTGTGGTAATTGCCATAATTTTACTAAAACAAACATTATTAATGTACATTTCCACTCGTAAAATGCTAGTATACACCTAACGAAAAGGGCCTTGAACTTAAAGAATGCATTTTCTTAACGAAGAAAGATAGAAAAAGAGCAAATTCTTCAATACAGCTAATGAATACTACCGTTATTACGTTTCACTTTTCATTGTAAATTATACTCGGCGGAAACGTTGACGTTTTCAAAGTGCTGGTTAAATACAAAATTACTTCTTTTTTACGGCGTAAATTATGTTCATTTACATTTCTTAAAGAAACAAAAGAAAATATGCTTATTCATTACACTTAAAGTCATATCTTTGAAGAAAACTATTTAGTAATTAAAATACATTAATTTTCATGGCTGTTGAGAGTGAATTCTGTGTGTTTATATATATATATATATATAAAGATATGTCGCTATATACGTAATAACTGCAGCCTTAAAAAATTACCTGAGAATGTTCTCACGGGGTACAGTTGTTGAAGACTATGTACAGTGAAGTACTACACAAAAGTGAAAGTTATTTTTTTTCCCTATTTTTTCTCTCTCTCTTTCTGTTCTCAGTGAACATAAGTAAGTGCAATTGTATTTTTAAAGCATAAGTTCTTGTGTGTGTTTCTCTATGTGTCTGAGAAATAGATGGAATCTATACAAAGCACTATCTTAAATATGAAAAAAAAAAAAAGGGTACTTTATCAAGATGTAGATAACACCTAGTAATTATTGTAGATTTCCAGCTAATGACAGTCTATTATTGCTCGCATTGCATTTGCATTCTTCTAACAGACATTTTGTAATTTTCACTTAATCTACACTTAATTAGGTGCGTAATTATGCATTATCTACTGATGGATTCTGAACATGATTTCATACTTTTAAGTAACTGCTATAATAGGCCGAAGGAAACTTCGTAATCCAGTTTCACAAACTGTGTAGTTTACATGACTCACAGAGAGTATCACGAAATATTTCGAAAGTTTCATTGAAATTATACTTGGTCTACGTTGTTTCAAGACTACGAAATATTCAGAAAATTTCACTGAAATGATATTTAGCCTACAATGTTTCAAGGTTAAGAAATATCTGGAAAGTTCCACTGAAATTATACTTAGCCTACTTTGTTTCGAGGCAATGAAATATTTGGAAAATTTCCCAGAAATGATACTTAGCCTACGTTGTTTCGAGGCAATGAAATATTTGGAAAATTTCACAGAAATTATACTTAGCCTACTTTGTTTCGAGGCAATGAAATATTTGGAAAATTTCCCAGAAATGATACTTAGCCTACGTTGTTTCGAGGCAATGAAATATTTGGAAAATTTCACAGAAATTATACTTAGCCTACTTTGTTTCGAGGCAATGAAATATTTGGAAAATTTCCCAGAAATGATACTTAGCCTACGTTGTTTCGAGGCAATGAAATATTTGGAAAATTTCACTGAAACGATACTTAGCCTACGTTGTTTCGAGGCCACGAAATACTTGGGAAGTTCCACTGAAATGATACTTAGTCTACGTTGTTTCAAGACTACGAAATATTCAGAAAATTTCACTCAAATGATATTTAGCCTACATTGTATCAAGGCCATGACATATCTGGAAAGTTCCACCGAAATTATACTTAGCCTTCTTTGTTTTGAGGCAGGGACGGCGCCAGGAACGCTTGATGGGGTGGGCGGAAAGAGGCGGACCTAGTTGCTGGGTGGGCGGACAACGAAAATGAGAACTGGGCAATGTAGACATTTTTTGACAATAATTAAATTTCAATTTTTATACTCTTTAGTTAGCTAAGGCTCAGACCGAAATAGGGGAGAAACAAGGATGTGGAACATCTGTGTTGGTCTTATAGAAGGTGCCATTCCAGAATTCACCTGGTAAGACTGAAGAAATGCAGGACTTAGGATGGGCTGCGGGAGTTCGTGGCAATATGCTCGACCTACCGAATTCCGCGTGGCACACACACTACCTCTACTTTCAGCTTTTTAAATAATAATAACGGTGTGTTCTGTGTAGTCGAAGAAGTTCAAGACTGCTTTAACTCCTCTCCCTCCAAGAATGCACATGAATGCATAGAAATAAAAGAAGGTTCAAACAACGCAGACTAACAGATAATACTCTACTTTTCGTTAATAACATAAAATACACAATAAGTAGGTAAAGTAAAACAAGGATAAAATAGGCTGCTGCAAACATTTTTATCTTTGAAGTATTTATTACAAGAAAGCAAGAGGCAAAAAATATAAATGAGTAACTTCAGAAGCAATGTTGTCGTCTTCGCTCTCTCCAACATCTAGTTCATTTTCACTTTCCTCGAAATCGAACACTTCAAATTGCGAATCCTGGTTGTCACATGTATTTGTATTTTTTGTCTTTTTCCCCATTGAAGAAGAAGGATTGTCACTAACATCAACGGATTGAAAATCGCGCTTCTTTGAACACGAGAAAGACACCGAGCCTGAGAAGAAATCGCTAAATTTTTTCGACATATTAGCTGAACAAGTACCGACCGCCAAGACTTCTGAACGCAACAGAGATCAACTCAACAATGCTATAATAAGGGTTTTTACAAATCTGTTTAATGCCACACGGGTAAGACATGTGGTACATTGCTGTAAACAATTGCAAGTTGGAACCCTCTTATAAGAAGCTATCGCGCCAACACAAAGCAAGGGCGCCGATTTCTCTGTAAATTTGGGGGGGGGGCATTCAGATGCAGAAGGCATGCATGAGGATTTTAAGACAAATTGAATTCAAATTATGCCAAATATTGTATATTCATAAATAAAATGCGGGGGCGCACATGGGCTTTGGGGGAGCCCGGGCGCCCTTGACACAAAGCACTACCCTCCTCCCTCTCTTTCTCAAAATGAGACAATAGATAATACTGGCCAGCTCTGTCCATTATTTAGTTGGCTTTTTAGAAAGCACTTTTTTTTTTTTTTTTTCAGTGCAGCACATACAAACACTGGCGTTTCAATAGCACGATTGTGCGTGTGTGTTAAACTTCAATTCATTAATCACGACTTTTGGCATCATTATATTACTACAAGTATCTGTCTTAAAATCATTGTCCATTGCAGAGTTAGAGTCATAGAACCTATTACATTACAATCGAAAGTAATACCTATTGCTTGTGAAGTACAGGATGTCACCTTCAGTGCCGGATTTGCGTATAAGCTAAACAAGCTATAGCTCTCTTGGGGGCCCCAAAAATTTTAAAGAAAAAGTGGCTGTAATGTCATTTCCAAATAATAAGAAAAAGCAAATAAGATAAAACGCACATACAACAACGGTGTTTTGTACTGTTATGTATTAAGCTCTCATGAAGCAAGTAATAGGGCCCTGTTTTCCAACGCGCCTGCAATGGGATTTCTGTTGCCCAGTCCCGCTTATAATGGAACCCTCGTTTCCCAGCTCCGCTTGTAATGGGGATTTTGTTTCAGAGCCCCATTTGTAATCGGGACCCTGTTTTCCAGCCATTACACTTAGCTACTTTAATAAGACTTCACAGCATAAGTGATACAGTATCTTGTATGCGGATAGAACTCTAGTGCTGCGAAATAATAGTAAAATATAAAGGAATTACAGCCCTAAGCGGCAATAATCTTTACATCGCGAAATTATAGCTATTTTATTTCGCTGTACGTAAGTATGAAAAGTAGTTTGCAGAAGTATTTTCATAACTTTCAGAACTTGGCACTGATTTTCATAGTGATCTATAGAGTTGAGTTGATTTTGAGTTTAACGTCCCTTTCAGCAGCGAGGCTACATGAGACGGGACCTACTGATTAACGTGGAATCCAAACCACATGAGCTCCCACCGGGAATCGAACCCGGGTCTCCCACGCCAAAGGTGCGTACGCTAACCGCTTAGCCACGGAGGAGCTCATATAGTGATCTATAGAGTGCGATAATGGATCACTAAAGGCAGGGGCGGATCCAGGTGCGGAGAGGTCTACGATCCCAGTTTTTTGAGTGACAAAAATAATTTAAGCCATTACTTACATATTTTTGAAAGTTTAGAGTAAACTCACGATATATCTATCATAATCTGGGTTTTAGTTGCCCCTTCTCCAGTTTAAACGTTTCAAAGTTCGCCTCTGGTTCCAGCGAATTTGTGTCGTATTACACCTTGTGTAATCTTAGAGGGTTGCATTCCATTTTGAGTTACTCCAGTAACCTGACCTGGAAAAAGCTCACACGATTAGTTGAGCTTCAGGCAGTAATTACCAACCCTGGATGATATTTAGACTGTATTTACTTACACGGATCCCTGGAAACGTTTCAAACTTTACCAAACTGAATAGAAACAACTTGAAATGAGAAATGATGCGGTCTCCACATATTGTAGAAGCATGGCGTGGAGCGTGGATCATAGTTGGTGCAAAAAGATCGGCAAGGGACTTTATTGGTACCAAATTAAACTACCGCTAATTTTACAAATTTTACAGTTTTTCTGTAATGTATTGAAAACAGTAAGTTAAGTTAACGAAATATACACGAAAACGTATTTACTTAATAGATATGTATTAGGTCCATAAATTACCATATAGCATATATTCAAACAGAAAAGGCGAAATTTTGTCGCTGAAAAAGAATGCTAGAAATAAATTGGCCCCATTATCTTCAATAGCTTAGGGCCCCATCAAACCGAAATCCGGCACTGGTCACCTTTATTCTTCTTCTTCTGTTGCAGGGGTGTCATTTCAGACTTCGCTTGAGGGGGCAAGAACACCAACAACATAAGACTTTCACAGTTTGCACTAGTATATTAGTAGACAATCGATAAAGTATATGCATTCCTCAAAATCTTGCGGGGGGCAATTGCCCCCTCCTGTCCCCCTTTAATGACACCCCTGTTCTGTTGGGGTGGGCGGATGGGTGGGCGAGGCCATCCATCGGGTGGGCGGTTGCCCACCCCCGCCCACCCTTAGCGCCGTCCCTGTTTTGAGGCAATGAAATATTTGGAAAATTTCACTGAAATTATACTTAACCTACGCTGTTTCGAGACCACAAATACTTGAAAAATTTCACTGAAATAACACCAACTACCCTATTCCGGTTTTAGTAAAGAGATTAACTGGAGATGACATGTATACTTGAAGCACTTAAGAGGCCTTATCACTGCGAAATTAAAATACCGCTAATTTTACAGTAATTATGTGATATCTTCAAATAGATAAAAGATAATCGAAATGTGGAACAAGACCACCCTAAACAGTATTATTTTGCGTGAGATACCGTTATGACGACTCATTTATCTGCTTTCGATTTCCAGCCATTTAGAAAATCGGCATTTATTTTCGCGTTTCTAAATAACAACAAACGAAAAGCTACTAGGTGACTCGTGATAACGGTAACTCATGCAAAATAAAATCGTCTAGGGAGATCTTGATCCACTTTTCGATTATTTTTTTATCTATTTGAAGATATCACATAATTACTGTAAAATTAGCGGTATTTTAATTTCACAGTGATAGAGACTCTTAATTGAACGCAGAAAACCCCTCCTCGCTATCTACTATCGTTTTTATTCGATAGTAATCAACGTTAAAACTGGAGGTGATTGATTTCCGGTATGAATAGAGAATTTAGACAGAAGATGGTACGTAGTCTTAGGACGCTAAATCGATTTCAGAAGAAAGTTTCTCACTATATGTTATAATTCTTGCGCTATATACTCGTAGATCAATATTGAGACTGGAAGTTGTAGTGAACTTTTCTATCACTTCTGGGTTTAGTAGATAGTTAAGCACAGTGTCGTAACTAAAGGCTTGGGGGCCCTCCCACAGACAGCGTGGTGTAGAGCCCCTTACTACGTCTCACTTCACTATTTAGGGCCCTCCTGATGACTTGAGCCCCCCTGCAATGCGGGGTCTGCGGGGTCCTTATTTACGCCATTGGGGTGGAGATAAAATGTACTGTCGGGATGTTTAATCGATTGCAGAAAATCGTTTCTCGCTATCTATTACCGTTTTTACTCTATACTGATCAACGTTAAAACCAAAAATGATTGATTTCTAAATTCATTTCTAAATTCTGACCCTCTATATCCTGGTCAAAGTTGATCCGATTGTGATTTATCAATTAGTTTTATAGATATTTTGTTTTTCGGGCGGACAGACAGGGTAAATAGACGTCTATATAAAGGAATTTTGATAAAATGAAAAATGAAATGAAATCTTTGGTTTAACGTCCCACCATTACCCCCTTTAGGCTAAGGGAAACGCTGATGAAAACAAGTGAATGATGATGGAAAATTTGGTGGAATGATAATGTGGGAGGAAACGGAAGTAGCCCGAGAAAACCCAAGGACACGATGTCCACCACGGGTTTACTTGGTCGGGGATCAAACCAGGGACACCATACCAGAGGTAAGTGCACTACCACTGAGCCACGGTGCCCTCAATAATTATATATAATATATAAATAAAAGTGGACCCCTCGTGATACAGAATCATTCTGATACCTTCTAGGAATCGAGATGTGACTAGACTTCTACAACATAAACAGGACAAGATGAGAAGCCCATATTTCTCGTCACGTTGGTAAACTACATTTAATGTTGTTGTAAATCAATAGTGCACTGGTATATAGCCAGTAATATCGCAAGAATTGAGTATGGAAGAAAAAGTCAATGGATGGTTAGTATTTCATCACCGTTTCTTAACCCCTTTCTGTATGATTTTTTTTTTATTTTAGCGAAAAAAATCAGTATTGGAAATCCTCATATGAGAACTTGTAAAATGAATTAAAACTTGAATTTTAGATTTTTCACTTAATTCCGACGAGAAATAAGTATGTGCCATATATGACACACTATGCAGTAAGGTAAACTTTCCTAGAAGTGTGCAGAGAATGGATCTTGCCATATACTGTATATCACTTCATACAGTAATATCTATACTATACTTCAGGCCTACTATATTTAAACTATACTCTCAGTTCTTTGGAAAAAGTGCACACAATGTTTCGCCAAAATAATATTTTCACTGACAAAAGTCCACTGCTTCACAAAAACCACATGTCAACGTTTAACCACCTAATTCAACACACAAAGAACATTCTAGATGGCACCAAAATCTCTTATTCATACGCGTCAATATCTCACACAGCAGACGAAACAGTTATTTGGCGCCTTTGATAAATCACACAAAAGCAAAAGCGAAGAAAGGGGATGTGTCATTTATCATTTTCTCTTAAGTGTCAACGTTGAAACCGGAATTACTAGTAACTTTTAACCTCTTATAATTTCGGTAAAGTGTCGCAGGTGGTAATGATGCGTTCTTTGAGACGTTGAACCGTTTACAAAATACGCTTGTCACTAATTTTTACTGTTCTTGTTCTATGTCGATAAATGTCGAAATTGGAAATGATTGGTTTCCACTACTTCCGGTTTGACTAGAAGGTTAGCCCAGCATATGTAATCTATTCGGTGGTGAATCGATTGCAAAATAGACTTCTTTATTAAATCTATGGAAATCAATATTGAAACCGGAAGTAGTGGTAAATTTTAACCAGTTTAGGTTTAGACAATGTTGAGGATGATGACAATATCATCGCTTTTATTCGATGGCGGAAAATTTTGAAGCCAGGATCGGGTAATTTCAACCACTTTCGGTTTGAACAACCTGTTAATGGAGATGGAAACAATTCTTTGGGATGCTGAATCGATTTGCACAAAACCGCTTCTTGATACTGTTTACCGTTTTTGCTGATACCGACAGACAGAAGACAGACAGACGGATGGATGGATCATAACGGTTGTATAAGACTCGACATTTATGCATAGTATGGTTTGGAAGTCTAATAATACAAGATACCCGGCTGGTTGTGATCCTGTAGCAAAACAATTGGCGGCAATTACAGGATATTATACAGGATTCAAAAACTTATTTGAGATTTCAGTGGCGTAGACTTAGGTAAGGAACAAAATCTGCATGTCCAGCTATCCTTATATACAGTACTATAAAGAAACGACATTTCTGTATTTATATAAGTCACCAATAATAACATATGGCTGCAGCCTATATATAAAATTGTTTTTTTTTTTTTTAATTTTTTAAAATATGCAACTTGACTAAATCTTGATAACTTCAGTTCCTAAAATAACGAATACATGTACTAAGCTTTCTTTAAAATACTTCTGGATAGGCACAAGAAGAATACACTGAAATCAGGCGTGTGTGTAGTCATTAATCAGGCGTGTGTGTACAAATAAAGTACAGTAAATAGCCATTAACATGGTAGGAGTCATAGCCTAAATTTGCCGCCGAATGGATGGGGGAAGCATGCAGTATTCTCAATTGTACTTCGAGCTCCCTTGTGATTAAGCGATTAACGTACGTACCTTTGGCGTGGGTCACCTGAATTAGATTCCCGATGAGAGCACATGTGGTTCAGAATTCACGTTAAGCTGTAGGCCCATCTAATATAATTCTCGCTGCTGAAAGAGACGCTAAACTAAAAATCAAACCAAATCCACCTGTACTTCCTGCACGAATTGTTTCGATAGGGTCCACAGACTGCGTTACATATGAAATTTGTGATGGTTACCTATGTTTTGCATTAACTTACAATTATTATAATGAAAGAGTAAACTAAACCTTTTGTTTAAATTTCCGCAGGAAGCAGTTTTGAAAGATCAAACAGATCAAGGGTAAGCAACAAGGGTGCCGATCCTGGGGGGCGGGGGCACAGACCCCCAAAGCTCATGTGGGCCCCCTATTGTATTTATGAATATACAATATTTGACATAATTTTGACATTTAGACATTTGATTGACATTTTCCTTACATATATACCTTCTGCATCTGAAGCCCCCCCAAATTTACAAAAAATCGGCACCGTTGGTAAACAAGGTAAGGAAACGTATTTACAAGAAAAATAAACTGAACTACAAACTGACATATGCTTTGCTTAGGTCTACCTAGGAACGTATTGTTTCAACCTAAAATCTGACTCTTGGACCTTTGTGCTTAGGCTGGAAGCAGAACTGACAAAATTACTTGACTCACGCATACTCTGATAACCCGAGCTTTGTTGCCACAGATGTTTCTTTTCAGCTTTCAGCACAAGATTTTAGACGGAGCACAGTCAGGCGATCTGTGCAGCCAAAGTCATTTTGAAATGGCAAGATTTTCTAAGAAAGACAATTTCTTGCATGCTGGTAACTTCTTGCATAGCTGATCAGTAGCACCATTGTGCTCAAAATAATAATTACAGACTTCTCATCGTCCAGCTTGTCTACAAGTTAGTTGAAGATTCCCATTTAGACTTCTGTATCTATTGTTGCTCAAAGAAGACTCGATCAATAATACGACATCTTGGTAAAGCGCATTGTACGGTACTTCAATTTGTTCATCATGAAGAGGTGTTTCGTAACTAATGAGAGAGTCCTCAGTAACCCGAAGTCGAAGAACTGGATATAGACCTAGTCAATTATTTCTGGGTGTACATTGACAAACTACTAGAACCAATAACAAAAAGTTAGTTTCATTTCACATTGTCAAAATTACGATAGTCTTCGAAAGTATGCGAATTTAATATTAAAACCGGACGTACGTAGTTCTATAACTTCAAGTTGTTCTACAGGCATAAAATGAGATGGAACTTGTTCTTGAGACATTGAAGCCATATCAAAAAGTCATTTCTCGCTCTTATCTGTCTTGCTATGATACGATGATAATCAAAAGTAAGGTATCCTACTTTTTAGAAATACAAAGAAACGTTTACTTCAATAACGTTCGCATCATTTTAAAGCTTGTACATTTATCTACCTTTCTACGTAAACAACATTTTGGTCGATGCATTTTTGTAGGCACTGTGGCAGTATTTCTAAGTGCTCGTCATACCAGCTCACCTCCATGTACTTGAGGAAACGTCGAACTTTATTTTCACCTCCTCGTCGTCGCTGAAGTACGTTCCAGCCAAATGTTCTTTCAACTTTGGAAGAAGGTGCTAGTCATCGGTGGTTTCAATCTTTGCAACTGTCTGCTCGAAAATTGATGTCTTCTGCTCCTTTCTTCGTTGTGGGCTTCAGTGCGAGTAGCTGCAAACTCGCTACACCACTTGCGCACGTTTTAGACTTCCATGCACGGGTTGCGATACACTTCCATCAGTTAGAGATAAATTCCAATCGGTTTATCGCATTTTGTATTCAAAACCCATACAGCTGAGCGAACTTCACACTTAGCAGTAGCGCTAAGCGGGAGTTTTATTACAAATTTCTACCAAGCCAAGGCTCAGCGTTCCAGTCAGGTACGCGCAGGCTTTTTTGCGAGTGTGAGAAACAAAATTACAACAGTGTTCCCAAGAGCTGCACGAACAGTTTCCTTGCGACCCCAGGGTGTTGGAGACCTTACTTTAAGGGCTACTTTCTTGCTTTTTGGCAAACGAACGGACGGACATCGCTGTTCTATAAGATTTCTTACACATATGCGCATCATAGTTTTAGATCTTTTTATTTTGTCTGAGATTTCAGTTCTTGTACACCAATAAGAGGAAATATGTAATCTCTAACAATGTTACCGTGTTTCTCATACGTGAACGTCCGTACGTCAGTAATAAATTTCATAAAAATAGTTCGATTTTCATAAGAAAGAATCAGGGACCGAGAGCAAATAAGAAACCCTGTACAACTGAATCAATGATTTAATGTTTTCGAGATAATCTCAATTATTGCTCAGTTCTTCATGTAAGCGTACAATGACGTAATTTATTTTGATAATTGAGAATGTGTCAACAATTCCACAGACAATTTTCACTAACTATAAGTCCTAAATTATTATACTAAGATTTTTTGGAGCATAACTTGGTTTCGTAATAATTTGGAGAATGGAAAAGAGCTCCCAAGATAAAATTTGTCAGTAAGGGATTACGAAGGACGACATGGTTAGGAAAGTTAATAAAGATTTGGAGGTAATTGGGAGATCTGAAACGAAAATTGATAAAAGAAAGGGTCATTAAGAAATATCTAAGGGTTAAAGACGATTTATAATTACGACAGAACATCTGAGGGTAAGTTTGAGTGAGGTTCGTAGGAAAATAATATACTGGTAAAAGAAACTACCTTGAGTCTGAGCTTAGAAGAGGACTAATACATAGCTACTGTACGTAATATACGTTAACACATACGTTTTATTTTATCATTCCATCAACATCCACTATAGGTTCTCATTGCTTCTATTATGTTCAAGGCAGATACGTGGGACACATATTCATTATGCCTTCATTGTGGGTGTTTCTTACATAAGTGCAAACTACAGTTGTATTAGATAGAAGGTATAATTCAAGAGCTTTCTCAACAACGATCCCGAATACCATTTTTAAAATAATTGTATGCATTGTGCAGCGATGACGCAAAAAAAAAAAAAAAAAGTTTCTCTTAATTCATCTTCATCTTATATTTTACATCCTTTTTCCTCAAGCTTTTCTCAATATGTTAACTTTCGATTTGGGTTCCACAATAAGAACGTATTGTTCCTAAAGCGAATACAGTTGTATCTTATCAAAATATCATCTAGTTAAAATTTTTTTTCTTTTATCTAAATACACAAAATATTAGGAAACATCAAACATTTTTTAGATATTAGGATCTAATCGATACACGAAAACTTGGGGAAAATGACAGACCAACAAGGGTGCACGAAAACTCTTGAATAGTTTTTCCTAGACATTTCCTCGACATTTCGTTCTTGAGCTATAGCTCTTTTTATTTAATCCCGTCCAATTTCCTACGATCTGTAACTTTGATTTGATGCAATTGTGAACTAACGTTGATCTATACATTTTTTTCGTGAGGGGATTCACATCTCAAACTTGTTTGCCGTTGTTTCCGAACATCCTGTATGGGCTGTTGATACAGTTGTAGAAAGACAACATTGCTGTAGAACACCCCACCCGATTTCACTTACTTCCTCTACTTACTCTTAAATTCTAATTCTTATTCGTTGGTTCATACACGAATAGTTGTTGGTTTGTTTAATTTATTGATATGTCTTTAATCTTTCCATTCCATTACAGTCTTCTTGAACACCCAACTTTAGTTTTCCGTTCCATATGAAAAAGCCTTCCCTAAATCAACGAGGGGACTCACTATTTTCATTATCTTTAGAAATCTTTCTTCCATATCCTACTAAGACAATGTAATTCCATTACACTTCTTCCTCCTAAACCCAAATTGTTCTTCTTCATATTTGTGTTCGGTCATGGAGTTCACTCTACAATATTCACAGCTGAACTTTTGTATCATGTTTGCGTTAGTTAAGCTGTGTCACATCCTTTACGGCATTCAATGCTTTGTCAAATGGAAACACTACGTTTCGAAGAAATTTTTTAGTTATTCTCCGATTTTATTTACATATTCCGTTTAAAATATTTGGAGCATTTCTTTCATTTCTTCCTCTCCTACATTATAAATTAACTCTTCATATATTAACTATGCCGGTTGTCTCCCTATTCTTGATCTTGCTGAAAACTATCCTGAACTCATTTCTTATGTATATCGCTGATTCTTTAGCACACGTTCATTTTTCACTTTCATACAATTTTTCAATCCATTATTTAGACCTGAAATTTAATGTTGGATTAGGCTTTCGCGTCCTTTCAGCATCGAGGCTATATGAGATGTAAATTTACAAATTAACGCGGGAACGGGAAGACAAGTTTCCGCTTGAAATTTTGCCCGTGTCTTCCGCACCAGGAGAAAGCGGAGTTCCATCTGAACTTCAGTTTGCTTACTTATGCATTTTCCATTATTACAAGATACGTTTTTCCTGGATTTCTTCCAGTTTTCCTTGATTTTCATCTTTTTCTTTCGTTTATATTTCCTTCATCATAATATTTAAATATTTAGCATATTTCTCTTACTTTCTGTTTCAATTTGCAATTTTTTTGTTTAAATTCTATATTTCCTTTATCCTTTTTCCATGTAACTTTGTTTTCACACCCTTCTTTCCTTCATTGTCCTTAACATATCTCATACAACTCATTCGTCTTAATCTTCTCTTCATAATACTCTACCGTTTCAGATGTAACCTTATAAACGCATAGTTTGAAGTTTTCTCATCTCCCGTTAGTTTCTGCTTCTGATTCTTCTTAATTTAAAAAAAAAAAAAACTTTTCTAATGAATATAGTTTCATTGCCCCATATTTTAAATTTCCAATATCTAACTTCATGCTTAGTAGCTTTTTTCGTAGTCATGTATGTCAGTTAGATGCTTACCTCAGTTATTGTAAGCGGTTTGGGTACAAAACCTCGCGGCCAGAACCTCGCGGACCAAAACCTCGCCTGGCAAAAACCTCGCCTGGCCAAAACCTCGCCTCCCAAAACCTCGCGGCCCAAAATCTCGCCGGGCCGAAACCTCGCCTGGCCAAAACCTCGGAGCCCAAAACGTCGCGGGCCAAAATCTCGCCTGGCCAAAACCTCGCCACACAAAACCTCGCCGGGTCAAAATCTCGTCTTCCAAAACCTCGCGCCCCAAAATATCGCCATATCCAAAATCTCGCCTGACCAAAATGGAAATGTTCCAACAGATGATAAGGATGACGGTATAAAAGACGCTGTTTCAGAAGAAGTATCACGGATATTTGACCAAGTCCCGCGATACCATATGAAAATTCTATTTCTGTATTAGAGGATTTCAATGTGAAGGTAGGGCGACTGGATGTTTTTAAACTGGTTATAGGGAAATAAAGTCTGCATAAGAAAAGTAATGACAACTAACGGAGTTAGTTTCGTGAACTTTGGAACATCCAAAAACTTAACATTTTAACAAAAATCTAATAATATTTATGAAAGTATGAAATAATATATGAGTTTTTACGACGGCCCTTGATTATGTCCTGTAGGTTAAAGGAGACGTAGACGACCAGGATGAAGGAAATGATCGAATAAAGAAAGTGGGAGGAAACGGGAATAACCCGAGAAACTCCCCGCACACGATGTTTTGTATATTATTATTATTATTATTATTATTATTATTATTATTATTATTATTATTATTATTATTATTATTATTATTATTATTATTATTATTATTATTATTATTATTTGTAATGTGGAATTGCATATTAAGAAACTCATTGGGTAAGTTTTAAAGAAAAGTTTCATTCGCGGCGAGGTTTTGGCCACTCGATGTTTTGGGTGGCGAGGTTTTGGCCCGGCGAGATTTTGGGCAGCGATGTTTCGTCCGCGAGATTTTGTCCGTATCCCATTATAAGATCACCTTTTACGGTTTTTTTTAGATCATCTTATGCGTTGTTTAGACTGTCTCGAAACCTATCCCGTATCACTAACTCGACATAACTTGATCACTAGCTAAATTGGAAAGGTAACATTTCTAGTTATTCAAATAGGAAGGCAATAACTGTTCTGAAAATGTAATATTTGTCGTGAAACTAAATTATCATTTAAAATTTATGAAAGAACTAAAATTTTATTTAACTATATACAACATTTATTGAGTCAACTTAAATCGAGGGAGAGAATGTTTAAAACCCACAAATTCTATCCACAAATTTCTTACTTCAAAAATTTTGACACGATATAATAGTAACGTAAGAATGAATTCTGAGAATAATGATTTTAAACTAATATCATACCTGTTTATGGATTTAATTTTGTAAATTGATATCTCGGAAGATAAGGATAAAATGCTTTCCGAATAGAGAATATATGTAAAGGTCCTATATCTGTTTCTTGGTTTCTGGTACATTTTGTTTCTTCTTGCCTGCCAGATTGAATTTAAACAATCAGTAAAACACGTAACTTGTAGGTACTTGATAAGATGCTTAGGCAACCAAAATGACATTTGAGATGTAATGGTTGCATAATGTACACTTGTTGGGAACAACTGCAATATCAGTTTGAAAACTAACCAAGGCGATGAGCTCCGGACTGAACATAGGACTCACAAGTATTGGATGCTGTCAATACACTTTCTTAATTGTAAAAACCAGTACAGTCACAAATGATACTGAAACAAGAAAGTTATAAAAAGTAAAAAAAAAACAATAATTTCCGTTTGTTTTATCAACAATCCTGCTTTTTATAGAGAAGAGCCTTCGTATCAAAACTTCGGCTTTTTCATCTCTATTTGGAATTGATATCAAGATACCGCTCAAACCGCTTTGAACTCTTATAACAGGATCTCGTGGCTATGACTATGAGAAATATAGGGTCTGCAGTGAAATTTCTGGTAAGTACCTCAACCGAGAAGAGTGAATCCTAGCCTGAATTATGAATCAGCATTGTTGGAGATATTTTAAAAATTCGGGAAGAAATTTTACGTTTACAAATGCTAATAATGCTAATGATGTTTTATATAAGTATACAGGGACAGGGGGCATGTGCAAGTGTGCCTCATAACGGAAAATAGCAATAAACAGTATAAAGATAAAAAATATTTGTTTGTTTATCAATTTTCATGATTCAAACCAAGGATCTTATAAAATAGAGGATCTGCCCGTATGTATCTTCATCCTATTAAATGAATGAAGCCAAAAAACAACGGAGCACCGGCACGTCTGATTGGCTATTCTCATTTTCGCCATCGTCTGGTTGGCTACTTTCGTTTCCGCCATGATTGTTGGCTCAAAACATTGCGATGCTATTGAGCGGAATGGACAGAGTAGGGGTGGCGAAACTATGACGTATGGCTTCAAGATTTTGTTGTAAGGGCAGATCCTCTATTTTATAAAATCCTTGATTCAAACGGTATTTAAAAGAGGTTCTTATACAGGGTGGTCCGGAAGAGGGCATATCCCCCTTTAGTTTCAACAGTTTAGTATTAGTTATGGTAGAAGGTCTGTACACAGTTCCCTTGAAGTCTTAAGAGTCATAAACATCGATATGTTCACCATTCATGTCGTAACACAGCTGAATTCTGCGCCAAGTTCTCGCAGATGTTTTACGTAGATACTCCGGAGTCACGAGGGTAAAAGCGTGTTCCATAGCTGCTCGTAATTCCTGCGTTGTGTGATATCTAGTGTTTCTTACTTGTTGCTTTATGAACCCCAAGAGAGCATTGTCTGGTGTCGTCAGATCGGGACTTCTTGGAGGCCAGGCATAGGGAGCTGGTGAAGATGCACAATCTCTTCCAATCGAGCGGCCAGAAAACGTCTGATTTAGGTAATTGCACACGTGAGTCGCGAAGAGCAGAAAACCAATAAACATGGATAGCAATGTTGCCAGAAAATGCCAAGCAATGTTAGCAGACAATGCCAAGCAATGTTACCAAACAAATTTGGGTAAAACCTAAAACCGTCAGAAAACACCAATTAGGGTTACGCCCAGTTCCGAACCACGCTGTACATTAAAATATGTCATAAAGGAGTATAAAAAACCTGTTAAAATAATGGTGTTCTAATGTTTTCTGCGGGTTGCGAACCTTCTTTAAAGCGTTTGAATTGTTCCCGTTCACGTATTGTTTGTATGTAAATTCCCTTGATTATAAAATTGTTTGCAGAAGAGCGGGAAATGGCATCACTATGGGATAAAATAAAAAATAAAAATCTGTATGTTTGTATATCTGTGTATCTGTGTGTTATTACAGATATGTAAATGTGTATAGAAGTGTAGTTTTAGATGTAAGTTCTTTATGATTTTAAGTGCCATACAGTAATGTATGATTATTTTCCTTAGAGTACATTTTTACGTGGGTTTTGAGAACATTTTTTTAAATGGTGAAATTCATATATAAAAATGTGTCCAAAATAAAAAGTGACACACACAGACCCACACCCTACTAAAGAGTATTTACAAGTGTGCACACTTGTATTACCATTGAGCGATATTAATCATCCCGAAATCCAGGCTTTTATGAAAATTTAGTCTAATTTTAAGGTTCATTTTACATATTTTATTATAATTTATTCACATATTGAAATTGCACCCTCCTCCCCAAGAGCTTTGGATCTCTCCCGAAACAAATTCCTTCGTATGCGCTGCTATCTCTGCCAAGTCACTCCCAGCAAATTATGAAGCTTCAGTAAGTCAAACTACGTAGTGCTCAGCTAAAACTACATCTTGACTTAGGAGTTATCTATATTTACAGCTTTCATCAATTGATGTTTCTTGTCCTTCCATCATATTATTTATCATGTGCTTTAGGATCTTTTTTCTCAAGCAATGCCGTGACCAGTTTCTATTTTTAAGATCTTTTTCTTGACTTCTTACTAGTCCTCACATTTCCTCATTGGTTTCCCATTCGACCCAACTAATTTTCTGAATTCATCTCCATATATATACACATTCGGCAAGCTTGTAAATGTTTTATTTATATATTTCTTTTTTTTAAAATATCGTTTTCTTCATGTCCAAGTTCCTCCTTCATACCACCACACGGCGCATATTCGTTGAGCCTTTCTTTTAGTTCTTTATTTAGTCGTCTAAAAAAGTACATTTTTCTTCTTAAATAATTATTTTGCCATTTCTATTCTTGCTTTATTTCTCGTTTGTTTGTCTGTCTTAGTCTTCACTAGCAGTAGTATCTACCTACTCAATTTTATCACATCTTGTATTTCTTCCCTTATAACTTTTGTTGTTGTTACAGCTCCCCCCCCTTTTCAATCGCTTTTTTTAATTTTAATAATTACCTTCATTAAACATTCTTCACCTTACCACAAGTTTTCTAAGGTTAGGTTCATTTGCGGTTCTGATTTTACAATAAGACCCATATGTCTGCACATACTTAGCCCTTATACTGAAATAAAAATGAAATGAAATTTTTAAGTATTACGTCCCACGTTGGGATGCGCACGAGACAAGATTTGTGACTGTCTCGTCTCGAAAATGTACTGTAAAAGTAATGTCTCGACTCGAAAAATATATATTTCACTATTGGAAGAGACGTGTCTCAACTCGAATTTTGTCAGGAAAATCCTGTCTCGACTCGACTCGTGCGCATCCCTAGTCCCACGGTTATGCCGGTTAGGCTAAAGAAGGCGGTGATGATGAGAGATGAGTGAAATGGTGGAATGAAGAAAGTGGGAGGAAACGGGAGAACTCCGGCAAAACCCAAGCACACGCTGTTTGTCCACCACAAAGTCCACACGGCGCGTGCTGGGCTCGAACCAGGGACCCCAAGCACCGGAGGTGAACGCTCTACCATGAGCCACCGCGCCCTCTTATACTGAAATAATTATACCTCATATAAAAGAAATATAGTCACCCCCTCTAAAAATAACATTTCTCCCAATCTACCATGTAGGAACGTATTTAGTTAAGTGCTATTCTGTGCTCGAACACAGGGCGGCATAATTTAGGGGGTGGGAAAATTTTGGAATATAGTTTACGATTCACAATAAGTAATATTTAAAACTAGCAACCTGTACAGTCCCCCGCAAGCGCGAGAAAATATGTTAATGTGTTTAATTCGCTCTAATTACAGTAATTACAAATTAACTAGCTAATCTGATTATTTTTTAAAAAGTCATCCTGTCCCACCCCATCCCAAGGGATGAACTTGAACGTCATGAAAACTGATACCGTTAAATTCACCGACATCGAAATCTATGAATTCAACACTAATATCTCTCGTTTTCGATTACTTTTAAAATCTCGTTTCCCTCCCTCAGAACGTCATATCATTCCACTGAAGGCAATGGCAAATTACCATAGGTTCAAACTACCTTCGTGTCAAACACCTACCTTCGACCAGAACACCATATCATAATCATCATTGGGAGAATTAGGCCATTTAAAATTACGTTGTAATTTCCTTGTAACTTGTAATACCTAAATTGCTACTAAACAAGAGCTGATATATTTGCAAACTCACGGATAGTTTCCTTGTTTGAGACATAAGTTTGTGCGAGGGGGCGGCAAATTATTTAGAGCACAGCGGCGCTAAATGTCTAAATACGGACCTGCTACCATTACACTGAGAAAAATCCATTATCCGGACAGCGGTATATTGTACAAATACAAGGATTCGTTATGTTTACTAAGGAAATCTGTACGGAGCGTACTTTATCCATATACTACATAGGTACTGCCTTTTACCCGCTTAGATATTACATCATGTCGCTGCAGGATGTCTGACATCTAACAATCTTTCGTATTTTACATACGTATACGTATGTTAAATACTTCAGCTATATGTTAAATACGTCCATCTGTGTGTGAGATCCAGGCCGCCTATAGACACCTCTTTCTTTCGCCATGGCTGACGTCATTGAACTACCGTCTTTTGCTTGCGAAATGAGGTTGTTTACAAACGGAAAAGAAGAGAGGAAGGAAACAGATGCTTGGGTAAGTACACTAGTTAACTATTACTTTAGTTAAATATTCCATTAATTATATATTCTTTTAGTGTAACTTGCTTTAATATAGTACTAAGTAAGTAATGTAGTTTATGAATACAATTCTTACTATTGTAAAACTCGTTAATGATTGAGGACAATGGAATGGGTGAATCTGAATTTTGAGAAATCTTTGAATATTAATGTTTTGAAACATTTTACATTTCAAGGTAGCAAAATGAATGTTATGTGTTTATTCATTCCGTTTTATATGTGACGATTTATTACTTGGAGCAGTTTTACTACAGGGCTGCTTAACATAATTGCTAATAAACCGTTTTCAGCGCGAAAATTCCCTTGTGTAGTGAAGATTTAGATTTCTGGGCTTTCGGCATCAATGGCCTTGTTAGCCCGTCGCATATGAGGGATGACTTCCCTCGGTGATCACACTATCCGGGGAAAGGAAGGGAAGAATGGATTGGGGAAAAATGGGGCCGCGGTGGCTCAGTGGTAGAGCGTTCACCTCTGGTGCTTGGGGCCCCGGGTTCGATCCCAGCTCCCGCCAAGTGAACTTTGTGGTGGACAAACACCGTGTGCGTGGGTTTTCTCGGGGTTCTCCCGTTTCCTCCCACTTTCTTCATTCCACCATTTCATACATTACTCATCATCACCGTCTCCTTTAGCCTAACCGGCATAACCGTGGGACGTAAAACTCAAAGATTTCATTTTCATTTTTGGATTTGGGAAGGAAGAAAACGGCCTGGAACCTATATGTTAGGTACCACTCCGGCATTTGCCTGCTGTGAATGAGGAAAAGCCAAGGAAACCTCATTCAGGATGGCTGGACTTAAAATCTTTTGATACTTTTTCGACCGAGTTCCCCCACCGGGATCGAACCCGGGACCGTTCGCACCGAAGGCGAGAGCGTTAGCGAATACGCTACGCGGGGCCACTAGTGTAGTTTAGAAAACTCATTTTTACTAGGATATTTGCAAGATTTTTTTTTCTTTTAGTTTAACGCCCCATGATTGTACATCAATGTAAGAGAGAAGGTGACGATGAGATACATGATAATGGTGGAATCAAGAAAATGTAAGGAAACTGGAAAGTCTTAAGAATAACCACAACTACTGTGTTCACCAAAAGCCTATTTGTCGGGAGCAGGAATCGAACCAGGGACCTACCGCGTCAGAGGTAAGCGCTCTCAGAGCTTTCTTTTGTTTAAAGAACTTGTTTACAATGAAATATATATATATATAACGAAGATATTGACATATTTTACAGCCTCACTGAAATTTAAAAAAAAAAAAGTAGTCAGGGAGAGCTTACTTGTCAGGTTTTTATTTTTTAATTTAATTTATTTTTATTTATTTATTTTTGCTTTGTTATGTTCCCTAGTTAATTAATGTTTGGGTTACTGAAAATTAAAACCTTTTTAGTATTATTGTTATGTCATCACTTTGGAACCAAAACGTTAGATTTTTTTCTTGTGTTTTCATATAGGAAGTTGGTGAGTTTGTGCCTTAGCACTGGTTTGGTTTCTAGAACGTAATTGAAGGTCATGTTGAGTTGAGTCTTGGTGGGTTTGAGTTCGTGAAGTGTCAGGCACTGCTTGTGCCCCTGTCTTCTGTTTGTGATGTTTCCTGGCTTTGGGCTGTGACGTATTTATGTTGAGGAGTACCAACGCAGGCCGTGTGATATACAGGTAGCTACAACACAGCTTCAACAGTTAACGAGTGCGAGGTCTTTGAATTTCAGCTTTCGTTACGGCGTGACTAATGCAGTATAGTGCTAGATTGAAATTCTATGGGTGGTAAAAACGGTATGGTAAGAAATACAACGTAATTGTTATTAGTTTAATTAGTGTTTCTTCATAGTATTGTTTCACTATTTCTAGAAGGAATTAAGTATTAACGAAGTAATGAATAAGCAAAAGCACACATTGATTGACGTTTACTATTTCTCATACTCCATTGAGAATGTTTTGATCCTCAGTTGCGCAAACATCCAGTGTGCGTTTATTTTCTTTCTTTTTTGGGGGGTTTACACTGCCTCACAGATGAGCTCCCTCGTGGCTAAGTGGTTAATGAACACGCCTTTGGCGTGGGACACCCGGGTTCGATTCCCGGCCGGGGGCCGCGGTGGCTCAGTGGTAGAGCGTTCACCTCTGGTGCTTGGGGTCCCGGATTCGATCCTAGCCCCGCCAAGTGAACCTTGTGGTGGACAAACACCGTGTGCGTGGGTTTTCTCGGGGTTCTCCCATTTCCTCCCACTTACTTCATTCCACCATTTAATTCATTGCTCATCATCAGCGTCTCCCTTAGCCTAACCGGCATAACTGTGGGACGTAAAACTCAAAGGTTTCATTTCATTTTTTCTTAATCTCTTGCACCGACCGACCGATCTCTATCAAATTTCCAACGTAGATACGGTTCTGGCCTGGGAGTGTTTTTAGCTATTTACTTTGACAGAACTTAGGGGAGGGGGAGGAGGGGGACAGAAAAAATAAATGACTTAATTTACTTTGAAGTGTAAAAGTGCGAGCGTTTTCTTCTCTCTCTCTCTCTCTCTGTCTCTCTCTCTCTCTCTTCACTCCTCCAGTCTCCTCTCACTTTTAGGGCTGCGGTGGCTCAGTGGTAGAGCGTTCACCTCTGGTGCTTGGGGTCACGGATTCGATCCTAGCCCCGCCAAGTGAACCTTGTGGTGGACAAACACCGTGTGCGTGGGTTTTCTCGGGGTTCTCCCATTTCCTCCCACTTACTTCATTCCACCATTACATTCATTTCTCATAATCACCGTCTCCTTTAGCCTAACCGGCATAACCGTGGGACGTAAAACTCAAAGATTTCATTTCATTTTTTCCTCTCACTTTGATTTCATGATTTCGCACTCTGATGAAAAGTATTAAATACCGCCAGGAAAAGTACTAATATATAACCTCTCTTTTAGGCGCCCCTCCAACCACGCGCCCGGGACACGTGCTTTGCTTGCTCGCCCATAGCTGCGGCTCTGTGAGCTACATAAGTAACATACAATGCTTACGTAATACTTTGGGTCATAAGTACTATTAAGAAAGGAAGAATTGCATTTTTTTAACTTTGGGAAAGGAGCTACTATGGGATTAAAGATAAGGTAGGAAAGGCAACACATTCCAGTCTATGCTTTCACCCAGCAGACATATTGTTTGGAACCAAAAAAATGTGACTTTTGGAATCTTGTACTTAGGTTCACAGCGGAAGCGACGAAATAACTTGAATCATCCATTGTAGCTCTCCCCGCAACCAGTTTCTAAAATGTTGGCAATAAGTTTGCGAAACGAGAGGTGACGACTCCAATTTTGGGTGAAAAGTCGCTATAAGAAATAATCGAGAAATTCATTGTCTATAAGCATTGTAAAAGTTGTAGATGTAAACTAAACAATATGTTCTACTCACTGGCGCAAATCCCGGGGGGGGGGGGATGACGGATACATGTCCCCTCCAATCTTGGAACTGAGGGGGACTTCTCCCAAATAATCCGATTTGAAATGTGTTTTTTGGGAGAAATTTGATGATTTTTGTCCGATTGCTACAAAGGAACGTGAGATGTCCCCCAGAATAAGCCTCAAATCTGCAGCCTCCTAACGCTAAAGACAACTCTGATCCTCCACAACATTGTTTTTCAACTTCATAAGTATTTTGGACATCGCCAAAAAAAGTATGGTAACGGTCTTACCCCCCCTCCCCCCCAATGTTGAAGACAGATTTGCGCCGCTGGTTCTATTCACATCTTTGTAAACAGGGCGCAACCAATCCTTTAATTCAGGGATCATTTCAGGTTGTTTCGGGTACTTTTGTTCATGTTGTGGTCAAAATAGTTCCGAAATAATTAACACTACAGTACTTACGTTAAGCAATTTTTTGTAAAAGAAAAAGTGCAGAATAATTAAAAGACCCCAGAGGACAAATATAACAAACACCTTCTTCGCCTTTTTTCACGCATCTATAGCTAATCTTGTTGCTATCGGTAATGATGTATTACGTGTGTCTCTCAACGGAAACTCTGCGAACTAAAGGACATCAAGTTTGTAGTTATTCTTCGTTAGAGGGCAAGGGTAACATAACAATGCAGGATTGTGGAGTAGTGAGTACGCTGTATTTCCAAACTCTTCATCACTTGCGCTGATTAAAACAAACAAACAGAAAAAAAGAACGTAAAAACTGTTTTGAACTAATAATGCTTCTCTACAGATGAACATTTTGTTTGCAGCAAAAAGTCGCTAAATGTGTAAGTAGGTAAATCGTTATTTAAAAATCACCCAAAAAAGTCTCCAATCGGAATTTTTTTTTTGTCGTTATCGTAGGGCGACCATACGTCCCGTTTTGACCGGGACAGTCCCGTTTTAGGGGCGTGTCGCGGCCGTCCCGTCAGTAGATGGAAAAAAGTAGTATTCGTCCCGTTTTATGTAAATGAAAGAAGTAAATAACAAACCCAGTACCTTTACTCCTTTTAAAAGTATTAATAATAACAAAGCGGCAAAAATTGAACTGAAAATCCCTATATTAAACATACTCTATAGTTCGCAGTACTGCTCGAAAGGCAGCAGAGGTTTTAGCAGTTGATTGTGTGTTAAACAAACTTCAACGTGTCTTTCCTTTTTCATAAGTACCCGCTCTGTAACGAAGAGAGAGAGGGGGAACTCTGATATCAAGGCACTGATAAGAACAAAGGTAGATCTAAAAGTCTAGTGTTGCAAGAACCTGTCCCGTTTTTAACTGAAAATTTTATGGTCACCCTGCGCTATCGTTGAGGTCGAATTCCCCTTATTTAGCGACTTTACCCAAAATTGGCAACATTGACCCCCACCGAACAACACCCCGTCATCTTGAGCCTAGCCAGCATAATAGTGGGACGTAAAACTTAAAGATTTCATTTCGAACAACACTCCCAGAAACCTACTGTTATACTATTCTCAAACCACCCTTTCGTACAGTTCTCCCTATTCGAAAAAAAAAAAATTGTAAATAGCAGTGTTCATACATAAATATGGAACTCAATTTCCCTGAATTTTGCAGGTTTTCCAGGTATTAATTTTGCAATTTCCAGGTCTAGTGGAAGAAACTAATAGTACGAGAACACATAAATTTTAAGAATACTATATTTATATATTTGAGAATAGCCACCCTTCTCCCCAATGAACGATTGCAATTAAATATTGAGTCACAAGAAAATAAATAATTAAAATAAATAAAATTTAAGTTGAAAAATATTAAGTTGAGAAGCCTACTAAGGGAATTATATAATACTTTTGTTCCATACTTGAATACATTCAAAATATACAAAAAAATATTGGCTTGGGGAAGAAAAAAGGGCCCGCGAGATTTTAACTGATTCTTGTAGTACTCGACGACAGAAATAGATTACTGAAAGAATTTTCAAAATCGGCACAGGCAAACATGAAGAAAATCGCATTTTCAGGTACCGGTTCAAAATGAGAAGAAAAAAGGACCGCGAGATTTTAACTGATTCTTGTAGTACTCGACGAGAGAAATCGATTAGTGAAGGAATGTTCAAAATCGGCGCAGGCAAGCATGAAAACAAATCCCACTTTCATGTACCGGTTCAAAATGGGGAAGAAAAAAGGGCCCGCGAGATTTTAACTGATTCTTGTAGTACTCGACGACAGAAATAGATTACTGAAAGAATTTTCAAAATCGGCACGGGCAAACATGAAGAAAATCGCATTTTCAGGTACCGGTTAAAAATGAGAAGAAAAAAGGACCACGAGATTTTAACTGATTCTTGTAGTACTCGACGAGAGAAATCGATTAGTGAAGGAATGTTCAAAATCGGCGCAGGCAAGCATGAAAAAAAAATCCCACTTTCATGTACCGGTTCAAAATGGGGAAGAAAAAAGGGCCCGCGAGATTTTAACTGATTCTTGTAGTACTCGACGACAGAAATAGATTACTGAAAGAATTTTCAAAATCGGCACAGGCAAACATGAAGAAAATCGCATTTTCAGGTACCGGTTCAAAATGAGAAGAAAAAAGGACCGCGAGATTTTAACTGATTCTTGTAGTACTCGACGAGAGAAATCGATTAGTGAAGGAATGTTCAAAATCGGCGCAGGCAAGCATGAAAAAAAAATCCCACTTTCATGTACCGGTTCAAAATGGGGAAGAAAAAAGGGCCCGCGAGATTTTAACTGATTCTTGTAGTACTCGACGACAGAAATAGATTACTGAAAGAATTTTCAAAATCGGCACAGGCAAACATGAAGAAAATCGCATTTTCAGGTACCGGTTCAAAATGGGAAGAAAAAAGGACCGCGAGATTTTAACTGATTCTTGTAGTACTCGTCGAGAGAAATCGACTAGTGAAGGAATTTTCAAAATCGGCGCAGGCAAGCATGAAAAAAAAATCGCACTTTCATGTACCGGTTCAAAATGGGGAAGAATAAAGGGCCCGCGAGATTTTAACTGGTTCTTGTAGTACTCAACGGGAGAAATCGATTAGTGAAGGAATTTTCAAAATCGGCGCAGGCAAACATGGAGTAAATGGCATTTTCATGTACCGGTTCAAAATGGGGAAGGAACAAGGTCCCGCGAGTTTGAACCGCTACGATGTATGTTCACGAATGTGCCCGTCTTCTCAAATTTAGTTAATTACTGTGACACTGAAACATGTGACACAGAGTCACATTGTGGATGACTCTGCAATCGGCAACCACTGCACATATACTCCTCCCGCCCCACAGTTTGATTATTTCGATCCATTCCTCACGTGCTAACGGCATGGTTCAACATCTGCAAGAAAGAGGTAAATGTAACGTTCAATTGGCAATAGCTTTTCACCAAATTAAGCTGCATGAAATCTGATTGCATATTTGACATACTGAGAAAATTCTAGCCCGTGGCCATATGTATCACATATCCCACCAGTTCATAAAAATTTTGAACACAAAATTACGGTCGTCCGTGTGACGTACTCCCAAAAGGCCTAATGTGTATCACCCACCTCACATTCAATGAAACCACATCCGTGTAGAATTAAGAAAGGAACCTCTTATGATGTATACAGGATGTCTCAAACGTTCCCTGACATAGGGTAACTCTGTTATTATCAGAGTTACGACAAAATGTAAGAGGAAAAACATCTCGAAATATGACGTTTTCAATCTAAAGTGAACACTTTTTTAAAAAATCGGACAAGATGAATGTGCTGTATACTCTTTATGCACCCAATTTTAAATGAAAATGCAACGTTGTCATTTACCTGGACCCACGACATAAGTGAATGAAGTTACTGTTTGAAACGGGGGCTGGCCATCGACATGTTAGCGTAAAAGACAGTAACTTCACTCACTTCTGTTGTGGGTCCAGGTAAATGGCAACGTTGCATTTTCATTTCACATTGGGCGCATAGAGAGTGTACAGCGCAAACGGGTCATCCGATTTTAAAAATTCCTTCACTTTAGATTGAAAACATCATAATTGGATATGCTTTTCCCTCCTACATTCTGTTGTAACTCTGATAATAACAGAGTTACCCTATGTCAGGGGACTTTTGAGACACCCTGTATACCTTATTTAATGTATGTTTGATGTCACTATAACTGTAGTATAATTTAGTTTGTTTAAATTTACAATTTAATACAAGTAGATTCGGATTTACATGCGTAGGATTTTGTATGCATCTAACTAATGAATTCTTTTATTTTTATGCTTAACTTAGTGACTTGGCTTTGGACTGCAACTGATTATTGTAACCCATTATTGCTTGAGAAGAAACAAGATATCCGAATCTTCATTTGGAGAAATCAAAGGTCTATTGGAAAGCTGGGGATTACAATCATTAATTTCTACATTTCAAGGTGCGTAGTAAATTATATATTGTGTTTATTGTTAAATTACTATTATTGGGTTTAGAATCAATGAAGCACTTCATGATATTTTATGGGGATCAAGATGGGTGCCGGATAGATAAGTATTTGAGCGTCAGGCTCTTATTTCTTTTCAATTTAATATTTAATCAATGATTATTTTTCTCCCTCATTATTCCACCAAATCGTATTCCAAGATCATATATCCATTTTTGTTCGATATATCCATATTTTTGATCTCTTTCATATTTCTATATTTTCGATTTTTGATATTGTTTATATTTCGATATTGCTGTATTTTTCGATATTTCGAACAAGTTTCGATAGTTTGTCGACATCGATTATCTATATCTAAATTCGGATATCCCAAAGCCCTATCGAGCACCCTCCGAAATGAAGTTTTTGGCTATGGACCTGATTAGGGATGCGCACGAGACAAGACGAGACAATTTTTGTTACGAAATTCGAGACAAGATAGAGCTTTTCCAATAGAAACGGATCCAGTTTTCGAGACGAGACAACTTTCGCGGCACCTTTTCGAGAGGAGACAACCTCAAATCTTTTCTCTTGCGCATCCCTAGACTTGATCATGAGTTATCAAAAAAAAAAAAAAATGTTAATGAGAAATAACATGTAAATACAATATAGGTAGCTAAAACATTTTTGTTTTCATTCTTCAGTAATGCATTGTTATCAATCTCAGGGGGGCGGTGGCTCAGTGGTAGAGCGTTCACCTCCGGTGCTTGGGGTCCCTGGTTCGATCCCAACTCGCGCCGTGTGGACTTTGTGGTGGACAAACACCTTGCTCGTGGGTTTTCTCGGGGTTCTCCCGTTTCCTCCCACTTTGTTCATTCCACCATTTCACTCATTTCTCATTATCACCGTCTCCTTATCCTAACCGGCATAACCGTGGGACGTTAAACTTAAAGATTTCATTTTTTATTAATCTCAGCATTTTATAGTGTATTCTTAAGCTTAAGGTGATGTATAATTAAATTTTGAATTCAGTTAACTTATTTTGTTTCTCAGATTGTTTTTAAAATGTATGTACAATTGTTTATGTTCATTCTCGAGAGTTTAAAGTGACGTATAGTTATTAAACATAGTATTTAATATTGTACTCTTAACGTGGAAGTGATATACAGTTAACTTTTGAATTCAGTTAACATTTTTCTTTCTGAAATTGCTTTAAAAAGTATGTAAAAACGTTTTTATTTTCTTTCTTGAGTGCTAAAAGTGATGCAAAGTTATTAAGCTTACTACTTTATATTGTATTCTCAACCCTAAACTGATACACAGTGCGTTTTTGAATAAATTGTCAAGTTATTTGAGTGATGAACACTGGTAGAAAATCCTGACTACTACTGGAACATTTTGATTTTAAGGTGACGACTACTGGTGCAAGGATTTTAAAATATTGTTTTTCCTTCAAGGGCTACTCCTTTTTGAATTCTGACTACATGGTCACTATAGGAAGGATCAGTGAGTCTTTCCAACTATGGTACAGCTCCGACAGATTCACGATGCTCAGAGAAGAGACAAAATAGTATGTTTTCAAACTTAAAGTGAGAACCACTGGCGTTTTTACCTTGCTATGCAAAAGTAAGTGAGTACTCCAATGGGGTTCCAATGCGGTACCTAATTTCTGCATTTTAGATATATGGAAATACATGTCTCTAAAATGTAAAGAACCGATTTTTTTAAGGGGGGGGGGGGAATAAACTATAGGTATGTGGGGCTTGCATACTTGACGCTACAATTCGGAAATTGAATTAAAATATGACTAACGGCTATCAAGATGTTGTCAAATAAAGGGAGGACCAACACAGTTAAGGGGTTTTCGTGTTAGATGCTAAAATTTCCGAAATCGGTCATGGAAAGTTAATAAACACCAGTAGCAATTTCATCTTAAAGTAATTAGATATCTTCATGGGGTGTTAGAACATCATGGAGTCTACCAAAATTAAATTTTAAAAGCTTTTGAAAATATAATCTGACATTTGTAAACAGTATTTGAAATATGTATTTACCCAAAACTTCCAGCTAGTACATCTAACATCTGGAGAAACACTGTGAAATAAAAGCTTGAAATTTCGGAAACAATTATTGGTCGCAACAAAATTAAATAAGATGGTACTTCTATGGGTTAAATCAGTACCTCAGTACAATTTCGATCGAAAGATTAGTTCAGTCCTAGGTTTTCTTCAGGCAATTCCAAGGGTTCATCGAGCTGTGCAAAAGAATGAAAATTCGCTGTCAATATCTAAGATAGTAAATAAGATATAAGGAATTATATATTTTATGACGTGAAAATAGAGATCTTTATGGATTTGTACTTTTGGGTCTTTCCTATAAGAAAAAAATTCAGAAAACTACTGTATATACCTTAATAGACAATTCAGTGGGCGGGGACACAGTAGCTTAGTGGTAGGGTATTTAACTAATCTTTTTTTTTTTTTGCGGAAACTATTGGAGTATTCACTTAACCCATAGAAATACGATCATACTTAACTCCCTATTTAATTTTAAAATTAAATAAAAGGAAATATTTCAGTGTAGCGACCCACGATTATGCATTTTAGTCTCAGGGAGATTATGATTAAAGCAAGTGAATGTTGTTGACAGAATTGATGGAATGCAAAGGTAGGAGGAGAGTACCCCGAGAAAACCCACGAATACGATGTCCACTACAAACTGACTTGGCCGTGGATCGAACCAAGAACCCAATACACCAGAGGTAAGCACTCTACCACTAAGCCACTGTGCCCCCGCCCATTTAATTGTCTATTAAGGTATATACGGTTGTTTTCTGAAATTTCTTCTTCTTACAGCAAATACTCAAAAGTACAAATCCATGTGGGTCTCTATTTTTACGACGTCATAAAATACATAATTCCTTATATCTCGCTTGCTATATTAGATATTGACAAAAAATGTTCACTTTATTTCAGAGCCCGATGAACGCTTGGAATTGTCCAAAGAAAATTTAGAGCTGAATTAATCTTTCGATCGAAATTGTACTGACGAGTCTGAGGTTCTCACTTAACCCATATAAGTACCACCTTATTTAACTTTTGTTAGGATCAATAATTGTTTTCTGAAATTTCAAGATCTAATACGCTTTTATTGTATGGTGTCTCTCTAGCTGCTAGATGTACTAGCTGGAACTTTTAGGTAAATACATATTTCTAATACTCTTTACAAATGTCAAAATATATTTTACAAAACTTTTAAAATTTAATTTTGGTAGACCCCATGATGTTCTTAAACTCCATGGAAATACCTAATTATTTTAAGATGAAATTGCTACTGATGCTTATTAACTTTACATGACCGGTTTCGGAAATTTTACCACCTAACACGAAAACCCCATAACTATATGGATCCTCCCTTTATTTGACAATATCTTGATAGTCATATTTTAATTAATTTTCTAAATTGTGCTGTCTAATATGCAAGCTCCACGTACCTATGGTGTCGCTTTTTATTTCACCATATTTCGGTAACTGTTAGGCGTACCGACTTGCGGTTTCGGTAAACACACACCTCTAACGTTCTTTAAAACGTTATTAAGACATATTTTAGAATATTTAGAAATGAGAGTTCTGGGAATATCATGGTACCCGAAAACCCCCATCAGGGCGTGTGTGTAGTGTATTTAATTGAAACTACTTTTGAGGTTGTTGTAAGCCCTCGTAATTACGTTTCCGAAACTGCACCATCTAGTACGCAAACTCCACAGTTCTGTAGTGTCGCTCTTTATTTTCCCATATCTCGATATCCATAAGGCTTACCGAGTTGAGGTTTTCGGTAAACAGATGTCAGTTCCTTACATTTTAAAGACATATATTTTCATATATCTAAAAAGTACAGACATTAGGTACCCCATGGTAGCCCGAACACCATTGAGGTACCCACTTACTTTTGAATGGTAATACATTTTGAGTTGTTGTTCAGCATCAATAAACACTTCATAGTTTTTCTACGTGCAACCCAAAAGTCCATACCTGACCGAACAGATTTTGTCCATTTAATCTCAAAAATGTTAAGATACTTTGTATTGTTAAGTACAACCAAATTAAGCACACTGAATATAACATTTTAAATATTTTCTGATTTTTGTTGCAGGTATTTCGTGCATCAAACCAGGATTCTGCTTGAAAGACAGTCAAAAGAAGCAGTGTAGGTTGTGGCTAAAAGTACGCCCTTTCTGAAGACAGACTCAGTTGTACTTACATTATTTTGTACGAATATATAACCCTAATAAAGATACTGTACTACAAATTATTTCTTTCTTCCATAAATTATAATAAAATATTATCTCTGTTTAAAGAAAATGATTGTTAATGTTAAGTCATTTTAATTCTTTTTCTCTGTAATAAGAACATTATCCCTAGCAATATTTTTTATCTTTGTGCTATTGCGATTGGATGAAGTAAAATTCTATACGAAGCACTATTATTTCAGACATGCATTAATAACTAATGTATTGTTCTGTATGTAAGACAATGTGTATACTGAACATGTCTAGCGAAAGTGTTGTTTTAATACAGAATCTATAACTCAGCTTTTCAGTAGTCAACTTTATTGGGAATCCGAAGAACGAAGTTAAAAAAAAAAAAAAAAAAAGTTGGACTTACCAGCGTGTGTGTGTTCGAATTCTGGACTAATCCAAATTATCCAGAGAAATCATTATATATTTCTTTGTTGCTATTTCAGATGTATCCTTTATCCAAGTCGTATGAAACGGAGACTTCATACATCGCTATACTTTGTATGAACTATGTTCCGTATTTACTTAATCACTTTGTAACTTTCTCTAGTGTTGACAAGGCCGCAGGTGTCAATCGAATAGTTTAGTGTTTCACTCATGTCACCTTGTGACTAAGGTACGTCCTGTCGGTATATATATGGTACTGGGTTCAATTAGCGATAAAATACATTTTTAGCGTTAAACAAATGCAAAAATCTACACGAAATGAGATACCGTGATCTCTGACTTACGGATAACACCAAGCAACTAATGGTACTGAGTGTGATTGAGTTTACTAATTACTATTTGGCTAAAATCAGTGTTCCTTTATCTATAGTTCTTTTCGTGCTTTGAATTGCAAAGTTTGAAATAACCGTTTTAAATTATTGTGTATATATATCTTCCGAGTAATTCTGAGAATCATTGCTCTTTCTTTAAGCAATGTATGAGACTGTTAAATTGCTCTTTCCTTAAAATGTTGCACTAAGAAGGATGCATCCAGGAAAGTCCAAATTTGCAGAATGTCTATAGCAGGGAAGAATAAATATGTTTAGTCGATGGCTGCACAACGCCTCCGCTGTCACCACGTTGTCACACAGCGAATACAGCGAACGTTTAAGAGTATTCTGCACTTACTATTAGGTATCGGCCTGGGAACTTTGGCGCATCTACCCAGTCTCCTTCTTGGTGTTTCATTTTTAATGGCGAGTACTGAGTAGGAATAATATTGTAAGCGAATGCGTTTCCGGCTGACACCACACTTTTAATTATTGCGACATTTAAAAAAAAAATACCTGTTAATTAAAATGTACAGAGAAGTTTTCTGGAAAATTCTATTCAGGCCTCTTGTGGTAACAACTGCACTTTAGTAGAAGATACTATTAAGGAAAATAATGAGGTAAAATAATCTTTATATCGTACAAGCAATGGATGATAACAGCTTAATAAATGATTGTACGTAAATCTTGTTTGAGTTTGAATATAGGATTGTATAAGGCTGTGCATTTTGCATTATTATTGAGGTGCTGCAACTAACTAACTGCAAACCATATGATAAATTCTTACAGTAATATATCACATATTGATTTACTCTGTATGGAAACGAAAATAGTTTAATATATGGTTAACCTCCTTTGTGCCAGGGGCGGATCCAGAGGGGGGCGATCGGGGCGATCGCCCCCCCCCACAAGAAGAAACTTTCTTATTTTATATATAAATAAACCCATCCATAACAAGTTTGGAGCTCTTAAAAGTAGCAGTATTACCGCCGACCGCCCCCCCCAGAAGTCCGTCCTGGATCCGCCCCTGCTTTGTGCCCATAATTTTAAAATTAACGCTTGTGTCACTTTTCAACACTTGACTTTGCAGTAGCTTTCCAACGAATTAGCAGGAAGCCCAAACTTATAGGACACCCTGCAGGTAAATACATTTCTTTGGACAGTTTCACTGCTCCAAACTAAGATTTGAAAAGTGTAGTATTGTTAATTTTATTATTATTGGCACAAAGGAGATCAACCATATTTTAAGCTATTTTTGTTTTCATACAGAGTAAAACAATATTTGACAACATTACAGTAAGAATGTAGCATGCACTTTGCAGTATGTTGCAGCACTTTAATAATGGTGCACTATACGTACACTCTAGATCCTGCATATGTCCGATCCATACATTACAAGAAGGCAATACGTATTCGATACAGGTAAAATCTGTATATTTCATATGGACAACCTATTAGCTATATACATCCAATCTATACATTACATATGGCCAACCTGTACGCGACATACGTATAATCTATATGCTGCATGCAGACAGTCTGTAAGCTACATATATGCACTCTGTATGGTGCATACGGATATTCTGTATGCTGTATCTGGACAAGCTGTGTGCGACATAAGGAAAATCTGTATAATACATACGTACAATACGTATACTGTATCTAGTCGTACGTATGGGGCACAAGTACAATATAGATGCTGTCTCGGGGTTGAACGCAAGAAACATACGTACAGAACGTATATTGCATACTTCTTGAAATCATGCTCCGTCCTGATAGTCAGTGTATGTCGTCATTATTAACCCACATGCTACATACGACCCTGACGTCACAAAGCTAGATATTACCTCCGTATATACTTGTTACTGCAGATAACGTCACACGAATGACGTCATTGCACTTGTGCAGACAGTACGTATAATACATACTTTTTCAGCTATACGTTTGCTGCAGGATGTTATATACGGTTGTACGTTAAGTCCAGAAACTACAGGAATTACGAATGTAACCTACGTTTTTAAGTATGCCACCTACATTTTTTTTTCTCAGTGTATAGAGGCGTTTCACTGACTATACATAACTAGATGACCCAACATCGCCCACACATAACCATTATTGTTAGGTTGTATTCCTACGAAAGGCTTCAAAAAATGACAAGAATGATGAAATAAAGAATGTTGGATGACATGTAAAAACCCTTAGTAAAACCACGTACATGGTCTCGTCTACCACTAAGTCCACTTGGCACGAGCTGGAGTCGAAGCAAGGAGTCTACGCATCACAGATAAGCGTTATAGCCTAAGCCACTTAGGCACCCTCCTTTTTAATTAATGATAATTATTTAATTCAGGAGGGGCTGTTGAATAGTTTGTAGCCCAACCCAGAAGGAGTGCACAGTGAAATTATAGTTAAAAAAAAAACATATTGTATCTCTGTATGTACAAATGTAAATTTTCATATTAATAACGAAATTTTTATTGTGTTTTCAGGCCCCTGAAGTGATCATGTGTGCACAACCAGTGAATTTCAAGAACATCGAGATCAGAGATGTCATCAAATTTTTGTTCCAACAAGGAAAGACACCGAACCAAATTCAAGTCGAAATCAGTGAAACACTACGTGCTCTCTTTCATCATATTCAGAAGTAAAGAAGCGGTTGGCACACCTTAAACGTGGCGTTTTTTCATGTCATTACTCTTGAAAATCGCAGAGTCTCAGCAGAGAACGTGGCAGAGATTGTGGGTATTTCTCAGAACACATCGGTAGCTTAATCATAATGACTTCGGCATGTGCAAACTCTCGGCAAAATGAGTGCCCAAAAATTTGTCAGCAGATCAAAAGCGTGAGAAAGTGAAAGCATCAAGGTAAGTCATTTGACCGCAATGCTTTGATCCCAACTTTTGACACGAATGGGTGAAACAGTTGTTCTACTAGAATCCGGAAATGGCACTCAGGATCCCCTCGCCTGTAGAATTTCAAGTGATAGAAGTTGGGTGAGAAATTATTTGCAACTTTCTTCTGGGATAAGGATGGATTCGTACTCATAGACTAACTGCTCAAGAGTCAGACATTCATTACAACATATCCCAATAAAAAAATAATAGCTTAAATGTTATATCACACCTGTTGTGGAGCTTTAGTGACGTAGAAGGATTGTGATAACTTCTAGACGAAATTAATTTTAAGAAAAGCAGGACATACATTTTGTACATAAATTTACAAAGCGAGAGGAGAAAAACGTCAAGATGAGTTGTGAATATATTTTTAGACAATCGAGACGAGTCGAGAAACAATTCTTCGAGAATTAAGACGAGGCGAGACGAGAAAGAAATCTTTGAGAATCAAGACGAGACGAGTCGAGAAAAAGTTCGAGAATCAAGATGAGACGAGTCGAGAAAAAATTGTTCGAGAATCAAGACGAGATGAGTCAACAAAAATTTTCAAAAATCAAGACGAGACAAGTCGAGAAAAAAGACGGGACGAGTCGAGAAAAAATCATCGACAATCAAGACGAGACTAGTCGAGAAAAAATATTCGAGAATCAGGACGACACGAATAAAGACAAAATTCTTAGAAAATAAAGATGGGACGAGCTGAGAAAAAATTCTTCGAGAATCAAGACGAGATGTGTCGAGAAAAAATTCTTCGAGATCGATACTAAACGAGACTTTTACAAAATTTACGAGATGAGACAAGACGAGACAACCTTATATCTTGTTTCGTTTGTCTTGTAAGCAACACTATTCACCTACCTTCATTGCCTATATCAACCTCACTCTTTTTGTCTGTCCTTGTTTTCTTAGTGTAATTTAATGACAATATCGGGAGCAAATACTGACGTCTTAGAGCATCCAGCTGCAAATGATTATACTTATAGTGTAAACGAACGAGCACCTTCACAGAAAGTTTCATACACTTTACGTATATTAAGGAACTATAAAATAACAAATTTTATTAATTTATTACAGTTTATTATTACAAATAAGAAAATATTACAATGAAAAATGATGTATTTAAGCAAATGTACATTTCTATTACTACCTATATGATCTTCTTAATGTTGGCCATTTAGAAAAAAAGACATCTTTGGAAAAAATATGTAATATTACATAAATAAATCTAATTTTTGTACCTTTAGGCAAAATACAAAAATATATGTGTAGAATCACTCTTTCTTGAGTGGTTATACGGTAAATAAATACTAGTATTTATTTTTACAGGAAAACAAGTCAGGTGGTATAGTATCAAATCACGGGCATGGGTTTGTGATAGGAATATACTAAGGTTTTAAACATTTTTCTCAACAAATGGCAGGCACTCACAAATTTGCAACGATTCTCGTAGTTTTGTTAATACCGTTTACGATCGTGCCAATTCGATTGACATGATTAATGATAACCTAACCCAGCGTAACCCCCATAGCCGATCCCAGCGTAACCCCCATAGCCTCCGTATCCTGCGGCTACAACGGGTGCTGCATATCCTATGTGTTTCGGAACACCAATGGCTACTGGGGCTACTTTAGCCACTGGTGCTGTTGCGTAGGCGATTGGTGCTGCAGCGTATGCTTTGACAACTGGTGCTGCTACTGCAATTGGTGCTTTTACTGCATGAACTGTGGGACCAGTTTTACTAACAACTGCATTGAATCCGTTGATTCCGTCGGCTGTGTAGTGGACAGTTCTCACACTTCCGTCAGGTTCAACTAAGCTGTATTGACCTTTTACTACGTCACCATCTCGCTGTTCGCTCTGTTGTTTGACGTCTCCAGTAACATAGTCATTTACTCCATAGTTGAATGCGTATCGAGGATAAGCCTAAAATAAAAATAATAATCATGCATTACATTACATTTAGCGGCTTATGAGTAGAATCACAATTTAGCAAGAATTAAAAAGAGATAAGTGATTATTTGAAGAAATTATTTGATTTTTTCCATTGTACAATCTTACACTAATTATTCTTAAATAAGTTTTAACTGTTAATTGTTACATTTAATAAAGATAATTTAGCTGTAATATAATAAAAATGAACTTTATTAGCAGTTCATTTCTTACACTCTGATTTACACAAGAATACTTCCTAATGAATGCAATCGAAATATAGGTGCAGTAACCTGAATTAAAGTGTACAATCTTACAATAATTTACTATATTTATAGTAAATTTTTTGGGAAAGAAATTCCAAGGAGCAGTTGGCGGGTGCTTAGCTTTTGGCTTTCTACACTTGATCTTTCAACGCGTGCTTCCATGCAATCTGCCTTTTGTTGTACTTGGAAGCGATACTTTAGATGCTCCGCAGAGCGTCATAGCATCACTTGCCGTTCATTGGCTATTGACTTACCGCCAGCGTAAAACACTTGCGTCAAGCTTGAATGGAACACTTAATGCAAGGTTGCGTCAACGTAACTTCGTTACTGCAATCCAACTTGCTGCATGCTTGCTTGCACGCTTTCTATTCAAGCCGGATTCAAGCTTGCAGACTTCCAATGCAAACTTACAGCAAGAGGTTTGCAAATTAACTCTGCGACTAGGGATTTTATGAGATGGAATAAGACTAGTTCAAAATAAATACCTTTTAGGCTAAGAGAGAAGGATGATTAATAAGTGAACTAGAAAATCGTGCACAAATTGCTGGAATAAGAATACAGGAAGAAACGAGAGAATTTCTAGAAAACTCACAACCATAATAATGTCCAACATGAATCACAACAAACTGGTATCGAACCAGAGGCTCATTCACAAAAGAAAAGTGGAATACCAATGAGTATCATAGCGTGAAGTTACAGGGAAAACGTTTTGAAAAACACACACACACACACGATCTCGTCTATCACAAGTTATCATGGTTGACGGTCGAACGGAAGGTTTTTCACACTGTAGATTCTGTTCTCCATTACAAAATCCAATGTAATATTCTATTTCAATCCAATTATTTTAATTGTTTAGCTTCTGAAGGAATTTTTAATGGTGTTTACCCGGTAAATATAAAAATTGGAAACTAATAGCGGTACCTAATTACGTAGAAAATTTTTATCAGTATGATTACAAATGTATAACCGTGTCCCTTCGAGATCAATTGATTAATTTGCGAACTCCTGGGTTCGATTAATGTACGGTATTTGGCTTGGATATAAAATCAACTATAGTGCTGAAAAAATGTCTTGAGCCGTGGAACGGAAGGCTAGGTGTCAAGTCAATGTGGTATATTTATAGACTTCAGATCCCATTTTAAACAGTAGGGACGTTAAATATCAACCAAAAAACTCGCAAAATGTGTTCCAATAGATAGTTGCAAATCAGAACTATACATTACGATGAGGAATAAAGTTGATATGAAAGTAAGTTCTGGTTTTTCATTATTATGTGTATTCATTTTATTTTGGTATCAATCATCTCTTCTTTTAATATCAACAGTACTCCTTGTTACATATTATAATTTATCAGCGATGAAATGACAACATGCTAGACAGTTCTTGATTGTAATTTTAGAACACTTGTTTAGAAATGAAATGAAATCTTTAAGTTTTATGTCCAACAGTTATGCTGGCTACACTAAAGGAGACGGTGATGATGAGAAATGAATGAAATGGTGGAATGAAGAAAGTGGGGGGAAATGGGGAATCCCGAGGAAACTCACGCACACGGTGTTTGTCCACCACAAAGTTCACTTGGCGCGAGTTGGGATCGAACCAGGGACCCCATGCACCAGAGATGAATTCTACCACTGAGCCGCAGTGACCCGAAAAATTGTTTAGAGTATGTCGTTGGTTGATTTTTTTTACCATGTCTTTGGTATTGTAGAACTCTATATGGAATGCATACCATGGTCACCTGACGTCAACTCTATATTCACCTAACCTCAGCGCATGGTCATCCAATCTCATTCCCATGTTTACCTGTCGTAAATCCCAAGGTTACCCAATTCTATGATTATATGATCTTAACCCATCTTTTTCAAACGCGTGGCAATCTGATCTCAACCTCATATTCGTGACAGGCATGAATAGCCTCACTCCTAACGTCTGCATTAAACTCTCAGTAATTAATAAATCAGATTCATATTCACTTTATCTCGAACCCATTGCCACTTGATTTCAAATCATGAATATCTGATCTCAGTTAGATGATTATCTGACGTAAACCAAATGGTCATTTGATCTCAATTCCATGGTTAAGTGTTCTTACTGTAACCCCATGTTGATCTGTCCTAACTCACATACTCACTTTATCTCAACCTAATTGTCACCTGATCTCAATTTCATGCTTATATGATCTTAGCATTATGTTCACCTAACCTAAAAGCCCATGTTTACCTGATCTCAACTGTATAGTTATCTTATCTCAATCCTATGGTCATTTAAAAACAACGCTCTGGTCATCTGATCTCAATCAGAGAATTTCGAAATCTAAACCGAATATTGTAAAGATCAAGGATTTAAGTGTTTATGGGAAAAGATAATCCTTATCTAATCCTAATAATACTAATCTTTATAAATTGAAGAGAGCTCAAAGAAACGTGGATGAATATTTGACTATGTGTATAGAGAATTATAACAAACACATGAAGAAAATTTCGCATTAAAGGATTTTACTGGTCATCGGTTTTGTTTTAATCCTAAATTTCATAATAGAAAACTGCATTATTTTATGTTCGGGACCACGGTGGCTCAGTGGTAGAGCGTTCATGTCTAGTGCGTGAGGTCTGTTCTTCTACACCGGCCAAGTAAGTTTGTGTTGGACAGCACCGTAGTCATGGGTTTTCTCAGGATTTTTCCTGTTTCCTTTTACATTCTCGTTCCACCAATTCTTCTATCATTATTGACTTGCCTTAATCGTCCGTATCCTTTAGCCTAACAGGCATAGTTATAGGACGTTAAACTGAAAGATTTCATTTCATTTCATGTTAATTTATCCGTTCTTACTTTTTTTTTATGGCGTCGTTAATGTAAATAAATGCTAATCATATAACAACACATGTAAGTGCTCACTATTAGAAAGTTAATTCATTTAATGTAATCTCATATGCATTCAAAATATCAACGTTTAATGTAAGATACGAACGTAAAAGATAAAGAACACAGTCAAATACATTACATGAGAATTGTGAAATAAAGTAATGCGTCTTACGTAAACTATTGTTGAGTTACAAAACAGTAATTTCCCATATCAACAAGCAAAAACATATACAGAAAAAGGGTGGAGAGAGAGTCAGAGAGGAGGGGAAACACATGTTCCACTGAATAAGCAGTAGAGTTGCGGAAGAGAACGAACGCGCTGTTACACATATGTGTTGTGATCAGAGACGTGTGGATTTTTTTTCCCTTACGAATTGATTCCGAGAAGTACATGAGAATGTAGCAAATACAATCGAAAGTGGATTTGAAGGGAAAACATATATATAAAAAAAGTATACAACTTATTTACAGAGTTAGATGCAGTGTCATTTCTTTGTCAATAATATACCAGATTAATGAAAATAAATTTTAATATCCTGGGTTTTGGATCGGAAATTTCGTTAACGACAGTTTAAATTCCTAAAAGTTACTGATCATTTCCTTCAAACTGCCTCTAAATGACTTTCTTCAAAACAGAAATTTAGATAAATAGGTTTCTCACACTAGGAAATGGCAGATTGACCCAATTAAAGAAAAATTTAGAGCTTGTTGAAATGAGATTTCAAAGATTCACCTTTTTCTTGAGAAATGACCCAGCTAAATCGTATTTTCGCATCCAAAAATGATAGATTCGCTTAAGTACATCGAAAGCATTAAGTAATTGTTGGATTCACCTTTTTCTTGAGAAATGACCCAGCTAAATCGTATTTTCGCATCCAAAAATGATAGATTCGCTTAAGTACATCGAAAGCATTAAGTAATTGTTGGGTAGGTGAAAACCGTTATAATATTACACATGCCTTGTACAGTATATAGAGTTAATATGTGGTGGAATTGCAATATTGTAATTTGTGATGAATCTGAGTGATACAGAAAGTTAAATGATAGCTGTCTATTTAACGTATAGTGTTAGATTTATTAAATATTTGTAAATATTATGATATTGGAAAATGCACGTATAATTTGATGGAATATTATAATAAACAGAATTAGTAGAAATGGAAGTAAAATTTATGCTTGGATAATTGGTTAAAAGTGATCGATGGATATGTATCAGTTAGCCTACCAATATAAGCCTATAGATAGTTGGAAAGTGACTCGACAGTTTCATATTATATTTAGGTGCGGATGAAATTTAAGTTTCAGGACCAAATTTTATGAAGTACTTAAACCAATTTTGGCAAATAATTATAATCACAATCAATGATAATTTTAGGAGGTGAGTTACGGAGAATTCTCCCTTCCCCGCCCTACACACACACCGAACTACAAAATTCCTCCGGACAAATTTTCTATCGTGCTCAATAAGAGTTAGTAATATTTTTGCAGTACTCGTTTCACGCGCTATGTATTCAACCCCCCCCCCTTCCCAGGCGAATCGTCACAAGTCATCACTGATCATAATAATTTGAACGAGAAGTTGGTTCTATTCAACTTGCGATCCTATACTTTGCTCTCGTGGTTACACTGTAGTCTATGTCTCGAAAAGATAGCTACACTTTATTATAAGACGTTATTAATTAATAGTGCTTCGAAGAATGATCACTTAAGTTCTTGTTTCTCTACGAACATCCCCAATTATTTTCCTCCATAAGGAAAGAGTATATAAAAAAGTATCGTATATTCGAAAAAAGAAATGTTGGTCCGCGTCCTCTAGTTGTAAATCGTTTGTTTTGCATTTGTTTAGTTCAGTGGTTGCCGAACTTACATAGCTTGTGAGCTACCGTACCGTTTTTCAATCCTACTTTGAGCTACCAATCGAAAGATCTACAAACTTTTATTTAAAATTACTTAATCTTACATTTGTGGAGGACGCATTCAGTGGAGGAATCAAGGTTAGCCAAAAGGAGTGTTAACACGATCTACCCAAATTTTCCCGCGAGCTACTCGTAGCTCGTGATCAACGGTTTGACGATCACTGGTTTAGTTGTAACTCTAGTCAAATGATTGGTCATGATAAAACGAAGAAATAAACTAACACACCATGATGTGTCAAGTTGAAATATGTAAATTCATGAACTAATCAAATGAATCATTTCTACTCGATGAAACATTGTGCGCAAACAAAAGTGCATCTGAGAGAGTAATTTCAGCTACTGTAATATTCTGTATTTTAACTATAATTTATTAGCATGTGCGTTATAAAAATGTTTTAGAATTCATAAATTACTTCATTTTGCGTAAAACTCCTAAATCATAAAGGCAACTTAAAGCCTGAAACTGGAGTAAATGTGATTGTTTATTTTAAGAAGGTTCACCAGTTCGATTTCTTAACTTTCTCAAAATAGATATGGTCTTTGAGTAGAGTTAATGTATTAACTGTTTCAATCGCGTACTAACCATTTCTCAGGCTTTATTTACAGCTCTTACTTCTGTATTTCAATAAATCAAAAAATTATCCACTTTTTTTCAGAATGGAGAGTAAGATTTTTTTTTTCAACGTAGCCTATATTTTGTAATAGAATAGATATAAACAGTGTACAATCTACCGTGCACAAGTTTAATGAGAAAAAGTGCACACTTCATTGTGTACTGTTAACACTATTTGATTTCTTTTTTGCTCAAAATAATTTCATCTCACAATTCAGCCCTGAAATTTATATTCTAAAATTATTCTTAACAAGTCATAAAATATAATGTTCTGAAACGCTAAAATTATTAATTAATAGTGATATGTAGAGTTACAAGAATTTTGATATTTGTACTTTATACCTTAAGCCAAAGGAATGTACTTTTTTGAAAGAGGCGTCTTCAGGTTGTATTTAGAACTGAGTGCAAAATCAAATAAGTTATGAACAATTGTATCTATCTTACAATCCAAATGACTAATCTATTTGACGTTATTAATTTGTTATCATTTTGATTCTTTTACTGATTGTAACAATTTATTTATTTATTTATTTATTACTGCTGCCTACAGGAGATTATCCCATTTACAACAGGCTTACACAATTGATATTACATCTAAATGCGAACAATAGAAGAGAAAGAAAAGAAAAAATAAAAACTATCAACAGGAAAGCATCAGGATATTTAATGCCAAAATGCGTAAATGCGTCCCCGCGTAGGGTAGTCTCTAACACTCTCTTCTTTCGTGCGAGCCCAGCTTCGATTCCTGGTGGGGACATTCGGTCCACAAAGTTAAAAAGCTTTTCAAGAATGCCATCTTGAATGAAGTTCCTCAAGTGTTTTCTTCATTCACACCAGGCAAATGCCGGAATGGCACCTAGTCTAACATATAGGTCTCAGGCCTCTTCCTTCCTTAACTTTCTTCAAATAATGGAATCGAAGAGGGACATATACGTCCCGGGCTAAATGGTCATTGATGCTGAAAGCCCAAAAATTTAATTCCTATAAGGTAACCAAGAAAGTTCTTTCACTTTCTCACCCAGCACCTAAGACGTACCTGAAAGATCAAAAATAGTCCCCATCAGCATTCACGACTTTCTTCCAACGTTCTGGAAGGCCGGATTCCATCGCGACCAAATTTGATGGGTTGTGAAGCGAAGAAGATATCAAGTGCATTTTTGCACCTCTACTAGGGGTTGGAACTGGTGTCCTCTAAGGTGATTGTTCAAGAAATGGAACAGGTGATAATTGGAAGTGCAATGTCGGAGGAGTACGGCGGATGCAATAGTGTTTCCCATCTAAGGCGTAGAGTGGTGCCCCGGGTCATCCTAGCCACGTGGGGCTTAGCGTTGTCCTATAACAGGAGGACCCCTTTGTGATTCAGAAGTGCTGGCTCCAGAGTTTTGAGTTTTTCTTGAACACGGCTTAACTGCTGACAGTACACAGTTACATTGATGCTCTGACCAGCTGGTAGCAGTTTCCGATGCACGATGCAGTGAGCAGTCCACCAAACACACAGGAGGACCTTCTTCTGGTGCTGCGCAGGGTGTTGACAAGGGACCAATGATGACGGCGATGTGGAGCTTCGTACAGGGCCCACTTCTGATCACATGTCAACACCCTGTCCAGAAATGGCTCTTTCTTCACACGATAAAGCAAAGAAACACAGGTGTCTGCTCGCGTTACCTTCTGGCATGAAGTCAAATCATGTGAGACCCATCGACCCAACTTATAGTGCTTCCCAAGTTGATGGAGGTGCTGCCGAATGGTTTCTTCACTCACACTGAATTGTAGTCCCAGTTCCTCACATGTCTGGCCACTGTTCGCCTCAATTGCTGCCTGAAGATCTTCCTTTTGTACATGTGTTGGTCATTTAGGACGTGGTGCGTCTTCGAGTGTTTCGTCATCTATCTTAAGCTTGTTGTACCATCGCTGCACTGTCTACGTAGTCACGACATCTTCACCAAAGGCCTGGCATATCTTCCGCTGCAGCGGCGTTTGACCCCAGTTTGAACTCGTACAGCATACACGCCCTTATGACGCTCTGTGAATTTTCCCTTTTCACTCTGTGCTTACGCAAGTTCACTTTGTAACTGAACTGCCACAACCAGGTAGTATGTTGGATATACCCACACCAACAACCGATCTTCGCCTTATCTCCATTCGCATTCAACTCACGATGTGAGGGCCAATAGAACATAGACCTCCACAAAAAGTGACAGAACTTTCTTGGTTACCTTTATAATTCCTGTAACAATTTATTCATATTTTCTTCTTTTTTTCAAATATTACTGCACACTGCAGAATCTGCTTTGGTCATTTATTGTATGTGTGGTCTTTGAACTTTCTTAACCGTACAAGATCGAATTAAATTTTGATTCTACATGTAAGAAGTTTTAAAAAAGAAATGAAAGAAGCGAAAGTATACAAAAATTTAGGTCAAAATTATGCTTAACTCTTTCTGGATGTGTTCTCATGTTTTATTTTAAATATATACTAACACTTTGTTAGAGCTCTACATTTTTGCAAACTATTACCCAAATACTGGTTTCAGTTATGCAAAATGTCCAGTAGTTTCTTCCTTTGATTACCGAGAAAGAAAAAAAAATTTGGCGTTTTAAAGAAATTAAAATGTGTTATTTGTTTTAGTGTGAATATATAATTATTCAATGACAATTAAAATGACACTTACGAATATAATGACAAATGGTAGCTCTCAAAGCTAATGTTTCAGATTTCTAAAATAGTTGAATTTAGAACGGAATTGGTTCTAATCTGTAAAGATAAGTTCTATATGTACATTAGAAGTGAATTGAATAAATATAACGATTTTAAAGTATATATTGTCCTCTAAAATGCATCAATTTTTGTACTGAAGGTATGATTTATCCGAAATAACTTTGTGGTGGACAAACACCGTATGCATAGAGTTTTTCGGGATTCTTCCCTTTCTACCACTTTCTTCATTTCACTCCTTATCACCGTCTCTGTTGGTTTCGGTGCATAATCTTTAGACGCTAACAAAAACGTGTCCCTTCTATAGTTTCATGTTTCTGTAAACCTAACTTCACATAATAACATTCATGAGATTAAGTATTGAACACTAGATCTAATACTAAATAATACTGTATTTGTATCACCATTATGAGGGAAGGTTACCTTGTTATTCCCTGAGAAAATCATCATTCCGTAAACTCAAGTTTGTTCTGCGGTTATTGCTGGTTTAGTGTTAGAAAGGTTGAGTTTCAAATCATATGTATAGAAAAGAGAAGATTAAATTGAAATTTTGTTTTACACTTTACCCACACGAATGAAGCTGCAACTGAATTTGGTAAAGCCTTTTGTAACAACAATATATTCCACTTAAAAGGTGCCAAAAAATAATAGTTATCCTTGGTAGTTTTCATATTATGTATATAGGTAACACTCATTCTAAGTAGATTTTTTTTTTCTGTAGTAAACAATATACCTTCCACCAGGAAGCTAACAACCCTAAGATCAAGAGAGAATGATATATGAAAATGAAATGAAGTGGCAAATACATATTGATAACATTTGAAGTTAATTTCAATCTGTTTTTAAATCTATACAAGCACAGGCTATAAATACAATTGACAGAAATACACCTATAATGTTATTTATAAGCTTCTTTGATTTGAGTTGATTGTCAGTTTGGAATCCCTTTCAGCAGCGAGGCTATATGAGACGTGGACCTACAGCTTAACGTGGGATTCGAACCTCATGAGCTCCGGCCTGGAGTCGAATCGAGTCTCCCACGGCAAGGATGCGTACACTAACCACTTAGCCACGATCGATAAACTCTTTGAAATAAACAAAATTAAAAATTGAATAAATTAAAGGTATCAAGAAAAGTTGAAACTGGAGGTGAAAGTGACTTGCGGTTTGGAAGAAATTCAACATCATATAATACTAGCTATAAGCATGTGTCGTTGGCGGTATCTTAACTCAGAACTTGGATAAAAGAGTAAGCGTCTGTCGTTACCAGGTCTTAATTCAGAACTTGAGTGAAAAGAGAGGAAATCCAAAAGATCTATATGTATACAAAAAGTATATCATTCGACTTTGTGCTGGTATGAAACAATGGTCTTTTACTCAACATTATCATTGGGCGCAATGCCTGTCGGTTTAAAATAAATCCCTATATACCGTGGAAACCTACAGAAATTATATTGAACAATATACAATTTAAACACATTCAAAACTATAATGATTCATCTTTAGAAACTTTGTACCTCTTAACCAGGAAGTCTCTGCACGATCAAGGACATAAGAACATATCTCCTCAACAAGGCGTTCATTTATTTTATTAGTGGGATTAAGGACGAATTTTGCGATGTTGAACTAAGGAAATAAAAGTGTGAAAGCGTTTACTTCCTTTTGGACTGGCTTGAAAGCATACATAGACATACACAAAAGGTATGAGTATGCATTCAATATACAGTAGAATATGTTTACAATGTGCCTTTGGTATAATTACTTACCACTTTTGAATTTTGTTTTCATTCATTACATCCTGCCATAAAAATATATTACTTTCTCGGTTGCAGCTTACAAGTAAGTTTTTCAAAATTTTGTACAAAATCGGCAAAAATACATCATAATGGGCAAAAGTGTCAAATTAGGCACCTTCAGACATGATGAAATTGGAATTTTGGTTATAATTGTGGCTAAAACATGCAAATGCAACTAAAATTTGTGCAACCATTATCTAAATCGTTTTAAATATGGTAGTTGTAATACATGATCCACTTTTATGGGAACGGAAGAATTAAAACTAATTCGTTTCGGTGTCACTAATAGATGGCATTTGTAAATTTAATTTCTTAATATGTCCACAGCAAATGTTTTTGGGAAACATAAGACTTTTTACTTACAGTAAAAATTCACATCTTATAATTGAGGCTTGAGAGACACTTGACGCGTGACCAAAATTGAAACAATAATGTCTTGCTACTATACTATGATAAGACATGTCACATTGTCTCAATTTTGGTCATGCCTAGACCTCAGACTCTTAACCCCACAATTATAAAATGTACGAAATACCTAATTATACCTAATTTAATTTTGGGAGCGAAGTTTAGTATTGTAGATGTATTTTCATTTTCTCTATCTGTCCTTTATTTTCTCTCAGAATCTTTAACTATTTTTAAAAGCTTTATCAGAATATTGGTTAGTACACAGTTCATTAATTAAATGAAAAATCGTTAATTAAATTAGATTTGAAACCTCATAATTTCGCAAGTTGTCTCCCATATTTTTTGACATTTATTTTGTGGGTTAATCAAATTATTTGAGTCTTAAACTAAATATAATAAATGTATACGTTTTTAATTTTTCAAAATTTTACATTTATTTGGCTACTTACGTAATAATCTACTGCCACTGGCGCATGTGCTACAACTGGTGCATATCCGGCGTATGTGAAGGCTATATTCGCCACAACAGCTAATAACAAACCCTGTTCAATAAATAAAAGTAACATGAAATAAATAAATGTTCTACATTTTCTATCATATTAACAAACAATATTATAATTATATTTAAGTATCTTCCTTCATTGTAGTACATAGGTACGAACCAATAGCTACTATGAAAATGCACAGCTGTCTACTAATTATACACACTAAGTTAAAGAAGAGAGATTAAAATATTAATTTTACACTAGTTTCGAAAATTGAGACAAGCTAGGAAAAAAATGAGCACACCTCAATTAGGTCTGGTCAGGGACAAATGCAGAAATTTATTTCGGGATTGGGGTGAATAGATTTTCTGGGATCCAAATTCAAAATAAGGATAAATTGTATTAAAATTTGTAAAAATCACTCATAAAATTAGACGAAATTTACAGAAAAGTCGGGTTTTCTGGGAGGTCCTAGGACCTTTTCCTTGCGTATATCCCTGAGTCTGGTAATAGCCTTTTTGTCGTTGGATTGGAGTTTAACAGCCCTTTCAGCACTGAGGCTATTTGAGAAGTAGACCAACTTAAAGTGGAAATCGAATCACAGAAGCTTTAACCGGGAATGAATTCCAGATATTCTACGCTAAAGGTGAGTACGTCAATCAAATAACCACAAGGGAGCAGTACAGTATGTCTCCACTAATTAGCCTATTACGTAGTAAATACTAGCAATTACCACCCACGTGCAATATTTTGTGAAATGTTTCCTTGCATCTTCCATATAAGCTAAATTAGGACATCATATATGCAAGAACTGGCAACTGGCTAATTGTTCCTTCATTAGAAACATATTCACTCACGTATCTCAAGTAATATTCTCCGACACAAGGCACTCAGACTTTTTTTGTAGTGCCAAGAAATTATATGAGGCGTTCAGAGTACGAGGAAGCCAATTCACATTAATAAAACTTATACGAAATACTTAATTACAAGGAAAAGTTTACACTGTATCTTATAAGAGTTATTTACTATATCTAAACAATAATTTTAAATTTGAAAGGAGATTCAGATCGAATTCTTAAGGATGAAAAAAGTCCACAATGACCAAATATAGAATTAATTTTCTTGTTAACCAAATGTCCGATTGTCACCAATTTTTGACCATATTCACTCATGTTTAAGCAGAATTTAAAAATTCTTGTCTATAGTTTCAAAAAATAATAAACGCATGCAGTGTTTCTTTCAGAAACAATGTTGCTGGGGAGTTCACACTTAGTATTCCGGGGGAGCACTGCTGGTACAATTGTATTTATTATTATATTTATAGACGTACAATTTTGGTCTCCTCCGGGGAGCACTCTCAGAGCTCCAGTAGGGCAGTGTCGCTCAGAAAACATGTGTGGAAGAAACACTGAACGCATGTATAAACTGAAAGTAGCCTTTGAAAAAGTAGTCTTAGCTACCTGAAAACAACTAAAAATCAAAATTGTACTTCTATCCTTGCAGAGAGCTTTCTTTTAACACAAACAAGTTCTTAATCATCGTGACACACAGAACCTATATTATATATTTTTAAAAAGGTAGCTCTTTTGCTTGATATCTTTACTTAAAAGGGCCAATAACCATACGAACAACTCGAACTTAACTGATTAGAAGGCAAGGATAACCCAACAAAATACATTAGATAGATTTTGAGTTTAGCAGGCTATTTAGAAGAAAGGCTATAGATAACGTGGACCTACAACATAACGTGGAATCCGAACCACTTAAGCTCCGCCGGGAATAGAACCTGAGTCTCCCACGCCTACACTAGCCGCTTAGCATCGAGGGAGCTCGAACTCAATAAAGTGATGACTCTTGCTTAATGTATATACAAAGGTAGTAAATAATTCTGAGCTGTCGGAGTGAGGGTGCGATGTGAAGGGTACCTGGTTTGATCCCATTCTATGTGAGTTTGAGGTGAACAAAATTGTATCCGTGGGTTTTATCTAGGCTCTCCTTTTTCCTTCCACATTCTCTTTTCACCATTTGGCCTAATTCCCATTTTGCCTAACACTTTATCAGCTGTAAATCACAGATAAAAATTACATCCGCCATTTTGACTAAAATGACAATTCCCATTTGACCTAATTCCCATTTTGCCTAACACTTTATCAGCTGTGAATCACAGATAAAAATTACATCCGCCATTTTGACTGAAATGACAATTCCCATTTACCTAATTCCCATTTTGCCTAACACGTTATCAGCTGTGAATCACAGATAAAAATTACATCCGCCATTTTGGCTGAAATGACAATTCCCATTTGACCTAATTCCCATTACGCCTAAAGATCTTATCATTAAGGAAATACCTCTACATAGAAGATCTGACAATGTTTCCATACTTATATATAAATAAGTGACAGAAACTTATATACAAAAAAAAACATTTATTTTAAATAACTATAACAAAAAATATTTCAAATATACAAAGTGTGAATATTCACACAGTCGTCCATCAGGAGACATAACATTAGTTAGCCTTTGCAAAAAAAAAAAAAAAAAAAAAAAAAATTACAATATATTACATTCACTTCTACGCGGTAAACACTTCTGAATCAAAAATCACACATATTCACATAATAGGATATAACGTATATATAAGAAAATACAGAAATGTCTTCGTTTTGTAATATGTCTTTCAGTACATTGATCTTGTCATTCAGCTTTTACCATTTTTTTAATTTTGCTGCACCACACTATTCTCAACCTCCAACAAATGCATCGTCTTATCATTTTCCATCTGCTCCGACTGCATTTGCTAAATAAACGTGAATATATTCGGATGATGTCTAGAAAAGCGCTTGTTCCATTTAGAATGCCAGCCTTTTACTTTTTCTTATTCTTTCTGAGTTACATTCACTGGCATAGCCAGCAAGTTGTTCTAGTAATTTCTTCTAGTGATTGTAGTAATTTATTTGATGTAAGTTATTTTTTGTGCCCCCGCGTAGCGTAGTCACTAACGCTCTCGCCTTCAGTGCGAGCGGTCCTGGGTTTGATTCCCGGTGGGGGCACTTGGTCGAAAAAGTATAAAAACGAACCTGACCTGCAATCCTACGATCCTGACCTGCCACAAGCCACCCTGAGTGAGGTTTTCCTGGGTTTTCCTCATTCACACCAGGCAAATGCCGGGGTGGTACCTAACTTATAGGTCCCAGGCCGCTACCTTCCTTCCCCAATCTTTTCTTCCTTCCCTTTCCCCGGATAGTGTGCTCACTGAGAGACGTCATCCCTCAAACGTGACGGGCTAAATGGCCTTAGATGCCGAAAGCCCAGAAGTCTAAATCCTAAACCCCCCTCCCCCCAAAGTTATTTTTGTACGAAATTGGATGTGCAGGTGTATAAGTATGTAAACACTGTCAGACCTTCTATATAGAGGGTGTTTCCCTCCTGATAAGATCGTTAGGCGTAATGGGAATTAGGCCAAATGAGAATTGTCACTTCACTCAAAATGGCGGATGTGATTGTTATCTGTGATTGACAGCTTATAAAGTATTAGGCAAAATGGGAATTAGGCAAAGTGTGAAGACACCTCATTCAAAGTCATTCACTTTCCTTAATCATGTTTCCCCTTTACCATGAAATGCATAGCCCTAGGTTGTTAAATTGAAGAATACATTTTATTTTCTTGTTGTCGGATTACATATTTCTCATCAATCAAGCATATAAATTATATGCTAAATTTTTAATCATATACGTCTAGAAAAGTATGATTTATGCACACGAATTATGGTATACTTAATATAAATTTATTCAAGGGTATAAATAACACATTCTTCTTCTTGTTATTACTCTATAACAAAATTATCTTCAGGAAAGAAAGCACTGGTTTTTGACTGGAAGCAAATAATAATTACAAATAATGTATTTTACTGTTAAAAATATATGTGCCATTCTTAGGGTATGTGTGCTATTTTACCGTGTATTTTGTTTACATGTTCAGAAATAAATGAATAATCCATTCCAACAGAAATAAAGTTATTAATACTAGCAGACAGAATGCCTGTCCTTCGCACGGGGAAAAATACGTTTCATTTTGGATATAAAGAGCACCAAAAGTGTCACAAATCAACTTAGAGTACCTAAAAACTATGAATTCAACTCAATTATTTTTACATGTCACCATCCCGACTTAGGAGTACTAATGGAGGCTTAATTTGGATTTAAACGACATCGGAAGTATCACCGTTTATGTTAGCGACCCCGAAAACTATGAAGTCGACCTAATATTTGTTATTTTCGATCATTTTTGTATATATATATCCTCTTCCACTTCCCGAAGTTGTATCTTCAAAGTGAAATGACAAAAAACATCCCAGGCCCGAAACTCATCTATGTTGAATATTTGGTCGAGATCGGTCGAGTGGTTCAAGCGTTATTAAGCCACAAACATGGTCACTTTCATTTTTATATACAGTACATACAGTAGATTACTATTGACAAAGAAAGACACACATTCAGTGCCTAAACTAGAAGAAGCGAACTATAGAATGCGCCTTCTAGTAATTGGCATTCATGTTTGTCTGTGATACAAAAAACAAAGTACTGTAGATGCAGGCTCAGCGATGAGTATCCTATTATTATGTGAATGGCATTGTACAGTAGTATTATGTGCATAGAAATTTCTGTCCGTTTCCATTACTGATAACGTTGACTATCTTACGGCCTTTTTAAAGTGTATTGTTGTTGCTTTCGTTGCCATGACAACGAGAGTTGATCAGTTGCGTATAACTCACATCCTGATTAGCTATCCTATGATTATGTAAAGCATGATAGGAATTTCTGCTTCTTTCCATTGTTGCTAACTTCGATCTTCTTGTGACTTTTGAAAGTTATTGTTGCTAACGTTACCAATTGCAACAATTGCGTTAAAGATATTATGATTTATCGTTACCGTTGGCAGTGGCAATGAGAGTTGGTCAAGTAGCAACAATTCTGTAAATAATATAAACAATTCAATATACACAATTCGCTCCTTCGATGCAAGGACGAGATGCTTGTTTATTTTCTCAAAAACTATTCATGAGAATTGACCGTCAAGCAAGTCATTTTGTTCAGCTTGATACCATCTATCGATTTATATATATCGCATCTTTGGACACATATAATTAAACAAAAATTAAATTTTAAGAATTTAATCTCAATTAAAGAATTAACCAGGTATCATTAACCACGCTGTGTACTGCAGTCTTGCTAGTGACATAATAAAAAGGTTGATGAGCCTATATTTCAAGATTAGCTTCACCTTCGTAGTTGGTGTGAATACCGTACGGAGTACATAGTCAATTATTACGTTTTTTTTTTAAATCCCATTTTTTCAAGAAACTACAGGTGAGAATTTACATTCATGAAATCAGTTTTGTTGGTTAGAGAGTTAGACTCACGTCCGCGTGGTCGCGGGTTTGATTCCCGGCCGGTGCTTTTTCAATTTTCAGCGTTCACCCAGCGTCGTGAGGTCAACTGAGGAATCACGCGAATAAAAGACGTGACGGCCACTAAATCTTGAAAGCTGTCGATACACGTGTTAAAGAGACAGGGCGACGCAGCGCGCTAATCACGTGCTAGGGTGGGCGTAGTTCAGTCAGTCGCTAACAGATGGCGCTAGGAGAGACTTAGGCTTACAAAGTGCTCTCACGCCAAGTATTTTTATTTTCTTTAAGTCTATTGATTAGTATCAGGACGGATTAAAGTTACATTGGAGCAAAATCACATTCCTTCCTTCTTCTTTTTCTTCTTCTTCTTCTTCTTCTTCTTATTATTATTATTATTATTATTATTATTATTATTATTATTATTATTATTATTATTATTATTATTATTATTATTATTATTATTTAGAAATTAATGCAAAGGTACTGCAATTAATTCAGAAACCAAACAGCTGCTAGCTTTGTCACTAGAACTTATACTATCATCTATTGGAAGTTGCCAGTTGGAATTATTTTGATTTGACTTGATTTTCAGTTTAGCATCCTTTTCAACAGCGAGGCTATATGAGACGTGGACCTACAGCTTAATGTAGGATTTGAACTACATGAGCTCCGCCAGGAATTGAAGCCGGGTCTCCCACATCAAATGCGTGTATGCTAAGCTCTTAGTCCCGAGAAAGCTTTTGACTTATTTAGATCTGGTCTTTCCGTTTAAAAGGTTGAAAACTGTCCATCTATAAGAGGTCTACACGGACCGGAATTTTCAACCCGGGCCAGGTCCGGATCATGAATTTGTAATGTGAGGCTCGATCCGAGTCAGAAATATGTTTTAGCATTTAGGCCCGAGCTCGGCCTGAGCTAGTGTGATAATCAAATAAGTCCGAATTACAGAAACTTAATAATTTATGCAAAATTGTATTTTTATTTACAGCAAGTAGAGGTTTAATTTTGCAGTTCTGCTTTAAAAGTTCTCCAGAAAGAACTGTGAAATATATATATATATATATATATATATATAAATTTTTTTTCTTGTACAGTATATGTACAAAGTTAGGCCCGAAAAGGCCCGAGAAATAAGGTAAACGCACCGGATTTCGACAGGTTAAGGACTGTTTTAAAAATCAATCGCCTATTGTGGCCATAATATTGGTCGGTGTTGGCCCATTTTTGCCTTGAACTGTACAGTCCCTACTAATACTAAAAGCCACTTCAAGGCTCAAATGTTAATGTTAGAAATTTTTATGAAACTAGAACTCGCCAATGGAACCCGAATTCGACACACTTCACCTGGTTTCGACAGTTGCGGTACCTAAATTCGACACCTTAAATTATATCCATGTAACGGCATTATTAGTAATAGTAATCTCTTCTCAGCTTCAAATATTGTTTTATTATTATGTAGAAACTATCTGACGGGCAAAAGAACACAACTTAAATTTTTTGAACTGAGTAGTTACTTCGATGATTCTTAATTCGACATGCTGGAATCTGATTTCGACATCCCTGTCGAACTCAGATTACAAGTATCGGAGAATTATGCAACAAATAGCTTTATGAAAGACTTTGAACATACTTGTACGTTTAGATATTCAGTTAAAATTATATTTGCACTACTTAGCATGAATTCGACAACCTTGTCGAAATCCGGTTCACGTTACGAATAAAGGTTCGTGTTTTCGACAACCCCCCGTTCATGTTACATCACAACCTTTGTCCTCACAGAAGAAAACAAAACGCACTGATTGAAACTCCTTTACAACATTAAAGTACTACTATTTGCTTGAATCAAACCTAACTTTAATAAAAATCTTAGGAAAATAACTTGCCGTCTTATGATTTCCTTAAGATTATGTGTTTTTTCTCGAAGAGTGTATCACACACACAACAATGTACTTCTTTTCTCCATACATATGACTCATCTACTGTAACCGTGCTTTTGACACGAGAAAAGACACTCCCATAATGTTGCCAGTTCTATGCACGATTGCAGGGATGACATCTTATGCTTATTTCACAACTTTTAAGCATAGGTATTCGAATTCGGGTACCTGTCGAATTCAGGTGCGTTTACCTTATGGTTGTATAATTAAAAATTTACGGCCAGAAGTGATATACATGCTTTGTAAGCCCGAGTCCGGCCCGCGGGCGGGGTCAGGCTTAAGCCCGGCGCCTCGGCCCGAGCCCGTGTAGACCTCTACCATGCGTCTCAACTTCTTTTTTTATTGTAATTTAACAACACTATAGAATTGTTACAATTTTTTAAGAATATATAATTAGAAATGAGCTATACTCAACACATTATTATTCTTATAGTTTATTTTATATAATAATTACTCATTCATACTCCTACAAACTGTAACCGAGGCCATAAACAATAGTTCAACGCTCTTCAAGTGATTCTTAATAAAAATTGTCATTTTTCACATGTCATCACGTATAGCTAACAAACATTTAAAGAAATAAAAAATAATGTTTTACGATTCGTGTGTTTCCCTACATAAAAGAACGGGTATATATTACACTTAACGATATTCTTGTGTGAGTTCGAAAACATACTTTCTTCATTGATAATGTCATTGTTCTTTTCATAAAGAAAGTGACGAAGAATAATTACTCAAAATTTTTCAGGTTTTCATTAAGTTTATTGCTGTTAGAAAATATATACCTATGCTGACTCGTAAATTAAATTGGAGGAACAGTAGTTTCTCTAATTTTACGCGTATTTTTTTTTAAGTTCTATTTTCCAAAAAATATGTGATAAAAAGCCAGATTCGGATCCCACGTTAAGCTGTAAGCTCACGTTTCGTATAGCCTTTGTGTAGACATGGGATGTTGAACTCCAAAACTCATAGCAAGAACACACGATAAAAATTACCTTACAGTAGTACAGTTCAGGACAAAAGTTTTTTTCCGTTTGATGAAATTAGTTTCGTAAACACTGGAAGGACAATATGAGTACAGTTTTCAGTAAATTAAAAAGAATATTCTGTATGTTCCAGATATACCACTGTTATTCCCAAAATCAATTTTACCAAACGAAAAGAACTTTTGTCGTTGACTGTACAAGCTCACATTCAAAAATCAGATAACTTCTAGATGTGATGAGTGACGGATTTTGGATGATTATATATGTTCAATAGAATTATCATCCGTATAGTCACTTAAAGAAGAAAACTAAATGCTAAATGCAAAAGAAAAGATAAGAAAATGAAAAGAAAGAAAGAAAGAAAAATACAAAAGATAAAAAGAAATTCTAATGCCTGAAGTCTAAATAAAAACAGTTGAACGAAATATTAGAACAAATGAAGCAATATTGCAGCAAATAAATTACAAAAGAAGACCAAATGAGCAGGAGGGCCTAATCACAGGTACACAGACAACTTATTATCGACTACAGCACTATGAAAACATAAACGGCGATTAAGAAAACAATGGTGTACTAACGCGGTAAATTTAAAATTGCTCCCCGAAATCTATGCCGGAAAAAAGGAAGGAATCAGATTATTGAAGGAAGAATTTTTAGAATCCTTGTACTACATTTTTGCCGCATAAACTTATATCTATGGATGTGATATTGCGTCGTTACCAGCATGAAGCTGTGGATGTAATTTTGTCCTCGAAGTTGCACTATTGAAAAGTTGCAGGTTTACGAGTAAAATCTATCACTTCACAGAGAAAGAGAGTGATTCCTAAGGAGCTTAGTTATGCAAATGACATATCTTTAACTAACTTAATGATCTTTAATGTGACAATCACTAAATACAATATACACATTTGGACAAGCAACTTTCCTGAATTTATTCTATGCTCTAGTGACCTGAAATAACACCCTTCCCTGCGCCTTCTATCCTCTACCTCTCTAGATTGTTCGCCTGCCTTTGTTCACTTACTTCCAGGCACGTATCCAGGGGGGTCTAGGGAGGGCCAGGCCCCCTCTAAATTTTCCCTGGCCCCCCTAAAATTTTCACGGTAGGCTTGCAAATGAACTATAATACGATGATAAACTACAGTATGGTTGGATCGCCCCCCTAACTACAGCCGCCCCCCCCCCTACATTTTTGGGCTGGCTACCGGCCTGCTTACTTCCTGTGAAAAGCTCGGTCTTGCCGGTGGGTTATAACGTGAATTCTTCCTGTTATCTATAATAATAATACCGTTGCCATAATTAGTTCTTGCCTAGTAGTATGCAGCTAATTATAATTCAAAATCTGGGTAATTTTTATATAATCGATAAGTGGGTTAGAACTTACTTTTAGGCAGAACACAAATTCAGAACAAAGCAAGGGGAAGACTTCAATAATATAAATATAATGGAAAGATTGCAAATTAAAAATTAAGAATGGAAATATAATGTAAAGAAAAAAGACTGATGACTTCGTTACACAGATTCAATTAATACTCCTTCATTATAAAGAGACTTTGGGCAGGACCTTATTAACGTACGGACCCGATGGGTACTTGCCCAGAGGCACCACAAACGTAGGTGATCCATACTAATCTACATATGTAAAGTAGCTTGGCAATAAATAAATAAATAATACTTCAGTAGTTTAGACAAGTTGTTCTCAATATTTTTTTTACTGATGACATTTTGCTAAACGTCTAGGATATCGCGACACATTTGTTTGATATTTTTATTATAAATAATAATAATAATAATAATAATAATAATAATATCTATTATAATAGTGAAACTAATAAGTTTTTATAATGACTCTACAGTATATAGCACTGAGAATTGCTGTTACCGCTGAAGGTGTTGACTGGTAAAGTCTGTCTCGATTTTAAGAAATTATTATGAAAATTTTCATGATTTTTAAATTCTAAAATTTCGGTACGCACCTTAGGGCACTGTGTGACACACTAGTGTGTTTCAATACATCAGTTGAGAACCACTAGTTTAGACTGACGACACTAGAAGGGGACAAGTAGGTGGGCACAGGGATCGCGGCACACGGGTTGTCTAGGGGGGGGGGTCCATAATGTTGTTAAGACGCCACTGACTGTAACTTCTTGTTTCTGTAGCTTAAAGCCACGTCTTTGCAGAAAAATCTTTATTGAAAAAAATATATATATTATTTCATTCGATCTGGAATGTCACCCACCTGAATTCCTTCAACTTGGTTCACTTTTCTGATGAAAAAAAAGAAATACTAACTCAGCTTACTTTAAAGAATCGAGATTTTTGCCTAATGAAACTATCACGAGTTACAGAAAGGAGTTGAACTTAATAGAAGAGTAGGAGTGAAGATAATTATTACGTATATCAATCATTTGCCAGACGTTTCAGGCGTAGACTGTAGGCGAGATGAACGAACTTTCGCCCTACACTGTCATATCTTCACCTACAAACATTATATTTTTTGACTTGAACGCCTAGTACTCTGTGTCATTTTTATTGTAGTTATCTAGCAAGGGATTTTATTTTTTAAACTCTAAATACGGAAAGAAAGACGATAAACGCAAAGCTTTTATATCTAAATCTGACTTTTTTTTTTAAAGCAGAAAACTCCCATAACGCTGCGACGGGTTGAATTTCATAACAAAACCTTGTTGCCTGGCCAAGAAGAAAGTTTAGTTTCAAGGTAATGGTGTGCATATTAACATGAGTACTATGTTTTACTATAGTTTATATACTTAGTATAAAATAATATGTTAAATGATATCTGAGAAAACTTTCTTGTCCCTATTTCTTAAAGTAAATAATCTCATTCTACAGTTAGTAATAAACTAATTATTTATGTAATACTAACGTCAATTACCCCGCTTCGCTGGGTTAAAATAGGAAAAAAATACTAATATGTTCTCTTAGTCAGTCACTTTGTATTATTACTGAAGCATTCTCTGATTGGATTTAAATGGCATCCGAAGTGTCACTATTTATCTTAGCAACCCCGAAAACAATGGATTTCACACTAATATCGGTCATTTTCGATAATTTTTGTATACCACCTCCCTCACCTAAGGTTCGGAGCTGAATTTGGGTGTAAACGGCATCCGAAGTGTCACTGTTCACCTCAGCGACCCCGAAAACTATGGATTCGACACAAATATCGGTTATTTTCGATAATTTTTATATATCGCCTCTCTCACCTAAGTTTCGGGGCTGAATTTTGGTTTAAGCTGCATCGAAAGTGTCACTTTTCATCTCAGCGAGCACGAAATCTATAGATTCGGCACTAATATCGGTAATTTTCGATCATTTTTACACATTTCTCCCTCTTTCCCCAGTTGCAGGACAGAATTTGGATTTAAACGGGATCGGAAGCGTCACTTTTCACCTCAGCGACTTCGAAATCTATGAATTCGATACTAATATCGGTCATTATCGATCATTTTAAAAATTCTTCCCCTCCTCTTCGCTTAAGTTGCACCGTCAAAGTGAAATAAGAAAAACACTCTTAGGGCTGAAACTCATCCATGTAGCAAATTTGATCGAGATCGGTTGGGTGATTAAAGAGTTATTAAATCACAAATATAGTCACTTTTATTGCTGAAATACCCATTCTTCGCATGGGGGCTGTATTTGGAAATCAACGCCTATGGGAGTATCACCATTCACCTCAGCTACAGCGTAAACTATGGATTTGATATTAATATTTCTAGCGGTCATTTTGGATTATTTTTACATGTCTCGGTAACCCCTTCCCGGTAACCCCCGGCCCACAGCCGAATGGGGTGAATTTGGAAGTTAATGCGATCGGAGTTCACCATTAATCTCGGCGACCGCAAAAACTATGAATTCGACACTAATATCGGTCATTTTCTACTATTTTTATATGTCCCACTAAACGCCCCCCTGAGAGCCCTCTTGTTCGAATTTTGTCAAAATCGCTTCGCCTTGATCGGGCCTGGACCAAGGTACTCATGACCCAAATTTGGTTACTCTCGGTCCACTGGTTTGGTCCCCAGGCCGCACACAGACAGACAGACACACGGACACACAAACGAACTCTTTATTTTACTTGTATTAGAACATTAGATTAGATATGAAGAAAGTCGCCTGCCTTTTTTAACGGAATAATGTCATTCATGAAATATAAACTAAATCGATCCAGAGACGTTTTCGAAAAATTCGCAATTTTTTAGCATTACCCTTCTGGAAACTGCTCTTATTTTTGATTTGTTAATTTCTTGAGTTGAGGTTTAGCGTCCCTCAGCAGCAAGGCTATATGAGACGTGGATCTTCGGTTGCGTGGGATCCGAATTACATGAGCACTCTCCGGGAACCGAGTACCGGTCTTCTGCACCGAAGACTATGCGCTAACCATATTACTAGCCGCGAGAGAGCTTCTTTTTTTTTTTTTTTTTTTTTTTTTTTTTAAGAGTAGGAATACAATTCGAAACTTTTCACCACTCGCAAAATCTTATAGCATCCTTAAGTTTAAAATTTGGTTTTTGTAAGTTGAATAGTATGGCTTCTAGGCGAGGAGTGTACATATATCGCGATGGGCGAAGAAACGGACAGAAAACATTTAAAAAAAATGAAAATGTAAATAAAAAAATGTTATTTTGACAGTTCTTACATTTAATATCGGTTATATAGTAATAGAATTAACCTTTTATATTCATTAAGTTACCTAAGATACAACCATTCGGTATAAGAAGAAATAAATGCCAAGATAGAAAAAGTTCAAACTAACCTCCATATACCATGACATATGATTTTTTCCCATTACATTATTATTATTATTATTATTATTATTATTATTATTATTATTATTATTATTATTATTATTATTATTATTATTATTATTATTATTATTATTATCAATAATAATAATAATAATAATAATAATAATAATAATAATAATAATAATAATAATAATAATTTAAATACTTACGGAATTAGTGGTATGAAATACATTACTGACTAAAACTTAATCTAGATTACATCATGCTCGCGCCAAGTGAGCTTTGTGGTGGACAATCACCGTGTGCGGAGATTTTCCCGTTCCCTCCCATTTTCTTCATTACATCATTTCCTTCTTTTCTTGTCATCACCGCCTCATTTAGCCAAGTTTTCATAACCGTGGGACGTAAAACTTAAAAGATTTAATTTCATTTTATTTAGATTAAATCTTTAGAAAAGCATGTTCCTGTTTTGACCACAACTTTTCATTGTCGCGACTCTCATCCGAAGAAGATAAAAGTAAATGTCTGCAAAAATATTTCAATGTACAGTTTGGATTTTAAACCTTGACTTTTAGCTTGCAGAGCATAAGGCGTAATCTAGTTGTTATACCTTCTTGCTTACGAATCGGAAAATTCCAGGTTTAAATTTGGTTGACTGACTATTTTAACTGAGTTTTTCCAGGGATTTTTCAGTTCCATCAGAACTGAGAGACAAAATGAGAGATTCAAATGTAGACCTTGATGATATTTACAATTATTATTATTATTGTTTATCAATTTTTAATTATTTCAGTGTAAAATGACCTTGCAGAGTAAATCTGAAAGCCAGTAAACTGAATTTAAACATTAACCGCCTTATGCAGAGTCGTTTTGACGTATTTTTAGCTTCATACTAAAGGCATGACTACTGCAGGAAACATATGTTAGTAGAACACTTTAGTATGACACTAATCACTCGTCAGAACGACTCTGAATAAGGCCCTAAGTAACTAAATATTATAAAGTTAAGAGTCTGTATCACTGCGAAATTAAAATACCGCTAATTTTACAGTAATTATGTGATATCTTCAAATAGATAAAATATAATCGAAAAGTGGATCAAGACCTCCCTAGAAGATGTTATTTTGCACGAGGTACCGTTATCAGGAGTCACCTAGTAGCTTTTCGTTTGCTGTTATTTAGAAACGCGAAAATAAATGCCGATTTTCTAAATTTCTGGAAATCGAAAGCAGATAAATGAGTCGTGATAACGGTATCTCACGCAAAATAATACTGTCTAGGGAGGTCTTGTTCCACTTTTCTATTATCTTTTATCTATTTGAAGATATTACATAATTACTGTAAAATTAGCGGTATTTTAATTTTGCAGTGATGAGGCCTCTTAAGGGATATTATTTGTAACACAGAAACAAGAATTAGGAAGTAATTGATATATACAGTATATGCGCTCAGAAATCAGGAATATAAAGAATTAACAGAAGCTGATGAAAGAATTACCGTGGAAAAGAATATAATTTTCTGTAAAAGGACTACATATTTACTATACAGGGTGTTACAAAAAAAATTCGCAATATTTTGGGAATAGATTCAGGCCCGTATCCACGGGGGGCAAGGTGGGGCCGAGCCCCCCTAAACTTTGGCTGGCCCCCATAAAATTTCACGGTAGGCTTGCAAATGAACTATAATATGGTGATGAAGTATAATATGATTGGGTCGCCCCCCTAACTTCTACCGGCCCCCCCTAAATTTTTGGGCTGGCTACGGGCCTGAATAGATTCCTCACATCAAAATAAGAAAAAAGTTTAAATGGAGCTATGATCGGAAGTGCATAGTTTCTTAGTTATAGGGTGCCGAAAACGTGAAGAAATGAACTTTAAAGGTACACAATTTCAATACTATAGGACCGATCGTAGTTGGGTCAAGACATCACTGAGGAAGTAGTATGCGAACTATACAAATATCTATCTTTCAGAACCTCCAGTACTTTAGAGAGGCTGGAAGTTCTTGATCACTCTCCACCTACCTCTCTAAAAATTGGTGTGCAAGACAGGAGCACTCTAAAAGATGGATATTTGGATAGTTCACATACCAGTTTCTCAGTGATAACTTGACCCGACTACGATAGTTCCTATAGCAGTGGAGCTTTAAACTTCTAAAGTTCACCTGTTTCAAGTTTCCGACACCCAGTAACTCCGAAACTATCCACTTTTGAGCACAGAGCCATATGAACTTTTTTTCTTATTTTGTTGTAAGGAATCTGTTTCCAAAATATTATGACACTTTTTTTTGTAACACCCTGTATAGTCTTATTTTTTTCTGTACTACTATGAATACTATGAATACTATGAATACTATGAAATATAAACTACTAATTGAATAAATGTTTTAAAAATCTCAATTTAGTCACAACATGTGTCCGAATGTTTTCCCCCGAGAGATAGTGAGTCTACAAAATACAGATAAAATGGCCAGCTTCCTCTGAAATTCTGAAGGATAATTGGGAAACTGGTAACTAGGCAACTACTGAAATGAAATGAAATTTATACCGTAGCTTTACGTCCCATACTTATATCCTTTAAGCTAAAGGAGAAATATAATTAGTGAAAGTAAATGATAATGACAAAATTGGCGGAATTATAAAGTAGGAACTAGCGGAAGAACTCTGAGAAAATCTACCGACACAAATGCATATGAACTGAGATTCAATCAGAAACCACTCGCATCAGATATGAACGCTATACAACTGAAGAACTGTTCTTCCCACCAAATGTGACGATTGATGAACGGATTGTGGTGCTAACAACAGTAAGACGAAGCTGGCTGAAGATCATAATGCGTGGAAATTGCTTAATTTGCTGTAGATGATCTGCCATTATCACAAAACAATTATACTACTGGTGACAATGCACTTTACATTCTGAGTAAAGGATGGAATTATTTTAAATTTCCTTTTTGTATCTTTTCAGGAAACTTCGATTATACAATAACATTGCCTTCCCTAGCAGCACAGACATTAGATTGGCCCAACAGTGGGAAACAGTAGACTTACCCACCAGCCAACGTCGGGCCTACGTTGTAATCAATCACTTTGCTAATCATTTACCAACTAACAAAATTGTCAACGTAATAATTTTAAAAATAAGTAAAATTTGCGATTTGATGTGTGATGTCATAGCTGTTGATTAAATGACAGGAACTTGTTGGTCGACCAACGGACGTACTTTTATATTTTATTAATCCACTTAGTGTTAATTAAGTATGCTGGTAATATCATGATTCAGAACACAGGGTGATTGTTCAACAAAATTAGATTGATATTCAGTTGATGGTGCGACAAATCTTCCTTAGGGCCTCATTCCGTATCGATCTTCGCAAAATTTGCGGATAGCAAAGGCAATAAAAAAATACAATAAGCAATTATTACTGCTATGCAGATTATTCCAAATTAAAACATAAATTTTCAGTTGCATTGACGCAAACCGCTATGGAATGAGACCTATGATCTGTCAATTGTCGGCATATATACTATGTATAATTGTAAATTGCCAAATAAATAAAATCACTACACATTATTCGAAATATCAGTGAAGCACATTTTTGTTATTGTAGAACCAGTGTTTGAATTACGTGCTGTTTACTGTCCGCACAGTCACTTATTGAGTTCCACACTTGAGCAAAGCACATCACAACGAAAGTTCACTTAGTTCTTTCAAATCGGACAAATTGTTCCTTTTTTATATATATATTAATACACTGCACATCACTGAGGGTCTAGTGTCCAAAAAATCGGCAAAAATCGCGAAAAGGTCCGGCTTCGAATCTTTTGCACCTGTAAGAACGAATTAACATACATATAACCACAAGAACAAAATCTTTCTTTAAGCGTACCTGCAGATGAGCCATCTTGATTGCAAATCCCAAAGTTCAAAATGCTGATTTAATTAAGACCTAAATGCTTTTATATACAAGCGCTTACTCAAGGTTACGTTCACATGTTGCGATACTGACACCATTCTCATACCACCATAAAGCTAGGAGATTTTTGTATTTGCCTTCCCCCACTTCCCTGGTTCTTTCTTACCTTTTGGAAAGAAACAAAAAGGGCGTTCCCTTAAGATGTAGACTTTCACTTTCCGAAAAACTCCCCGATGATTTTGCTTTCGTCATTTTCTCTCTCTCTCTCTTTTTCGTTTACTTCTGGAGTGTTTGCCTTCCCCTCCTTGTCAGTGTTCCCACTTCTCCTCAAGTCGTTAGCTTTTTTAAAAAAATTTTTCTTTTGTTTTAATCACCCACACTACTTCCTGTCTACCATAACACAGAGATCAGCAATGTTGCCAACTGAATAATGATGCTAATCTTTCCGAAATATGGGCTTCCGAGTAGGATAACGCTTAAAGCCTTCTGTAGTTGTGTACAAGTTCTAGGTTCGATCCTGAGCGTGACCTAATCACACAGGAAACGTTTGTTCTTTTATATATATATATATATATATATATATATATATATATATATATATATATATATATATATATATATATATATATATATATATATATTATTTGATATATTAATCTGTACGTTTCATACCTAGAAAATAATCTCTATGTTTTAGGAAATCCGAAGAAGGAAGTTGCCTTAAAATATTTTCTTAAAGCTGGAGATAAATTCGTAACTTACACGTATCTACGATTTCATAATGAAGCATAGACCACATCGGGAAGTGTTATAGGAAGAACTCTTTAAGTTCCCTTAAAATCTGGAATGGGAATCGTGGTGACTCAGCGATAGAGCGCTTATCTCTGTGCGTAAAGTTCCTTTTCTGACCCCCGGCCAAGTTAGTTAGTGCTGGACAGATCCGCAACTATAGGGGGACCGTGCCCCCCTAAACTTTTCATGGCCCCTCCAGACCTCAATACAAAATGCTATTATTAATACAAAAATCATAATTTAGATATTTGTAACAGAATTTTGGTGCTGGACATCATGCCTGTGGGTTTTCTCGGGGTAGTCCCGTTTCCTTCCACTTTCTCATTCCACGAATTCCTTCATCCTCATTCATTTGCATTAATGATTTGTCTTCCTTAGCCTAACGGTCATAATCGTCGAACGTTGAATTGAAATATTTCCATTCATTTTAACTATTTCATTTTCTATATAAAGTGCAAATTCATACATGTAACTCAAACATTCAAGGATACGATTTTTTAAAAGTTGTGATCAGTGTTTCTTCCAGAACGTTTTTTTTTGGGGGGGGGAGCACTGCCTCCCGGAGCTCTGAGAGTGCTCCCCTGGAGGAGAACAAAATAATACGTCTTTAATATAATAATAAATAGAATAGTACCAGCAGTGCTCCCCCGCAATACTAAGTGTGTCTCCCCGGAACATCGTTTCTGAACGAAACACTGGTTGTGATTGTCACATGGTACCCCAACAGTACGGTATTATGAAAGAATAGATAGGGGTGTGATGATACTACTTTTGAAAACCTGTTAATTTGACATCGCACTGAAAATGAAAACGATATTATTGTGTACTAAGATTTATTTGTTTCCAAAGAAAAAAAGCTTCCTAAACGAAATGTTATCAAGAGGCTTAGCGACTATTGTCATGTGAGCAAAAGAATAGCATCTCCTTTGTCATTTGGGAGCAACTCTATAGTTATGTTGCATATTTTTCTTGATACAGCTTATTTTAATAAAAAGACACAATGAAATAATCCAAATGGGGGACAATAAAACATTTCACTGCACCCGAAATCGAAATGTTTCATTCTACCACGAATAACGTCTAAATTAGTGAACTTTGCTAACTGATATAAAATTTAACGTTTCTACTTTCTGTCCTCTCTTCTACAATATTAACACTTTACGCAAGTCAATGTTTGAGTTGAGTTGCGTTGATTTTGAGTTTAACGTCCCGTTCAGCAGCTAGGCTGTATGGGACGTGGACCTACTGATTAACCAACCATACCATGCGAACCATATGAGCTCCCGCCGGGAATCGAACCCTGGTCTCCCACGCCAAAGGCGCGTACGCTAACCGCTTAGCCACGCATGAGCTCCATGTTAATATTTGAATTCTAAGGCTATTCGAAATTTTACTTTTCATTTAAAAAAAAGTACGGAATTAGTAGCCATTAGCAAACTAACACATAGCCTATCACTATCACTGCAATTTTGCTATAATCTGAGTTGAAAAGATATGCTTTCAGTAGGGGGTCTATTTACTAATTAAATCAAGTTGCTTTACTGTGCCCAGTGGCAAATCTAGCCTGGGGCCAGGGGTCTAAGTTCTCCTAGTTATTGAGTAATAAAAATAATTTAAGCTATTATTTATGTATATTTTAAAAAGTTTATAGTAGCTTATGATGTACTTATCACTCTGGGTTCTGGCTGACTCTGATATTTTTTACCTTCTTGATCCGCCATTGATTGAGCCCTATTTAACCCTACATTAGTGGAGATATTTGTTTATTTATGTACATGTGTTAATATAAATCCCAATCTAGATCAAATTTTATGCACAAAGACACTAAACAGAAATGAGTTATTTATTCGACTAATCCAGCACAATAACAGAATGGTAGAGAAGATCGTATAACACAAAGATATCAAGTGTCTATTTCGCATTCAAATAGTTCCTTGTCCAGTTCTAGACAATGTGATCTTGTAGGATTTACTAGAGGGGTTTCTACTAATATTAAGTTCCATTAACTCTCACTTAGTTATAGGGCCGCGTGGCTCAGTGATAGAGCGTTCACCTATGGTGCATGGTATCCCGGGTTCAAACTCTGCTCCCGCCAAGTGAACTTTGTAGTGGAAAAAACGCCATGTGCTTTGGTTTTCTCGGGGTTCTTCCGTTTCCTTCCACTTTCTTCATTTCATTCATTATTTCATCATCAGCGTCTCCTTTAGCGTAGCCGTCATAACCGTGGGACGTAAAACTCAAAGATTTCATTTAGTTATATTTCCCATCCATCTGTTCGACTTTACAATCTTGGGACATTAAACTAAAGAAACATTATTTCACTCCCTTTCAGTAGGCCTGCCTGCTTTCCCATCATTTAGTAATTAGAAATGAAATGAAATGAAATCTTTGAGTTTTACGTCCCACGGATATGCCGGTTAGGCTAAAGGAGACGGTGATGATGAGTAATGAATGAAATGGTGGAATGAAGAAAGTGGGAGGAAACGGGAGAACCCCGAGAAAACCCACGCACACGGTGTTTGTCCACCACAAAGTATTTAGTAATTAGAACGCGCGTCTTTTGTTCACGAGATCCTGGGCCTGATTTTTAGTAGAAATGTTCTACAGTGATTCAGAGTGTATAATCATAGTTGAAACGGTAACTAGTCGGGGTCAAGAAAGAGAAAAAAGGAGTGTAAAAATATATTATCTTCGATATAGAATATTGCCGTTATTACGCATGGGATAAACGCCAAATGTTCTCGGACATTTTTTTTTTTTTTTTTTTTTGTAAAATCAATCAACTATAGTATAATTTTATTAACTGAAACTGAAAGATATATATAGGCTATATATTCTACATAAGTATTTATTGATATTCAGTGAGCGATATTTTTTAAAATGGCTAGGGACAGTAAAACTGTTTTTAAAGAGCCCCTGCACAGAGATTTTTACATCTTTGAACATTCATGATTATCAAAATACATTACTATTAGAGATAAAGCTAACTACTACATCACCCGTTATTTCTATAAAATACATGTTAATTATAAATTAATTACTGTAAAGAATTTCCGAACTTCTGATAACAGTGTCACTTTATTTATTTCCTCAATAACTTATTAGTGCTGATCAGGGAATAATACTATTCCAAAAATACTTAATAGAAGGAATTTTCCATTCACGCCGGGATTTTGCATCCTGAACTGGTTCAGTTTCCAATGTAAAGTGTAGGCAGTGATGCAAACGTGAAATATTATAAAATCTTATCTTTTGAGCTAAAAAGTACCTCATTTTGATTTCTAATTTCTAACGTTATTGTAATTACAAAATCAAAAATTAAGGAAAATAATACTAATGTATGTTACTAACTTTGTTCCAATAACTGAGTGAATTATCCGTAAATTTCTATCTTTCATGTTTTTGAATAAGTGTTTTACTTAATTTAAAACAGAGATATTTTGTTGTTATAAAGGCATTGTTTCCTTTACAAATTTATGCCAACACCTACTGAGGATAATAACATTGTAAAAACTACGTTCCCAAATTCGTTTCATGTGAAACGTTTTGGAAATTGATTGCTTTTCTTTCAATATTTTATTTTCTCCCATTCGTTTGTTTTTTATTTAATTTTTTTCTTCTTACTTAAAATACCAGAGAACAATTTTTCATTCCTTTGTGCTCTATTTTTGAGAATCACACACAATTAAGTCACTTCACAAATCAATTTCACACTACCTTGCACTTTCTCGATAACACAGAAAGTGCTCCAGATCATAATTTATCAATATTACTGATTTCACACTTATTGATAACACATTATGTCTCCCAGGGCCGGCCCTAGGCAATTTGCCGCCTCGTACAATGACATCATTTGCCGCCCCACTTCTCCAAAAAGAACGAATCTTAAAAGCCACGGTTTTAAATATGTTACTCCATCATGAACAACAAATAGGAGGGGAAAGTGTACTGGTACTCAGAAACATCTAAACACTAATATATATATATATATATATATATATATATATATATATATATATATATATATAACATTTCCGCTTTCAGTTGTAAGGAATTTGTTTGTGACAAAGACAAGACTAGTTTTCATATCAAAAGTGTGATAACTAACTAAATGCAGGGGTAAAAGTGCGGGGGAATGCGAGAGATGTCGTTTTCCCACTTCCATAAAATATGTACTGCATCTCCCCAGTTCCTTAAAAAAAAATAACAATGGGCAAAGATAGGCAGGAGGAGTTCTTGCATTTGACAGCAATTAAGCAATTCATACTGGGATTCGTTTCACCATTTGCTTTAGCACTGTCCATGTGACCTTAAACTAATGCGAACTAAACATGATTTATGAATGTAGTATTCAAATAGAAGGTCACCTTAGTAAATTTAACTACCATCATCATGAAATTTGTTTCCAATCTGTTTTAAATAATATACATATGACAGACTTTACCGCCCCTCGAAGCTTGCCGCCTAGTGCAAAAGCACGTGTTGCACATATGGTAGAGCCGGCCCTGATGTCGGCATCTTCCTGTCCTAAGATAATTTTATTGGCACGGATTATACATATATAATGAAAAATTCCATATAATTTTCGTTTTGACTAAAATTCCCTTTATCCCTTTCCGGAAAAATTATTGTTTATAAATCCTATGAATTGGGATTTTTCCCAAGGACTGGCATCACTGACTGTCGGTTTTATCCTATACATACAGCCACACTGATGACGAAAGACGTAAATTCAAAACAATCGATTTTAGTACTGTCTATATACGCATCACACATCATAGTTTGAAAGCATGCGCAACACATAGATACACAAAATCAACATCGTAAAAGTCCATTTTAAATTCATTCAACACTAAAATGGAATTCCAAATAAACAAAAACAAACGAGAATTTTGTAACACATTTTTACTGTAGGAAAGTGGCAACACTTATTCTCCCTTCATTTTTCTATCCTTTTTTTCTTTCGTAGTGTGTATTATGTGTAAATTCGTTTTTTGCAAGCCTTTTTCCTCTCTTCTTTCGTGTCAGTAGTAATGTGCTATAGTTATTTAAATGCATCCTCTTGACAGATGAAATAATATAAAACAACCTTGAATAGAAATACCACAGTTAATTATTAATGATAATAATAAAACAAAAAAAATGGTAAAAGCAATATAAGATTACAAAATTAAAGTGGAAGTTACATATCGTGACTAATTTCTGATTAAGTTGATGAAAGATTTAGGGTTGGGAGGGGGGCGGTAAACAAAAAGAAATATAAATTACTTACATTCAACTTTTAAACTAAAGAACCATAGAAGGATTCGGCTGAAATAAAGTAAAATAAAATAAAATAATACACTTGAGAAGTTTCCGCTAAGCTGCTTTTTGTAAACATTGGAATTTCGTCTTTCGTTATGGCCTTACTTTCAAGGAATTCCCTTTCATTACAACTGTTGATTTTAGTTTTACTGTGTTATTGGTTCCGTGAAGTGCTGAAATTAGATCCTGAAACCTTTTACACTCTTTTTGTTTTTCTTTTTATGTTGTTGTACCTATGTCCTTTTCTCGGCTATTTTTTTACGGTTGAGTTTTTTTTTCTAAATCTACATATTTTCCTTCTACTTCTTCCTTAAGATCGTGTAAATTGGCATTCTATGGCAAATTATCCACATAAAACTTTTGTACACTGTTTAATCTGTTGAATAAATCTGCCGAATAAATCTGTTGCCGAATAAATCTACAGAAAATGTTAACATAGTAATTAGCAAGTTGAAAGAGATGTTAGATGACGAATAGGGTCACTAGATTTTCCCCCTTTTTAATGTTCTTTAATCATTCCTGGTTTTAATTTTTGCTAAAACCCGAAAACAATAACCCTGTTTTCAGCTTCAAAAAACAGAAGAGGAAATAAATTGTTCGATTCTTACTAGTTGTAGTCCTGTGGTGACTCAATAGTAGAGCGTTCACCTCTGGTACATGGGGTCCCTGGTTTAATCTCAGCTCGCGTCAAGTGAACTTTGTGGTGAACAAACACAGTGTTCTAGAGATGCGCACGAGACAAGATTTGAGGCTGTCTCGTCTCGAAAATGTGCTGTAAAAGTGATGTCTCGACTCGAAAAATGTATTCTTCTCTATTGGAAGAGCTGTGTCTCGACTCGAATTTTGTCAGGAAAATTCTGTCTAGACTCGTCTCGTGCGCATCCCTATGTGTTTCCTTGGGGTTTTTACCGTTCCCTCCCACTTTCTTCATTCCACCATTTCATTCATTTCTTATTATCACCGTCTCCTTTAGCCTATACATCATAAAAGTGGGACGTCAAACTTAAAGATTGCATTTCATTATTTTTCTTCGTAGTTGAACGTTCCTATTTTTCCTTGGTATGTGTAACGATGAGGCCAGTACTTTGTTGCATGTACTAAATTCGAAATTTTCTGGTAGTCATTACATGTATAGCATTGCATCTACCGACGAGAAAACAGTAACATCATTTCATGTTTTACAAGCGGGAGACGGGGGAGGGGGGAATTGACTAAATTGACATGAGAGATTCACGTTTTTCTTTGTACAGTGCGGATAAGATTTGTCCACCAACATAAGAGATTCATGTTTTTTACTAGTACAATGGGGATAAGATTGTCCATCGACATAAGGGTCTCATGTTTTTCATTAGTACAGTAGGGGTAAGATTTCCACTGACATAATAGATTCATAATTTTCATTAGTATAGTGAGGCTAAGATTGTCCGCCGATATAAGAGATTCACGTTTTTCATTAGTACAGTGGAGGTAAGATTGTCCACTGACATAAGAGATTCAGGTTTTCATTAGTACACAGGAGTAAGATTGTCCACCAACATAAGAAAATCACGTTTTTTATTACTACAGTGGGGGAAACATTGCCCACCGACATAAGAGAGTCATGTTTTATATTAATACAGTGGGAGTAAGATTTTCCGCCGACATAAGAGATTCACATTTTTCATTAGTATAGTGGGAATAAGATTGTCCACCGACATAAAAGATTCGCGGTTTTCATTAGTACAGTAGGGGTAGCATTGTCCACCGACATAAGAAAATCACGTTTTTCATTACCACAGTGGGAGAAACATTGTCCGCTGACATAAGAAAATCACGCATTTTATTAGTACAGTGGTAGTAAGATAATTTACTGCCAATAGATTAACGTTTTACATTAGTACAGTAGGAGTAAGATTGTCTACTGACAAAATAGATTCACGTTTTTCATCAGTATAGTGGTAGTAAGATTATCTACCGACATAAGAGATTCAAGTTTTCCATAAGTAGAGTTGGGGAAGACTGTTCACCGACATAAGAAATTCACGTTTTCTATTTGTACAGTGGGGGTAAATTTGCCCACCAACGTAAGATATTCACGTTTTTCATTAGTACAGTAAGAAAAGATTGTTCACCGACATAAGAGATTCACGATTTTCATTAGTACAGTGGGGGTAAGATTGTCTACCGACATAAGAGATTCACGTTTTTCATCAGTAGAGTTGAGAAAGACTGTTCACCGACATAAGAAATTCACGTTTTCTATTTGTACAGTGGGGGTAAATTTGTCCACCAACGTAAGATATTCACGTTTTTCATTAGTGCAGTAAGAAAAGATTGTCTACCGACATAAGAGATTCACGATTTTCATTAGTACAGTGGGGTTTAAGATTGTCTACCGACATAAGAGATTCAAGTCATTAAGGAACTCGATTTTTTAACTTTTGAATATCTACACCCTGGCCAAAATTAATGGTGAGCAATCAAGTAGTTCTTTGCTTTGATACGCCAAACAGACACACGGACAGACAGAGTAAATATATCATGGTGTTTTGGTAAATCAAGCACTTTAAAAACAAGGATAAAAATTTCGAAAGAAGCTGCTAGAAAGTGAAAAGTACCGTCGTTGGCATTTGAAGGCGGCACTCCAAGTTCTTTTAAATGCTGCTAGCAAATGAGAGACCTGCGGTATTGCCACGTTTTTTTTTTGTACACATCCACGTCTATCCCTTGTCACCTGATCGCACTGTAGTTTGTCTGCTTAGCCATAGCCACACCCCTTTACCACTTGGCAACGTCGCGTCAGAGCTTATGTTTTATTCGTTTAGCTGAGATGCCAAGATGTTTGCCACAGACTTTAATATTTTGTGCGGAGTGTTGTAACGGAAATATTAAAGGGGTTTCTGAGTAACGTAAAACGGAAGTAGTTAAGATGGTTCTCTCGCAGGACTCCAGGAAGGGTGAAGAATATTAATCGCAGTGTTCGTAGGTTTCCTTAAGAAAATTTCCCTCCACTGACTCAAAAATTTTCCCTTTTTTACATCAAATTTTCCTTAGTTTGTTGAGTGTCCAATTCCTGTGACAAAAGTTATGCGATAAGATGAATTTACTTATATTAAAAGAAGTACTAACCATATTTATTTTATTGATTTGCTGTTTGTTTGCTTCTGTTTTTTTTAAACTTTTTCCTCTCCCGTTTTTTTTTAACAAAATAATACAAATACACCCAGCCAAAAATTGGGTGCAAATTTTGTTACTTTGAATAGACATACACGTACTTACTATTGCTACTGTATTGGTTTATTTCCTAAAAACAATGACAAATTTAACCATTTATGTTGGTTAATCAGTAAGCGCGAAAATTTCCCTGGATTTTCACGTTTTATTGAAAAAAATCCCTTTTTGCTAAATCTACCTACGAAAGTTTCCTAGATTAGGGAAATTTTTCTCAAACTACGAAGACTGGTTAATCGGTTTTGTACGTGCGTATTTGAAAACAAGTTCTATCATCTGTTCATACCTTTCATTCAAAGTTCTGTAATGCCGGAAAATAACAATTCAATAAACTATTCTTATAACATAGTATAATTATGTTCCTCACAAAACTCCCGAAGAGATAGCGCCATGAGCATCATATGCGGTGCTCACCTTATTTTTGTGTGGGGCCATGAGCACCATATATGATGCTCATGCTCAATATCACAAATTACTAACCCATTCAGGTTCTTGAGCATCATATATGATGCTTATTGTCACAAATTACTGTGAGACCATGAGCATGACATTTCGTGCTCGGCTCCCATTGGTACATTTTCGGGAGAAGCAAAATATTGCGACAAAAATGTCACATGACTATACATAATTGAGCCAAAGGTAAGAAGAAATTTCTGGCCTCCTGGGAACAGTACCCTCCAAATCACCTTGGCAGTCAACCTGTAAATGATAGGAATGATCTTGGATAAGATGATTTTCAGACACACACAAAGAAATACACACAAAATACACATACACAAATACACACATGCACATAAAGCTCCAACAATGATCATATTTCAGAAATTAATATTTATTTAACAATCGTATAATAGCAATGTCTTAGAAATCATAGCTTAACTACGAGATAAAAGGACCCAGATTTTAGGCTTACGTACAGAACTAAATATAGAGAAACAGCGCTTGACATCACTGTGTAAAAAATGGGATAATCTTAATGAAGTTCGTATTCCAGACGAAGTAACTGCAAAGATCTTCTCAACCATTGGATTAATAACGTTGCTTATCCACAGAAAGGTGAAACAATTTGAGAAACTTGCAAGAGCGTAGTCATTTTGAATCAAAATCCGAGAAACCAATGGCAGAAATGACTTCGAAATCCTACTGGGAATTGGTCATTCTTGAGGTGAAATGCGAGCAGGATATTTGGCCAAGTGGAAGACCTGAGAAACACCAATTGGATCGCTTAGAAGTAACCTGCTCTGAAAACCAATTCCTGCTTCTATTGTAGACGATATCCAAGCTCATACCATTGAAAGTTCTTGACAAAGGATGCTAAAATAGAAGCTATGGAGTCTAGTCATTGACGTAAAGAAAACAACATTTCGCATCCCATTTTACAGCATGTCGAATAAGCCAGTTGATCCTTTCAGTTGAATTTCGATTTCTTCAGGCAGCAGATTTAGTATTAATGTGAATTAAGTTAGTAAATCGTTACCATAGAAAGAAGGCAACAAACATTGTCATAGGTAGAATGCCAACAAAGCGCTCAGCGCGTCAAGTTATTTGGAAAATGTCCATGAGTGTGGAGAGAAGAAATGGTCTCATCCGTATCTGAAAAAAATGGAAACGATGTCAAATACAGGAAATAAAAATAAGTTTCAATAAAAGATAAAATATATAGTAAATCAAAAATCTTGACAGAACTATTTAACTGGAATAGGGATTCCTATCTACATAATAATGAGCCCTCCCAGCTGATTTTGTGTCTAGGGAGTACGTCTTTGGTGCACGTCCTGAGTCTCGTTTCCGATGGGAAAGAACTAAAACATTTGAACGGATTACAGTGGTTCAGATTTCACCGTAATGAGGCTGTAGGTCCTCATACCATGTAGCCTTAATGCTGAAATGGTCGGTGAACTTCAAGAAACAAGTAACAAGGATACTAATAGGTGAAGCACTAAGAAATGAAATGAAATAAAATCTTTAAGTTTTACGTCCCACGGGTATGCCGGTCAGGCTAAAGGAGACGGTGATGATGAGAGATGAGTGAAATGGTCAAATGAAGAAAGTGGGAGGAAACGGGAGAACCCCGAGAAAACCCACGAGCACGGTGTTTGTCCGCCACAAAGTCCACACAGCGCGAGCTGGGAACGAACCAAGGACCCCAAGCACCGGAGGAGAACGCTCTGAGGTGAACGCACCGGAGGTGAAATGTAACACTGAAAGAAGCAAAGATTTACCGCTGCGTTGCATGGTGTCGCTACTGTCGGTAAACGTAAATGTTTCAGTTATAATCAACGTTTCATTCCAATCGAGGTGCTTTGACCTATGTATTGTAGTTGCTAACGTTCTCAACATTGGAGTGACTGGTCTCGGGTTTGATTCCCAATGGAAACACTCGGTCGAAAAGTGTAAAAACCTTTTCAGGCCAACCCTCCTGATTGAGATTTTCCTGGGTTTTCTCATTCACATCAGACAAATGCTGGAATGGTGTAAACTAATAGTCCCAAGCTATTTTCCTTCAACTCCCTAATTCCCTGGATAGTGTGATTGACGAAGTACGTAATCCCAAATACGTGATGGTCTATCATGGCCATAGATGCCGCAAACGCAGAAATCTAATTCCTAATTCTAATTCAATAAAGGAGCTGGTGACTACAGTTGGAACGTGAGTTATTACCAGTATTACCAATTTAGCCATTTTCCGCCTTATGCAGAGTCGTTTTGACGTATGATTAGCGTCATACTAAAGTCCTGACTACTGAAGGAAACATATATTAATCGAACTCTTTAGAAGGCACTAATCACACGTCACAACGACTCTGCATAAGGCGCTTTATATGTCTAAATCTAATCATTTTCACATAGCGTCTAGCCAGTAAAAATTTAGTTTAGCTATTAAGTATAATTTTCCCCAATTCTGTGTCCAAGGTTACCAGTTTCTAATCGTTTGTGCTCAGGACTAGTAAAGTACCATTTTTGATCAAAACGTCTCTAAAATTATGTATAAAAACCCAATAAAGCAGCACTTGCTATCTTGATAATCCTCTTCTTAGAAAAGTATTTACACTGCTACACAACAATCTGTTTTACGTATCTTATCGCTTACTTCTCGCTTAACTACTAATACGTCCAATGTGAAATCGGAATTCTGGAAATTCCACTTTCCCATAGCAAATTTCGAAGAGAATTTTGAGTGTAAATTTGGTGTGTACGGTGTACTTTTAATGTTCTAGAACAATACCGCCACCAACATGTAACCAATATTGCCTCAAACAATGGAGACGAAGAAAAGAATTCAAGGAATGTATAGTATCTCATCGATGAAGCTTGAGAATACCAGGAACAACATTACCGTAGGTATAGGGTAAACTATGACTTACATTGCTTGATTTATTGCTAAATGCTTGTAGCTATAAATTAAACTACAGTATTAGAAGAGTTTAGCCAGTTTTAGCAAGAGTATTTGCAACATTTGGCTACATTCTGAAGGCATCTCTTGACAACACTGATTATCATTCCTTATCATAAAAACAATGAAGTACACACACACACACACACACACATATATATATATATATATATATATATATATATATATATATATATATATATATATATATATATATAGATAGATAGATAGATAGATAGATAGATAGATAGATAGATAGATAGATAGATAGATACTGTATATAATAGTAGTTTAACCCTCCTTCTATACAGCGGAGTAATTCAATGCCAGAGACTGTTTTCCTGAAACTCTCTAATGAAAAAAGAAATATGTGTCTGCTCCTACACGTTATTTATTCCACTAAGAATCGAACACCCTAGTGTGCTTGTTAAAATATCAATTATTTAGTTTAGATAAAGAAACAAGCTGTGAGGTAGCTCAGTTACTCTTGCTGGTATAGTACGGATTATACAGGGTGTTTCAATACAGAGAACGGTTCGGACGTGATTTCTGACACCAAGATAAGCCAAAAAGTATATACCATCCTGGGTGCACAAGTGTTTCCTTTTGGAGTTATAGGCTTGCCGAAAATATGAAAAAAATTATATTTGAAGGTCCATAGCTCCAAAACTATGGGGCCTACTGTAGTCGGGTGAAGATTTCACTTAGGAACTAGTATGTGCCCTATCCAATTATCCATGTTTCAGAATTCTGCGGTACTTCTACAACATGTTTTTAGACGCAGTAGGAGAGTACTTCAAATTTTATGCTCGTAGCCAAATTCTCTCTATAAATATTGCTTCTTGAGCACCTTAGGATTCTGAAACATGTGTTTTTGGATAGTGCACATATTAGTTCTTAAGTGGACCCGACTACGTTAGGTCCTATAGATTTTGAGCTATGGACCTTTAAAGTTCACTTTTTCATGTTTTCTGCAACCTATAACTCCGAATGGAAACATTTGTGCATCCAAGTTGGTCTATAATTTTTGTCTTATCTTAGTGTCAGGAATCACCTTCTAAACGTTGTCGGTGTTGTTTTGAAACACCCTGTATACAAGAAAAAATTTGATCCTTAAGCTTCCAAAAGTTACAATTTTCCTTAGAATATGGATGCACTGCGATCATTTATTTCTCCAATCCTAACTTCGCATATGTGAATGTATTCTATTCCTGTCTGTCCACATGCTTTTTGTCTCTGTTTTTCTCACTCACTTTCTCTCTTTCACATACACAATGTCGTCTGCCACGAAATTACATGACCTGGGATCAAACCTCCGACTCTTGGACTCAGATGTAAGTAATCTATCAATGGATCATCGTGAATATCCATAGGTTATCTCAAGGTAGGCTGCGGATATGTAGGCACTTCAAACAGAAAACATAGACACGAAATCACGCGGAGTAAATCCGGCATTTAAAAATAGTCATGATATCGCCAATGACCTCAACACCCACGCAAAGTGTTTTATCGTTTGAAGAAATCTGGCTAAAATGGTTCTTATCCTTGGTTCTATGCAACTCACTTTACTTTGTTGTATTTCTGGTTACAACATATTTTAGGATAAAGTTTTCTCAAATGTTGCAGGAATTGATTTTTTATATACAGGGTGTCTCAGAATTCTTTTCTTGATTACAAACATTTATAAGGCATAAAAACATGACACATAGACAAAATAATTTATATCGTGAATTGTATGTAACATATTCAAGTTTTTGTGTACACAATTAATAAGTTTCTATGTATGATCCTTTGGCTTCCCGAACCAGGCGATATTCCAATTCCTCCCACGTGTTGGTCAACATTACGTGAGAGTGAGATGTCGTTCACTGGTGTTTGGTAAACCTGGTCCTTGACATAACCCTGACCCTTTCCGGTACCCGGTTTTTTGGGCTATTTTTTAGACTTTCAGTCAAGCAGCTACTGCATCGTCACTATTTATCCTAGGATCATGGTTCATACCTCATTCTCTTCAGAATGGAGCTGGCTTTCAAATCATACCACTTGCATGCTCATACCATATACCAGGAGCGGGAAAATGATGTCAAAGGGAAAATTTCGGAGGGATTTTTTCTCATATTTGGGCCCCTCTGGAGCGGCCCTGTGTGAACGTAGCGATCTAAAAAAATCTGATAAATAGTACTTGGTATACTAAATGTGTGTGCCAAATTTCAAGTTTCTATCTTGAATACCAAGGGCGGGAGAAATTTTATCAGGAATTCCCACCATGCCCCAAATTACCGTAAAACACCATGATCTCAGGTAAAAAATTTCCTGAGACATCCCTAATTATCCTAGGGTCATGTTTCGCCCATCATTCTCTTCAGAATAGAACTGCCTTTCAGGCTGTATGACTCACGTGTCTCCATCATGTATCTAAGGCGGGAAAATGAGGAAAAACGAGATTTTTTGGGTCTAAATATTCTTTTTTCAACTTTTAGCCCCCCCTGGACCTCCCTGTTTTAACGCAGAGATCTGAAAAAAATCTGGTAAATACTACTCCGTGGGCTGAATGTTTATGCACAATTTCAATTTTCCAGGTGCAAAAGTAAGGCCGCCAAAAAAAATATATACCGACAATGTCCCATATTCCCGTATACAGAGGGAAATTTTTAAACATTCCCTGAGACATCCCTAATTACCCTAGGGTCATGTTTCGCCCATCATTCTCTTCACAATAGAACTGCCTTTCAGGCGGTTCCATTCACTTGTCTCCATCATATATCTAAGGCGGGAAAATCCCCTGAAAGGGATTTTTGGGTAAAAATTTCCCTTTTTCAACGTTTAGCCTCTCTGTCGTTCATCTCAGCGACCCCCAAAACAGAAGTGTCACTGTTCATCTCAGCGACCCCAAAAACTATAGACTCGACACTAATATCGGTCATTTTCGATCATTTTCAAATATCTTTGCCCCTCCCTTAAGTTACAGTCAAAGTGATATGAAAAAACCATCTCAGATTCGAACTTCATCTATGTTTATAAAAATTTGATCGAGATCGATCAGGTGGTTGAAAATTTAATCATATCCCCCTCCCCTACGTTGCATCGTCAAAGTTAAATGATAAATATTATCCCAGGCCCGAATGTTATGTATGTTGAAAATTTGATTGAGATTGATAGGGTGGTTCAAGAGTTATTAACTCACGAACATGGTCACTTTTATTTTGATATTTATTGATGTTGCTATATCTCTCCCTCCTCCCTATTCCCTACGTTGTTCCGTCAAATTGAAATGGTAAAATCCATCCCAGGCACGAACGTCATCTATGTAGAAAATTTGATCGAGATTGTCATTTGGTTCAAGAGTGATTAAGTTTTATTTTTTTTATAATTCCCCCTTCTCTCCCTCCCCTAAGTTCTACCGTCAAAGTGAATAGCTAAAAACACTCCCAGGTCAGAACTGCATCTACGTCAAAAAATTGATAGAGATCGGTCGTGTGGTTCAAGAGATTAAGAGTCACAAACATAGTCACTTTCAATTTGATCTGAAGTTTTTTGTTCACAGACACCGCTTTTAATATATATGTAGAAGTGGGCTACGCCTTTGGTGTTGTCCCTCTATATTCCCAATTCATCTCATCCTCTTTCATGTTTAAACTTGGTATTAGATGTCATCGTGATCTTAACGTAATAGCTTCACGAACCCAAACTATGGATTCGACACTAAACTCAGTCGTTTCAGAAACTTTTTCACCCCTTCTCACCCCATGCTGTCAGTAAACTTGGACTTCAACACTTTTGGGAGTGTAATTATAAATCTCAGTGACAACAAGAACTGTAGATTCGAGATTAATATCAATCACTTTCAGTTATTTTTACATGTAAACCTCTTTCTATTAAACTTAGACTTAAATGCTATATGGAGTATCAATCACTTTCAGTTAGTTTTACATGGAAACCTCTTTCTATTAAACTTAGACTTAAATGCTATATGGAGTATCATCAATCGACTTAGGGACTCCGAAAACTATGGATTCGACACTAATAACGATCAAGATTGGTCGTTAAAAGCAAGCCATTTAACGAGCCATATTCTACAGTAGGCACAGGCGTCAATAAATAAATGGTACACAAGCCACAAATCTCCAATACAGAAATAACAATGATTTATTTTCCGTTATCGTACAATTACTAACTGCAAAAGCCATTGAAATAGTTTTTATTTTGTTTTTAATGTTTTTTTTATTCAATCATCGCTAAGAAACCGTTTGAGGCCTGAAAAAGTGGCTAAGCTGGTATTTTTTTGTTTGAAGTTTTCAATAACATTAATTTGATAGTTGTAAGCATGAATGAAATGAAATGTAAGCTGAAATGAAATATTGCATTTTAAAACAAAAACGTTACAAGTGTTTTGCGAGTGATAATGGAAAGGGATTGATAAAGTATGCAATTCGGACATAGTTTCTATTAGTTACAATTACTGACAAAACATGGCAATTATAGTTTCTAGTTACCATTAGAAAGACCTAATCGCAGTTGTGAGGACAATATTAAGATGGATCTCGCAGAAATAGGAATACAAAGTAGAAACTGGATCTAGTTGGCTAAGGATAGAAGTCAGTTTAAAGCTTTTGTGAATGCGACATTAAACCTCCGGGTTCCATAAGCCATAGAGTTAGTTAATTTCTAGTTTCTATTAGTATCAATGACTGTCAATTCTTTGATGTAGCAATGCACTTACTATGTTACTTCCAACGTGGTTACAAATGATCAATATTAAACAGAATTACATTTCAAATATATTGATTTCTATTAGAACAACTGAATTACACATTTGCGTTCTTAATGCTATATGTCATACCGCAATTCGAGTAGTTTTCAGAGTAGAAAAAATAAAAATTTAACAATGAATGTAGAGAAAATTTGAAATTAAATCTGTGTTGTATTATTTTGCAAAATTCACTTATCGGTGTATTGTTCTGTCCGTATGAAACATTGCTTTTTCAACTTCTCTGTTTTTAAAATTACAAACGTTGATTAGGTGACTGGTTTAGTTTTCAATTTATAATACAAGAAGCGTTAGTAAAAGTAAAAAGGACATAGGTGGCACTACACCTGTGCCTACTACGCCTTTATGTACGGGTGCTATGTTTAACATTCAAATATAGCCTAAATAAGTTTTAGTATAAACAAAATTAAAACTGATTTAAACAAACAAACAAACAAACAAACAAAAACGATTTAAAGCAGTTTCAGTTATTATAAAATCTTGCTTTTTTCACAACCCAGCTGGAAAGTGGCACTTTTATTCGTATTTGGACTATTTGATTTTTGTTCGCCTAAATCGCGTTGTAGCGAAAACACATACAATGAGATGCCATATAACGTAGTATACCTATACATAAAATTTTTAACAATTTCTTCAATGCCAATTGCAATAGTAAAAAGTTCTTCATGAAGTTTTATCACACCTTTTCACATACTGATTTATAAAAAAGAAGAAAAGTAAAGAAAATCCAAGGATCTTATAAAATAGAGGATCTGCCCTTACAACAAAATCTTGAAGCCATACGTCACAGTTTCGGCACCCTTACTCTCCTACTCTGCCTACTCCGCCCAATAGGATTGCAAAGTTTTGAGCCAACAATCATGGCGGCAACGAAAGTAGCCAATCAAACTATGGTGGAAAGGAGAGTAGCCAATCAGACGTGCCGACGCTCCGTTGTTTTTTGGCTTCATCGATTTAATAGGATGACGATAGATATGGGCAGATCCTCTATTTATTACATCCTTGAGAAAATCCTTGTTAACTACGTCCTTACGTCACCATTTCATATCCAAGTACTAAAACTTAATTAAACACGTATAGACAAAAACAAGAAGGAGAAGAACATTACGAATAGGAAAATGTAAACAGGAATAATCAGTTTTAATCAAAATATGAGAATAAACGATAAAGAAAATCAATGAATCAATTTTCCACTGAAATTATAATACCTGATAAAGGTAAAGATTAATGATTTAAAGTTTATCGTGCCATTCAGCACCTTGATTATATGAGACATGAACCTACAGTTTGATATCGAATGCAAACTACCATAACACTCGATCGAGAAAGGGTAAAAGCTTTCTCAACCCAGTCATCCTAAAGAGATTTTCCTGGGATTTCCTCATTCAAACCAAGCAAATGCTGAAATAGTACCTAACATACAGGTTCCAGGCAGCTTCCTTCTTTCCCCAATCCTCTCTTCCTTTCCTTTCCTTTCCTTTCCTTTCCTTTCCTTTCCTTTCCTTTCCTTTCCTTTCCTTTCCTTTCCTTTAATGTCCTTTCCTTTCCTTTCCTTTCCTTTCTTTTCCTTTCATTTCCTTTCTTTTCCTTTCCTTTCTTTTCTTTTCTTTTCCTTTCATTTCATTTAATTACCTTACCTTTCCTTTCTTTTCTTTTCCTTTCCTTTCCTTTCTTTTCCTTTCTTTTCCTTTCCTTTTCTTTCCTTTCCTTTCCTTTCCTGTCCTCGGATAGTGTGAAGGCCGAGGAATGTCATCTGTCATACGTGATGACGAGCTAACATGCCATAGATGCCGAAACCCCAAAAATCGAATTTCTTGTCCTACTCAAACTACAATAATCATTGTCGTCACCAGGGTGGGATAAAGATGGGAAAAGCCCTACCTTGGATTTTGGAAGGGGTTTACTTCTTTTAAACATACTATTTATACATGTGCTCTAATATACAGTATGGCGCTAAATTCGTTGTATAAAAGCAAAGGAGTGATTCCTGAGAGTAAAACAAACAAAAAAAGTTCTAATAAACATAGGGCGAAAACCCCATCGTTTACGTGTTATAGTCTGCCAAAAACAGAAAAAAATGAATTTTAAAGGTCCATAGCTTCAAAACTATGGGACCTACTGTAGTCTGGTCAAGACTTCACTTAGGAACTAGTATGTGCTCTATCCAAAAATACATGTTTTAGAATCCCAAGGTACTCACGCAACAATTTTTATGGAGGCAGTTGGAGAGCACTTTATATCACATGCCCGTAGTCAAACTCCGTTTATAAAATTGTTGTCTAAGTACCTCAGGATTCTGAAGACACACATTTTTGATGGGGCACATACTAGTTCCTAAGTGAAGTCTTGACCCGACTACGGTAGGTCCCATAGTGTTGGAGCTATGAACCTTTAAAATTCATTTTTTCATGTTTTCGGCAGCCTATAACACGTAAACCATGGGGGTTTCGCCCTGTTTATGAGAACTATTTTGTTTGTTTTACTCCCAGGATTCACTTTTCTGCTTTTGTACAACGAATTTAGCGCCATACTGTATATATGAGTGACTTGGGCGAACATGATGGTAAACGCCACTCCCGCTGAAATAGAGTTTTTAGATGGAATGGGTTGAGATTATACCATAGAACAATATGTAGGTAGTTTAATTTCTGATATGTACTTGCAGATGTCAGGGGAAGCTAGTTTGGTATGAGTCATTGCATTGAATTGTATGGGAATGTTGAAACTTCTTTTCCACTTTACTCGAAAGTTAGAAAATGTGACATACCATTATTTTCCCCCAAACCGATCATTCAATAAAAAAAAAGTGTAAGCGCGAATCAACACACACGCGTACACATAATAAGACTTCATGCAAAACAATTACGATATTAAATACGTATAGTAAATACTATCGTAATTGTTTTCTATGAAGTCTTATTATGGAATAAGTCCTAAAAGCGACAGTCCTATTAGCGACAGGAACTCTTATCTGTCCTACGAGCGACCGATTCATTACAATGAGATTATGCAAGATGATAAGATTTCCTCTTGTAAAATATGTTTGCCTTTGGCGTTATTAGTGTCCGAACAACCTTTCTATGAAAAATGTACCTGTCAGTGATACTGTTCGCCAAATATATTTACCTCTACTGTGAGTGCAAATAAAACTTATCTTACTTTTGAGTTAGATTTGACATAAAACATATCAAATAACTTAGCGAGACAACAGAGTTATTTCCATGAGAAGTGTATTCCTATGTAAGTAAAAATTAAAATCCAATTGTAATATCCCGTTTAATCGAAAGCTCTGTTTTCTGTACTTAATTTAATTCAAAAGTAAAGTAAATGAAATGAAATCTTTGAGTTTTAAGTCCCACACTTATGCCGGTTAGGCTAAAGGAGACGGTGATGATGAGAAATGAATGAAATGGTGGAATGAAGAAAGTGGGAGGAAACGGGAAACCCCGAGAAAACCCACGAGCAAGGTGTCTGTTCATCTTAAAGTTCACACGGCGCAAACTGGGATCGAACCAGGGACCCCAAGCACCGGAGGTGAACGCTCTACCACTGAATCACCGCGCCCCCAAAATTCAAATTTAATTACTCACTAAGCAAAGCAATATATTTCATTTTGGAAAAGTTAAACGTGTAAGTATTTCGCAAACTCTACTTGTTAGACTTCCTAAGACTCTGTGAATAAAATGAGAAAAACAGTTAATAATAAAAGAAAGAGCTTTTCAGAAAGTGCTAATCAGAGCTTACATCTGATTAGCTATTCGCAATCAACGCCATTCTTAATATGAACGAATCGGTGACTCATAGGCCGGTTAACAGATCGAATCGGTCGCTCATAGGACAGTTAACAGTTCCTGTCGCACATAAAACTGTCGCATCTAGGACGACACCTTATTATGTGTAGGCGCGTATGTGTGTATTCGCACCTGAACTTTTATGTTGAATGTGCCTCCTCTCTTCCTTCGAAATTTGTTGTTCAGTCATCCATAGCCGTATCACCCACCGGGAATCGAATTCTGGGCAGTATGCACGGTGTACTATCCACTTGACCAGCGGAGAGTCTATAAATGTAAAGAGAAAAATGTTTTAAAATCCTGACAACCTAAGAGTACAACGTCTTTTCAGTGATTAGGGGAAACAAAAGCAGTTTTTTTCTTTCGATCTAAAACACATGATTATTTGTTTTACCTTGCAATATGTGACGATAAGATGAAAAAAAAAATGTATGGCAACCATCAGCCAAGTCAAATGAAAGTCGAGTCAGTAGTTGCAGTAATAGCTGTGATTTGAATCGGTGGCGAGACAATTGCCTGGCGATGAGCGTATAATTACCTCTGGTTGGGACATGTTCTCCATTATTATTTATTTTCTTTTTTTTTCTTTTTCGTTTTGTGTATGTGAACGCTTTGTTTAATTAAGATAGACGGCCAGTTTATCTCCCTCCTTCGCTCGCTCTGCGTTCACTTGTTCTTCTTTTGCCTTTGTAATTATGGCTGCGACACAAAAGCCCTATTTCCAAGAACCATGATTTCATCACGAAGAAGAAGAAGAAGAAAGTGCACAGAATAACCGTGGTATAGTATTTTTATTCGGTCATTTGTGACATGTGATTTTTGCTTTGATTGAATTTGATGGCTTAATCATAACCTACTTGTTTTTAACTGTTTTATAACGACTTGCGTTATTATCATTAACTATTCATTCGTCTCAACAAATCAACAATGGACTGAATTTTTGCATAACACTAATTGGTTTCCAGATACATTGTAGGTATGATTGTTAAATTTGACGAAACAATGCAAGAAATACATAGACCCCATTCTACGTGCACAAATACAATTATAGCATTACGTGTATGGAACACAGTGGTACCGTACCAACAATATATAGGCCTATATCCTGCAATTAACATTAACAGAAGTAGTATACGCAATTACCTAGCTTCAAAGCATATAAAAGGACATGAATTGGACCTAAATAAGTAATTATTTACAATTTTTTAAGTGAAAATTATAAATTAATACAAGACTTGAACGGATTATTTTCTCATCTGGTACATTAATATATACAGTATGTTCTGCTACTGACGCGGGATATTTCTAATCTTATTGTTAGTTAGTTCATGTGTTGCACAGCTGTGCCGAGGTAGGATACGGGAACTTTTAATTCTAAGAAATTATTAAAGAGAGTTAAAATGATTCGATATTGATGCAATATGGCATATAATTTCTTTTGAGAATTCCTAATTCTTCCTACTGAATAGTATTAAAATCGATCAAAAGCGAGGGATTGAATTTACAACCTCCCTGATATTCTCAAAGTAACCTCCATAATTTCAGAGATAACTTTCATGAAAATTATCATCTTTTTAAAAATGAAATGTGCTCTTTTCATATAAATCCCAACAGTCATTAAATATATTTTTTTTTTAAAAAAGATTTATTAACAAAATTTGAACAAAGATGTAATATTCTTCAAAGTGCTGTTCATGAGAACTGGTTGCCACACAGAACATTTGGCATTACTATTCAAATACTTCAAGGAAGACCCGGCTTCGATTCCTGGTGGGATCTTGTGTGGTTCAGATCTCATGTTAAGCTGTAAGTCTACTTCTCATGTAGCCTCACTGCTGAAAGAGACGCTAAATTGAAATCAAATGAAATTAAATAAATCGAACACCTGAAATGTAATTTCCGAGCGTTCAGATTGCACATAACTTTTGTTGAGTCCGTTCTTGTTACCCGGAATGCATTCATATGTTCTTTAAGGCTTTTTCTTTTTAACCTAAAAGCGGTTGAAGGAATGGAGCGAATTTACCACAAGGAACGGTACCCTCACCATTTATAACATAAACACATTGCACGATAACTTTCATAACAAATATGCAGAGTATGTTGTTCACTACATGTAGTATGATTGGAAAGTTACTCCTATACGTTAATAGTTTCTTATTACAATAATTTATTATGAATGTAATTTTCTCTCCTCTGTTAGGACATTTATGAACCAACACAATCGTAGCTTACTTTTTTTTTCTTTTTTGACAGCAGCATCATTTCAGATTTTGCTTATAGTGGTGGTGAGGAGAAAAACCCTTGATGCTACTAGATTTTCAGGCTTTTCATGCCGAACTCAGAGAGGTAAGCAACTGATCTCCACTGAAACTCCAAACGACATCCTTTCTTTAACAGAAAACTCACTTGCGTATGCCATTTCAACCAGGGGCGGATCCAGGGGGGGCGATCGGGGTGATTGCCCCCCTCAGAAGAGGAAACTTTCTTATTTTATATATAAAAATAAAACCTATCCCAAAGTTTGGAGCATTTAAAATTAGCAATATGACAACCCACCGCCCCCCCCCCCCAAAAGTCGGTCCTGGAATCCGCTCCTGATTTCAACTCAAAGAATGATTGAGAGGACCAAACTCAGACAACCAGGTGAAGCAAGGCAAGCAGTGGAACAATAATAACAAACAACAATGAGAACAGTATCCGCTACACCAGTGGTTCTCAATCTAATTCGTATCACGACCCCCATTTTATCACATCTTGCCAGCGATTTCCTTTTAATTTCTGGTTTTAATAAGCTTGTGTGGGATTTTTAATACACTTATTGCGGAGATTTCACGATATCCATCGATTTCTATAATAGTAGAATCCATTTCTTGTATATGCTGGATACAGTAACTTCCCTAAAAACGAATGGATTAAAACCAAATTTAGTCAGTTCATTCATATTACAATTATTCAATCCGTTCCGTCATACAGTTTCAAATCAAAATGGTGGCCGTTTGAAATTTTTCAAACTTCATAACTTCCTTAATTTTGAGTCATATGATAAAAAAAAAATAAAGTGATTTCTAAGCTTTAAAAAAAAAACTTCGACAGATGTTAAAAAAGTCGTTGGATATTTTAAATGACTTGAAAATGTGCGTCACGAAGATTGAACCGGATATTACCGCACTAGTGAAATTACACCATATTCAGGTATTTCATTAGCTTTCAATGTTAATTGTATTTCAATATGCACGTGTCGTTGCATTTGTATTTCTCGTGTATTTCAATATGCAGTTCTTATTAGTTTCATATCGTATCTCCTTCATTTAAATTGATTTTTAAACAACCCTGCATCTGTTGAAAATGTTTAGTAGACAAATTTTTTGTTGTTCTTAACACTTTGCATAAAAATAAAAATATGTCTATCAGAACAAAATTCAAAATAATATTTAAAAATATTTTCCGGTATTATATTCTAATTATATTTATCTCTTCCGCTTTATCTACGTGACCCCCAAGTTGGAGAAATCCTGAGCTACACTGACTTATACACATCAACAAACATTCATGATTAATAATAACATTAATGTTACTAATATTACTAGTAATTGTTTTTTGATACACTAATAAGAAACTACCTAGGTAATTTGGTGTAGGGAATATATTTACTTTCCGGTCGTACTGTATTTCTAAGGCTTCACAACCACCAACATTGCTTGGGTTCATGCTCGTTCACAGAGTGCATGGGGCAAGGGAATAATTGTCCACCCCTAGATTTTCGAAATGTGTGCCAAGCTCTTTGAAATTTATGTCAAAAAACATTAGCTTTGCTTACTCGCGCACTACCATATTTAATGTATTTCTACACTGCTCCACAAAACTTAAGCAACTCGAAGAAAGTGGCAGAAAATAAAACGACACCATCATTGCACCAAGTATAATGAACAAACCGACGTTCTAGATGCACAATGCAACACAACTGAAGACGAACAATACAGTTAGGATGTACAGAGTGACCAAAAAGTTCGGCACAACAATACCTCAACAGGTGAAGCTGGATTGTGCGAGGGCATAGGCAGTCAACATGGCCTCCATGCTCGTATGTGACCACCACGAACAGCTATACAGGCACAACATCTGGCCTCCATGCTGCAAATCAGAATGTTGATCAAGTCTTGTGGCAGATGTTGCCACTCCTTGAGGAGAGCTGCTCCCAGGTCAGGGAGAGTGCGTGGTGGTGGACTGTACTGCGCTATTCGCCGTCCAAGAGCATCCAACACATGCTTGATGGGATTCAAGTCCAGAGAATATGCAGGCTATGCAATACGCGTAATGTCTTCACTCTCCAGATAGTCGGAAACAAGATGTGCACGGTGTGGGCGGGCATTGTCATCCATGAACAGGAAGCCTGGGCCAAATGCTCCGCGGAAATTGCGCACATGTGCATTCAGAATTTCATTCCGGTACCGTTGTGCTGTTAAAGTGCCATATTGCACAATATGGAGGTCCATTTTCCCATTCAGCATAATTCCACCCCACACCATAATGGAACCACCGCCATAGGAAGGCCGTTCAGCAATGAAGTTTGAATGATAGCGTGTTCCTGGCTCTCTCCACACTAAAGTCCGACCAGAATCATACGACAAACTGAATCTCGACTCATCGGAGAACATGACACGCGCCCACTGGTGTTCCCCCATGCAACATGTTCCTGACATTATGTGTAACGCGCACGTTTGTGCTCCACTTTCAATGGCGCACACAGCACAGGCCTTCCTGCATACAGTCCTGCTCTGTTGAGCCACGACGAACAGTTTCATGACTCACGCGTTGTTCTGTAGCCTGAAACAACTCATTGGCCAGTTGAGAGCGTGACTCTTGACGGTTACGTTTGGCAGAAATTGTGAGAAATCCGTCATCGACGGCCGACGTCTTCTTCGGACGGCCTCCTCCATGACGTCTACTGACTTCACCTCCATTTTGGAAGCGACTCCACAGCCTTGACACAACGCTTTTGTTCACGTTGAATTCCTGCGCCACTTCCACTTGCGATCGACCCAATTCCAACCGCCCAATTATTCGCCCGCGGTCAAAGTCACTCAAATGTCGTCTATCAGTCATTGCAAGGTGTGTACCCCACACAAGAACCACTAACACAATGCTTGGAGCCTCGGAGACTACTAGGCTGTGGTGTACGCCTCATGGCATAATTTGTTCACCGCGCTTGAAACGGTGCTGCTTATGCAATAGAACGTGTGCTCGCCTTGCCTGTGTGTCTCTGACGCGTCTCTGTGTATGTGCATGCCACTAACCATTGTTGAATGGGCTCCACACGTCGCTTATACCACGTTCTCTCGGGTTGCTTAAGTTTTGTGGAGCAGTGTATTAAAACACTAAAGTATGGCTAATAGAAGAGTATTTACTGTAGTAATAAAGTTATATAGCCTAGTGGACGATAATATTTGTTGCGTTACATGAAATATTACACGCGCGACCGCATAAATTGTCGTGATTGCTCTTGTGTGTCGGCCCATCTACACTTTACAGTTTAAGAATGAGAGAGTGAATTCTCCCCACTAATTTAAGACTGTTAGTAGCCTAAGTGGTATTTGCTGTTTTGAGTTTTTCCCATAATCCTTACTGTTTGGAGTTCATGTGTGTCGAGAATGAGAGCGAATTTATTTCACATAAAATTATCTTCCACTATAATTTTGTAAAAATATGTTTTGATTTTGGTAGAATATGGCACATATTTTTTGTCAGACTTCGTAATTATTTCCACTGCTTAAAGCTAAAATAGGTCTGTAATGAAGAAGTGAATTTTACATACGTAGACAGACAAAAAATTTAAAATGGACATCATAAAAATTTTGAGAGGAAGGTGGAAAACTAATTGTATCGAGAACAGTCTGTTTTGTTTAATACCGTATTTTTTGGAATATAAGTCGCATCTTTTTGTCAGTTTTTAGACGTCCAAAATCCAGGTGCGCCTTAGATTCGATGGCGTTTTGGATTCGATGTTTATACGGCAATACACATATTTATTCATTGCACGTAGGTTACAACATAGAATCTACTGCAGTCTTTAATACTGGTAGTTACAAATAATTTGCTTAAAATTAATGACAGACTGCACAAAGATGGTAATCGCTCACGAACAATGAACATTTCGTTTTACTTATAAGAAAATGCTTATCGAAGGAATGTATTTGTATATACATTATTTCTGCGCCTTAGATTCGAAGTTTTTAAAATGAGTTTAAATGGGGTGAAATGTCAGGTACTCCTTAGATTCGATGGCGCCTTATATTCGAAGAAATACGGTATTACCGACTTACCACAATTGGTAGAGTTTAAAACTTACTTAGAGGAAGAAATTGAGCTCATCCTATGTTATGTTATGAAAATATTTTAGCGATAACGTTTCTCATGGAATTTTACGCGTGTATCTGAGATGCAATACTTGAGTAGAAAGGATAACGTGTAAGCAATGAATTTTTCATTGCGATTTTGTTTAAACTATGATAACCTGCTAGAAGAAGCAATACCCGCCGCCAGGCTATGTGATCTGTGAGAAATACAATCTGAAGCCCATAGCGTTCCGCGGTGATTGTGAAAGTGTAAACATCTCCGATAGTGAGCTGCCGAAGAGGAAGTGGTTGAAGTGGAAAATATTCATCATTCACCATCCACACACATCACATTTTAACACGAAAACACTTACACACATTTACAATTATTCTACACGCACTCATTTCATTTATTTTTCACTTTATCCAACATTTTCACCCCGAACATCTGGGTAACTGGCCCTCTTCTTCCGGCTGGAACTCCTCGATTTTGACCATTTTCATACCTGACTAAGACATTACTATTCTTACCTGGATTTGACTAATTATTTCTTTATACACCACAATCTACTTAACTAACAATTTATACTTAAAAATATATTTAATACTATATGTAACAGGTAATATGACTAGAAAGTCGACCAAAAAATACAAATGGCGGCTTCCGCCATTTGTAAAATTAGTTAAGTTACAATGTCAATAAAAACATTTCAATTTACATACATTTATAGCATACTTGGCAAAAGCTGATGCTCTATAATAACACCGATAACGGTGTAGAAGACAAGACTAGACAAGAAGCCCATAGTTTCGGGAAATCGTTCGATAAAACATTGCAGTTGGTCATGGGTGCCAGGTAGGCCCACAAGATAATTCTTTAAAGGAATTTTTCACTCCTTAGGACTCGTGCAGCTAGACTTTTAAGATTCTTCATATTGAGCGGTTTTAGAACTTACGCACTTTAAAATTTGTGCATGTAAAGCTTCTAATGCGATTCCAATAATATGTAATTGCTATGTATCAATGTTGGAAGTGATTACATAAAAAATTGAAAGCTGTAGCAAATTTTCCTCAGCTTCACTTTGTCCTTTTGTAATTCTATAGTGGCCGCGGTGGATCAGTGCTAGAGCGCTCACCTCTAGTGCATGAGGTTCTTGGTTCGATCCCAGTTCGCGCCAATTGAGTTTTGTGGTGGACAAACTCGTGTGTTCTGGTTTTCTCGAGGTTCTCCTGTTTCCTCCCACTATCTTCATTCCACCATTTCATTCATTTATCATCTGTTTTAGCCTAGCCGGCACAACCATGGGACGTAAAACATAAAGATTTCATTTTGATTTTGCTAATTCTATAGTTATCTCACAGTAGGATATACACTTTTCCAACAAATGTTACTTGTAAAGGAGTACTCAAGTATAAGTGACATTGTTTTCAATCTACACCCATCTGTTAACTTTTGACTTCCTATTACTGCGTCAAATGTTTCTGTTTCCTTATTCCAGGCTCCCACATTTCTCTATGTGTTACAAAACTAACTCTCTCGTGTAAGCATATGTATTAGAAATGAAAAGTCGTTTATGGAACAAGATTTTCTTTTAAATGATAGTAAACGATTTTATGCAAAATTAATAATTTATTATGGTTATAGTTATTATCTTTATGCATCGCTATCGTTAATCTACACGTGTCAGCTCATAAAAATGAAATATCACTTATAGGTTACAACCTCAAAATATATTAGTAACATGATTTTCTTTTTTTTTTTCCCGAAAGCAAAATATTTATGGTTATTTTATGTGTGAAACTGTCTCTTTCAGCTACATTCAAATTTAATTTCAATATCTTGTTTCTAAGCTACTGTGTAACTGTTTTTCATAGTTGTTCAATATTGCGTCAGTTAGTAGCCTATGCTAGTATTTTTCTATTGGCACTATATATATACAGGGAGCAAAATTTCCGGTCGCTAGGTCGCCACTAGACATTTAGAGTTGGCGACCAGTGCTCAGCAGGAATGATTTCTGCTTAAACTCACATGGCTGCGGACTTTCAAAATAATTGTCACTGAGTGAGAGAAAACACGGAATATGAAATCTTCACAACGTTGTAATTTGCCCCTTCTTTCATTAAGAATCTAAGGACTTTGATCCGAAAACTGCAATCGATAACTGGTACTTCAGTGCAGAGAGAGAGCGTTGCACAAACGTCAAGTCTTACTTTTTACTAAGATATTTTTTAACATGAATATGAACCAAAGGCCTTGGGGGCGGGGGGATGTCTGTCTCATAATTTGTACGTGAAATATGCTGGCGACCATTGTTTTTGGATTAGTGAGTAGGTCTGACTTTGAAATTTTGTGGCCTGTATATATATATATATATATATATATATATATATATATATATATATATATATATAGCCTATATATATACATGAGAGCAGCGGTAAAAGTGAGGGAGAACACGGGCGGACGCCGTTCCTCCGCTTCCAAAGATATCCATGACGTTTCCCCAGTTTGTAAAAAATTACAAAGGGCAAAGATAGACAAAGGGGACGGCATGACGTCATCCGTTACCCTAACTTTTCAGATCTACTTTTACCCTTGTAGTTTAGCGAGCTATAATATTAGACTTGTTTATGACAAGATGACGCATGTGATTTTGATGTTCCCGTTGTTCCACTAACCCTATGAAATATGGGAAAGGAGAATGATGTCTGGAGTTTGTACACTTTCATAATGGAAGATTGAAGACACACTTTGAATAAGTGCATTTTTTTAACATACAAGTACAAAGTTTAGTTAGTTTGTTTTTCGTATATGAAATACAATCAAACCTATGTAAGTTGACCACTCATCGTTTCATATTAAATTTTCCACTTAAATAGAAATAATCAAATTAGCGAATCATAATAGCACAATGTCTTTGATTTGATTTGATGCAGAAATTACAAAACATCAGATTCCCGTTGTGCCCCATACTTTATTCTCCGGACCAAGCCCTAACAGACTTTTTCCTGTTTCCCAAACTTAAAATCACTTTGAAAGGATGTCGATTCCAAACTATAGAGGCAGTGGCGTATTTACAATTATGTTTCGGGAGAGGCTTTGCTAATTTTATTCCTGAAAATGTGAAAATACTAGAAGATATTTCATTTGCAGTAAATAAAATTTCGGGGAGGAGCTTAAGCCCGGAAGCCTCCTTTAAATACGTCACTCCGTATAGGGCAGTTGATTCACAAAATTTTTCCTGCAATTTTTATGGAAAACAGTTCTGTAAGTTGGGTGAATCCGGATAATCGTTTTAGTTTCCGTAAATCCTAGGGACTGAGAAACTAAATTTGGTGGACTAAAAATATTGGTCAGATATGTACAAATTTAAAATTAAATGTTATTCATTTTTTTCTTAGTTCATTATCCCAACAAGTTTTAAGACCCGAAGAATCCTGCAACAGGCTATTTATTCTCGTGAATCTGCAAGAACATTTCCTTCGGAGAATATTTTCTTGTTAAAAAAAAGTTCTTACTGAACGTAAAATCAAATATAGATGATGATGACGATTATTATTATTATTATTATTATTATTATTATTATTATTATTATTATTATTATTATTATTATTATTATTATTATTAAAATAACTGTAGTTAATAAGCCGTTATTTTCTAGTATTTTGAAGTGGAATTTGTGAATTGTTTTTGTAGGTAGCTCTTAAACTGTCTCAGCACCGAAAATCTTGATTCTCTAACGAGAACTAAACCCAGAAACATGCGTACCAAATGCGAAAAGCGTGTTAATAACTAGGTTAAGAAGGCTTATATGTTTGAGACAAACAAAGAAAGAAATTGTGTGTTCCCACCCCCTTAACAAAATCTCGGTTACGGGCCTGCTTTTGAGTAGGGATAAAACTTTTGGTGGATGTACGCCATAAAATTTTCAAATATAACGTATACCCATGCTCGTCTCGTATACGATCGTTCTTTTGTGAATTTAAGGAAAGTATGCGGTGGATTGTAAAAATACGAAGTATATTTCCTATTACATCTCTTCTCTTGTGTAGGGAGTACAACCAATTACCATCTTAAGGTCTTTACTTTTCTGTATGTATGTTTAAATGATACTGTCTTGAACCAATATCTACACAGCATAATGAATAAAGTCTTAAAAAATACTATAAATAGGCAAAACAACACTACTGTGAAACTGAATCTATGTAAACTCAGTTGATTATTATAGCAACCCAGAAACAGTCCTCTGAATTATGATTACCCAAGTCATGCTAAAAGACTATAGGCCTATTACAATCAAATATTCACATCATGTAAAGAACTGGGAATTACAGTGGACAATAAACTTGCTTAAAAACTTAATATATGACATTGTAGGATCATGTCTTACATAGTCTGTGCTGAAAAAAGAACGCTGAAAGATAATATTCCAATCAAATATTCATATCGTGTTAAAAACGAAACAGAAATTACTTTGAATAATAAAACTTAACATGGGGGATAAAGATGGCCACCAGACATAAGTAGGCCTATATGTATGTCAAGCTCTCATTTTTTTTTCACTTTTAATATTTAAACAATTTGATCTGTAGACAACAATCCTTGAGAAATAGTATATAGTTTAACATCACTATTTCCGGTGCCTCTACCCATTACTTTTTTTTTTTTTTTTTTTACAAGTATTAGTTTACAATAATATTATTTAGAACAGGCTAATCGTCCACGTATACAGGTCATCTTTATACTGATACACTTATATCAATTGTAACTTGAAACAATCTTGCTGAAGAAGTCAGGGTCAATAAATAGAATATAATATAATTGAATTTAACTGTGACACTGGAGGTCCACGTTTCATAAGCACCCAGGACGAAAAATTACGAAGTGTGTACTTTCTTGGGAGAGTATAACGTTCAAGTCCAGTTTGATCCATTCCCTGAGCAACTGGTCCTGCAGAGCGGCCAACATGGGGGGATGCTGATGTTTCCTCTTCACGATCCGTTCCAATATTTCCCAAATTTTCTTGATAACGTTGAATCAGGCGAATTCACAGTCCAGGTGAGAAGTGGTATGTTCAAGTGAACCATTACCGTATAACCTGGCTAGGTAAACAGAGCAGTTCTACCAGGACTCTGTCTTGATACACGGGCTCTGTGATGTGACTATCTCGCAGAAACTAGACAAATTGCAACACCTCAGTATCCAGAATTGACACTTAATCCACAGCCTCCACGCAGTTGAGCACCTCTGTCAAGTAACCCACAGCAGAAATTGAAATACACCCCCACAACATGACACTATCACTCCCTTCTGCAGAGACCTTTTTTTCACACTCAATTTTGTAGACTTCTCTGACCCGGCGTATCACCTTAAAGCGGCCATCATTAAAATAGAGGCAGAACCGGGATTCGTCTAACCAGAGCATTCGTCGCCATTCGTCTCTACTCCAGTGGTGGCGTTTCCTCGTTCATGACTGGGGATTATTCTTCTGTATGACAGTTAGTCTTGAGCGTATTCTGCCAATGCGACTGAATATGCCTACACCATGCAGTTTTCGTCGCAATGTTCGCTTAGTCCTGACGAGTAGGTCCTGTATTGTACTCCTATAGCAGCTTTTGCCGGGTTTCGAACCTTTTAGAGGTCATTAATCTCCCTAGACGTCTACGGTCGCGTACGGACATAGTGGATTTCCTGCCACAGATGCTCCGAGAGGATTGGTTTCTGTCAGACGTCCACCCCTCCATATGGACAAGTGTTGACCATGAATTTGGACATGGTCAATAGGGCGGAGCGAAAAATCACTTTTTTATATATCGAAAACGCAATAGTGCGGAAAAGTTGTCAATTGATGTTGATAAAATACTGTAAAAATTTCGTCGCTGAAATCAAATATCTTCGAGTGGCGTATCGCCAAAAAAGATTTTGTGCATTTATAGGGTATGCAAACCCGCCATACACACTACTTTTTTGTGTTTCTATGGTAAATGAACAAACAATTATTTCTTATCTTAAGCACTCTGTAAAATTGGAGAAATAATTTCTAGATGATTTAAGCAGATTTGGAACCATAAAATAGCCCCTTTTAGCAAAACAAATTATTCTATACCATACATTGTACTTGTGGTCCCATATAAGGTTCCAGCATTGCATTAATACGCCGATAAATGAGTTCATTGTTCATTATAAATTTTCCTTCAACACTCCTTTTCCTTTTAAAAAATTGTCGTTCTGTTTTATACAGCTTACTTTGCTTCCCTGCGTAAGAATGTCATTTGGACTAGTCCAATTCATAAGAGCAGTATTAAAAAGAAACAACGTTAGTATTCGATAACTTTGTTCGAGTGTGGAAGACGATCTTTTCAAGATATTTTGCGGCGTTAACATTGCGTTTCGGTGTTTACTTCGTTGTACGTGGTTGATAAGTATATAAACAGTTTGTTTGTGTACTGTAAATTAAACTTTATGTAATTGTGAGATTGAAACTCTAACCATGCCAAAGATAAGAACAAGATCAAGAACGACTTACCCCGTATTTGAACATTCGGCTGAGCTTTCAGGTGTACAGTTATCCACAAAATCAGATGTAATAAAGCATTATTTTCAATTGGTAGAGCTTGAAAAGTGTGAGAAAGAGTATGGTCGATCTGTAAAGATGGTTTTGAGAGACGTTGCTCAGTGTGTGAAATCTGTTTAGGACAAGGCTTCCATCCCTACTGTGTCGTTAGAACGTATAGTTCAGCTTCTACTTCGCTTGCACAGAAAGTATACAAGAAGTTTGGTAAATCTGAGAAGAAAACGAAAGCTTCTGCTAATTTCCAGAAAAAGTGGATATATTTAAACAAGATTACACGAAGTTCTTTATGTTCCTGTAAATGTCATGAACTTTCCATGTGCTCATGTGAATTGAGAAAGTAAGTACCTAGGAAGGAGAGGACATTTCTGCAAGATCAGAGAATAACACGAGTAGGCAGAATAGAGGGAGTTGACTACGAGGAGACTTTAAAACTAATCGTACGCACTAAAAGGAAATCAAGAGAGAACACTCTCCAACAGTCTTCTCACATATCAAAAACGAGTACTTCTAATGAACTCCAGACATCATCTTCTGATGGCGATGAGTCAAATGTTGATGATTACTTTGCGAAATAATAGGATATTAGAGGAAAAAAAGCAAGGAGTAACGACATGTCCTTAGACCTCTTGTTGTGCTGGTAGACCGAGTTGGAATATCTGATCGTGAAACTGCTTTGATAGCAACAGCTGCGATGCAAAGTTTTGGAATGATTGATCCAAAGGTGGGGATAAACCGCTCAAAAATCCGGCGAGAAAGGGAAAAGCTACGACAAAAGGAAGTACTAATGGCCAAAGGAAACTTTCTTAGAGGCTTATACCTTGATGGTCTTAAAGATCAAACTCTGCAGGAAAGAGACTGGAGGTTGCTGGTTTTTAGTAAAAAGATACCCTTCTTGTAAAGATGGAGCTAAACACTTATGACTAATGAGAACTTCAAGATACATACCAGAAAAAACAGCGGCAATTTGTTCAGGAAGTAATCCAAAATAACTGTTATTTCGCTAATCCGGAGAATATATTGCTTTCTATTCTTGACAATGAAAGACTTCAAGTCAGAAAAGAGGCATGGAGAAAGATAGTCAGCGCAAGGCAAAAGGCTACGAACGAGAAGAGTAGAGTTAATGATAGTAGCAACAGAAGGAAGACGAAACGAGGAAGACCTTCTAAAGTAGACAATGAGTCATATGTAAATAAGAAATATGCTACCAACGTGCAATTTGAATGCAAACGATTACACTGACCTTATTAACTGAGAATCAGTTGAAGTGACGCATCCTCCAGCGCCTCTGTTTTCCAATAGAGAAATCTACAGTAATAACCACGAACATCCATTCATAAAAAGAGCTTTGAAATATTCCTGTCACATTCAGAATACAGAACCTGCATGAAACTTGTAACAGAATCATCTGCATCAGTTTGTTGCAGAGTTAGTTTTATCAGACTTAAACTAAAATCCCAATCTGTAAACCCAAAAGTAGAAGCAAAGGCAAACTATGCTCTCCAAAGAACCAAAGATCTAATTTTGAACACACGAGTATGGATGGTAGGGGGACATGAGAGGGGACCCAATCTGCACCTACGTTTTCGTCGTGAGTCCTGGGTCGTTTCACTGAAACAAGCAGAGGGATACAGAAAAAAAATATGTATTTTGTATTAAGTAGATTGTTATTTTGATCAAATTGGCTATTGTGTGATTCCAAATCTGCCTAAATCATGCACAAAATATTTCTTAAATTTCATATATTACTTAAGTTAAGAAATATAGGTAATACCGTAGAAACACAAGAGTTATATGTAAGGTGGGTTTGCATACCCTATAAATACACAAAATCTTTTTTGGCGATTCGCCACCCGAAGATATTCGATTTCAGCGACGAAATTTTTACAGTATTTTATCAACATCAATTGACAACTTTTCCGCACTATTGCGTTTTCGATATATAAAAAAAGTGATTTTTCGCTCCGCCCTAATTGTCAACAAACTGCGCCACCTCCTGCAGGGTATGTTTATTTCACGCCCGAAGACAGTGTCTTCCTTTTGCCACTCGGTTATATGCCTTCTTTGATCCATGGTTCAACCTATAATGGAAAGATACCGCATAAGCATGCACGTTTTACTAGCCGCAAACTGTCATAAATTACATACTATACTCACATTCGTGGTATCTACTGTATCTGTGCTGTAAAGGGATGTTAAACGTCACCAAATAACGACGTATACTTGTTTTATTTCCTATTATAGCCTAAAAGCTTTGCACTCTCACCAAGTTTCGTGATTACCACAAGCACCACCACCAAAAAGTATAGTGTTGATTACTGCCGTTTGATTTTTTGTGTTTTCAAAGCTTAAGTCATACTATGTGTGAATAGTTCGTACAAAATACGTGGATTAACTCTTAGAACTACTGTTTAATACCACTGTTGCAGCCAACTGATTATTGGTATCATTGAGTTTCAATTGTTATTGTCATCTGTAAACGGGGCTCAACCACAACGTGTTAAACTAGTTTTTATTTACTAATAATTTGAACAAATATAACAATATTTATATTTACATATGTACAAATTTATTTACATATAATACAAATATTTACAAGTACTATATACATTTTCGTAACTACATATGTGCATTATTTACAAATATTATAGATAATATACATTATTTACTAATATTCCACAATAACAATTATAAATATATAAATATTTACAATATTTACAAATATTTACAATTATTTACAGGTCTAGTGAAGTCTCCTCCTCCACTCCGGGACTACTCCTCACATAGGCATATGAGGTATGTTTCAGAGGCTCTTCAAGTTTCCAATTTGTTACTCCTCCTGTTTGCTCTCCTTCGAAATTATCTTGGTTTGCTGTTCGTTGCCCGGGGCGTTCTCCTCCCCTCCCCCGGGACCACGCCTCACCTGAAGGTATCAGACATGTTGTAGATGCTCTTGATGTCTTCACTTATTGGCTCCGTATTGGAATTATCTTCTTGAATTGTAAGGTTAGTTTGCTGTTGGTGGCCCGCGGCGTCCTGCTCCCTTCCCCCGGGACCACTCCTCACGTAAGCGTATCAAGCGTGATCTAGAGGATTATTAGTCGTTTTTAGTTGTTATGTCTCCTGATTCTTGTATTACAGCTAATTTATGAGGAATCTAAAATTTGTTTAATGTTGGTTGTCCGGTTGTTCTCACCTGGTACCACTCATTTGAAAGTTTGAGGTATATTCTACAGAACTTGGACTTTTGGTTCTCATATCTGGTTGCTGTTCTGGAACTAATTTCGTGAGAAACCTTTGTTCACTTTGGTGGTCCGGGACATCCTTGTCTTCTCTCTCGGGACCATTTCTCATGTGGTCATCAGAAGGACGTTCTAGAGTAGTATTTTAGTTATTATATCTTCTGGCTGCTGTCCTGCAAATTGCTTCCTGAGAAATACAACTGTGGTCAGTGTTTATGGCAGAGGTTTTATTATTCCTTCACCTGGATGTTTCCAGCCTATTCTCGCTGAAGACTTCGTTACTTCACATATTTTATCCCTTAGTTCTTGGGTTTTTGGAAACAATATAGTGATGAAACAAGACTTAGCTCAAATATGGTGACTCGGGGCGTTTTACTTCCCTTTTCCAGAAGCAGGCTTCACCTAGGATGATGTCGATGTTGATTTAATAAATTATGTTGACAGTTCCAGTGGATTAAACTGGAAAAAATATATTTTATACTGTCTTAACCAATAAGAACATGAAATGTGATGAAATTTTTCTTTTAACGATGAAGGAAATTTATATTTGAAGTGACGTTACCAGCAAAATAAAATTCTAAATTTGAGTGTATCATTCTTTTGTGTGTTTTATTAGCGTTACTCCGAAATTCTTGTACTTATAGAATATACCAACCAAATATATAGAATAACAAGGATATATATACTCGTGAATTATGTTCAATCCTAGGTCATCTAGGGATGAATCAGAGTGCGTCGTTTGATAGAATAAAAATAGAAGTATTTCGCTCATCTTTCTTTGTTCTCATGGAAGTGAAATTTTCAGAAGATGAAAAATATGAAATTTTGTATTGTTAATTTTGTTATGACAACACACCATTACAAAACCGTCGTGTTACGTAACAATATACGTTTATTAAACAATTTTCATCATTTATTAACTGTCTTGTCTGATAACGGAAGATAACGTTATTAGACCTGTAACCTGCAATATGTGATACTTTAAGTTAAATCGAACTTGGAAAGTTAAAATGGAATAGTAAAGATGTATTGTCCAAGTTTAATTGGAGGCTAGGAAGACTTAAAATTTAAGCATAGAGTGGTGAAATTTAATTGGTAATGTATAAATTAGAAATAAGGGTATCATAAACTTTTGTTGTCTTGGTAAGTAATGAAAATGAAAGGTAAAGTTAAAGAAATGCGGCCTACTATTTCCATGTTAAACTTGAAGAAAATTTGTGGATATAGGATTCGGTTGAACTAACCTTGCATTTTAGACGAGTTGGGGATTTGAAGTTTTTCATCTTAACACTTTATCAATTTTTCGTCAGAAAAGAGGTAGACCATCTCTTATTTTGGAATCTACCAGTGGTAAGGAAGAGCCTTAAGTACCTTATTGTGGCTATTTTCCATATTGAGTTTAAAAAAGTTTTTACAATGTAATACAACTTTGGTATTTGGCGTTTAGAAATTTCCGTTATTTTCTCAAGAACTCATAAAATATAAGGTATTGAAATACATACTGTTGGCTTCAAAGAAGAGAAAATGGTTGGGACATTGACTAATAAGGAACTGTAACTAGAAAGGCATACTAGAGTGTATGGTGGCAAACAGTGGAGTATTTACGATTTTGTTTCGGGGAGGGAGGGGCTTTTCTAACTTTATTCCTGAAAATGCGAAAATTCTACAAGATATTTCATTTACTTTAAGACAGTAAATAAAATTTCGGGAAGGGCGTAAGCCCGGAAGCCCATTCCTTAAATACGACATTGCATAGAGAAGATTTAGGACAAAGCAACAAGAGACCTGCTCACCATCCCAGAAAGTGCGTTCCAGGAGGCTTTCCACAAATGGCAGAAAGTTGGGGGAATTTCTGTAGAGGGGACTACAGTGCTTAAAATCTTGTACAATGAGCATTAAAGATGTTAGAGCAAATGCTCGTTTTTTAAAAAACATACCTTGTACTACTATACAGTAATCTTGACTGTTAAACTATATTTGTTGCAATGTGCATCTGCAATAAGAGGACATTTTAATTTGTTTTTGATTTAGTATCCCAGGGCAGGCACGTAGCCAAGGGGTGGGTCTGGGGGGTCCGGACCCCCCTTCTGATACAGAAATGAAAAATATTAAGGAATAGTGAAACAAAACTACAGCACGCGTTTGGTTACTCTTTCTTATGAGGAACTTTGTGTGGAGGAAACCGGGGGGAAAGTTGAAAATGGATATTATTGTAACGAAGCATTTCGAATTCCATCTATCTCCAGACTCTCAGGTAGAACTTAAGAAATACCCAGAATCACAAATAACATAAGCCATTTTGAATTTCGCGGCAACTCTAATCCATTCAATAGGATGTCTTTACTCCCGAAAGAGTATCTTGTTGCTATTCTTGATGGCATTAAACAAAGATAAGAAAAAGAAGAAGACAAGAAAAACCGAGTTTGGTTGACCTCGGAAGACTATATCTTCTTCAATACTTTTTTTTAAATATTCTTTTACTCAAGATTTCTTCATAGTTTTTCTTATTAAAATACTTACTACCATATCCTCATTTTATTGTCCTAAAAGACCAATATGGGTATGTTGCCAGTAAAAGAGTTTAGATTCATCGATCCCCTGGTATGTAACCACAGTATTTCATGTTACCTCCCCCCCGATTACGAAGTCCTGGCTAAACGAACGAATATATGTTGCCAGTAAAATAGTTTAGAATGATCAAGCCCCTGGTGTGATAACCACCGTATTTCGTCACGGACCCCCCCTATTGCGAAATCCTGGCTACGTGCCTGCCCAGGGTCAGCATTGCAGTTACCTTTGCCATATTGCAATCTCACTTACATGTAAGGCCACTTATATTTTATCCCAGTGAGTGGTTTCCGGTGAGAGCTCACGACGTAGAAGTCTGCACGGGCTCGGGTCTACAAAGAATATATATTACTTCGGGCCCGGGCCGGGCTCGGGCCGTGAATTTTTAAATATACAACCATATTTCTCGGGCCTTTTCGGGCCTAACTTTGTAAATACTGTACAATGATATATATATTGCACTGTTCTTTCTGGAGGACTTTTGAAGTACAAATGCAAAATTAAACCTCTAATTGCTGTAAATAAAAATACAATTTTGCGTTAATTATTAAGTTTCTGTAATTCGGGCTCATTTCGGGCTCATTTGATTATCACACGAGCTCGGGCCAGGCTCGGGTCTAAATGCTAAAACATATTTCGGACTCGGATTGGGCCTCACATTGTAAATTCACGGGCCTGACAGTTCTCTATCAAGAGAATCGTATCCCATGTTGAGCTGGAAGTCTATGCCTCATATATCCGGTGCTGGGCGAGACACTAAGTTCTGTGAATGGTTATCGTACGAACTTCAGCACACTGGTATGCTTACGAGCTCATAATGCTGTTAAAACGGTAGTGTCCCCAGGGAAAATCTGAAAGCACCAGTGATTATCAATATGGATAATCACACTGTAGATAAATATATAAAACATTTAAAAAGAAAAAAAGTCCTGTTTTATGTCAATCACTAGCCCTTACCCGTTGTCGAATGAAGGGAGCTTTGGTACATGGTCCTGGGTTCACTTTGTTGGATAACATCGAACGCATTACAATGGTTCTAATCTAGGTTTAAATCAGTGTTGTGGACGAAAGGAGATGCGAAATGACGTCCCGTCTCGTATGTATTTTGTAGACGTCACTTCTCGAATCTTTGTAAGAACTTCTTTCGTCTCGTCTCACCTTTTAAATACATGTAAAAAATTTATATCATGATTTTGTTTCTTAATTTCATCTAAAAATTACTAGAATCCTTCTGCGTCACGTGAGGTTCACGAATATAACAACATTTAAACCAATTTATGAAATATATTCTGTAATGACTTGGGTACCTTTAATAGTCTTCATCCCGGCGAAATTAAAATACCGCTAATTTTACAGTAATTATGTAATATCTTCAAATAGATAAAAGATAATTGATATATGGAACAAGAGCGCCCTAGACAATATTATTTTGCGTGAGGTACCGTTATCACAAGTCACCTAGTCGCTTTCCGTTTTCAGCTGTTTAGAAACGCGAAAATAAATGCCGATTATCAAAATGGCTCGAAATCGAAAGCAGATAAGTGAGTCATGATAACGGTTTCTCATGTAAAATAATATTGTCTAGGGCGCTCTTGTTCCACATTTCGGTTATCTTTTATCTATTTGAAGATATCACATACTTACTGTAAAATTAGCGGCATTTTAATTTCGCCGAGATGAAGACTCTTAAAGATTGATAATGCTGTTCATTGTCTTCATACTGTAACTTTATTCATTTATCGTATTAATACGGAATTATATATCATGTAACACTAAGACAGCGTTTGAGGTCTAAGACTTGGATGAACTAATGTAATCCGCGAGGTTGATGAAATTTCTTGTCTCGTCTCAAAAAATGTGACGAGAATTGTAATATTTCTAGTCTCCTCTCGAAAATGAGACGAGACATTTTTCGGCTCGAATAACTCTATTTAAAATACAGGTCTCGTCTTTTATAAGCACACTACTGACGATCATCGTAAACATAAATCAATTAGACTAATAAGCTTATCGTTTAGGTAAGGTGTCAGTGCAAGGACGTACCTTTGGTGGGAGGGTTCATCGGGTCAGAACACGCCGAAACTTTTTAGCTCAACATACATTTGTATACTTCCTCAATAAAACTATACTTGTTTAACAAGGAAATTCCTTCATTTGTCCTCTTTTTCATATAGAAGTAAACTAGTTTTGTCATCTTTTCACCCTGGAAGTATTTTACAATTACTTATCATCTTTTCGGTTGCAGAATAATACCCATTCAACATTACATGGCTTACTCTTTGCAACAAAAAAAATCTGGATGTGTCAATAGCTATCTTTATGAAAATAAGGAAATAGTAGGCCTAATTTTAGGATGTCCACGATTGTCCTCAAAATTTCCGTTAACTAGCGTAAGAACGAAGCTAGGCCTCTGTAACAGGTTGCATAATAACACAATTTACAAGAAATTGAATATTGCATAATTAACATTAAGAAGATTACGCCTATCTTTTTTCTTGTAAATTCATAACGAAATGAACATCCTTTGCCCTTCAAAATATATTAATCTGTGCCATGATCATGGTGTAAATACGGGAAAGAGCAGTTTTAAGATACTTTCAACTATTAACTGTTTCTCGTAACGGAACTAGGCGTTAGAAAACAATACTTAAAGGCGCTAAGCATGTTTAATACTCGTCTTCCTCTACCTGAAAACGAGAGGAGGAAAAAAATGTGATGTATTTCTTTTAACACGGTTTACTCTTCCTTTCAACGGATGTTCACACTGTGGAACGACCTCAAGTACTGTTGTTCTCCGATTTTTTACCTTGAAAAAAGCTCAGAATTGAAGAATACGTGTTGTGATGCGTTAGGTGTGTGTGTGTGTGTGTATTTTTTTTTTTAATTTTCTGCGGAGATGCAATCACTTACTTCAGTGTGTGCTGAATGGTTGGCAGAAAACCAAACCTTTAGAAGCAACGCACAGAAAAAAAAAAAATCGTCAAGTTCTGTTAACCAACAAGAATCACTGGAAAAGGGAAGTGTCGTCATAAATTTTTCATACGCTTGCTTCCTTCTATTCGGAATCTTGAAGGATCTTTTGAGAGAAGGAAGAAAAACCAATTGTATTCTCACTGCAGTCTGCGTTTCAACTCTTTTTTGTTTGTTTGTTTTACCTTATGATTAACAGTATTGCTAACTCAAGTCTAATCCAATTAAAGGATTTTTCAGTATAGTTTTACTTCTATACAGGTTAGTAAGGGTCGCGATCTGTAGTAAGCTACTGTTTCTTGAATAACTCATGGTGTGATGGAGAAAGAACTCTTCTGCGTAAAATAATAATAGTAATTGGGGCAGATGAGGATACTTCCGTTTACCTAGATTCCTGGTCCAGAGGCCATGGTCCCAGCGCAGGGATCATAGCCAGGGACGCATAGCACCATCCCTTCTAAATTTTGGCAGGGGTATCTTGACCTACACCCTAATTTCGGGAGGGTACCTAGGACCACTCATCTTAAATTTGGGAAAATGCCAAATTTAAAAATTTGATGTGTTAGTACAGGATGAAAATAAACACCAGTCCACTCGCCCACTCGCCCGGGGCGAGTGGTTCATCGGTGCGGGCGAGTATTTAATATACTGAAGATATGTAAATGATTTCTATTGTAGGGTGTAGGCTAGTAGCTTCCTTCTTGGGCTAGTAAAATTCTGTTGCTTATTTACATCCCTGTGTTAGTATGAGATAGAGGTTTTGGGGGTCCATCTCGTTCCCTTTCATGGGTAAAAAAAAAAGCCAAAAATGTAAATTTCGGAGGTTTCTGACCAAATTTGTGCTCTTTAATGAGGTCTTATTACCTTATATGGTTATATGGGTGCGTGCAGGAATTCATACCGTTTCATAAGATATGGGGGCCGTTTCTCACCCCTGAATTTTGTGAGGGTACCTAGGTCTACCTCCATTAATTTAGGAAATTTGCAAATTTTAAAATTTGGTATAACGAGATGAACTCCAAAAACTTATAGAGGTACATACCTCTGGTCCTATGCTACAATACCAAATTTTTAAATTCGGTAATTTCCAAAATGTAAGAGGAGTGGTCCTAGGTACCCCTCCCGAAATTTAGGGGATAGGTAAAGATACCCTGCCAAAGTTTAGAGAGGGTGGTTAGTGTGCATGCCTTTGGCGTGGGAGACCCCCGTTCGATTCTCGGCGGGAGCTCATGTGGTTCGGATTCCACGTTAATCAGTAGACCCCGTCTTATATTGCCTCGCTACTGAATGGGACGTTAAAATCAACTCAACTCAACGTTTATACGAAGGGGGTATGTGAATGTATTTTGTTTATGTCAAGGCGAAAGGGGACACGTATGGTGTGGAAAACGCAATCAGATTGACGTGCTTTATGACGTTACTAGCTAGACTTTCTTGTAAAGAAAGACAACAAAGGGGCCAAGTGCCTGGTTTCGTTCTTAAAGCCAAACAATCTATAAATACTTTGGACAACACGTGATATGCGCTTGTCGTGTTAATCTTGATATATCCGAATTTGAATCAACATCCATCAGCTCCAATAGTTCGTTTCATAGTTTCAGTATTACTTTCTTGTTTTCCCCCTTTTTAATTAGTTTTTTGTTTCATTCTCGCTCGAATATTAAAGATTCTATTTTGGATTTGTGTCTGAGTCGTAGATGTATTTGATATTTCGTTGCATTTTACTGTAATTGCCTTCAAAGCTTCGGCTTTCCTTCGTTTACTTTCTGGTAACTGTGACTTTGAAAGTGCCACTGGAAACTATTCTATAATATTCAATCCACAAATGCACTTTGATCGAAACTGTCGTTGCTACTTGCCCCTTCCATGGCGTTTAGGATACTACGCCATAGGTTAATCACAACGAAATGACCGCCCTACAGATGGGAGAAATGAGTAACTACTCCTTTCATTCATACGACTCACTGCTACGCGCAAAGGAAACGCGAGTAAACGTTCATAAATCTGGAGCAGTCTAGACCTTAGTGGCTTGTTTTATTCATACGAAATTGAGGGAGGCGATTACTCCAGGTGTAGTTAGGACTTCTCAGAAGTATTTATTTATTTTTATTGGTATCACTCAATATCTTTTAGTAATGTAAAACTAATCATAATATAACGTATAGTAGTGTAAGACTATATACGTAGGTTACTATGAAGTAATGACTTTATGCAATGCTGAGCATTATTGCCGGCACTGTATATCCTATACTTCCGTGTGCGGGTGGTTAATTGTAGAAAGAGTAACATCAAAATTTACATTTATTAGACCAGGTGCGAGAGTGTGGTAGGAAGAAAACTTTATCTGATGATCTGTCAGCCTATCTGGAATGCACCATAGATACTGAGTAATATGTATATGGGTACAACAGTGTAAAACTACATTACTAATTAAGGTAGTACAATTGGACTACGTTAGTTGGCCAGGGGACGCGATGGCTCAGTGGTAGAGCGTTCACCTCCGTGCTTGGGGTCGCTGGTTCGATCCCAGCTCGCGCCGTGTGGACTTTGTGGTGGACAAACAGCGTGCTCGTGGGTTTTCTCGAGATTCTCCTGTTTTCTCCCACTTTCTTCATTCCACCATTTCACTCATTTCTCATCATCACCGTCTCCTTTAGCCTAACCGGCATACTGTGGGACGTAAAACTTAAAGATTTCATTTTTTAACGTTAGTTGGCAACAGTGATAATCGGCCAGTGGAAAAGAAAAGTGTGTATACTGTAATATAGTAAAGAAAAAAAAAAGTTCGTTCTCATCTTCTGGTTGAAGGAAACCAAACTATTGTTTCACGATCTGAAAATGACGCAAGATATTTAATGAGGCAATCTTTGTACTGAGCATTCATTCATTCATTCAGAATATGCTCTGCACAGTTTTTATTCTCCCTCTTTAGCTCTTTTTTGTTTTGTACTTGATTATGAACACAAACAACTTGCATTTACTAACATGTTCATTTCTTTCGTGATGGTAACTTTTGTACCAAGATGATTACGCTGGGAACCAAGCTTTACAATCGACAAAAAAAGAAACACGAAGCGAAATGCGATTATAATCGTATTTACCACACTAATTACAGAAACAAAAATGATTTTGTCCTGTTACATGTGCAGCTGGAATAAAGCAAGGACTGAGGTCAGGGAAAGTAACCAGTAACCTGAAGATAAGCATTACACGTGGCAGGCTGTATAATGTCGCAAACGGATGAAGATTGTTTGACATTTTCTTCTTCACTCCACTTTCAGACGACTAGGTTGTCAGATGTGAACTAACAATATTATTCATTAAGTTCTTACGTCAGAGTTGAAAATCTTGATGAAATTCTTTAGCAGGACGCTTAGTAGGATCTATGTAGGCTAAAATTGGCAGGGTTGGAAATTAGTAACTGCATAATTAAAGTTGAAAACTACATTGGCTCAACCTTTTTTGGCCAACCAATAATTTGCCGACATTTATCTAATGTAGTTTAAAGTATATGTTGGTCAACCATCAATTTCGCTTCTTTATTCAACGTAGTTTAAAGTATACTTTGACCAACTATCATTTGCCGTCATTTATTTAACGTAGATTAAGTTGTATGTTGGCTAATCAACAATTTGCCGTCATTTATCCAACATAGTTTAAACAATATGTTGGTTAATCATCAATTTGCGTCATTTATTTAACGTAGACTAAAGTGTACGTTGGCCAACCAACAATTTGCGGTCATTTATCGAACAGTTTCACCTCGCAGTACCAATCGGAATTTTACTTGCTTCGTTAGGGGTTACGTTGTGAATTCAGTTGGTTGGCAAATGGCCAGTAAACGGCCAATTGCAACATAGGGCCCATGTTGCCAGTTGGCTAGTCTACTGTTTCACACTGTTGGGTCTGCTGTCAGTAATGCTAAGAATTACTGTTACTAAAGGCAGTAGAGTAACTGGAAAATCTTCGTGGAGGGGGTTAATAATTGCGTTTTCAGTCGATGCACTGAAAATGTGTGCCATACAACCGATTCGTTCATTGTTGGCTAATTGTGGCACGAAATTTAGTATTTCATTTCACTATACAGAGACGAGGTGAATTGCAGGAGAGAAAGAAAATACCGAAATCATATTCTTTTTAGTATTACGAGATTGAAATACTGTTGAAATTAGATAATAGTTACAAAGAAGTACTTAGCTAAATTCCCTAGCGCTACAGCACATGAAGGGCTATGGCTAAATAGATAGCGTAAGTTTAGTGGTGTAATGATTAGTGCTTCGGGTCCAGGTGCCTCTATTTCGAGTTTCCTGAACCTTGCTACTTCTCTTAATTCATGATTTAGCCACCCATTTGCCTTATAATACCGAGGCAGCGCCGGAAAATTTTAGTGTTCCTACCGGAAATAGAACGAGGGATCACATGCGCCTAGTTCGCACGCGCTAATAATTCGGCTAAAATATTAAAGAGAGAGAGAGACATACGAAAATATAACATTGAAGATTTGATTGTAAATGTGTAAAGTGTCCTAGCACCTTTTAAAATTCGTTTCTGTACCCGTATACTCGTTGGACACATTTGATGTTGAGGCACATTTTGAACACTTTTAGGTCAGTTCCTGTGAAACACTGTTAGTATGCATTGTAGACACTTTCTGTTCAGTGATGGAACAGTTTAGGAAATATTTGAACATGTTAATAATGACCAAAAGTCGTTACTGAAATATATATATATATATATATATATATATATATATATATATATATATATATAGGCCTATATATTTGCAGGTATTACTGTTACATTTTTGCAATGATACAAGCTATAAAAGCTTCTAGACGTGATTTGTTAAACATATACTAGTATTTACCTAAACAAATAAAAATTTCAGGGTAGCTGAAGATGCTCTCTGGCATTGTAGCTAGTGGGTCCTCAGGGGAAGCTCGGCCTACTGCGACCACTTTCAGTCCGCCTTAAATTTTGAATTTTCTTGTTATTGTTGTGTACGCATAAATGTAAAATTAACTGAAATTAGCCCCTCTAAGAATGATTTATTCCCCTCCCCCCGGTCCTGGTGCTCACATGGTTCTCAGCTCCCCTGACCACCCTCTAGTTACGGTCCTATATAGAATTAGTTGACTTAAGTTTAGTTTTGTTTTATGAATTGTTTCTTTACTGTAAGTGCGTGTACTTGTCTATTTATCACATAATTAGGGGGTGGTCTGCTTGGTTACTAACTCTTCCTGTGTGAAATTAAAGGTCACAACCTTCGTCGTTGCTTTTTCAAGGAACTTCCTCAACTTCACGTCCTCTCTCTGTCTTTAAAATGACTCACAATCACAATCAAGCCTTTAATTACTTAATGTAACGCTTTTCGCAACGCTTTTCAAAAAGATTTTTCTTTTCTATTCCGAGAAAGGAAAAGAAGAAAAAACAACAATTTATATAGTAGCGTATACAATTTAAGACAAGTTCATATAACGCCCTACTAAAGATTTAATTTTTTTTTCAAAGCAGGCACGGTGGCTCAGTGGTAGACCGTTTACGTCTGGCGCGTGGGGTCCTTCGTTCGATCCCCTGCTAAGTAAGTTTGTGATGTACATCATCGTGTTCATGGGTTTTCTCGGGGTACTCTCCTTTCCTCCCATATTCTCATTCCACCAATTCTTCCATCATCATTCACCTGCCTTAATCATCCGTCTCCCTTAGCCTAAAGGGCATAAACGTGGGACGTTAAACTGGAATATATTTATAATTTTTAAAAATGCAGTACTGTCATACTCATTAGTTTAATGGCGTATGCTTTTGGTGCACGAAGTCCTAGGTTGGATTCCTGATGGGGGAACATCAAATGTAGGGATGACCAGAACCGGTTGCTGAAATACATGGATCCAAGATAATAATGGATCCGGATACTCGATTATGTGTTCAGAAACGGGAATCCTTGATTCTCGGTTCTGGTGTGCGGTATGCGGTCTCACTGGATCCGGAACCGAGTCATATGGATCCAAACTTCCTTGCGATCTCTTATGCAGTGGTTCAAGTCCCACTTTAAAACTTTAGTTCTCGTCCTAAATAGCCACGCTGTTGACAAAAGGACAAAGCATGAATCAACATCCAATTGAGAACTTTTCACTTTAGCATACAGCCTGTTAAGCCATAGTACTAAGCAGTCAATTCGTATTTTGTGATGTTGCTCGTCTCATTCCCAGTAGTCCAGACTAACAGAAATTAGAAGCGGGTTTAGCGATAGACAAAGTCAATAGGACACGCAAACAACAATATTGATTGTGGATTCTAATATTTTACAGGTTGACTGTTCCTAGAGTCATAGTTATTCGTGCATGCCAACAACTCTATACAGCTTTCTTTTTGCTTTCCTTGGCTCTTCCTGTTTCCCTCTGTTGCTACTCTGAGCATAAAGATATACTCTGACGTCATACCAGAAGTCGAATTGGTTTGGTATGCAAATTAAGCTGGACAACAGAAAACCTTTTGCAAAATAAAACTCTGCCTGACTTTTTGAATTTATAAGTTTCTCTTTCACGCCAGAAAAGTGTGCACAGAAGATAACAGAGATGGCTATATTAGAGCAACATTGCATTGCTCTAATGCGACTGGAAATCGTATTGCAAGATGACGCCCTTGATTGATAATATTGTAACAATTCTAAATGGTTGGATAGTTGGATAGGTAGAGATTGGATGGAGATTGAATTGAAGCTACCTTCACATGCTGAGATCCGAGTCATTTTAACAAAAATAATTTTGCAAAGTGGGCGAAAAGCTGTAAGTTAATGATTTCATATCAAATTTGAATGTACGTATAAAATCTATAGAACAGAAAAGTGAAAATATGGCCTTGTATATATTTTTATACTGGACATCTGTTTGTAATATTCTTAAAAAAATGAATTCTTAAACTGAAAATTAACTTATTTTAGGCCATTTGTGAGAACTGTAAAGATATCGTAATAATTTTCGAAATGTTTTTACAATTAATAAGCTGCTAAAATAAAGTAATTTTATGGTATTAAAAGTCCAAAAACTCAATTTTTCAAATTTCAATATTAAAACAATGGTTAGTATTTAGGTCATATTTTCGAAGTTTAGAAGCTTTGTGTGTACTGAAGATAAAATATAGAACTCTTTTCTGAATTTTAGCATGCATTAACATTCGAATACGCAACTTTTCCATACTATTAGAATTCGATATTCGACAATTAACTCTTTTCGATCTTCCCTAATGCATAGCCACACTCCATAGCTACACCTATGAGTCTGGGTCAATTGAAGATATATCTAGTTAAGAAAGCTAAAAGTACGTATTATAGAACGTAGATCAATGTGGTGATTATACACTATACAGCTTAAAGTAGTATGGCTGGCCATAGTCTTTGTGGGTTTTAGGGATAACAAAACTTCTAAATTAAATCAAATCTTGATCTCAGTTCTTTTCAACAGTACGAATTCCCTTATTGGCCACCTGAAAGATAAAGCTTCCAGTACTTTTTTTCTCAAAATAGGTTCATTCTATAGAATGAAGTATGTTTCTATGCGAAATTTGTGTTATGTTTAAGCATTAACTATAAGGATCTACCTTATCTCCTACGTAAGTTATGTTTTGCACATTCTCAGATTATCCAGAAAATTAATTTAACTGAATTTAACTTTGTCTAACGTAATGTTGCCAGATATCTCAATTTTTCTAAAGCAGTTATCTTATGTTTCTTTTTTCCTCAGGGAGATTCTGTCCTCGTATTATCTTCGGATCTTGCAACATGACTCAGCAATTTTCAAATTTCCTTGTTTACATGAAGTTCCATTCCATAGATATCCTCATTTACTTTCTATACATGCGGATTATCACTTCAAACGTGGAAAGTTGAAAATCTCACTTCGAATCAAGACTAATGTTAGTAGGAATATATCTGTCTTAATATATTGCTATCGTTGGGAAGATGCAGGAAACTGGCACAAGATTTTTTTATATGAAAACTTTCGTATTTCTCTAGTGGTCAATCTACAGATGATTATCATATTGATAGAAATACCTGTAGTTTGCAAACGTGAGATGCGGGTGTTGGTAAAGATGAAAATGTATTGTACCGCCTGGTTGCTGTTAGTGCTGTCTTAAGTGATCGTCTGTAGTGTATGAGATGGAGTAGAACGGAGAGTGTGCTGCAGCTAACAGACGGTGATGATGCAAAATACGGGACCTTTGAATTTCAAAAATACCACATTATGGTTACGCGGTTGTTTGAATCAGTTGTAACTAAGTTGGTCAATGTGTTAGGTGTTCAGCGAGGTCAGTATCCAAGGTAACAAACTGGAAAACAATAGCTGCGGAGAATAACAGTGGATGGAAGAGGAGCCACAGTGACATAATTGAAGAGGATTTTCACAAAGAAACGTTGTGCAAATGTGGCGATAGTGACTGCACGTGGAACAATCAATAGCGACAACCACAATTGAAGAGGATTGTCATGAAGGAACGTAGATCAAATGTGCCGAATGTGACTGCACGTGGAACAAGTAATAACGACAATCAGAATTGAAGAGGATTGTCACGAAGGAACGTAGAGCAAATGTGGCGAAAATGACTGCGTGTGGTACAATCAACAACAACAACCACAATTGAAGAGGACTGTCACAAAGGAACGTAGAGCAAATGTGATGAAAGTGACTGCGTGTGGTACAATCAACAACAACAACCACAATTGAAGAGGACTGTCACAGAGGAACGTAGAGCAAATGTGACGAAAGTGACTGCGTATGGTACAATCAACAACAACAATCACAATTGAAGAGGACTGTCACAAAGGAACGTAGAGCAAATTTTGACGAAAGTGACTGCGTGTGGTACAATCAACAACAACAACCACAATTGAAGAGGACTGTCATGAAGGAACGTAGAGCAAATGTGGCGAAAGTGACTGCACGTGGAACAATCAATAATGACAACCACTACTGACGCGAGTTGCATAACTTGTTGGATTGCAATTTCCAGATTGCTTATCACCTCCGTTAACAACGCATTAGCGTGGAGTAAATTTTGCTGAAAACATGCAAAGAGGATCGCTGACGATGGAAAGCGGGTCGATGACTTTTCTTTCTCTTTCTTTCCAACAATAAACGGTAGTAGTCTAGGAAAATGGTAATACTGAATTTTGTAATTGCTTTATAAAAAGGCGAAAGGAATATCGTTGTTGAGTATTCGCTGGATGTTAGAATTTGTGTCAGGTTTAGTGTACTTTGTATACAAGAGCTTTTGATAGCTCTTAGTACTTAAAAAAGAATAAATATATAAAGCAAAATGGTAATAGTAATTGGGACTAATTACGTATCATTTTAGTGACTACATGTGGCTAACACCCAAAGAAGCTTATGCTCCGAACTGTTTCTTCCTTACCGTGAGTATGCCTGCCACTCTGTCATACTATGGGCTGAATGTCGTGGCATTACTGAGGTCCTGTGAATAAGTTCATAGATGCTTTATTGCCAGTGATTATTGAATGACATTTCAGGTGAGCACGTGCATTCTATGCTCCAGCCAATGATGTAATGATAATGTGCCAATTCACACTGTTGGAGCTGTTAAGACATGGTTTCACGAACATCGAAAGAACTCCAACACATCCTTTGGCCCATGAGCACCTGACTTCGGACATATTCCTCTCCATTCTTGTTGTCACAACTTAGTGATGCACTGCATGAGAAATTGTATAGTATTCCTCTGGAAGCCATTTGTTATTTATTTACCTCCATTTCAGGACGAATCAGAGCTGTTCTCCAGAGGTGTTCTCTCATTCAATATATGCTAATCAAATGTGTTGTATTTTGTTCAGTAATTTCATTATTTTGATAATCAATTGTATCTTACTTTATAATTTCCATTGTTTGTTTCTTTCTATTTTGCAGTGCTTGTATTATGAATTCTTGATTTAATGGCCACCAGAAAAAGCAACAATTCTGTATGAAGACATTGCATTTATACGATTTACCATCGTAAGTAAATTTGGAGAAAATTTAAAAAAGGAACGAAGAAAATCGTGAATTTAGAATAAAGACCGGTCTCACATCACTTGCAACTTGATTATTGGTGTAAAATCTTTCTCTGGTGGAAAATTAAATAGAAATTGGGAATTCCAGCTTATATTTCTTTTCTTTCACATGGTGAAGACTACTCAGGTCTGAATATTACAGAACCGAGATGCATGTTGTTAGCTCATTATCAACACTACGAAATATTGTCGCTAGTGTTGCTTCATTCTGAATATTAATGGTCACTTTTTCTTGAGATATTAATATTTATTGTATAAACCTCTTACGACCTCTTACGACCAGTGAAAAGCTTAGGTGGTGGAGAATGCATTGCAATAGAGGTAAAGGTGGTATTATGAGCCAGTCATGCATTATGAGTCCTGCTAGTTTAGTAACGCCTTCTGAAACTAGAACATTCTTGGTCAGTTGTGGCTAACTGTTCGTGAGTGAGCTTGTTCCTTTTGTTTTCTCAATCTGAAAAACTTTGAAAGGCAAGTGTTCTTGCTTCTAGTTATATCGCTTATTCATTCAAATTCATTTAATATATTATTGCAGTGGATAAAGCGTTGAAAGTGTTAATAAAAGATTGTTTTTGTGTAGATGTTATGCAGGGGTGGATCCAGGATGGACTTCTGTGGGGGACGTGGGTTGTAATACTGCTATTTAGAGCTACTTTTAAGAGCTCCAAACTCTGGGATGGATTTTATTTATACATAAAATAAGAACATTTCCTCTTCTGGGGGTGGGAGGTGGATCCGCTCCTGATACTATGTAACTCTGCAAGTTGCAAAGGTTCTTTATGAATATTCCAATCCCAATATGACGAGATGAGGAGCGTTTTTTCAAAACTTTGGCCCAAAACTTTTTATTTTTTTTTTTACAACAATTGCATTATTGTTCTTATTGTTTATTACCTCTATCGAGTTCTAACAAAACGTTCATGATTTAGTATTCTACACTCATGGCACATTTCGTTATCTGTCAATTCTGATTTCAGAGCTCGATTGGTAGCACAAAAATCATACCAGAAAAAAGCATTCCTTCGTTTCCACAAAATTTGCTCTATCGAGTTTTGAAAAAACGGTTCTCAATTGTAAATTGAACCCCTAAAAGTATATGAGACCCCAAAAACCTTGGCTGCTAAAGAAATAAGAAAGAATTCTTGCTCAGTTGCAGGAAAAAAGAAATAAGGATGAGAAAGATGATCAAGAGTCTAGTAAGAAAATATAAACTAAAAGAAAGTAGAAAACACAAAGGAAGTTTCTTGAAGATTCAGGAAAGAAATAATGTGAATCAGATTTCATTTTGGGGGAACTTGTCTTTGAAATACCAATTTAAGTGAAGAATTCCGGTGATGTAGCAGTTTGTCTGCTCTGCGCGGGCCTATTTTCGGCAGATAACAGAAAAGAACTGTGGATATAATGCATTATCTTCGAAATGTGGGCACTCAACGACTGCGTTGGATGCAAGAAGAATGATCACGTTGGTATGTTTTGTAAAAGACAGGAGAAAATCCCATACAACTTTTAAAGTTGTTTCTTAATGACTTTTTCAATTAAAATTTTAATGTCTCTGTCTATTGCGTTTGTAATTACTTTTCTAATGATCTTGTTATTATCAAATGTCTTTGATGGTTTTTCATCTCTTAGTGTGGTTTTGTGAAAATTGCAGTTGGGACAAAAAGCTTCGAAATCAATTTTTGAAACATAAAGGACACAAAATAGAGTTCATGACACTACTTCTCCGCCTACAGAGCGTAAACTACTTGAACGAAATATGTGTTGAAATATAACCTACAGTAGATTTTGAAAAGGTTACGGTCGGAAAGGGTCTTTTGACTCTGTGAAACAAGATTGGTAACCTTAGTTTAAACACAGTGTTTAGTTAATGCAATATAACTATCTTCATGCTTATTACGTAACCTAATATTCTTACACAGGAAAATATATGTTTGGAAAATAAGGGTTAAGTCGAAAAACGTGTATTTTGTGCTCGAAATTGTATACGTGTTGATTACAGCTGAGAAATACAGATACACCCATGATTACCTGATTGTAAGTAGATCAAGGCTGCACAGTATACGTATTTACATTTTACAAGTTTCTATCATTTTCCAAAATTACTTCATTTGTTATTTTTCTGAAGTAAATCTTTCCTCGATTAAATTCTTGCGGAGTCTTATGATAAAAAGTGATTGCGCCACTTGACTGATATCGCTTTAAAAAGACGTTGGGCCTTATTGGGAGAAATAGTCCAAGATCCTATACTTTTCGAAACAATGAAGTTGAAGATTATGTACAATTTTAGGCATACTTCATACATAAGCCATTTGTAATATTGGAATACATCACTGAAATATTGAGAGAATTGGATGTTTATTTGTATTGATCTAGATTGACATATGGATGAAAGTTCCACCTGAAGGCAAGTTTTAGCCCATTTTCCTATATATCCCTTGAACACTCGTCTGCTTGTTATCACAAGGGCACGATATTCGGAACTAGTCACTGAAAATATATATCGATAAAATTAGATGTGTGACCGAAACATATCGAAATATCCTAACATTTCGAATGTCTAACAATATCGAAAGTCGAATACCGCAAAATGTCAGTACCGTATCGAAAATTAGCAAAATATCAAATATCCAAAATTATCTAAAATATCGAAATATCGACAAATCGAAAAATAACATATTGTCGTATATTCGATATATCAGTAAACTTTTCGGTTTAGGTATATTTCGGTAGGCTATATTTTAAAATATCGATAGATCGATCTATAGATCGCACAGCCATAGCCATCACCACTGTTTCACTGTTATCAGTTTGACTATCATGTTATTAAATGTTAATTTTTAATTGTCTTTTGATAGTTGGTTGTTTCAAGTGTTTTTGATATGAACAGAGACTGCTAACAACCCATAAGTAAGAGTGAGGTAGTCCGTTTTGTCTTAGACTGTCTCTGAGAAATTTCATACCCTCATTTTAATGATATGCATAACTGATATAGAAAAACATAAAGTTTCATGATATTGTCACTTTGTTCCCGTTTACTCGTATTCGATTATAAGAAAGAGCGAAAAACAACAATTGGCTGCAAATTATCAAAGAAGGGACTCCCGCAAGATTTTTTCCAAGAAAGGGGGAAAAACCGATTCTAAGTGGGAGAAAATTTCAAGGGGGGCAAGAGACTAATACGAAACCACAGTCGGGAGGACACACACACATAATGTATCATAAAATAATAATTACATAAGCACATATACTTATTACAAGTAACTACAGTAAATAAATTCGTGTATATTAAGTACTATAGCATGTGACAACAAATTAGTACACTGTAAAAAATGAGGTGTTGAAACAACACAAAATGACTACCACTTTAGCGTCTTACTTGTGTGGTAATTCAGGACCAGGACATCGCCTTCCGAGCATATCAGAAATAACTCACTACGTGCTCACTGGAGATTAAGGAAGCAAGTCAGTACTTCGTGTAAGGACGCCGATCCTGGGGGCCCCGGGTTCCCCTAAAGCTCATGTGGGCTCCCCTATTATATTTATGAATATACACTATTTGTCATAATTTGAATGCAATTTGTCTTAAAATCCTCATATATATACTTTCTGCATCTGAATGGGCCCCCCAAATTTACAGAGGAATCGGCATCCTTGAGTATATGGGTCATTGTTACGAGTATGTTACTGGTATGTGGGGTTTGTATTACTGTTAGGAGTCAAACAATAATCTGCTACTAAGCAAAGTATATTTTTCATTAATAAACAATGTATTCCAGCAGAAAATAATCTATTATGTTATTATTGGCAACGAATGACCTACTCTGAAATTTTCTCATAAACAAGGCAGTTTCAGTGTCTATCAGCTCAAACGTCACAGTTTTGGACTATTTGTCATTATCTATACTACTCTGTATAGTAGCTTTGCGAGAGTCATAAAGAATACTTTAATATTTTAAACTTTAGCATCATTTCAGCCTTTATTAGTAGCGTGTTTCTCGTACATAATACCATTAAGTTTCAGGTTTACAAAAAATAAAGTTTTTCTTGATTTTCTCGGGAACTACGCATGATGATTTGCACTTATTCCTCTCACTTTTTTCAGCTCAACGTGACCTATCGATTGCCTATATCCAGGCACGTTTGCAACATTTTATTTCAGGAGGGATCCAAAGTTTTATTGAGGGGAGGGGGGTCCAAATCAAATATGAGGATAAATTGTATTTTAAAAAATCATGATATCACTCCTAAAATTAGACTAAATTTACAGAAAAGTTCGAATTTCGGGGGTGAGGGGTCCGAACGTTCAGGATTCTCCCCATGCGTACGTCCCTCCCTGCATTATGTCTTACCTTTGAACTTTTTTTTTTCGTTATAATTTAACATTATATTTTTTTTGTCAAGAAAATTCGTTTTCAAACAAGACACAGAAGCATTTGCAACACTGAAATGCAACAATGCGACTACCATTGAACTTGCAACTTAAAGAAGATATCACTTTCACACAACAAATTTACACTTGTTTACATATAAAATTATAGCTTAATAAAAAAAAAAGACGTTACTTTTCAGCAATTATATATGCTAACATGCTCTTAACCCCAATAAAATGTTGCAAGGTTAATAAAAGTCGTTGCCGCCAATTTTCCTTCAAGATTCTCACATATTGCACTTGGATAAACACCATAATAACATTGTTTTGATGCATATTTTTTCTTGTTTTATGTGTAAATACTTTGTAACTTTACATGCTTGTCAAGAGGTAATTAATTATGAATTATATCTGTCGTTTATAGCTTCTTTTGTAGTAAGCGTATATTGTATTAATTACTTTATTACACGTTTTAATATTGCTATACCAAGTTGATGGGACTAAACAAACATCGTGAATACCTCAATTATCCTGGTTAAAGTGGCATAGAAAAATACAACAATAATCGGGATAAATAATGAGAGTAAAATGAGTACCCATTAAAAGTAATACTTAATGAGTTTGTCTTACCAAAACACAATTATACTTTACAGGGTGTCCGAAAACGATTGTACCCTTTTCCTTTTTTTTTTTTCCCTTGGTGCCCAGTATGTAGAAAGATATGTCAGTGACAGGGACTGCTAGATACTCCAAGTTTTGATCGAAATACTCGCTGTTCCAAGACCACATTTTTTAAAGATGGTGTTAACACAACAACAGAAGGCTGTCTCCGTCCGTTATTCACAGTTCAATGCAATAATGAGCGAAGTTTGGGGTCGATTCACCTCACAAGAACTCCATTAAACGTTGACATACACAACTTATGAAGACAGGTTGTCTATGCAAAGGCAAAAGCACCGGCCGCTTTTTGCATTCAGAGGTTGATTGATTGATTTTGAGTTTAGCATCTCTTTCAGTAGCGAAGTTATATGAGACGGGACCTGTTGATTAACATAGAATCTGAAACAAATTATCTCCCACCGGGAGAATCAGGGTCTCTCATGCTAACCGCTTAGCCACGAAGAAACTCCCCTCACATTCAGAGGAGACAATGGATAGACTTCGGTAATCCTTCAAACGTAGCACCAAGAAGTCTGTTCGGAAAGCGGGGCGTGGGTTACCATTGCCCTGCTCAACAATCTGATGAGATGTTTTTCGTAAGCGTTTGAAATTCAAGGCTTAGACCTACATGGGGCAACTTTTGGGACATGGACTCAGTGAAGATGAGAAAAAAACAACAACAACAACAACTTTGCACTGTCTTCAATGTAGATATGTTGGGATTAGTCCTGCAAAATGATAATTTTAAAGACAGGGTCGTCTTCAGTGATGATGGTTTTCCGTATCAACGGCAAAGTCAACAGGCATATTGTTCAAATCTGGGGTTTATAACATCCTTGACGAATCATTGATTAGTCACAGATTCTCCATAGCTGATCATCTTTGCTGTCATGTGATAAACCAAGCTTTAGGGACCATTTTTCTTTGTAGTTCACAGCTCAGATGTCCATACTTTTCGGCGAAAAGTCCCTGCGGAAAGTTTTAAGCTTAAATATTAATACTGAACATATAATATCGCATTAAATAACTTTAGTATATAAAATTATGTAATAGATAATTTTATTCACAAGAAATCCTTTATACATGTTGATGTTATTTTTGTCTGAAAACATATAAAACCAAGCTTGTATTTCACATATAACTTTCTTTCAATAATACTGAATTAGAATCTCGGGATGCAAAAGTGAATCTTTGTAATAAGTATACTTTGGTTTTAGAGAGATATGTGTTGACAAGTTGTGCCCAGTTCTACAGTCTCTTTCTTGTGCCTTCAGAGGGAAATTTATAACTAAATGTGAATTAAGAATCTCAGGCCTTAATTTTATTTCTCTTCTTTGTTTTAGTGTCACTTCACATAGACGAAACTGGTGAGTCAACTCAATTCGTTCGTATCGGAAGTTGGAAATTGAATCGATCGAAATTAGGGATGTTATCTCAGGTATAGTTACACGTCGACAAGATAGTGTGAAGCACAATGATATTGATCAATTAATACTACCAGTGTGATGATTAAATGCACTATTTTCATTCACTAAGGTTCTTTCTTGTAAAAGAAAATCCCTACATACAATTAGCAAAGATGGCTAAATGTTTCTATGTTGAAGGACATGTTCCCACAGTTCCTACACTGATGGTAGGTGAAGAATGTTGGATATTACATTTAAATGTTTCTTCTTTTCGGAAAGTATGCTTCCATTGTTGATAGAGTCAAAGACACTGTCATACATGATTGAATATATTGAAGGCATCAGATTACCATGGCGGTATAGAAAAACTGATATCATGCTACAATAAGTGCTTGAATATGTAAGGTGAATATGTTGGAAAGCAAAGTAAGGTATGTAGTCTTGTACCATAAATCTTTTGCATACACTGGACCAGCGTAGCGTAGTCGCTAACACTCTCGCCTTTGGTGCGTGCGGTCCCAGGTTCTACTCCCGGTGGAGACACTCCGTCGAAAAAGTGTGACAGCTTTTTCAAGTTTCCAGGACATTCTGAGTGAGGTTTTCCTGGGTTTTCCTCATTCACACCAGGCAAGTGCCGGGATGGTACCTAACACTAGTCCCATGCTGCTTCCTTCCTTCCCCATTCCTTTCTTCCTCTTCTATTCCTCGGGCAGTGAGATCGCCGAGGGATGTCACCTCTTATATGTATGTAGGCCCGTATCCACGGAGAGCTAGGGTAGGCCGGTCCCCCCTAAATTTTCACTGCCCCCCCAAAATTTTCACGGTAGACTTGCAAAGGAACTATAATATGGTTCGGTCGGGTCTCCCCTAACTTCTACTGGCCTCCCCTACATTTTTGGGCTGGCTACCGGCCTATATGTATGACGGGCTAATATGGCCATAAATACCGAAAGCCCAGAAATCTAATTCCTAATCCTAGTCTTTTGCACACATCCTCTGTCGTTTGAGTTTAACGCATACTCCTTCCTTTTTTTGCTTTTGAATAGTCCTCGTATATACTTAAGTACAAAGCTATCTTAGCTTAACCCTTTCGTGGGCGAATTTTTCTTCAACGGATGGGACGATACCTCCTCTATGCTCCCCATCACACACTCAAAACAAACCAACAAAATCATTTTTCGAGTGGAATTCCCATTTCCATAGTGAAAAGACTTATGACTAGAGATGCAAGGGCTCGAAAAAAACCCGGCTTTTTTGAAAAAAAAAAAAAAAAACTCGTTTTTTTCTGCTTCGCCTTTTTGCTTGGAAAATTTTGGGCTTTTTTGAAAATTTTGCTTTAAACTGATAAAGCAGACTTTGTTTCGCTTCTCTACAACAAAAAAACTCATTTAATTAGTGTTTGATGCAGATAAAAATATGAGACCGCGAAAATAAGCCCTTCGGCCTCGAAAATAAAGCATAAATTTCAGAAAGATTTTTTAAAAAATTTTTAACATATTTACATTATGAATTAGAAAAGATTAACCAATATATCTAATAATATTTTAACCTCTTATATACAATAAGTACTTTAAAAATGATACACAAATAACTAGCAAAATTGTATGTAGTATTTTTACTTCAAACTATCACAACCCTCTTTTTGAAGCAAAATAAAGAAAAGTATGAGCGAAATCTGTACATCAAGAGGTTCGTTTCGGGTGGTTCTGTACATTCTTGAAATTTTTCAGTAAAATTTTAACTTTCATATACATTGTATGAACATTTCGAACAAATTTTTCACTGATTGATCACATGCGTAATAATCTGTTACCACATATCATGTGCTTCGGATCTGCAAAATCGGTAAAGCTCCAAATTCTGTAATGCACTGACTGTTCCTTAAGCTTGTTCAGAATAGGGAAAGTATCAAATTTTCTGTTCATGGATCCTCGTACGTAATAGATGGTTCATCTGAGAGTATGGTTTCCTAGGCTGTGGAATATATAACCACCATCACGGTTTACCCAGTCCTGAAGATTTCTGAATTTTTAACAAGAAAATTCAACATATCGTTACGAAACTTTTTTTTTAATACAGAAAAGAAAAACTATGGAATACATTTAAAAAGAGTGGAAAATCAATCACTGTTCCAATTCACAAGAAAGACGACAAAACTGATTGTAATAATTATCGAGGCATTTCTCTTAACATTCTATTAATAAGATTGACCCCATACGTAGATGAAATTATTGGAGATTGTGAGTGTAGATTTAGTCGAAATCGACCAGATATTTACCATTCGACAAATACTCGAAAAGAAATGGGAATATATTACCCAGTACATCAACTGTTTATTGATTTTAGAAAGGCTTACAACTCGGTTAGGAGGGAAACATTGTACAACATTCTTACAGAATTTGGAATACCGAAAAAGCTAGATTTATTAAGTGTTTAAATGAATCCCAGAGTAAAGTCCGAGTAGAAAAATGCGAGCTTCCACGTCGAGATTTTCCTGAAACAAGGATATGCGTCATCGCCGTTATTATTCAGCTTTGTTCCGGAGTACACTATAAGAAAAATCGAAGTTAGGAACCAAGGCCTAGAGTTGAATGGTATTCACCAGGTTATGGTGTATGCTGATGATGTAAATCTGATAGGAGAACAATCGAAATAAATGCAGAGGCCTTATTAAACACTTGCATGAGTAAATGCAGAGAAATCTAAATATAAGGAAGTTCACAAGGATCGTAATACCGCAAATTATGAATGCGTTAAAATATCAATTAATACTTTCGACACAGTGGATACTTTCAAATATCTTGGATCAGTAATACCAGACCAAAATCATACTCACAAAGAAATTAAACTTCAACTGAAATCAGGAAATTCTTGTTATTATTCAGTTCAAAATATTTTGTCATCGCTAATTCTGTCAAGGAATTTAAAGCTTAAAATATATAAAATTATAATCATGCCGGTAATGCTTTATGATTGTGAAACATGGTCGCTTACGCTGAGAGAAGAAAGCAGACTAAAATTATTTGAGAATAAAATTCTGAGACGAATATTTGGACCTAAACGGAACGGGAATGGGGAATGGCGGAAACTTCATAAGGAAGAACTACATAATTTATACGGTTTACCAAACATCGTTAGAGTCATCAAGTCTGGTAGATTCAGGTGGGCAGTTCATGTAGCCAGAATGGAAGAAAGTAGGAACGCTTTCAAAGTTTTAATTGGAAATCCAATCGGAAAACGTCTATTAGGAAAACCTAGGCCCAGATGGGAGGACAATATTAAGATGGATCTAGCAGAAATAGGAATAGAGTAGAAACTGGATTGAATTTGATAAGGACAGAAGTCAATGGAGAGCTTTTGTGGCCATAGAAAAAGAGAGAGAGAGAGGGAATACATTTAAGGTAACACAACTGCACAACAAACATAAGTGAATGGTTAGCTTTTGCGCTTCTATCGTGAGGTCCGGGATTCAACCCCGTATTCGACCATTTTGACAGAAGTTTTTCTTAATTCCATCTGTGAATGTAGAGATAGTGCATGTACTGTGAGTCCTGGCCGACTTCCTTTCTAATCGTTTTTAAATCTTTGTTATTACTAATTACCGGCAGTGATGGATTTGCGAAGAGGGTTAGCGTGGGGATGTCTTTCGGATTGAAGCCTCTACCCCAAAATTACGGAATTTCTAAAACAAACTAAATATTAGTTTTGCCTTTACTCATAAACTTCAAGCTGTCCTGAAATAAAAAATTAGGAATTTTTAGAAAAACTAAGCATTAATAAGAAAAGACCTTCCCAAAATACTTTTCTAAATCCACTAATGATCGTCAGTATAAAATGATCTTCAAGGTTGTGTCCGGAAGATTATTGTTAAATCATTGCACAGCTACAGTATAACGGAAATGTGGAAGTACGCTCGAACAGATATATTGCAAACCGTACGCTCTGATAGATATATTGAAAAACATAAGTTTAATTATGTGCTAAAAGCTAGAGTACTAAGCTCTAAGAAGTGAAACACGGATCACTAAAAAGAAATGATCTAGAGAAGAATAAAATGTCAATGATTCAGAAGTTAAAATAAAGTTAAATAGCGTCTACAATTGTTCTGAAATACTACGTACTTTATGTTTACTTTAATTCATAAACCATGCTCCAGCCATCATGATGGTGAATTCCAGAGCGAAATATGGCATTTAGGTCATGGAATCTTATTTAACTTTAGAGTATACTATAAGAAAGCTATTTAAACCGAAAAATCATGAAAATGAAAAAAGCCAAAATTTTCAAAATTCTCGTTTTTTTCCCAAAAAAGCCGGCTTTTTATGTGCAAAAAACCATCGATTCAAAAAAGCCGGCTTTTTTGCATCTCTACTTATGACTAATGGGAATATCGCTTCCCATTGCAGCAAATAAAAGCATACCTAGGCTCCCTTGGCGGAAAGTATGCTTCCCATTGCCCACAAAAGAGTTAAGGTAACAAAAAAACAAAAAAAAAAAAAGTGTGTAAAGATGTAAATTGGAAGTCCCACGAAAACTTCATCAGGAGCAATCACCAAGCATCCTACTTTTAAAAAGATTTTGTTTTCTTATGCACTGCCACTTCCTTCCATACTTCCTGTGTCTGTGTATATTACCATGGTCAAACTTACACAAACACAATGTAATACAATAATAGCAGTATTACGTGCAATATCTCCTCTTCAGTTTTAATTTTGAATTGTAGAAAGAAAAAAAAAAAAGAGATAAGAAGGGGAAAACAACAGCGCATCGTTAGTTCTGAAAAGAAAAGTGGGTTGAGATGGCCATTGGCGTGGAACGAACGCACTTCTTTCAACGCATGTTATGTTCCTATGTGATTGTTCTCGTGAATTTATACTTCCAAGGTGAATGAATGGAGCTTCTTGCAGTGGAAAATATCTACTGCGAAGAAAGGGAAACTTTAAGTAGAAATTAAATATATTTCGCTATAACTACATTCTTACAATGTCGCAGGGGTGATTTCAAGAAACAATCGACCTTGCATCCTAGATTGCTGTCGATCTGCTTAAGTCCTTACGGTACGGTACGGTATAAGATAGGTGGTGCTGATAAGTTTTTCATGAGAAATGCGTACTTTATAATTATAATAATTATTTTTTTTTTATTGAAGCGTGCTTATACCATTCTATTCGATCGGTATTTGTGTCTATCCGCTTGTCTTTTCCACGATAATTCTCGTAAAATTTATCCGTTATTAATAAAACTTGGCCGCATGCGTAACTCCCTCCAAACTTTCGAAGTAATTCGGCTTTTGGGACGTTGAAATCCTTGTACAATAAGCGAGTATTCTCCTCATGTTGCAACACACACATATTAAACAATTTTCCAGTAGTATAAACCATGTAAAAGATTATTTTAGTTTGACAAGTTATAATATGTAATTTCTGCAAACACATTTCGATCATATTCACAGCTTGGAGCTAAAATCTGTCAACAGCGAAAGAATGAGTGACAGTGACAACTACTATAAAGTTGAGTTGATTTTGAGTTTAAAGTCCCTTTAAGCAGCGAGGCTATATGAGACAGGACCTACTGATTATCGTAGAATCCGATCCACATGAACTCCCGCCGGGAATCGAACCTGGGTCTCCCACGCCAAACGTACTTATGCTAACCAACAACTATTAAAGAATATATCCTATTATAAGTTTCGTAAAAACATAGAATTAAATTCGTAAAGATAATTTAAATTTCGTTCTGGTGATTTCTTCTTGTGTAGATAGGGGAATGAATTATTTATTTGATATTTTAAACTTTTTTAATTTTGTTTAAATTTTATATGCTTCGATGTTTTGATGATTATATGTATTCTCTAAACTAGTACAATTCTGATAATAAGTACAAGAAGAAATCAATCTGTTATGAATGGTAACAACATGTTCTTATATACTGTAATAATTCTTAATAAAGATTGATTCGTAAATGTTTATATATACATAAAATAGGTGCATGTATAGTATATGTATGTGTATGTTACACCATATCTCTAGGATACCTGAAGCAAATTTAACCAAACTTGGTATACATATTACTTACAGTCTGGAAAGAAGTACTGTGAGAGTAACCTTCTGGTACATCTAGGGAAATGGGAGCGGTAGCATATATAAATGATCGAAAACGACCGACATTAGTGTTGAATTTATAGTTTTCAGGTTTGATTGGATGAATTGTGACACTTCCGATGCAATTTAAGTCCAACTTAAGCTCCTATCAACAATCAGAAGGGGGATGAAATGGGGACATGAAAAAACAGTCAGGTCACTGATATTAGTATCAAATCAATAGTTGCAGGGTAGTTAAGTTGATTGGTGATAGTTCCGGTGGCCTTTAAGTCAATGTTCAGTTCCCAGTTCCGTAACACTCGCAGAGAGAGTGGGAGGTATGATTTATAACAATAATAAAAAATGATTGATGTTAATGTCAAATTTAGAGTTTTCGGTGTTACTAAAGTGAATCGTCACAGTCCCTATGTAGTTTAAGTCCAAGTTCACCTTCCATCGGAACACTTGGGAGGGAGGAGAAGGAATTTATTTTACTAAGTTCTTTATTTTCTGACAGGGCTGCGCCAAAGGTTTTGCTCATCCATCTGTGTATTTATAAAGATGTATGTCCGTGTGTATGTTCCACTATGACTCTGAAACGCATGGAGTTTTTCAATAAAACTTGTTACCAGTCAAATAGCAAGACTGGGGTCTGGCAGTCTCCCAGTTTTTACCTTCTAGATCCACCACTGGATTCTGGGATAGATCTCAACCATCGATTATCTTGAAAGGACTTTATCCTGGTTTTCCCAGTCACAACAGGTGAATACCGGGATCGTATTTTAAATATCCAGAATCTGGCCGATATTTTGCTCAAGTCTATCAATTGGAGAAACAGTATAGAAAAATCTCCTTCAAGATACCACTTCTGTAAAAAAAATAGGTTGAACCTATGTGTCTCTGATTTTTTTTCTGTCTATCTTAACAAGGCGAGTAGAAGACACTTTTTTGCATCTGTCAATTGCAACCACCACAATACGACAAGAGTCACAAGGTTTTGTTTCTTCAGTTGCATAGCAACCCTACTCGAATATTTTTCATCCACGGCAAAACGCAGGATAATATGAAAGGGTACACTTTTCATCCGGCAAACTGCCAGAAACGGATCCGGCAAATCGCCGGATAATGTGAAAGAAGCCTTATTGGTTGGCTAACATATAGGCCTACTTTAAACTACATATACACGTACACTTTAAACTACGTTGGTCGAACGCATATTTCAATTGTATTTTTGCAATTTCTAATTCCTAACCATGCCGACCAGTAGCCTACATAGGATCTACAGAATGTGCTATGTTTGGTTTCCCAAACTACATTTTAAGCTTCGCTGGGCCAATATATTTTTCAATATATTTTTGCAATTACTAATTATGACCATGCCGACTAATAGCCTACACAGTGCCTATCAAATGTGCTACATTGTTGGCTGGACAATTTACATTTTAAGTTTCGCGGGGCTCAACGTAATTTTCCAATTACTAATTTTTTTTAAAAAAAAATATCATATGCTGACTATTAATCTACGTAGGGCCCACCAAACGTTCTACATTGTTGGTTGGCCAACATACATTTTAACCTTCGTTGGGGCAATATATTTTTCAACGTATTTTTGCAATTAATAATTGTGACCATGCCGACAATTAGACTACGTAGGGCCTACTAAATATGCTACAATGTTGGTTGGCCAACATACGTTTTAAGTTTCTTTGAGCCAATGCCTTTTTTTAATGTATTTTGTTAAGTTACCAATTCCCAACCACGGCGACCATCAAGCAACGTTGTTGCTACCAATTGTACTGCTAGGAAGGCCGAATACTTATTTCGTAACTGTGATACTTGGTAAAGGAAAAAAATATATTACTAAGAAAGCGTTATTATTTTGTAGAATTTTGTATTGACATCATTACCGAGTGAAGAAACTTTAAGTGTTACATGTTGAAAATGGCCGATTTCCATCGCAATATATTATTATACAATGTGCAGTTGGATTATATAGGAAATATATAAAAAAATATACAGCCAGTAGGTCCGGAAATGCAAAAAAAGGAATTGTACAAGAGCTTGAAAGACGTAACATACTCAACTCACACTCGCATAATCTTGCGAAAAGTTCTCTGTACCAAGTTTTCACGCGATTTAATAACGGCTCAACAAAAGTCTTAATAGCTACAACTTTTCAATAAAAGTACAAAAACCTCCCGACACGCGGTTGTTTTTCCTTCTCTAAATTGTAGTAGGCTTTCTATTCTTTATAGAATTGGTCTGTAAGCTTCCTTATTGGATGGCAAACTTATTAGGAGTAGGAAGTGGAAATTATACATCCTTGTTTCTTTTTTCAAAAGTCTTTGTCGAGAAAAATCTTCTCACACGGTTCCCATACTTATTATTTTCACATTCTGGCTGTCGTTTTCTCTTTCTTATTTTCTTTTTTTTTTTAATAATATTTCTTCAGAAAACATAAAAACGACACATACATGTGTCTATGTGTGATCAAATTTACGGTAATTGTTGAAGGACGTTGTACAACCGTAAGTTATGGTGTTTATGGGAATTTTTTTTAAAATATTGCTCAGATTATTTTGAGTTTTCCTTATGAAGTCAGAAAATGGGTTGAATTATAATACTTGTTAAGTTGTAGACAGGGCCGTAGCGTGGGTTGTAAGCGCCCAGGGCGAGAATTCCTAGGAGCCCCTCCCCCTGTGTGTTATGAAAAACTACCAGAGTTTATTTTGTACTCCTAGATTTAAATATGGAATGTAAGATCGTAATATAAGACAAAAAGAGTTGGTATTATATCTTTTCTTTAAGTGAAGGGCTTTTGTAGTTAAAACAAAAGTTAATGAAAACAGATCCTGAATTATTGAAATCGAGTGCTATTCTTGCTTATTTTGAACTTGATACACATCAACATAGTAATAGCGTAGAATATACAAATAACAATACAAATATTAAATTCCAAGATAAAAAAAAAAAAAAACTCTTCTCACAGAGGGCTGGAGGGAGTTAAAGTTGCATAGGCCTAATGCTAGACGATGTTTTAATTTACCGGTAATTTTTCAAGTTAAATACTCTATCGAGAGTCCCTCAAGGATCTAATCTAGGTCTCCTATTGTTTCTTCCTGTTATTAATGACATTCCTCTGTGTATTAAAACTTCTCTTGTTCTTCTTTTTGTTGACGATCTCAAATTATACTCCAAAGTAAGTTCAATTGATAATTGCGTGAAACTTTAAGATCTACAGAGAGTTCAAATATGGCGAGATAAGAATAATTTAGTCCTGAATGTGTCCAAATGTAAATCTGTATGTTTCACGAGGAAAGAAAATCCAATTAACTTTACCCTATAATAAGTGACACTTTCTTGTCAACCTCAAATATTACCAAAGATCTAGGAGGTATATTTGCTAGATAACCTTTGCTCAACACATTAACGCAATAATGAGTAGTACATATAGAAACCTAGGTTTAATTTATAGGATAGGACAGGATTTCTACAAAGAATCAACATTTATAAGGTTATATTTTTCGTATGTGAGGTCAAAATTAGAATACTGCTTTACTGTTTGGACACCAAATGTTACTAAATACTCTGATGCAATAGAAAATATACAGTTTAAAGTTTTAAAAATGTTTGCATACAAGAAAACCGGTTTCTACCCAAAGTATAACCCTATGAAGACTTAGTAACGAATTTTAGTTTCCAAACATTAGAAAAAACGAGATGGGTATTTGATCTGTTACAATTACATAAATTATTAAACGGTAAAATTGATTGTCCAGAATTAGTTTCAGAAGTGTTATTACGTGTCCCAACAAGTAAGACTTGAACAGCAAACACTAAGACATTCTATGGTAGAAAAGCAAGAACAAACATATTACACAAGTCTCCTCTGTGGAAAACGAGTGCTCCATATAACGAAATGATTAGATTTTATGTTGTAGATATATTTAGTAATGTCCGAAAACCAGTTCAAAACAATTACAAAGCAATAACTTCTGTATAATTAAACGACGTATATTTGCGTACGTAGGCCTACGTATAATAGTGTATGTTAGATAAGTATGTACACGACAATATAACTGGGCATTAACCCTGTTGCGTTGTTCTTATGAAATAAATCAAATAAATAAATAAATAAAGTTTACTTAGCCGTGGCCTGATCTTATTAAAATATCTGAATTAACATTATTTTAGCAAAAGAAACTAATTCATTTACAAACATAATCTGTATTCCTTGAATGTTGTTGATTTGTCGTCCGGGCGCTCCCTGGTCGCTCGCCCCGCCCACGCGACGGCCCTGGTTGTAGAATATCATTAGTGTTTGACAAGAAAAGGAATGCCAAAGATAATAAGTATGTGCCAAACGATAGGATTTATTGAACTGAAAAAAATTATGTACATGAGTATAAAAGCTCATGCGCAGTCTTCGAGACAATAGAAAAATACGAATTTGTTTGAGAATCTAAAAGTTGATGCTGTACGAGGACAATGCCAGTTATTGAAGTTAAACTAATAGTGAATTATGCCTTCATTAAGGTTTTCATTATGGCAATAGCTAGATGTCAGTGCATAGTACATTTAATGAGATATAGCTCAAAATTATGATTAACTACGACAATACATAGTATAGTTAATGAGATATAACCCAAAATTATGATTAACTACGACAACATATAGTATAGTTAATGAGATATAGCCCAAAATTATGATTAACTATGATAATACATAGTATAGTTAATGATATATAGCCCAAAATTATGATTAACTGTGACAACACATAGTATAGTTAATGAGATATAGCTCAAAATTGTGATTAACTACGACGATACGTAGTATAGTTAGTGAAATATAGCCCAAAATTATGATTAACTACGACAATACATAGTGTAGTCAATGAGATATAGCCCAAAATTATGATTAACTACGACAACATATAGTATAGTTAATGAGATATAGCCCAAAATTATGATTAACTACGACAACACATAGTATAGTTAATGAAATATAGCCCAAAATTATGATTAATTACGACAACATATAGTATAGTTAATGAGATATAGCCCAAAATTGTGATTAACTACGACAACACATAGTATAGTTAATGAGATATAGCCCAAAATTATGATTAACTACAACATATAGTATAGTTAATGAGATATAGCCCAAAATTGTGATTAACTACGACAACACATAGTATAGTTAATGAGATATAGCCCAAAATTATGATTAACTACGACAACACATAGTATAGTTAATGAGATATAGCCCAAAATTGTGATTAACTACGACAACACATAGTATAGTTAATGAGATATAGCCCAAAATTATGATCAACTACGACAACACATAGTATAGTTAATGAGATATAGCCCAAAATTATGATTAACTACGACAACACATAGTATAGTTAATGAGATATAGCCCAAAATTATGATTAACTACGACAACACATAGTGTAGTTAATGAGATATAGCACAAAATTGTGGTGAATTCTTGAACTTTGTTTTCTATTTAGTTAAAATATTGTCCAAAGATACGACACATATCAGTCGATAGATCAATCGAGCTGAACAAAATAACATATTTGTGGGTAAAATATCATGTGTAGTTTTTGAGATTTTTTAAAGAAAGCAAATTTTTGTAGCGTTGAAAACTATGTCTTTCGTTGCCAATAATAATTGACAGTTCCTATTTTACTGAAAGAAATTGTTATTTCTGTACGGTATATGTAACGAAATACGCTGTTAACTAACGAATTGTATTATATTGTTGTTTGTCTTTGGGTAAGGATGACTCATACTCTCTCTCCTTTATGCACCTACTACCTGTAAGTTGTGATAAGTTATGGAGAGCCTACTAATATTAGTAGAAACGTAATGCATATTACAAGAACATACAAAGCTTAGAATACCTGAAGAACATTTTATTAGAAGCATTCCTTAGCCACTGTTATTACGACCTACAAGTCTCTTATCAGCGATTTCTTATCTATCGACCAGGAGTGGATAGGTATATAGTAAAAAGTGTTTCTGCCTCATGTTAAATAGAAACTCTTAATCCATACTAGCAGTATCCACTACTGGTCGATAGATAAAAAATCGCTGATAAGAGACTTGTAAATTGTAGTAACAGTGGCTAAGGAATGTTTCTAATAAAATGTTCTCCCGATATTTTAGGCTTTGAATGTTCTTGTAATATGCATACAATTCTAGAAATATCAGCAATCTATATATCGGAACTGAGTTCTTTTTTAATATGACTCATAGTTCAAGGTAAACATTTTTATAATATAGATAATTATACTTTATTATAATATATGATTATATTTTGTTACATAGATGTACTGAGAAAAAATGTATCTGGCGTACGTAAAATCGTATGTTACATTTATAAGTCCTGTAGTGTTTGGAGTACACGTACAGCAAACTAAAAACGCATGTTTTATAATACTTTCTGTATAAGTGTCCCATCTGTACGTACTTCCCGTATGAAACAATATAGGCGGTCAGGACCTCACATAGAAATGGACGTATTCTATGTAACATATAGCTGAGGAATGTAACGTAAGTATATGCATGTGATATACGGAAGACTGTTAGATAGTAGACATCCTACAATGGCATGATGTAACATCTTAGGGCAGTGCCTATGTAGCATGCGGATAACGTAAGCTCCCTACTGATTTCTGTAGTAAGCAAGATGATTCTATATATTTGTACAATATACCGCTGTCAGGAGAACGGATTTTTCTCAGTGTAATAGATATCCTTATGAAATTTTCGATTATTAATAGTAAAATATCGAAAAAATCGAAAATCACGAGAATATCCCGTGGAAAGATGCCCTACAGGTCAGGGTAGAACGAAGAGAACTTTAAGAGGTCGATAATTTCAAGCAACTGGGAAGTATTGTGATGTAAGATGCTTACTGCACCAAAGATATCCGGTCAAGAATTGTCATAGCTAAAGAAGCACTCAACAAGAAAAGATCACTCTTAATATTGGATTAAGGAAGTAGTTGGTCAAGTGCTATATATTGTGTATCGGACTGTATGGTTCAGAAACTTGGACATTACGGAAGTTAGAGAAGAAATATTTAGAGAGCTTTTAAATATGGTGTTGGAGGAAGATGGAGAAGATAAAATGGACAGAGAGAGTAACAAGCGAAGATGTTTTAAAAGGGTTAGGAGAGAAGAGGACTCTTCCTTAATAGGAATGCCAATTGGATTGGACACATCTTGCGAAGAAATTGTCTTTTTCATACCGCCATAGGAGGAAAGATGGAAGGAAAGAGAGGAATAGAAGAAGAATACAACTGATCGATGGTTTCAAGAATAGAAGAAAATATTAGGAGACAAAAGAGGGAGCTGAAGATCGAGAAACTTGGAATAAACATTTCCAGGTCTAAATATATTTTTTTTAAAAATCCCAGAAGCTGCCAAAGGCAGAACAGTTAATAATAATAATAATAATAATAATAATAATAATAATAATAATAATAATAATAATAATAATAATAATAATAATAATAATAATTCATATCATTGAAAGCGATGTTGCCTGTTGTTTGGGATAGCATCACGGGAAAATAGTTGAACAATTTGAAATGAATTTTGGAACATAGTACCTACGTTGAACTGCATTTCTGTTTCGTTACTTTGATTAAAGAGCATAAGATGATAGAGGGAGTTCGAAAGTACCTACGTTGAACTGCATTTTTGTTTCGTTACTTTGATTAAAGAGCATAAGATGATAGAGGGAGTTCGAAAGTACCTACGTTGAACTGCATTTTTGTTTTGTTACTTTGATTAAAGAGCATAAGATGATAGAGAGAGTTCGAAAGTACCTACGTTGAACTGCATTTTTGTTTTGTTACTTTGATTAAAGAGCATGAGATGATAGAGGGAGTTCAAAAGTACCTACGTTGAACTGCATTTTTGTTTCGTTACTTTGATTAAAGAGCATAAGATGATAGAGGGAGTTCAAAAGTACCTACGTTGAACTGCATTTTTGTTTCGTTACTTTGATTAAAGAGCATAAGATGATAGAGGGAGTTCGAAAGTACCTACGTTGAACTGCATTTTTGTTTCGTTATTTTGATTAAAGAACATAAGATGATAGAGGGAGTTCAAAATGTATGTTGAAATACAGTATCTCAGGAACACGTCAAGTTAGAAAAATGAAACTCGGCACATAAAATCACTAAAAGTAAGAGAACACGTTTTTCATTGGTTTGGAAATTTTCTGTTTTAAAGGGGGGGGGGAGAAGACATTTTCTATAATTTCTTTCCTTATGTATTTAGGAACATAGTACTTACTTCAATCTGGGGTTCTATCTTATCACATTGATTAAAAGGCATATGCTAAGGATAGTTCAAAATTTCTGCGAAAAACAGAGTATCTCATAGCTTATAATCATTCCACTTTCATTAAATGCAATGAAAATGAAATGAAATCTTTAAGTTTTACGCCCCACGCTATTGCGGGTTACGCTAAAGGAGACGGTGATTATGAGAGATGAGTGAAATGGTGGAATGAAGAAAGTGGGAGGAAACGGGAGAACCCCGAGAAAACCCACGAGCACGGTGTTTGTCCACCACAAAGTCCACACGGCGCGAGCTAGGATCGAACCAGGGACCCAAGCACAGGAGGTGAACGCTTTACCACTGAGCGACCGCGCCCCCCACTTTCATTAAAATTCGTATCTTTAAGGGAAGGGAGAAGGGTTGAATATTTTCCATAATTTATTCTCTCTGTATGAAGAACAGTCATGTCAGCTACAATCATATAAAAGGGAATGCTTTATATGAGCGTACACTCGCCTTACATTTTAAACACATTTTCAGAAAGGGAGTAATGGTATAAACAGGTGATATGTAAAAATAATTTAAAACGACTAATGTCAGTGTTCAATTCATAATTTTCGAATTTGGTAAAATGATAAGGAACACTTTCGACGCCATTTAAGTTCAAATTCATTCCCATGCTTTCCCAAAGGGGGAAGGTCATCAAAAATATTTCCCATAGAACTATTTTCCGAAGAACAAACATTTCATTTAATCTATTAATAATTCTTTTAAGAGTTAACTGACAGCCAGTGTTCGTAATTGGAGAGAAATTTCCCTATTCTAGGGTAATTTCGTAAGTAAATTTATAGTAAAAAGGGAAAAAACATATTTCTTTCTATAAAACGCGAAAATCGTGAGGGAAATTCACGCGAAGACTAGTTGATCAATCAATATAAGTGTTTAAATTTTTCTTTGTTCTTCAGAAATGAGCCAATACAATAGCAGCAGCATGGGTTCAAAGTAGCATAATTTGTATCCACCGTTGAGTGGATGTGTTCGTGTGTATCTGCTTGTTAATAAAAGTGAAGGAACAAGGCTTTTAGGAATGATAAAAAAATGCATCAAAATATTGCGATCTTGGCCAAGACTTTTAGGAATGATAAAAAATGCATCAAAAGATTGCGATCTTGGCCAAGACTTTTAGGAATGATAAAAAAATGCATCAAAAGATTGCGATCTTGGCCAAGACTTTTATGAATGATAAAAAAAATGCACCAAAAGATTGCGATCTGGACGCCAAGACGTTTAGGAATGATTAAAAAATGGATCAAAAGATTGCGATCTTGGCCAAGACTTTTAGGAATGATAAAAAAAAATGCATCCAAAGATTGCGATCTTGGCCAAGACTTTTAGGAATGATAAAAAATGGATCAAAAGATTGCGATCTTGGCCAAGAATTTTAGGAATGATAAAATAATGCATCAAAAGATTGCGATCTTGGCCAATACTTTTAGGAATAATAAAAACAATGCATCAAATGATTGCGATCTGGACGCCAAGACGTTTAGGAATGATTAAAAAATGGATCAAAAGATTGCGATCTTGGCCAAGACTTTTAGGAATGATAAAAAAATGCATCAAATGATTGCGATCTTTGCCAAGACTTTTAGGAATGATAAAAAAATGCATCAAAATATTACGATCTTTGCCAAGAATTTTAGGAATGATAAAAAAAAGGAATCAAAAGATTGCGATCTTGGTCAAGACTTTTAGGAATGATCACAAAATGCATCAAAATATTACGATCTTTGCCAAGAATTTTAGGAATGATAAAAAAAATCATCTAAAGATTGCGATCTTGGCCAAGACTTTTAGGAATGATAAAAAACGCATCAAAAGATTGCGATCTTGGCCAAGACTTTTAGGAATGATAACAAAATGCATCAAAAGATTGCGATCTTGGTCAAGACTTTTAGGAATGATCACAAAATGCATCAAAATATTACGATCTTTGCCAAGAATTTTAGGAAGGATTAAAAAATGCATCTAAAGATTGCGATCTTGGCCAAGACTTTTAGGAATGATAAAAAACGCATCAAAAGATTGCGATCTTGGACAAGACCTTTAGGAAGGATAAAAAAATGCATCAAAAGATTGCGATCTTGGCCAAGACTTTTAGGAATGATAAAAAACGCATCAAAAGATTGCGATCTTGGCCAAGACTTTTAGGAACGATAAACAAAATGCATCAAAAGATTGCGATCTTGGCCAAGACTTTTAGGAATGATAAACAAAATGCATCAAAAGATTGCGATCTTGGCCAATAATTTGTGTGTGGATCAGGGACCACAGAATTTTTGAATGGCCCCTAAATCGAGCTTTTGTTGTTTTTAAAACGAAATAAGCACATTATACTGAGGTAAATGATAGTTTGGGTTTGGCTACAATGTATGTAGTTCTCCAGATATAAGGTCTACAAGAAAATCTATGACTGAAATATTTTGGATCCCTTGACCCAAAAAGTAAAAGAAACAAAAGCAATAAAAAAAAGAAAGAAAGAAAAAAGAAAATGTGAACAAAACAAATACGGTTGATACTTCTTTTAATATAGCTAAACTAATCTTATCACAACTTCTGTCATAAGAGTTGGAGAGTAGATAATCTAGGAAAAAATTGATAAGAAAAGAGAATATTTCGTGTCAGTCGAGGGAAATTTTCTTAAAGAAACCTAGAAACACTGCTGGCATCTCTTTAAGGACGCCATATTGGTGATAAGCACTTATCGCTTCGAATTAGATTAAGAAAACTTATCTAATGTACTAATCATTGTATACAAGAATTAGAATATTAGATAAGTGGTCTTCTTTTAGTTGGGAGTGATTAAAATCTAATCACGAGACGACGACGCTACTAACAACCGAAATACATCTGAAGAACGGATCGAGTCAAATAAGGCTTCGCGTATATCCTAATATCCTCTCAGAGAACGATGACAAAAGCATGTAAAAAAGAAGAAAAATGTGTTTACGTATATAGTCACGAAAATGGGTGAATAAGATGCCTTTTGTCTTTCCGCAAACATGTCTATTACATTCATTCATACAATGGTGTAACAACGCACTGATAACACAAGATTTGCTTATTAAAGCGGATTTCCTTGAAGGAAGTTTGAAAGCAAAGGAGGAAATTAGTCGTAATCACATGCAGTGCGTATGAGAATATTATACCTTTAGGAAAAGTGAAAGTAAATACAATTAAAACAATAATCAACTTCAGTGAGCACAAAAATGCTTTATTATCGCAAATGCAATTCGTACGTTTTCTTCCTTTGTTAAAAATCACGTTGTAATGCATGAAATGGTAGAAACACATGTATGGAGCAATTTTAAGGTCTAGAACTAACCGGAGAAAGATTATTTCTGTTCCTGTGCGCTTCAGTAATTTCATGCTAAGTAGGAAAGGAAATTATCTGCAAATTGAGGGGAAAATCGAGCTCATTTAGAAGGAAAATTTTTAGATTTCGGCTACAGACAGCTTTACTGGAGATGCTCTTGCCATGGCAAAACTGCAATCTGTGTAGTGGTGCATATTTTCTGTCCTGTGTTGGAAAGAGTAGAACCAGGTCAGCCCAGATGGTGCATACGTACTTCTTTTCTTCTTACATGCATCCCGTACAGATTTTTTTTTAGATACTCCTACGTACTCAATTCTTTTCCCTGTAGGATATATTTGGATTTTCTGGCTTTCAATTTACTTAAACGGCAACTCTGATTTCACTAGTAGTTGTTTATTTAGAGACAGAAGGAGAAAATCTCGATCGTACACAAGAATGGACTGTATAGTATCTGCACAAAACCAGATTAATGTTTATCAAAGTACGTAACCATGATTTTTTGTATCCTGTACGTTCCGACGGAGGACGTACATGGTTTCCGTCTATTTCCGGCTGTACAGATTGGTCATAGCTAGGCAACAACTGGTACAGAAAAAAAATATTGTAGTGATACAGAATTCTGATAAATTTATCCTCTCCGGATATTCTAGATAAAAAAATCAGTTCTTTTCTGTTACTGTAGACCTATCCAGAAGCATTGTTTGGGGAAGACAGGTAGTATTGCCCCAATGGGTTTGAATAATACGTATAATTTAATTAATTGTATATTAATATACTAATAAAGAAACGTGAAACCGTTATGTCGGTGGAGAACCTTGCCTCCGAAGCAAAATCTGAAATGATGCTGCTGGACCTATCTCAAAATTTCATTAAATTTCATTCAAACAAACTAAATTTTAAAGGTATTTCATCTTTATTTCCTGTTTTAGACCTGAAATTTATAACACAATAACTTTTATTATTGATATAGGGAATTGATGAGTTAAAGTGATTTGGATTCTTAAGAAAAGGGAGCTTATTATCTAAAGCACATATCAGGTTTTTAAAAGGGATTCCATTCTAGAGGTGCGAGGGGTTCCAGGTATCCCACAGTTTTTTTGGGCTACCAAAATCTGACTATTTTATTCTTGGATATTTGAGAACGACACACATATACCTGAATGCTTCTCAAGATATATAGAAATCGGCGGCCGCTGATGGTATCTGACGACTTCCGTGTCTCCCACGTTGTGAGTTACATGTGTGGCCGATTCCATCAATGATTTATTAATGCCTACGGATACCTTTTATTGAAAACAAATAAGTTTTTTTCTACGTCCATCATTTTTGTCTACAAGAACGACTAGCTTAAAAAAAAAAACTTTCAGTTTTACGTTCCAATGTTATAATGTGTAGGCTAAATGAGACGGTGATAATGAGACTGAATGTAATGAAGAAAGTGAGAGGATAATAAGAAAATTCACGCACACGGTGTTTGCCACCCAGAAGCTCAATTGTTGCGAGCTGAGATCGAACTAGGAACCCGACGCACCAAAGAGAAACGTGTTATCACTTATCTTTTTCTTTTTAAAATAACTTCCTGACTTATTTTCTCTTTTCCGACTGTTCAGGACTACTAGACTCCACAGGAACACGAACGCGAATACAGAAACATCGAAGACAGTTAAAATTCCATCCTTGTTACTACAGAAGGAGTTGAATCCTCAATGGGTTTCACGTCACTATCATCAGCCTAATGCCTCAGTTCTTTCGTTAACACCGTAGCCCTACGAAACTAGCTGAAGTTAATTGTCTTATACAACAGTGATGTCTTTAGGAAAAGCCTGGAGCAAAATTACTTCCCGAATCTACAAATTGTCCCCTCCTTCACAAAGCCATATCTCTAATCTTGCTTATAGTGTATTAGCAGTATTTTCTCAGGATAACTTTACACATACATCGTACATTATAAGTCCGTTCATTATAAATGTTCTGAAATCACCACTACTCTACAACATTATACCACTATACCGCGATAGTCTTGCCCTAAGGTTACCGCTAATCTGTTGTCGAAAAGAAATCCAAAACAAATTTAAAACCTGGCGGCAATGTATAAATATCTGAAACTCAGAACATACTCAGATAAGTTCATGAGGCAAGGAGGGAGGCAGTTGACCCTTGGTCAGGTGTGTGCCCAAAAATTTGGATTGGTAGGGGCCCAAACTTTAAGGGGAGGGTTTCCAATTCTACAAACTACCACGTATATGTAGTATTGAAAGGCTATTATTTTGCACACAAAAAGACGATAAGTACTTATAAAATACTTCCGCCTATATTTTCAAAAAATAAAAATGATACAGCTAGATTGTTTTTTTTTTTTTTTTTTTTTCGTAAGAGAAAGTGTACAGATCAAGTGAAGTGTAAGATCAAATATTCTGCTACATCAATCGTTTGCAGCGACGCAAATACCTTAGTTGTCGCCCGGGGCAAGAAGTCGCCTTAGCGCTCCCTAAATAACCAAACCAAAACGCTCCCCCAAATATTTGCCCAATTTTGCGCCCTCCCAATCCGACGCCCGTACCACAAGCCTCGTTTACCCCTTTCCCCTAGTTACGTCACTGATCATTTCTCTTTTAAACAGAATAGTTTAATTGAGAAAATGTACAAACGTATCTTAAGTTAGGAAGTTTCGGAACTGGCGATTTGGATCTGGTGAATCCTTTGTTGGTGTCCCTTTGCCCTGGATTTTCGAAGGGTGTTTAGTTCTTGGAAGTACACGATAAAGCATATTGATGTGCCCTCAAATACTACAGTACTTATATTTATAGTAAATACTACAGCACTATAGTTTATTTACTGTAGTTAATAAGGATATGTACGTAAATAACTGATATTAAATATATTTTTATATGATGCATTATGTGCACGCGCGCATCAATGTGTTTGGGAATTCTGAATTGTACTTGTGTACGAGTTTTTGTAATCGGTGAATATGAAGTAACTTCTGACGCTAACAGATGGCAGCACTTGTACCTTTTCATTACAACGTACATTCATTTCTCTTTTTCTATTTATTTTTATACAGTGAGAAATTGAGTCAATAATGCCATATTCTCTGTTTCATTCATTTCATAAAACACTCAGGGGCGGCGCTACAGGGGGCGGGGAGGGGCGACCACCACCCCAATATTTTTTCTCGCCGCCTTCTCTCGTTTTTCTATGCACAACTGTTGCTGAAGAATTTGCCAGTAAAATCTATGACATTGAAATCTTTGTTGTTGATTGACATGTTTGTAGATATGGGAGCTACCTTTGTTCATTAACGCATTCTTTAATGCTGGTTCCGATCCCTAATTAATAGGGATGGGCACGAGCGAGTTCTAGCGAATTTTCATTGAAAGTCGACTCGACTCGAAACAAACATCTTTGAGCTCGACTCGAGAACTAGGCTGGAAAAAATTCCTCCAACTCGACTCGAAACTCGAGTCAAATTCGAGTCGAGTTTCGAGTCGAGTCGAACCAAAACGGTCCATATTGATACGAACAGAAAACACTACATTCAGGTCAGGTCACACTATAATTAATCGGGTTGAACATGTCCCTTCGTAAAATGAAATGAAATCTTTCAGATTAACGTCCCAGAATTATGCACTTTAGTCTAAGGGAGACGATGATCAAGCCAAGTGAATGATGATAAAAGAATTGCTGGAAGGCAAATGTGATAAGAAAAGGGAGTACTTCGAGAAAACCCACGGACACGGTGCTGTCTACCACAAGCTTACTTAGCCAGGGATCCCACGCACTGAGCCATCGTCTCCTCTAGTCCATTAATGGCCAAGTAGCTAAGCTTCTGATGCCTGTGGTCTCTGGTACAACACTCGGGGAGGTACTTATCTTTTACGCAGACTAGTGTTTGGTTCCCGCTTTAGGGGCAGTAGATCTCGTCTATTATAGTCTTAGTGATGAAAAGATATAGTAAACTGTAATCAGTCAATCAATAAACAAACAAAGACAGAGGACGGAATAGTGTTGAAGTATTTATGATTATAAATAATTAGATCAGTGTGGGAAGGACTTCATGAAGTCAATATGCTGACTTTTATTATCTGTCTCTCTTAGCTTGCGTTTAACAAACTCTTATTCCTACCACATATACTTATTGAAATTTTCTGAAGCGAAAAGAATAGCATACTTCCTCTAATACCAGGAATTATCCCTTAGAAGTCACCATATTAGGAATTAGCGCTTCAAGCACTAAATTTGCAAACGATGTGACGTAACAATTCATAATTTCCTTCATTATATTATATGAAAATAAAATCACAAGAAAAGATGCATGCGTTAATAAGAAAATAATACTATACGACCTTGCGTTCCGATGAATGACTTTCACATCACGAAAATTATGAAAAGTTTTTTTACATGCAAAGGAAATACGAAAGAAAATTAAATTTTAAATACTTATTATAAAGACAAGAAAGTGAAAGTAGCGAATCAAGGTCGTTGAGACACTAAAGTCGATAAACTCTCTAATAATAATAATAATAATAATAATAATAATAATAATAATAATAATAATAATAATAATAATAATAATAATAATAATAATAATAATAATGACTCTCACAGACTATCTGAAATGAGAAAACAATGTTGCCAAAGATATAGACTAGTTTTTCTCACATAACATGAAACTAATCACCGATACCAAGCCATATGATACTACAAATACCAGTCAAGTTTAGTACTTGAAAATAATAAATAGAAATTCTACTGGGATCGAGAAATCAGAGCAGATGTAACTGTACCTGCGAACAGACCCGGTATCACTATTATCAATAAAATGGACCAAGAACTAACCCTCATACACAGTGTTTCTCCCAGACACGTTTTTGGGGGGGCACTGTCCCCCCGGAAAGCTCTGAGAGTGCCCCCCGGAAAAGACCAAAATATAATATTTATAATATGATAATAAATAGAATAATACCAGCAGTGCCCCCCGGAATACTAAGAGTGCCCCCCCGGAACATTATATCTGAAAGAAACACTGCTCATACATGTAGCAGTACCATTGAGTCATAACATGTACTGGTACACAACATTCAATACAAAAATAAGCAAATAAAAAGACCTAGCTGACGAAATCAAAAAGTTATGAAAATATCAGAAAGTTACAGTAAGACCAATCATTATCTCAACTACAGCAATTATCCCTAAAAGTTCTGAGATACAACTTGAACAGATAAACGCAAAATATCTCCTAACAAATCTACGAAAAACAGTAATACTAGACATCCGTCATATGATCAGAAAGTTCTTTTGAAGAAGAGCTCTTCAAATAATCTGCATTTGTCAGACACAGCCGCCAGATTACTAAAGTAAAATCGATTTAAACCGAGATATAATAATAATAATAATAATAATAATAATAATAATAATAATAATAATAATAATAATAATAATAATAATAATAATAATCTATTAAGACAGGAAAACCGCATTCCACGAAAGAAGAATTTGCATGAAGTGCATGAAACGTTTTGGGCAATATGCGCTGTTCTCTCGAGAAATTTAGATGGAAATCACCAATAATCAAGTATGCTTAGGATGTAACTGAGGAATAAAATATAAAATTTTAACACTTGGTTTGGGAGGTACTATGATTCGATTGTAGAGCACTCATTTCTGGTAGGAAGAATCTCCAGTTCGATCCATGCATAGTTTGTGGTGGACAGTATCGTATCCGTGGGTTTTCTGACCTTTTTCTCTTTTCTCTCCAGAGGAAAAGTGATTCAGTGGTAGAGTGTTTACGTGTGGTTCGTAAGGCCCCTGATTTGATCCCCGACCAAGGAAGTTTGTGCTGGACAACATAGTATTCTCCCGTTTCCTCCATTCCATGAATTCTTCCATAAAATTCATTTGCCCCTTCGTTTAAAGGACATAATTCTGTGACGTTGAACTGAAATATTTCATTTCCTGTCTCCTCTTACATTCCCATTCTAACAATTCTTCATAACATTACATTCATTATGCCCTATTTTATATTGCCTGAAAGAAGTAACAATGAATCAATAAATTAAAGATTTTATTTTTTACAAATGTCATTTTACTAGGCTAAAGAAGGAAATACTCTGTTTGTAGGGTTTGCAAATGGGACGCCACGTAGGGCTGTCTTAATACATGGGCCCAACAGTCACGTGCGGGAGTGCAATTTAGCAGAATTATATCATATGTATATGTGTAAAGTTTAGGTATAGGGGATCTAACACACTGGTTTAAGCAGGGTCCCACGCATTGTTAAAAAAAATGAGCACCTATGCTCTACATGGGAGGCTTGGGAGAAGACAATTGTAAGTCACATTTTTTAACTTTCGAGTAAACTGGAAGAGAAAGTTCAACATTCCCACGCAATGCATACAGTGACATAGTAAACAAATTCCCTTGCTGTATGGAGCTAGAATTCCGAATTTATACTACCTATATATTATTCTGTGGTTCGATCTCAACCTACATCGCCTAATTGCTCAATTACGCCGGAAGTGTCGCTTACCATTGTTTTCCTCCGATCCACTCATATTCAAGGACCATTCAATAAAAAAAAAAGAAACAGAAATATGTTTTTTAAACAATCTATTACGGGAATAGAATACACATTTATTTTTCAACATAATCACCTTCAAGTTCTATGCACTATGCCAGTGATGAACGAGCTTCTCAATTTCACGTACAAAGAATTCTTGGTTGGTTGTGCATAACCATTTATGCACTGCTGCCTGGACTTCCTCATAAGCAGCGGACCTTGAGCCACTAATAGCTTCTTTCAGTGGGTTAAAAATGTGATAATCTGGAGGTGTCAGATCGGGGGAGTACGAAGATGAACTTCAGGTCTTTGATAATATCTAACGTGACTCTAGCAGTGACTCTAGCCTCGCGTTGTCATGCAGTAATAGGATGCCAATGGACGCCAGTCTACGCTGCTTTCTCAAAATTGCTGGTTTCAAATTTTCACGCATAAGCCTTGCGTACTTCGCACTGTTTACATTTTGACCTCTCGGCATGTAATGTTCAAGAATTGTTCACTTATGGTCCCAAAACAAAGTCAATATGGCCTTACCGGAAGTATTTCAGTTCGCACCTTCCTGAGTTTTGGAGATGAAGAATGTCACCACCCCATTGAAGCCTGCTTTCGTCAAGGTTCGTAAAAATGCAAGCAACTTTCATCTCCCGTTACAATGTGGTGAAGAAATGCCTCCCCTTCAGGATCGTACTGTCGCAAAAACTCCCTGCACACATTCATGCGTCTTTCTTTCAGTTCTGATGTCAAATGTCTTGAAGTCAACTTCGCACACACTTTCTTGTACATTAGTGCGTCATGAATAATATGGTGGCCTGATCGAACATTAATGTTCATCTTTGCTGCAATGTCACTCACCGTAATACGCCTGTTTTCGCGTATCAACTCATCAACTCTTGCAATGTTGTTCTCCATGACTGCACAGACAGAGTGTCCTGGGCATGGCGAATCTTCAACACTTGTTACACCCCGTTTGCACTTATCTGCCCACTCGTACACTTGTATTCGACTCAAACAACTTTCATCATATTGCACTGCCAGACGACGGTAAATTTTGATTGGTTTCAACCCTTCTGCAGACAGAAATCTAATGACACTCCGCTGACACACGTTGGTGCAAACCCGCAGGAGTGTCGCCATCTTGCTTCGCCGAATCCTAGCATCCCATTCGCAAGGCAGGTGTTCCAGGCCCATCTGATAATAGATTTAGGATACCACCAAAAAATAACAAAAAAAAAAAAACTCAAACTCTCTCTAATTTTTTATACAAGTACAACTTTTCCTGTTATTTATTGAATGGATCTTGTATACTCTAACAGGGCGAGGTGTAGGTCTAACGGTGGGAAACGGTGGCCTAGCCAACTGCGAACGTTGGCCCTACTTTGTTTTCAACATTGGAGAGGAAGGGTAAGACCGTTCCCATTTTTTTAAAGCAATGTTTAAAATATTTATGAAGTTGAAAGCCAATGCTGTGGAGGATCAGGGAAGTTGAGTTGTCTTCAACATTGAGAGACGGGCAGATTTGAGGCTATTCTAGGGAGACATAAATTTCATCTCACTTTCTTATGTGGCAATTGGACACAAATAATCACATGTTCTCCCCAAAATACATTTCAAATCGGATTATTGGACGGACAGTCCCCCACAGTTCCAAGATTGGAATGACATGTCCCCCTCATCTCCCCGGGATTTGCGCCAGTGGTTAGTGCGACGTTGAGCCTGTTGGATTAACGGCTGCATATTGTTTGTTGGCAAAGAATACACTTTAAACTAGTCTACGTTGAACCAATGTATTTTCTAACTTTTGTTCGATTAACAACGCTATGTTGTTTGTTGTCCAATATTCACTTTAAAATATGCTACACTGAGCTAACACATTTTCCAACTTTTGTTGGATTAAGGACGGCATGTTCCTTGTTGGCAAAATGCACTTTAATCTAATATATTATGAGCCAAAGTATCTTCCAACTTTTGTTTGTGTCATCAGGGGCGGATCCAAGGGAGGGGGCGATCGGGGCGATCGCCCCCCCCAGAAGAGTATTACTTCTTTATTTTATATATATATAAATAAAACCCATTCCAAAGTTTGGCGCCCTTAAAAGTAACAGTATGACAACCCCCCCCCCCAGAAGTCGGTCCTGGATCCGCCCCTGGGTGTCATTACCAATTCCGAACTATATATTCTTTGTCATTACCTATTCCCATAAAGTTTATTCAGTGGAATATGGAAAGGAGATGTTTCCGGACTTTAACCCGCATATTGAACAAAATATTATGAAGAAATAAACACTTACCATGCTGAGATATGTTTACAAACAGATAATATGTTATGAAGTTGGTAGCTTGCCACCAATTTTTTTTTTTTTTTTTTAAGCCACTGCGCCTAGTGAGTGTGGTGCTTAGGGTAGAATCATTCATATTGCGAAAAATTATTACAGAGTGCATTAGCGAATGCACTATATTTATTTCTACCATTCAAAAATCTTCTTATAGAAAGAAAGATCGAGAGATAAAATCTAATTGATATTTCATTATGATGGAATAAAAAATACCTTCGCAATTTATATATGATTATGTCAAATGGCTGGGAAAGTAAAACTTTATCACATATTCCATGGTAACCCAGCTGTTCATCTCAACACAATACAGACATACATATTTTATACAGTCGCTACTTCTATGCACAATCCTTCGCATCAACGAAAAAGGAAATTATGGCTGTTAGATTTGAGGTTGTTACTTCCGATATTTCTTTGTGAATATAAAAATTCTTTGTTCTCAGGCAACCAAAACATAAATTCGCATAAATCAATTTCTTTTCATGAGCACTGAGAAGATCTTTCTCTTCCGGTTTAAGTGAAAGAAGTTGCTAACGTTAAGCTCATCTTGTATATATATATATATATATATATATATATATATATATATATATATATATATATATATATATATATATATAGAGAGAGAGAGAGAGAGAGAGAGAGATGCAGGCTGTTGTTTCAAAACAACACCGACAACGTTTGGGAGGTGATTCGTGATACCAAGATAAGACAAAAAGTATAGACCAACCTGGCAACCTGGGTGCACAAATGCTTACTTTCGGAGTTATAAGCAGCCGAAAACATGAATAAATGAAGTTTAAAGGTCAATAGCTCCAAACCTATGGGACATACCTTAGTCGGGTCAAGTCTTCACTCAGGAACTAATATGTGCGCTATCCAAAAATACGTGTTTCAGAATCCTAAGGTACTCAAGCAATAACTTTTTATGGAGGCAGTTTGGGTATAAACATACAATTTGAAGCACACACCAACTACCTTTTCGTCTTATCATGGTGTCAGGAATCACCTCCCAAACGTTGTCGGCGTTGTTTTGAAACACCCTACATATATATATGGGTGTGTGGGTGGGTGTGTAATGATTTAGATAATGTAAAGTAAATGAGAAATAGAAGCTAAATTGATGCCTTCATATAGAATGTTTCTACATCAGTTCTGATTGAGTTAGCGACGAAGAAGTCATTTTATTTAGATTATTTTTGATATTTAGTTAAGGTTTGAATGAAGATAATTATGCCAACTACTAGGTTTACGAGTCACAAGAACCGCTTGCATGTCCAGTGGCCTAGATTCAAATATTCCAGAAGTGAAATTTGAAGTTCTATGTCTCATGAACGATTTGTATATAGTAGAGGGGGGCAAGAGTACGTGGGGGGTAAGGATACGATTCCCTAAAATCAGGTGAATATATTCGCGTATGGCAATAATGCGTCACGTGGAGTTTGATGTTAATGGCGTCTAGAACCTAAACAAGTTTGAGTGTGCTGCGGCAAACTACAAGCTATCTAGGTAATTATTTATGTTTTTCTAATAGTTTGATATAATATTGGGACATAAGTAGTTAATGAATAACTTACACAATTTTATAACGATTTCAAAGTACTATAAAGCGTTAGTTTCTAACATATCCATTGTTTGACAGGATGGAGTAAGTTGACTTTCTTCCAACAGTTGGCTGTACAACATCACGGGAAAGTCAATTGTGTAGTGAGGGGGCAAGGGTACGCAGATACCTACGGGGCAAGGGTACGCGTGCGTATTCTTGCCCCTTCTGTTCTATGAAAAAGAATCCAATTTGATTTAGAACTAACAATCAAAAAAGAATGTAGATTCCGTTGTAATAGAGAGTGGCGGCAAACTTTACGAATATTGGTTCCCATATGTAGCCTTTAAAGTTAAAACTTCTGAAGAATCCTGATATTTTCTTATGTACGAGGGATAAATTTTTATTCTAAATACCATTCCTTAGAGAACAGTATCTAAGGTGGTGTTTGAGTTTTCGAAACAGATAAACGTGTGAGATAGTGACATCTGCAGTTATTGAATAACGTTACGCTTGCTTATTTTATTCAGGTTTCAGAAATACTACGCTTTGTCCTCTTTTATCTTAAATGTCAGTAGTCTTCAGTAATAAATTTCAATGGGCCTTATGCAGAGTCGTTCTGACGCGTGATTAGTGCCATACTAAAAAGTTCGACTACCGTATGTTTCCTGTAGTGATTAGTCCTTTAGTAATCATACGTTAAAACGACTCTGCATAAGGTGGTATCAGTCCAATGATTGGTATGGGATTCTATAAAGATATATGAAGCTAACCTAACCTAACATTTGACAATATGTAGCTTCATCAAGGATAGGTCGAGAAGTTTTCAAGTTACCCTTGTAGGTAACAAGCATTCTGTAACTGATGGAATAAGCTGGAAATATATTTTTATAAAGGGTCTAAATATTATCTGATTTTTTTTTTGTATCCTATGCATTCCCATTACTGATATAAGGAGAATTAAGGATTTTTCTTTTCTCTTTTTTTGAATGAGAATCTGCAACGTATTTAGATACAATAAAGCCAGTAGGCCTATTTACCGAAGAAATGGAGAACAAATTAGTGTAATATATCACATTACTGGATCAATTCTTCTATGAATTAACTTTAAAAGATCTAAGAACAATGGCATACAATTTTGCTGAACGTAACTAGGTGCCCCATATCCTTTAGTCGTGTGAATTGAACGGCAGGAAGAAATTGGACAGAGTCTTTCCGTCGTAGACATTGAACAATTGCTTTGCAACAGCCTTCAAAGACTGGTCTGGGGAGAGCTCGTGGTTTTAGCAAGCCACAAGTTGAATGTTTTTTTTTTTTAATTGTCATAAAGATTTTGTAAAACAAAACGGCTTTTCTCCACGGGATATCTACAACATGTACGAAACTGGAATAAATACGGTTCCTCATAAAGTTCCAAAAGTCGACTAAAAATCAGTTGTGAATAAAACTGTATCTAGTGATTTTGGAGTTAACATAACAGCTGTTTCCTGGTGAGTGCATCTGGTTCCTTTATTCCCCAGATATTTCCCACAAAACAAATGAAACAAGAATTATTCGATGGCTCGTCGCCAGGTTCTGTGGGAATATCTAATTCTGGTTCATCAACTCTCAACTTTTCGTAGAATGGTTATATTATTTACACCAACATGTGCGATCAAATTCGGTTACGAAAAAGGTATTTTTACTTGTTGAGAATCAGACCTCTCACATTTCAATCTAAGTGATTGATTTCTGCAGGCAAAATAGGATAGTGATGTTGAGTTTACCACCAAATCCCAGTCATAATTTGAAACTATTAGATTGCTCCTTTTTTGACCCGATGAAATCCTGGTATTCAACTGTGTGTGATAAATGGATGAGGAATCATCCATCCCACATAATTCCAAGTTGCGAGTTTGTTTACTGAGGCTTACTACAAAAAAGACTCATAAAATGCTTCGTGTGGAGTGTTGTACTGTATGGGGCGGAAACGTGGACATTAGGTAAAGGTGATGAAAATCGACTGGAAGCCTTCGAAATGCGGGTGTGGAGAAGAATGGAAAGAATTAGTTGGGTCGAGCGGAAAACGAATGAGAGAGTGTTAGAAATGTTGGAGAGAAAAAAACACTTTTAGATATTATTAGGAAGAGGAAGAGAAACTGGTTGGGACATTGCCTAAGAAGATATTGTATCATGAGGGACGTCCTAGAGGGTATGGTGGCGGGAAAGAAAGGGAGGGGGCGAAGGAGACTACAATTAATGGATGATATAAAAACAGAAAGATCATACGCGAAGACGAAGAAGTTAGCGGAGGACCCTGGAGCATGGAAGCTTCTCAGCTGCGGCAAGTGACCTGCCAATAAAGGCAGAATACCTATGATGATGATGACTACAACGCTGCAACCATTGGTATCCAGCCTTCAAGAATTTGGAGTTGTCCTACTGAATCCAGATGTGTTCACTGAAGAAGATTTTCTTTCTTCTATTGTGGATGTGGTAGACTTAAATGTAGAAGCCAGGTCTGAAGACGAAAGCATTCCTGAAGCAACAAATCAAGCATCAGACCTGAATAGAGCCCAAAATCGTTCATCGGATGATTCACTGGAAGTAAAAAGGGACCCATGCGGTGCATCCAGATCAAACACTCCTTTGCCAGTTGCTCATCCTCCTCCATCTGTTACCAAACCTTTAAACAGTAACGCTAGATCCTCACTAGAAGCAAGCAAGAGCTCATGCTGACTGTCCAATTCAAACAATCTTCTGCCGGTTGCTCGTTGTCATTCATCTGTTACCAAACCTTCAACCAGTAACGCTAGATCCTCACTAGAAACAAGCAAGAACTCATGCGGACTGTCCATTTCAAATACTCTTCTGCCGGTTGCTCGTTCTCATTCATCTGTTACCTAACCTTCAACCAGTAACACTGGATTCTCACTAGAAGCAAGCAGGAGCTCATGCGGATTATCCACATCAAACACTTCTCTGCTGACTGCTCGTTCATCGGTTACCAAACTTTCAACCAGTAAACTAGATCTTAACTGGAGGTAAGCAGGGGCCCATGTGGACCATTTACACCATGCAATCCTTTGGTGGTTGTCAGTCCTCCTCCAACTGCTACCAAGCACTCAACCAGTAGATCTTGATCTTCTCGAAGTCAAGCAGAGATTCTGACATCCTCTCCTTTCAAGCAGAACTTACTTTCGAAATGGCGCCCTCCAAAGAGCAAAGGCAAACATAATCTTGCACCAGGAAAGCTACAGCCGAAGTTGTAGCTACAACTCCTCAGATCAGTGAGGAAGTAGTGTACGAGTGTCCATTATGCAATATCATTTACAGTGATCCACCAATAGAAGACTGGATCAAGTGCGCAAGATGCCATGAATGGTGGCATGAACAATGCACATCATATAAAGGAGTAGCACCTTCATTTGTGATTATTGTTAATGCTCTTTTGGGTGCGTACTCTTGCCCCTTTGATTTCGTACTCTTGCCCCACATATAGGGGCAAGAGTACGAATTTGAATGTTTTCATTTTATGAGTTCTACTTCCTCTAAGAATAGAGGTATATAAAAGTTGAGTTCACATTTCGTAAAGGAGAGTTCAAGTTTTGTGTTCCATGTAAAAGTTTTCCGTTGTAACTATTTTTTACCAAAATATATAAGTTTAATTAAAATTTGCGTACTCTTGCTCCCCTTTCCTATATTTATGTTTTTCTAATAGTTTGATATAATATTGGGACAGAAGTAGTTAATGAATAACTTACACAATTTTTTATCGATTTCAAAGTACTATAAAGCGTTAGTTTCTAACATATCCATTGTTTAACAGGATGGAGTAAATTGACTATCTTCCAATAGTTAGCTGTACAACATCACGAAAAAGTTAATTGTTTAGTGAGGGGGCAAGGGTACGCAGATACCGACGGGGCAAGGGTACGCGTGCGTACTCTTGCCCCTTCTGTTCTATGAAAAAAGAATCCAATTTGATTTAGATCTAACAATCAAAAAAGAATGTAGATTCCGTTGTAATAGAGAGTGATGGCAAACTTTACGAATACTGGTTCCCATATGTAACCTCTAACGTTAAGAATTCTGAAGAATCCTTATATTTTCTTATGTACGAGGGATAAATTTTTATTCTAAATACCACTACTTACATAACAGTAATCTAAGGTGGTGTTTGAGTTTTCGAAACAGATAAACGCGTGAGATAGTTACATCTGCAATTATTGAATAACATTACGCTTGCTTATTTTATTCAGGTTTCAGAAATGCTACGCTTTGTCCTCTTTTATCTTAAATGTCAGTAGTTTTCCTTTTCAGTAATAAATTTCAACGGGCCTTATGCAGAGTCGTTCTGACGCGTGATTAGTGCCATACTAAAAAGTTCGGCGACCATATGTTTCCTGTTGTAGTCAGTGCTTTAGTAATCATACTTTAAAATGACTCTGCATAAGGCGGTATCAGTCCAATGATTGGTATGTTATCCTATAAAGATATATGAAGCTAACCTAACCTAACATTTGACAATATGTAGCTTCATCAAAGATAGGTCGAGAAGTTTTCAAGTTACCCTCTGAGATGACAAGCATTCTGTAACTGATGGAATAAGCCAAATTTGGAAATATATTTTTATAAAGGGTCTAAATATTATCTGATTTTTTTTGTATCCTATGCATTCCCATTACTGATATAAGGAGAATTAAGGATTTTCTTTTCTTTTTTTGAATGAGAATCTGCAACGTCTTTAGGCACAATAAAGCCAGTAGGCCTATTACCGAAGAAAAGGAGAACGAAATAGTGGAATATATCACATTACTGGATCAATTCTTCTGTGACTTTACTTTAAAAGATCTAAGAAGAATGGCATACAATTTTGCTGAACGTAACTAGTTGCCCTATATCCTTTAGCCATGCGAATCGAATGGCAGGAAGAGATTGGACAAAGTATTTCCGTCCTAGACATATGACTATTGTTTTGCGACAGCCTTCAAAGACTGGTCTGGGGAGAGCTTTTGGTTTTAGCAAGCCACAAGTTGAACACTTTTTTAATTGTCTAAAAGATCTTGTAAGAGAAAACGACTTTTCTCTACGAGATATCTACAACATGTACGAAACTGTCATAAATACGGTTCCTCACAAAGTTCCAAAAGTCGACTAAAAGTCAGTTGTGAATAAAACTGTATCTAGTAATTTTGGAGTTAACATAACAGCTGTTTTCTGGTGAGTGCATCTGGTTCCTTTATTTCCCAGATATTTCCTAGAAAACGAATGAAACAAGAATTATTTGATGGCTCGCCACCGGGTTCTGTGGGAATGATATCTGATTCTGGTTCATCAACTCACAACTTTTAGTAGAATGGTTATATTATTTACACCAATACGTGCGAATTCGGTTACGAAAACGGTATTGTTACTTGTTGACAATCAGACCTGTCACATTTTAATTGAGGCGATTGATTTCTGCAGGCAAAATGGGATAGTGATGTTGAATTTACCACCCCATATCAGCCATAATTTTAAACCATTAGATCGCTCCTGTTTTTGCCCGCTGAAATCCTGGTATTCAACAGTGTGTTATAGATGGATGAGGAATCACCCATCCCGCCTAATTCTAAGTTGCGAGTTTGTTTACTGAGGCTCACTACAAAGCTGCAACCATTGGTATCCAGCCTTCAAGAATCTGGAGTTGTCCCACTGAATCCAGATGTGTTCACTAAAGATTTTCTTCCCTCTATTGCGAATGTGGTAGACTTAAATGTAGAAGCCAGCTCTGAAGATGGAAGCATTCCGGACTGTCCACTTCAAACACTCTTCTGCCGGTTGCTCGTTCTCATTCATCTGTTACCAAACCTTCAACCAGTAACGCTGGATTCTCACTAGAAGCAAGCAAGAGCTCATGCAGACTGTCCACTTCGAACACTCTTCTGCCGGTTGCTCGTTCTCATTCATCTGTTACCAAACCTTCGACCAGTAACGCTGGATTCTCACTAGAAGCAAGCAAGAGCTCATGCAGACTGTCCACTTCGAACATTATTCTGCCGGTTGCTCGTTCTCATTCATCTGTTACCAAATCTTCAACCAGTAACGCTAGATCCTTACTAGAAGCAAGCAGGAGCTCATGCGGACTGTCCACTTCGAACACTCTTCTGCCGGTTGCTCGTTCTCATTCATCTGTTACCAAACCTTCAACCAGTAACGCTGGATTCTCACATAGAAGCAAGCAGGAGCTCATGCAGATTGTTTACATCAAACACTCTTCTGCCAGCAGCTCGTTCATCTGTTATCAAACCTCCAACCAGTAAAACTGGATCTTCACTGGAGGTAAGCAGGGGCCCATGTAGACCTTCCACAGCATGCACTCCTTTGATGGTTGTCAGCCCTCCTCCGACTGCCACCAAACCCACAACCAAAAATCTTGATCTTCTCGAGGTCAATCTGAGATTTTGACATCCTCTCCTTTCAAGCAGAACTTACTTCTGAAACGGCGCCCTCCAAAGAGCAAAGGCAAACGTCAACTTGCACCAAGAAAGCTACAACCGAAAGTAACTCCTCAGGTCAGTGAGGAAGTAGTGTACGAGTGTTCATTATGCAATGTCATCTACAGTGATCCACCAATAGAAGACTGGATCAAGTGCGCAAGATGCCATGAATGGTGGCATGAATAATGCACATCATATGAAGAAGTAAGCACCTTCATCTGTGATAATTCTTAATACTTTTTTGGGTTAATACTCTTGCCTCTTTGATTTCGTACTCTTGCCCCACATATAGGGGCAAGAGTACGAATTTGAATGTTTTCATTTTATGTATTATAGTTTCTCCAAGGATAGAGGTATATAAAAGTTGAGTTCACATTTCGTAAAGGGGAGTTCAAGTTTTGTGTTCCATGTAAAAGTTTTCCGTTGTAACTATTTTCTACCAAAATATATAAGTTTAATTGAAATTTGCGTACTCTTGTCCCCCTTTCCTCTACTTCTGTCACGTTGATAATTAAAACCACAACTATGTAGTTTATGGTTTTCTAATTTGCTGTTATAAAAATAGTGCTCATTTTTAGAAGCGAAATAAAGCATTAGTCCATTATTTATTATTATTTTATTATTATTATTATTATTATTATTATTATTATTATTATTATTATTATTATTATTATTATTATTATTATTATTATTATTTGAGTTTAGCCTACTTGACATTGACGCAGTCGATAAAGATCGCTTTTCAATTAGGACTTTAAACTCGAAACATACCGATATATACATCCTGGAGTCACTAGTCCTTAGATATGAAGATAATATTACTGTCACTGGACTGGAAGTATGTACTTTGAACAGAATACGAAGAAAATGTTGTGAGAAGCTTTTAGGGGTGGGGGTCTTATTTTATAGATCTTGGATGTTATGAGGGGAAAGTCAACAAATGTTTTGAGTAGAATCTCTCATTTGTAGGAACATTAAGACATTATTGAAAGCACTTCTGAAATGTTGATATGAAGAAGAATTAAGGTGGACATATGAAAGAAAATTTAACGAGAAAATGTTATGAAAAAATTGAGAATATTCTCTAAATACTGTATATAGATTGAAAGTGCCAATTAACTAGCTGTAAAATTACGTTGTGAAGATTTTAGAATTCTAAGGTATGCTACGTATAGGAGTCGAACAGCTTTTCCGTCCGTCCGTCTGTCTGTCGACAAGTATCAGAGCAAAAATAATGAAAAATATCGACAAGTTTTATTCTTTCCAAATCGATTTTAGCGTTCCAAGAATACGTTTCATCCTCTCCATTAACCCTCTATTCAAACCATAACTGGTTAAAATTAGTCATTTTTGGTTTTAATGTTTATCACGTTGGACAAAACGGTGACATATAGCAAAAAGCGTTTTTAAAAGAAAAAAAAAACTATCCTCACAACACTCTACCAAAACGGGAACTAGTTCAAAATTTACTATTACTTCCAGTTTTGATACTGATTTCCAAAGAGCAAAACCGGCAAGAGATGTCGATAAGCGGTTTTCAGGAATCGATTCACTTTTTCAGGAACATGTTCCATCTTCTTCATTACCTCGCTATTCAAACCGGAAGTTGTTCAAATTAACCAGTTCCGGTTTAAACATTTATCGGCATAGAACAAAAATCGTAATAGATAGCGACAAACGGTTTTTGTGCAATCGATTCAAGGTCTCAAGAGAATATATCATCACAACCTATTAAACCCTAGCAATACTGGAAATGGTTGAAATTTACTACTACGTCCGGTTTCAATACTAATTACAAAAAAGGTAAAAGATATCGATATGCGGTTTTGAAATGAAAATGAAATGAAATCTTTGAGTTTTACGTCTCACAGTTATGCCGGTTAGGCTAAAGGAGACGGTGATGATGAGTGATGAATGAAATGGTGGAATGAAGAAAGTGGGAGGAAACGGGAGAACCCCGAGAAAACCCACGCACACGGTGTTTGTCCACCACAAAGTTCACTTGGCGCTGGTTGGGCTGGGATCGAACCCGGCACCCCAAGCACCAGAGGTGAACGCTCTACCACTGAGCCACCGGGGCCCCAAAATATGCGGTTTTCTACAAGCGATTGATATTCCTAAGAATAGATTCCATCTTTTCCATTAACCCTTTATTAAAACCGGAAATGTTTCAAATTAGTCATTTCCGGTTCCAACATTTATCGCCATAGAAAAAGAAACAGTAAAGGATTGCAAGTAATGGTTTTTTGATATGAATTTAACGTCCGAGGAGCAGGTTCTATCTTTGATCTTATTCCGCTGTTGCAATTTATGCATGTGCTATTACACAGTATTGAATTCGCAGAGATCGGAAGCATGATGCTCATATAAGCTATTGTAGAAGGTAAAAACGGAGGTAGTGTTGTAAAAAAAAAAAAATTTTTGTGAATTTTTTCAATAAAAAACATCGTTCTTTTAAATGTTTGTTTTTTTCTGGTAACAATTATTTATTGGTTTATGTTGCAGATAAGTGATATAATCAGCAGAACTTGAGTCGAAGCCCTCGTAACTTACAAATCCTTTGTTTCTTTGCACCTATATGAGCAAAATTGTGTGATCATTGTACATTTGATTATATTTTCTTCACTAGTAACTCATGTTGTATTAGTAGTTATCAGTGGCGTATTTACGATTTTGTTTCAGGAGGGGCTTTGCTAACTTTCGGGGGGGGGGGGCTTTGCCTGGAAATGTGAAAATTCTGCAAGATATTTCATATACTTTACTATAGTAAGTAAGATTTCGTTGGGGGGAGGGCTTAAGCCCGGAAGCCCCCCTAAATACACCACTGGTAATTATAGTCTCGACTAGTAATATTCTCGTTGTTGTAAACAATAATTTCATTAGAAAAAAAAATCTCTCCCTTTTACATCTTACTTCCAATAGTGTTGCTGGGAAATACAAGGTGTTTCAAAATGAATATTTTGGTTTAAAAGGTTTATAGTATTTAATACATTTAACGTACTATTATAAGCAATACATCAAGTAAAAGAACAACTCAAACAGTTTTTGCTACAAGTGTTCAATGTGAGCACCATTTGTCACACGGCACACATCGAGTCGGTAGGCGAGAAAGGCCTATAACCTTTCCACCATATGGCACAAAACATTCAATTTAGGGGAGTTTCGTTTCAACTGTACCATCTCCTGAGGAGTTTGCTGACGCCCAGATGCGAACATTATGGGTGTTCAGATCGCCACTTAGGTGAAATGTCGATATATTACTGAAGACGACACAATCCAGAAAATCTTCATCATAATGCAACATTATTTCGTTTGCAAAATTTTCACGTAAACCGTAGTCTCTAGACTTTAGACCTTGCAGCAACTGCAAACGATAAGGACGTATCCTGTATTTTAATTCTACTGTGTATTAAAAATTATTTATTTTGTACTCTTTATTACAAAATAAATACAAATATTATTTAAAAAGTAGTTCACAAGGAACACAAACAGCATGATAAGTCATTAATTGCCGTTGAGTTCATTTTTCTAGTCACTGCCATAACCTAGATTTTGGGGTAATTCAAATTTTGGTCAAACTGTAATTTCTATAGATGGCAACACTGAAAATTCTTCCGATTTGTATTTTCAGGACTAGCTCAGGAGAGTAATGCTCCCGGAAGTAGAAACGAGAAACACAGTTCTGATTGGTTGGCGTTATCCACTTCTTGCGACGTTGCATTAAAATAGCAGAAATCAAACGTTTGCTGCTGTTGGTCTTTGTGGCCGAGTGGGAGGTATATTGACAGCTATAGATCTTTCCTCACAGTGGAAGATTACATGGATTTTTTGAGAAGAACAAGATGGAAGACGTGTCAGTGTTTGGAGGAAAACAAAACGTTTGAAAACTTTCTTAAGGTGGTATTGGACAAGTAGGATAAAACCATCACTTTATTTCTTCACTTTGCTGATCAGACATGTTTGTTCTCCATTGTAAATCTACTCTGTAATACCATGTATATAGGAAAATAAAGTGACTATATAAAAAAAAGTGGGCTAGTGCTATATGCTAGTAACAAAAGTCTCTCTTGGCGTGAGTTCAAACCCGGTCCGAGGAGTTTTTTTTTTTACATTTTTATAACATTATTAAATTAAAATAATATGAAAAGAATACTCAAAAAAGTGATTTATTTACTTTTGTGCAGATAAGTAGTAGTAGTAGTATTCCCCTTGTACTCCATGATATAGGGCTCGTTTTGTTCCCCTTGTAGTCCATGATATAAATTTGACGAACTTAAAACAACCAGCTAGGATAGCGCGTAAAACAGCTGGCTAGAGTAGCGCGCGGAAAAACGTACTTCCGGGAGTATTACTCTCCCGAGCGGGTCGCATATTTTCGGGGGTAGAATAACATTATCTATTACTGAGGGAAGTTACATTTCATTACCTCTTTTCACTTACGAAAAACTGGCAAAAGAAAAATTGTTAGCTTTTGAAAAATATTTAGTAGTCTTCCCCCTTAATTTTAAACTGTTTAACAATGGTACAAGGTCAACTTCCTTATCCTCACTTTTGAGAACTTCAATAACCTTACTTTTAAATTCACGGTAAGCAACCAACCAACAGACCAAGAAAATTTTTACCACAAAACACAGTTTAGGATTTAAACAAAAGTTCAGTTTTGTTGACGTCTGTATCTTTATAAAGTGAAACAGTTTCTGAATCAAATAACTCGTAGAGCTTTTCCGTAAATGCAAAGTTTTTGAAAAATAATATTGGAAATACGCGTTTTAGTTATTATTAGCAATAACTAACAATAATTCCAGTTTTTCGTTTTTATTTGTATTTATCGCAAGTAATGCCGAATTGCGCAAAAATTCGTGATAGTATAAACGGCTCTGAAACAGTAAGTTTGAGGTTTCCTGAAACATATAAACATTTTTTTTAACGTTTCGCACATATCGCATTAATGAAAAAGTTTCGTCTCCACGTATCAGTATCTAGCGTTTAATTTATGTTGCATTTTATGGTAATTACCAACATAAAAATACTTCTTACTTATATAGACGTTAGATACATTACAAATCACTACCGTATTTTACGCACTATGAGACGTACTTTAAATTTTTAGCACTTTTTTTTTTTTAAAAAAATACCGTAACATTTTTATTGTTTTTGTTATTAGATTGCAAAGCCAAACAATATTAGCAAGCTTGTGAATCCCCGTTCGTGGCATCGTTGCACTGCTGCTGCAAGTTGAATACAGTGTTGCCAGATAGAGATAGGTTTCCCGTGGCATCGAATATATGGCCATTTTTAAGACTGGCGCGAATTTTAAATCAAACACTGGACATTTTTATATTAATTTCGAGCGTAAGATGCACCTGAATTTTGGAGGCATTTTTTTTTTTAAAGTGCATCTTATAGTCCGTAAAATAAGATATTCAAAAAAAAAAAAAAAAAAAAAAAAACGAAATTTAGATAGAAACGAAATTCAATGTTTTTTCTTTAAAAAAAAACGTACATTTCTGAAAAAAAAAGAACGTTTTTTTATTTACAGCACTAAACAGAGGTGACAAAAATACTTGAAATAATTGAATGATTTTACAGAGGAAAAACTTTTACCTTTACGAAAAGACTAGAAAAAGTGGGAGACAGCTCTTCATGAGAACTCCAGTAACGGCAGCATGCTGCCAGTAATGATCATGATGGCAGTAATTGGTCTAAGAAGTATTTGTATGAAATTGTGTGTTTTTCGATTATAAATAATAATGGACATTTTGGTAATAATTGGTAAACGATGAAAGAGTTTTACGTCCCACGCTTATGCCGGCTAGGCTAAAGGAGACTGATGATGAGAAATGAATGCAATGGTGGAATGAAGAAAGTGGGAGAAAACGGGAGAATCCCGATAAAACCCATAACACGGTGTTTGTCCACCACAAGGCCAACTTGGTGCTAGCTGGGGTCGAACCAGCGACCCCACGCGCCAGAGATGAATGCTTTACTACTGAGCCAGCTTGTCCCCCGAAAGAAGGGGGGATGTGCCAACGATTTGGATGGATTTAATGAATAACTCTAATGACATTCAACTTTTTTCCCATTAAATCTTCAAACTATTTGGAATGGGGTCCCTAAAATCATATCTTACTACCAGATCACTTTTCTACTGTATCAATGCTTCCTTCAGATATCTGTTGTGAAAGAGCGAACATTTAGAAAAAGACACTGTTGGTAAGAAATGTCACGACTATCCAGTTTCTATACACTAGTTTTGATTCAGCAACAACATTCAATAATTTATATTTTTGTGTTTAAAATTTATGGAAATAGCACGTTATGTGTGAACGAATAAAATATCGAATCATGAAAGTAATAAGCGAAATTCTAATAATGGAATCAAAAGATAGTGTCATAAAAAAATAAATGTAAAAGAAATATCTTTGAAAAGGAAAGCTATCGGGAAAATACACTGAGAAAAATTCGTTATCTGGACACCGGTATATTGTACAAATATATGATATTTTTATGTGTACTACAGAAATCAGTACTGAGCATACGTTATCCATATACTACATGCTTTTTCCCGCTTAGATGTTACATCATGCCGTTGCAGGATGTATGACATCATATAGTCTTTCAGATATTACATACGTCAGGTATATAATTCATACGTCCATCTGTATGTGAGATCCTGATCCCCTATACACAGTTTTTCGTTCGTACGGTAAGTACGCTTATTCGGAACACTTAACTAACTAACTAACTCTATGGCCTATGGAACCCGGAGGTTCAGTGCCGCGTTCACAAAAGCTCTCCACTGACTTCTATCCTTAGCTAATTGCATCCAGTTTCTACTTTGTATTCCTATCTCTGCGAGATCCATCTTAATATTGTCCTCCCATCTGCGCCTACACTGAGAAAAAAAATGTAGGTGGCATACTTAAAAACGTAGGTTACATTCGTAATTCCTGTAGTTTCTGGACTTAACGTACAACCGTATATAACATCCTGCAGCAAACGTATAGCTGAAAAAGTATGTATTATACGTACTGTCTGCATAAGTGCAATGACGTCATTCGTGTGACGTCATCTGCAGTAACAAGTATATACGGAGGTAATATCTAGCTTTGTGACGTCAGGGTCGTATGTAGCATGTGGGTTAATAATGACGACATACACTGACTATCAGGACGGAGCATGATTTCAAGAAGTATGCAATATACGTTCTGTACGTATGTTTCTTGCGTTCAACCCCGAGACAGCATCTATATTGTACTTGTGCCCCATACGTACGACTAGATACAGTATACGTATTGTACGTATGTATTATACAGATTTTCCTTATGTCGCACACAGCTTGTCCAGATACAGCATACAGAATATCCGTATGCACCATACAGAGTGCATATATGTAGCTTACAGACTGTCTGCATGCAGCATATAGATTATACGTATGTCGCGTACAGGTTGGCCATATGTAATGTATAGATCGGATGTATATAGCTAATAGGTTGGCCATATGAAATATACAGATTTTACCTGTATCGAATACGTATTGCCTTCTTGTAATGTATGGATCGGACATATGCAGGATCTAGAGTGTACGTATAGTGCACCATTATTAAAGTGCTGCAACATACTGCAAAGTGCATGATACATTCTTACTGTAATGTTGTCAAATATTCTTTTACTCTGTATGAAAACAAAAATAGCTTAAAATATGGTTGATCTCCTTTGTGCCAATAATAATAAAATTAACAATACTACACTTTTCAAATCTTAGTTTGGAGCAGTGAAACTGTCCAAAGAAATGTATTTACCTGCAGGGTGTCCTATAAGTTTGGGCTTCCTGTTAATTCGTTGGAAAGCTACTGCAAAGCCAAGTGTTGAAAAGTGACACAAGCGTTAATTTTAAAATTATGGGCACAAAGGAGGTTAACCATATATTAAAATATTTTCGTTTCCATACAGAGTAAATCAATATTACTGTAAGAATTTATCATATGGTTTGCAGTTAGTTAGTTGCAGCACTTCAATAATAATGCAAAATGCACAGCCTTATACAATCCTATATTCAAACTCAAACAAGATTTACGTACAATCATTTATTAAGCTGTTATCATCCATTGCTTGTACGATATAAAGATTAGTTTACCTCATTCCTTTCCTTAATAGTATCTTCTTCTAAAGTGCAGTTGTTACCACAAGAGGCCTGAATAGAATTTTCCAGAAATAACTTCTCTGTACATTTTAATTAACAGGTAAGTTATGTCTTTTCTTTTTTTTTTAATGTCGCAATAATTAAAAGTGTAGTGTCAGCCGAAAACGTATTCGCTTACAAGATGATTCCTACTCAGTACTCGCTATTAAAAATCAACACCAAGAAGGAGACTGGGTAGATGCGCCAAAGTTCCCAGGCCGATACCTAATAGTAAGTGCAGAATACTCTTAAACGTTCGCTGTATTCGCTGTGTGACAACGTGGTGACAGCGGAGGCGTTGTGCAGCCATCGACTAAACATATTTATTCTTCCCTGCTATAGACGTTCTGCAAATCTGGACTTTCCTGGATGCATCCTTCTTAGTGCAACATTTTAAGCAACGAGCAATTTAACAGTCTCATACATTGCTTAAAGAAAGAGCAATGATTCTCAGAATTACTCGGAAGATATATATACACAATTTAAAACGGTTATTTCAAACTTTGCAATTCAAAGCACGAAAAGAACTATAGATAAAGGAACACTGATTTTAGCCAAATAGTAATTAGTAAACTCAATCACACTCAGTACCATTAGTTGCTTGGTGTTATCCGTAAGTCAGAGATCACGGTATCTCATTTCGTGTAGATTTTTGCGTTTGTTTAACGCTAAAAATGTATTTTATCGCTAATTGAACCCAGTACCATATATATACCGACAGGACGTACCTTAGTCACAAGGTGACATGAGTGAAACACTAAACTATTCGATTGACACCTGCGGTCTTGTCAACACTAGAGAAAGTTACAAAGTGATTAAGTAAATACGGAACATAGTTCATAGAAAGTATAGCGATGTATGAAGTCTCCGTTTCATACGACTTGGATAAAGGATACATCTGAAATAGCAACAAAGAAATATATAATGATTTCTCTGGATAATTTGGATTAGTCCAGAATTCGAACACACACACAACACGAACACACACAAGTCCAACTTTTTTTTTTTAACTTCTTTCTTCGGATTCCCAATAAAGTTGACTACTGAAAAGCTGAGTTATAGATTCAGTATTAAAACAACATCTTCGCTAGACATGTTCAGTATACACATTGTCTTACATACAGAACAATACATTAGTTATTAATGCATGTCTGAAATAATAGTGCTTCGTATAGAATTTTACTTCATCCAATCGCAATAGCACAAAGATAAAAAATATTGCGAGGGATAATGTTCTTATTACAGAGAAAAAGAATTAAAATGACTTAACATTAACAATCATTTTCTTTAAACAGAGATAATATTTTATTATAATTTATGGAAGAAAGAAATAATTTGTAGTACAGTATCTTTATTAGGGTTATATATTCGTACAAAATAATGTAAGTACAACTGGGTCTGTCTTCAGAAAGGACGTACTTTTAGCCACAACCTACACTGCTTCTTTTGACTGTCTTTCAAGCAGAATCCTGGTTTGAAGCACGAAATACCTGCAACAAAAATCAGAAAATATTTAAAATGTTATATTCAGTGTGTTTAATTTGGTTGTACTTAACAATACAAAATATCTTAACCTTTTTGAGATTAAATGGAAAAAATCTGTTCGGTCAGGTATGGACTTTTGGGTTGCACGTAGAAAAAATATGAGGTGTTTATTGATGCTGAACAACAACTCAAAATGTATTACCATTCAAAAGTAAGTGGGTACCCCAATGGTGTTCGGGGTACCATGGGGTACCTAATGTCTGTATTTTTTAGATATATGGAAATGTATGTCTCTAAAATGTAAGGAACTGATATCTGTATACCGAAAACCTCAACTCGGTAAGCCTTATGGATATCGAGATATGGGAAAATAAAGAACGACACCATAGAAATGTGGGGTTTGCGTACTAGATGGGCAGTTTCGGAAACGTAATTACGAGAGCTTACAACCACCTCAAAAGTAGTTTCAATTAAATACACTACACACACGCCCTGATGGGGGTTTTCGGGTACCATAATATTCGCAGAACTCTCATTTCTAAACATTCTAAAATATGTTTTAATAACGTTTTAAAGAACCTTAGAGGTGTGTGTTTACCGAAACCGCAAGTCGGTACGCCTAACAGTTACCGAAATATGATGAAATAAAAAGTGACACCATAGGTACGTGGAGCTTGCATATTAGACAGTACAATTTAGAAAATTAATTAAAATATGACTATCAAGATATTGTCAAATAAAGGGAGGATCCATACAGTTATGGGGTTTTCGTGTTAGGTGGTAAAATTTCCGAAACCGGCCATGGAAAGTTAATAAGCATCAGTAGCAATTTCATCTTAAAGTAATTAGGTATTTCCATGGAGTTTAAGAACATCATGGGATCTACCAAGATTACATTTTAAAAGCTTTGGAAAATATATTTTGACATTTATAAAGAGTATTAGAAATATATATTTACCTAAAACTTCCAGCTAGTACATCTAGCAGCTAGAGAGGCACCATACAATAAAAGCGTATTAGATCTTGAAATTTCAGAAAACAATTATTGATCCTAACAAAAGTTAAATAAGATGGTACTTCTATGGGTTAAGTGAGTACCGCAGACTCGTCAGTACAATTTCGATCGAAAGATTAATTCAGCTCTAAATTTTCTTTGGACAATTCCAAGCGTTCATCGGGCTCTGAAATAAAGTGAACATTTTTTGTCAATATCTAATATAGCAAACGAGATATAAGGAATTGTGTATTTTATGACGTCGTAAAAATAGAGACCCACATGGATTTGTACTTTTGAGTCTTTGCTGTAAGAAGAAGAAATTTTAGAAAACAACCGTATATACCTTAATAGACAATTAAATTGGCGGGGGCACAGTGGCTTAGTGGTAGAGTGCTTACCTCTGGTGTATTGGGTTCTTGGTTCTATCCGCAGCCAAGTCAGTTTGTAGTGGACATCGTATTCGTGGGTTTTCTCGGGGTTCTCTCTTTCCTCCCACCTTTGCATTCCATCAATTCTGCCAACAAAATTCACTTGCTTTAATCAAAATCTCCCTGAAACTGAAATGCATAATCGTGGGTCGCTACACTGAAATATTTCCTTTTATTTAATTTAAAATTAAATAGGGAGTTAAGTATGATCGTATCTCTATGGGTTAAGTGAATACTCCAATAGTTTCTGCAAAAAAAGATTAGTTAAACACCCTACCACTAAGCTACTGTGTCCCCGCCCATTGAATTGTCTATTAAGGTATATACAGTAGTTTTCTGATTTTTTTTCTTATAGGAAAGACCCAAAAGTACAAATATATAAAGATCTCTATTTTTACGCCATAAAATATATAATTCCTTTTATCTTGGTTACTATCTTAGATATTGACAGCGAATTTTCATTCTTTTGTACAGCTCGATGAACCCTTGGAAATGCCTGAAGAAAACCTAGGACTGAACTAATCTTTCGATCGAAATTGTACTGAGGTACTCATTTAACCCATAGAAGTACCATCTTATTTAATTTTGTTGCGACCAATAATTGTTTCCGAAATTTCAAGATCTCATACACTTTTATTTCACAGTGTTTCTCCAGATGTTAGATGTACTAGCTGGAAGTTTTGGGTAAACACATATTTCAAATACTGTTTACAAATGTCACATTATATTTTCAAAAGTTTTTAAAATTTAATATTGGTAGACTCCATGATGTTCTAACACCCCATGAATATATCTAATTACTTTAAGATGAAATTGCTACTGGTGTTTATTAACTGTCCATGAACGATTTCGGAAATTTTAGCGAAATCTAACACGAAAACCCCTTAACTGTGTTGGTCCCCCTTTATTTGACATCATCTTGATGGCCGTTAGTCATATTTTAATTCATTTTCCGAATTGTAGCGTCAAGTATGCAAGACCCACATACCTATAGTATCTCTCTTTATTTTCCCATATCTCGGTATCCATAAGGCTTACCGATTTGCAGTTTTCAGTTAAAAAAAATCAGTTCTTTACATTTTAGAGACAGGTATTTCCATATATCTAAAATACAGAAATTAGGGACCGCATTGGAACCCCATTGGAGTACTCACTTACTTTTGCATAGCAGGGTAAAAACGCCAGTGGTTCTCACTTTAAGGTTGAAAACATACTATTTTGTCTTTTCTCTGAGCATTGTGAATCTGTCGGAGCTATACCGTAGTTGTAAAGACTCACTGATCCTTCCTATAATGACCATGTAGTCAGAATTCAAAAAGGAGTAGAAGGAAAAACAATATTTTAAAATCCTTGCACCAGTAGTCCTCACCTTAAAATCAAAATGTTCCAGTAATAGTCAGGATTTTCTATCAGTGTTCGTCACTCAAATAACTTGACATAATTTATTCAAAAACGCACTGTGTATCAGTTTAGGGTTAAGAATACAATATAAAGTAGTAAGCTTAATAACTTTTCATCACTTTTAGCACTCAAGAAAGAAAAGAAAAAAACGTTTTTACATACTTTTTAAAGCAATTTCAGAAAGAAAAATGTTAACTGAATTCTAAAGTTAACTGTATATCACTTTCACGTTAAGAGTACAATATTAAATACTATGTTTAATAACTATACGTCACTTTAAACACTCAAAAATGAAAATAAACGTTTGTACATACATTTTGAAAACAATCTAAGAAACAAAATAAGTTAACTGAATTCAAAATTTAATTATACATCACCTTAAGCTTAAGAATACACTATAAAATACTGAGATTAATAACAATGCATTACTGAAGAATGAAAACAAAAATGTTTTAGCTACCGATATTGTATTTAGATGTTATTTCTCATTAACATTTTTTTTTTGAGAACTCGTGATCAAGTCTAGGGATGCGCAAGAGAAAAGATTTGAGATTGTCTCCTCTCGAAAAGGTGCCGCGAAAGTTATGTATCGTCTCGAAAACTGGATCCGTTTCTATTGGAAGAGCTCTGTCTCGTCTCGAATTTCGTAACAAAAATTATGTCTCGTCTTGTCTCGTGTGCATCCCTAATCAGGTCCATAGCCAAAAACTTCATTTCCGAAGGGTTCGATAGGGCTTTGCGATATCCGAATTTAAATATAGATAATCGATATCGACAAATTATCGAAACTTGTTCGAAATATTGAAAAATACAGCAATATCGAAATATAAACAATATCAAAAATCGAAAATATAGAAATACGAAAGAGAGAAAAGAATATGGATATATCGATCAAAAATTTCAATATCGATGTTTTGATATTTGAAAATATCAACCGTTCGATTTAAATATCACACAGCCCTAGGCTCCAACTGTTGTCACCTTTAAAATTAATGTGAAAATTACTGACTAATATTCTGTAAGTACCATAAGACGGGATTATTTTGCACTTCAGGATTAACTTTGCACAAAATACGGCAAAAATTTCACAGTCCTCTGTCGGTAAAATGATGGACTGTAAAGAGAAAGTTTCAACTGTCACCGTAAGATAGAACATTGACTATTTGGTTGGCGGTTAACATCAGTTCTAATTACCTGAAGGGTTTGTTGTTGTAGAGGTATGGAAAGCAGTCACTGTAAAGGCCGACAAAATTTGAAAGATATCACCTACAAGAATTTTCGTCAAAGTCAAGTCAGTTTCGTAGAATACTCTGTGTATAATGGGACTTTGAGACAATAGTTGAAATTGAAGTGTGAAACGTTTTAAAGTCATAGAAAAATAAAACTGGGAGAAGGTTGTTTCAGCCTCTAATCGGGGCTACTTTGCACCGATCAAACGTAACTCCTCAGATAGGAAATTATTACTACGGGTACCTCCTGCCATCTAACTTTAGGAAAATTTCCTATTCAGGTAAATGTCGGGATGGATTTCTTGTTGGAAAATAAATTACGAAAAGCGGCGGATTCAGAAAAATAGTTTGAGAGTGACTTCACACAGAAAGACTTCCTTTATTTAGAAACGACTAGACTTTTTGAAGGGCTTGAAGCGTAGACGCATAGGAATGACTAACATCAGAATTTTGTAAAAAAGAAATCCTGTAATTTGGGTGAGCTTCAGCCTGAAAGCCTCAAATCCCGTAAATCTTCCACTGATTACGGTTGGGATGATATTCTTGGATATAAAGAGCAACCAAGGCAAATCAGATCTCGAAGATTTTTGCTGTTCTTGAGTTGCCATTTTTGTGGGACATACTAAACTATCAGAACGTGGTTCCTATGTCGGTACCAGAAAATACATAATTTTCTTTACAAATATCAATAATTCGTACTAAGTACTGACACCGGTACCGTAAGTCCAACCTCAATATTTGTAGACTGCATGCAGTTTTGTGTAGGAAGTGAAATGTATCAATAGAAGAGAGAAAACACTGCACAGAAACATTATGTTCGTATGCTGAAAATACTTTTTTGTATGTGTTGCAAAGTATCTTCAGCTATCAGGTTACTTTGCAACAAAGTTTATATGAAATGAAATGAAATGAAATTTTTGAGTTTTACGTTCCACGATTATGCCGGATATGCTCAAGGAGACGATGATGATGAGAATGAATGGAATAGTAGAATGAAAATGTGTGAGAAAACGGGAAAACCCCGAGAAAAATCACACACAGTGTTTCTCCAACACAAAGCCCATTTAGCACGTGCTGGGATCGATCCAGGAACTTCACGCAGGAGAGGTGAACGCTCCACAACTGAGCTACCACGTCCCCCAAAACACAACCTCAGAATATATTTCATATAGAGTAGAAATAACAATATGTTGTAAAAAAAAAAAAAATGGCCGGTCTGAAAGGCATGTAAGCTAAAAAATTACAATTGCTACTCGATTTGTTTACTAGCATTGTTTAATTATCTACGGTACTGAACATCGCAACACCAACATCATTATGTTATGTCACATCCTTTCAAAACTATGAAAACTGCAAAGTACCTGCTTTGCTTCGTGATGTCCGAAGAGTAAGACGACTGAAGGCGAAAGCAGGCAAGTGGCATACAAATTTATGATGTTGAAGGCATTATTTTTCACAGCTATGGAGAAAAGAGATAGAAACAATAATAACGAAATCTTTGTTTTACGTCCTACGAATATGTTATGTAGGCTGACGGTCACAAATGAGTAATGAAAATTTATGATCTTGGAATACGATTTGGTGGAATAATGAGGGAGAAAAATAATCATTGATTAAATATTAAATTGAAAAGAAATAAGAGCCTGACGCTCAAATACTTATCTATCCGGCACCCATCTTGATCCCTCTAAAATATCATGAAATGCTTGATTGATTCTAAACCCAATAATAGTAATAATAAACACAGAATATATAATTTACGCACCTTGAAATGTAGAAATTAATGGTTGTAATTCCCAGCTTTCCAATAGACCTTTGATTTCTCCAAATGAAGATTCGGATATCTTGTTTCTTCTCAAGCAATAATGGGTTACAATAATCAGTTGCAGTCCAAAGCCAAGTCACTAAGTTAAGTATGAATATAAAAGAATTCATTAGTTAGATGCATACAAAATCTTACGCATGTAAATCCGAATCTACTTATTAAATTGTAAATTTAAACAAACTAAATTATACTACAGATATAGTGACATCAAACATATATTAAATAAGATATACAGGGTGTCTCAAAAGTCCCCTGACATAGGGTAACTCTGTTATTATCCGAGTTATAACAAAATGTCGGAGGGGAAAGCATCTCCAAATATGATGTGTCCAATCTAAAGTGAAGGAATTTTTAAAATCGGATGACCCCTTTGCGCTGTACACTCTTTATGCGCCCAATGTGAAATGAAAATGCAACGTTGCCATTTACCTGGATCCACAACATAAGTGAGTGAAGTTACTGTCTTTTACGCTAACATGTTGATGGCCAGCCTCCGTTTCAAACAGTAACTTCATTCACTTATGTTGTGGGTTCAGGTAAATGGCAACGTTGCATTTTCATTTAAAATTGGGTGCATAAAGAGTATACAGCACAAACATCTCGTCCGATTTTTTTAAAGTGTTCACTTTAGATTGAAAACGTCATATTTCGAGATTTTATTTCCTCTTACATTTTGTTGTAACTCTGATAACAGAGTTACCCTATGTTAGGGAACTTTTGAGACATCCTGTATACATCATAAGAAGTTCCTTTCTAAATTCTACACGGATGTGGTTAAATTGAATGTGAGGTGGGTGATACACATTAGGCCTTTTGGGAGTATGTCACACGGACGACCGTAATTTTGTGTTCAAAATTTTTATGAACTGGTGGGATATGTGATACATATGGCCACGGGCTAGAATTTTCTCAGTATGTCAAATATGCAATCAGATTTCATGCAGCTTAATTTGGTGGAAAGCTATTGCCAATTGAACGTTACATTTACCTCTTTCTTGCAGATGTTGAACCATGCCGTTAGCACGTGAGGAATGGATCGAAATAATCAAACTGTGGGGCAGGAGGAGTATATGTGCAGTGGTTGCCGATTGCAGAGTCATCCACAATGTGACTCTGTGTCACATGTTTCAGTGTCACAGTAATTAACTAAATTTGAGAAGACGGGCACATTCGTGAACATACATCGTAGCGGTTCAAATTCGCGGGACCTTGTTCCTTCCCCATTTTGAACCGGTACATGAAAATGCCATTTACTCCATGTTTGCCTGCGCCGATTTTGAACATTCCTTCACTAATCGATTTCTCTCGTCGAGTACTACAAGAATCAGTTAAAATCTCGCGGGCCCTTTTTTCTTCCCCATTTTGAACCGGTACATGAAAATGCGATTTTCTTCATGCTTGCCTGCGCCGATTTTGAACATTCCTTCACTAATCGATTTCTCTCGTCGAGTACTACAAGAATCAGTTAAAATCTCGCGGTCCTTTTTTCTTCCCATTTTGAACCGGTACCTGAAAATGCGATTTTCTTCATGCTTGCCTGCGCCGATTTTGAAAATTCCTTCACTAGTCGATTTCTCTCGACGAGTACTACAAGAATCAGTTAAAATCTCGCGGTCCTTTTTTCTTCCCATTTTGAACCGGTACCTGAAAATGCGATTTTCTTCATGTTTGCCTGTGCCGATTTTGAAAATTCTTTCAGTAATCTATTTCTGTCGTCGAGTACTACAAGAATCAGTTAAAATCTCGCGGGCCCTTTTTTCTTCCCCATTTTGAACCGGTACATGAAAATGCGATTTTCTTCATGCTTGCCTGCGCCGATTTTGAACATTCCTTCACTAATCGATTTCTCTCGTCGAGTACTACAAGAATCAGTTAAAATCTCGCGGTCCTTTTTTCTTCCCATTTTGAACCGGTACATGAAAATGCAATTTTCTTCATGCTTGCCTGCGCCGATTTTGAAAATTCCTTCACTAGTCGATTTCTCTCGACGAGTACTACAAGAATCAGTTAAAATCTCGCGGGCCCTTTTTTCTTCCCATTTTGAACCGGTACCTGAAAATGCGATTTTCTTCATGTTTGCCTGTGCCGATTTTAGAAATTCTTTCAGTAATCTATTTCTGTCGTCGAGTACTACAAGAATCAGTTAAAATCTCGCGGGCCCTTTTTTCTTCCCCATTTTGAACCGGTACATGAAAGTGGGATTTTTTTTCATGCTTGCCTGTGCCGATTTTGAACATTCCTTCACTAATCGATTTCTCTCGTCGAGTACTACAAGAATCAGTTAAAATCTCGCGGTCCTTTTTTCTTCTCATTTTGAACCGGTACCTGAAAATGCGATTTTCTTCATGTTTGCCTGTGCCGATTTTGAAAATTCTTTCAGTAATCTATTTCTGTCGTCGAGTACTACAAGAATCAGTTAAAATCTCGCGGGCCCTTTTTTCTTCCCCAAGCCAATATTTTTTTGTATATTTTGAATGTATTCAAGTATGGAACAAAAGTATTATATAATTCCCTTAGTAGGCTTCTCAACTTAATATTTTTCAACTTAAATTTTATTTATTTTAATTATTTATTTTCTTGTGACTCAATATTTAATTGCAATCGTTCATTGGGGAGAAGGGTGGCCATTCTCAAATATATAAATATAGTATTCTTAAAATTTATGTGTTCTCGTACTATTAGTTTCTTCCACTAGACCTGGAAATTGCAAAATTAATACCTGGAAAACCTGCAAAATTCAGGGAAATTGAGTTCCATATTTATGTATGAACACTGCTATTTACAATTTTTTTTTTCGAATAGGGAGAACTGTACGAAAGGGTGGTTTGAGAATAGTATAACAGTAGGTTTCTGGGAGTGTTGTTCGAAATGAAATCTTTAAGTTTTACGTCCCACTATTATGCTGGCTAGGCTCAAGATGACGGGGTGTTGTTCGGTGGGGGTCAATGTTGCCAATTTTGGGTAGAGTCGCTAAATAAGGGGAATTCGACCTCAACGATAGCGTAGGGTGACCATAAAATTTTCAGTTAAAAACGGGACAGGTTCTTGCAACACTAGACTTTTAGATCTACCTTTGTTCTTATCAGTGCCTTGATATCAGAGTTCCCCCTCTCTCTCTTCGTTACAGAGCGGGTACTTATGAAAAAGGAAAGACACGTTGAAGTTTGTTTAACACACAACCAACTGCTAAAACCTCTGCTGCCTTTCGAGCAGTACTGCGAACTATAGAGTATGTTTAATATAGGGATTTTCAGTTCAATTTTTGCCGCTTTGTTATTATTTAATACTTTTAAAAGGAGTAAAGGTACTGGGTTTGTTATTTACTTCTTTCATTTACATAAAACGGGACGAATACTACTTTTTTCCATCTACTGACGGGACGGCCGCGACACGCTCCTAAAACGGGACTGTCCCGGTCAAAACGGGACGTATGGTCGCCCTACGATAACGACAAAAAAAAATCCGATTGGAGACTTTTTTGGGTGATTTTTAAATGACGATTTACCTACTTACACATTTAGCGACTTTTTGCTGCAAACAAAATGTTCATCTGTAGAGAAGCATTATTAGTTCAAAAAAGTTTTTACGTTATTTTTTTCTGTTTGTTTGTTTTAATCAGCGCAAGTGATGAAGAGTTTGGAAATACAGCGTACTCACTACTCCACAATCCTGCATTGTTATGTTACCCTTGCCCTCTAACGAAGAATAACTACAAACTTGATGTCCTTTAGTTCGCAGAGTTTCCGTTGAGAGACACACGTAATACATCATTACCGATAGCAACAAGATTAGCTATAGATGCGTGAAAAAAGGCGAAGAAGGTGTTTGTTATATTTGTCCTCTGGGGTCTTTTAATTATTCTGCACTTTTTCTTTTACAAAAAATTGCTTAACGTAAGTACTGTAGTGTTAATTATTTCGGAACTATTTTGACCACAACATGAACAAAAGTACCCGAAACAACCTGAAATGATCCCTGAATTAAAGGATTGGTTGCGCCCTGTTTACAAAGATGTGAATAGAACCAGCGGCGCAAATCTGTCTTCAACATTGGGGGGGGGGAGGGTAAGACCGTTACCATACTTTTTTTGGCGATGTCCAAAATACTTATGAAGTTGAAAAACAATGTTGTGGAGGATCAGAGTTGTCTTTAGCGTTAGGAGGCTGCAGATTTGAGGCTTATTCTGGGGGACATCTCACGTTCCTTTGTAGCAATCGGACAAAAATCATCAAATTTCTCCCAAAAAACACATTTCAAATCGGATTATTTGGGAGAAGTCCCCCTCAGTTCCAAGATTGGAGGGGACATGTATCCGTCATCCCCCCCCGGGATTTGCACCAGTGAGTAGAACATATTGTTTAGTTTACATCTACAACTTTTACAATGCTTATAGACAATGAATTTCTCGATTATTTCTTATAGCGACTTTTCACCCAAAATTGGAGTCGTCACCTCTCGTTTCGCAAACTTATTGCCAACATTTTAGAAACTGGCTGCGGGGAGAGCTACAATGGATGATTCAAGTTATTTCGTCGCTTCCGCTGTGAACCTAAGTACAAGATTCCAAAAGTCACATTTTTTTGGTTAAAAACAATATGTCTGCTGGGTGAAAGCATAGACTGGAATGTGTTGCCTTTCCTACCTTATCTTTAATCCCATAGTAGCTCCTTTCCCAAAGTTAAAAAAATGCAATTCTTCCTTTCTTAATAGTACTTATGACCCAAAGTATTACGTAAGCATTGTATGTTACTTATGTAGCTCACAGAGCCGCAGCTATGGGCGAGCAAGCAAAGCACGTGTCCCGGGCGCGTGGTTGGAGGGGCGCCTAAAAGAGAGGTTATATATTAGTACTTTTCCTCGAGGTATTTAATACTTTTCATCAGAGTGCGAAATCATGAAATCAAAGTGAGAGGAGACTGGAGAAGTGAAGAGAGAGAGAGAGAGAGAGAGAGAGAGAGAGAGAGAGAAGAAAACGCTCGCACTTTTACACTTCAAAGTAAATTAAGTCTTATTTATTTTTTCTGTCCCCCTCCTCCCCCTCCCCTAAGTTCTACTGTCAAAGTAAATAGCTAAAAACACTCCCAGGCCAGAACCGCATCTACGTTGGAAATTTGATCGAGATCGGTCGGTCGGTGCAAGAGATTAAGAAAAAATGAAATGAAACCTTTGAGTTTTACGTCCCACAGTTATGCCGGTTAGGCTAAGGGAGACGCTGATGATGAGCAATGAATTAAATGGTGGAATGAAGTAAGTGGGAGGAAATGGGAGAACCCCGAGAAAACCCACGCACACGGTGTTTGTCCACCACAAGGTTCACTTGGCGGGGCTAGGATCGAATCCGGGACCCCAAGCACCAGAGGTGAACGCTCTACCACTGAGCCACCGCGGCCCCCGGCCGGGAATCGAACCCGGGTGTCCCACGCCAAAGGCGTGTTCACTAACCACTTAGCCACGAGGGAGCTCATCTGTGAGGCAGTGTAAACCCCCCAAAAAAGAAAGAAAATAAACGCACACTGGATGTTTGCGCAACTGAGGATCAAAACATTCTCAATGGAGTATGAGAAATAGTAAACGTCAATCAATGTGTGCTTTTGCTTATTCATTACTTCGTTAATACTTAATTCCTTCTAGAAATAGTGAAACAATACTATAAAGAAACACTAATTAAACTAATAACAATTACGTTGTATTTCTTACCATACCGTTTTTACCACCCATAGAATTTCAACCTAGCAATATACTGCATTAGTCACGCCGTAACGAAAGCTGAAATTCAAAGACCTGGCACTCGTAACTGTTGAAGCTGTGTTGTAGCTACTGTATATCACGCGGCCTGCGTTGGTACTCCTCAACATAAATACGTCACAGCCCAAAGCCAGGAAACATCACAAACAGAAGACAGGGGCACAAGCAGTGCCTGACACTTCACGAACTCAAACCCACCAAGACTCAACTCAACATGACCTTCAATTACGTTCTAGAAACCAAACCAGTGCTAAGGCACAAACTCACCAACTTCCTATATGAAAACACAAGAAAAAAATCTAACGTTTTGGTTCCAAAGTGATGACATAACAATAATACTAAAAAGGTTTTAATTTTCAGTAACCCAAACATTAATTAATTAGGGAACATAACAAAGCAAAAATAAATAAATAAAAATAAATTAAATTAAAAAATAAAAACCTGACAAGTAAGCTCTCCCTGACTACTTTTTTTTTTAAATTTCAGTAAGGCTGTAAAATATGTCAATATCTTCGTAATATATATATATATATATATATATATATTTCATTGTAAACAAGTTCTTTAAACAAAAGAAAGCTCTGAGAGCGCTTACCTCTGACGCGGTAGGTCCCTGGTTCGATTCCTGCTCCCGACAAATAGGCTTTTGGTGAACACTGTAGGTGTGGTTATTCTTAAGACTTTCCAGTTTCCTTACATTTTCTTGATTCCACCATTATCATGTATCTCATCGTCACCTTCTCTCTTACATTGATGTACAATCATGGGGCGTTAAACTAAAAGAAAAAAAAAATCTTGCAAATATCCTAGTAAAAATGAGTTTTCTAAACTACACTAGTGGCCCCGCGTAGCGTATTCGCTAACGCTCTCGCCTTCGGTGCGAACGGTCCCGGGTTCGATCCCGGTGGGGGAACTCGGTCGAAAAAGTATCAAAAGATTTTAAGTCCAGCCATCCTGAATGAGGTTTCCTTGGCTTTTCCTCATTCACAGCAGGCAAATGCCGGAGTGGTACCTAACATATAGGTCCCAGGCCGTTTTCTTCCTTCCCAAATCCAAAAATGAAAATGAAACCTTTGAGTTTTACGTCCCACGGTTATGCCGGTTAGGCTAAAGGAGACGGTGATGATGAGTAATGTATGAAATGGTGGAATGAAGAAAGTGGGAGGAAACGGGAGAACCCCGAGAAAACCCACGCACACGGTGTTTGTCCACCACAAAGTTCACTTGGCGGGAGCTGGGATCGAACCCGGGACCCCAAGCACCAGAGGTGAACGCTCTACCACTGAGCCACCGCGGCCCCATTTTTCCCCAATCCATTCTTCCCTTCCTTTCCCCGGATAGTGTGATCACCGAGGGAAGTCATCCCTCATATGCGACGGGCTAACAAGGCCATTGATGCCGAAAGCCCAGAAATCTAAATCCTAAATCTTCACTACACAAGGGAATTTTCGCGCTGAAAACGGTTTATTAGCAATTATGTTAAGCAGCCCTGTAGTAAATCTGCACCAAGTAATAAATCGTCACATATAAAACGGAATGAATAAACACATAACATTCATTTTGCTACCTTGAAATGTAAAATGTTTCAAAACATTAATATTCAAAGATTTCTCAAAATTTAGATTCACCCATTCCATTGTCCTCAATCATTAACGAGTTTTACAATAGTAAGAATTGTATTCATAAACTACATTACTTACTTAGTACTATATTAAAACAAGTTACACTAAAAGAATATATAATTAATGGAATATTTAACTAAAGTAATAGTTAACTAGTGTACTTACCCAAGCATTTGTTTCCTTCCTCTCTTCTTTTCCGTTTGTAAACAACCTCGTTTCGCAAGCAAAAGACGGTAGTTCAATGACGTCAGCCATGGCGAAAGAAAGAGGTGTCTATAGGCGGCCTGGATCTCACACACAGATGGACGTATTTAACATATAGCTGAAGTATTTAACATACGTATACGTATGTAAAATACGGAAGATTGTTAGATGTCAGACATCCTGCAGCGACATGATGTAATATCTAAGCGGGTAAAAGGCAGTACCTATGTAGTATATGGATAAAGTACGCTCCGTACAGATTTCCTTAGTAAACATAACGAATCCTTGTATTTGTACAATATACCGCTGTCCGGATAATGGATTTTTCTCAGTGTAGGTCTTCCTAATGGTCGTTTTCCTATGGGTCTACCAGTCAAGACTTTGAAAGCGTTTCTACTTTCTTCCATTCTAGCTACATGACCTGCCCACCTAAGCCTCCTAGACTTGACGACCCTAACAATGTTGGGTAAACCGTATAAACTATGTAGTTCCTCGTTATGAAGCTTCCGCCATTCCCCATTCTCGTTCCTCTTGGGTCCGAATATTCTTCTCAGGATCCTGTTCTCAAATACTTTCAGTCTATGTTCTTCCCTCAGAGTAAGCGACCATGTTTCGCAACCATACAGAACAACAGGCATGATTATCGTTTTATATATTTTAAGCTTCAAATTCCTCGACAGAATTCGCGACGACAAGAGATTTTGAACCGAATAGTAACACGAATTCCCTGCTTTTAGTCGACATTTAATTTCTTCGTGAATATGATTTTCGTCTGTTAATATTGATCCTAAATATTTGAAAGTATCCACTTTATCAAAAGCATTATTTAATATTTTAACGCCTCCACAATTTGCCGTATTACGATCCCGACGCACTTCCATGTATTTAGTTTTCTCTGCATGTACTTCTAAACCCATGTCCCTGCAAGCGTTTAATAAGATCTCTGCATTTATTTCTACTGTTCTCCTATCATCCCCTATTAAATTTACATCATCAGCATATGCCATAACCTGGTGAATGCCGTTCAACTCTAGGCCCTGGTTGCTATCTTTGATTTTCCTTATGGCGTATTCCAGCACAAAGTTAAATAATAATGGCGACAACGCATCTCCTTGTTTCAGGCCATTTTCGACGTGGAAGCTCGTGGACAAAAATTTTCCTACCCGGACTTTACTTTGGGATTCACTTAAACATATCTTAATTAATCTAATTAGCTTTCTCGGTATTCCAAGTTCTGTAAGAACGTTGTATAATGTTTCTCTCCTAACCGAGTCGTAAGCCTTTCTAAAATCAATAAATAGTTGATGTACCGGGGTATTGTATTCCCACTTCTTTTCGAGTATTTGGCGAATGGTAAATATTTGGTCGATAGTTGATCGATTTCGTCTAAATCCACACAGATAATCTCCAATAATTTCATCTGCGTATGGGGTCAATCTTGCTAACAGAATATTTGAAAGGATTTTATAGGATGTTGACAAAAGAGAAATGCCTCGATAATTATTACAGTCAGTTTTGTCGCCTTTCTTGTGAATTGGAACAATGATTGATTCTTTCCACTCTTGTGGCAATTCTTCCTTGTTCCAGATAAGGAGAATGAGTTTGTGTATCTTGTTCCACAATTTTTCGCCTCCAGCTAAAATTAACTCAGCCGGAATTTCATCTACATCCGGACATTTGTGTTTCTTCAATTTCTTTATAGCGGCTTCCACTTCTATTCGATTCGGTTCTGGAATATACGGTTCTGTGGTGTGTATCTCCTTTTCTCCACGCACATTAGTTTTTGGCTGCGTGTTCAGCAATTCTTTAATATATAAGCACGAGGTTGATAGCCTTTCTTAAATTCGCTGATCCCCTTATACATGTCCCAAATATTTTTATTTTTACTATTATCTTCAAGTTCCTTAATTTTAGCTTTCAAAATATCCCGTTTCTTTGTTCTAAAAGTTTTGGAAGTTTCCCGCCTGATATCTGCGAAATTTTGTGTAGTTGTTTCATTCGGATTTTGTAGCCACCGTAATTTTGCCTGTTTTCTCTTCTCTGCTAGTTTAATGCATTCTTGGTCGAACCATGGTTTGTTCCTACGTATTTCCGCGTGTCCCAATTTTTCTATTGCTGAACTTTTAATGCTATCTCTAATTTCAATCCAAGTATCCTCAACACTAGTGCACTCCGAGTCTTCTAAAACCGCGAATCTATTTGAAATTTCAATCTGGTATTCCTCTCTTACCTGAATCTCTTCTAATTTCTTTAAATTAAATCTCTCCGTTTTCGGACATTGAATATTACCTTTATTCAACGATAATCTCTCCCGTATTATCGCTACTACCAGGTAGTGATCAGTGTCACAATCAGCCCCTCTAAACGACCGGACGTCAATTATGCTAGATTGTCTTCTTCTATCTACTAAAACGTGATCAATTTGATTATGCGTTTTTCCGTCTGGTGATGTCCAAGTGTATTTATGAACGTCGCGATGTGGGAATTTTGTACTCTTCACGATTAGGTTTTTGGATGTTGCAAAGTTCACGAGTCTAACACCGTTGTCATTACTTTCCTTATGCAAACTTTCGTTCCCTATAATCGGTTTGAAAATATCCTCTCGTCCTACCTTCGCATTCAAATCCCCTAATAGAATCTTCATATGGTATCGCGGGAGTTGGTCAAATATCCGTTCCACTTCTTCGTAAAAACTATCTTTTATATCGTCACCCTTATCTTCAGTTGGAGCATGTACATTTAAAACAATAATATCACACCACCGTCCCTTAAGAGTAATAAGAGAAAGTCTGTCAGTAACAAATTCAACCCGTTTAATTGCTGGTAATATTCGTTTGTGAACGAAAAACCCTGTTCCTAACTGGTGATTTTTATTTCCTTCCCCGTAAAAGAACGTAAAATTTCCGGAATTATCAGATCCATTTCCTTCCCACCTAACTTCCTTAACTCCTACTAAGTCCATCCTGTATTTCTCTAACTCACTCGTTACAGATTTTAACGCGCCTGCCCTATAAAGACTTCTAATATTCCATGTTCCAAATCTCATGTCCATTTTCTTTTGCTGATGTCGTGCCAAGTTATCAGTCCTTGTCCGAGGCTTTTGTGAATGTTTCTGAACAAGTACCTTTTTTTACAGGATAAGGGTGTTAGCCTTACCCAAACCCCCAAGCTGGAGGACCACTCCTAGTCGTCTGTCCGCGACTGCTTATTCAATATATTCGCAGCTAACCTCTATATCTAGAGGCCTTCTCCTCGATCCGCAACCTGAGGACGCGCCAATTCGGACCTTTCCAGCTATACATTTGCTGTACTTTAAGTCCAAAAACTACAGGATTTACATACATGACCCACGTTTTTACGTACGTCACATTCGATTTTTTTCCCTCAGTGTATGAGCGAACTCAAGATAGGTCTAGAACCCAAAGTTTAGTTAGGATATTGTAAATTTTCAAGATATTGTTTCTATAAAATTGCAATAGTAATCTAGGTTTCAAATAAAAATGCATTCATTAGTATTTTTTTTTGTTATTTAATATTACTTGCATATCAAACACACAACATACAAACATTTAAGGATATAAAATATATTTACAGTATAAAATGAATAGAAGTTTTAACATTATAGCTGATACACTACTGTAGTACCTTTAGGTTAAATGAAATAATAGGTAAAATGTAAAGATACTCTAGGGATTTACATAGTCTTATGGGCAGTGGAACACCTTTACTCTTTCCTTTCTCCAAACATACAGTAATCTTGTTAATAATGAAGTCGAACACACAAGAGTGGAACTTTCAGAATTTTTTTTTTCAACCTGGTGAGAATATGGAAAGAAAACACCAAAATTCTGCAGAGTGCCAAAATAGTGGAGCTGTCTATGTTTTACTTTTATTTCTACGTAAATTTAGCAGGTAGGCAAAATAATGACCAGAGATACGTTTTTCTCCTAAGCCAATGAAATTATTCCTAACCAAGTTTCCAGCGTCGTAACTTGGAACTTTTTCTTAGATGGCAAGCATTAATATTTGGATCCTCTAGGAAAATATGAAATATAAAATTTGTCCCTTAGAATTTAAAACCTTAATAAATATTTTTATTATTTTTAGGGTCCAAGTGGACATTTAACTAAAGTAGGGCCGAGGAGGTAACTTCGTAGTAACGTCACAATTGTAGCAGATAGGCCTATTTTACAGAGGATGTAGCTCTACATCCGTTTACTATCAGGCAAATTATGTGGACACAACCTGTATAGGGAAGACACCTTATTTTAATATATTCAGTTATTAAAATTATTAGAATTACCCGTTATGTAATAAGTTAGCTTGTTTGGTAATTTGTTGTTATAATGAAACTATACACTTAAAAAGCAAGCCCCTAGGGCATCGTTTCTAAAGAAACATTCTTGTGATTGATGAAAGTACTGCTGTAATTTAGGAACGTTAACTTGTATACCGTTTTCTTCCTGTTTAGTGTGTTTATACCTTGTTAACTATTATTGTCAATTAATTATAATAATTATATTCTCAACGCTAAATTATTGTTACAACCTAATAGCATTCACATATTGTCGTCACTTTTGATTACTGAAAACATGATTACTACAAATATTACTTGTTATTCACACTTATTTGGAGCGCTCCGTCACAAGGGATTCAAGTTTATTTTTTGGTCATTTTGAAGATATTCATATTTAAGATATCTACCCGAAGTTTCTTTCAGTGCTTAAAAGATACATGTCCAGATACTGTAAATATCTTTTTTATCTCTACATATCTACATAAAAATGAGTCACTATGTTTGTGACTTAATAATTCTTGAACCATCAAACCGATCTCAATCAAATTTTCAACTATGTAAGTAATTTCTCTAAACTTAACGGTTTCGGAGCTATTTTTGTTCATTACATAAATAATTGTTCATTAATTCAACAAATAATTAAATAACTCCTATAGCTTTAGTTTTAGAGGAAATACTTATATAACAGTTTTTATGGGAAATTTAATTTCCTTTAAAATGAGCTATGAAAAAAATAAGATCACTCCATAAACAACGGAGATAATGATTGTTTCTTAAATCGAGTTGTCCGCCATTTTGATGACGTCATCATGTCTACACGCCACGCACCAGTGAGTGACACCATCGAAATTATTCATCAGAAGGCTCCCCTAAATAAAAAAAATCACCCTCTCATCTTCACGAAAACTGCCACGGGGCATATTTTTTCTACATATGCTCCCCTACTATAAGGTTTGGGCCTGGAATGTTTATAATTTCACTTTGACGATGTAACTTAGGGGAGGAGGTAGGACTGATACATAATGATCGAAAATGTCCAATATTAGAGTCGAATTAATAGTTGGCGATTTCGTTTGAATAATACGACAATTCCGATGTCGTTTAAATCTAAATTCAGCCCCTATTAATACTCCTAAGGGGGTTGATGACATGTAAAAATAATTGAAAATGACCGATATTATTGTCGAATGCAAAGTTTTTGGGGTCTCTAGGTTGATTGGTGACAGTTTTGATGAGCTTTATGTCCAAAATGAAACGTATTCTCTCCTTTTAAGAACTGGCATTCTGCTAGTAATACAATGCTCACTTTTCCATGTATTTAAACGGAGTGTACAAACTTATTGTCTCATTTTCTTACAACTTTGGTTATTGGATTTGGATCCCTTATGCTTTGAACATCCCATATATTTAAGGAAGTAAGCAACATGAGTTTCTGTGGCTCTTACTCTACACATTTGGGCAGCATAATTTTACAACGGACATAATTAATATCTTACACTTCTTATGTTTATACGTGGGTGAAACAAATCCTGATGTACACAAATTACAATTCGGCGTCCACTTACTCTTATAACTGTAATTAATATTTAGTTGAAACAATTTACAAGTAAATATAGAGAAATTTATTTTTTCTTGAACTATGTTTGAAAAATACACGTACATGAACAATTCACATCGACCTTTTATCTTCCTGTCAAGAAACTAAAAGTTTATGAAAAAAAGGATATCTTAGAACTACAGGATGGGGCAAATAAAAAGTGGCCCGGAGAATAGAGTTCCAGGGTTCAAAGAAACAGCAAAGGAAAAGAAATAGTTCGCTAACCTGGTTATAGCAGATGCTGAAAATGACTACCATTTATTGGCACTTTTGGACCCTGGTCAGCAAGTTGCAGAAGGCAGACCGAAACTGAGCTGCTGGAATTGCTGCAACCTCATCAGAAATGTTCTGGTGCAGTTCTTGAAGACTGAGGGTTGTTGCGATACACCTTAGACTTGAGGGTTCCCCCACAAAAAGTAATTGCACACGGTCAGATCAGGTGAGCAGGTGGCCAATTAGGTCCAACACAAGACTGACCTCTGCTGACAAGTCTTTCAGGAGTGAAGATTGTGTAAATGTAATCGATATTTCTGTGAGCTGTATGGGCAATTGCCCCATCCTGCTGAAAGTAACCGTAGGTCTTTTCCTCCTCCGTCACGTGGTGTTGTTCCATGCATACATGAAAATCTAATCGCATCCGTTAGTCTGGACCACTTTTATTTGCCTCACCCTGTAGATGTTAATAAAACAGAAGTTGATCATAAGGACTTACATACACGGTAGTCTAAATCTACAAACATGAACGGAGTAAAGATTACGATACTGTACGAAGACTAGAATTAAGACGGGCTCTTCGATCTTGTAAGCGCAACAGTGCTATGTTCTACCTTATCCTGATAACAATATCGTACATTACTATTTGAGAATTTCAACGTTAGAGAACAAAATGGATTATCATAAAGTCGTAAATCTGGCTTCAAAAAGCAAAATATATTGTCGCGAAAATGGATTCACAGTTTGAATATTAAGTGGTTTTATATTCTCCCGCTAAAGAAAAGTTAGTGTTGTTATTTGAGAAAAACATTAACGTTTGTTTTATTTATGTGCAGTTCTAAAATATTCTGGTAAGCCCTTATTACAGTTACAAATCTTTGATAGTTTTATTTGCAAGTTAACAAATTAAAAGTTTCTTAAAAATAATACTGAAGAACTAGCTCTTAACATAACAGAAGTCACTCAATAGTCTAAACCTACGTTTGAATACAAATTACAATACCAGAGAAAAATAACGAGAGGAGATGAAATATGAGGATTTCTATTTGTCTAATTATACGACATAAATAGTAAACGGTTAAAATTGACAGAAAATACAGGTTTTTAATCGTTTATTCATTCGACATTAAAGATTGAACCAGTCTGATCAGTGGCGTATTTAGAAGGGTGGCTATCGGGCTCAATCCCCCAAAAATAAATTAGTTATATGCAAAATTTTAGTAAAATTTGTCGGCACCCAAAAAGAAAAGTATAAGTGCTTATTTACGTATTGTGCATAGCCCTCCCCCAAAACAAAATTATAAATACGCCACTGAGTCTGATGGTACATAATTGAATAACTCATTTTATGTTTTGTTTATGAGGTGAAATTTTACATACATAAATCACATGAAAGAGAACGTATGTCTTAGCAAAATTACTTACATTTTATGTCTTTCTTCTTACATACTAACTTAATTAAAAGCAAAGAAGAACATAAAATGGACTCATTCTGTAGTAATAGCTATTCGAATGCCAAACGCCACAAGTAAGGAATAACATAATCTTTCAGTCATAATTCTTTAAATATGAACCTAACGTCTATACATATTTAAGTAATAAATGGGTCTTCACGTAGAAATCACTATCAGAGGTAAATATAGTTTACACTGATATTTAATTTTAGGTCTATTTGCCTTGTTGTCTATAATTAATTTTTAAATTCTATTTCTTCCTCACTAATCACTGTCATCTTCCACTTCTGACGAGTTTGATGGTTTATTTAACCGTATTCTTATTCCAGCTTTTGGAATGGAAACTTTTGGTTTTTTTATCACAGGTTTTGAAAGACTTCTTTTAGGTGCTGGAGTCAGTCTTGAGCGTCTTTTTAGAATATCGTAAGCTGGTATCTCGTTATTTGTTTCATTATTATCACGTGTCTTCGAACGATCACCTTCAATTTCATTGCTAGTTCTTGAACTACTAGCAGTGGGTCTTAACTGAGTAACAGGTTTCGAACGATTAACTGGTTTTGAACGACTAGTGGATGATTTCGAACGAACAATAGGTGCTTTTGAACGATTAGTGGCTGTTCTTGAACGGTTTCGGATAATATTAACCGGAACATTGACTTTGTCCTGTTCAGATGTTCCTTCTTCTTCGTAATCAGGAGCCCGGCTTGAAGATATAGAATTTTCTTCTGGTGAAGCAGTCGTTGAACTTCTTAATTGGTCATCATTGATAGTGACTCTTGAAGGAATTCTTGATGTACTACTGGAAGGGAAATATTTGTAATCAAAATCTTCTGTTTTTGAATTTTCAACAACGTAATTACCGGGTACTAGAGTAACTTCATTGATGGTTTCAGCAGTTGGGGAAGTAGAGGTGGCTTCACTCGCAACAACATTATTAATTATATTTTTACCAAAAACTTCTTCAATATTTAATTTTGAGATAACAATTGGTGTTCTTTCGTTTATGGCGAGCTCAGTAGGTACTGGAATAGTTGGAGCAATCGTAGTTATTATGGAATCTTGTTCAACATATTTATGTCCAGAAACTTCTTTCGTATTTGTTTGTTTAGGAATAGAATTTTCAATGGGAATATAAATAGAATGTGCACTATTTACCGCTGTTGGTGTGTCCACTGTAGTAGTAGTTATATGTGTTACTGGTACTTCAGTAGAAGCTTGTTCGTAGCTATTCTTCTGTTCATTTTTGATGAATGAACCTGAGTTAGACAAAGTTGTTTTGTACTGAACCCTTCCTCTACTTGTAGAATCTCCAGGTCTTTGACGATTTCGTCCAGCAATCCGGAATGACTGTAAAAAACTATGAACATCAAGCGGTGTGGCTTGAGACGTGCTGGTTGCATTTCTAATGGAATCAAAACTGAATTCTGTTTGTGGATTCGTCTCTGGATGTTCCGTACTAATATCGTCTGCAGAGTTTGAAACAGTTTGCACTTCTATTGGAGGAGATTGACTGAACTCATCAACGTTACTATCTTCTGATACAGTAGGACTTTGAGTTGAAGTAGCTATAGAATACTTAATGTCCACATTATTCACAAAACCAGGAAAATAACTTGGAACAGTGTACCTAGTAAATGTATCGATATTAGGACTTGCAATTGAAGGTATTTCACTTGGTATTACTTGTGGTGCAATTGTGCCTATAGTATCTATTGGATTTGAATTGCTTATTGTTGGACTTGGAGTATTTACCACGTATTCTACTGGGTAATTGTCTGTAGAACTTACTTGCGTTGTAAGCTCTTCTACAACACTGGCTTCAGTATTTTCAACTGGATTTTGATCATTATCAGTAGGATTTGAAGTAGTGCCACCTCTTACTGAAAAACGTTGTCTGTACCTTGTATCAGGATTAGCTACAGATGTTTGTGTGGTTTTCCTTGGACTTGGAACACGACGTGATTGCCATGAATTTGTATTGCCGGTAGAACTAGAAGTACTTGGTCTTCTACCTGGAATACGTTGTGTGTATCTATTTCGAGTATATTGTGTAGAACTTGTAGTAGAAGGAAAATCAGTGCTGAAGGCAGGTTCTGTAGTAGAGGAAGTAGAAGTTGATGGTGTATTTCTATCAGCAGTACTATCTACATACTTTGAATCGAATGTGATTTCACTTGGAGTATTTGAGTAACTAATGGCACTATTGTCTGTCAATCTTGAAACAGATTGTCTTGAAGGTGGAGTTTGTTCTGTGTATCTAGTATCACCACCACTGACAGAACTTGAGTCACTTGTTCTAACATTTGTAGTATATGAAGTAAACCTGGAATCAGTTTTGTCAAGAGATGTTGAAGGAGATGACACTTTGGGGACCTCATATCTGTTTAGAGTACTGTCAAATATTGTTCTTGTATCAGAAATAGACGAAGTATAATCGCTATTAGTATTTGCTGCAGGATTTGAATTTGTTTTCCTATTGACTGCAGTACTTTCGGTATACCTACTTGAAAAATTGTTTGAAGTGCTTGAAGCAGGTTTTGGAGTTGTGGTGAATTGTGAATACCTGTTAACACTACTATCCACCAAACTTGTAAAACTTTGTCTTTGAACTGGGATATTTTGTGTGTATCTGCCAGGAGTATTGTCTACCGAGCTAGAAACAGTTGAATCTGTAATTCTACTTACTTGAGAAGTGTACCTAGAAGAACTATAATCTTCCGCAAGAGAAGAGCTGGGTCTTGAAGCGGATTGTGACTGTGTGTATGTAGTAGCAGTATTATCCACAGGGTTAATAATTTGTCTGTTTACAGGTGTACTTTGCCTATAATTGGAACCAAAATTTGTATTAAAATTTGAAATACTCGATCCAAAATTGGAGGTAGATTGTTGTGAAACTCTTCCAGTATTTGCTTGAGAGGTAAAAGTTGAAGCTGCATTAGTTTGAGATGAAGGCTGATATACTTGAGAATTGCTTCCAAAATTTGATTGAGGTCTTGGATTTATTATAGTGTTTTGTTGTTGGTAAACTGGATTTATATTGGGAGAACGGTTTGTGTTAAACGACGAAAAACTATCAGGTGTGTTAAGTGGATTGTAATTATTATTCCAAAGCCCAGATTGGTAATTAGTACCTGAATTACTTACATAATTTGAACCTGTATTTTGTGTTGTAACACTTCCCTGATATTGATTAAAATTTGATGAAGGGAAGGTACTAAAAGTATTTGAATTGAAATTCGTTGTTGGAAAATATCTACTGTCAGTTGGTGGGTTTGATATGGTCTGGCGAGAAAAAGGGTCATAATTTGTCACTTGTGTTTGAGAATTGTATTGGTTATTTGTGTTGGGATTGGGATTCCATATATTGCTTTGTTGAGAATTAGATGGACCCCAATATATATTGGTAGGTCTTGTATCGTACGGAAAACCTCCATAACCTTGAGCAGCTCTGATTGATCGAACATAATCAGCTCCTTCCTGTAAAGAGTGTTGTGGTAGTATGGAATCCTCTTGTAAGGTTTCTGAAGGCGACACCAAACTATCCTCGTTTGTGGCTTGCAAGTAGGAAACATTTATTAATAAGAGGATCAACGGAACCTGAAAAAAGAAAAAAACAAAGAAGTTTTAGATTAGTTAAATCGATTTCATACTTGGGTGTATTAAGTTTTGAACTAACAACATGTGTCATGTGAACTTTTCTGAAGAAACCCATTGCTAGAGGTTTAACTAGAGGTTATGTGTATCAGAAATGGAGAAATCTGTTCAGAAGAAGGATAAAGAAGTTTTCAGTTTAATGTCACAGATTTAGGTCTAGAAAATCGAAGTGAAGATTGTTTGGAAAATGTCGAGCTAGAAATGTTATGTTTCTTCATTAACAATTAAACTTTTCATGTAGTTGGTGACGTAATCCTGTGCCCCATATAAAACTCCTTAAAAATTTACATATAGATTCTATCTTGAAGATTTTCTTTCTGTAATTTTTGCACTTTTTTTTTTTTTTTTTTTACAATTCTTTGGATGTTTCTAAAGGGCATCAGTTCCCAACATGAATTACGCGACGGACCGTTTAGGAGTAGGACAAAAACTAGTAGTAAAGATGGAAAAGACCAAGTAATGCTTTGTTTACAGTGAAGACAAAGTATAATCATAAAAATTAGGTTAACAAATTTAGGGACTAATAAAGGAGCTTCGTACAACCAAAATTAAGACAACTCTGACTAATATTAGATACATTCCTACAAGTCTATACGAACTCCGCATGATAAGAGTGCTGTGATGGACTAAATATTTTTAGAACATTTATTTGGATTTCTTGCTTTTCCTTTAATTTTTGTTTAAATGTTTAATATTAAACGAAATGTTTATCATGCATCTTGTCTTGACCGAACTCAGCAATGGAGATAGACCTTAGTTTGCTTAGTACGCATGGAAAACATTTTCCGATACAGATCTTTGGTTCCTAATTTAACGGTCATCAAAGCTTAGGTTTGAACGTAGACAAATTTTCTCAAAAATGTTTCACTCATTGTTTCTAAAATGCAATTTCATTCCCAGTCGAAACAGAAGGTAACGCCTTCTCCGGGGCCAGGAGAAAAACAGAATTGTTAGAAGCGCCTGTTTATAGATGGGATACAGGAAGCTATTAATTGTGTTGATGTACGATCATTATTATATCTTTAGATGCGGTAGAAGAAGTGCAGTGTAGGAGAGATTATGGACGATAGATATGCAGATGGCTTTGATAGATGTGACGACGTGGGTTCACTCAATGCTATTTAGAAGATTTAAGGGGAATGTCCATGCATAATTAATATGAGATTAAAAGTTAATATGTTAAATGTTAGGTAAATACAAATGTGCTAAAAGAAATGAAGGATTATTTTCCTCCCGCAATATTAATGCTCAAATCTAAGTATGATCACAGACCTTGTCCTATTTTGAAATGCAATTAAATAGTCACAATAGTTTTATATGCAATGTGACTGCACGTTAGCGATATCTATTGATGTCTAAACATGACTATGAACTGTTAAGAATTGGCGTTACAGGCTGAGACTTGTTGGCAAGGAAGTTCATACTTGTTGGTATTAAACTTAAGTATAATTGTTAAGTAAAAATGTTTATCTCAATCTACTGTAAATACAAGTACAAATTCTTAAAGAAGATTAGTAAGAGGTACAAAGCAGTAGTGTCACTTCAGATTTTGTCACGTGGGGAGTTTTTGCTCTCCCCAAATTACTCCCCTGTTATAAAGGATAAGTACTGGCTTCACGTGTACGTGGGCCACATAAATTCTTGAGGTACAAAATCCGTGAGTTAGGCAAACCCAACTAACTCCTGCTCCAAGATTAATACTCCTGGAAGAGTAGCAAGAACAGCAGCATGAAGTTGTCTCCATCTGTTAAAAGAACAAATCGTAAAGAGTGTTTTTGTGCAGGAGTGAGACAAAACACTGGCTGATGAAATGACAAAAAGGAGTCTTTGGATACTTGTATTCACAGTACACAGAACAGTACCAGAAAAATAATATACGGACACTAGAGCCGCCAATGAGAAGATAACAGTCAGAGGACTTAAATAATCTTATAATTAACTCAAATGAGGGATTATATAAACAAGTTAACTTACTTCAAGTTACTATGCATATATTCATATCAAATAATATACGGATAGATTACGCGGTATTTGTAGTAGGTTATTTTTTTAAGTAAACACAAAGCCTTGCGCTGAGTTATGAAACTATTAACAGTAGTCCTACCTGCAAATCAATTAAAGTACGGAAGGGGGGGGGGGGAAGAATCCAGCCCCCAATGAAAATTTTGGGACTCTAACAGGGCCTGAGCTCCTAGGTTCAGGCGCCACTGATTGGTACGTAATACTACTACGAAAGAACAACTTCTTCCATTTCATTATTCCTTAAATGACTTTTGACAATGCTAAGTATTGGTATGCAGTGATTTATTAGTAAATATTAAAAATTCAAAATTCGATAATACCCAAACTAGTTTAACACATCCGTACTATGCGTATTTCCCCTTAGGTTGCAAATATAACAGGGTTCCTGATTTGTATAATTTTTGTGAAAATGTATACATTTTGACACAAGGAGAAAAGGAAAGAATATAGTGTCAATAAAGAACAATTTAAAAATTCACCAAATTAACTGATAATAACAAATATTGAACCATTAACAAAATTAATTCTGTAACTCATTTTCTCCATTCATATTTCTTCCTTTATTTTGAAAATTATATAATCACCAAATTTCTCCACTGGAGATTATCTTTCATTTAGCAGCATCCAACTGAAGTTCAGCTTTGTAAATGAAATATTGTAAAAAGTGTAAAGGTTGGGGGAGAATCGAACCCGGACTACAAGATTAGTAAAACCACAACCACTCATCTAAAGCGTTACTTATTCTTGCTCGCCTAAATAAAGAGCCTTCTCCGCTCGCTAAAACAGTAGCCATTTAATAGTCAAATTGATTGGTAAAACACAGGAATAAGTAGTTGAAGACTCTGTGGACATTTTATCATCGTAGTCACTAAATTATCAACATTACAGATTCTTGAAAAACAAATACCTTTATTTTGCATCAAATACGGCAAGCATGTTATACTCATAAACAAAGTAAAGACGAATCAATTACCGTCAGTTACATCTAAGAAGGTTGCAAAGCTAAGGAATATGGTCTTACTGACCCTTGCTGCTGAGTTTCTACACCTACTCCCTGCTGTAAAAATGTTGTAAAGGTTGCCCAATTTTTTTTATCTAAATTTATTTCTAGAAATCACAATTGAAAGAAACAAAGAAGGGTACAAGTGGTGGAATAAATATTAAACGGTTAGAATGTAATGACGTAATTACATAATTTAATAAAGGTAAAAAGTACTTTCAATTACACCAGAAGCTGAATCCGTTATATGAACTAGCTAACTCTTAATAGCATACAGTTTTTAAACTCGATAAGCTAATTTCGTTAAAATATAGTAAAGTTCTCGTTGTTTAAAGCTGGAAATAACTCCTTTCGAAATTATCTTTGTTGTTAGATGAATTTACTTTCTTAAGGGAAGATCGTTGACGTAATTAATCCTTATTACGAATAAAAGGGAAACGTCTCAGCCTGTAACGCCAATTCTTAATAGTTCATAGTCATGTTTAGACACCTATAGATATCGCTAACGTGCCGTCAACTTGCATATAAAACTATTATGATGATTTAATTGAAACTTAAAACCTGTATTGTTACAATTTAATCATTTGAAAATAGATAAAGATCGGTGATCATATTTAGATTTGAGCATTAATACTCGTATTTGTGAATTTCTACAGCAATATATTGTGAGGATGTAATATCAACTCATAATTGTATTCTCTCAATTTAAGTATTGAAACTGCATAATAATGATGAACTGTATGCTTTGGTGTTTATATTAAGATAAGGGCCGTAGCTATATTTAGATTTGAACATTAATTTTCGTGTAACCGCAAGATAGTGGACAGACTTACAAAGTTGAATGTAAACAATTGGAACGTACAGTTAAGCAATTTTAACCTATAGCGTACAGTAAGCCGAAGGCTTCGGGAGGGAGGAGCAACTAGTAATATAAAAACATCTTTTAGCCTTCCCCGCTGGTTTAATAGTTAGCACGGGCCGGTGGTAGGCGTGGTCCTGGGTTCTATTTCCGGAGGGAGAGGATTGAAATTTAAACGCGCTTCACTTGTTTGTATTCGAGTTTAAACTGTTGGTTCATGCCTCAAATGGTCCCGGTACTGAAAAGAAAATATTTCAGTTTAACGTCCCACGATTATGCCCATTATGCTAAGGGAGATGGATGATTAAGGCAAATGAATGATTGAATAATTGGCGGAATGAGAATGTGGGAGGAAACGGGAGTAGCCCGTGAAACCCCACGGACACGATGTTGTCCACCATAAGCTTAGTTGTTCGGGGATCGAACCAGGGACCCCATGCACCAGATGTAAGCGCTCTGCCACTGAGCCACCGTGCCCCTCTTCCGCTACTAAAAAGGAACACTAAAAACCAATAAAGAAACAAAATGCTATTAAGAAGTTTCATCAGTGCTACGCGCTCTGTCAAAACACTTAAACAATATCAGTTCTAACTTTTCGCTGAGGTACGATTCAGTAGATTCAACCGCTAAATGAGTAATTCGCTAATGGTGATAATTTTCAAGAATATATATTTTTTAATCTTTTGCAGATACATTGACATATTTACTTACTATTTACTAATAAATCTTCAGATAAAGCTATGAAGTTATTTACACTGTAAGAAATTAATAAAACACGAGAAGCTGTTTTAGAAGGAAGTATGTTAGGACTTTATAACAAGGCGCTAATTTCAATATTCACTTGATTTTGTACTTAAAACCGGTCTAAAGTATAATAATAATAATAATAATAATAATAATAATAATAATAATAATAATAATAATAATAATAATAATAATAATAATAATAATAATAATAATAATAATAATAAAATCATATCCATATGTTTATCAGAATTTCAGGCTTAGTCAATAAATGAATTCAACGTGGTCTCTATTCGAAGTTCTATTTAATCCAATCCGATAGAAATACAAAGAGGAACTTCGAGAACAGGTAAAAGGAAAATGTTACTTTGGTGAGACTGGAACTAACCTTTAAGAGTTCTTTACAATCTACAGATAAACGCCTTAGTAACTTTTTTGTTTAAGTTAACTGATTCACCGAATGTATCTCAGTATCTTGTCTCTATTTTCTACTCGGTTATACACGTTTTACAGTCTTTTCCAGTAACCTTGAACGACAGGAACACAAATGCAAAAACATCTAGAACAGTTAAAATTCCAAAGTTTCCTCCACCGGGAATCTAATCTGGAACCTCATATACCTACGGCATACGCGCTAGGTACTAGACCAGCGGAAAGAGCGAATGAAATGTATTTTGTAGTGTCTGAAGCTTAGGCCTATTTCATCCTGATGTAGCATATCTATTGCTTTTTTTATGCTTACCGTATTCGTTACTTTGAGGAATGATATATGTTATTGATATAGGTTCTTTTACGTATTCGTCAATAAATATTTCATAAATCATCAGAATTATTCATGACCTTCTATGGAAGTTCACTGGTGCATGCACAGTAATCAGACAGTGTAATTGAAAGGGGAGCTTAACAGAGATTATGTATTTCGCCGACATTATTTAATATCTATGTAAAAGACATAGCGAAAACGAGATTACATAATAAAGGTGGAATTTTGGTAGGAGATAGAATGATTAGGTTTATACGGTTTGGGGATGATATGGTTATTGCTGTAGAATCTAGAAAGAAAATTAATAAGATGTAGTGAATTTGAGAAAGGCAAAATGGGATGAAAATAAATGTTAGAAAGGCAAAATTCAGGTGATTGAAACGAAGCAATTAGTGTCAAATATAGAAGTAGTAGCGTGAAAAACAACAGGTGACTAGTATTCGATATTCAAAATTTTCATGAGGGGCTGGATTCTTCCTCCGAATGATCCATCCACACTTTAATTGATTTGGAGGTAGGATTGCTGTTTATATTTTCAAAACTCAGCGCAAGGCTTTGTGTTTACTTAAAAATTAACCTACTACATATACCGCATAATTTATCTGTATATTATTGATACGCATATATGTATAGTCATTTCAAGAAGTTAACTTGTTTATATAATCCCTTATTTGAGTTAATTATAAGATTATTTAAGTCCCCCGACTGTTATGTTCTCATCGGCGTCTCTGGTGTGTCCGTATATTATTTTTCTGATACTGTGCGGTGTACTGAGAGTACAAGTATCCAAAGACTTCCACTTGTATTTCGTCAGCCAGTGTTTCGCCTCACTCCTGCACAGCAAACTTTACGATTTGTTCTTTCAACATGTGGGGACAACTTCATGCTGCTGTTCTAGCCACTCTAACAGTCTTGATTAATCTTTTAGCAGACGTTAGTTGGGTTGCCTAACTCAAACATTTTGTACCTCAAGATTTTCTATGTGGCTTACTGTACACATTTGTATGGCGTGGTATTTTTCTCAATATTAATAATAGTATTTGATCTAGTTAGTAACTAAGATTGAGTTGAGTTGATTTTGAATTTAGCGTTCCTTTCGGCAGCGAGGGTATGTAAGACTTGGACCTAATGATTAACGTGGAATCCGAACTACTTTAGCTCCTGCCGGGAATCAAACCTGGGTCTCACATGTTAAATGCCCGTATGTTAACAACTTAGCTACGAAGGAGCTCTATTGAGTTGTTAGACTTTTAGTAGATAGATTAGAGAAAAGATGGGATTTATTCTTAGGAAGCTGAATTCATTGCTGAAAACTACTTGTTGATATGTATTACATCTTTTATTCTAATTATAGTGTCAAACGTTAAGAAGAAAAGTGGCTGATTTCTATCACTTCCGGTTTGAATGGAAGATTAGGAGAAAACATAGTACCTCTTCTTACTGTTAGAACGCTACATTGATTCAAAAAAAAATTTTTTTTTTTTTTGCTATGCCTTATCGTTTGTGCTGTATATAGATCAGAATTAAAACAAGAAGTTTTAGCGGATTTCTGTTATTACTGGTTTTTGTAAATAGTTGAGAACGCAGGTAAAATGTATACTCTTGAGACTCTTAATTAATTAAAGGAAGCCCTTCTCACTACCTATTATTGTTTTTGTTTTATAGTGATCAACATTAAAATCGGGAATGGTTGATTTCTACCACTTCCCGTTATATTAATTTCATCTACACTTATATTGTTCTTCATTTACGTGACCATCTGTTACCTTTTGCATAATGGATGCAATTTTGCAACGGTAGATAAGTTTATTTTCTTTTATTTACAATTTCCAACTTTCTTTCATTTCAGAATAGAATATTCGTAGAGTAGCAAGAATCCAAGCGGTGAATTCAAGAAAAGTGGAGTATGAAATATTAAATTGTAAACTGTTTGGCGCCTGATTTTAAGAAAAATAGAAAGGTAAAGAGACAGTTTAAGGGCAGTTTTATATTGATTTATTATCTGTCTGTATTTATTAATTTTTAAAACCAAATATCATTTTTCTAAACGCGAAATGAAAATGTCTTTGTTTCCTTCAGTTACTAATAATTAATGACAGTAAAAAATTATTAAAGACAAGTTGGAATGAGAAAGTGGCAGAACACGAGAGAACACCAAGAGGAACCTTCAAAGGCTAGTTGTCTTTCACAAACTCATGTGGTCCTAAATGAAACAAGACACAGGTCATACGAGAGGTAATCGCTCTACTAATGAAATTCTGTGAATTTCTTTGTATTTGCATAATGAACTGTAGAATATATACTGTGAACTAATAATAATAATAACATCTTTAAAGATACTGTCCAAGGTGACTACCTAGCAATTTTTGTGACTGACTACGAATCGTAAAAGTGAATTCCCTCGTGATTATATGGTTAACGTACGTGCCTTCAGCGAGGAAGATCCAGGTTCGATTTCCGAAACAGCTCATGTGGTTCCGGTCCCACGTTGAACTGTAGACCTATGTTTCATATAGCTTCGGTGCTGAACGGGACGTTAAATTCCAACTCAGCCACACAAAGAATTGTAAACATCACACAATAATATCCGTGGTGTTATAGATACTAACAATCTTGCTTCGAAGTCCTTATAAAATACAGTATTAAATACAGTCCGTATTAAATAGGCAACTCACATTTTAGTATTTGGAAGAAGCTTACGGGGACTTACGAATAGAATGAACTAATAAGGACATTTCTGTTTGTATACCAAAATTTAGTTTAATAATGACTCTTTTCATAATAATATTTCTTAAAATTTGAAGATGGCCCCGACAGTTCTCTGACCCGCTCTCATGCTAATGACAGGTCATGTCCTTAAATGAGGGTTAGCTAGAAGGTGATTCAGTTCCTTTGACTACTTTCAACTCCCTGAAATTTTCAGTTCTTTGTATCGATAAACCGTTGGTGCATGGTCAAAGGGGGAAAAGTTAAAAAAAAAAAAAAACTTTTCAGAAGGGCTAAAAAAAATAATAATAACATAAGTTATTAAAACTGACCAAATGCTATAAAATATGGCTTAAGGCACATTAATAATGACACCAAGGGCTTCATTCCGTAACGGTTCGTATAAACACAACACAAATCCTCCATTTTAGTTTGCGATAATAGGAATAGTAATTATAACGATTTTTGCAAATAACACTCCAGAATTTTTACGAAAGCTGGTACAGAATAAGGAGCCTAGACATATGTACCCATAATACCAAACTAAAAATGTGATTACAAACTAAAAGGTCAAAAAGTGACTTAAAACCCTTACATCATGTACTAAAGAAATATACATTCTAACAATAAGCATTTAAGATTTGAAGGTCATGAACTCAACTTAACATCTACTAATAATTATCTCGTACCCTCTACATTAGTGTACACACATATTCTATTGGTCTTCCACGGGTTCTGTTGAAAGCTTCGTTTTAATAGTTCTTGAGACAATCTGTTACATGAGTATCCTAAATGTCCTTTTTCTGTTATGGTTTGAGTCAATGGCAGTCAACTGAATTTCTTCAGACCGGTGAATTAGTATTTTGATTGGAAGATTGTTTCCAGATTAATTATAAAATCTTAGGCTGATTCAAAAGTTTGTGTACCTTTTAATTAATGCTATTATTGTGTTATTTTGCATCTGTGTGGCTAGAGATCTCAACTTTGATATGTGTATTAAATTATTCGGTCACTGAGAAAGATTTTTTAATTTTTTTTTTTCTGAATTTCCAAATATTAATTAAAAATTTGTTATAATTATAGGTCAAGTAGTGTTGGGATATATGAATTGTGTAGGATTTTGAAATTTTATTGGAATTTGAATTAATATTAATAAAAATTAGATACCCGGATTATTTCTGATGTTCTTGTTTTGAAAATATTTACGTGATTCTTGAGAAATTTGAATTACTATTTGTAAATTAAAGCCCGGATTCATATAGTTTTTGAATTGACGAGATTATTGTATTTTTGAATAGTTTTTGCCTTTTTGAAATTTTTTGGTCGGTGTATACACGGTCGATTAGTAATTGCTTTTCATCTTTACATATTTTAGCTTTATTGATCAATTATTGGAATACAGAAGTTTATTAGAATAGATGTTTTTCGTAAAAAAAGAAAAGAATCTAAATTAATTAGATTAGAAAATTTGAAATTTTGAATGAAAGTTTAGAGCCCGGATTCTTATGTTAAATTTCTATTGAACCGAATTCTAATATTTTGAATTTTGTCTACTTCGATTTGTTTTAACGGTGAATATATAGTCAACTAACGATTTACTTCATATTCACTACCATTTGTTTGTAATAAAATTGTTATATAAAAATCTGAATTTTGTGTTTTTCATTGTATTTGTTGTTAAATACTTTTGCATATCCGAATATTAGAAGATAGATATCTGTTGAAGAGAACTCGGCCGAGACCTGTGCTTCCCTCAATACTTCGTCTGCCATTAGTTTTCCTCGAACGAATCCGGAGGAATCATTTGATTTGGTTAATTTTGGTTTGGTTAGATTGCTTCGGAATCTTTTGCGGAAACAGGTGGGTAGGGGCGTTACATTCTACTCGTATAATGAGAAATTGAAGAATATGGACATAGACATTTTCATCAATATAACTAGTTCAGTTTATGATTATTCAGATGAAATAACTGTCTCCATGCCAATTCACAAAGTCATAGTGCTTCGTATCGGACGAATATTAATTAATTTGTTCAAGTGATTACAAATATATTTTATAGCTCTTGTATATGAGATATCCCTAATCCAAATTTTCAATATTTTTCTTTACTCAAGCTTTTAATTTCCAGTTTTCAACACTTCTTTTATGGTACAAGCATAAACAAATAGCAGCGTGACGTGTACACCACGTAAAGAAATTTGCTTTGTATGTCATGATGTTTTCTCAGTTATTAATAAAACCGGAAGTGTTAGTAGTTTTATTTTTAGTAGAAAAATTAGCGCTGACATTAAATATATTCTTAGGACGCTTAATTGATTGCAGAAAACGACTTCTGAAAAACGATTCTACCTATTACCGCTTTTCTGCTATCTACTCTATAGTTATCCATGTAAAAAACCGGAAGTGGTTGATTTCTGTTACTTACTATTCGAATCTTGAATAAATATTGAGAATAGTACACGGAAGCCATAATCGTGGATATTATGACATGTGATAGCTTAAGATGCGATCCAAACTAGATGAACTCCCACTCGAAATTGAACTCGGGTCTTCCGTTTCGAAGGCACGTACACGAAGGACTTAGTGCTAAATCCGGCGCTGGGTATGGTCCGGTTTCGTCGTGCAGGTAAAAGTAGTGATTCTGTACTTGTTGAAGCGAGCAACCTTTTCTTTCAATAATTTCAACCCTAAGCTATAGGAGTAAGTCTCTAATCTACGACGAAACACTCACAATGTTCTCAAAAATTCTGACACGTGAGCTGAAATCTATAAAGAATAACGTAGTGGTATTACTCCCCTGCCCCGATTGTTTAGAGTTCCAGGATAACTTATATAAAACTCTAAAACTCCGCACACATCTAAAAAATATGCTTCACGACATTTTTTGTAATATATATATATATATATATATATATATATATATATATATATATATATATATATATATATATATATATATATACTATGTAACCTAAAGTATCCGGAAACCCCAAAAACATACGTTGTCCATATTAGGTGCATTGTGCTGCCACCTACTGCCAGGTACTCATTATCAGCGACCTCAGTAGGGATTAGACGTCATGAGAAAGCAGAATGGGGCGCTCCGCGGAACTCACAGACTTCGAACGTGGTCAGGTAATTGGGTGTCACTTGTGTCAGAAGTCTGTACGCGAGATTTTCACACTCCTAAACATTCCTAGATTCACTGTGTCTGATGTGATAGTGAAGTGGAAACGTGAAGGGACACGTACAGCACAAAAGCGTACAGGCCGACCTCCGTCTGTTGACTGACAGAGACCGCCGACAGTTGAAGAGGGTTGTAAAGTGTAATAGGCAGACATCTATCCACACCATCACACAGGAATTCCAAACTGCATCAGGATCCACTCCAAGTACTATGCCAGTTAGGCGCGAGGTGAGAAAACTTGGATTTCATGGTCGATCGGCTGCCACACATCACGTAGGTAAATGCCAAACGGCGCCTTGCTTGGTGTAAGGCGCGTAAACATTGGACGATTGAACAGTGGAAAAACGTTGTGTGGAGTGACGAATCACGGTACACAATGTGGCGATCCGATGGCAGGGTGTGGGTATGGCGAATGCCCGGTGAACGTTATCTGGCAGCGTGTTAGTGCCAACAATAAAATTCGGAGGTGGTGGTGTTATAGTGTGGTCGTGTTTTTTTTGGAGGGGGCTTGTACCCCTTGTTTTCCGTAGCACTCTCACAGCGCAGGCCTACATTGATGTTTTAAGCACTTCATGCTTCCCACTGTCGAAGAGCAATTCGGGGATGGCGATTGCATCTTTCAACACGATCGATTACCTGTTCATACTGCACGGCCTGTGGCGGAGTGGTTACACGACCATAACATCCCTGTAATGGACTGGCCTGCACAGAATCCTGACTTAAATCCTATAGAACACCTTTGGGATGTTTTGGAACGCCGACTTCGTGCCAGGCCTCACCGACCTACATCGATACCTCTCCTTAGTTCAGCATTCCGTGAAGAATGGGCTGCCATTCCCCAAGAAACCTTCCAGCACCTGATTGAAAGTATGCCTGCGAGACAGGAAGCTATCATCAAGGCTAAGGATGGGCCAACACCATATTGAATTCCAGCAGTACCGGTGGAGGGCGCCACGAACTTGTAAGTAATTTTCAACCAGGTGTCCGGACACGTTTGATCACATAGTGTATATATATATTTGACTTTGCAGGAATGATACGTCCATTTTCTTTGAGCTACGCAGTGATATCCTCTGAACAGTGTTTTAGAAAGATCAGTGAAGGATAAATGGTGTATTTAACCCTATGCTGATTTTTTTAAAAAAACGGCATCTTTATAAAGTTTGTTCCATTCTGACACACTATGATATGTGACAAATTCACAACATTCTAAAGAAGTTAGACTTCATAGTAAGTTGATTTATGTATATTTCAAACAGAATTCGACAAAAAGTGACAATGTCCTTTCAGAGAATGTAGATAATAACTTTAGTTGGGATGATAGATAAGTAGAAGACCTGCTATTCTGCGAGTCTGACAAGGATTTGTGGGCTGAAACTAATCGAGTTTGAGCAGCTTAAGATATTTGGAATTTTATATATATCGAGGATAAGAGATGGGGTAGATGTGGATAGAAGTGTTTATTTTGTGTGCTTGGTTTTTGGATTTATTTACCAGTATTTTACATCTGTTTATTATTTCATTTTTCAACTAGTAATTAAATCCAATTCTCTGTGTAGAAACACTCAAGAACAAAGTGAATAGTGACAAATGTTGAAATAATAACCAAAATTATATAATCCAACTAACAATTGATAATAATCTTAATTCATATTTAGTATGAAATTAATTAACTCACTATTTATGAAGTACTAGCAATAGAATTCGTGCCAATATGTAAATCTATAATAATAATTTAATAATGTGCTAATTCAATTTCAAGATTGTTTTCTTCGACTATACAAAGCAAATGTTGACGGACTATATTACTGTATATATCATCAATAGGCTATATAATGAAAAATGTAACAATTACAGTTTATAACAATTTTAACTTAAGAACAGTTAAAAGAATTATAATCATCACATATTATAATTTCACAAAACTATTATTATATGTATAAAACTATTTATAAACTGAAGACGATTATATATTTGCAGCTCATAAGGACAACATATCGGCTGTATTTACTCTTTATCACCATGGCCCAGAGCCGTAGCTAGAGATTTTGGCGCCCGGGACGAAGTAGAATTGGGCGCCCCCTACACTTACCATACATACTTACTATACTTACCATGTTTGAATATAAGAGAAGCAGTTTTGTTGTTATGCTATGCTGGATTTTATCAAGCTGCTTGAACAGACCATCACAACATTCAAAAATGATCATTATGTGTTCTTTTACACATAAGAACTGCTTTCAAGATTTTTTTTGGACTAAAACTTCACAAAACTACCTTTGGTTGTATACAAATGCACTTAAAGGACATTTATGTAAATTTACAGCTATTTACAACGTTTCATACTATCGATATGAGATGGAATTTCAATACATTAGAAACTATATACTTTTAAAATGTTCGAAATAGGTAACATCATTAATTTCTAGTATCAATTGTAAATTTTTGTAATTTAATTCTGTATATGACCACATAAATAACATTTTAATCTCGATTCGTTTAATACCAGTAATTAAACGGGTTGAATTTCTTAATGATAGACTTTCTTCTGTTACTCTTAAGGGTTGGCGGTGTGGTATTGTTTTAAATGTATATGCCCCAACAGAAGATAAGGATGACGATATAAAAGAGTTTTTACGAAGTAGTAGAAAGGGTATTTGTCCAACTCCCGCGATACCATATGAAAATTCTATTAGGGGATTTCAATGCGAAAGGGAAAGAAAGTCTGCATAACGCAAGTAAAGACAACAGAGTTAGAATCGTGACCTTCGCAACATCGAAAAACCTTATCACGAAGAGTACAGATGTTTATTAATACACGTGGACCTCGCCAGATGGAAGAAAACAATCAAATTGATCACGTTTTGGTAGGTCATTCAGAGGATCTACCTGTGACACTGATCACTATCTGGTAGCAGCGATAATAGGAGATAGATTATCGGTATATAAACGAAATATTCAACATCTAAAAACGCAGAGGTTCAGTTTAAAGAAGAGGATAACCAGGCTAGAGGGGAATACCAAATTGAACAGTCGAATAGATTCTCGGTTTTAGAAGGTTTTGAGAGCACTAGTGTTGAAAATACTCAGGTTCAAATTAGGGATAGCATTAAAATTTCAGCAAGAGAAAAATGGGACACGCGGAAATACGTAGGAACAAACCATGCATGGTTCGGCCAGGAATGCATTAAACTAGCAGAGAAGGGAAACCAGGCAAAACTACGTTGGGTACGAAATTCGAACTACCCAAAATTTCGTTGATATCAGATGGGAAACTTTCAAAATATAGAGCAAAGAAGGACGATTTCTGAGGCTAAACTTAATGAACTTGAAGATAATAGTAAAAAATCGAGACATGTATAAGGCATCATCGAATTTAAGGAAGGCATCAACATAGCGAATATAATTTAAAGAGATATCACGGAACAATTGTCACTAATACAGATGGCATCTTGAATGGATGGAAAGATTTCTTTGATGATTTTTAACACGCAGCCAAAAATCAATGTTCGTGGGGAAAGGGAAATGCACACAGCACGACCATGGCTATAAAGAAATTAAAGAGACACAAATCTCCTGGTATAGAGGAAATTCCAGTTGAGTTAATTTTAGCTGGAGGGGAAAAGTTTGGGACAAGATACACAAACTCATTCTGCTTATCTGGAACAAGGAGGAATTACCGCAAGAGTGGAAAGTATGAATCATTGTTTCAATTCACAAGAAAGGCGACAAAGCAGACTGTAATAATTTATCGATGCATTTCTCTTATGTGAACATCTTATAAAATCCTCTCAAACATTCTATTGGTAACATTGATCCCATACCCAGATGAAATTATTGGAGATTATCAGTGTGGATTTAAAAGAAATCAATCAACTATCGATTAGATATCTATCATTTCTCAAGTACTCGAAAAGAAATGGGAATACCATACCCCGGTACATCAGTTGTTTATTGATTTTAGAAACGCTTACGAATTTTTTTAGGACTGTACAACATTTTTGTAAAGTTTGGAATTTCAAAAGGCTAGTTAGATATGCTTAAATGAATTCCAAAGTAAAGTTCCTGTAGGAAAATTTTTGTCCACGAGCTTCCATGTCAAGAATGCCCTGAGACAAGGAGATGCGTTATCGACATTATTATTCAACTTTATTCTGGAGTATGCTATAAGGAAAATCATAGATAGCAACAAGAGTTTACAGCTAAATGGTATTTACCCAGATTATGGCGTATCCTGATTATGTAAATCTGATAGGATATGATAATAGAATAGTAGAAAGAAGTACAGAGGCCTTATTAAACGCTTTCAGGTTTAGAAGTAAATAAAAAAATGCATGGAAGTTAGCTGGGAACGTAATACTGCAAATTATGGATTCGTCAAAGTATCAAATAATATACTACTTTCGATAAAGTGGACACATTCAAGTATCTAGAATCAAAATCATATCCACGAAGAAGTTAAATGTCGAATGAAAGCAGGGAATTTGTGTTATTATTCAGTTCAAAATCTTTCGTCGTCGCAAATTCTGTCGAGGAATTTGAAGCTGAAAATATATAAAGCGATAATCATGCCTGTTGTTCTGTATGTTTACGAAACATGGTCACTTACTTAAAGGAAGAATGCAGACTGAAAGTATTTGAGAATAAAATCCTAAGACGAATATTCTGACCCAAAAGAACGGGAATGGGCAATGGCGAAAACTTCATAACGAGGAATTGCATAATTTATATCGTTTACGAAACATTATTTGGGTAATCAAATCTAGGAGCTCGGAAAGGGGGGGACTCAGGTCATGTAGCGAGAATGGAAGAAAGTAGGAACGCTGTCAAAGTTTTGACTGGAAAATCAATAGGGAAACGTCCATTAGGAAGGCTTAGGCCCAGATGGGAGGACACTATTAAGATGGATCTCGCGAAAATAGTAATAAAAAGTAGAAACTGGATCCAGTTGGGTACAGATAGAAGTCATTATAGAGCCTTTATGAACACGATATTGAACTTCCAGGGTCTATAGGTCATAGAGTTAGTTAGTTAGTTCTTTTACTGTAAAAAATGTGTGAAGTACCTAGGTATAACCGAAATTCAGAAGAGGCCTTCTTTGTGAATTTCGATAGAGGTGAAGAATACCTTTAATGTTTGTATTTAAAATCCAAAATTGGTTTGGCTAATACATATGTTTGAAATCATAGTAATTACTTAATTTCTTAATGAATGAAAGTTTGAAATTAAGATTACTTAACATACACATACCTATATATATGTATGTAGATAGATAAAAACAAAACACAACTAGATACGTAGGCACAGAAAAATTATTCTAGCAATACAAGTAGTTGATGGAGAAAGGATCCCAATAAATTCCTTCAAATTGAAAGCATTTTAAATGTTAATGGAATAAAGAAAAATCACTCGTAATTATCAGTCTTTGAAGAAGACAAAATTCGTTGGGTTAAGTGCTGACCCCTTAAGTCCCTCTTCTACAAGTTCGATCATGTTATTATTTGTTGTTTACGTTCATTTTTAATATTCCCGCGCAAACATGAGCTTGCGTGTGTCTCTTCACTACTCTCTCACTTTCATACCTTCATTCCCACCATCGTGATTAATCCCATTGGGTAGAGAAGCGTGAATAATTAAGTTAACTCACCACCATCATAACACCTAACATGTATTTCAAACTTTGACCGTTTCCGATTTAGAAACCGCTTCAGTGTACACTATAAGTCATTATTCAGCACTTGTATATCAATCACATTGTCATTAACAAATCAAAGTAATAAGTAAAAACTTGTTGTGACACCTATTGAAAAGTGTGAATTGCGAGCGAAGCAAGCAAGAAAATTTTAAACTAATTTATTTCTTTGCAAACGGACAACAATATTGATTTAATAGGGCGCCAATACTTATACGGGGCACCGCGTCACTTGATTTTTCTAACACTGTTTCTTTCTTCTTGCTCGTTTCGCGCCACAGCGAATAAGTAAAAAAATGTTGTGACTCTTATTGAAACGTGTGAATTGAGAGCGGAGCGAGCAAGAAATTTTTAACTTTATTTCTTTGCAAACTGACAATATTGATTTAATAGGGCGCCAATGCTCATACGGGGAGCCACGTCGTTTGCACTTTTCTAACACTTTTTCATTCTTCTGGCTCGTTCGGCGCTCTCTTGCTATCAGCGGCCGGGGCAACCACCCCGCTCGCCTCCCTAGCTACGACTCTGCCAGGACCAGCTCTAGACAATTTGCCGCGCCGTGCAGCAGAATCATTTGCCGTCCCCTTTCTCCAGGACTGTTGGGAAAAGAGCTGGTTTCACTGGAATTGTAAACTGATATATTGAGATTGAAGTTCGATATTGAATTCTATAAAAAGGATTACCATCTTTCCTCTGCAGGCAAGGGCGCCGATTTCTCTGTAAATTTGGGGGGCCCATTCAGATGCAGAACGTATATATGAGAATTTTAAAACAAATTGCATTCAAATTATGCCAAATATTGTAAATTTACAAACACAGTAAGAGGGCTCACATGAGCTTTGGGGGGGGGGGGGAAGGGCTCGCCCTCAGGGATGGACGCCCTTGTCTGCAGGTGTGTTTGCTTTGTTAAAAATCTTAAAAGTCACGATTTTAAGTATGTTACCCCATCATTAACAACGAAGTGGAAAAGAGCATTCGCACGAAGAAAGGCCTGGCACTACAAATAGGCCCTATAATCTCGTTGTGTCTGCTTTCTCTTTCTTTAAATAATTATCTATTATGTTAATGAAAGATAAAGCAAACACACCTGTAGAGGAAAGATTTTAATGCTTTTTATAGAATTCACTATGAACTTCAATCTAAATATATCAGTTTTCAATTCCAGTACAACAAGCTTTTTTAATCTTTATTTCTTGATTTATCTTCTACATTTGTTAAGAAACTTAAAACAAACAAACAAACTGCTTTCCACCTTCAATGATAAGGCAAGAACGCAAATATACGAAGGTATTTCCAAAAGTTTCCAATCGGGCACCAATATTTTGCTTCACTGATAATAATTCATACAGTGCCATCTATGAAAGAGATAATGTATCAGTTTCAACAGTCTAGTAGTGTCAGCTCATTAGAAAAGTCCTTTGAATTTGTTACTGAGCGTTGAGTTCGCACTACATGATAATGCTTTCAGTTCACACAGTTGTTATTGACAAGACTGGAGTGAAAAAAAAAAAAATGATTCCGAGGAGATATAGCACTCACCCTTCAACTCAACCTGAGCACTGCAGACATGGCAACGTCATCTGTAAACTGAGTCATTGTCATGCAATATGTGAGCTCAATGCACATCGACTGATTGAAATGGCTGCATCTAATGAAATGACACAGCTACACTATGGACTTGATACGTGTCTTATTACGCAAGGTGCTCAACTGGAACACTTGTAATAATTTCAAGATAATTTTTGCAATTTACATTTCTTAGCTCACATCACACAATGACATGTTTATTAGATTTGACAGATTAAGTGTTTGAAATCGGATCGATACATTTTGACTTGTATATATATACACTATGGCGCTAAATTCGTTGTACAAAAGCCGAGGAGTGATTCCTGAGAGTAAAGCAAACAAAAAAATTCCAATAAACATAGGGCGAAAAAAACATCGTTTACGTGTTATAGGCTGCCGAAAACATGAAAAATTGAATTTTAAAGGTTCATAGCTCCAAAACTATGGGACCTACCGTGGTTGGGTCAAGACTTCACTTAGGAACTAGTATGTGCCCTATCCAAAAATGCGTGTTTCATAATCCTGAGGTGCTTCCACAACAATTTTCATAGAGTGAGTTTGACTACGGGCCTATGGTACCGGTATATAGTACTCTCCAACTCCCTCCTTAAAAATTGTTGCGTGAGTACCTTAGGATTCTAAAATATGTATTTTTGGATAGAGCACATACTAGTTCCTAAGTGAAGTCTTGACCTGATTACAGTAGGTCCCATAGTTTTGGAGCTATGAACATTTAAAAACCATTTTTTCATGTTTTCGGCAGCCTATAACACGTAAACGATGCGGTTTTCGCCCTATGTTTATTGGAACATTTTTGTTTATTTTACTCTCAGCAATCACTCTGCTTTTGTTCAATGAATTTAGCGCCATACTACATATATATATTGTTATGGCTATGTTCAAATAGATGTTCAGATTTACTGATGGGATGATATTTTTTTTTTCAATTAATATTGAAATGTTTGTACCACTTCCGATTTTAGTAATAAAATTAGAGTTGAGATGGAATATATTCTTACTGCTTACAAAAACTATTTTCGCTATTTATTCCGCCTTTACTATATAGCGAAGAACGTTAAAACCGTAAGGGATCGATATCGTCAACTTTCGGTTTGAATAGAGGGATAGAGAGAAGATACTACATAGTAGATATTTATATAATGTTAAATTGATTTTAAAAAAAATATATATATTCTCGCAGGCTCTTATCATTCTTGCTCTATGGAGACCAATATTGAAACCTGAAGTTGTAGTTAATTCCTATAATGGCTTTTAGTTAGGTTTCGATCATCATCATCATCATAAGTATTCTGCTATTATTGGCAGGCCGCATGCAGTAACTACACAGAGAAAAATTCGTTCTCCGAACAGCGGTATATTGAACAAATATACGGTATCCTCTTGCTTGCTATAGAAATCAGTACGGAGCATACGTTATCCGTATGCTACATAGGCACTGCCTTTAGGTGTTACATCATGCCGTTGCAGGATGTCTGACATCTAACAGTTTTGCGTATATCACATACATATACTTGTTAACTTCGTCAGCTATATGTTATATACGTCCATTTGTATGTGAAATCCTGACCGCCTACATTTTTTCATACGGCAAGTACGTATAGATGGAATACGTCTGCTGTACGTTAAGTCCAAAAACTACAGTCCAAAAGTCCAAAATCTTTTTAAGTACGCCACCTACAGTTTTTTTCTCAGTGTGAGAAGCTTTTATGCTCCACAGTCTTTCGCTAACTTCTTCGCGTTCATGTACAATTTTTCTGTTTTCATATCGTTCATTAATTATAGTCTCCTCCGCCCCTCCCTCTCTTTCCTGCCACCATGTCCTCTAGCACGTTACTCATGATACAGGTCTGCACGGATCTGAATTTTTATCCCGGGCCCAGCCCGACCTGTGAATTTATAATGTAAGGCACGACCCGAGTCCGAAATAGGTCCTAACATTTAGGACCGAGCCCGCCCGAGCTCGTGTGATAATCAAATGAGTCCGACATAAGCCCGAATTACAGAAACTTAATAATTAACGCAAAATTGTATTTTTATTTACAGCAATTAGAGGTTTAATTTTGCAGTTGTACTTTAAAAGTTCTCCAGAAAGAATGGTGCAATATATATAATTGTACATTATTTACAAAGTTAGGCCCGAGAAATATGGTTGTATATTTAAAAATTTATCGTCCGAGCCCGAAGTGATATGTGCTTTGTAGGCCCTAGTTCGACCCGCAGGCCGGGTCGGGCTTAAGCCTGCCGGCTCGGCCCGAGCCCGTGCAGACTACCTCGTGATACTGTTCTTTCTTAGCCAATGTCCCAACCAGTTTCACTTCCTCCTCTTTATAATATTTAAAATTGTTCTTTTCCTCCACCACCATTTCTAACACCTTCTCAATTTGTTTTCCGCTCAACCCAGCTAATCCTTTTCATTCTCTTCCACACCCACATTTCGAAAGCTTTCAGTCGTTTTTCATCCTTTTTTGCGTAAGATCCATACAGCACAATACTCCACAGAAAACATTTTATGAGTCTTTTTCTCAACTCTTTATCAAATGTCTCTCAAAATAGATTTTTCTTCCTCCTAAAGGTCTCTTTTGCCATCCCTATCGTTACTTTTATTTCATGTTCGCACTTGAGATTAAATAAATTTCTGGGACACAACCGATTGCAGGACGCTTCTTCTCGCTATCTATTAACGTTTTGCTGTATTTTAATTAACATTAAAACTCAATGGGTTGAAGTCTACTGCCTCCTGTAGATGGGTCATCTCCACCAACGAACTCAATTTCTAACTTTTGACCCTCCATATTGTGCCCAGAAATGATGGTGGGTAACTCTTGAGATTTTTGTCTTCCGGACGGACCCTCGGACAGAGTAAATATTTTGGTAAAGCCAAAACTTCTTATGAATTTATATACAGATGAATCCCTTAATAGGGGATACCGGAAATGAAAATTTCGGAGGAGATTCAGACACTCAATACCAATACTCATATCACCAATAACAACCTTGAACCAAAGTACTAGAATTGAAACTTATGAACAAATATAAGGACTCACCTTTAAATTCATTATCGCAATGAGTAATAACATTTGAGGACTAGAATACGTTGCTCAACACCACATTATAATATAATGAAAAGAAGCTTTTGTTTTACATCGGTTTTATAAGGTATTTAAAAGGTTAATGATACCACATAAATTTACAAATCGACATATCTATCATTTCCTTTCCTTTGACAAACCTTGCAGCAGGTAATTTGTTTGCATATTAATTGTCATTCTTTGGTTGCAAGTGAACATAATAACAATAAAGTCATGGTCAACTTCTGTCAAATATTTTAAATAAAATGAAAATTCCTTAATAATTAGAAGTATAGAATGTAAAGAATGGATCAAAGGAGTAGAGTGAATTATTTTTTCAGAGTACATAAGCATATACCGAAGATGATTATAGTTATGGAATTCCATTGATTTATTGTGAGTGTCCTTCGTCAATGTAAGGGAATAAATAAATTCTGGTCAAACATGTGTTATCAAGGATATGCTATGAATAAGGATGTGCAATTAATGGAAGAATATTTATATTTTAAATATTTTTGCATTTCCTATTTGGGAACTGGAGTTAAAGAATAGCTAAGAACAATAACCATACTAGTATAAACTTTAAGGACAGTCGAATAGAATTTAAAAAGAAAGAACATTAACCACATAATTTTAAGATACTATGTTATGCTTGAGTACCATGGCATTACGAGTCCACGTGTGGCATAAGCACCATCCAAATAACGAATGACATTTTCTGCTTAAAATATAAAAGATGCAGAAATAACTTTTAGTGAAGTGGAACGCATTACAAAATATTTAAATTACAGTAGAGTACCATAATCTCGACCTAATGTGGACTGACAGGCAGTGACGTAACTAGAGCGGACAAACGGGGCTTGTGCACCGAGCACCAAATTGGACGGGCGCAAAATTGGGCAAATGTTTGGGGGAGCGTTTCGATTTGGTTGGTCAAGGGGGAAGGTGCTAAAGCGAATTCTTGCCCCGGGTGACAACTAGTGTATTAGCGTCGCTGCTGAGAGGACGTCGAGTTATCTAAAATGTAGAATTTTATTGAATAAGGAATGAATTACTCACAGCTAAAAATATTTTACTTCATATAATTCTAATGAAAGTTCTAGCACAATACAGATCACCAGGGCATTTTTTAAGAAATCGCTACTGGGTATCCAGGCACAAAAAGGTCCTTGTCACACACAGCAAAATTCAAAAGCAGAGATTTTTTAAAAGTGTATTTTGTATAATGTACACTTTTGAAACAATTACATTTAAAAATGACGTTTTTGTCAGACTTCTGCTAACCGTTTCGTTTCCGATTCAACACTGCCATCAATACAGGAGCGGACATTTCTTTTTTTACATTCTGGCTCAGATCCGCCTTCAGGTCGGTAGTACTTAAAGATAAAACTGTACTGTGCTATCATAATTTGATATTTTCCATAATTTATTTATTTATTTATTTTTATGTCCATATTTTAAAGTTGTACATAGACAGGACAAAAAAAAAAAAAAAAAAAAAAACGCGACTGATGCAGATGGAGAGGATACAAAACAAACAGTGCAAAACACAAACTACTGAACACGGAAATAACAATACGTGAACTTGACTAAACATTTCCCTAACGAAATAATTTTATGTTTATACCTCGGTGCATATTTTAAGACATTTTCACTAGGCGACATTGGAACTTTTGCATCATGATATGAGATATTTAATTAAAGGTCTTCGTAAGACCCGTTAACATTTTGTATCAAACATTCAAGTCGCATTACCTAGAAGGAACATGTAACCAGTGAATGCCACACTTACTACCACACTTTCTGTAATATATTTTGTAAAATATGCATCAGAAGACACGGAAAATATGGTGGATTTAAGCATCGTCAACGTTATGCTATCTAACCGGGATCCACTTAACGAAGTTTTAAGTAACTCTATCAAATCTTAGTGTAAAGATAACCGACGATATAAAGTACCAAAAGTAACCACCATGGTCCAAAACAAATGCTGAAAAAGAAGTAGTGATTAAAACAATATTTCGCACATAAATTCAAATATTTTATTTACCAAATGAAAATTTCGAAATTACATATAATACAACGAACAAAAACGTGTTGTAAGCTAAAGATAAGTACATGAGGACTTACACTCATAAGCAATTGAATTAAATATATTTTACTTCTAGTATACGGAATACATAAATGGCAGTTGGAATTTTAAAAATATTTTTGTTATAATTTAATTATTAGTTTTAACTGTGCTACTGCAATCCTAAACTATTTTCCTAATTCTTTTTCTCTTTTTTTTTTGTGTGTATTATAGGTCAATGGTTAATCTGCAGAAATTCCTCCTTAAGCTGTTTATAGATATTATACAGTTGTTACGACGTCCCTGACTTCATGTGTTAAGTATTTAATATATCATGGAAAAACAGAAATTTCCAACTTGTGCCTGAATCTGAACTTGGATCCAACCAACCAGTGGTGACATCAACCCTAAATTGGTCTTTGTGTATCATATGTCAGAATCCTGATGTGAGTGATTTGTGTTGCCCAGCAAATAATCGTAACCCAAAGAACAAAAATTCTGGATACATATCTTTGGCTAGAAATTTAGAACAATTCAAAGAAATTGGGGAGTTACCCACAAATATTAGCTTGGAGAGATTTGATGAAGTACACGGTGGAGTGAAAAAAACATTCTTGGAGAGAAAAGCTAAGTGGCATAAATCCTGTGTACTGAATTTCAATTCAACAAAATTGGAAAGAGCTAAAAAGAGGAAACGAAGTAGTGAGGGTAGTGAACACTTGAGCTCCTGCCAACGGGAGAGACTGAGAAGATCATCATGCTCTTCAAGTCCATCTATAGATTTGTGTTTTTTCTGGTTCGCGAAGTGATCCACTATTCAACGTTACAACTTTCCAAGTTGACGAAAAAGTCCGTGAGTGTGCAATTCTACAACAGGGCCAAAAGTTGCCTTCAAAACTGTCCGCAGGCGATATGATTTCACAAGAGGCCAAATATCATGCTAAGTGTCTGACGAGATTATATAATAAATATAGAACAGTGACTGAAAAAATAACAAATAGCTCAGTTCAGTTATGCGAGAGTGTTACTTTTGCAGAATTGATAGACTAAATAGGATTCATCAATAAAACTTCCTCAGAGTCTCGCCCAGTTTTCAAAATGTCGATATTAACTAAAATATACGCTTCCCGGGTCTCTCAAATGTTAGGAACTTCTCTAAGTGAACTTGTAAATGAAAATACTTCACGCTTACATCAAACGATTCTTTTACATTTCCCTCATCTTACGACACAGAAGTCTGGACGCGAGTACCTTCTTGTTTATGATAAAGATGTAGGCGATGCTGTGCGTGATGCATGTCAGCCTAACTCAGACGCTAATGCTATTGCTCTTATGAGAGTATCAAAAATAATCCGACAGGAGATGGCCGATCACCAGTGTGCATTCCAAGGAGAATTCACTGCAGATTGACATACAGCGTCAGTATCCCGAGGATTACTTGCTCTTGTCAATATGATACTTTTATGTTCTTGTATGGAAGAAAACAGAAATGACATCGTTGACTGTATCTCAACTTCTTATGTACGGTATGCTAACTCGTAAGTCTGGTGGTTCAGGAAATTGCCATAGTTTAGAGCATGAGCCACCACTTCCAATATACTTAGGAACGATGATACATGCAAAGACCCGAAAGAAAGAACTGGTGACAGCTCTTCATGGCCTGAGTCTCTCAATATCTTACACCAGAGTTCTAGAGATTTCTTCATTACTCGGTGCAAGAGCAGTTAAACAGTATGAGGAAGAGAATATTGTTTGTCCAATTAACCTGAGAAAGCAACTGTTTACAGTAGCTGCTTACGACAACATTGACCATAACCCTACAAGTTCAACTTCAGAGAGTTCTTTTCACGGGACAAGTATATCGATATTTCAACAAGTTACGCCAGAAGCCACGGAATTCCGAGAAGCCTGCAACTCCCGTTTTTACAAACCGATCATAAAGTGCGTAATATTTCCGAACTTCCAGATGATTTTTGTGTTGTGCTACTGGCGTTCCTCAAAACAAGCAAAGCAGAACTGCCAACATGTTCATCAACAACGGCGGCTGCTATATTGAATGGAGAAGTACATCTGGAAAAAGAGCAAGAGCTGGAGTGGTTGTGATTACAGCGAGTTTCAAATCAGGCAACAGAATCCAATGAGGATCTCGGGGTGCTTTTCATGCTAATCTCCCTTCTACGCCAAAAAGTTCTTACCATCTGTATGCAGTATTATCCAATTATTTCGTTAAGATTTTTCATCAGTGGCCATGGTGAAGCATGGCATGGACATTGTTAAACACATAACAGAACATCTGAATGGAGATCAAACTCCAGTCATTGCAATGGATCAGACTCTTTTTGCACAAGCAAAGCTTATACAATGGAACTGTCCAGAAGAATATGGAGAAGGAAATATTGTCGTAATGTTCGGAGCATTTCACATAGAGCAAGCTTTCCTACGAGTAATTGGACAGTGGATGAAGGGCAGTGGCATTGGATGTGTGCTCATAGGCACTGGTCTCTACTCTTCTTCTTCAGTGGATGCCTTTCTGAAAGTTGCATGTTGTTAAAGCGAGAAGACTTCATCAAATCATAGCAGCTACATTGTTTCAATTAATTCACGAGGCCCACGAAGAATATGGAAAGAACCTCGATATTCGACACTGGTGCAGCACTACATGCAAAGAAAGTCCTATGTTCCAGTACTGGGAAAAATGCCTGCAACTTGAAATTCTGCTACTTCTGTTTGTACGATCCATTTGGCAGGGTAACTACCAACTGTATCGTGAGCGTCTCAAAGAAATGCTTCCGTGTTTTTTTGTCCTAGATCATCACCACTATGCAAGATGGATACCCATTCACTTAAAAGACTTGGTCGAAGCAGAAACTAAACTTCCGCGTGTACATGAAGCATTCATGTATGGAAAATTCGTCGTCCAGAAAAGAAACCGTTTATTTTCTGCTATCAGCATAAACCAAGAACACGAGCAACATAATGCACTTGTAAAAGAAGATAGAGGAGCAGTGGGACTCACAGAAAATCCAGCAGCTTTACGAAGATGGATGATTAGTGGTCCAGAAGTACAGCGCCTTCTTCAAGACTTTGATAAATCAAGTAGTGAAGTACTTTTTGAGGGACAGAATCGACAACACCATGAAGAATATCCGGCATTCCAGGCGAAGTTCAGAGGAAAAGTACTGGCTGTGTAAAATAGTTTTAAGGAATTCGGTAATCCGTTCTTAGATTGTGGTAAAGATTTGATTGTCATTGATAGTAAAGTTATTGTTGACTATATGCAATCACAACCGCAGAAGACGAAGGAATGCGTCTTTATAAAGCTTTTGTTGAAAACCGATTGACGCACAAATCAGAAACGATTTTTCAACCACTTACGAAAAATCGTCTTTGTCTTTTCACCACACCCATTGATTCTAATTCAAAGAATCAGAAGATTATAAAAGTGCTAAAAACAGATGTGCAGTTGTTCTCACGCCTCTTCCTTGTTAGCCAAACGCGAAACATGGATCTTCTAGAATTCTTCAAATATGAAAACCAGCCATTCTCTCCATCTCTTTCCACTAATGGAGGAATTTACCAAGGAAACAAATCAGAAATTGTTCCACTTCTGAAAAAGGTACTAAACACCGAGGAATATAGATCTCCTGAGAATTCAAACACTATTTTATATGATGTCTCTGTTCTTCCCAATACAATCAGACCACGTGCATCAAAAACCTTTGAAGACTATTATCACGCTGATTTCCAGCCCTTTCTTTTGCGGGACATTGATAATTTGAAACCTCAACGGATCGACCTGATATGGAATAGGTATATTTCACCAAGTCTAAAATCTTTTGCTCGGGAAAAACGTGGTGCTGGACACGGAGAAAAGTTCAACCAAATGATCCAATTCCAAATAAATGTTAAGATTTTCTAAGGAATACCGAAAATAAGGAGGAGCTCTTTCAACTTCTCGCCACCCTTGTATCAAAGCATATCACGGCAGTGCAAGTAGTGTTTACTGTGCGTGATTCTGTCGTTGGAAACATTAATGCACAATCACCTGTAATTGGAGAAAATTTCCAATTCCATGAGGAAGCGGATAGCAGAATAATTCTACAGCTGAAAGATGTTATGAAAGCTGGATTCCAAAATGTAGTGCTTCGCACTGTTGACAGTGATGTTGTTGTTCTTGCAGTTGCTTATTATTTCCGTTTAGCGGCGCTTGGTTTGGAACAGCTCTGGATCTTATTTGGAGTAGGACATAACAGAAGATTTATTCCAGTACACGACATTGTCAAATCGATTGGTAGAGAGAAGTCTGAGGCACTTCCTGGATTCCATGCCTACAGTGGGTGCGATACTGTTTCAATGTTCAACGGGAAAAGAAAGACATCCGAATGGAAAGTATGAAATCAGAACAATGAAGTAACCTCGACTTTTCGACACACTTTCTGCTCCCCAAACATCACTTGCTGATGACGTGCTAACAAGTTTCGAGCGTTTCGTAATTCTTCTTTACGATCCAACAAGCTCAGAAATCAATGTTGATGTGGTAAGAAAAACACTCTTCACTAGAAAGAATTGCCGATTCAAAATCTACCGCCAACTAACGCAGCACATAAACAGCATGTTTTAAGAGCAGCTTTCCAAGGAGGACAAATGTGGGGACAACCTATGAACTGAAATCCTCAAATACCTTCTCCTAGTGAATGGGGGTGGTGTCTAAATTATCATTCGTGGATACCAATGTGGTCTCATTTACCGGATGTGTGGAGTGCCTCCAAGCAATTCCAGAAGTGCAGTTGTAAATATGAATGCATATGAAATATGAATGCGTGAAATCAGGACAGCATTGCACAATTATGTGCACGAACTACCAAGACAACTACGGAACAGTTTGTTTTTATTTTACGTTTTCAAAAGTTTTAATAATCGTTTTTGTTTTACTTTTCAAAATATTCAATACTTTTATTTTCTCTTTCCTTGTGATGTTAAATATAGTTTATAAGCTGTTATAAGAGGAAACTGATATTATAAGAGACATTGTTTATCATTTACTTTTTCTTTCAAACCATAATCACTTGCACTGTGCTGACTTTTGAGATAGAAATGAATAATGTTCGAAAATAAAACTAGAGTTTATTTCGTATTATACGAGCTCGATTTTTTGGTAGGGAATCCAGACATTCAAACTGCACCTGGTCTATCATTATCAACAAGTGAAATAAAAATATGAATTCAATACGTGATGTCAATTTGGGTTACAGATTACACATTAAATTCATACCTTTTGGTTGATGCCTCCCCACCCTAATTGTGTTGTATATTCACACCGCATCTTCGCCGTCATCAAGGCAAACAGGTAAATAACAGTTTCTAAGCTACTAGTCAAATATTCTAATTCAATTAGTTTTGAGTGTATGTCTTCATGTCCTCATTCTAGCCTCTTTGTAACGTGAAAAATGACATCCTTGACCAGAAAAACATTAAGTTGATACCAAGTACTCTCAGGAATGATATGTATTCAACAGGCGAAATGAAAATCCTAATATGTGACGCCATTTTGAATTAGAGCCACCATCTTGAATTCACATCACTTTCGGTGATGGCTCCACTTCTTAAACAAATCTAGTTTTTTTTTTCGTGAGTCTCCTCAACTATAACCTAACCTAAACTAACCTAATGTGAACAGAAACTATCGAAATTGTAACATATTTTTAAAAAATAGCTGGACCCCTCTGCTAAACATTATCCAAAAATAAAGGTTTGGGGTGGATCTGGACCTGGTGAATACCCGTGCGTCTATCCTTTTAACATCGATACAAATGGCAATATCTTGTAATTCTTGCCATATGACTGAATTTTAGCTTCGTAGGTACAGAGATAATTCATAGATAGCAGCAAAACACTATTCTAAACACTATACGAAAAATCCAAAAATAGCAATACAAAGACGGTTTTCTTTTAACTAAATTCATTTTGTATTAAATAACTAATTCAAATACTTTTCTGTTTTGTTGCAGTAATATAGAATTGTGTTAAATTGAATGTGGATATTTGTCTTCTTGTGATACTATTATGACTCCGGTGGTATTAATATCACAGTTAATCTGCAACAACCGGTCCAATCAAAATGGCGTAGGCTGTAATTTTTTGGAGAAGCAAAAATGGGTGATTTATGCCCTTGCTTCAAGAAGGAAGTGTATCAACAGTTTATTAATTTGTTTGTAATGATGAAAGGCCGTTATGACATTCTGTAAACAAATAATTGATATCACAAACCTAAACATTTGAAATTACATTTCATCTATGTGCTAATGATATCTTGCTACAAAAACAATCTGGATTTTCTTTTGAGAAAATAGGAAGCAGATTAAAGTTTAAGTATTGTCTACGCGGAGTAGAAAACTCCGGTTGAATAGTACACCCAACCACAAAAGTCCCCCCCCCCCTAAGTACTCAAATTCCGTCACTTGGGGTCCAGATCATTTGCAGTTGTGAGAACGCCTAGACAGATGCAACCCAACTTACACGTAACTTTTCTCGGCAATGACAAAAGTTGGTAGTACTGAGTGAAGTCTGTATGCAAGTACAATTTTGAGTAGATGACGCACGAAACATTTCTCCATTCTGAGATCAATCTCTATGGTTCAGAGCGTGTTGTCCAATGAACATCACATGTTAATCTCAATATGGCTGTGTATGTAATGTATTATTTCATTATATACTGTAATTCAAAGAAATAATAACACTGATCACACATGAATCAGAAAATGCTTGGAAGTAGCTGAAAATATCAAATCTAGAACAACTGCTGGAAATAAGTTTGTAAATCACTATCCCCAAGGACAGACCTTCTCCAATTCTCCTTATTCCAACATCTTTTTCTTTCTAGGGTAGAGAAGATCTTGCTTATCACACTGAGTATGCATTGAAATTGAAATTGAAACTGGAGCACTTGAAAAGTTTCAGCCTGACAGGGATTGGAATCCGGGTATACCGAATAGAAGTTGAATGCACTAACCACTCAACTACCGCGCCACCTAACCTTACACAAAAACTAATACCTAGTTAAAATCGTTTCATGGAAAAATTTAAACAAGATACTCAAATATAACAAAAACAAACAAATATAAACAAAATATAAATAAGAATATTTAACTTATTTATACGCGTATAAGCAACTTGTGTGAGCGTCTTAATGACTTACTCGAGATTTCCTTGTTTAACTCAAAAACAAGTTACATAGACGCCCCTCAATGAGAAAAATATCACGAAAAGTTCTTTAAGTTGAGGCTACGTCATCGGCAGCGCAGTAACTTGTTGGGAGCAACTGCCCCCACGCAGAGAAGCTCCCCGCCTTTCGAGGAGGCCCATTTTGAGCCAAATGTTTTCACTCCATATACGATAGAAACATGAAATTAGAAATGAAGCATCAAATAGGGTCGCTACGTTACATAAACAAAACAGCACACAGAAGGTAATTAGAACAAAAATGAGTCGTGTACCCATTTCAGTAATATTTATTCGTATGGATTTGAGATTTATTAATATTGTCCCCTTAATAATTTTGTCATGTGTGGAATGGGCCCAGGGAGTAACTAACGGAACCGCAGACCTTGCCGTGCAGGTGGGGGGCACAGGCTCCAGGGGTCCGTAAACATTAAGAGAAAATTTTAAAGAGGGTGCCCAATAATTAGAAAAACAACTTTTTCTAGGGGACCCAAATAAGCTTATTAATGCTTCCCGCCAGAAAAGAATCTAAGTTACGACGCTGGTCATCGGTTGCAGAGATTGTCCCGGTTTACATTACATTCCTTCTTTACCATAACTTCCAATTTCCAAAGAAGAAAAGACGACAGAAATTATTTTCACATTCTTTGAATTGTATCAACACGTGTAGAAATAGACAGTTCTATGTTTATGTTCCATAATTACTAATTTATTTTCTTATATTTATATGAGGAATTTGTGGCAAATTGAGCCGGTGGCACTAGCCGAGTGAGCTCGGGCGTTCAGCTTCTGATCATGAGGCGCAATCCACTAGGGGTTCGAATACCTCTGAAGAGCAAGGTCGGAATTCTAACTGACTCTAGTATTTCTGTGTTCGTGTTTCTGTAGTGTTTGAAATACGTCGAACGGACATGAGGTGCCAGTGGCGAACAATACTCCGGTTGGGGCGTTTGTTTTTTAAAAAAACTGTGAAAGCAGGAAACTCCCATTGCAACTACTTCGGTACTTGGTAATTAGTAATTTTTCTGAATGAGAAGATAATGTTTATGTAATTGGTATTGTAATTATGTTATTCCCTTATTATTATTATTATTATTATTATTATTATTACCACTGGAAAGAAAGAGTAACATAGTCGAAGGTGTTCATAGGAACAGAAAAGATATACAGTATGTCAGATGTTTCTTAGGTTTACATATGAATGCAATAATATTATTACGTTTGTAGATTTACAGATAGAATTATCATTTTATGACAAAAGGAAATGAAATATAAAGATTTGTTAGCTCACAACAGTAATGCATATTGTTTCGCTATTCTTCTAAGTAGAGAGGTGAGGTGACATCTTAAATAGGATCATTCTTGTGATTAGCGATCCCTATTGTAAGTTCGATCACTATTTGCAATTCGTGCACAGCTTGGAACAATTCCTTGGAACTCATTTTTGGCCCATACTACAGCAGTAAGGACGTGTTTAGCCCTTATGTGTTCATCAAGTCTTGTCCAAACACATTACTTGCCACACAGTTACGAACGAAGGTTGATACGGATGAAGTAATTTTATGTTGTTGGCATTTCACCTGTAAAGGAAGTCGTCTAAACTCTTAGACCCAGAGAAATTGAATATTTTTCATGTTAGTATACATCAGAAGTATCAGTTTTGTAGATAATAAAAATTTCCTGAATTGCCACTGTCTGAAACGAACTCGCGTCCCAACCATTATGAAACTAACGCTTCAGCCACTACTCTAAGACATCACTGTTCTAGTAGAAGGAAAAAATAAAGCTGCAGTGAATTCAGTAATTACACACTTTTACGATTCCAGTGTAATAATGCTGAAAATTTCTGATTTCAGTCATGATAAATAGTAAAGTATTATGCAGAAAGAATAGTCCAGATAAGTCAACTTTAAATTGACAACTCATATGTACGGAGGCGCTGCCGTGTGCTCTCGCGTTGGGCCTTGACTTTTCACAGCACGGCATTGGACAAATACTTATATTGATTGGAATCAGGTGTTTCAGGGCACTGGATTATTTTTTTAAAAAGTTAACTAATTTAACGAACCTTCCTCAGTACGTTGTTTCCTATTTTGATGCGTTTTACTCACTTTTACAGTTTTCCACTAACTCTTTAAGAACAGGGACAAAATACAGAAAAATGGAGGACAACAAAAATCACAAACGCTATTCGCACGTTCTTCCCTTGCCTGAAGTAAAACAATAAAATATTATGAACATGCAATTTTTGGTCTTCCATTTTTTGTGTTGTCAAATCCGAAGTTGGAGTGGGTCAGCTTGAACTAGTTTTCTGAATGGGTCAGTGGGTTATGTGACCCACTGCGACCTACCACCCACTGTGAACCACTACTCACTATCACGCACTCTGGCCCACCGACCTCTTTGCTCACTGCATTGTAAACAGCATGTTCTGACGCGACAGAACGCCAAGGAACAACAAAATTACTGCCCCAAAGTATGTTAAATCGCCTAAATGTGTGATTTGTTTTCATTAAGGTGAGTCTAAAAAACACAAAAATAGTACCAAAACAGTAAACGCATGATGCTCAAACCACCAACCGTATGTTTACTGGGCTGGTGTTCTTCCGACTTCACCGCGGAGACAATGAAGGAAACATCGCTTGTAAAGGGATAAATCGTTGAGATCTTTTTAATTTGGTCAATCAGAGTGCTCCTTTAACCCTGTATATGATACGATAACTGTTTGGGATAAGAAAAAATTTCACCATGTAATTTTATAACAAAATGACGCGTGTTTATTTACTATATTTCATAGTTCTCCCATACTCACTTTCTAATGATTGACGACAGTTGCCATCTAAATTCATACAATTATCGCACACAAGATTTTTCACTTCATGATGTTGAGTATGAAGTTATTCTTGACCCCCGGAACTCACTTTAGGAACAAGTCGTCAGGAAAAAATAATATGTAATAATAACCGAATGCACATGACTGGCGATAGTTCGTGTTGGACACTTCGCGATTCTCCGCGACGAATTGAAGGAGCGCGGACCAAAACGAAGTCCTCGCTGCTACGCGGTGGTAACTTCAAAACTCCGACGCGAGATATCTGCTTCGACTCTACGAAATCCTGCCGGCAGTGGGACACTAGCGGCAATCCTTCGACTCGTCTCTAAATTGACGATCGACGTTTACCTGCAAGTGGGTCACAGGGTGTTGGCGACGTTTACGGCATGGGGTAGGTCCATGTTTCATATAGCCTCGGTGCTGAAAGGGACGTCAAACTCAAATTCAACTCAACTAAAAAAAAATACAGTGCTTGGTATCATATATTTATATATGCTTACCATGCGCTTTATAATAAATAACGCTTGTTTATTATAGGAGCGCTTAGAGCACAGGCAATCAATCCATAAAGTTGTGAGAAAAATAGACATTTCTGAAAAGTATCGATAATTCAACAAGGAAATAATTAGATCATGGTAATTTAATTGAAATTCATCGTAATTTTACCCATGACAAACACTTTACCATAATATATCGTAAAGGTAAGATCCATTGTTATTATAACATAGCGGTGCCTGAGAGATTGACCGTAGAAATTCAAACTCCGATTAGTTAGAATTTGACAACCTGGTTTTATTACAAGTATAAACTCTTTAGTCGGTAGAAAAGAGGCCGTGGATCATGCGTCAGAGTTGATTACGATGTGTTTTCGTGCACCAGTGGTTCATGGTGGGTGGTGGGTCGGAATGGGTCATGGTGGGTAGTGGGTGAGAGTTGGCTAAGGAGGGTTGTGGATCATGGGTCAGAGTGGATCACGGTGGGTCAGAGGGACGTGGGTCAAGTTTTTATTGAGCCACGCCATCTCTGTTCAAATCTGTAAAACCAAACCAAAGTAAGAGCAATATTAGTACACAAAACGCTCAACATCTGAGCTATTCATGGCATAACTATTGCATTATCCGAATAACTCTAGTATATCCACAAACCATCATTTGTCATATTTTACCGAAATACGTCATGACTTTGACAACCTGATACTTTAAATGTTGTTAAGTTCATTGATCTCATCACTTACTCACTTATTCTCATATGATCATCACAACCTTAAGGGTACTTCTCGTAGATATAGAAAAGTGAAATGTAGTATCCAGGCTTGCTGCAGCGTGCAAGTAAACCAATGAAAAGCAACAGGATAATATTTTTCTCCCCCAAGCCCCCTAAAGTGGAGTCTTTTGATTATTCAACAAAAAGACTTGAAATCCAATGAGAAAATTCATAAAATATAAAATATGTAGCCAAGTCTTATTGCAATATTGTTATTATTATTATTATTATTATTATTATTAATAATAATAATAATAATAATAATAATAATAATAATAATAATAATAATAATAATAATAATAATAATAATAAAGGAATAACAGAATTACAAAATCAATTACGTAAAGAATACCTTCCAACCAAGAAAAAATGCATGGCCGTTTCAAAAGAATATATATTATTTCTGGTGCCCCCCCAGAGAAGCTCCCCGCCATTCGAGGGGTTACCATTTAAAAACAAAATTGTCTTACTCCATATACGATACGAAAATGAAATTATAATTGAAGCATCAAACAGGTTCACTACATTACATAAACAGAACAGCACACTAAAGGTAAATAAAACAATAATGAGTCGTGGGCCCATGTCAATAAAAAAAAATTCTACTATTAGGGGCACCAGAAATAATATATATTGATATATTATTGTCAGATTTGTCAATATTGTCCCCTTAATTAATTTGTCGTGTATGGAACGGGTCCAGAGGCGTAACTAACGACCCCGCAGACCTTGATGTGCGGGAGGGCCCACAGGCTCCGGGGGCCTATAAAGAGTAAGAGAAGGGTGGAAAAAGGGGCCCAAGAATTAGGGAAACGACTTTTTCTATGGGGCGCAAAATACGCATATTAATGGTTGCCTCCTTCCCAGAAAAAATCTAACGTTACGTCGCTGCCACAACGGGATTGGAACCCGTGTCTCTGCAATACGAGTTTTATAATTTGCCAGTCTACCACAAATTCCTCATACAAAGATGAAACAATAAACTAGCAGTTACGGAAGATAAAAATAGAGCTTTCTTTTTCTAGTCCAAAATTATTGTGGTATGTCTATAAATATGTTGTTGTAGCAATATAATTTGATAACGAATTCGTCCGGTATTTCTTGTTAGTATGTTTATAATCGACAAAGACTTGTATGTTGCAAATTCATGTCAAAAGAGCAGTAATTAAGAACAATAAAACAAAAATAAAACTTTCTTGTCCCTTTAGCGACATTTTGTTTTACTAACTCTAATTTTCGTATTTATAATTGTATTCCTGTGAAATTTGCCACAAATATACATTCCCGATTATACACATAGTATTAGCATTAAAAGTATCCTGCAAAATCATTATCTAATTATATTCTTATAAGAAGACAGTTATACATATGAGACAATCATTTTGGACATGAGTGTACACCCGCCAGTCAAGGTCACTGCTCTTTCGACCACTGGGCCACCCTGTCTGACCTCAGTCGTTGTTTTACCGCCAATTCAGTAACGAAATAAGTACGTAATATTATTTCCCGGGTAATTCGAATCCCCCGAAATCCGAACAGGCTTCAGCCCCAATTAGTTCGGATTTGAGGGGTTGTACTGTATCGTTAATTATCTGCAGGCTATAATTCTTAGGAATACAATCTTATTTCCCCCGTAAAAATACTTTCATATTATCGTATATAAAATCACAAATTATCAGTTTTATATAATGCAATAAAAGTTTTGTTTGCTAAATATTCTAATCAGAACGAAAAACAGTTTTAGTAAAACTGATATGTTTGATATTAGTTTAATTCTTGTTTCAGCACCCTTAATCTCCAGATCTGACAACATTAGACTTTTGATGAGTTTGCACTGTTGCAGTATCACTGACTGTGTTGCTGTCTCAGTTAATGCTTAGGGCTAATAGTTAATGCTTAGGGCTAATAGTTAATGCTTAGGGTTAATACTTAGGGCTAATAGTTAATGCTTAGGGATAGTAGTTAATGCTTAGGGTTAATGCTTAGGGCTAATAGTTAATGCTTAGGGATAATAGTTGTACGGAACTGTGTAACGTAAAAATCGCAAATTTAATTGTGTTACTGTATTGTCCATGTTACCATAACGAGTAAATAGATTTACAATAAAAACTTCAAAAATTCTTGACTCCCAGATAATAAATTTAGCAAATGAATTAAAGAACTGAGAAATATCAGTGAAAAATCGTACTGTAAACGTTATAAACTGTATTTAAGAATCCATAACACTGACTTTAGCAAACACGTTTTCTTGTGAATCAGAATCCTATTATATACTACCACTATCCATTCAGTTCATTTACACAGTAGTTCTACTGCTCTTGATGTAGCGATGAGTTTGTCCTAACACTCCACAGCCAAGAAACCGAAACTACGGTCGCCTTCTTACCATTGCCAAACCAGGCATCTGACGTATTTCAAACTCTAGGCATTTCTATTAAATCAATATATATAGTGCTCTGTGGCCCGTGGGCGCCATTTTTAGAACACCGAATAGAGTTTTCTCGACAAGACACATCAAAAGTCGCTAAAAAAAAGTCGTTAGTCGCTTTTGTAAAACTTTTGCCGCTATGTGCCTCTGGAAATTCATTAGACGCGTCTTGTCGCTAAAATTGGCAACATTGATCTGGAGCCAAATTGAGATATTAGTAGAGCTCGGACTTAGGATATTTCTGCAATATGCTCATGCAAAGTGTAAATAGCAGGGTTAATCCATGACTTATTATTATTATTATTATTATTATTATTATTATTATTATCATTATTATTATTATTATTATTATTATTATTATTATTATTACTATTATTATTATTATTATTATTATTATTATTATTATTATTATTATTATTATTAAATGACGAAATCAACCAATTATACATTCAAACCCTTAAACACACTGAGAAAAAAATGTATGTGGTGTACGTAAAATCGTGAGTTACATTTGTAAATCCTGTAGTTTTTGGACTTAACGTACAGCAAACATATAACTGAAAACGCATGTTCCGTACTTTCCGTATGAAACAATATAGGCAATCAGGATCACACATACAAATGTACGCAGTGTGCGAATTAGATAATCTATATTGGGGGGGGGGGGATAAAATCAAGCCAACAGGGCGTAAAGTTTATTCTGTAGGCAACAGACCTAACATTTCTGAATGTTTCTAAATGTTGTACTCACCCTTGTGCCCGCAGCTCTTTAAGGTTTCTTTACTTAATAATTCGGCCCGAGCGATAGCCATGATCACAAGCATATGTCAATTTCTCCACTCATATTGAAATCTTCCATATTGCGTTATTACACATAGCCTATCAGAAATCTAACCTACTTCAGTATTACGAAAACCACTAAAATTATCAGTTAATGTGGACTTAACATTTTTTTTTTAAATCTACGTATTCACGTATCATACGAGAAATGAATTGTTTCTGGTCCCAATTTCTGACATGAAAGTGAAATCGAAGGCCAAATATTTAAAAACTCTGAATTCAAACTTTGAGCTTGCGCTACTCCTCGCTAATGCTGCGCTTACCACGTTTTTTTCAAATATCGACTCCGTGACGGAGCTCAGGAAGTCAACACTTACAATTACTTTACTGTTACGTTACAATTGAGTTGATTCACTATGTGCTACGTTATCAAATGAAGTATAAACATTATATTGAAGTTTTCCAGACAATATTATTGGCATGGACAGCAAACTGTAGGCCTACAGCTAAAAGAAATATTGTGGCAGAGCCTATATTTTCATGTAGCAGAGCCTGTAATTCAATGATTAATTTTATGTATATGTTGAAATATCAGCTTTATTAAAGATTTTAATTTTTGTTTGGTGAAGGAGAAAAACAATGAAATAATTTATGTCAATCTAAATATTCTTACTAATGCAATTCTCACGAAATTTGTACGATTGTATTGTCAGCTTTTAATATCATTAAAGCACATTGTTCATTGTCTGGGAATTCAGAACTGAATTCAGAAAATGTGTTAGTGAGAGCAATCTACAGAATTCACTAAGTTGCAATTGTGCAATTATTGTGAACAAGAAAACACATTCACGGGTATTTAGAAATTGTCTAGAATCATGAGTTCAGAGCATTCCAAGTATTGCAGTTGTTGTTCGCGACACAAGGAAGCGACCTTGTTTTCCGAAGAAAGAAGGGCACACGTGCCTGACGTCAGTTGACACAGTCAAATTCCTCGGGACAAGATTTGAACAAAAACAGAGGACGAGAGGTCTCGAGGCTGAGAACGACGTAGGAGACCCAGAGAGCCAGACTGAGAAGTTGGAGAAGTTGAGACTGGAGTCTCAAATTGTTTAAGTTAGCGAACTAACGTTGGTGTTAGTTATCGAGTACATTGGACGCAGAGCTTAACCAGACCATCATCACCAATGACTGCAGTGTCTTAACCAGCGAGACACAATCCCGAAAAGATATCAACTTGGCGATATCTACTACACAGAGACTAGCCCAGGAGAGGACCACCGAGGACCACCAACTGAAGTTAAAACCCAAGGTATGTGTAATCTTATTAACAGTGATCAATCGCTGAATGCTTGGTATGCGTTGCTCTTCTGGCAAAAATTCTAGATACCCGAATTTGAACATCACATAATTACACTGCAACACAAGTTATGAGAAATATAAAAATCAAACATTAAATCGATATCTGTGTTGTCATTTCTTGGTAATTTCCTATAAACACATGGTTGAAACATTAACCTCTCGCATAGTAATTATAAACGTTCCCCCTCATTCTAGATGGTGAGTGGAAGGTGATCTTCTCAGTTCAACATTTTTCATCCCCGTTTTAAAGACACGAACTGAGGAGGTTGTCATGGTGGACATGCTGTGAGGCTTATGCCTTTGTAACGATCCCAGTGCAGTATCATGGTGCAGATGCGTTGGGTTAGACCTCAGTAGGTTAAGCATACTAAGAAATATAAATAAATCCCACTCGCCCGCCCTTACCGATGTTATGGTGAAGTACACTGTAGATTTTAATAGAATACAACGTAGTGTTATAGTAATTTTAAGCCCCTCGATACAACTTAAAAAGAAATTTTGGAAGTTCACTTAAGCATGTTTAGTAGTCACGAGTTCGATTCTCTGCTGAGTGACGTAGCGTATAATTATGTGTTGTAGTTATGTTATACCAAGTCATGGTAGTTCATAGCGTTCACGGAACGAAATTAATTTTATTGTGGTGTGGTTTACAAGATTTCTAGTTACTATCTAATACACTCATGTTGTTAATTTAGACGTATAAATACAACAATAACGTAGTATAATAATTGTAAATTAATTTAATGAATGAGTAAAGCGAGTACGCAATGTGAATCATTGACTGCTGTGGCAAGAGAGTGGCTTGTGCGATTATCTCCGAACGTTGCCGATCAGAGCCGACGGTACACGAAAGCACACAGAGAGAGAGGATTTGGATTCCATCCTTCGCGACGACTGAAGATCGAGCGCAAGCAGCGGAATAAGATTAAGACATTAAAATTAGTTTTATTATACAGTTACAAGAATTGAGATATATAGAGTTAAAACCCACCCACTCACCCTAAAGTTTAGTTATTATTGTTAGTAGTAACATTAAGTTAGTAAATATGCTTTCATTAAAAAATAATCATAGAGTGCTCTATCCTGTATTGAAGGATAATGGGAAAACTGCGACAATGTTTCATGGAATTCAATCCAACTTATAATGAGGGCAAAGAAATAATATTCAGAAGTAACGTGCTAGGTATGAAATATAAGCATTACTATATGATTGAGTTTTGCGACAAAAACTTTTGTGTCGATGAATTAGTAGAGTTGGGTTTCAGACGGCATTTCATATCTGTGATAACGGGCATTGCCGAAATGAACACGCTAGTGCGTGAATCCATCTTTTTTGCGATTAAGAATGAACAGCTAAAATACAAAATTTGTGCATTATTTAGTTGTGGTGCTAGCCAGGAAGGAGTGAACGAATGGTTACAACGTTTCGGGAATAAATTTGAATGCACTCAGGCAATTAAGATATCAGATTTTGTAACGACACTAGCGCAAATTGAAAAGCAAGCGAAGCTTGTTATTTCAAGTGATAAATCAGCATTAGATTTGGTAGCTTTTGCTACATTCTTTAAACAAAGGACATTCTTGGTTGTCGTACTAAATATGATCTAAGCATGAGAAACATATTGTATATAGTTATGTAGTATTTTATCATTAATATTTAGTTATATAAATTAGGAATTTATATAGGGTAATATTAGGAATATTTTGAGTTATTAGTATTTTTGTATAATATGATTAGTTATGTTATTATAGGTTGTGATTAGGTTTCGAGGGACAAGTAGAATTATAAGTTAATAAGTAAATAAGTGAATATGTTAGTAATATTAGTATTATTAATTGATAAATAAAGTGTAGAAAGTCTTATATTTGAACATTAGAAAATTTTGGTTATGTCTTTAAGACATACAGATAAATATAGATGTTAGAAAATTAGTATATTAAAAGTGACATGGATTATTTTTAAGATAAAGAATAGTTTTAGGGGAAAATGACTATGGAGAAGAATACTGAAAATAAACTGAATGACTTTTGCTATCAGAATAAGATCAGGGAAAAGTAGAATTAAGAAAGGCAAGAATGAACAACTATTAGAACACAATGAATGATGCAAATTTATGTGAAGTTAGGCTAGATAAGAAAATTAAAATTAGAGAAACATTGAGATTTGGCAAACCTTTCAATAGGGGAAACTCTAATTAAAAAGGAAATCCCATTCTCGCCGAGTTGAAATTGGGCGATTACCGAACGTCGACGAGAATAATTTGTTTAACAAGTCACATAAGTCTTCCGTGATAAGTTCAGAAGAGACACAAGAGATGACTCGTTTGTCACGTGAAAAGCAGTGAACATTTTTTTTGTAGGTGATATCTTTCCTTTTTAGCCTAGAACCTAGAGAATACGAAATTAAAGTTAAATTAGAGAAGTTATTGATTATTTTAGTATCCTAGTATGTAAGTGTAGGATAAAGTTAATAAGTTTGACTACGAGAATATTGATTAATATCTAGTAGATCTAGAATAGAGGAAGTAATAACTAGAATAGAAGTCTATTTTTAGTTCATTGCTAATGTAATAAATAAGTAAATCTAGCGTTAATTTTCATGGATTTGTACATGGATCGAAGGAAGTGAAGAAATAGAGAAGGATTCGGAAGGAATGTGATTAGATAGAAGAAGGAAAATAGTAATAAAATAGGTTATGTAAGATAAGTGTCGATAGCGAATTAATATATAAATAGAATAAGACAAGACGAGATGAAGACTAATAGATACCTGATGAAGACATAAAAGTATATAAATTATAAATATAAGTATAGAGAAGAATGATAATTAGTAAATAATAATAGATAATAGATAATAATAAATAATAATAGAAGAAGTATAGTACTATAGAAATAAGTGATATATATATATATATATATATATATATATATATATATATATATATATATATATAGTGAAGAGAGCATGGTACGACGAATTTATGATGAATATACAAAGAATATATTAGCGCATATAGTGAATATAAGAGAATATAAGTTAAGATATAGATATAGTACATAAGAAGAAAAAAAAGAATTTTAGATTTGGGGAAAAAGACAGACAAGTAGGTTCTGTAAGAGATAATCCCTAAACATTAAGGAACATTTAGAGATGGACAGAAATATCGTAGTCTTACGACTGAATATTGGATCCATTTCACAACCTAGGCCTTGTAGGCAAATTTTTAATAATAGTAATAAGTATAATAATAATAATGTTATAGTAATGATAATAATAAAATAATATAATATAAATAATAAACTGATTTTAACAACGCGCGAATATTTAATTTATAAGAATCTAAATACAAGATTATGTCTTTAGAAAAAGGAATTTGTGTTTGGGTGGCCACCATAGCAAAGAACTTTGGTAGAATACGGATTATGACGACGTTCACCAGAGCAAAGGACTTTTGTAAAATAATGATTATGACAATGTTCACGATTGCGATGAACTTACTTAAAATACGGATTATGACGATATTTAAATTAATTAGACATTAAGCTTAATATTAATTAAGTAAATACAATTATAATTTTGTTACGACTTATTTATTTGAAAAAAGAGAGGAAAAGAAAATGAGTATGAAGAAGAATCGGATTTTCAAAATTTCAAATCAACATGTCAGACTTTTATGATTTTGTATATATTTTAGTACATAGTAAATGTGATAACTGGAAACAATTCTCGATTAGGATGGACGGCTAGTCGAGCAGCCGTTTAACAACCAAGGCTCTATCGAATTTTGCGGAATTCAGGATTCCATCGGTTTCTTACCCCTGAATCTTAACCGGGTTTTGATTTCAGTTATCTAGTGGTAGATAAATAAATATTTGATTTTATTGTAAGTTAGGATAATTAGTTAAATACTTGTAAACACATATACATATACACATTTAAATATAAATATACCGTACTTACCCTTGTAGTTGTAGATTATTGTTGTTATCCACATTGTTTATATTTTTAAAAATTCACTGTCACTATTCACTACTTATTTCACGTAAAGCCAGATTGAGCATAGCTTTCCGAAGCACTAGCAATGATGCTGAGATTAAGGTAACACAAGTAAATATAAACACAAATAATGGGTTAGATGTTGAGAACCATGAAACGAAAACGGGACACGTCACCGATTGTAAATCGAACATTTTTGTGATAAATCCCGAAAAACTTGGAAAAAGTCATCGCACGATTGACGACGACAGGGAATCTTTCTTCCCCTGCGACGTTATTATTCTTTAAAACGCAAAAACTGCCAAAATTTACTTAAATTTTCGTTGCGTTTGAACACCGTGTTAACTTTCCAGCGAGACGACGCCCAAATGGAACAAGCAGCGGATGTTTGAATTAACCTTGATTCAAAAAACGCTGAATTCGCGGTTCTCAACCAAAGTCACTCGCATAGTTGCAAACTGCCTAAAGGAGAATTTTATCCTCGATAAATGAAAATATGGTGTATATTTTTTTCTAAGTGAAGAAATTTATGAAGTAGTGATATTTATTCGTGTAAATCATAGTATCATATACGTGTACATAATGTCTTTATTAGTGTGGAAGTTTCGTTTTCAAACGAAAAGTGAATAAAGTGTGATAAAAAGTGGTGAATAAAACTTTGCGCGTACAGTCAACAAGTGCTCGAGTTGGCAAGGATGTACACTGTAGCAATGGGAAATTTTAATTCTCACTTGGTAACTAAAAAGCTTAATTGCACATTATAAGAACAATCTCATCTGCAATTAACATAGAACAGTTTATTCGTTCTAATTCTTGTTTCACTCACTAGATGGAGTGAGCATAAACATTTAGCTCTGTATCTTGTATATTATATTTTACCAAAATCAAATGATTAAATATTAATAGATTAAATTAATTTTGGAATGGATTAATCAAGTTATGAATATTTATTTATGTTGTTATATATATTTTTTATTTTGGGTTAACATTATATTTCAATTTCAAGTTATGTTTTTATATTTTATATATCTACAGGGTGTTTGATGTAACAACGATCTCCTACGAGATCTAATTTGTTAGCGTAGCTAACAAGTTTTCAAAGAGGGGCATGTGGCAGAGCCTATATTTTCATGTAGCAGAGCCCGTAATTCAATGATTAATTTTATGTATATGTTGAAATATCAGCTTTATTAAAGATTTTAAGTTTTGTTTGGTGAAGGAGAAAAACAATGAAATAATTTATGTCAATCTAAATATTCTTACTAATGCAATTCTCACGAAATTTGTACGATTGTATTGTCTGCTATTAATATCATTAAAGCACATTGTTCACTGTCTGGGAATTCAGAACTGAATTCAGAAAATGTGTTAGTGAGAGCAATCTACAGAATTCACTAAGTTGCAATTGTACAATTATTGTGAACAAGAAAACACATTCACGGGTATGTAGAAATTGTCTAAAATCATGAGTTCAGAGCATTCCAAGTATTGCAGTTGTTGTTCGCGACACAAGGAAGCGACCTTGTTTTCCGAAGAAAGAAGGGCACACGTGCCTGACGTCAGTTGACACAGTCAAATTCCTCGGGACAAGATTTGAACAAAAACAGAGGACGAGAGGTCTCGAGGCTGAGAACGACGTAGGAGACCCAGAGAGCCAGACTGAGAAGTTGGAGAAGTTGAGACTGGAGTCTCAAATTGTTTAAGTTAGCGAACTAACGTTGGTGTTAGTTATCGAGCACATTGGACGCAGAGCTTAACCAGACCATCGTCACCAATGACTGCAGTGTCTTAACCAGCGAGACACAATCCCGAAAAGATATCAACTTGGCGATATCTACTACACAGAGACCAGCCCAAGAGAGGACCACCGAGGACCACCAACTGAAGTTAAAACCCAAGGTATGTGTAACCTTATTAACAGTGATCAATCGCTCAATGCTTAGTATGCATTGCTCTTCTGGCAAAAATTCTAGATACCCGAATTTCAACATCACATAATTACACTGCAACACAAGTTATGAGAAATATAAAAATCAAACATTAAATCGATATCTGTGTTGTCATTTCTTGGTAATTTCCTATAAACACATGGTTGAAACATTAACCTCTCGCATAGTAATTATAAACGTTCCCCCTCATTCTAGATGGTGAGTGGAAGGTGATCTTCTCAGTTCAACATTTTCATCCCCGTTTTAAAGACACGAACTGAGGAGGTTGTCAATATGGAAAAATTTATGGTCAACTTTAAAAAGCCCGCTCCAGTTGAAGTGGCCTTACAGACAAGGACAATGACACAGTGAACTAGTCGTATTAGCAGACGCTGAAACAAATATTCAATTATGCGCTTACTCACGTTCACTAACATGTCTGCTCACTACGGATGCATCCCCAGCGTGTACATTAACATATTAGCCACGAAAAAATATACCTCAGATTTTGAGTACAGTTTCAAAGTTCATTTCCGTAAAGCATAAAAGGCAGTGATTACTATGCTAACTACCACAAATTGAATGCAACTTTCGAGTTGCATACACGCAAACTACTAGGGAATGAGGACCATGCACTAACAAAGAATACACTGGAAAATTAAATATAACAAAAATTAAAATAAGATGATAATCGATACAAATGTAGAGGATGAATATGACATGTCCGACCATCGTCAAGTATAGTGGAAGAAGCTATTTGTTTACTTCTCCTTGGCCAACCGCTACGAACATGTATAAATCCATATGTGACTTTGTTATGAGGAATTTGTACATTCAAATTCACGAACGATAACGAACTGAAGGGTACGAAGGTACAGTTGCAAGTAACAGCTATAGTCATAATAATATAGTTCAACTAAACAACGGTGATAATAGTGGGGATATTAGAAATGACTAAAACTGAATAGTTTACATCACTCATTTCGAAATACAGATAGAAGATTAAACTTACAAGAAATGACAAAAATCAGTCAAATTTGGCGTTATACTAAGCATAGGTTGGGGAGGAAAGCGAGCATCCCCGTTGGGAATACTTCAGCTGACTTCTTTGGGGAGGGGAACAAAACGTGATTGCGGGAGGAAATCCCCCCATCCCCCCGGTAATTCACACCCTGAATGGACGTATATAACATATAGCTGACGAATTTAATATACATATATGTATGTAATATAAGGAGAACTGTTAGATATCAGACATCCTTCAACGGCATGATGTAACATCTAAGGGTAGTGCCTATGTAGCATATGGATAACGTATGCTCCGTACTGATTTCTATAGTAAGCAAGAGGATTCCGTATATTTGTAGAATATACCGCTGTCCGGAGAATGGATTTTTCTAAGTGCAGCATCACCACAACCGCTTCATTGTGTTTGATTACTTTATCTCAATCAGTTATGCTCTCTGCTCACAAAGCAGTAGAGCCATTTCACGTAGTTCGGACATCAGGACTTTCCAGCGAAGATTGTATTTTATTATTTATATACAATTTACTAATTATTAATGTGTTTAACAAACCCAGCGGGGAAGCACTTGCCCCTGCGCTTCCCAAATGATGTCACTTTCACAAAGTAATACTAAATGAATGTGCAAGAGCTGATGTAAAGAAGAGAAGCATGAAAGAAAATCCATAATTAAATCATTTGAAGCAAGAAAACCAGTTGTCATGCAATATAATGTTTAAATAACGTTAGTTAATGCTTAAATTCATCAATCAATACAACATACTACGTGGACAGCTACCTTTCTTTAATAGAAGCATTCCTTCTGCTTCAAGTGGAAGGTTAATATTATAAATAAATGAGACCCATTTTTCATGTATGTTTACGGTTAAACTTTAGCAACTAACGCTGCAGCAAATCTGTCTTCAACATTGGAGTGATGGGGGGAAGTGGGGGAGAAGTACCGTTCGCATAATTTTTTTTTTAAACCGAAGTTCAAAATATTTATGAAGTTACAAAACAATGCTATGGGGCATAAAGTGAGCAGAGTTGCCTTCAACATTGGGAGCCGGGCAGATTTGAGGTTTATTCTGGGGGGACATCAATTTCATCTCACTTTCGTTTGTGGCAATAGGACACAAATCATCACATTTCTCCCCCCCCAAAAAAAAAACACATTTCAAATTGGATTATCGAGGGACAGTCCCCACAGTTCCAAGATTTGGAAGGACATGTCCTCCATCGCCCGGAATTTGTGCCAGTGCACTACAGTATTAGGTCGTAATTGTGAAATAAACTCTTGTAAGAGCAGTAGAGAAAATCACGCGAAATATTTCCATTTATGGTATATGGATAGTCACTGTTACTCGTTAAGATCGTAATGTACTGAGCACATTAACGAAATGTTCTAAGATAATCACTCTAGATGTTTATTGCAAAAAAAGAAAAGAAATAGAAATTTAAAATCTGCTTAAGTGCATTGGATATGATCTATAGACAGCAACCGCTAAATTCGTCATTACATGTTACGATCAGTGTTTCTTCCAGACCTGTTTTTTGGGGCACTGCCCCTTCGGAGCTCTGAGAGTGCCTCCCCCGGAGGAGACCAAAATACTACGACTATAATATAACAATAAATAGAATAGTATCAGCAGTGCCCCCCCGAAACGTTGTTTCTGAAAGAAACACTGGTATAGATCAACAGATTGACTCTCAACAACAGCAAAGGACAAATTGACATACCTGTCCGAGATATATTTGCAATAGCTATCTAATATCTATTACCAAAAAAAAAAAAAAAAAAAACGCTCATAGCAGGGTATTTTGAACAAAGACTCCCAATTAAGACATATTGTTCCATAAAATTATAACAATTAAATATATGTGCTGAGTTCTCATACATTTCAAAGGATATGCATTTATGCAGTACAATGAATGGTAGCTATGAATAGGAAAAACGTAGCATTAGTTTGATTTCGAGCAATATAACGGGACCAACTTACTCAAGGTTGGTGCAGAGACAGCCCCTTGAAATCAATTAAAGTTATTAATTTATGATATTATTAAAAATCAGAAAAAGCAAAATATGTATTATTGATCTCCAAAGTATCATTAAAACATTCTTCGTGATATCAATTCTTACAATTAACAAAGCGGTACCAGTCCCGTTCATTCTTATGGTCATGCTAATAACTCTTAAATAAGTTGCAATTTTAGTTGTGGTTGTAACGTGAAGAAGAAGGTCTAGGTCAAAACCTCACACAGAAATGGCCAAATTATCCAAACATAACAATGGTCACAATCTCCACCTATGTGGGTTATGACCGCTTGTGGATTTGGGAGAGGTTATGACCGATTGTGGCGGCGATTTGGTATTTTCTGAGTGTGGAGGTTTTGGCTGTCGGGGTTATGAGCTTCTCGTACGTTTCCAAGTACATTTATTACTACATTTCGCAATAGAAGAATGATATTAAATATACTACCTGTTCCTGAGACGCAATCCATATCAATAATCCAGTATCCATTACTGTTTTGGCTTTGAGGAGTTTAACATTTGAACACAAGCTCTAATTGATGTCTATCACTTCTGCTGCAATAAAGCAGTAAAATCAAAGATGAAGCATTTTCTTGTGGTGGTGAATCTTTATCAAAAAATGCTTATCACTATCTGTTTCCGTTTTATTTGTTATATATCACTGTTGTGGCGCAGATGTTGAGCACTTCCAGTTTAAACAGATAAATAAAGTCAAGACAAAACTCATTTTCGGGACGCTGAATGTGTGTCAAAAAATTGCTTTTCGAAATCCCTTCGAAATATCTTCGCTCTACATAGATAGCTATTGAAACAAAGTACTAGATAATATCAACTACTTCCGATTTTGGGAGAATATTGCGGATACTTATAATGTGCTCTTTTCAGACACTCAATCGATAGTTAAAAACCGCTTGTCGCTATCCATTACCGTTCTTACTCTATGGCAATCAATGTTGAAACCGGAAACTGGATTGGAACAGAAGTTTAACAAAGAAGATATACCCATTCTTGAGACACTGAATCGATTAAGAAAAACGCTTCTCGATTTTTAAACAGTTTTTGCTCTACATGAATTAACATTGAAACCGGATGTACTAATATATATTAACCACTTCCGGTTTCAGTAGACTGTTGCAGGTAGTGATGGGGCATTTTCTTAAGACACCGAATTGTTTTTTTTTTTTTTAAACCGCTCTTCGCTGTTACGGTTTATTTCTATGGGGTGGGGATCAACGTTGAAACCGGGATATGTTGATTTCTACCATCTCCGGTATTAGGGTGAAATGTGTTTTTTAAAAATAAATTATACACGAATATACCAAAGATAAACATTTAACTCTTATGTCGGTGGACAATCCTGCCTCCCCCTGGCACAATTTGAAATGATGGTACTGCTTGTTACATCTGTACGGTTAACGGTGACTTACGTCCGTTTCTTATTTCAAATGATAACTCTTGAATGAAAGTGAATTTTAGAAGTCCTTCTATGGCGATAGCTAGAATGTTTATCTCGGTTGAGTTCGTTAACGAAGTAAATTCGTTAACATGTTAAAGAGTAATCGTTACTTATGTCCGTCCACTATTTCAAAAGATAACCGTTGAATGAACTTTAGAATTCTGCTTTTACCAAAGTAATAGAGCCAATTGAATGAGACAACATTGGGTACAAGAGCTCTTTCCTGGCTAAGCGGTTAGCGTACGCGCCTTTGGCGTGGGAGATCCGGGTTCGGTTCACGGCGGGAACTCATGTTGTTCGGATTCCACGTTAATCAGTAGGTTCCGTCTCATATAGCGTCGCTGCTCTGTTATCATAATATTGCGATACTTCTCAATTACTGCTAGTACTATGGAGATAGTAATGGGTTCATACCTTTCTTTAAAAAGAAAATGAGATCCACAAATCAGAATTAATGGGAAACCACTGCTATAAACAATTAATTATGATGAATCTTGAAATATTCAACTGGGCTCAGTCTCCCAACTAGCTAGGGGATTGCTCCCCAAATAACTGCGTAATATTATTGAACAAATCACAAGAAAGAGAACTCTTGAATATTTTAGCTTATAATTTGCTTTGGCGTTGAACAAACACCCCTACTTATTTTTCATTTGGAATAATGTAACGAAAATCATGGATAAAGATCCTACCACCCACGTCTTGAAGAAGCGTGGCAAAGAAAAATCAAGGACTTTTGGGATATTTGTTCACTCTACATATCTCATAGACCAGATACGATCAGCGACATTACTAAAATCTGATATCTCCTCGGTAATCAAAAGCTAGTAGGCTATAAAGAAATAAAATTATATTCCCAGATGCTTTTAATTTAAATGCTTGCTTCAAGTGCAGACTAACCAGATTTTTTTTTTCATTACAGTCGCTTGGCTAAAGTGTTTCTTCAGTCCTTCTCCACGTCAAGAATCCCTTATACAGTAAGATATTCCATTGATCTAGCAAAACTAATGCTGAAATGAAATCTTTAGTTTTACGTCCCTCGTTTATACCGGATAGGCTAAAGGACACGGTAATTATGAGAAATGAGTGAAATGGTGGAATGAAGAAAGTGGGAGGAAACGGGAAAACCCCGAGAAAATCCACGAGCACGGTGTTTGTTCACCACAAAGTCAACACTGCGCGAGCTGGAATCGAACCAGGAACCCCAATCACCGGAGGTGAACGCTCTACCACTGAGCCACCGCGCTCCCCAAAACTAGTGCTGCATGAGAATCTACATGGCAGGGGGGGGGGTAAGACCGTTTCTGTTCCCATATCAAATGAAGAGCAACCAAAGTAAATCAATTTACAGGATTTTTTTCCTGTTCCTGAGTTGGACAGACATGTGCTAAACTATCAGAATGTAGTTTCTGTGCCGGTACCAGAAAATACACAAACCTAATTTTCGTTACAAATATCGGTAATTTATATTAAGTACCGATACCTAATCTAATATCATTCTAATGCAATTTTGTGTAGGAAGTGAAATGTATAAATATTGAATGGAAAACATTGCATAGAAATATTATGTTCGTATGTTTCTTTTGTATGCGGTGCAAAGTATTCTTACCTATGAAGTTACTTTGCACCAAAGTTTATATTTCAATAAACATGATCATACTAAATGTTTAGTAAGGCACTTCCGTGAATGTTTCTCTTTATATATCTAGCTATATTATATGTTCTAAATACAGCGTTCTAAATCATTACGTTTGTAAGTTATATTCGATTTTCTTTTAATTTCCTTATATCTGTTGCAACATTTTGTACGAGAATGATGAATAGGGGTATGTTTGAAATGGGGCTGGCCATCGACCCGTTAGTGTAATAGAAAGTAACAGCATTCACTTACGTTGTCTTGTTACTAAGTTACTAACTTAGTAACTTACGTTAACTAGTTACTTACGTTACTAAGTTAAATGGCTTCGTTGCATTTTCATTTAACATTGGGCGCATAAAGAGTGTCCAGACCAAACAACTCGTCCGATTTTTAAAAAAATCCTTCACTTTAGCTTGAAAACATCATATTTGGATGTTTTCCCAATCTTACATTTTGTTGTATTAGTTACCCTATGTCAGGGGATATTTGAGCCACCCTGTATATATGGCTCCATGTCAGAAGGTCCCGGACAAAAGAACGAGGACAGAAAGGCCCATGTCAAAAGGGTCCAGCAACAAATGAGCCCGAGTAAAAAGAGTAATACGTCAAAAGGGTTCGTGTAAAAAAGTGTCAGAGTAATAGTGGCTCCACGGCCAAAAAGCCTGAAATCAAACCAGGAATGGAAATCAGGGACGCACGAGGGGATAGTGTCCCCTTAGTAAGTTGAAGTATTTGTCCAAAAGAAGGAAGAATACCAGTCGTTATTAGTGACAAATAAGAAACTTGAATTGTGACTTTGTGACTGTGTGTACATTTTGTGGTGGCTCAGTGGTAGAGCGTTCCCCACCGGTGCTTGTCGTCCCTGGTTCGATCCCAGCTCGCGCCGTGTGGACTTTGTGGCAGACAAGCACAGTGCTCGTGGATTTTCTCGGGGTTCTTCCGTTTCCTCCCACTTTCTTCATTCCACCAATTCATTCATTTCTCACAACCACCGTCTCCTTTAGCCTAACCGGCATAACCATGGGACGTAAAACTCAAAGATTTCATTTCATTTTTTGACTTCTGATGTTGATTTTGTTGTCTCTTTTGCAATCGCTATTGCTTAAGTCGGTTTTCCATGAAAGTTTGCTTGCACCCTCGTCTCTCTGAGCTTGTATTCTCGAGACATAGCCTGATCAGACTTTATCTATTAATGACTGTCCTCTTAGTTCTAAAATTCCATTTCCACACCTGGAGCAAAGTATGCAAATGTTTATTGGTATAAAAAATATTCTGTGGAAAATAGTTTAATTTTCCTGTGAAAAGAAACATGTTGATCTGTATACAAGGCAAGCCCGTATTCAGGGGTTTGTAGGGGGCCGGGCCTCCCCTAAAGTTTTGCTTGCCCCCCCTAAAATTTTCACTGTAGGCTTGCAAATGAACTATAATATGATGAACTGTAATATGGTTGGATCGGGCCCCCCTTACTTCAGCTGGTCCCCCCAGTAAAATTTTTGTGCTGGCTACCGGCCTGATACAAGGTTAGTCAAAGCATTGGGATAGAACAATAATAACGACATGCGAGGAAAAGCAAATCTTGTAATTGGTATTATTGTAAAAACTGTATTGATTTGGAACTGGTCACCGCGGAAACCATCTTGAATTTCGCCATATTGCATATCACACAATATTTTTTTAAAAGCGAAAAAGGGCTTGATTTTACACTTCAATTTAGGCTTGAATATTCCCACAAATGAGAGTGTGAAATCATTTTTGACACATCGAAATCTGTTTATGAGACAGAGTGTATTATGTTTAAAATATATTTAATGAAGAAGAGGTGTCATGACAGGGCAGCAACAAAAAGACGCATGGTCAGAGGAAAAGCAAATGCTACAAGTTGGTATTGGCGTAAAAACTGCATTAAATGATTTTGTGTACATCATGGCAGCCATCTTGAATTCCGCATATTGTATATCACTTAATATTTTTAAATAAAATAGGTATTTGTGTCCCATAAAGTTATGCTAGAATCTTTCTACGAACGATAATCTGAACTGATCTTTGACCGACCGTTATTCGTTTACGAGATAGGGTATGCTACGTTTGACATTTATTTCTAGTAAAAAAAAAAAAAAAAAAAAAAGAATCGGGGCAGACAAGTAATAAACAAGTAATTCGTCGTGTTCTTCACGTTTATGTTTGTTTGCTTGCGTTTGTAAAATATTGTAGAATGAATTACTACATAACTTAATAGTAAGTATAATATATTTTTTAGTAGTAAGTATATTTGTTGCTAATTGTTACTTTACGAATATAAAGCTATACAGTGCTCTTAATGTGCAAATTTTCGAATATTCAGTAGAGCTCAACGACTTCGTCCAAATAGTTGCAGGTGCTAACAATGTTTTATCATGTCAGTGTATTGTGCTATGTGAGGTTAATACAGTAAGGCTGTAATGGTAGAATAGCTAGAAAGAAACCATATATTATCCAAATTAAGATATATATAAGTTACTTAATTTTTTTTAGAGCTTTCATAGATAAGCCCAAAAATTGGTGGGAATATGTGTTGTTTTCCAACGAATATAAATAAAACCTGCGTGGATATGATGGTAGAATTATAGTTTTCCGACAAGTAAATGCAGAGATAAATGTCAGGAACTTCCAGCCTATTATAAACCACGAAGGAGGAAATGTAATAGTTTGGGTTATTTATGTTCCTCAGGTCTTGAAGAGTTGGTGATGTTGACGAGATTATGACAAAAGAAATAAAACTTAACGTTCTTAAGACAAATCTTCAGCAAAATACTTAAAATTGAAAATGAGGAGCACTTCTAATTTTATTAGGATATTTATTCCAAAGAAATGGTATATTATAAGGAGATGGTTGTTTCAAAACTGTCCTAAAGTGCGTGAAACCTAATCCGAAAGTACTGACTTTAACTCCATTGAGAATCTTTGGAACGAACTGCAATGTAAGGTCAATATGCACGAGTTACGGCGAAATAAAGTTCTAAAGAAAGCATTACGCACAGCGTGCAACAATATTTAACCACACTACACCAGGAAAATTGTAACAACGATGTCGAAATGCTTAAAGGAAGTTACAAATCGTCGGGTGCTTGCTATTAAACACTAATTATTAACTTGGAGGGGGGAAATAGTCTAATGTTTGAGGACTACTATATCACCCATGTAGTAGTTTGTTTCATGATGTCCGAATATTTATGTGGTAAGGTAAACACAGAGTGACATGCAAATTTAATTTATATCTTTTAGTTTATAGTCTACTCATTGAATTATTTTTATGAGTGTCGCAAATAGGTGTTTCTGTTTTGTTACGTCTCTCTCTCTCTCTCTCTCTCTCTCTCTCTATATATATATATATATATATATATATATATATATATATATATATATATATATATATATATATATATATATATATATATATATATATATATATATATCAGAAAAACACACTGCTGAAGAAGACTGTACTTATTTAATATAAAAACACATTTACACGTAACGTTTCGATCTTCTAGCCAAGATACTCATCAGACGTACACTGAGTGATACAACGAACGAACGAACGAATTAATTACTTTACTCTGCGGTAGGCAGAGATGGGCTCCTAGCATGATGCTATTTTACCCAGAGTGATAAAGGATTAGTGGCAAAGGTTTCCCAACAAGTCGCTGTGATGGTGATAGTGTTTTTAGTGAGTTTTAGTGTGTGATGCCGAAGTGTGTGATGCCGAGATGATGATGTGTTGCTTGGTTTGTGGCTCTGTTGTGGCTCAAGTATGTATATGATTGTCGTTGTTTGTGTGTGATTTTGGTTGTTGTTATTGAAGTCTTATGATTTTGTATTGGTACTTGATGTTTGGTAGAAGGTTGATTTAGGGTGGGGAACGTGCTTAGGTAGGGATTTTGATTGGATTGTTAGCTTTTTTTTATTTATTTATTTTTACATTGCAAGGAGGGAATGCAGAGTGGTTAAAGGGGGTTCTGTGGGTGTTCTATCTTCGTGTGTGAAGTTTTCATTGAAGAACCTTTTGTCTGGGATTCTTTCTCTGTATCTTCTGTTTAGTTTTATGATCACTTCTTTGATGGGTTGTAGCTTAAATCGGTCGTAGTATGGTCTGATGTCTTCTTGATAGTTTTTCGTTATTCTTCGGAGCCAATAGCGCTCTGCACGAGAGATGTCTGCGATGTTGTATCTATTGAATAATGGATGACCATAGAGGAGTACGGGTCGAATTGCCATTTTGTACAGATATGTTTTATTTTTTATACTCAATGAAGGGTTCATACTTATACCGCTAAGCGCTTTGATGTTGCGAATAGCACGTCTTCTGCATTCTTGAATATGGGCGTTGAGATTCAGTCTCTTGTCGAATAACACTCCTAAATATTTCGCTGTAGTGGTCACAGGAATAATTTGATTTTGGATGGTGATATGGTTACGTGTGTCCTTTATGGAATGTCGGCATCTTCTTGGTGGAATAAAGAGGATCAGTTGCGTCTTTTTAGGATTAAGCTGTAGTTTCCATTTTTGACACCAGAGCGCAAATTCTTCAATTTGTTTTTGTAATCGGTTAAGTATATTGTGCGTAAGCAAGGTAGATGTCCAATAGGCTGTATCGTCAGCAAATAAACCAAGTTGTGTTTTAAATTTGTGATTAACAGGAGTGTCATTGACATATAGTAGGTATATTAAAGGTGCTATGGTTGAGCCTTGAGGTACGCCTCGTTGGATGTCAATATCATTAGAGTATTGATTATTGATTTTGATCTTGGTAGTTCTGCCTGTGAGGAAGTTATGGATCCATCGTATAATTGTTGTTGGCATATTATAGTTGGTGAGCTTGCATAGAAGACCATCATGCCATACTGAATCAAACGCGCCTGTGAGATCCAGAAAGGCAGCACCTGTGTTGTGACCTTTTGCAAAAGCTTTTTGAATGTGGTGGCAAATTCTTACTAGTTGGTCGATGGTGCTATGCTGAGGTCGAAATCCGACTTGCTGTGGTATAAGTAGATTGATATCAAGGAGATATTGATGGAGTCTGGTAACCAAAATTTTTTCCATTAGTTTGGAGAAAATATTTGTTAGTGCTATAGGTCGGAGATTACATGAAAGGTTTGCTGGTTTGCCTGGTTTATGTAGCAGAATGGTGTGAGATGTTTTCCAGACTGTTGGAACATACCCAATGTAGAGGCTGGCTGTGTACAGTTCTGCAAGTTTCGTATGAAGTATAGGTGGAGCCGCTTTCAAATGCTGAGTTGTTATCTTATCCGGGCCTGGCGCGGAGTTCTTCCTTCGTTTTATGGCATCGTCAACTTCTAGTGGATGGATAGGTTCCAGAAGTGCTCTAATAGATGGTGGATGTTGGTCGGCTAGATCTGCGTCTGTGAGGTCTTCGAAGTTGGCTATTATTGTCTTAATTGTGAGCGCAATTTCTTCAATCTGGTGTTGTTCTGGAGTGTTTGCTGGTGGATCTTGGAACTTGGCTGTGAAGACGTCAGCTAGATGGTGAAGTTTTTCTCGGTCTGTGGGTAAATGGATGTTATCAATAGTATCTGGCAGTTGCAATTTGGTTTTGGTTTTATGAAGTTTTCTGATTTCTTGCCAAAACTTGGAGATGTTGTCCTTTTGTAGTGCGTTGAGTTTCAAACAGAATGTATGAAATTGTTCTTCCCTGTATGTTTTGATCATGTTCTTGATGGTGTGGTTAAGATTGTTAAGTTCCATTTTTGTGACAGGTGAGCGATGTTTATTATACATTTTTTGGAGATATCGTTTATGCCGGGTGTTATTGACTATTTCTAGTTTCAGGCGATCCATTCCTGGGATGATCTTAATAGTAGGTATAAATAATTTGTCTGCATCTTGGATGATATTTGTTATTTCAGTTGCAGCATCTTCTATGGATTGTGGCGTGTGGGTAATGTTGATCTTCTGTAGGTTTTCTTCTATGTTTGCTTTATAGCTGTCCCAGTCTGCGTTTTTGAAGTCCTTAACTGTATGCCATTCAGCTGGAAATTTTGGATTATGTAAGGTGAGGTGCGTAGCCAGGTGATCTGATGGAAGATCTTGTTCAGTATGAATGTCCGGTTTGAACTTCAACAGTCCAGTGGTGCAAAGGATTTTGTCAGGCTTGGTATCTATTTCCTCAGGCCGTTGTGCGAGACGTGTTGGTCCAGGAATTTTCAACTGGATTAGCGAGCTATCTATTATATATTGTAATAATTTCTTGCCATTATTATTTGTAGTGGGATCGCCTAGTAACTCATGTTGTGAGTTCATGTCAAGGGCAAGGAGAAGGTTTGGGAAGGTTGCAAAGTGATCTATTAATGGAAAGGAGTTTGCGATGTCAGTACTAGGATTGTTATAAAACGTAGCTATGTGGATGAGGGATTGGAGTTCTACTTTGACGAGTAAAGGTGTGGTTGATTGGTCGTGGAGATTTGTGGGAATGGAAATGGTCGAATATTTTATGCCTTTTCGAAGTAGAATTGCCGTGCCTCCTGATGCTGTTATCCTGTCATGTCTAATAATGTGATAGCCTTGCGATGTGGCTCTGAAGGATTTTGTGAAATGAGTCTCGTTGATGATGGCGATGTCTATGGAGTTGTCTTCGAGGTATGTGAGGAGTTCTGCCATTTTGCTGCGTAGTCCTTGAATATTAATATATAGAATTTTAGTTGTGGTAGATGAAGATGCAACCTTTCCCTTGCGAAGCCCTATCTTACACATCTTGTTTTCTTGAATATTGTTTGGGTATGTTTATATAGGCATATCCTTGTGTGGAGTTTAGGATGTTAATTTTCTCATTGAAGATGGCAGCAGTAGCTTTTTTAATGGAGCTATGCAACGACTGAGTCTCGGAAGGTTTTGTTGCGAGAGTTAGAACAGCGGTGACCCATTGAATGATGTTGTTTGTTATTTCTTCAATTGCTGCTTTAATAGCTTCGTTGATTGGAGGAGTCGGAAGAGAAGTTGCTTGAGGGGTGGCTGAAGTTTCTTCATGTAATGATGGCTGTACATTGGAGGAAGCTTCTTCAGAAGTCTTCTGTGTAGCAACCTTCGGTTTGTTGATAGGATATATCTTGAGTGGCATGGTGGAGTCTTCATTGTTGGCTGTAGTAGGTCGTTTTGGACAATTACTGCCTCCAGTTTTGTGGCCGTTTAATTTGCAGGTGGCGCAGAATGGTGTGTTACCAGTAATGCGGCATTTGTGGTTGGAGGTGCGGTGTACTCCACATTTGTAACAGTGTTGCACTGCAGTGCAGGTTGCTGCAAGATGGCCATACTGGAAACATTTAGAGCAAGGGAGCGGTCTACCTTGACTCTTGGAAGCTTCCACCCTATGATAGTAGTTGTCGATGACTATTCCATTTGTGATTAGGGTACTTATTTGTTCTGGGCTATAAGAGAAAAGTCTTAGGAGTGGTAATGGTCCTCTATCAGATTTAATTCTGATGATGTTGTAAAAGTCGATAGATTGTTGTTTAAGTTCGTCCCTTATTTCATCCAGAGAATAATTGGGGTCAACGCCAGTGATGACGCATGTGAACGTAGCTTTTGGTGGTTGAGTATTTCGTTTGCGTCCTTCATTGGAGTGCCATGTCTTGTCGTAAGAGAACTCAGAAGGTGGGTGAAGTTTCATGAATCGTCGTTTCTCTTCCATGGTGTTGAACTTGATGCGGATACCACTAATATGTTTTACATGATATATGGTGTACTTGATATTTGGCTGTCTCTCGGTGATTCTTTTGTTCAGTGTCTTTTTCTCCTGTAGTTCTGAACGGAGGTTACTAATGGTTACACAGAGATCATCAGATCCTTGGATGGTAGATGCATTAGTGGGTTGAGCTATAGATGGCGCAGTTTGACTCTTTTTGGTTACAGCAGGCACCTCTTCAATGTCCTCTTGATGGGGATCTGTGGGATTGCTGTCATCTTCTTCGGCTTCTTGTGAATTGATGCTTCTTGTATCAAATGTAGCGTGTTTGCTGAAGTCGCCCTGATGTAGTGGTCTTGGTGGTGGAGAGTCAGGATCGGAAGAGCTGGTGCTACTGCTGGTGTGACTGTAGTAGTCTTGATTGTTTTCTCTTCTTGCTTGAGTGATGGTGTCCGGAAAGTCGGATTCCTTGAATGGGCTATCTCTGGATAAAAATGGCGGGGATGATGGGTGCATGGCTGAGATTTGTGGAGTTTCCTCTGATGGACCCCAGATGTAGTCACGGTTGCGTAGAGAATCACTTCGTAGTTGGCGAGTGGAAGTAGCCTGTTCTGTTTCTGCTTCTTTCTTCTGAGATGGAGTTTGCACTGGTTTTCGGGGAGCGGTATGGTCCTTAGGTTTCCTTCCTGAGGTCTTCATGGTGATGTTTTCTGGCTGATATACTAAGGAGCACCACAGATTAGTAGGTGTAAGAATAGCTAGGGTGGGTTATGAGTGGGACTAAAAAGGGCCGAAGTGAAAAGTAAGGCTCTGGGACTAAAAAGGGCCGAGTGGAAGTATGTAGAACGTGTAGTGTGTAATTGTGTATTGAGGGTGTTGGTGTAATAGCAAACCTTTAGTTAACACCGCTGGGTAGCCAGGTCGCTGTGTTGTATCGTATGAAAAAAGTGTAAGTGTGATAAATTATTGTCCCTAACACAACAGTCCCGTTGGGATTGATTAAGGCCAATCGTTCCCCGGCTGTCGGCAAAGCCTGTACAATCTAAAGTCCTTACTCTATGCTCAGGAGCTCTAGAGGGCCAGGGAAACGTATGATCTTAATCACTCCGGCCGGTGTGTCACTCGTCAATACAGTCGGGGAGGGAGGAAATTAACTTAGCTCTGGCCCTAATAAGAGCCGAATTCACTTAGGAATTCTATTCAGTCAGTGTCTGGTCTTAAAAAAGACCGGCAAAGCCGATAGTCCAAGTCAGATAACGATAATTCCAAAAACCCGAAGACGAATTAAACAATTAGCCCATCCGCAGACTAATTTCCAACAACTGTTGTAACTAGTGTGCTAATAATATATAAACGCGTGGACGATAGCTTGCTACGATTAATCCGCAGGAAACGTGCAAACGATCGAACTCCTGATGAATGAATGAATCCTGAGTGATACAAAAGCTACTCAAGTATAAATACACAATTCATCTCCCTATCTGCTCTCTCATTCGCCCGTTCAAACAGCCAATCAGAAGCGTGGAAATCTATCTGAACTGACTAATGGGAAAATATAACATTTTATCAGAAAGAAACAACAGGAGCAAGCAACCATTGAATACATTAATTCACATACATTTTTCTGTATTTATCAGTAATATTTCTCCATTCTTTATTAATGCTGATACCTTTGGTCCAATTCATTAAGTTTACATCCCCTCTCTTTTCTATCCAACCCGCCTCTTTCCACTTTCTGGACCACAACCTTTTTTCCCGTTCCAGCACAATAACTTCTTCCCAGTTCACATCATTAGTTTCTCTGCCATATTTCACATCACTTTTATGTTGTTTAATTCTTTCTTTCAATAATTTCCCCGTCTCCCCAATATATTTCATATCACAATCCTGACAATTTATACAATAAATGACACCTTTCTGATCTCTTTTTCCTTCCCTTTGCTTTTGACCATGCCCAACAACGTTCTGCTACCTTTTCTATACACCTTGACCCCTTGCTTTCTTAACATCTTTTTTAAAATCTCGGTATCTTCTCCTAGCCCTACAATGCCTTTCCATACACCGTCATTGTCCTCCCCACTTTTACCTTTCCCAGAGACTATAGACGCTCTAACGATATCCCTTTTACTATAACCATTCTCATACAGCTGTTCTTTAAAGATTCCCACATTCTGTTCTACATTTTTGTTACAAATTTTAGTAATTCTTTCTAACATATTTCTTATGAAATTAACTTTTGTGCTTCTATCTACATGACTTCTCTTGTTACAATAAATACTAGCATTACATTCTTTTTGATACCATTGATTCTTAATTCTCTTCCCTTCCTTGCTCATTAAAATGTCAAGATAACATAATACACATCCCTGCTCTGTTTCTAGTTCTAATTCTATTCCCCTCTCCTTATCTTCAATTCTACCAACGAACTCTATCAGCTCTTCTTTTGATCCTTCCCACATCCCAAAACAATCACCAACGTATCTACATAAAAATCGAATCTTTTCTTCCCCCTTTTCTACCACATCCTTCTCCCACACATTCATAATGATATCAGACAATACCGGACTTATCTTAGATCCTATACCTAAACCATCCTTAATCTTATATATGTCATTCTTAAGTTTACAGAAACCAAACTCCCATATTAAGTTGAGGGCTTTCCTAACTTTCTCCCATTTCCAGCCTTTAACACATTCTCCCCCCATAACTCTCTTAATCGTATCAAGTATAGCACTTCTCTTTAAACTAGGGAACATGGCTTTAACATCTAAACTAAACAAAATACAATCATTATTAATTTTAGCATTACTGGTGTAGTTTATTACTTCTCTATAGTCTTTTGTCTGTCTCTTACCCACTCTAACACTGGTTTCAATTCACTTTCTAGCGGTTACAAATAATTATTCCTACAGTCCATAACTGGCCTAAGCTTTACTTCCTTTTTGTGTATTTTTGGAAAACCCTTTAAAACCGGCACTCTGCCATCTTCATTCATCCATTTCTTAAGTCCCTTTCTTTTACATTCTTCTTTTAATTCTTCCATAATTTCTTCTTTCTTCTTTGCCTTCTTTCTCACCTTGTCCTTCACCTTATCCTTGACAGTGGTAATGAATAAAGCATGGTATGAGAACAAGGTGAAGGATTTGGTGGATGGACAATATGAATTAGTTGACAAGAAGAAAGAAGAAAGAAGACCCTTTTGACGTGACAGTGATTCTTAAACTCAGAGATGAGATAATTACTCCTCCCCTGAATTCACAAAAAAGATGCTCCTGGATCGTTACATTACACATAAAAGAAACTGACCAAACTATATCTGCGGTACTGTTTTAGGGTTGCTAGGTAAGCGAGCTAAAACCTACATTTCAATAGAATAGTATTGCCGCAGAATTGCCATTAGATGTTTGCTATTTTGTATCAAACTAAAAATGATCGAAGTTACTTTCCTCCGAATATCCTGAGTTAAATTTCTGTTTTCTTCCTAGTATACATAAATGCCCTTTTTTCTCCAAAGAATAACTTCCTGAATAAAACTGTGCATCCCACACACATTTCGTGTGCCATTAAAGTATATCACCCAATTTGTTAATTTCATTTACCTCAAAACTTCTGTTCCGACATTAGCTTTTATAGTTTTTACGCATCTATTTTCACATTATAAAGCACACACAATAAACTGATATATATATATATATATATAATTTTCTAGCGACAATAAGAGAGAAAATATGGTGATCATGAAGAAAATTGAATTCGAGATTTCAATGTATTCAGAAGTTCCATGGCCTCTACATTCCACAATGATGATTTTAAAACATCTATCCGTGTGTTCGTTCATTGGTCTGTTCGTCTGATCATTCTTCTAAATATAAACATGTTCACTTACCTTGAAGCTACACCGTTCAACATGTCCTCACCAAATTTTAAACATAAGTTTCTGTAAGATTCTCTAGCTCATATAAGTACACATCGGTCAATTTGACCGATGGGCATTTTTACATTTTGATATTGGCAACACTGGTTGGTTTTGGTGCTCGTCGTTCACAATACCTTTCTCTCTCCCCCGAACCTATCGCCACGCAGAATATCGCAAAACAATGCTGCTCCACAGATTGAATGCGTGCATGATGATCGGTTCCAGGAAAGGAAAACATGTGACAAGTGCCCAGCAGGAAGTGATAGAAAAACGCGGCACAAATGCGTCAAATGCAACTTCATAATATGTGGACGATGGCAAAGAAGAGTATGTACAGATTGTGCTGAAGAATGGATGTGAATGTGAGCAAAGAAACTGTGGGAGTTTTTGAATTTTACTTTACACCAGTATATAATATGTCAATGTTTGATAATTTCCAATAACAACAAGCTTTCTGTTTTTGGAAAAGTTTCAAAATTGTAATACATTTATTATCAGTCATATCTAATAATCTTTCTTAATTTAATTGTACTTTAATTTTTTATTGCTTTACGATGTTTTTTAAATAGTAAAATATGGGAAAAAACATAAAAATGCATACACGGTCAAAATGTTCGTATGTGTACCTCTACGTTATAATAAACATGTGTTAATATAGGTGCTTGGAGAGTTTTTGAATGTTCTTCCTATCCCGGAAAATAAGGGTAGTTTACTGAATGTTGGAAATAAAAAATGCGATTGTCTCCAAAATAGTTCTGATGATTTTGTTTGTATTGGATATATCGATATTTCATTAACAGCCCTATACTGTGGTATGGAACACTTTTCTTGGAAAAATCTAACCGATCGCCTCCTTCAGCCTAAGGTGAATAATTGAGAAGAATGAATACTAAATTTATCATTTTATTTCGGCAGGACAATCTAATGTGCTGTAGTCGATGTTCACCTTCTATCCTTTCCTGTTAGGTCTTCGAACCTATGTTTTATCGAAGACGTATAGGATATGGTTAAAAGGTCTCGAGTAACGGCAATAGCTCTAGCATTGTAAGATATACTCTGAGAGTGGGATACCGTATCTCAGATATTGGTCCTGAATAACTAAAATTGTGGTTCTAAATGACAACCAGGAATGGTTATATATACTTCATAGATAGTATTGCATGATTTTTATCACCATACTATATAGGGCTCCGAACATCCCAGTTGTAGAGCCCCGCTATGACCGCTGTACACTACAGTTTGTCTTGGTTTATTTATGTTTTATTTGTTGCTTTGTTTGTTCGTATATTCAGTTTATACTATGTGTTGTGATTATGAATTTAATTTTAATTCCTTTATGTTTATGAAAAGTTGTGCAAGATCCCCCTCATTCTCAATCTGTGCCCAAATGCATATATAAATACATTAAAGTAAAAAATATCGAGGCGGCGAAAAAGATTAAAATTATAGTACTTGTTGAAGAAGGATTTGCTTTGAGAAAGGATTATTCAAGATATTCAACAACAAGATCTTCTTCTTGTTGAGGTGAACCATAGGTTGGTGGACAACATGGAAATTTTAAAACTTTTCTCTCGCTTGGGAGAGCTGTTTTATACTTTGATAAGGCCTCTTCTTCGTAACTGCATTAGATATTGTATCCTTGATCTTCCTTTACCTGGTTTTCCTTCTGCCATTCCCTCTATCAGCACAGTGATCCAATCGGAGTGTCCAATAAGATGGCCAAGCATGCTGTTTCTTCTTTTTCCTATTATCTTCATGATCTGTCGCCCTTCATTTGCTTCCTTTAGTACGTCATCATTCCTTTTCCTTTCGGTCCATGATATTTGCAGCATTCTGCGCCAACACCACATTTCAAATGCTTCCAGCTTGGATATTTCAGCTTTTCTCAACGACCACGTCTCTGCTCCGTAAAGCGCCACGATCCATACCAGTGTCTTAATAAATCGTTTACTAACGTCCAGGTACAATTATCTTTAAGAAAATAATACACTACTAATACTCGTCTTGGGAACTACAAAGCCACATAAAACTAGGAAAATTACTTTTTAAGTACATTTGGTTGTTTGTGGGGCGATATAGTCAACACAATGTATTGTCACTAGGAAAGTTATTGGTTTGGAGATTTTAACCCCAAAACTTCACACAGCCACTATAATTCACCATTAACAGCACGTAGTAAAATAAAGTATTCTTTCATCAAAATTATCAGTATTCCATAATCTATTTTGCACATTATACCAAAATGAAACGATCCTTTCCAATATCTTTTGGGATTCATATATTCATCATATGTCACTCGCAGTTTCTGTAAATAAAGTAAATTTATATAAGTAAAAATCAATACGTTTTCATTGGAAATGAGTAATAGTTATTCTGACGCTTATAACAGTTTCATGTGCTGATATACATGAAGTTTTCTTAGCGAAATAAGGTGTGTACATATCTACATGTTCAGCAATCAGTTTAGATCAATGCAACGGTGTTTCTTTCAATGTAAACAAATACCTACATGTGTCGTTTGAAGATTCATACTAGCACCGGCATCAACTAGGTTAACCTATAAAAGAAAGTATATTAAATCATATGAAGAATCTATATAATGAATGTTAAATATATATATATATATATATATATATATATATATATATATATATATATATATATATATAGAGAGAGAGAGAGAGAGAGAGAGATAGCGCGCATAATGTAATGAAATATGATAAGGTGTAATTTTATTTGATATAATAGAATAAGAATTATAATGAATTTTAAAAGAATAATATATGTAATAGAAGGCATTTGTTCAGAAGTTGGTCGTCCGCCTAGTTTTTGGCTAAAAGCGTAATAATTGAATTCTTTGTGTGCCGAAGTTTAATATTTGATTCACACAGTATTACTGAGCGAGCGTTAGCGAGTGAAGGCGGGTTAGAGCCCCACAGGGCACGTTGTTTTCTGTCTTTATTACAGCTGAATGGGAGGGGGAACCTGTATTCTGGGACCTTGCCGACATATTGGTTATGTTACCGTTACATTGAAAAGTATAATCTTCACAGTTATTTGCTTACCGCATTTTCTATAATTTACTTTTAGATTTGTTAAGCCATGACTTACCTACTTTTAATAGATTTTCGTGATTAGTACCAGTCTTGTTTACGAAACAAATGCCCATTACATAATTACATTCGCATAACCCTATCATGAAGTACCTTTGCGCCAAGTTGTTCCCTCCGCTTGCCAAATAGTTCCATGTTTAGAACCGCTTATATTATAAAATAAAGACAACTTTCGCTTTCGTTATACATTATCAAGCACACAAACAAGCAAATTATTCATTTCTTCTCGGTAAATTTTCAAACTTTTGGTAGAAACGGACGACCAACTTCGAAACTTAACCCTAATAGAGTGTACGATAATTAGAAAAATGAGAGAAAATAAATAAATAAAAAAAATACTTGCCTGCGATGAAAAGGAATGATTGGCGATGCAGGGAATCGTTGAATCTCGACGACACATCTGAAAAGAAATGGACAATATTAATATACAGAAAATAGGAACTAATCTAAACCTAGAAGTGTTATAAAATACATTATACTAAAACTAACTATTGCTAAGTATGTACTATGCTTACGATACTATAGAAATGGATACTTAACCAATAATAACTAAATAAAACTATGAATACTTACCTCAGTTACCTAACATTGTTATTTATGGAAGGATTATCTGTTAGAAAACAATCTGTTAGCAAGCTTTACGATGAAAACTTACTCCGAGTGACGTTATTTCCAATGTTTTGTATTTCATGTGTTTCAAAATTATTTTGTTTTCGACATCCTTCATGTACAATTTTAGTGTCCTAACATAATGTTTTCAAAATGGTATTTAACTGTTTTCTAAGTTATTTCCACAATTGATAGAATGAGCTCATGTTCCTTAGCTGTTGCTAAGTTCGCTTCGGAAACAATCCGTACGGTGATTTTCTATAACGTCTTTGTGTACTCTGTGTCTACACGAATTTGGAAATTGCGTTTTTCTCTCTTCTGCTGCGAGTTGCTGCAATGGCGACTCTAGTAATTTACTGGGCCAAATTTTGTTTAGTTCCCACGTGTTTTTCAGAATTTGGTGAGCTATATATTATTATTAAATTGTTGCGCAATAGAAAGAAATAAAGAAACCCGTAAGCACGGGCTATTGCACAGTTTAGCAGATACAATACCGGGTTTACATAATCTGTTCTCTCCCTCAAATTGTTCAAAACTGCAAATATTCCTTTTTTTCTCTAAACGATAAATTAATATCGCTTGTGCAATATTAAAAAATAATACCTCTTTAAATAGTCATCAATAAAATAATAAGAATAGTCTATTCTCTCTTATGAAGCCGTTAAAATATCAAACAATACTTTCGATAAAGTGGATACTTTCAAATACCTCGGGTCAATATTAACAAACCAAAACCATATTCACGAAGAAATTAAATGTCGACTAAAAGAAAGGAATTCGTGTTATTATTCAGTTCAAAACCTTTTGTCATCGCGACTTCTCTCCAAGAATTTGAAGCTTAAATATATAAAATGATAATCATGCCTATGGTTGCAAAACATGGTCTCTTACTCTGAAGGAAGAACGTAGACTGAAAGTTTTTGAGAATAATATCCTGAAACGAATATTCGGACCCAAGAAAAACGGAAATGGTGAATGGCAGAAACTTCATAATGAGGAACTACATAATATATATCGTTTACCGAATAATGTTAGGGTCATCTAGGAGGCTCAGGTGGGCAGGATATTTAGCCAGGATGGCAGAAAGTAGGAACGCTTTCAAAGTCTTAACTGGAAGACCAATCAGAAAACGACCAATAGGAAGACCTAGACCCAGATGAGAGGACAATATTAAGATAAATCTGGCAGAAATAGGAAAACAAAGTAGAACTGGATCCAATTAGCGAAGGATAGAAGTCAATGCGTAGCTTTTGTGAAGCTTAGGGTTCCATAGACCATAGAGTTAGTTAGTTAGTCCATTATCTTTTACTCAATTTTGGAATTGTTGACCTATAATTCTTATATTTCAGCAAAAATCAAATTCATAACTAGGATTATACTGTAAATTTTCATAGTGTCCCTGCTTTTGATATAATTTTTTCTTGAACGTCCCATTTTCTTCTAGTAGCCGTAAAAATGTATAACAAACTCTAGATATTAGACGAATGTCATGTTGAGGCCTCTGGTCTTCCATAGTGTTTTCTTATCTACTAAGTTTAGGCCAAATCTATGAGTTCCTCTAGATATTTGTAGATGCATTTACTGTATATAAGCGTAGCTAAACCTAGGAATCATACGCAATATATTGTCCGCACATTAATGGAAAGCAAAACTATTTGCGATTCGCACACATAGAGTCCGCCGTACTTCTAGTTTACATATTTTTAAATATGTCATCAAATTCTAGACATATTTTTTAAAACTTTTGAATAAATAATCTCTGAGCATAAGATCACTAGAATTTACGTATGTTGTATCTGAATTAGAAAATTTTACAGCAGTTTGTTGACAATGTACCTAACTCTCATTTGTTAAATAAGTGACTTTTCTGATATGAATAAACTCAACTGCTGCTATGAGTAAAAAAGATGATCGCTGAAGTAGAAGCCGTACGGGAAATAACAGTTCAATTCTGAAAACGAGTTTTTGCGTGGAATAAATTATTTCTAAACGATCATGAATTATAAATATAGATTATCTGAATTTTGATGATAATGCTAATGGATAAATAATTTAAACTTAGTGAGACATTATTATAAGGTTTATTGGTAGTATATAATTTATTTTCATATTGCATAATTCATGTTTCATAGTTGTGTGGTAACAATAAAGGTCATTCAATATCGGCACACACCATGAGCGTTCATAAACTCTATGTGTGGAGGTAAATGCTCCACACTTTCTTGACTTTAGCAATCGTGGAAGTAACGTACGAGATAGGATCAGAAACTAGGGTCCAGGTGAAAAACAAGACTGATATTCCTGAACTTTCGTCTGTTCTGAAGACATGAGAAGTGTGTGGTAATTTTAATACATGAATCTGGCAACTGTGCAGAATTTCAGTCAACCGTCACCTACGGAGCTAGTTGTAAGTGAACACAAATGGCGACTTGTTTCGAAAACTGGTGTTGCGAAGAAATCCAGTCAGTTATTCCATTTTTGTGAGCAAAACATGTAACCGTGGCTGAAATTCACCTGCAGCTGGTACAGGTTTACGGCCTCGTCTCGTAATGTCTCGTCGACATGTCGCAGAATGGTGTCGAAAGTTTGCGGCTGGTAGAGAGAACTTCACGGACGAGGACCACTACGCTGTTGATGCAGTTTCGTTCGTACATCATCGACTACCATCCCTACAGCCTCGCTCCAAGAGACTTTTACCTGTTCCCGCACTTGAAGAAGATCGTCACGTTTTCTTCAGACGAAGAAGTAAAACACTGCCTGACAACGTGGCTGAACACGCAAGGGCAGAATTTTTATCTGTGGGAATCTTCAAACTCATGCGACACGTGCCTCATATGGAGACTATGTCACAAAATAACCTAATGCATGTATAATCTGTTGGCTGTATTGTTTGTATGAAATAATATATACACGTTTCACTGCAGGCTTCGTAACCTTACTTTCTGATCAACCCTCGTAGCTAACATCTTCGGCGTATTTTAGAAGGTCCATCAGGAGAATAACAGAACTGGTAACATTGACAGTTTATTTCTATCCCAAGCTACAAACTTCATGGTATTCTCTTCAAAGTTTTCTCTATCTGTGCATGTCACTCCGTCGTTACAGTCTTTTTGATTACCTTAACGAATTCAAACTTGGCCTCCTTGATATTTCTCTTCAATTTGTGCAATATATTAAAAAATAGAAGGATCAAGATGTGGTGAATAAGGAATTCGTCCAAGACAACTATATTCTCGGCCAGGAACAGCCGAATGGTGAGAGAAATGTTGAGTTGAGTTGATTTTAGTTTAGCGTCCCTTTCAGCAGCGAGGCTATATGAGACATGGACCTACTGATTAACGTGGAATCCGAACCACATGAGCTCCCGTCGGGTCTCCCGCGCCAAAGGCGCGTACGCTAACCACTTAGCCACGAGGGAGCTCGTGAGAGAAATGTAAATTGATGCGTTGTCGTGATGCAAAAGCCACGGTTTGTCGTGTCACAACTCCATATCTCTTCTCGCACACTGAGCGAAGTAAACTACACTGTGTCTCCTTGTAAACATCCTGATTTGATTCAACGTATGGCCATTTGGCAAGAACTTACTGTAAGCGATGTCTCTCACATCAAAGAATGTGAAAAGCATGACTTTGATTATCGACTTTGACTGCCTTGATTTCCTTGACCTTGGTTACAAGAAAGACTTGCAGTGATAGCCCTGGCGCTCGGATTCTGAGTCAAAATGTAAATATCCCTGTTCCGTTACGAGTTATGACTACGAAGCAAGTCTGTTTCCGTTTTTCCTCTGCAATGATGTTCTGATACATGTGGTGCTCCTTCAGATACTTATTTCTTAAAATTAGTCTTACACCGTGTATAATAAAATGGTAAAATTTTTCAAAATCAAATATTTAACAATTGTATATACCATAAAATCATAATAAATTAGAGGTATCATCATTAATATTTAAAAATAACTTCTAGTATTATGTTTGAATGTCTACTTCATGATGTTCCACGACTTGTAATAAACATATTACAAGACTCGTTGCTTTGAGAAACAGGGTTTTGGTCATTGTTCAACTGTCGTGGCAAATTTTTCGTATGCTTAGATCTTCGAACATGATCTGGTAATCATTGTGCTTTTTCATATCAGCTGCCTGACGATCATTCGAACAGTTAGCCGAGGATTACATTGACACTCACTCACCTTGCTTTTTCTACGTTAACATGTTGCAAACTTTACTAGTGCTTACTACATCTCCGGACCAATGTGAGATACAAAATTCATGTAAATGGCATTATGATTCTTACATGTATTGAAAATCATATTTACGATTTACCTAAGCAGTCTTTTCGAAATAAGTCAAACTTTTAATTCTTTATAATTTTAATCTTTTTATTCAAAATATGTCATTTAATGATAATAGTATTAGACACCAAGTACTTAGGTACTAAGGATCAATTAGGTACTAAGGATGTGATTACTCCGTCCGTCTCACTTCTGCTATTACTGTCGTAGAGCGCTCTAAAATTTGGACCTTTATGATACTCTATGGTCCTTAGTTTGAAACACTGATTAACATACGTGATATTGTTAGTTTCTATTTAACATACAAATTTAAAGTACATAATAACCTGTAGTATCACCATTTGAAGACAACATATAACTTGTGTGAGTTCATAGCACTAATGTATCACAGAGTATTTCTAACAATGTGACACTGTAGTAGCTGTATGTTACAAAATTTCAGCGGTTTTCTCCTATTGGTTGAAAAGTTTAAGGGCGTATGAACATAAATTGTCCAACCTGACTATGTACTGCGATATACCCAATCTCTAGACAGGATCTAATTCACAGACATTTTGTGGTGTCCCTCCTATATGGTGATGAAATATATCACTTAAGTCATTTTCTAAAACATTATAAAATTATTGTAGATTCATCTTAGACTGGAAAAATGGTTATCCTTTGTTTTTATTATCGTTTGGCAATGAAACAAACGCCTGAGAGACATATTACTCCATATACAAGTGTGTGGTGTTGGAATCTTTGAGTTTTAAGTCCCACGGTTATGCCGGTTAGGCTAGAGGAGACTGTGATAATGAGAAATGAATGAAATGGTGGAATGAAGAAAGTGGGAGGTAACGGGAAAAGTTTGAGGAAATCCACGGACACGGTATTTGTCCACTTGGTGCGCAAAATTCACTTTTTGCGAGCTACGATCGAACCAAGGACCCCAAGCACCGGAGGTGAACGCTCTACCACTGAGCCACCGCGGCCCTGTATGGTGTTGGAATGTATAACTTGTAGGATATGATGCATTTAAAAAATCCAACACTTCCAGTATACCACTAAAAATGTAATAAAGAAATAACGGCCATTTTTTAAATATTCAATTAGAACTGAACAGAAAATTTGGAATCGACCAGCGACAAGTTTCTAGCGCTTGTGGTTTTCTAGATCTCGTTGTCGAAAGGATTGCAGACAAACACATAAACTTTTCTTGACCACAAACATATACATACTTGGATCGATAGTGTAATCAATCTCACCAGCTGTTGACGTATCATAAGTCTGAAAGATGCCTTTTGTTTGTTACGTTTACCTTCCCATTTCTCATCCCGGGTACACTGTCGTTCCTTCTCAAGAGAACCTTGATGTCAGATAGATCCAACCAAGGGCGTCTGGTTCTACTGTAAAGGCAACGGGAGCTACTCAACCTAGACTACTATTGAAACGGGTAGTCTAACCTTTGTTCATCCTATCATCTCATCTTCACACAGTTAGACACATACTGCTCTGTTTTGTTTTCGGCCTTCCGGCCACAGACCAGGATCATGTCCCTTGATACTTCACGGGACTTAGGGCATCATCAAGGCCTGCCCATGGTTCTAACCGTACCTTCTGCTATTGATTCGGAGCCAAGTGAAAAGGTACCAACAATCCGAGTACGAGTCGTCAATTTGGAAATCCTATACTGACAATCATAAGTCACCGCCACTAAAGAAAATTCATCAAGGCGACTTGTCAGACACAGCAAGTGAATCAGGTCTTGTAATGGACATCCAGAATTTTCCCGAATTAACAGAGACCACTCGCCCACAAATTTATCAGTTTCTGTTCATTAACTTTGATCCAAAGTACTCACAGGCACATCATCTCTACAAGCAACTAGTTAAATACATGCCATGCGTTAATATAATTAAAATCATACCTACTCGAAACGGCACTATCTTACGGACTCCAGATCCAAACTTTCGAACTACCCTGCTCAACAAACATGGATTCGAAATCTTTGGGGAGTTCACTACACTCACTCGGCTGGCAGAAAAACCGCTAAAATAAAGGCCCCCACCACGTAAAGAGCCTTTGCTGTCAGTTGTAATTCGAGGCGTAGATAGTGATATTACTGACCAAGAAGTCACTGATGAACTTACACTAGAAGGCTATACCATATCCAAATGTATTTGTATTCGTAACAATAGTGGGGTAACATATATGGTGAGAGTGCTTACACACTCTCAGGAGACCATCGACGATCTTCTGTCAAATGGAGCATACATAGATCGTAAACGCCATAGAGTCGAGCCTTCCAGATCTCAGTCACCTCTTCTCTTACGCTGTGAAAGATGCCAAAAAGATAATGCTCATTCTACTGATAAATGTCCGAACCAGCCAATCTGTGGGTAATGCTCCAGACCACACAATACACGCCAATGTCAAAACCTTGCAAACCTCCAACTTGTTCAACCTGTCATGAGCATCATACAGCATTCAGTTACAAGTGCAAGCAGCGACCTCCTCCGGAACCAACCAAACCAGAAATGACTGTTCCCTTGCAGCATCACACCAAGCCCATTCCGTCTTCTTCCATACCTACTGACAAAAACCAGGCTGCCACTATTGAACAACTACTTGCTTTCATTACACTCATACTTCAAAATATTCATCCACTTCACTGCCCTCACATCCTACACCAGCTCCAATATTTAACACGTGCAATCTTTCCTATGAACTTCCATGCTACCTACAGCGGACATAAAGTATACTTTCATGTCGTTCGACTTGAAACCGAAGTCTAACTCTATCTTCCTTTTCTTACGTATCATCATGGCATTATCCTTTACATTTGTTAATATCAGTTCTCTCATCCAGCACAAACCACTCTTAACACATCTACTGTAAGAACACCGCACTTCAACTTTCCTTCTCAATGAGACTCACCTTACACCTCGAAACTCCTGCAAAATATCTGGATATTTAGTCATAAGGAAACACAGTACTATGCCAGCTAGACGTGCTAACGGCGAAGTTGCATTAGGTTTTCCACCTTCTATACCATGCCGTCATTACGAACTTCCACAGCAAAACCTTCCAGAATATCTAATAACAACTCTATACTTCAAAAATTTGTATGTCACGCTTGCTACAATTTACATTCGACCTGCTCATATTATAGCGATAGATTTCTTTCAGTATATTTCAAATAACTTCCCATATTATATAATAATGGCCGACATCGATATCCATAGCAGAAACCTCAGCAGCGACAGACTTTTCTCAACTTTCTTACAACTAATACCACTGGTACCCTTCATCAGCTACCTAAGCACACCCGGCCATAATCTCAAACCACCCCTGATGTAATTACTTCTACAAACTTACTATCTTCCTGCACCATAGAAGTGCTGGATCCAATAGGCAATGATCATTTGACAATCAAGCTTACCATCAACTGCTTACACCCTAATACCTCGAACCACGAAAGTTTAACACGCAAATCTCTGAACTATAATAAAGCATACTGGATCGGATATCGAAATTTCTTAACTGCAATACTTTCTAATATTCCCGAACCAACATCAGAAGACAACTTCTATAACTCTCTTAATCTCCTAACCAGTATAATCAATCAGGCCTCCAATATCTTCATTCCTACGTCCAGTTCGAATCCCTATAGTCCGAAATTACCTCCGTACTACCTTCCACTCATACGTAATTCTCGTCAGTTCTATCGAGACTACGAGCGTACGTGAAACTGAGAATCATTAGTTCACCGCCGATACATGCAACGTATCGTCACAAATTACATCAAAACATCTAAACATCGGCAGTAGGTTAAAACTTGCAAAACGCTAGCTGACACTTTTCGTCCGACGCAGTACTGGAAAAGGTTCAATCAACTCAGCAGCAAATGTAGTATCACCCCATATCCTATTCTTCTTCATAATCAACCGCTTCAAACTGATATGTACAAGGTAAATGTTTTCGCTACTTACCTGCAGGGTATATTTGACACCGCCTTTAACACATCCTTATCCTCGACGCCCCGTTGATCGAATTGATTTTCAATCTCCACACCTCCAGCCCGCACTCAGTCATACATTAATTAATAATCAAGAACTAACATAGCCGATTACAGTTGATAACATTCTAAATGTCACCCAACGAAAACGCAACAGTGCACCTGGCATGAGCAACATCTCTTACCGGCATATTAAAGAGGCCCCTTACTGTGTCCTTCATTTTCTGGCTTTCCTCCTCACATTCATACTCCGCACAGGTTTCTTTCCTATCACATGAAAAATGTCCAAAACTTTACTGATTCCGAAACCTAACAAGCCTACTAATCTTGTATCTTCCTACCGCCCCATTCAGTTAACCAGTACCCTCATCAAAATCTTCGAACGAATTCTAGTTACTCGCCTCCACGCTTACTGCACAGATCATCGCCTATTACTTCTTTACCAAGCTGGATTTCGCACTCAATTTAGTATACATGATCAGCTACTTCGCTTTGTCAACCATATTTACAACCAATTTCATTGCACGAACCCTTCTTGTCTGGTTCTCTTTGACTTAGAGAATGCCTTTGATACTGTTTGGCACCACGGCCTGGTCTACAAACTTACCTAATATAATCTGCTTGTTACCTACAGACGATTTATATTCAAGTTTATCACTGGACGCATAGCCTACATCTCCATTAACAACGCATTATCTCATCCAGTCTTTCTACATTCAGGCGTTCCACAGGGATCTGCTTTGAATCCACTCCTTTACCTTCTCTATGTGGAAGATATTCCGCTTCTTCCAGTAACTATCAGCACTTTCCAATACAGGACGACATTGCATTTCTGGCACTTGGCAAAACCATACAGCACATCAACAAACATCTTCAGGAAGCTTTCGATCTATTCACCTCCTGGTGTTCCAAATGGCGACTTAAGATCATCGCCCACAAAACTCAAGCAATTGTTTCTGTGCCTCCTGGCAAACGCACTAGGGTCCACCGTAACCCATCGCTGCTGAATTTTCACGTTCAAGGAACACGAATTCACACTTTCAACACAGCTAAATATCTAGGAGTTCTCTTGGACAAACAGGTCACCTGGAGACCTCACTTAAAATCTATTTTGTTCAAAGCTTATAATGTAATTAACTTACTCCGCAGCTTGACTGGAAACAATTGGGGTCTCAAAGTCTCTACAGTTCTCACTACGTATAAGGTCTTTCTCCGATCAGTTCTGACTTACTGCTTCACAGCCTGGATACCTGCAGCACCGTTGTTTGATATATATATATATATATATATATATATATATATATATAAATCTTATGATGTCATGCCTTCAGAATCGCTTATCGGATATCCTTGCCTAGCCCCACTGCCGATCTCTATAGTCGCATTACATTTTCCACACTTCTTTCCCACATAGAACATCTTCGCTTGAAATATTTCACTGATCGACTGACAATGAACCACCCTCTACTTATGGACACAGTACATACTGCAACCGACTTCGTCACCCTCCCACCATTACGCCCCACCCCTCTCTCTCTACTTTTTACTCTCTATCGCTACACTGTGCCTCCGAATCATCCCGACATTCCTCTGCTCGATGCATTTCATCTCGATATTCATTCACATTTCATCTTTCCATCACATCATACCCAGTAATCCTACTGTACTAACAGGGCACCAATTGTCTTACATCAATGCCCCGTGTTGCCCAGGAGCGAGAAGATAACCTCACTTGTTCTTCTAACCTCACCTATGTGTTGTGATGTGTATTGCACGTACTCATTACTTTCATACCTCATAATCGTTCCATGTCTACCTTATGCTTATGTTTATGATCACAAGATCTTAAAATCCAATGAAAATTAATGTTAATAAATAAATAGACAAATATCACTTATAACAACAAAAGTATTCCATATTCCATTTTACTGATTACCTCTTCCCGAGTCGAGGGCGTAACCCTTGGCTGGGGCTAGCTTCGGGCTAGCAAAAGAAAACCATATAAACCTAGCATTTTAATATATAGATTAGATGAAGAATGTTAAGGAGCAATTAACAAAATAAAAGTACAGTTAATATTTGATCATTTCTGGCGTATAAAGAATTTCACATAATGTACTGTGATCAATCTTTGACGTAAGAAAATTTACACTCTATACATAACAGGGTGCTTACAGTAGTTTCCAACTTAAGTAAGTAATGCATTTAGTAATCTTTTTTCGAAATTCATATTTTTGGTAAGTTGAATTTGAAAGTTGTTGAGATATACCGGTAACTTCTTAAGAAACTGCTATATGTTAATAATAGTAATAATATAAATAAAACATCGTAGGATCTAGTAGCTGCGATTTATTCTATTTCCAGCCTTAGAAGACAGTAGATGTAAATAAACTAGAGGTCTGCATGGACGTGGATTTTAGCCTGGGTCCGGCCCGGCCCGTGAATTTATAATATGAGGCCCGACCGGAGTCTGAAATATGTTTTAACATTTAAGCCCGAGCCGGCTCGAGCTTTTGTGAAATTCAAATGAGCCCGAAATAAGCCCGAATTACAGGAAATTAACAATTAACGCAAAATCGCATTTTTATTTTCAGCAATTAGAAGTTTAATTTTGCAATTGTGCTTTAAAAGTTCTCCAAAAAGAACGGTCCGATAAGTACGGTATCGTTGTACAGTACCTATATTTACAAAGTTAGGCCCGAAAAATATGGTTGTATTTTTTAAAATTTATTGCTCGAGCCCGGTCCGAGCCCGAAATAATATATGCTTTGTAGGCCCGAGTCCGGGCCACGGTCCGGGTCAGGCTTAAGCTCACGGGCTCGGCCCGACCCGTTGCAGACCTCGGAAACAAATCCACCTGACTACCAGTGGGTTGATGACCAGTGATTGGTTGTTGATCTCACTGCACTAGTATCCTACCGCAATCTAATCCTACTAAAATAATAATTTCAAATAAATATATATATATATATCTGAATTTATCCCGCATTTTGTGATAATAAACGCAATATATACGATATAATATTTAACAGATGTCGCCTTATTTCAATCTCACCCGTATTTGGACATATAGTATTTACTGCGCATGCGTATGCATTGGCCCTCCTACACCACCCATTAAAAATTATTGTAGAATGTAGAGTTTCATGGCGACGATGTGTGACAATAATCCAACTTCGTCCCGTGTTATAGAAAACACGAAAGAGGACAATAGGAACAGAGTTAATCTCGTTTATATAAGGATTTAAGAAACTTTCCCACATAGCAGTAGTCTGTGTCAGTGCGTTAATTATTTACAAACCAACTGTAGCCTTGCACTTTGGAAATTATGCGACGACAGTAAGTAAGCAGACGATCTTGCTGTTCACGTCTCTCGCTGCCGAAGCACGTGTGAGCCGCGGAGTAATACATTTCGCTTTGTTTACGTCTACTTTGTTCTAAGCACTGGCGGATCTAGGCCGGGGCTGGGGGGTCTATTCCTACCCAGTTTTTTGGGTGACAAAAATAATTTAAGCTATTATGTATATATTTTTGAAAGTTTATAGTAAACTCATCATATACCTATCATAGTCTGTGGTCTGACTGCCCCCACCCCCAGTTACCTTCAAGATCCGCCTCTTGTTCTAAGGCTGGAAAAACTTTAGAGATTTTTTTTTACATAATTACGAAATTTTGTAAAACGTATTCCGTAATTTGTGGGGTCTATTTTGGGGGGTAATTTGTGGGGTAATTTGTGGGGTCTCTAGATCTATTTTTTAATAATAATTATATTTTTTCAGTCTTTTAACATAATTTATTTTCATAAATAGTGGATAAGTACAAAACAACTACAACGTATTAATGATAAATATAACTATAATTTATATCTTACAGCGAATATTGTTTTATGATCTTACAAACCAAGACCAATAGGAGTTAACTTTATTCTTTCGATTCGTTCTATTCGTTCAATTGTTCTTCCTCTGCTAATTGCCCCTAACAAACTAGCCAAATTACTTAGTCCACCAGATGATTCTGCTCCGAAATCACTACTGATTAACGGTGCTGCTTCTGGGATACTTTCTACGTTCACAGAATTAGTTTCAGCGATGGAGTTGGTTGCTGAAGTAACTATTTGGGGAACAACACTAGGTGCTGATGTGAGTTCGACATCAAGAGTTGAAGAACTTGTTTCGGCATTGTTAGAATTTGCGTCTTGTTCATTTGTTCCGTTGATAAGTTCTGTAGAAACATTACCAGCAGGAGAAACAGATGCTTCTGGTATATTTTGTGGTTCAATGGATAAAGTTTGGTTGTTGTGATTCGTGGTATTTTCACTAACACTCCCGTCCATAGTGTTTGGTCTGAGATCTTCAATGTCAGGGATTATGTCCTGGTTGGATGCGGGTGTAGAAGAATCTTCTTCAGTTGGGAATCCCAAAAAAGGTGATTGACCAATACGAACTATTTCGGAAGTAGTTCCTAAGAATGGTGATTGTCCAATACGACCTCCAGAAGAAGTAGAGTCCAATGTTTCAGTGGAAGAAACAGGATCAACTGTCTCTCCAGAAACATCATCTTCTTCACCCACACTAGAACCTTCTTTACCACCACCAGCATTTAGTGACAATTCTTCAGTGTTGAAAGCGGGATTTGAAGGAATTCTTCTGGCAATAACTATGAATGGTAACCGTGCAACTTGAAGCTGAATGAATTTTTGGCCCTCTGGTGTTACATCCTCAGTGAGTAGCATTTTCTCATGGTCTGATTGTCCATCATCCTCGAAGGTTGTTTGAGATCGTTTGCTGCTCCCACTGTGATTACGCGATTCTCTGCGAAAATTTGTTAAAATATCTACTATTTCTTCCTTGGACTTTGCAGAATAGTTCGATATTGCATTCCCAAGTGCAATTGCATTCACTAGGAAAACGATCATTGTCTGGAAATAAAAGAAGATAAGAAACTTGTCTTAGAAGTTAGTATAATAAAGATGTTCTAATTTCTATATATATATATATATATTGTAATTAAATTGGAATTTCTGTGCCAGAAACCTTTCTATTTTAAGTGCACCCTCGGAAAATATGTGAAACATTGTTTGGCATCACCCTCGCTACCCACTTACGAAGGAAACCTTCCCTTTGCTTTAGGACAAGAATTGAATGACCTCGACTGTGTTGCTAATTTGTCATTCAGTTGTTTCGTTTTAACGAGTAATGATCATAGGCTACTTAGAATGACCTCGACTGTGTTGCTAATTTGTCATTCAGTTGTTTCGTTTTAACGAGTAATGATCATAGGCTACTTAGAATGACCTCGACTGTGTTGCTAATTTGTCATTCAGTTGTTTCGTTTTAACGAGTAATGATCATAGGCTACTTAGAATGACCTCGACTGTGTTGCTAATTTGTCATTCAGTTGTTTCGTTTTAACGAGTAATGATCATAGGCTACTTAGAATGACCTCGACTGTGTTGCTAATTTGTCATTCAGTTGTTTCGTTTTAACGAGTAATGATCATAGGCTACTTAGAATGGCTAAAAAGACAGTACACAGCGAAATCCGTGCAATAATTCATTGTGGCAACGTTTACTTACTATACTTATTTAACATTTCAATATTATTTGTGCAAGTTTCTTTAATATCAAAAAGAATGATGATTATGGTTATCTATAGTTTCTTTAATAACTTCAACACCATAGTATGTTTGTTTAAAGTTTATTAGTGTTATTTTGTTATTTTTTATTATATGCTAGCACTACACTTAAATACAATGATTTTCTGTTATAAAAACTTAGTATTCATTTGTTGTGGCAATTCATTGTATCAAATGAGCCATTTATTCACATAATTGTTCAATATTATTAATGTTCAATATTAATAATCACAGTGTTGTATTGAGAATGTTTGAACACAATTTTGTTTATAAACTGTAATATTTGTAGTTTTTCATTGGAAAAGGGGTTTAAAAAATTGAACTTTTTGTTAGTACTTTATGCAGACTCGCTTTTTTTTTTAAAGATTTAAAATTACATACAACTACTTTTCCCTTTTTGTATAATTACATTTATTTTAACTTGCAGTGTTTCATTACACAAAGAACTTGTTTCATATTAAAGAATTATTGATCCGTATCATTATTTGTCGGATTTCTATAACCTAATAACATTGGAAGTATGTGTCTATTTATGCACTAAAATGGCAAACATGACAAAATAGTCTCCAATAAGTAAATAAATATACAAAAAATAATATAAATTCCAAACAATAATAATTTATTAAGAATTTTACGACTTTACAAAGTTATTTGGTCCTGAATAAATACCTCTAAGATTTGAAGCATTGATCACATGTTACTGCTCCAATAAAGAGAAAAATTGAGTGGTCCTGTCTTCGTTGCCAATACTGGTAAATATATTTCTAAGTAAAAAGTTAAAATCGTGTAAAATATGATGGGAAACCTTATTTTCGTGTTTACAAGGGTCATAGATGTCTCTGTATTTAACTGGACACATTAAAAGATGCCAGGAAATAATATGACATGTCATAGAAATATCAGTCTTACTTATTATCATTAACCTTTTATAATCTCGTTATTCATTAACTTTAGATTGATCTGTTCTCTCTGTGTGACCCGTCATTTTATAATAGAACAACGATATTCTCTGTTTGAAACAATGTTCCGTAGTAACTTGCGAGAAACTTTTATAGAAGTGTTGAATAATTCTGTGACTGAAATCTTTATTATTTACTCTACTGGTAGGCCCTATATGTATATTCCTTGAAATGAACTGTAATTTTAGTAATTTCATTTTGCTGATTTCGTCGTCAAATTTATTTAGTGCTAAATGTTCTTTACATCTTAAGAAAAGCAAATTTTGTGATAATCAAATTTACTTATAATCAAATTTAATTTAACTCTTTTTCTCCTGTACTTTTATGGCTTTGAAAATTCTAGCTTCCTGTCAGTTTAATGCATTGTTAAAACATGTACTGTATATATGAAGAAGCACAAAAGAAGGTAGATATGAGAAATACATGACAAATACGTTTTTGAAACCTTCAATTTAAAGATGAATATAAGACTTATTGATAGAAACGAAATGAAATCTTTGAGTTTTACGTCCCACGATTATGCCGATTAGACTAAAGGAGATGGTGATGATGAAATAATGAATGAAATGGTGGAATGAAGAAAGTGGGAGGAAACGGGAGAACCCCAAGGAAACCCACGCACACGGTGTTTGTCCACCACAAAGTTCACTTGGCGGGAGCTGGGATTGAATCCGGGACCCCAAGCACCAGAGGTGAATGCTCTACCACTAAGCCACCGCGGACTTATTGATAGAATTGCTTGAATATTGCTACAAAGAAATACTCTTTTACTTTTATCAAAGTTCTCGAATATTATTAGCGTCTAAGAGAAAGATAAAATATACTGAAAGATCATAAATATACCAGTCTCTCAATTGTAGTTAATAAACAGGAAGTCTAGGATTTGGAATCTACTGCAACTTCCGGTTTTCAATAGTATTTGAGAAAATATCACGCTCTATAAACCAAAGTACTTCAACGTGATGCATACATGACAGGACACTCCTACTTGCTGTTTCAACCAATTAATTTACTTAAATCCTCTCTATACTCACATTTCAAATACTTAGTCATTTTTAATTGATCTTTCATTTAATCAACAATATTAAGGGGGTAGATTCCAAAAGAGCCTAAGTCAATTTTTGTCAATTTTGAAATATTGGCTCTATTAAGTTCTATTTCAGCATCTCCGTATATTGAACAGGGTTTCGTGCCAAAACTCCATAAGTCAAATTAATTGTAGGCAAAAGAAAAAAGAAAAGTTGTTTTCCAAAATGTCCTTAGTCAGCGGTATTCTCTGAAATTATTTTCTGACTCATGAATAAAAACACTTATAAAACTCTCGCTACAGATGATTATTTCACAGTTATTTTACGAAAAGTAGGCAATTACAAGTTCGTTCTATGTAGATTACTTTTCTTTTACAGAAACAGAATGATGGAAACACACACAAAATATTCGTCTCCTGAAAAACTTACCTTTTTGACTTAGGTTCTATCGAATTGAGCACTTCGATTGATATTTTTTTTTAAATTTTTGCTAGAACAAATTGGATTACGTTTGTATATGTATAATTTAAAAAGAATGAACGATTAATTAGCATATTCTATCTATTCTTTCCAATTTTTACAACATTCGTAAATATAAAGTGGAAAAAGGTGCTAAACTTGCTTATGATTGTTATCATTGGGGAAAAGTGCCTCAAAGTTACATGAAATAAATGCTTTTTTGTGTCATGAGAAATATGCAAAAAATACCAATATGGAGAAAGTACAAAATCATTTATAGGCAATTCGCTTTTGTGTGGCTCAATTTCATACAGTCTTGTATGCAGAGAGCAACATTATAGATGACTAAATAAATAAATAAAAACGTAGAATGTTCAAACTTGTATTGAATGCCTTTTGGGCATGTAATTAATGTTTATAAATTTGTCATGTATTTTCTCTTCTAATTAATTGCTCTCATTGTCTTATGAGAATACCTAAATGTTGATTCCAAAAATCGTAAACTATTATATCTAAAAATGATCAACTTCACAGTCAAAGATCAGAACCAATCATTAGGTTATTTGTTCTTCATCATTTGATCTTATTCATCATATCGTTTGAGACATTTATATGGGGCCCTCAGCAGTATCGTGCCGTGGGGAGGAGGAGCGGTGCGAAGGCTACGTGCGCCGAGGTAAGGGGGCGCAATATTTGGGAGAAAAAAGGAAAAAGAAAGGAAAAATTACTGGGAATATATGTATGGGGGTGCCGTCGTATACTCTCGTCTCGGGCGCTGATTTTTCATGGCACGGCACTGGCCCTCAGTGCACAAAGACTTGAAAGCCATTTTTTTTTTTTTTTGGCTCATTTGGAAGACATATCATATTTAAGATCTCTGCTTTAAGCTCTTTTCAATGCTTAAAAAATTCACACGCAGAGATTGTAAATCGCTCTAATAATGTTAAAAAAACACCCGGTCACTTTTCCATATATTTAAATGAAGCATACAAACTTTGTCTCTTTCTCACAACTTTGATAAATGGATTTTAATCCCTTGTACTCTCAATGGCCTATATACTACTACAATAATAAATAAATAAATAAAAAGATTTTAATACAAAATATACAGTAAAGCATTTCGCAGAGCAAAAGACAACTCACAACAAATTTCAGCTCACAAAACATTCACAATTTAATTGCTTGATGTCAAATAAATAATGCTTTGTTCTAGGTGCCAGCCCGTATAAATTTCCCACACAAACGAAAACCGACCACCATCCGCGGAAGGTTTCTGACAAGAGACGCACAAGTACCAACCATCTTGAGCTACGCAACCACGGGCTTCATCCAGTAACATTAAAAATGGTTTTCCGAATTTTATTCGGACTTAGTATTGGTGTTACTTAAAAATGTATACGAAGTGGAAATTCATTTTGGAAAAGCAAAGGACATTCAAAGCTCTTCCCTAAGACCATTCCTACGTTTTTGAATTTTTAATGAATAACTTAAAAACAATAAAAGACATAAAAAATGTAGAATGTGATTTAGATACTACCTACAAAATGAGTATTAAATAAACTAATTACTGTTTCTAAACCTTTTCTTATGGACCAGAAACTTGGGTTCACAGTTTATGACGTCATAACAATTGGAAACCCAAATTTATAAACTATCCTTGATATTGTTTTGTTATAATATGTTTTGTAGATACCGTTCCAGTAAGCGAGTACGTCTACAGTAACTTTGTTTGTCATTGATTTCCTTTGATAGACTTAACTTCCCTTGATAGATTCTCATTGAGTATGACTTGACCAAGAGTAAAATTTAAGTCATGCTTGGCAGAAAAACCAACTTAAAGAAAATGATAAAGGAAATATTTTAGTTTAACTTCCCACAATTATGCACTTTAGGCTAAGTGCCACAATAATTGAAGCAATTGAATGATGATACAAGCATTGGTGCAATGAGAAAGTGGGAGGAAACGGGAATACCCAGAGAAAACCCATAGACACAATGTAGTCCACCACAAACTTACTTGGTCGGGGATCGAACCAGGGACCTAACGTATCAAAGGTAAGCACTGTACCACTGAGCCACCGTGCACTCTGCCAACTTAAAGAATTTTAAAGCTCGCCTTATATTACATATTATTAACAAGTCAGAAGCAAGTTTGCAATCGAGGAAGTAGCAAGATTGCTTGCTATCGCGTTGTTAGATCTGAAGCCGTATTATATATATATATATATATATACACGTAGGTCTATATCCAAGCTAAAGAAAGCCTACAAACTTGACCTTAGCCAGACCAACAATATAGGGGGGCCCGGCTGAAGTTAGGGGGGGCCCGATCCAACCATATTATAGTTCATCACCATATAGTTAATTTGCAAGCCTACCGTGACAATTTTAGGGGTCCAGCCAAAATTTAGGGGGGGCCCGGTCCCCCCTAGACCCCCCTGGATACGGGCCTAGATTTGAATAAGGCTACTAAAAGTCTGAAATACTATTTTTGTGGTCTGAATCACTTTCTACATTTTTGACATCCTTTATTTCTTTAAGTTATTTACCAAATTAAAAAAAAAAAAGGATGATCTTAGCGAAGAACAGCTAGATTTGAAGACAATAGCAGTAACATCAGCTAATTCAAATTTCAGTTCTTATCTAAGAAACCAGAACCCCCCTTCCCCCTATATAAATCAATTAGCTAAAAAAAAATCCGTAGGTTTTCAACACAGTTAAACGATAGAGTTAAGTTTGAATTAAACACTGCACTCTAGATCCAACCATAGCGTAACTAAAAAGTAAAATATGACAAATATTTTCAAACTTGTAAAAATAACTTGTATCATGACACAAATGGGATTAAAATGAAACTGAGATGACATTGAGTACGTATCCGCCACCAACAAATAAGCGAATACTTACTGAAAATATGTTGACGTACAATAACGTCCTTCGCACTTCACCAACTTGCAGTTTCATCCTTGTACTTTGTGTTCTAAATTGAGTTCATGAGACGAGGTTGGCTGATGATATGGAATGCTTTCGCTTTTAATAAAATTCTTTTATATATACGCAAGTGAACGGCGTGGTGATAACTAGATTCATAAAGCTTAAGCAGGAAACATAAACACTATTTCAATGCTTATATACAATGCTAATCAACATATTATATAATTTTTTAATATTTATGTTATAAGTTTTATGAAGTGGGTCAGTTATTTCGTTTTGTGGTTAATAGATAACAGGTGGTAGCATACGACTTTCATTTATCATTTTTTTTTTGTTCTCTGTCACGGAATGAAATTCCTCTGCCAAAATTATATTTTTATGTTTTGTATCTGCTTCAAACCCAATAAATAAATAAATAAATAAATAAAATTTTAAAAAATAAAATAAAATTTTAGATAGGCATCTATTGATTTTATTGTTCAAAGTTTGAATTTTTGTAGTAAATAAAGTACTATAATTTGAATATTTAGTAAAAATTCGTTAATTATATACATACGGAGCCTTTGACTAACTGGAGGCTCCGCTCCTAGGCCCCCAAGTTTGCTCGGTCTACGGCCTTGCATTTCTTATCTATCGCCCTTTGCATCAACAGTGAATTTCGTGAACTTGCTCTTCATATTTCCTGAATCTGCCCATCCGGGGACTTCGCCCCCATACACTGTCTTTGCTCGCCCTACAACTTAGAACCTCATGTACCCACAATTCTATCATTTCTTTTCCTGTGTCACCTATCTAAAAGATAAGACTTTGTATCCAAAGAAAACGCTCATTTAAATAACATGAGCATTTTTTCATCCCCCTTTAGACACCTGAAAAATTAAAAATATTCACTTTTGGCAATTTTTCTATCGGTTAGTCCCGGAAGGCTACAATCATGCCAAATTTCATCATTCTAATCATGCCGGGAGTGCCTAAACATTTTGGGGTGTTGGAAGCACCCCATGTAAATAACATGGCAAACATTGTTCAGGCCCCCATAAAACCAATCTACAGTTGGAAATTTTTATTTCTGATGATTCACTTAGGTAGTGCTAACGAAAACGTACAAGCATACCAAATTTCAAGTTTTAATAGAAAATTCTAAGTACTTAAAACATGAGATTATAGGTCCAAAAAGAGGCCCATTTAAATAACATGGGAAAATTCTTCATCCCCTCTTTAGACCCCCTAAAAATTAAAAATAATCACTTTTGGCAATTTTCCTGTCAGTTAGTTCCGGAAGGCAACAATCAGGCCAAATTTAATCATTGTAGCCCTATAGGAAGTGCTCAATTATTTATGTCAGCTCATGTAGTTTTATATATAGTTAGGATATCTATATATCAACTGGTAACTTATATTCGTAATGGGGGCGCGGTGGCTCAGTGGTAGAGGGTACACCTACGATGCTTCGGATCCCTTGTTCGATCACAGCTCGCCCCGTGTGGACTTTGTGGTGCTCGTGGGTTTTCTCGGGGTTCTCCCGTTTCCTCTTTTCTTCATTCCACCATTTCATTCATTTCTAATAATCGCCGTCCCCTTTAGCCTAACCGGCAAAATCGTGGGACGTAAAACTAAAAATTTCTTTTCTTTTCTTTTTTTTTTTTATATTCGTGAACACTTCATTAGATTGGTGTTGGTTAAGACTTCCACACTGTTACTAATGTATGGTCTATGTCAGGATTTCTCAACCCAGGGGTCGCAAAGGTAAGAAGAAATTGAAATATTATTTTGAATTTTGTTTTGACAAGCAGATTTGTATTTTTATACACACTGTTAAGAAAAAAATAGGTCTACTAAACATTTTCAACAGGTATAGAGTTGTTTAAAAGTAACTGTAAATGAAAGAGGTACGATAGGAAACTAATGGGAACTGTACATTGAAATACCAGAAAAATACAAATGCAACGAAACCTGCATATTGAAATACAATTAAAATTGAAAGCTAAGGAGATACAGCTCACAGATGACGAGAAGATCCCTAGTAGAAGTAGTGTGACGTAGGTATGGGCTCGTCCACTTTTCGCACGGGGGTTTCAAATGACACCACGGAATAGCACACAGATAACTACCCGGAGTAGTAGACGACATCTAAGTATAGACCACACCTCAAAAACCGAAAATGGACTTGACCATGTCGTTGACCTTTCCCCGCTACCTCTGTTTTAGGGATCTTCTCGTCATTTGTGAGCTGTACCTGTGTTGTGTTTGTTGCAAATAGCTGCGTTAAGTTTGTTGAAAAATCAACAATGGACAAATTATCCTGTCGGCAACAAAAGGGATCCTGCTTTTGCTTAGTATCCTTTGTTGTTCTTTGCAGAATTGTACACGTAGGGTCTATATGTGTTACCGAATAGTCTTTTTTCAAGCAAGCTGGCCTCAATGAAGGTAGGTGTTTGGTGTGAAATTTTATTTGTTTCCTAGCTTTTAAATATAAACAAGTTGCTTTTAAACAGTTTTTGGTGAAATTGAACACATACACAACAATGTATCAAATTCACAACAATATGAGGTAATTCAAAGTGGCGGCCTGTCGAAAATTAAAATATTCAATAACTATTTTAACAACTGTCCAAGCTTTTTAAAACCAAAATTAGAAATCACTTTTTTTTTTTTTTATCATATGATCCAAATATAAGGAAGTTATGAAGTTTTAAAATTTTCATACGGCCTGCATTTTGAAACTCTATGAAGGATCGAATTCGATATTTGTAGTATGAATGAACTGCCGAATTTTGTTTTAATAAATTTACTTGTAGGGAAGTTACTGTATTCACTATATACAAGAAATGGATTCTACTATTATAAAAATAGATGGATATCATGAGATCTCCGCTATAAGTATATTAAAAATCCCACACAAGCTTATTATAAATCAGAAATTATAATGGGGTTGCTTGGAAGAGGATGTGATAAACTGGGGGTCGTGATAGGAATTAGGTTTTGAACCACTAGTCTATGGAACTCGAAAATTCAATGCCTTCCCGTTTGAATTTTGTATTAATATTTCTGCGAGGCCCGTCTTAATATTTGAACCTAGGTCTTTCTAATTGACTTTATCCGATTGGGTTTCCAATTTTCTACCATAACTGGCTACAACGACGGGCTCATCTGAGCCTTCTCGATCTAATCACCCTAACAATGTTACGCATAAATTATGCAGTTCCTTGTTAAGTATTTTCTACCCTTCCTCCGTTCACTACCCTCTTGAGTCCGAATTTTCGCATCAAGATTTTATTTCAAATAGACCTACTTTTAGTTTGCGTTCTTCCCTCAAAGTAAACATATAGGAAGAAAGTTAAGATTTTCGTTTCATATGTTTCAAGCTTGAAATTCTTCGGTAGAATTTATGGAGAAAAAAGTATGCATAAGTACCGGAACTCTTAAAGAACAGCTACGTTTGTCAGTCCATATATATATATATATATATATATATATATATATATATATATATATATATATATATATATATATATATATATACATTGTATATATATATATATATATATATATATATATATATATATATATATATATATATATCATTTACAATATAAGTGCAGTATATATGTCCAGCGCGTAACTTAGATTTTTTCTGGGGGTGGGGCAAGCATTAATACGTGTATTTGGCCCCCTAGAAAAAGTTGTTTTTCTAATTCTTGGGCCCTTTCTTTCCATCTTTCTCTTATTCTTTATGGGCCCCCGGAGCCTGTATGCCCTCCCGCACGACAAGGTTTGTGAGTTCTTTAGTGATGCCCCTGAGCCAGTTTCATACATGACAAATTAATTAAAGGGACAATATTGAGAAAGTTCAAAGCCATACGAATAAATATTATCTCTAGAGCCCCTAATAGTAGACATTTTTTTTTAGTGAAATGGGCCCACGAATCATTTTTGTTTTATTTACCTTTTGTGTGCTATTTTTGTAATGTAGTGAACCAATTTGATACTTCATTTGTAATTTCATGTCCGTATCGTATATGGAGTCAGAAAATTTCGCTTTAAAGTGGTTCCCCTCGAAAGGCGGGGAGTTTCCCTGGAGGGGGCAGTTGCCCCTCCTGCCCACCACAAGTTACGGTCCTGTATGTGGCATATTGCACCTAGTGCAGAATCATGTTAGAGCAGATCCAGGGGAGTGATCGCCCCATAATAGGATATTATTTTATTTTCAAAATAAAACCTATCCTAAGAATTTTCACCTTTGTATTATAAATGTAAAGTAAAACCTATTGACTTCCAATCACCTGATCAGGTAACGTCGAAAATGGATTTGTGAAGTAGAAGCAGGCTCGTATCCAAGGTGAGTGTAGGGGGGCCAGCCCCCCTCAAATTTTCACGGTATGCTTGCAAGTGAACTATAATATGGTGATGAACTATAATATGTTTGGATCGGGCCCCCTAACTTCTACCGGTCTCCCCTACATTTTTGGGCTGGCTACCGGCGAGAGAAGAAGAGAAAGGCTCTTTTTTTTTTTTTTTTTTTTTTTTAAGGTCTGCCTTATGTATCCCCTTACATTGTTTGTTTAATATATGGCCAAATATGTGTTGGGGATGTGAACTGTGACACCTTTTACGTGCTGTGAGCCTTAGCATGTTGTACGTGAAACTGAATAAAATTTTATTCTGAAATGGCTTGATATTAGATCGAAGTAAGTTTGTTTTATGTTCGCTTCAGTTACAGTGTCAAATGGCTTTCTTGCAAGTGAGTAAATTCTGCATTTCCTTACAGGTATTTTCAAAATCACATTCATCTTTACTAAAGTAGATGTGAATAACACTGATAATAACAGAATTGTATCCTCGTAAATTGTTCCAAGAAGAATAAGTAGAATAGCACTTAAAATTTATGATGAAACTTGAAGAAATCGTTATTCTTCTTACAGGGATCTGTTAGAATTACTAAAGAAATAATATCTAGTAAAAGTCCCTCCTCATCAGAATTTCCGTCTCGAAAGATTAGGCTGAACGGGAATTCCCGTTCTGCCTAAAGATAAGATCTTTGAAAATATTTTCTACAAAGTGCCCTAGGGATGCGCACGAGACGAGTCGAGACAGGATTTTCCTGACAAAATTCGAGTCGAGACAAGGCTATCTCAATAGAAAAATATACACTTTTCGAGTCGAGACATCACTTTTATAGCACATTTTCGAGACGAGACAGCCACAAATCTTGTCTCGTGTGCATCCCTAAAAGTGCTGGAGGGCCTGTAGGCAGAACGGGAATTAGGCAGAACGCGAAGACACCATATTAACTTTGGACTTTAAACTAAAATTTTAAGTTTAAGAGTTAGTTATTATTTTGGGCTATATCTCATTAACTGTACCATGTACTGTTACCTTGATAGTGTTCTGATGAAGACTGTAATGAGGGCATAGTAGATACTAATTTCATGGTATTAACTGATGTGGTTATAGCACAGGTTCAAGTTTTAAGTTTATAAGAAATCTCTATTCGGTCAAAAAATACGCATGAGGATTAACATTCATGTCATTTTGTTAAACTCAATGAGTTGTATCCACTGGTATGTCTATCGTCGTTGGACATTTTGGGGGCACATTGGCTCAGTGGTAAAGCGCTTACCTCTGGTGCGTGGGGTCCCTGGTTTGGTCCCCGACAAAGTAAGTTTGTGGTGGACAACATCGTTCCGGTAAGTTTCCTCGGGGGTAGTAACATTTCCTCCCACATTCTCATTCGATCAATTCTTCCATTATCATTGACGTACCTTAATCATCGTCTCTCTTATCTTAAAGGACATAATTGCTGGACGCTAAAGTGAACATTTTGATTTGATGAATCAAGGTTCTATTTCACGTTGACAAGACCAATAGACCCTGATACAGGCTCCATGAAACTATAGACTCTTTCTGTCAGTTAACTTAGAAGTTCTGTTTGTAGGTGTAAGCAGTGGTGGATCCAAGGGGAGGCTATAGCCCCTATTGTCCCCCCTTGACGCTCAGTTTTACACTGGATAAAATGGCCTTAAATCCTGCTTTACACTGGATAAAACGACAAAATATGGTTTAGCTCCTCCCTAGATCATATCCTGGATCCGTCACTGGCTGTAGGTAAACTTATAATATTCTGTAAGTCATATTTCATTTGAAATAACTACAAAGGGTAATTTACTATTGAGTTGCGTTTTTTCGGACATTGTTTTTTCAAAAACTGTTCGGTTGATTTTGCTCATATATTTCTTAAACAATCGTACACTATGGCATAAATAATTTCTTATTAATAATGCGTTTCGGCTAGGAATGATGAATGATTCCACTATTGGATGTTGGTTTGTCAATTTTTTTTTTTCAGTGACACAGCATTACAAAATGAGCTTCTGGATACAGATAATCAAGGAAGCTCCTAAGGATCTACATGGAAGCGAACCCACTGAAAAGTGTTCGTGCTATTGCAGAAGAGTTGGACATACATTGCGCAACCGCTTCGTGCAATCGGTAAGGTAAAAAGTTAGATTCATGGGGCCTTATGCAGAGTCGTTTTGAAGTCTGATTAATGACCTACTACGGGTTTGACTAACGGATGGTTATCAAAAGTGTATTCAGAGTCTCTGATTAGGACGTAGTAGTTGACACATGTGACTAATCACATGTGACTAATTAATCTAGAGCAGAGGGTACCCTTTTAGCCACGGTTTAGCCTGTGCAACTCATTTCAGATTTCGGATTTCATGTATTTTCATGTTTACAGACTACGCATGCGCACATCTTCTTTTCCGTAGTAGCCACATTTATTTTTCTCACCCGATGCATTGAGGTTATATTAGTTAATCATACCCAACTCAACTTTTTAGTTGTATTCAAAGTAGACTCTGAATACCAAAAAGTACACATTCCTATGTATGGAGCTAGAATGCCACTAACTAGTCCGTGTCTAACCCTTCATTAACGAATTGTCTCTGAATACCGCCCATGTTGTTTATAATGGCCAACAAGAATCACCGTTTGGAGCTGTGCAGTTGTCTGAATGTAAGCAATATCTTTGAAAATTCTTGCATCGAGTTGTCACTTCAGATGTGAAAAAGCGTATTTGCTATGAAAATCGTATACGGTCAGAACAATAATCGGATCTTCAATGCCCAGAACAAATTTCCTAACCCAACTGTTTATCTACGGAAGGTGTTGTCACTGCTATGAAAGGTGTGATCGATGTATGTTAGGTGGGGTGAAACTATATGTGTGGATCGATACAGTACTTAACTTCATAAAACATCGCTAACTTGTCAATATTCAGCAATGGTCAACATAATAGTGCCCTGGTGTTAATTTATAGTATGAAACCCTTCCTCACCCACCTTATTTCCAATATATGTATCTCAAACATATTATCATCTCTTCAGGCATCTCGATTACTTCATGGAGGAGGGGCGGGGGAAGGACTTGCCCTGAAGATCAGGAGATGCAACGTGTAGGAATTTCTTCGCATCGCATACTCCAGACTTCTTTAGCCACGGAATCCAATCGTTGAATGAGTGATGGGAAAGTGTGTTGTTACAGACAGCAACTAATTTAACTAACCAGATATTGTAGTTTTAATTTTTTTCCTTTGAAAATGACGAACCTGGAAGAACATTCATTCCGACTAACCTTCTTTTTATGGGACAACTCTCTACAATATGAAATAAATTATTTCTCATGAAAAAGTCTATAACTTGTAGTTTGCTCTTAAGGTGTTTTCTTCCGACAAAGTTTACCAAAAAAGCCTATTCATACTTCGTAATAAAAAATATTTCGTACGTAATAACTGCAGCATAATTGTTTCCGGCCGCAGTGGTTCAGTAGTAGAACTCACTTCTGGTATGTGGGTTCCTGATTCAATCCCAGCTGTCATCAATTGTGTTTTCCGGTGAACGAACACCGTTCGCTTGTGTTGTCTCGAGGATTTTCCTGTTTTCCTTCACCTTCTTCACTTCACCATTATGATCCAGCTTGTTATGGCTGTCTTGTAAAGCTTTGTGTTTTTTATCGTGGGACGTTAAACTAAAAACAGTGATATGATCCAATTTAAGAAGTGAGAAAGAGAAAGTTTAGTGCACTGGTGTCATACCTTTGACTTCCTGGGGAATTAGGGAATATACCCACTTTGCATGAGAAAATAATTGTTACCTTTCCAAAGTATGCTTTAAATAAGTACGGTAACAAAAGTCTTGTAGGACTAGGAAGAGTTTGTTCGTCCGTATGTCGACAAGTATCAAAAGAAAACTGTTAACGGGAGAGAGAGATGATCAGTGTTGTGAAATCTATTTAGCGTCCAAGTAATAGATTTTTTATGTTTCTGTTGCATGCGAAAGTAGTGGGAATCTTCATTTATGTTTTCAATATTACTGGCAATAGAGTAGAAATGTCAAAAGATTTCAAGAAATGTGTTTTTTTAAATATTAATTCAAAATCTCAGAACAAATTGCTTTCCTGCCCGTACCACTGTACTGAAAACGAAAGTGATTGAAAACCTGCAACTTCCGCTCCCACTATTGGTCATCAAAGAGCAAAAGCGTTAAGAACTATTTTTAAAATGAATGTTGTGTTTCAAAAGTAGGTTCAGCGTCGGCTCCAATCCTTCTACTGCAACTAAAAGTGGTAGAAGTTCACTATTATCGGTTTCAACACTGATTGACATACAAGGAATAAAAGTTACAGATGTTTTACAGATTACAGAAATAGATGTTTAACGTGGATTTTGTATTTCAAAAGAATGCCATGAAAATGAAATGAAATCTTTAAGTTTAACGTCCCACGGTTATGCCGGTTAGGCTAAAGGAGACGGTGATAATGAGAAATGAGTGAAATGGTGGAATGAAGAAAGTGGGAGGAAACTGGAGAACCCAGAGAAAATCCACGAGCACGGTGTTTGTCCACCAGAAAGTCCACACGGCGCGAACTGGGATCGAACCATGGACCCCAAGCACCGGAGGTGAACGCTCTACCACTGAGCCACCCTGTCCCCCAAAAGAATGCCATCTTAAGAGTTTGTCTGAACTGAAAAGTGAAAGTGACATAAATTTTCTGCAACTTCCAGTTGCAGCAATGATACACACAGATGAAAAATGATTATAAATACTGAGAAACTACTTTAAGGTATAGACATAGTGATAGACACAGAGTACTTTTATTTTTCTAACATATGGTTTAGGGCAGGGGTGCCCACAAGGGGGGGCTATGACGCAAACTGCGTCATTGAAATATTTGGGGGGTAAAAATCTATATAAATATGTTTGAGTGGGGGTAAAAAATAATCGAAAAGATTTTTTTTCATGGAAGAACACCTACGGATAGACAATTGAGGGGGTGCGTCATGGACATGAGGGGGGGTGGGCACCACTGTTTAGGGATACAGTCAGTTTACAACCAAACCAATTTAAGCTAACGTAAGGGGCAGACTACTAAAAATGATACAAAAGTTAACCATTTTTCTATTGCCCGTTTTTCGTAACTTAAAAGAGATAGTGAAATGTAACTTACCACAATAATAGCTAATTGTTATTCTACACCCGAAAATACGAATCAGTAGAATTTCCACTATTGTCATCCATAGAAATTACAGTGTGATCAAAATATGAATTACCCAAAAATCTACGTTAAGGCAGCGACTACAAAAATGAACTCACTGGTAACTGATGATTTATCACGTTGTCTTGGTTCCTTGTTAACTACTTTTTAAATAAATACAAATATTTATAATTGTCATCCAGTTATAATAGTTGTAATCCTGTTCTTTTCCCTCCTTTCACCTTTCTCTTTTCTTCTAGGGTAAATACATATATAGTATATCAGAAAACGGTAAAATAAGTGTCTAATTATTTTAAATGAGAAGTTCAAATATCTAATTTCATATCTCTACCCTTCAAAGATTCAGAGATATGGACATCATAGTTTCCACTCTTTTTCCTTCTCAATCCCTATTCCTCTCTTCTAGGTTGCAAATAACTAAAAACACTGAAAGACTTGTTTAATTGTTTTAAATGAGAAGTCCATATATACACTGAGAAAAAATCGTAAAAACGTAGGTTACATGTGTAAATCCTCTAGTTTTTGGACTTAACGTACAGCAAACGTATAACTGGAAAAGTAGCCTATATTTTAAAGTATTTTCCGTACGAATGAAAAAAAAAAAAAAAACTGTGTATAGACGGTCAGGATCTCACATATAGATATATGTATGTAACATCTAGCAGACATATGTAACATACATATATGGATGTAATATTCGGAAGACTGTTAGATGTCAGACATCCAGCAACCGCATGATGTTACATCTAAAGGCAGAACATGTAGGATATGGATAAGGTATATTCCGTACTGATTTCTATCGTAAACATAAAGGTACCGTATATTTCTACAATATACCGCTTTCCGGACAGCGAATTTTTCTCCGTGTATCAAATTTGATGTCTCTAACATTGAAAGAGACAAATATTTTAAAATAACCATTGCCACACCCTCTTTTCCGCCTTTCACGCCGAATTTCTAAAAATTCTTCCTAATGGAATCTTATATCATAAATCCTATGTCCTATCCAAATTCCAAATTTCTAACTTAAATGGTTGGGCTTGGCCAGTGAGTGAGTCAGAACACAGAGAAAAATCCGTTCTCCGGACAGTTGTATATTGTACAAATATACGGTATCCTCTTGCTTACTACAGAAATCTGTACGGAGCATACGTTATCCGTATGCTACATAGCCACTGCCCTTAGATGTTACATCATGACGTTGCAGGATATACTTATGTTACCTTCGTCAGCTATATGTTATATACATCCATTTGTATGTGAGTTCCTGACCGCCTACGTTGTTTCATACGGAAAGTACGTATAGATGGAACACGTATACAGAAAGTATTATAAAACATGCGTTTTCACTTATACGTCTGCTATACGTTAAGTCCAAAAACTACGGGAATTACGCATGTAACCTATCTTTTTAAGTACGCCACCTACAATTCTTTTTCTCAGTGTAAGTCAGGACTTCTCTTACACACAGAGATCACACAATAGGAATCTTCAAATATAAACTCCTGAGTTAATGTTTAATCTTGATATTAACACAGATATTTCTTTTGTAAATCTGCAAATTCCACAATGCGAAAGAGTGAGTTTGTCCCAAAGTTTAAGACGGGTACAAAAAAGATGTATCCGTACAAAAAAGTGCTATATTCTATCTCAATTATCACCAGACATGCCAAAGTGGAACCTTATAAAATCCCATTTCGAAAAGCAGAAATTCCCATTTTGCTCTTAAATTTCCCACAGCTAAACTAATAATAAAATTTTTAAAATTTATAAAAATATGAATATTGAATCTATTGTGTATTACTTACTTTCTTCAATATTTGAGTGAATTATTCGTAAATTCCGATTCTAAATTCCTAGTAAGTATTTCCCTTAATGTAAAGAGACTATTGAAATTGATGATGAACACAAGCACATTTTGTTATCAGAATTCAGTATTTCCATCACACTCTTATGCAGGGTTGTATTTAGGGGGGTGCAAAGACGCACGTGCACCCCCCCCCGTCGGTGTAAATATAGGGAAGCTAGCAGTGGGAAGCTAGCAAAATCAATAGTTTAAGTCTATTTTCTGAAGGTTGAAGGAAAAAGAATTCATCGATAGCAGACACTTAGCATTTCCAAAGGAATTCCTCTTTCACATCACACATGCCTAAAGGCATTTAAAAGACTCAAATTTAATTCAAATGTACTGGTAGTTATTGGTGAACCCCCCCCCCCTCAGAGAATCCTGGATCTGGCCCTGTTCCTATGCTATATTTCTAATATTCTACTTGAACATTCTAGTCATATTTCATTCTCCAGTTAATTTTGTGTGAGATTTTTTAGAAATTGTCTGCTTCTCGTTTGGTAATTTACTTACTTCCGTTTGTGATTTTTTTTTTTTATTTCAGAATACAACTTACGTTCATTGGTGCTTTTTTTTTTTTTTTTTTTTTGATTCACAAGTGAATTCATAAATCACTTTCACACTAATATGCACTTTCCAACAACAAAATTTGACAATTAGGACTGATTTTTTGTTTATTCAAGCGTTATTAGCTTAATTCTTGCTCATAGACAATTTTTTTGGCATCGATGAAATAAATATATGGAAAATCCCATACATGCTGCCAATTTCGACGAAAATTATCTTTATCACTATTTGAAAAATTGTCAAAAATCCCACAAAATGCGATTTTTCCTTCGGGTGGGCATCACTGATTATAATTCCTCTGTTGAAACCAGAAATATTAAAAACTACTATTACTTCTGGTTTTAATATTCATCCATGTAGAGCAAAAATGACAATAGATTGTAACACATTTTTTACTTATGAATTGAGTCTGTCCCTGAAAACATTCGCTAGTTATTGAATAAATCATTAGAGTAAGGATAAATATTTACTCGTAAAGAATGATATCATACACAATTTCGTGTGTGTTTTAGTAAAACAACAAACGAAGTATTTGTTTTAGATTATCTGTAATTTCTATTATCTGGAAGTAGTTTACCTAATATAACAGTTCCCACTACTATAAAATGGATTTGTCACAATTTTGGATGTGTTGCTTACAGCTGAGAATTCATTTGTCATCACATTTAATGATGTCGCAAAATGAAGAACGTGTACTAGACATGAAAATCATATGTCCATAACTATGGACTATTAAGTGTTCAGTCATAACCGTGTTGTTATCATGGTGGTTGTTCTCTAATGTTTAGCGGGGCCGCGGTGGCTCAGTGCTAGAGCGTTCACCTCTGGTGTTTGGGGTCCCGGGTTCGATCCCCGCCCCTGCCAAGTGAACTTTGTGGTGGACAAACACAGTGTGCGTGAGTTTCCTCGGGGTTCCCCCGTTTCCTCCCACTTTCTTCATTCCACCATTTCATTCATTTCTCATCATCACTGTCTCTTTTAGCCTAGCCGGCATTACGTGGGACGTAAAACTCAAAGATTTCATTTCATTTCTCTAATGTCTAACGTGCTTTAATCATTGAAAACATCTAATTTGAGTATGCAATGCTATATTCCGCACGAAGCTATTCATAGCCCAACACTAGCCACCGAAAAAATCAGCCAGATGCTTTCAAGACCCAATATTTCGGCTCCGTAGATAAGTGCTGGGGATTACTTTTCAACTTACGTAAGAAGATTTTATGTTTTTGTGTTTTTCGCAGTTACGCAATACTGCGGTTATGACTGTGAATACGTACTATTAAAGTAGGTTCCAGGGCTGAACCCAGTACAGTTAGCGGTTGCATATTCTATGCAAGGCAAACTCTCAAAAATATATCATTCCTCACCATTATATCTCCTCAAAGACAGCAGAGCATCGCAACAGCGGTCCCGGTCTGCTATTTTAAAAATATGATTGGAGAGTTTAGAACTCACGGCTGGAAACACTTTTCGGGCCTTACAGAGTACATCGGAAGATACTAGTGTACCCTGCATGATGTCCCATTTTCAGCTTGAATTTGAAAACTGAAGTTCGGAAAAAAATTCACAAGAAAATGAAACCTTTAACGTCCCACTATTGTCTCTTTGATGCCAAAGCTGACATGATACAAACGATTGTGATAGATAAATACAATACAAATGTGCGATTATGAAAGAATTGCTAAAATGAAAATGAGGAAGGAAACAGGATAACTTCAAAGAAGAGCGTACACACTATATTTCCCAATGTAATCCCACATGATCTGGAGCAGAACCAGGAATCCATTGCTCCAAATTTAAGCGCTCTATCACTATAGTGTCAACGTAGTATTTCAAACAGAACATGCAGGGAAAAATACATAAAAGAATAGTATTTCCTGAAAATAAATTATCGTACTTTAGGGCAATTGTGCTTCAGCTTAGATAGTTAATTCAACGTATTAAAATGGTCATTAGAAATTCTTAATTAGCGGATAGAGCGCTCACTTCTGGTGTGAAATTCCTGGTCCAATTTTCGCTTTTTCTAAAAGTTTTATATTTCCTCCTACATTGTCATTTTACCAATTCTTTCAGAATAGTTTAGTTGTATCGATCCCAGGACCCACCAACTTGACTTATAGTTGAGAACCACCACGCGCATGGATTTTCTCGGGGCTACCCTGGTCCCTCCTACTTTCGTCATTCTTTCATATTATTAATCTCATTATCAATGTCCCTCTTAACCTCGCCGCATAATCATGGGACGTTCAGAAAAAAAACTTTGTAAAATTTTCTGTTTCCTGATGCGACAATACACCTGTCTGTGGATCTTCTCCCAAAATCATAGGGACAATTTTCGAACGTTATATACTCGCTACAATATTCGTACTCTGTAATCCTAATAAACTTCCTAACACTTCTCTCTAGGTCTAATGTAGTTATTGCGATGATGGTGTTCGTTTGACACCTCATCCTAAACGGAAAACTATTTTCTGTTTTTAGAATACGTATCACAAACTTCAGTATTCCATTTTCAAGTTTGGCATTACTTTTCTTGGAAGATAATAATCAAACAAAAGTAGTTTTCCTTAAAACGGTTGATAAAGATTTACATTTACTCAGTAAACATATTGTGCATAGCATATAATTAAGGTCCGTAGTCTAATAATGTTACATCCGTACTACTATATAAATAAAATGATTTGTATTTCATTTGGTTGTACCCTTATGTTCAAAATTATTGTCGCATGTCTATAAATAAGTTGTTGTAGGGATATAATTTGATAACTAATTCGCGCGGTATTTGTTACAATGTTAGTATGTGTATAATCGGCAAAGACATGTATGTGGTAAAATTCATGTCAATAGAGCAGTAAATAGGAATAATAAAATGAAAATTAAACTTTCTTGTCCACTTAGCTTGTTTTACTCATTATAATTTTTGTATTTATAATTCTTTTCCTATGAAATATACCACAAATATACATTTTCCGATTATACACATAATATCAGTATTAAAAGCACCGTGCAAAATCATTATCAAATTATATTCTTATAAGAAGACAGTTATAGATATGTGACAATCATTTTGGAATTGAGTGTAAATTATTTCCATAGAGTTAGTAATACTGATTTAAATTTACCCATGCCTTTAACGAAAATAAATACCAGTGCTTCCTCTTAATTAGTTGTATTTTTGTGTAAAACCATTTGTTTGAGTAATATAATTTATTAAAGTGCTTATGTGAAAAAAGCTGAAAGTCAAATTGTTTCTTGCCTTGCACTCTATTGTTGAGCAAAAATAATGAAGATACTAAATTCTAATAACCATATGTATATAAAATAAATATTAGAATTTGTTGCATAAATAATACTTTATTTTCGAAGGAACATATTCATTTTCAAACAAGAATATTAAATTATATACAAAACATTATCTTAAGTTGATAGTAACATAAATAAATTTTTTAATTATTGTTATTTCTTCAGTCTTCTATTTATTAATACGTATCCTCTCGATTCTTTCAATTCGCTCAATTGTTCTGCCTATTAACCCAGGCGGTATTTGAAGATTGGAGAAAGTAGATGAACCGGTGTTGCTAGCAGGTAGATTTATTGTGCTACCATTAACTGTTGTACTATTAGAGTCTCCAGTAGAAGTTATTGATGTTGAGCCTTTCCCACCAGGAGATGTTGGCCTTGTGATAGAATTACTGAATTGTTTGGTTTCTTCTACTTGTGCATCCGACGAGCTAGAACTTTCGGAAGAATTGTTGGAAGTTTTTGGTGAATCTGAAACTGATGACTCTTCTTCTGTGTGCTTATTTGAAGATGATGATGACTTTTGAAAAGATTCGTCCCAAGCCTTCTTTGGCCTAACAGTTGTCGCGGAGTCTTCTTCATTGGGAAGAAGACTGCTGGATCCATGGTCTTCAATTCCAGAATATGCAAAAGACTCTGTTAATGGTGGAAGAGTAGTGGTTTCAAGACCGTGTTTATGTTCATGATCATGCCCATGTTTATGTTCATAATCGTGCCCATGTTTATGTTCATAATCATGTTCATTTTTAGTAAAAGTAGTTGACACATCATCATCATCATTAGTAGTAGTAGTAGTAGTAATAGCTGAGGTGGGTTCTGCTGTTGATGGTGAAACTTCATAGGTATTTTCTTGAGAAGATTGTTGAGATAATGATGTAGGTATAACACTACTACTTTCTTCTGAACGTGAAGTGTCTGATGAGGAAGAAATAGAACTAGTATCTTCCAAAAGCGATGAAGAAACAGAATGCATTGTTTCCCGTGACGATGGTGTGATAGATATTGAAGGAATAAGATCAGTATTTCCTGAAGGAAGTTGTGTGGTGGATGAAGACATCAAATGAGAATTTTCCCGAGGAGAGTGTGAGGTAGACGATAATGGAACAGAATGAATATTTTCACTTGATGGTAATATGGTAGAGGATGAAAGGAAGGTCTGGTCATTTTCCCAAGAAGTTTCTGCTGTAGGTGTTGATGGCCTAGAATGAGTGTTTTCCCAAGAAGGTCGTGTGGTGGATGATACAGGAATAGAGTCTATATTTTCCCAGAAAGATTCAGTGGTAGATGACAAAGGTCTAGAACGAACGCTTTCCCAAGACGTTCCTTTGGTGGATGAAACAGGAATAGAGTCTATATTTTCCGAAGAAGACTCTGTGGTAGATGACAAAGGTCTAGAACGAAAGCTTTCCCAGGACGGCCGTCCGGTAGATGATCCCGGAATAGCATTTATTATTTCCCAAGAAGATTCCGTGATAGATGGTGAAGGTCTAAAACGAACGTTTTCCCGAGAGGTGGATGATGTTGGAATAGAGCGTATGCTTTCCCATGATTCTGTGATAGAAAATGAGGGAACAGAATGGGCATCCTCATAAAGAGATTGCTTTATAGGTGAGGTAGGATTTGAATGAATGTTTTCCCAATGTTCTCTGGGAGATGACGAAGTCATTGGATGATGATTTCTTCCAGAATTCTTTTTATTACCTAAGGAGGAAGTAGGACGAACCTTTGTTCGGGAAAATTGATTTCTTGGTAATGACTGAATGGGGCGAGAACTTATCTCGGAAAATTTCGAAGGATATCTTCCATCAACTTCTTGAACACTATTAGAATTTATCACTCCAGCAATCGGTCGAGAATAAAATTCATCAACTGGTACACCATCATTTAGTCTTGGCGGCGCTATGCTTCCAGCAGCTATATCTAACGGTGCAGGAGGAACGTGTGGACTAGAAGGACGTCTAAGGGGTCTTTGGTAGGTTGGGAAATCTTGCTGAATAGGTTGTGGCTTTGTAGGTGGAGCTGGCGTATTCCCAGTTAAAGAGAAAAGGCCAGATGCTATTTCCCTTTGTATCTCGGATACAATGTGACGTCCTACGGGATTTGGCGCAAACGGGTTTGCAGAATTGTCCGGAAGCTCCGAAGCTTGCTGGTCAATGCCGAGTTTTCCTGGTGCTTGTTCTTCAAAAACTTGATAACAGTGAGTGGCTCGGAATAGGCTTGCGACAGCAAGAAAACAGGTCTGAAAAGGAAGAAAAATTTGAGTATTAAGTTGAGTCAGAACGTATTCCATGATATTACCTTTTCTTAAAATAGCACTTTTAGGAGTAAACTGTAAAAAATTTTTCTTACTATAAATTAAACTGGTACCTTGCTCTTTATGTTAAAGTTTAATACAGGGTTTTTGTCCCAAAAGTTATCGGAACGATTTATTTTGAAATCATTTATTCAATATCAGTTTACAATCTTTCTACAATCTTCACAAAATCAGTTTACAATGTTTTCAGAACTTTTCAAATTATTCTCCCATTGCTTCGAAGCACTGTTGCCAACGCTTTACCGAATCATTGAAGGCATCTTGGAAGTCGTTAACGAGAATCTGAACATGAAAGTTTGGCTTTATTCATCGCCCCATCACCATAGGCTTTTCGAAGCATTTCAAGCGTCTCCGGCTCGTTTTTACCTAGCTTCACAAAAAATTTGATTGCATAACGCTGCTAGAAAAAACAGGTCCATTTTTTGCTCGATGAGGGTGCAGTAGATACCTCTGCTCGGAGCGTAACCCTATCTCAACAACTTCCCGCAGGCGACTGATACCGGTCTTGTTTCTTAGATTCCCTATCAACTTCTCCGCCCGAAGTTCCGCCCCGTCAGCCAGCGCTGCCAACTACAAAACATCATTCCGGGAAGTTTTGGGACAAACTCTGTATGTTGAAATACTTTTTAAACAGGGATGCAAATAAGCAACACAATTATACTCGCCCAAGAAAAAAGCTACCAGCCCACATCCCGCAATAGAAACCATCTACTTATCTTCGGTATGATATTAAATGCTCGCCCGCACTGATGAATCACTCGCCCCGGGCGAGTGGGCGAGTAGTTATTTGCATCTCTGTTTTAAAATATCTATAGTAATAAGGATATACTCCAATATTGCAAAAGAAATAGTTACTTTCAGATAGAACAGAAATAAATTATACGAGATACAAGATTTTTATGTGTCTTTCTAAGGGAAATATTAAAATTTGTACCAACAATGTGTTATCGTAAATTAATATTTGAAACACAGCAGACATCACTACTCCAGTAACCGTGATGCGTTGCTACGTTCTGTATACCTAAATTTCTTGTTCCAGTTTAGAAAGACTATTGTGTCAGGGTATCTATAATATACTACGCTAGAATGCCTTATTACAATTACAGAAATACTATTTTGTTGGTGGTACTGTAACGACTTTGCTGTAATTGCTTGTTTCAATTATACAAAGTCTATTTTGTCATTGTCTCTGTTTTGTAAAACGTCGCTGAACAACAGCAGCATATTTGCGTTACAATATTTTACAATATTTTAATCACATAAAAAAACTTATTCAGTAGAATTTTTATTCTGTTTAAAAAAGGATTATATTTTAAAAAAACTAGTCAAAAGAAAGATTTAGGTTTATGATTAAGATTAGTAGACTAATTAGATTCTTAGTTTTTGATACTTATAACCATGTTAGCCCATTATGCATGAGGGATGATGTTCCTCGTCGATCACACTTTCCGATTAATTAGGGAGAAATAAATAAATGGGGAAACTGGCCTGAGACCATCGTGTTAATTACAATCTCGGTATTTGCCTGGTGTGAATGAGGAAAACGCAGAAAAACCTCACATAAGGTGGCTGTCCTGAAATAGTTGTTATAGATTTTTTAACCGAGTCTCCCCGCTGTAAATCGAACCCGGAACCGCTCGCAAAAGCAAGATTTAAAACAACTGTTGCTGTAATGTTAATAATACTCAAAAGATTAAATCCTAATTTCATTTTTTAACAATCATTATTAGCATATAACAATGGAAAACAATTCAATTCAACAATAAAAGTAAAATGCAGACATTCGGCTAGCTGCATACTGTCCAGGGAGTAGGTCAGCGGAGCCGAGCTAAAGGTAGGTAGATAGATCGCAAAGAGAGGGAAGCGTGGAGAGAGGGAGAAATAGGCTTAAGTGTAGTGACCGTAAGTTTCAATCACTATCTTTCAGAATTTTTCGTTTAACGGGTGCTTGGACGATTATGTGGTACCTCCTATTGTTCACAGTTTCTCGTCTGTATTGAGCCTCGGGTTGGCTGTTCTGTCGTCTGGTCAATGTACGGTTAAGTTCATGAGAATGAAGCAATTATAATAATGAGGGTTCCCTACTACACAGGAATTAAGACTGTCTCGTCTCGAAAGTTCATCCTGCAAGTGATGTCCCACCTTAGATATCCTGCTTCTATTGGAAAAGCTTTGCCTTGTATCATGAGTAGACATCGGACATTTATGCTTAAAATTCATGAAGTATGCATGCAACTATGCTGTTAGATGTTAGAAATAGGCACTTAATATGCACTAATAACGCAATAAAAGATAACATTTTCAAACGTGCAACAAAGTTGTGATAAAGTTTTGTAGGTAAAAGTGTACTTTACTTTTCAGGGACTTATCTTCAAAATTTATTTTTATGATAGTAAGAATTTATATATTCATAACCTTTTAAAAGCACACAAATTATGAGATTAAAATAAATACAGTGATATGAGAGCACAATTTCTAGTTTTTCTTCACATTTTAGTTATATTTTTGAGTGCTTTTCTCAGTTTTCACGATATATATATATATATATATATATATATATATATATATATATATATATATATATATATATATATATATATATATATAGTTTTTAAGGATTTACTCCTTCTTGTAATTAGCTTTTTCTACTATATCACGAGATGCTTCTATAAACTTTTTGGTGCCAAGTTGTGACGTTTGTGACCTCTGAATATCAACAAATCTTATTGCACACTATTTATAGATAGGAGCATGTTTAATAGCTATATTTTCTGGCTCTGAATGTATTTTCCAGTCTTCAATTGTTTTGTAGGCGGAGTTTCTGGAAAGAACATCCGTCAATTTCTTTTCCATAGCGCCTCCGAATTTATCAAAAACTGTCTGGCGCTCTGCTCAACTTCATTAGCTTGAACAAAGCATTCTCTGAGCACCATTCCTTGCGTCTTTTCTTTCTGAATTGATGTCAACATGTTATTACAGTGAGTCTTTGTCATTATCAGATTGGCAATCGTAAGTGTCTTTGCTCTGTTGATTTAGTTGCTATCATTTCCTCCATACACTAGACATTTAAATGTATTGAAAACACAAACTGAAACTGGATTTATTGCACGCTACAAGCACACACTTGAAATGGAACTTAGAATATGTTGAATATGTTCTTCAGAACTAATATATGCATTAACCGTTGAACTATGCATTTATATGAACTATTAAACTTGAAATTCGAGCTGTATTATTGTTGTTAGAAACTCTTACCAAATTTAAAAGTGATGCATGCAATGCAAACAAAATACGCATTTGCATAAAAATCCTATGTTTAGTCATCAGCAATCGTAATCTTAATTTAGTGTAATATCACCACTTAATGTAATGTAGTATAAACTTGATTATTAATACGTCTAAGTACAGTAGTGAGGGAGAGAATAGCTTGATCATCCACTGTAAAGGCGACGTGAATAACAACGAATTTGATAAGCGATCATAACAGATCACTTTTTTACATTGCTCATTTAGATCTGCAGTTGTGTTCAGTGTTTTGGACTCTGTACCAAATCATATGCTTGCATTATCGTCCATTCTTCTTCTTTCATTGTCCTACTGTAATGTGGTTTCTTAATAATAGATGAGGCAAACACTTTAAAAAAAAAATTAGCTATAATCGAATCAACAAAATCGGCTTTGATGAAATTTTGGTGTCACTGTTTTAATAACTTCAAATTTCAGTGTTAAATTTAACCTCTATATTGTTATTTCCGGCAATCAGAATTTATCGGTCTTCGTATTTTCAACCGTTATTGCTATTACAACATGGGCTTTCAAAAATTTATTTGTGATTCTAAAGACCATCTTTGATTAGATTTATCTTTGGGAATCTTTCTTCTTTAATTCTACTTGATAATGAGATAAAAAGAAACATATGAACTGATGATTTTGTGGTTTTAGTGCTTTCTGATCTATTTTCTTCTCAATACATTGCGACATTTTGAAATTTTGTATTGCCAACGGCACAAAAATGAAACATATCTACCTAATGCATTCCTCTGCTCCTTGGTCTACTTTATTCTAATACTTATTTCTTTTATCTGTCTCTATCAACTCTTGATTTTAGAAATTTATAGAAATTTGTCATTCCATATTGACATCCAGAGTCGTTGATACGAGCTACTATCAGTAAGGTAAACACTGTGTGTATGTGTGTGTGTGGGGGGGGGGGAAGCTAGAACAAAGACTATGATATGTATAACATGAGTTTACAATTTTTGATGGGTCCTGCATAAGTTTCCAATTTCCTCCCTATGAATATTACGGCTAGTTTGGACGTTGACATTGTGGATCTTGAGTATTATTTCACATATTAAATAACAGAAACTCTTCAACTAAAACTATGTTTAATGTTTCAAAAATTTTCTAATAAGGAATAAAAGGCAATGCTTATATAAACTTTCAAAAAAAATAATATAAATAATAGTTTTAATTATTTTTGCCACTGTAAAAGGTAGGGGGCGTAGGCCCCTCCGTCCCCGGGCTAGATCCACTACTGCCTACTATAGAACGTTAATGAGCCACGGCGAGACAATACATTTTGTTAAAATGAAGTGTCCCCAAATGAGATATAGTAATTTTACAATTTTCAATTGGCGCAATATTTGTTCTAGAACAGTACATTTCAGTTGGCCAGCTCTCGTAGTTTATCGCTATACTTAGTTTAATGTGATATTAACTAAAGTGTAAGAGCAGTGGCGGTCTTAAGGGAAGGCATATCGGCAAAAACTAAAATTTTTATCTCGCTTATCGCTGGACGCAGAGAAGAAACCTAATAATTCTCCATTTCTTGAATAGAAGAATTACGTTGCGTAAGTTTCCTTCCCTAAGCTCGTAGTGATAAAATTTTAAACTTTTTCTGATGTCACTTCCCTCAAGGGAGCTACCAGTAGTCAGGAGATTATTATTGCTTCTTCCACTCCCACTCTCCTTTTACTCTCTGGGGCCGCGGTGGCTCAGTGGTAGAGCGTTCACCTCTGGTGCATGGGGTCCCGGGTTCAAACCCTGCTCCCGCCAAGTGAACTTTGTGGTGACAAACACCTAGTGCGTGGGTTTTCTCGGGGTTCTCCCGTTTCCTCCCACTTTCTTCATTCCACCATTTCATTCATTTCTCATAATCACAGTCTCCTTTAGCCTAACCGGCATAACCGTGGGACGTAAAACTCAAAGATTTCATTTCATTTTTTTCCTTTTACTCTGTCTTCTATTACTTCTTTTAAAATACAGGCTCCTCTGAAGTAATGTCTTAAAAGAGTTTCTCTATTTTAATAAGTTCACTTTTCCCCTCCATTATATTATTATTGCCACTTTATCATTTGATTTCCGTTCGACCAAGCTAATATTCTCGATTCGTCCCTATTTTGCTTTTTTTTTCATAGCTCCCCGGCCAATTAAGTTTGTGGTACACAACAATATGTCCCTGAGTTTTCTTGAGGTATTCCCGTTTCCTCCTACAATCTCATTCCACTAATTCTTCCATCATCATTCAGACTTGCCTTAATCATCTGTCTCTCTCAGCCTAAAGAGCATAATCGTGCAACGTTAAACTCAAAGATTTAGTTTCCTTTTTTTTTTTTTCATAGTTTCCCTGCAGTGTTTATGTTTTTGTCCCTGAAAGGAAAATACTTCACACAAAGCAGTTTAGCTATCCTTTGGTCAAATGCTAACGTGTGTTCTCTGTATGTGTGATTACGAGTTCGAATTCTTGATGTGAGCGCTACCGTTTAACACAGACCCAAGTAATGATACCAATCCTACTTTAATCTCCCAGTGCCGACCTACCGAAGTAATAGTAACCTCCCCTCCTTCACATACTTCTGATATCAGTGCGTCGTAGGCAGGTAAAGAATAGGATTTTGCAGTATAATGTTTAAATTGGCATAACTTCTCAATTATTTTATGTATTTTAGTCGGAGTTCTTTCGTTTTAAAGAAGATGCTTTAGTAATGTGAATTCAGGGTACAAAACTTAAACACTCTTCCAGTTGTGTATGGTCAAAAGGCGTTCTAAAACCTCGCGTCACTGAAAGTTCAAGTAGTTGCTGTAATCGAACATAGGGTGCTAAAACGATACCGAAACTGTAATCATCTATTAAGTAGTCAACTAACCATTAGATGAGTCTTGTGGCGCATAATTAAGAAAATAGACAGTGCTTAATACTAAGCGGATTAGGAGGACGCAAGAAACTTAGGCAAATAATAATACAAGAGGAAATATTAACAAGAGAAGTTTTAGATTTTCACGAGAATCTCCCATTTCCTTCCACTATCTTCGGTTCATTTGAATTTTCTATTCTTATTTACTAGTATTTATCGTCTGTCTCTTTTATCCTGTACGTCATACTCACTAAAATCATCTAACACTTTTATTGTCGTGTTACTTTATTGTAATCGTTGAGTTTTACGTTCCATGGTTATGCCGGCTAGACTAAAGGAGACGTTGATGATGAGAAATGAATGAAATGGTGGAATGAAGAAGGTGGGAGAAAAGAGAGGACCCCGAGAAAACCCACGCATACGGTGTTTGTCCACCACGAAGTTCACTTGGCGCGAACTGGGACCGAACAAGGAAGAAGATGCACCAGAAATGAATATTCTACCACATTTTTGTTAAAAAGGAAAACTTCCTGACTTATTTTCTACTTCCACCACTTTTCAGAACTACTAGACTCGACAGGGATACGAACACAGAAACATCGAGGACACTTAAAATTCCACCCTTGCTACTACAGAGGGACTCCAACCCTCCAATGGGCTTCACCTCATGATCATCAGCCTAACCCCTAAAATCGCTCGGTTACATCCACCGGCACCAGCCACCGCAGCCCTCTGTTACTTTATTGAGTGCTACACACTTAAAGTTATATAGCTTGTTCGTTAACTAACCTGGAACTGTAAATAAATATATAGAAAGCAATTAACATTTGAAGACATCAAACAGGTTATTATTAGCTATTAATTTGTCACGTAAACATCAATTAATTTGAAGGTAAACACAGCATTGGTTGTTCGTTCAAGGATGTAATTTCCTTCTTTATTTCTACCATAAGTTAACGTCAAAAAATTAAAAGAAAGTGTCGTAGATGAAATGTTGAGCATATGTAATTCAAAAAACTATAAACTTAATTTGTTTTATGGTTTGATGGTTCCAAAGATTCATCAGCATAATAATAAAACATAATTAATCTACAATTCAAATCTAAGTAAAGCATTTCTGTATGATCTACTTTATTTTCTCATCTATTTACGGGTGTACCCAAAAGTCTTTTCATTACAAGGTTTGAAAGTAGTACTGTTCTCATAATGTATCTCCTTCCAATGTTAGACATCTTGATTTAATTGTTCTCCATTTATACGGTAAGAAGTTCATATTGTACAGTTTCGAATTATGCAACTAACTTGAACCAGAGGTAAAAGTAGATCTAAAAATGATGGGACGCATGACGTCACACAATTCCCCGTGCCTATCTTTGCTAGTGGTGGGCACAAAAACACGCTTTCCGGTTTTTTAGGAAAACCGAAACCGGGTTTAAAAAATAAAACCGGGTTTTCACGGAAGCCGGTTTCAGTTTTCTCCACCACTGGAACCACTGGAACCACCAAATATTTCTTTATTTCCTTTCTCTTTCTATTCTTGAATTTCCTTCTTTTGGTTTCCTTTTTGATTCTTTTCTTTCCGCGCCTTAGCTATAGGAATGTCCTTCAGTAACCCTTTATTCAAACTGGATGTATAAATTAGTCATTTTCAGCTTGAATATTCATCGTTATAGAGCGAAATCAGTAAGACATAAAGAGAAACAGTCTCTTCGAATCGATTCAGTGCAACAAAAATAAATTGAAATTCATCTGTCTTCAAATAGTACGTGGTGAAAATTAACCATCTGATGTTCCAATGTTGATCGCTATAAAACAAAAATAGTAACAAATAGAAATAACAGCTTTATTTTTTTTGAATGGATTTAGCGTTGCAAGAGAACATACCATTTTTCACCTCATCTCTCTGTTGAAACCGGGCGTGGTGCAAATATTACTATTTTTGGTTTCAATATGTATCTCCACAGAGCAAAAATGCTACATGTGAGAATTATACTTCGCTATACGAGGTAAATCTGGCCAAAGAGGTAGGGTGACAGGCGAAACATTTAACACAGAGGCCACCACTCCGTCAATATTTTCAGCCAGTTTTTAGTGGTAGTGACGATGAGTGCTCGACAACATCTGGTACGTGAATTGTTACTGCATGATTTCCAAATCATACATAACGCTGCGGCAGTCACCCATTACATTTTACTTGCGGAAGATTAAAGTGGAATGTACCAGAGCACAGCAACTTGTTACTTCCAGAAATTTAACCATGAAGAAAATCTATCCACAACACTTGACAATTGCGAAACCAACTCAGTCTGTCATAGTCCACGTTAGTGTGTCACCTTCACGAACTCAGGCAAACTATCAGGAGCAGCCGTATCGTGCCACGTAAGTTGACCCGAGCTGAGGCCCAGAGAAGAGTGGATATGTGCCAACAACTGCTCCAAAATCCGCATTAGGTGCATTTCCTGAAACGGATTGTCATATAAGAAGAAAAGTGGGAGTTTTTCCGAAATATGAATGTGCAAAGAAAAAAGTAGTTGAGCAAGAATCAATTTTCAGAACCGAACGTCAAACAGGACAGTTTCGAGCATAAAGTTCTGCTCTGTGTGTGGTGATGCTACTAGGAAGTAGTTCAACTAGAAGTTCGTTCGTTATTCCGAACAGTTGAAGCGGATAACAACTGCACTACGCCCTCCCCCCCCAAAAAAAGAAACATCCTGCATTGATGAACCGAAAGCATATCCTGCTCCAACAGAAGAACGCAAGACAACACTTGGTTCAAAAATACAGGAACTTGATGGCAAAAAATTGATGCTACTCTCAAGATATAATCTTGACCTTGTCCGTTTGGATTAGTACCTGTTTTCGTCCATTGCGTATTTCCAGACATTACGATGTTCCACCAACCAGCAGGAGGCGGACACATTAATAACTGACTTCTTTGCTTCTAAGGACAAAAATGTTATGGACGTGGGGCCGAGGAACTGGCAGGAAAGTGTCTACACACATTCCAACACGAGGAACTATACTTTGAATGTTACCCTGCTTTGTACTGGAATAAATACAGGTATATTGTGTATTTGCAAGACTTTAGACTGTGTCTTGTAAGACCCAGAGGAATCACGCTATTGTCTATGGAGGGAACGGTAGAAGAAAAATACCGACAACGTTGCAATTGATGTTTTGATTCTAAATAACGGAAGATGTTTTGACCAAAAACTACAAGAAATTGAAAAGTTCTCTCAAGATTAGGTAGACTAGTAATTGCGTCAAACCAATCGAGAAATTGCTGTCCCAAGAAGAGCATTCTCGTATTGTAAGGTGAAATTAAAAAGTAATGGAGATAAGGACATTTCTTAAAAACTACAGATTTCTTCCTATTGGTACTTATTTCCCACTTTACTGAAGATTGGTGAAGATGTGTCTAAAATTGAATAAAATCAATATATGGTACCAATATTAGCAATACATAAATTCTCCCAAACTCTATGAATAGTTGAACAAAGTTAAGGTACACCAACAAGTCAACATGACTAAAACAAAATAATCCTTACCAATAGTATCATTCCCGTTTATTCTTCAGTACACCTCACTTAGAAGAAAACAAGTTAACAACTGATACTGTGGTATCTTTAAATTTTGTTTTTATAGATGCAATAAATGAAAGGATACATTACATTTTATGCGGAAACATAAACACTGCAATTGCACACGATTTGGGAAGCTGTTTCTGCATTTAGGAGTTGTTCCTTTCTTAAACAATGAGGAAGTATTTCTTTATGAATATCATTATGACGTAATAATAAAACATAATAAACCATATAAACATCGTCTTTAGATATGGAGCGGAATTCAAGGAATAATTTAATCTAAATGAGACCATTACGAAGTATTTTTCACCATTTCTCTGGTGTTAATGCAGTAATCTAGCAAAGAACATTTTTCCTGAATTAATGATGAGTTATATCCTTAATTTAAATGCATTGCTCATAGTAAAATAATTATTATTGCGTATAACTATTAATTAGTTATGAATAATCGTAATAAGAATATACATGTATGAATACTTATTTTTCATAATGACAGCGTAGTGGTTCGATTGGAATCACGTTAATTAATCATTTTTGACCTTGTTTTGGTTATAGTGGCGACACGTGTATTCACAAATTAGGACATTAAGGTTAGCATATTTGAGCGAGACATCGTTAACCAATGCAGTGTCTCACGCCATTTTTCATCAAGGTGATCCTGAGTTTGTTCGTCGGTCTGTTGCTAATGTGGTTTCTCGTCCTCAAAGGATCTGGACTGATACTTCGCCTGGAATAGTCCTCTACGCTGACGCCACGCCGACATCCATCGCCATGGTCTTACAAGATGGTACTCCAGTTTTCTACATTGGAATCACTCAGCCCTACCCGATCTTTGTGATGGAATTCCTCGCCACAGCCATAGCAGTTCTTCTCTTTGCAGAACATCGTCCATTGGTGTACTCCGATAACCTCGCTGTAGTTCATTGTTTTCGACGCCGCATTTGCCTCGTCCCTTACCTGTATCTTATATCTCATATTGTGTATAATAATTTCATGTATTCTGTTGAACACGTATGTACTTTTGATAATAAAGCTGACAGGCTGTCGCGGGCTGGCGCCCGATTCTCCTCATGCCCATGGCCAATCGTGGTATCCCATTGATTTAAATTTTGTCATAGATTTCTGTCATGACTACGATTGTCGTATCTCTCCACTATAAATACAGAAATTGCGATCTAAAGAAGAAATAAAAATTGAACGCAATTTCTAAACATACATGCAATACCTAATTTACTTTAGCTTTTAAAAATATTTTAACTTCTTAATCTTTCTATCTTTCTGTTTAACGTCCAACGTTTCATGCCCTTTAAGCTAAGGGAGACAATTATTAATGCAAGTCAATGATAATGTCAGATTGGTGGAATGATGAAGTGGGAGGAAAAAGTTATATCTCGAGGAATCCCAGGTTGTTGGCCACCACAAACTAAGTTGGCCGTGGATCGAAGTGGGACCCCACGCATCAAAGGTAAGAGCTCTACCACTGAGCCACCGTGCTTCTCATTAAACTTTTTTTAAATTGTACTGTATACTTAATTACTTGGCCATTTTGATTAATACGTACCTCATGATCTCCATATGGTCCTATCTAACACGAATTATTGTTTAACAACGCTCTTTATTCGTATATTTATCAGTTGATTTAAGACAGGGTGAGTCAAAAGTCTTTGGACACCTGCATAAGTTTGAAAATCGACGGGAAAAGTAAAAAGTGGTGATAGGAACAGAGATTTTATGAGGGGCCGCAACTTTTGGAATGTATGTCATTCATGGCCGCCATCTGGAAATCCGCCATTTTGGATTCAAGTCATTTTTTTAAAAGGGAAGGAGGTGTATCACATATCAAATAACACTAGCTTGAGCTCAGGAATTTAGTGGTGTAATTTGTTTTTTTTCTATCTTGTACAATTTAGAAGTTATTAATGTTCAAAGGTGGGAAATTACCTTGACATTGAATGCTACAACACATGTTCTATGTATTGTCCATCCCGTGCAATGCACAACTGTAGTCGCCGCAACCACTCTGACTTCACACGGAGGAGAATGTCTCCTGAGATTTGGTCACAGGCTTGTTGGATGCGTTCCTCCAGGTGTCTCAAATCACGGATTGTCTCAGCATACACTATCTGCTTAAGATGTCCCCATAGATAAGGGGCGTTAAACCAGGGGATCTGGGCGGCCACTCCACGGGACCACGGCGACCAATCCACTTCCCTGGCAGTTGTTCATCCAACCATTCACGGACACCAAGTCCATATTGTGGAGGGGCTCCATCGTGCTGAAAATAAGATGGGAAAATGCCGTCAGCGTTCAGTGTGGCAGGGAACACAAGGTCCTGCAGCAGCATAAGATATTATGGTGCAGTTAAGGTGTTGTAAATGAAAAATGGCCCAATGATGCGGGTGTCCCATATGCCACACCACACCATTACCTTCGCTGGACTATGTTCTCGACTCGGGTCAACCCAGTTCGGATTTGCGTTACACCAGTATCGACAATTATGTCGATTAACGTTCCCGTTCAAAGTGAAATACGCCTCGTCGCTGAACAGTATGCCCTTGGCAAACGCAGGATCTAGTTCGTGCTGTTCAGTTGCCCACATGCAGAACTCCTACCTGCGATCAGGGTCATCCTCGTTCAGTTTATGTTGTATGTGCAGCTTGTAAGGATTCCACTGATTGGCGTGCAATATCCGAACAACGGAGGATTGGCTTATTACACATGCTAGGGACACATGACGGGTACTTCATTTCGAACAAACGACGGAACAACCTCCGTTGCAGTTTTCTCATTGGTGGCAGTCTTTGGTCGCCCACTACATGCCCTATCTTGAACAGAGCCCGTCTCCCGGAATTTGGTGATCACGTGAGCCACCGTGCTGTGCGATACCGGTTCTGTCTGGATGCCGTCTGTTGTAGTCAGCTGCTATTGCTCGGTAGCTGAGTTCCCCTGATATAAGGATGATTTCCATCTTCTGTTCACGTGTCAGACCCATTTTAGATCACTTGGAACAAAGAGAGAACTGAGTCAGTATCAAGGTAATTTCCCACCTTTGAACATTAATAACTTCTACACTGTACAAGATAGAAAAAAGCAAATTACACCACTAAATTCCTGAGCTCAAGTTAATGTTATTTGATATGTCATACATCCCCCTTCCAGTTTAAAAATTGACTTAAATCCAAAATGGCGGATTTCCAGATGGCGGCCATGAATGACATACACTCCAAAAAAGTTGTGGCCCCTCATCAAACCTCTGTTTCCATAATCACTTTTTACTTTCCCGTTGATTTTCAAACTTATGGAGGTGTCCAAGGACTTTTGACTCACCCTGTATTTCTCAACAACTGTTTATCTTGCAATATATGATTATGAAATTCACTGCAAGTCATTTTCAAATTAACTAAACACTACAAAATGGATTGCAACGTTTGTTAGATCAAGCCTGCCACTCTCCTTATTCCACTGTTGGCTTATTAATGAAAACTTACGTTGTGCTAGGATACTGAATTTTTGGCAGCTGCAACTAGTGTTCTGAGGAAATGTCCATAGCTCACTCATTCGCTCGTCCAAAAGAGTAGTACAGAAGGTCTGACTCGTTCGCAAGTTGCGCATCATTACTAAAAAGTGTAGTATTACCTACAGTTCCGCCAGGAAGCTGTTTATTCTAGTGAGAGTACTTTGGAATGATTTAAAAATACAATAGTATGTTCAGTGCACAAGAAAATTAGGTCTAATTATGGTAGTTTCGAACATATTTCATATTTAATATGTCTACCTGAAATCCCTCTCACTGCTTAACCCTTTTACGACATACATACAGGGTGTCCATAAAATCCTTTGCCACCCTTAAAACTCGTAAACGGTGAAATATATGTCAAAACGAAGAAAAAAACACGTATTTCATCATTTCAAAAGTATCACGTATTCAGTGAAACAAAATTGACCTAGGGTCCCTCGGAGGGTCCCAGAAGAAGTCCAACTCAAAATTTTCAAATTGAAATGGGGGGGTCAAGTAGTATATAGTTTGAAGGCTATTTGCAAAAGAAAGACGATGAAATAAGTTTCGATGTTCCATGGTAAACCTGTACAAAATGGCGGCAGGTCAAAATGTTAATACAGTTTGCATTGAAAAGTCTTTGGCCACCCCTAGAAATCTGAAATGACTCAGCAGATATCAAAACTGAAAAACACGTATTTTATCATTTCAAAAGTATCATGTACTGAGGGAAACAAAGTTGTCCCAGGGTTCCTCCGAGAGTCCCAGACGGGGTCCAACACAAAATTTTCAAATGACAAGGGGGACCAAGTATCGTTTGAAAGCTATTGTTAAAAGACGGAAGACGGAACAGGTCTTATGTTTCAATACCAACTCTGCTTGCAATGGCGGGGGGATTAAAATATTAACGGTCTTAATCGAAAAGTCCATGTCACTTCCAATGATCCGAAATGGTAAAAATATGATATGTCAAAACGCTAGAAGGAGTGTTTCCTTATTCGTAAAGTACAGCTTTTCGATGTACAAATATTTGTCCCAGAATCCTTGCAGGTTGCCAAGTGGGGTCCAACTTAAAATTTGCGAATAGGAAATGGGTCAAGTACCATATTGTTTGAAAGTTATCGGTAAAAGAATGAAGATGATACAAGTTTGAGACGGCTATGCAAACCGTGTTAGAAAGAACAGGGATTGGGTAAATTGCGAGATATGTAAATAGTCACATTTATTGAAAGGCTTAATTAACTGGATGCCATGTCTGGATTACTAATTGAGAAAATACTATTTCAGGTAGAAGTATGCATAGTACTACTTCTGACGTTATTACTAATATTCCTATTACAAGTAGTACCGTAGTACTATTATTAGTATTACTACAATTTGCTTTACAAGGCTGTGTTATCATTTTCAGTCCCCCGCCAGTTCACAAATTTAGTATACTCTCAAGACTGTTCCATCTTCCTTCTTTTAACAATTGCTTTCAAACGGCCATTTACAACTTTTGCGTTGATCCCCGTCTGGGACCCTATAAGGCACCCTGGGCAAACTTTGTTTCTCTCAATAGGTGGTACTTTTGAAATGATAAAATACATGTTTTTCAGTTTTGATATCTGCTGAGTCATTTCAGATTTCTAGGAGTGGCCAAAGACTTTTCAATGCAAACTGTATTAAGATTTTGACCTGCCACCATTTTGTACAGGTTTACTATAGAACATCGAAACTTACTCCATCGTCTTTCTTTTGTAAATAGCTTTCAAACGATATACTACTTGACCCCCCCTTTCAATTTGAAAATTTTGAGTTGGACCCCGTCTGGGACCCTTCGAGGGACCCTGGGGCAACTTTGTTTCCCTCAATACGTGCTACTTTTCAAATTATGAAATACGTGTTTTCTCGTTTTGACATATATTTCACCGTTTCCGAGTTTTAGGGCTGGCAAAGGACTTTATGGACACCCTCTCTCTCTCTCTCTCTGTATATATATAGGGCTATATATACACTGGCGTAGACCTATGCTTTATAAATCTCTAGTAAAGCTTTTCACACCGCGGTTTTTGCATACATTCTAGCGTGGAAGCATCAAGTAATATGTTTCATGGGCACTTTGCAGTCACGCGTGCGATGCCTAGGGGCAGTGATGTCACAAGCTTTGACTAAAAAAAAAACACTGTTTCATTCAGAAAATTCCTGTCACATCCCTATTTATCGTAGGATCATGGTTTGTCCAGAATGAAGCAGTGTTTCCAACTGTACCACTCACGTATCCCAAGGCTTGGAATCCCGTCCAAAATGAAAAAAATGGGTTATTTCAGGGGAAAAAAATCCTTTTTCGGTAATTTCTCTCCTCAGGTACATGATAGAGATATACGAGTGCTACCGTTTCCAACCTAGCGCCATACACTGAGAAAAAAATTGTAGTTGGCGTACTTAAAAAGATAGGTTACATGCGTAATTCCTGTAGTTTTTGGACTTAACGTACAGCAGACGTATAACTGAAAACGCATGTTTTATAATACTTTCTGTATAAGTGTTCCATCTATAGGCACTTCCGTATGAAACAATGTAGGCGGTCAGGATCTCACATACAAATGGATGTATATAACATATAGCTGACAAAGATACCATAAGTATATGCGTGTGATATACGGAAAACTGTTAGATGTAACGGCATGATGTAACATCTAAGGGCAGTGCCTATGTAGCTAGTGTTGCCACGAGACGAGACGAGACGAGACTTCAAGCTGTCCCGTCTCGTCTCGTGCAAAGCATGTCTCGTCTCGTGTCTCGTCTCGAAAAAATGTGCTCGTCCCGTCTCGTGTCTCGTCTCGAGAGGTTCTGTCCCGTCTCGTCTCGTCTCGTCTCGTTTGTCTCGTTTTGTCTCGTAAAAATATAGCATCATACCATGGGAACGAAAGTAAAATGTAGCAGGCTGCACCATGCTAATCAAGATACAATTAAGTTACAAGTATTATCCAGAACACACAAGACAAGAAATGTCACGGTAGCTACACCGTGAAGCCTTCACCTCTGGTTTATGTGGTAGTCGGTTCGTTCTTGGTTAGTGCCATGTGAGCTTTGTGGTGGACAAACATTGAATGTGTGTGGGGACTGCGGTGACTCAGTGGTAGAGCGTTCACCTCTGGTGCTTGGGGTTTCGGGTTCTATCCCAGCCCCGCCAAGTGAACTTTGTGGTGGACAAACACCGTGTGCGTGGGTTTTCTCGGGGTTTTCCCGTTTCCTCTCACTTTCTTCATTCCACCATTTCGTTCATTACTCATCATCACTGTCTCCTTTAGCCTAACCGGCATAACCGTGGGACGTAAAACTCAAAGATTTCATTTGATTTCATTTCATTTTTCGAATGTTTGTGTTTTCTCGAAGTTGTCTAGTATCCTACCACTTTCTTCATTCCACTAATTTTCCCGCCATCATCCATTCGGCCAAAGTTGCTTAAAGGTCTTAAAAACAAATTCAAATAAGCTCACAAGGCAAGGACAAATAGTTTACAAGATAATATATCTCTGCTGTTAGTTGTCTGAGGCTTTTCGACCCTGGCTTTTTTTTTTAACATTCTGAAACATTGAAATTTGTTTCACCAGTTTCAATACACGAATATACAGAAATTACTCATAGGTACGTCGAAGATGAAGACACTAATGTCAAATAATGTTTACACGACAAGCAAAGTTCGATGTAAAGGTGTCACCATCCCCGACACTATCGTATACAATCAGCCCACTTGCTTTATAGTGTCTGTATATATATATATATATATATATATATATATATATATATATATATATATATATATATATATATATATATATATATAGAGAGAGAGAGAGAGAGAGAGAGAGAGAGATGGAAAGATATATAGATAAATATCGAGATAGATATGTGTGTACACTTTGATTTAGGTTTCACAGTGTTAACCCATACCAATCAAAAAACTACTTTCCATTTTAGCATGTTTAGATTTGTTGCAATTATTTTTTTAAAAAAAGCTCGGGATCAAATAATTTTATTGAGTAATTTAAAGCATTTCATTGAAATTTTATGTGTTACTGCACAGTAAGCTCTACTTAAAGTGTCATAGTAATGGCAGCTGAACGACACATCGGACGAAAGAATGCTTGGGGCCAGTCTTCACCTCCATGGTTCAAATCTGTTCCCATAACCACGGGGTGTGTGATATTATGTGGTGGTTGCCCCGTTTGTGTAACAAACTCATGACAGTACACCCAGATTAGCTAGTGGTCTAAAAAAAAGTTGATTTTTGGGTGGCCATTTTGGATTAAAGTTTCTTATATTCTCGTGATCTATTAGCAATCATACAACGTACATCTTCATACCAAGCCGAGCGGTCTGCGGCGATAGACCATCGGCTTGAAAGCCCCGAGTTGAGTCCCGGAAGGGTCATGTGTATGGATTTTAACAGCATTTGTTTTTTCGTATTGTGTCAAGGGGAAATCGTACGGGATAAAAGAATTTTAGTCTGAAAAAATTGGAGAGAATATCCTCCCCAGGATACTTTCATGGGAGTAAGGAATTAGTAAAAATATAGGATATACATTTTATAGCAGGTTTAAAAATATGGTTTGGGTATCCTATTTCTTTTCTGTTAATTATGTTCTTCAATGTTCGAATTATGATCATTCTCATGATATTTTCTGCTTTCAACGGAGTTCCATGAATATTATACCAAATGTTCTTTACACTCTGCAAGAAACCATTTCTAAATATAATTCAGGTCCTAATGAATATTATTCACTAGGAAAGGGAAGTATTCCCTTCCTCTCAACGTGGAAGCAGAGGGCAATTTCGCACTCTGGTCAGATCAAACATTTCCGCGTAACAAAACGAAGGTCCCCCTGTAAAACCTCTTCACCTACAGTGTTAATATTAGTATCATAAATTTGCTGAAAGCAAACAATTTGAAGGGTTCGTCGATAATACCTTTGCTTTCTTTGTCTTTCGCCCGCCTTCCAAACGAAGAGGTGAATTTTACAACATGACTGCTGTATAATAAGCAAGCGATTGGTAAAATGGTAAAAGTGTGTTTTTATGTGTATGTGTGTGTGTGTGTTTGTGAGGGAGAGAGAGAGAGAGAGAGAGAGAGAGAAGACAAAATTTTAGTTGCAAGATGACATACTTCAATTGCCGTTTTCGGTTCATATAGCAAAAAGAATACCGCCACCAGAGAATAAAGACAAGTCTGTTCTGTTCTCTTTCGCCATCTCAACCAGAACTTTCAACTACAGCCTGTAATGAGTGTAGACCTTACCCAGTTTTCAAATTGAATAGATGGTGGTGGTAGTTCGGTTTATTGACCTTGTAAAAATCTTCCCTGTCTTTGATTTTGTTTGTCATCATTCCAGCCAGAAATGAAAAAAATGAGAATTCTTCAGTTTACATTAAGGGGAATTGGGGACAGGAGGTTGATATTCCTGGAAGTTCATGTATCACGATTGTTTCATTCAATAGACAGAGGACACTTTTCTATGAAGGCTTTTCAACATCTTTTCTCACAAATAGGATTTTTCTTTTGCAATCTATATGACCACTGGAAATTTCAATCTTGGCCATTTCCGCCACGTTTTCATTTTCGAGACACGAGACGAGACGAGACAATTCACGAGACGTCCCGTCTCGTCCCGTGTCTCGTCTCGTTTTCGAGACGGGACAAGTAGTCTGTCTCGTCTCGTGTCTCGTCTAAAAGGGTTCTGTCCCGTCTCGTGTCTCGTCTCGTTTACGAGACGAGACGAGACGAGACACGAGAAATGTCTCGTCTCGTGGCAACACTATATGTAGCATACGGATAACGTATGCTCCGTACTGATTTCTATAGTAAGCAAAAGGATACCGTATATTTGTACAATATACCCCTGTCCGGAGAACGGATGTTTCTTTGTGTACCAAACAAAATGAGGTACTGATCATGATAATGGGATAAATATGGATGTGTCAAAAAATTCTGAATTTTTGAATTTTTCACCATGATAAAGAAGAACGTAGGGATTTTATTCACAAATAGGTAAATATTTTCCCGCCCTCAGCTTTTAATATATAAGATTGAAATTATCCACAGGTGCTACACGCATTACGTAGTATTTTTCAGATGATTTTGAGATTCGAGCGATAAGACAGGGGGCACCCAGAGAGGTGCATACTTGGAAAAAGAGATTTTCTGAGAAAAAACTTTTTAGGAACTTTTTTCTCCTCAAGTACATGACACCGACATGGGAGTGATACCATTAGAACGGATGCTTCTTTACGAAGAGAACGAGGTACAGTTCATGGTCCTACGGTGAATAATCTTAATATCAAAGCTGATTGGATAAAAATTGACTGAAAATATATTATCCAAAAAAGGTTAGGGAAAATTGGTAAATCGGCTAAAGCATTAAGATTATTTCCCCTAGGACCATTCTTCGTATCTCATTGTCTTTATAATAAAGCAAACTTTATCTTGGTACAATTTGCATATTCCTCTCATGTACTTGAGAAAGGAAATTAGGGACAAACTGTGATTTTAATTTTTAAAATTTCACTTTTTCTCACTTTGGGCGGAAATTTCACACTTCAGGTACGTAATAAGGAAAATCTAGTTATAAACAATGCGTCATTCGGAACAAAATGAGGGTTGAACCATGATCCTAGAGTAAATAGTCTTGACGCAGTAGCTAATTGAGTGAAAGTCTACAAATTACCTAAAAAACTCAAATTTTGAAAGGGTTAAAAGATTCATATCCAGATACTCTAAATAACCCTTATAGTGCAAAAGACAGTGCTTACTTTTACATGTATTTTGACAGATCGTACAAACTTTAGGTCTTATTTCATCAAAACTTGATAATTTGACATGTTATCCATTTTTGTAATTTCTTTACAATACTTTCTACTTCAACTCGCCTGCACAAACTCCCAAACTCAAAAATTTCATTTTCCCAATTGCTTCCACAGTTATTAATCTTGTAGTTGCATATCTAAAGGAGAATCGTAGTTGCAGTCATTTATAATATTATAATAAATGGCTTTGAAGCCCTAAAACTAAGAGAAAATTGTTTGTCATGCAGTTTTAATAATAGAATGAATCCATTGTCGTTAAATTGTAATACATAGTTGTAGTGAGAAAAGTGTACTCCGTTTAGGAACATCTAATACACTAAAAACTAATTTATTACATGGTTCACTCATATATCAAAAAAATCATCAAAATCGGTTCAGAGGTCCAAACATTGTTATATTAATTTTATTCAGGCCCAGTGTTGCCACAGTCCAAGCTCTGGAGTGGGCTGAAAAATAGTATCAAATTGAAACAAATTCATTATCCTATATCAGTGTTATAGTACATGGCTCTATAACACGAAACTAAAAGAGGTAAAGTTATAGAACACTCGCTCCCTCTTCCAAGAGTTCAAATAAAGAAAGTGTTCTTTTTAAAAATATCCAAGAGGATCCCGAACAACCGTGGAACTAAATGATATTTTTCCCACGTAGAAAGTATAACAGAGGCCGCAAATTAAAGGGGAAAACAATTATCATCTTCAGTATGTATTGTAAGGAAATCAAACGCGCCTCTATTTCAAAGTGACCAATACACCAAAATCGTGTTATGACCATATATGAAAAATACATTAAAGTAGGAACAAATCAATCATCTCCGAGTTCGTGTGTAAACAGTGCATTATAATAAAATATTAAAATATAAATTATTGCACTTATTCTCTGTTATTTCACTACTGAAGGAGGATAGTAAAATGTAAGAAGAATATAAGGTATTCTGACATTTGTAAAAAAATGTAAAACCGGTCCAGGGTCTTAAAACCTTCCCTGAAAGACATCACAAGAAAGAGATGTAGGAAGAGTCTTACTGACATTTTTAAAAATGTGACAACTATTTGTTAAATGGTGCTGAACTGGGTAGAATTGTACCAACTTGATCACAAAAGGGGCTGAAAATGCCAGCGTGGTACCAACGGGCCGATGAATGACAAAAAGGGCTGAATTTGGTACAATTGTACCAAGTGTGGCAACAGTGTTCAGGCCGATAGCCAGCCCAAAAATATAGGGGGGAGCGGCTGAAGTTATGGGGGCCGATCCAACCATGTTATAGTTCATCATCATATTATAGTTCATTTACGAGCCTACCGTAAAAATTTTAGGGGGCAGCAATAATTTAGGGGCCCGGTCCCCCTAGATACCCCCTGGATACGGGCCTGATTTTATTTATGTAGGAGTAAATGGATTCTGCCAAAGCGCATTGCATTTCACTTTACTTGAATGAGAATTTGGCGAAATTAAAATACTATCAACATTCCGGTTCATTTATACAGAAATGTCATATAAAGTCAGTAGCCTTAAAAACAAAGATGGTACTCGTACCTGACACTTGCATCCTCAAGACATAGCAGGAGTGGATACAGCTAGCATGAATGAACAAAGTTAAGATAAACAAGGCATAAATGCTTTGTATTACACAATTTACTGTATATACACTAAATGAAGATTTTTTTTAAAATATGACCAACAGTTCAACGTTCACAGTTACGTTAACGTAGTGTACCGATTTGTCACTTAATAAAATTATACTTTATTATGTTATTAATTTGACTCCTTATGGAGTTCTCGACTATTAATATAACAAATAACAAGTTTAATGTGCACCTTAAGCTCTCATTAGTAGAGATGCACTAACACAGAGGGTGTGATCAAAAAATACGGCGAATTATTCTTTTCTTAGCAGCAACTGCTTACGCTACAACCATTTGATCAGTGTTGCCAACAAGTTGATACAAAAAGTCGCTAAACAGGAGATGAAATGACTCCAATTTGGGGTGGAAAGTCGCTAAAAAAATTTTCGTTTGTTTTTGCCACTTATATATATATATATATATATATATATATATATATATATATATATATATATATATACGTGTGTGTGTATAAGGTACCTGATCAATTAAAGTCCTACTACTATATACGCTAGAAGAACGTATATGAAAGACTCATAGGTATATAACTAACAGTAATTTCACTTTTATATATTTTTAACTTTATGATCAATTTTGCTTCAACGAAATCAAAAATGAGTTTAGAAAAACGAAAAAAATTAAAGGGCTAGAAAAAAATCTTACTTCACTTCTACTCACGCTTCTACAGATAATCAGTTTGCTATCGGTAATATATTATTTGTGCTCTGTAAACTAAAGGACATTAAAAGCTGGAGTTGGTCCCCGTTAGAAGGTAAGAGATAACAGTAATAAAAGCGGGAATATAGAGATATATATTATGTACCTTCCCAGCTCGTCAACATCTGAACTGATTCAAATAAGCAAAAAGAAAATAAACATACTATATCTGAACTGATTCGAACTAATAGTACTTATTTTAGGACAAATTGTTCGCAGCACAAAAGTCGCTAGATTTGTAAGTAAGTCTCCAGATCGTCATTGCAAAATCACCAAAAAAAGTCGCTAATCGGAATAAGTATTTTTTGTCACTATCCTGGAAGACGAATCCGCTAGATTTAGCGACTTTTCCCCCAAATTGGCAACACTGCATTTGATATACGTTCGATAGCCTGATCCGTTGAGACAGACATCATCAAGTTGGAACATGTTCTGACTTGTCAATTAGTTAGAGTAAGGTTGTGTTTACCATATGTGTCGCGCATCATGGATTTCGAAAAACGTGTGAAAATTAAGCTCTGTTTCGAGTTGAAAATAAGAAGTGCCAAAGAAATTCATGAAATGTTAAAATTAGTGTATAGTGATGATGATGTAACTCTGAAAGCTGTTTACACGTGGTATGAGCGATTTAACAGTGGAAATTAGTCGGTTGAAGATGAGTAACGTTCGGGACTTCCATTAACCATAAAAATAGAAGAAAACTTGCAAAAGTTAGCAAAAAATGTAAGTTAAAACAGGCGAATAACTATTCGAGAGCTTATCGAAAAAGTTCTCGTACGGGTTCATGCAAAACAACCGATACTTTGTGAATGAGACGAGTGAGTGCAAAATTTGTTTCCAGACTTCTGAGTGATGAACAGAAAGGAACTCGTGTGTCAGTTTGCACGGAGTTGAAGGATCATCTTCATTCAGATCCGGAATTCATGTCCAAAATTGTAACTGGAAATTAAAGTTGGGTCTATGAGTATGACCCTGAGGCGAAAATTCAGAGTTTTGAATGGGAAACCAGTCAATCTTCTCACTCTAGAAACCACCAGCCAAAATCGAATATCAAAGTAATGCTAATTTCTTTTTCGATAGTAAGAGCATAGTTTGATCTGAGTTCGTTCTAAAGGGAACAACTATAAACTCCGAATTTTACAAGGGCCTACTGCAACGTTTGTGAAACGATGTACGAAGAAATGAGCTAATTGCTTTCTTCTTCATCACGACAACGCGCCGTACCACACCTTGCTTTTATTCGCTAGGTTTTGGCCAGAACAAAAGTGTTCCTCTTTGTCCAAATGCACTTTACTTACCAGATTTAGCACCATGCCACTTCTGGCTCTTCCCAAAAATTAAAGCCGTACTTTTCCAGAAATGCTTCCAGTCATGGATTCAACGTTGGGATAAGTGCATACTTTGAAGGAGATCACATCAAATTTCATGTCAACTTATTACTTTATTTGCTTCTAATAAAATTATTCACCGTATTTTTTGATCACACCTCGCATATATTGTTTATATTAAAATGTCCTTTTTTCTTTGTTTGAAACAAATCACAGACTCAAAATATATAATGAATGGTGTTTATGTTTTATGATTAATCGAAGTTTTTCGTACAAACTATCTGTGTCTAGTATCTTCTTATGAGTTGAAAATGAACATACTATTTATACAGGGTAGCCCATTTAATCTTTCCACGGAAATATCTCAAAAACGGATGAACATAATTGAACCAAACAAAAACTCAAATAGGAAATCCATGGGCCAAATCGAATGGTGATGTCGCGTTGCCCCCAGGACCTCACTTCATGGAGGCTCGAGGCCCAACTTCAAAATTTTAAATGGAAACATGGAGCGAGTGAAACATCGTTCGAAAGATCTTTAAAAACTGAAAAGCGTTGATTCAAAATAATTTTCATATAGGTCACCGTTTTCAAAATGACCATCAAGACATGGTACTTGTATCAGATGAAACGTCCAGTAATACAAATATGAAAACGGTTAAAGATAAACGCACAGAACAAAAATTCGAACAGGAAATCACAGAGGGTATTTATCATTCCATACATTGTATCAGAATGTTGCAACAGAGGAAAAGATGATTAGAGTGAAAATGCAATACTGCAAAAGTGGAAATCTAATTCCTAGAAACTTATCGCTCCAACCTCTATCCGTAAGTGGGTGAAACGGGAAGGAACAGGGAAATTGCAAATGAGAACCTTAGTTTTAGCAAATTGTACCTACGAAACAAAATTATCTGAACTGTGTTTTGCTAAGAGATAGATGTCTGTATAATGTGATAAAGTAGGTAAAATTCCTATTAAATGATATGTTCCATTTTTGATTGCAGGCAATGTTTTGATGCAAAAATGAATCAACTGAACTGAAATGCGAAACAAATTTGTCGAAGAATGCAATTTTAGAACAATGTATACAAACGTTGGTTTTGTTCAACAGTCGTCTGCATGGCCTTGGTTCAATTCTTTTCCTTCTATGTCTTCTTGCATGTGATAGAATATAAGCTTCACTGACATATTGTTCACAGTTACATTTCGAATAACTTTCACCGGTAATCTCAGTTGTGATCCTTAATAACGAAACGGTATATACTGATGCAGATGCTTTCTAAACATCTTGCACGCATTGTGTTAAATTACCAGGGAGTGAAGGAGCAGGCAAAATGTTCGCAAATTTCAAAAATTGTATTATTAAATCTTTTGCTTCTAATTTCAGTTCTTTCTTTTTTCCTATCCAATCGCACCTTGCAATACAAATGGGTGTTACACTTGAATTTTACTTTATTTTTTGTTCACTTTAATTTATATTTTTATTCATTCACCTATACACAAAATCTTTCACACAAACCATACCTATTACAAATAAAAGTGGGGTTCGCATTCGAGATTTACTATTCATTCCCGTTTCACCCACTTACGGAGGGAGATCGGAAAATTAATTTTCTAAGAATTACATTTCCTCTTTTGCATTATGTCAATTTTATTTTTATAATCCTTTTTGCCGTTGCATTATTCTCGACCCGTGGAATGATAAATACTATGATTTCCTATACGAGTTTTATTCTGTTTATTTATCTCCAACTGTATTCATATTAGTGGTACTGGACGTTTTATCTGATAAGGCACCAAGTCCTGGCGGCCATCTTGAATACGGTGACCAATGAAAAAATTTTTGCCACAGAGCTGTTTAATGTTTAAAGATTTATCGAACGAGGTATCACTTGACCCATATTTCCGTTTAAAATGTCTAAGTTGGGCCCTGAACCCCATTAAAAGCGGCCCTGGGGACACTGAGATAATATTATTCGACGTGCCTCATGCCATTTTCTTGTTTCACTTTTTGACTGTTCATTTATCTCCAACCGTTTTCGTATTAGTGGTACTGGACGTTTTATCTGATACAGACACCATGTCTTGGCGGCCATCTTGAATACGGTGACCGATATAAAAAATGTTTTGCCACAACGTTTTTGTAGTTTTTAAAGTTCTATAGAACGAGGTATCACTCGCCCCATACTTTCCTTTAAAATTTTAAAATTGGGTCTTGGGCCCCCATGAAGGGCGGCCCTGGGAGGCAGCGTGATAACACCACTTGGTTTGCCCCATGGCATTTCCTATTAACGTTTTTGTTCGGTTCATTTATGTTCAACCATTTTCGAGATATTTCTGTGGGAAAATTAAAATGGATCACCCTGTATATTACATAGAAATTACGTAATATTTAACGAAACTAGGCAATTCAAAATGACAAAATACTAATATACATATTTGTAGTACCTATCCGTCTTTGTGTAATCTTATGGACTTCAGAACGGTTTAAGTTTCCACATCATCGTTGAAACCAGAAATTTATGATTTCTTTTACAATAAATAATTCAGCTTATCAAACATAATTCACCAAAAGTTCCCAGATCAGACTTGCGAGGAAACTGAACTGCCGTCTTAGAATCTAGTTGTCGTTGTATAAAATCTTATTTTCTCAAATACTTGTTAGCAATAGATCCCCAAGGACCGAAACAAATTTCTAGAACGTTATTTGTAAGGTAATAACTTTTCTGAGCTTGAAAAAATAAAATATGATTTAAAGCTATCGCAACATACAGTTTAAATTTTAAAAGATGGAGTGTGGAAATGTTAAAAGAGCGACGTAGTGTAGCACCATCTAACAACGTAGCCAACACGCATATTGTGAAATATTGGGTAAAATAAACACACTTAATTTCCACCCCCAAAAATACAGAAGTCTCACCGTCAGAGATATGATGTATTTCGTCATAATCCATTTTTTTTTTTTTTTACGAAAATTACCTAGAATTTTTTTTTTTTTGTTATTATGTTATGTATTTGTGCAACCTTGCTTGTTAGAAGTAAAATTGTCCTTTTTAATCCCCAATTTCAGTAAAATATCGCATTTTACAATACTAATATCTGAAAACATAGACCGACAATTAATAAACCTGTATCACAAAATCATTTTAGCAAAGTAATTAATTTTGACAACAATCGGAAATCCTGAGTAGCAGAGTCGGTTAATTGGTATATAGGAAATGGATAAATCCATTTCAAGTCACCCAGGCAATGTTGCCGACATTTTTATTTTATTTTCCTGATTTCTTTATAATGAGTTCCCTGTAGGGAGATAGTCACAAAACACTGTTTGAAAAAAAATATATATGTACCATAGTTTTTTTCCCCTGGTAGCCATTTTTCAAAAGACGGTTGAGTAAATTTTAATAAAAAAAAGTGGTGTGCGGAAACTTTAATTGCTAAGCTATCTTTTAAGATATCAGAATAATTCAAAAATCAGTGTGTTCAGCATGAAATTAACTTCAGGTGTACATTATTTTAATTTTTGTGACAATGTATCAAACTATGCTTGTTTAAATCATTACTTGAAGAAATAGTTTTCTCCAAAACAATTAACTTATATTTTGTTATTTAGGCCTACCTTATATTTAAAATTAAAACTGATTTGAAACTAGAAAAAATATACAGGGTGGTCCAAAAGTGTGGAAACACCCAAATAAAATCCAAACCGTTCAGAATTTGGAAAAAAGAAACAAAAGTGATGATAACAGACGAGGGAAAAATCTTTTGAGACATATGACACCATCGGCCGCCATCTTGAAATGGTGGGAACTTTTTAAAATCGGAACCCTATCGTGTGATACCTCAAATAGGACTGAATTTTATCCAGGAGTCTAGGCTGGTAATCAATATATTGTGTTCATCAATATCATGGTTGTTAATCAGTTTCCTACTTGAGGTAGCACCCTGGTTGCAAATGACACTTCTTTTCAGACATGGTTACTCAGTAATGATTGTTAATGTTCGATGGATCTTAACCTGAATCTGCAATAGAAAAAATAAATTATATTTAGCAAAAAATTGTGTTATAACTTTGTGCAACAAAATATGTTTAAAAAACCTCTTTTAAAAATGGCACTGTATGACAAGACTCTTGCTCATTAACTTCGCAATGACCTTGAATTTTGATTAAACAACACTAGAAATTGATTAAAGTTGATAAAACTACTTCAGGTCGCTTCCAAATGATCATAAATGGGGTCGGTACCACCCGAAACCCCTAAAACGATCTTAAGATCCTGAAAATCCTTTCATTAGTACTGGAGATATGTGTCGGGTCAATTCCGAAACCAAAATGGCCCCTAAAGAGTTTGTAGGGGTCAGAAAATTTCCACTCCGCCATTTTTGGACAGCGTGGTCCTAAATCGACCAAAAACATCCAAAACATTAATTTCAGCAAGCAAATCTTATGGGAGCTGTTTTGATGACATTCCATTCCGCACTATTTGTTTCTAAAACGAATTTGGAAAGTATTTCAATCAGTATTTTATATTCCCATTATTTCGGTTAACATTCAAATTTTAGGCCATCTTAGTCATAAAAATAATGCATTCCAATTAAATTTAAACTTAATTGATTACACCAGGAAACTAATAGAGAAGATAACGAGGAATCCAAGTTGCTTGGAATTGAGTTGATCTGAAGTAACCGTTTTTGAGAGCTGTTAAAAACAAAATACGCAGTGTCCATATGACTTAGTAGATTTTAACACGTTGCCTTCTTGAAATTATCTAGCTTTCTATTGAAAGCTTCAGTCAGACATCTGTACTCTGCTTCACCCGAATTGGCGTATGGCATCAGCCAATAAGCTCGCAGTGTGCTATTACTACTAAACCTTCAGGGAGGAATCTAATCATTCATAATTGATTTTGTTTGTATTTGTTGACAATTATGAATTATTGGACAGACGCCATACACCAATCCGGGCGACGCGGAGTATAACGTATAGATTTGAATGTCAGGAAACTGTACGTGAGCGATATAACAATTATTACTAAGTCAAAGTAAATATCGTATCTCAAAACTTATTCAACAAGTCTAATCTTTCCTTACCGGAAATATAACCCGAGACCACGTGCAAAGAAAATTACTTTGCAAAGTACTCAGTTATTTGATATTTTTACTATTAGTGGACTTTTTTCCTGACTCAGTTTGAAATTTCTTGTTAGTAGTCTAACCTGTTTTGTAAGCAGTGAAGCTATTGGAGTTATGAGCCTCCGATTGAGACGGCTCTGATCAATAGGATATTTGGGGTCTTGTTTATTAAAGAAATCAACACTTTCCATTGTGCGCCCTTAATGATCAAGTTTGAAACAAATTGTTGGACAAATTATTACAAGATTTCTTTTGTTGTTAATCACAGGCCAAACACTATTAATCATGCAATTTCTTCTCCAATGTGCCAGTTGTTGTAGGCTAGACCGAAGAGCCGAAATCCTAAGCCACATCATTTTGACGCCAATTGACAGATTTGGGGAGCTAGTGCCCAAAAGATATATGACAAAATCTCCCAATCCCTTTTGTACAGAAACGAGACTTTTTTGTGCACTAACAAATAAACTAACCATTGAGAGATATTTTGAGGGAGCCAATCATCGTTGAAGGAGCGGCGGAAGGATCTTTGGCGTCTAACTAGATATTCCAATATCTTATACTTCCTGTTGTACACAAACGAAACTTTTCCTTGAACAAACGTGCAGAAACAATGGCGGAGAGGAATTGAAGGCTGCTGCTTATATGGTGTCCCAAATTAAGTTTTGAATACTTTTAATGTAATGTAATTTAATTTAAGTTAATTGCTGTTTCAGTAGCTTACAAAACGTGAGAAATTCTCATGTAACCATTACAGTTTGTCAGTAAAATACATACATCATCAGAGCAGCAGTTAGGGCCATATATAATATTCTACCTATGCGTCTTTCTAAAATAAAACCATAAAATAAGATATATATATATATATATATATATATATATATATATATATATATATATATATATATATATATATCAAGTATATAAACATGATAATTTAGGCTTACATCGAAATTAGGTAACTTTTGTGCCACACTGGCATGTACTGAGGAGTATCTGTGACCAGCTCTTCATTTAATAAATCATATCAATATTCCTTAATAGTATAATAGCAATTTATAGCAAGTAGGTTAAACAACTTCTTCGGAAAACGGTATCTTTAGATCATATTCTTCAAGTACATAGGAAGTTTATTGGACAAATTAACACAATCCATATAAACGGTTTTGCTTCTATTAGGATATTTTTGAAGCCTTACTCTATAGCGATCACCGTAAAAAACAGAAATGGTTTATAACTGCCATGTACAGTTTGAATGCAGGGTTAAAAGAGACGATGGTAGCAATTCTTAGAACACTAAATTAATTTTAAAAACTATTTCTTGTTATCTTTTATCCTTTTTGCTTTATGGGGATCAATATTGAAATGTGAAGTTGTGGTGAATTAATACCATTCCCAGTTTTAGTATAGAGTTAATGCTGGAGATAAAAATATATCTTGCCACGCTTAATATGATGCAGAAATTCGTTTCTCTCTATGTTTCTATTACTGTGTTTGCTCTATGCTGATCAGCGTAAAAGCTGGAAATAGTTGATTTCCATTCCAGCGATTCCGGTGTGAATGTCGCCTACATAAACGAACTCCATTCCTCTTCTGACCTTCTACATCCTGAGCAAATTTGGTGGTGATCCATTAAGTGATTCTTGAAATATTTTTCCCTTCTGGACGCACAGATGGACACATGGACAAGGTAAATATATAAAGGGGCTTTAATAAGCCAAACTAATCTCCTTAACCCTTATTAAAATAGAAGAATGTCTCAATTTGTGTAATTCCTAATACTTTGCAATTACCCTGATACGTATACGTATCTGCACTTTGTGTCTGATGTCAGTAGATGGGGCTTGAGTGCTTTCAATGTGCAGGTATATATAATTACAACTTGGAGGCTGTTTTGTTTCAACTTAGTTGTTTCCAAATGTAACAAAGTACAATTCTAATTAGAAGTATTCAGCAAGCTAAAAGCTTGTAGCGAAATAATTAGACCTTTTGAAATCCAATATTCGAACTCAGAGTAACAAAGCAAAGATAATCTAATATAAAATTAAGGTGATGATGAACAATGGAGAGATAACAAGAGCTGAGTTTGACGGAGACAGACCTTAGTTAACTGCGCTCCAATGTCGGACGAAGCAAAACGTATTGAAGACTTACGCGAACGATATCAGGATCTACTGCGGAAACATAGGGAGTTTCTTCTTGATGTAGACAAGATAACCTCTGGAAGTCTCCCATTTCAGGATTGTGAGAGATGCTGTTCTCCTAAACCACTTCCTGGCCCATGTGGCTCTCATGTAGCATACCTCCCGAAGGACCTCAGTAACCATTACTGGGAAATTCAAGGTACTCTGTTCAATATCTCCTACGACTACAAAAAACTAACTGGACAAGACTTAGATAACATCGTTACTTCAACTTTACAGGAAGACACTGGCCTTTCTCAGGCTCATACCAACACCCATCAAGAAGCACGGATCTTCAAGAAACCGAAACGTACCATTAAACCACGACCAGTGGAAACTACAACAGTTTCAATCAATAATAGTTACACTCCACTTGCAACCTCTGACCCCCCTGAGGCGTCAGGTGCAGAGACTATGGATATTTCCTCTCCTGATGGTTCACACATCGCCAATCCGTCAGAGAAGACAGGAACTAACTCTACTGCCAATCTTCAAAGAACTATTAAATCATTAACCATTTACGATTACCCTAAAGATAAGGGCTATACGTTGACTCACGGAGCTAGCACGGTCTGCAAAGAGATCCCCTCCTGTGCTGTCTATCCAGACAGAATTAAATTTCAATGCAACAATCAGGATGATTATCTTGCATTGATAGCGTTCTGCAAAGAGTACAAATTACAATATGCGCTTGACTCAGTCAAAAGGGAGAAAACGTTGAAAGTCGTCATCAGACAGTTACCTATCGACGCTTCAGTGAAAAATATCAAACAGGATTTGGAAAATCGAGGTTATCCCTCAATCTCTGTACAACAGATGAAAGGACGAGGTGGGACCCTCTTTCCCCTCTTCCTCGTCACCTTAGTAAGGACGCCCACTATAAAAAGTATCTTCAATTTGGAATATCTTGAATTCTATAAAATAAAGATTGAACCATTCAAAGCCAGGCCTTATGTCCAATGTTATCGCTGTCAGCGTCTTGGGCATACCCAATCGTCATGTTTTGCTAATCCCAGATGTGTGAAATGCGCAGGGAGCCATCCCACTTATGAGTGTACGCGCAAACTTCAAGATAATGCAGTGAAATGTCCAAATTACGGAGGTAACCATCCTGCAAATTATCTAAAATGTCCAACTATCCACCGAATAGTATCAAGAAGATCAACCCAGGAGAAGCTACCTACAACTCAAGACTTTCCGCCTCTCTTATCAGATTCTGTACCGGAACCTCTACCAAAAAAGACACAATAACCTTCATATGTAGATAAAACGAGTGCCAAATCCAAGAAGTCGCCGTTTCGGACCCCATCTCCCACACCAGAACCTGCAGTAAATTGGCGCGATTTACTTCAACTGTTACAAGATTTGCAACTTCCCAGACTGCTTCCAGCCATTCAACGACGTTATCACCAAATCAAGACGGCTCCTGACAAATTCAGCAAACTTATAATATTCTGCGAAATATTAGACGATCTTCATGACTAACCCACCACAATCGCTATACAGGACCACACCCTTATGAGGGCCACTCCAGACACAACCGATAGGATAAGATGACAGCCAATCACCAACTCCGAAGAACTTAAACTAGCCAATCAGTTCCACCTTCATACAAAACAACCGATACGTCATTTAAGGTGCGACAGTCGCCCTTAGACCATACATACCAATACTACCACTTCACATGCTCTTACAGCACAGATAGGAGGTATGGGATCCAGCAGGAACCCGGTACTCCTACATGGAAACTGTCACGTACAAGAGGAAGGAGGAAGGAAGGAACAATGGAGAAATCCCAAACTCCTTCATCTCACAGTCAGCGATACACGTCTTCCACTCAGCAAAACAGTAACATATTTAGGACTTGTCTTAGACACACATCTCATCTGGAAGGCTCATTTGCAGCACATCACCACCAAAGCTTACAATCGTCTTAATTTACTTAAACGTCTTACAGGCACTACTTGGGGTCTCAGTCCAACTACTGTACTCAATACCTATAAAGTCTTTCTACGCCCGGTCATCACATACGCTCATCTAGCCTGGATTGCCGCACCCCTCTCATTTTACAATAAACTGAAGATATTGGAACGACATGCACTCCGCATTGCTTACCGAATCAAACTACCCAGTCCGACATACGAACTTTATCAACGCATGACCTTTCCACATATTCTTTTCCAACTTGAGTCTCTCCGTCTTAAGTACTACCATGAGCAAAATAAATGACGCGTCTCTTTATTTTGAAGTTTTTTGAAAATATCTCCGTTTTCTTTATATGTTCGAAATTTCGGAAGGTTTCCCCAGCAGGACAGGTTAATAACAAACCCGTTTTTAATATTTGTGTTAGATATTAGCTTAAAATAAAGAAATTAGAAGCAAAAAACATTAAATCGACAGAAATCTCGAGAATTACCAACTCTGCTAAAGTGGGAAATTTTCAAGAACGCGAGGGAATTCTGCAGTTCAACACGAAGCAGCGACATCTGTGTCATTGAGAGAAGCGTGGATTAGATCTACAAACGAAAATTTTAACAAAATATTTCTAGTATGTCTTATTATATGCATTATCAGCGAACTCCAAATATATGAATCTATGCTAAGTATTAACGTATAGATAGTGCAAATAGTGGAAATTACCTATGGAAAAAGACGAATTGTTAGCCCAATCGTAACGAAAAATCGTCTTTACTGTAGAACAGGTTCAGCTTACGTAAGAGAGCAAATAGCTCAGTTAGGTAAAGCAACGAGTTTGTATACCGAAGGTAGACGGTTCGAATCCCGTGGAAGTACTGTTGTCATTTTTATCACTAAGGTTATTTTATTTATTTTTTATTTGGGAAAGAATCAAATTGTAACATATGTGTAAAACTCATGACGATACCAAAAAAAAAGAGAGAAAATATCGTCGCATTTGCATTAGTGTCTCTAATTTTTGTTTGCAAACAGATTCGTAATTATTTCCCCTGTGCTCACTGATGCATAACGAATGTTTTCCAGTAAATGTTAATTCTAATTTGGAGAATTTTATAGTTTCACAATGTTTCTCACTACATAGTCTTCTATCTACGTGTTTGGATATTTTGATAACAGATTTCCCTATTAAATGTTTAATTTTCTCTATAAATATTTGTCTTAAATTGAAATTGTTTTGAATTTACTACATAAGCAAAGTTGCCGGAAGGAGGGGAGCTCAAGTAATAGATATTCTACGTAAAAGCAACCTATTGTAGAATGATGATGCTTCTTACCTTCAGCACATAATCTTTACGTTAGAGAGTCAGAGAGAGAAAAATCCTGGTTTTTCCTCCTCTATGACCACCCATCTTAAACCTCTACATATCATTGTTCGTCTCACATAATTTCGGCTCTCCAAAGACATTCATATTTATTATTATTATTATTATTATTATTATTATTATTATTATTATTATTATTATTATTATTATTATTATTATTATTATTTAACACTCTTTATTCTACATGCCATCTCTCAATTTTTCGATACAGCCCCCTTAGTACTATGAAACTCTCTTCTTCCATAGTGAAATGGAAAAAGATCATATAATTGCCACTACTTTACAAGAATATAAACCAAAAACGTCAGTAGAAAGCACATTTTAAAATTTACTTTTTGAGGCTCGTTTTGGTGCCCCTCTTTCTCTGGCGCCCCGGGCAGTCGCCCGGCCCTTAGTCCGCCCTTGAAAGTACGGACGCATAACTAAGGACTGCGGAGGAGAGGTTAACCTTCATGTTATGCCACTGGTTTGACGTGTTTGAAATGTTCAGTAAGTGATCAGTTGGTGAAATAATTTCGACGGTTACTGATGTTTAAGTTTAGCTAAGACAAAGCTACCTAATCAAATACATTTGATATCGCGATGTCACAATTTGATTTTTCCTCACATAAAAAAGATAAAAACAATAGTAATAAAAACCCTTACTCGTACTGGGCTCCTAACTAACTAACAACCTAATTCTTACAGACTAGTTGCTCTGACCAACTGAGTTTCGATTTCTTACGCGAAAGAAGTCTGTTATATTAAGAGGCATGCTTTTCATTATCAAAACTGTTCGAAGTAATACGAACATGGCTTAAGAACAGAGAGGCAACTGAATTACCACTCGATTGACCTTGAGGTCAAATCACCAAAGCGTAGCTATAAACGTAAGTTCAGCATGCATTTCTCTGGAGTTGTGTTCAGTATTCCTATCTGCCAGTCATGCTTGTTCGTAGGAGTAATATGTTACAAACCTAACCTTTCGATAGAGAACAATGACAGAGAATCAAAATTAATGAATTCTTGCCCTTGTGAACTTGGGATACCACCATGTGCAATAAAACTGTCGCGTCTTCTGGAGTGATATTTTATCGAAAATAACTCGTTTTCCTTTATATATCCGAAGTTTTTGAGGGTTTCAAAATGAGGAAACGTTACTGACAAACAAGGACGCATTTAGGGGTGGGTCCAGGTGGTCCGGACTCCCCTCTGAAATCCCAACTTCTCTGTAAATTTAGCCTAAATTTAAGGATGATCTTTTAAATTTTATTATAATTTATCCTAATATTGAAGTCGGACTTCTCCCGAAATAAATTACTGCATACGTGCCTGCTGACAATTTTCAATATATTCCTTAAATAAGTAAAATAACTAAATTAGGAGCAAAAAGCTTCAACACGGGCTAACTTTTCTTTACTGCCAATATTGTTAGAAGGGATATTAATAGCAAAAACTGCTAGGCAATGCTGAACCTTGGAACTTCACTCCGAACAGCAAGCTTATTATTGAGAACTACATATGAAACATTTTATCAAAACTTATCTAGCTTTTACCTGGCATGAAATTATTATATACACCAAAATTCACTCTCCTAAAATGTGTATCTAAACATTGCTCTACGTATCAACGAAGCAATGAAAATTATTTATCGAAATATGTGAGCAGGGAATTCTAACAGCCAGCCATTTTATTTAAATCGTAGTAAACCCTGTAACCGGGCGTTAACGTGAAGACAAAGCTTGGTCCATTGGTAAAGTGTTGGAAGAATATAAACTCAATGTTCGTAGGTTCGAATCTATCCACTCACCATAACATTTTGTTCTTATGTGTAACGATGAAGTAAGAAAGAAAAAATGTATAACCGTTAAGACAAAACTTCAACCAAGTCTGAAGAGAACAATACTAAAATAGTAATACAATGACGTCAACCAAAAATTATTTCATGTAGCGTTTGGACGAAATTACAGCTGTTAACAATTGCAGAAATAAAAACAGGCTGTAATGCAGTCTAGACTTCTGAATGCATTTACTTCCTGAAAACTTCCGTCTCGTCATTGGTATGCCGTTAATCATTGTAAAACCTTTCAATTGGAAGTGAAATGACACAAACTAAAACAGTTTTAAATCAATAAACGTCTATGTGTAAAAGTAGGTGTCTTTTATCTGTAGTTCTGAGTTCCTTTTACTTTGAAGTGACAAATGAGAGAAGAAAGTATGGTGTTCGAAAAAAAATCAAATTTGAAATTTCAACGAATTTACACGTATTATAGCCCCTAACACCGAAAAAGTTATTTTTCGATACATGTCCATCAGTTCGTCCGTCCGTTCGCTACACTTTTCTGTGCACTCGCCTAGAAGCCATACCGTTCAACTTATCTGCACCAAATTTTAGTTTAAAATTTTCATAGTATTTCCTATAGTTTTTTATTTATTTCCCTCCTACTCCCAAAACAAGGGTAGTTTCCTGTACGATGAAAATAAAAAAAAGATATTTTCTCATAACTGGCTCTAACGATCTTGTTTTCTTTCTTTTTTTATAAATCAATATTTAATTAGCAACCCTATTTTGTGGTATAAGGCATTTATCTGAGAAAAATGTACAAGGGGTAGTTTATACTAAGGGGGTGAGTTTTTTCTCAGTGATTTTCTCAAAATGGACTCAAATGTTTTCGTTCATATTTCATAAATAAAGATTTCATTAATAACTTATCAATATGGCATAACTCGTTTGTCCTAAAAAAAATGCGAGGGGTAGTTTATTCTTGGTGGAGTGTTGTCTGGGCGATTTTCTCAAAAACGACTCAAAAGAGTTTATTCATATTTCAAAAATAAATATTTCGTTAATAACCGAACAATATGGCAAAACTCGTTTGTCCTGAAAAAATGTGCGAGGGGTAGTTTACTCTTGTGGGTGTTTTTCCTCCACGGTTTTCTCAAAAATGAGTCAAGCAATTTTGTTCGTACTCAGAAATAAATATTTCATTAAAAACCTAGTAATATGGAATACCTCGCTTACCCTGAAAGAATCCTCAAGAGATAGTTTATTCGGGGAGTTATTTTTCCCTCACGATTTTCTCAAAAATTACTCGGACAATTTTATTGATAATTCATAAATAAGTATTTCATTAATAACCCTATATTTTAGTATAAGTCATTTCTATGAAAAACAATTACAACGGATAGTTTATTTTTGGGGTCAAGGTTTTTTCCCCGACAATTTTCTCGAACGACAGGCGATTTTGTTCAAATTTCGCAAATAAATATTTCATTAATAACCAAAAGTATATCTTAACTCATTGTTCGAAACAATTCACAAGAGGCAGGTTACTCCTGACGTGTTCTTTTTGAACGACTTTCCCAAAGTGACTCATTTGATTTTTTTCATATTTCATAAACAATGATTGCATTAATTGGTCTATTATATGTCTAATGAAAATGTGCTCAAAGTGTGAGTTAGTTTTGTAGTGTGGATTTTCTTCAATCGAAGTTTTTTATTCGATAATCTGACATTCGATGTATTTGAATAATACGATAATTTTATTCGTATTATCCAAATACACACTTCAGTAACAACTGCGGCCTAACACAGTTAAGAAATTGAATTGAAAAAGTTTAGTGCGGTGGCCCTGTAATTGAATATTTTTTGAGAAACTCCCTAGCTTTTTGTGGTAAACTCAGGCTTTTCTTTTTCGAGCGACAAAAGAGAGGAAAATATAGTGATTGTGAAAATAATATCAAATTCAGATTTCAACGGATTTACATGTTTCATGGCGTCTACATACCGAAAATGTGACTTTTCGACACCCGTCCTTCCGGTCCGTCCGTTCGGCACACTTTTATATGCACTCGCCTAGAGGCCATATCTTCAACTTATCTACACCAAATTTTAAACTTAGGGTTTACTTAGTATTCTTACAGGAGCTTTTCCATTTTTTCCTAGCACCTAAAATAAGTGTGGTTTACAAACAGCCGAAAATCGAAAAACGCTATTTTCTCAAAAATGGTTTTAACAATTTTGTTTATTTTACATTAATCAATATTTAATTAACAACCCTATATTGCAGTATCAGATATTTCTATTAGAAAAATTTACGAGGGGTAGTTTATTCTTGGAGGTGACTTTTTCTCGACGATTTTCTCAGAAAAGACCCTGGCGAATTTTGTACACACTTCATAAATAAATATTTGACCTTACAACATGGTATAAGTCAATTGACCTGAAAAATATATGAGTAGTAGTTTATTCTTGGACTTGAATTTATTCCCAGTGAGTTTCTCAAACACGACCAGTTGGCAACCCTGTATCGACAACGAAGCTGAATTCGAAAACTGCAAGAGGACCATTTGTCTCCTTTTGATGTCACGAATCACCTCCCGAAGTTTGTGGACATCTTTCAGGTTCACCCTTAATGAAGCTTCTTTTCGAAAAGTTAACTATTAACTTTAGATATTGTTTATCTTTTTTTAAATCACAAATGTCGTTATTAATTTTAAGGCAGAGAACTACTTCTGAGAGAATAGATCTTGAAAAATAATTTTAAAACTTAGACTTTTGTTTTCGAGACATTCCAGACAAGACGAGACATTTTACAAGCTATCTCGTGTCCAAAACATTTGCCTCGTATTATCTTGGATGTCACAAAGCGCGTCTTGTCTCTTTCTCGAGACATTTCTTATCTCGTGCGCATTCGTTAACACTTGGGAAGGATTATCTTTCTACTCAAAGCATTGTTTTTGTAATGGTTGCATATTTATGATAATTGCTGTCCACATAAATTACAGTCCTTTCAGTTGAATTAATTATTATTATTATTATTATTGAAATTGCAATATCTAGTTTAACGTTGGACGATTATGCACCTACGCTAAGGGAGAATGATGATGAATGAAATGGTGAAATGAAGAAAGTGGGAGGAAAATGGAAAATCTCAAGAAAACACATACCCATGCACACGGTATTTGTCCACCTCAAATTTCACTTGGCACGAAGTGGAATCGAGCCACGGACCCCCTGCACCAAAGGTCCCTACAATGCTTTATTATTATTATTATTATTATTATTATTATTATTAATAATAATAATAATAATTGAAACGAGCTTAACGAGTTTCAACCGTACGACTCAACCAACGTTTGGGTGCCTGTTCGTTCGTCTGCTCCTCTCATAAAAGACATTTCATTTTAATGAAACTAGTAAGTGCCTTCTTTTAGCTCTGCGAGGTAACTATTGCTTGGAATATGAATCTGCAAAACATAAGAGGTAAAATTAACCAAATGGTGCAAGTTTCCACTTATATATACAAAACAATTTTGCAATATCAACTACGTGAATCTTGTCCCATAAAGAAGCCGAAACCCCTACACCGAAGAGCCCTCCGAGATTTGATCATTGTCCACACGGACTGAAATTGTCATTTGAAGCCAAGACTTTAATATGAAGCCAATAATTTCTTTAAAATAGACGGAAAATTCGGAAGTTATAAGCATTTTCATATTTTTGCCTTTTCCCATAAGGGAGCCGTAGCCCCCTATACTGAAGACCCCCCGGAGATTTGATCATTGTCCACTCGGACTGAATTTGTCATTTGGAACCAACACTTTAATACGAAGCAAAATATTTCTTTAAAATAGACGAAAAATTCGAAAGTTATAAACATGTTAATAATTTTGCCTTTTCTCATAAGGGGGCCGTATTAGCCTACACTGAAGAGCCCCACGAGATTTGATCATTGACCACTTGGACTGAAATTCTCATTTGAAACCAAAACTTTAATATGAAGCCAAAAATTAAACTTTTACATCAATTTAAACTGACTGGGTTCCGGTTCCCCCCACTATTGTTTAGTTTAGTTAAGTGGTAATTTGTGACAGCTTCACATCATCAAAAGAATGTTTCACTTCCCCTCCCCTCCCCCAGGAGTTCGTGCTGGATCCACCACTGGAATCAATAGACACTCTTCCTATTCTTTTTGTCACCCTTGATTGTGTAGGGGCTCCCTCGTACAAATAAAGAAGCGGTAATATTACAATCAAGGGGCGCTATATATTAGGTATTTTTTTAGTTACCTACCCCTAACCGCACAGGGCCATCTTTCGTAGAATAAAAAATATTACGTGATATTCCAATCATGAAAGGGGAGAGGATGCTATAAATATATTTCTTATTCATTTTGTCTGTCCTGCTTATCAAAAATTACTTTCTGTTGGAAGGCTACTGAAATGAGAGGGGCAAAATAAAAAGTCGTACCCCCTCCTACATGGTTGCTCAAATAAGTACTAAAGAAAGCATTTTAAACTAAGATATTTAAGATTTAAACTAGGAAACTAAGATATCCTACATTATGTAAGGATGGCATATTCAGGATTATTATTATTATTATTATTATTATTATTATTATTATTATTATTATTATTATTATTATTATTATTATTATTATTATTATTATTATTTGAATGTTTTTGGAGCACCGAAATTTTGTGAGACGAACAATGATATGTAGAGGTTTAAGATGGGTGGTCATAGAGGAGGAAAAACCAGGATTTTTCTCTGTCTGACTCTCTAACGTAAAGATTATGTGCTGAAGGTAAGAAGCATCATCATTCTACAATAGGTTGCTTTTACGTAGAATATCAATTACTTGAGTTCTCCTCCTTCGGTCTACTTACCTTATGTAGTAAATTCAAAACAATTTCAATTCAATACAAATACATTGTGAAACTTTTCCGTAATTAAACATCTAGGGAAAATTAAACATTTAATAGGGAAATCTGTTATCAAAATATGCAAACACGTAGATAGAAGACTATCTAGTGAGAAATATTGTGAAATTCTCCAAATTAGAATTAACATTTACTGGGAAACATTCGTTATGCGCCAGCGAGCATATGGTGAGCAAGTGAGCACAGGGGAAATAATTACGAAACTGTTTGCAAACAAAATTAGGGACGCTAATGCAAGTGCAACAACAGCATTTTTTCTTTTTTTGGTATCGTCATGAGTTTTACACATACGTTACAATTTGATTCTTTCCCAAATAAAAAAATAAAAAAATAACCGTAGTGTAGTGATAAAAATGATAACAGCACTTCCAAGGGATCGAACCCGCTACCTTCAGCATACAGACTCGTTGCTTTAACTAACTGAGCTATTTGTTTTTTTTTACGTGAACTGAGCCTGTTCCGGTAAAGACGATATTTCATTACGATCGTCCTACCAATTCGTCCTTTACCATAGATAATTTCCACTATTTGCTCTATCTTTATGTTAATACTTAGCATATATTCATATATTTGGAGTTTGCAGATAATGCATATAATAAGACATACTAGAAATATTCGTTAAAAGTTTAGTTTGTAGATTTAATCCACATTTCTCTCAATGACATAGATGTCGCTGCTTCGTGTTGAAATGCAGAATTCCCTCGTGTTCTTGAAAATTTCCCACTTTAGCAGAGTTGGTAATTCTCGAGATTTCTGTCGATTTAATGTTTTTTGCTTCTAATTTCTTTATTTTAAGCTAATATCTAACACAAATATTAAAAACGGGTTTGTTATTAACCTGTCCTGCTGGGGAAACCTTCCGAAATTTCGAACATATAAAGAAAACGGAGATATTTTCAAAAAACTTCAAAATAAAGAGACGCGTCATTTATTTTGCTCATGGTAGTACATCACCACTCAACTTGAGGATCACCACCCACTCCTCATCGATACGATGACAGCACACATCTACTTTCCACTTCGTGCCCATACTCTCCATACACCATTGGCGCTCCTTTTTACACTCTATCACTACACTCTTCCTCCAAATCACAACTCTCTCCTCTTAGCCGCAGAATTGAAATCCGACGTCATCCAACCCTTCATATGTCCGTAAGAAGAATAACATGCATCTGTCTACTAACATAACCATGTATTTTGTTTGCTGTGTATCGCACTTCATCACATTATGTTCATCACCTCCATCATCACTTCATGATTGTGATCCAAAGATCACAATGTCCCTTCCGAAAGTGAGAATAATAAATATATAAATAAATAAAAAAAATGCAATTCACAATCTTCCTTCGTTGTTTCACAATTTCCTTTCTCTTTATCCTTAACCATCCAAGTATCAGTATTCAAATATCACATAGACCAACTCCCACTGTTCTTCTTATCAGTTCCCATACATCTATCTTCCCATAGAGGGCGTAACCCTCGCATGGGTGGCTTGCCGCGGCTAGCAAAAAAAAAAACAAAAAAAAAACAACAAAAAAACAAAAACAAAAGAAAAATGTGATTCCGAAATACTTTTTTTAATGTGCAGTGTGTCTCAGTTTATTTATAAGTCTCAGTTTTTAATGTATTATATTATATATTCTCAGCTGTATTATATTATATAATGAATAGCATCAAATAAATATTGAACGTTAATTACCCATGGTTGATTTAAATTTCGTAAAATAGTTCTGCTGATTTCTGTTCAATCAAATGATTGAAGAATATCTTTCTTTCAAAACGATGTCTGATTAAACTTTTGTTTGTTTGTGTATTTATACAGCTGCAAAAAGTTGCTTCAACTCATTTCTGTAACTTAGAACAGAACTTTTAATTAGTTATTTTCTTTATCATGAAGGAAATGCAGTTTCGACTATGAAATTGTCATTATTTTGCTTAACACTCAAATTGGAGACTATCTTAACTAAGGCGTTTCAATTAAATTTAACTTAGTAGCAGGAGCGGATAGGACGGACTTCTAGGGGAGGTGGTGGGTTGTAATACTGCTACTTAAAGCTACTTTTAACAGCTCTAAACACTGGGATGGATTTTATTTATATATAAAATAAGAAAATTTCCTCTTCTCGGGGGAGAGGGAATTGCCCCGATCAGCCCCTGCTTAGTAGATTACATCAGGAAATTAGTAGAGGTTAAAATAAGGAATTCAAGTTAGCAGGAATTGAATTTAGGGTCCATGTGAATTAGTAGATTTTAGTGCATTACCTGTAATGAAATTATCAAGCTTGTTATTACAAAAGAAGAAGAGCTTTACATCGGAGATTCGACGTAGTAATTCACCAATAGTAAAGTTTGAAATTTCTTATTTGTGGTAGCAAAGCTATTTGAGCCATTGGCTTGCGATCGAGATAGGAGATTTGGGACCATGAATCAATAGGAGATTTGGGGCTTGTTTATTAATGAAATTAACACTTAATCACTATGTACGCTAATGAACAAGAGGTTTGAAACAAATTGTAGGAAGAAATGTGTGCCTCGATGTTAAGATGTGCTCATAACCGTTAAAAGTTTGTATGCTACTAGTATGGGTTTCTGCGTTATTGGTAGGATAAATCAAACAACAAAAGGCACAAGCTGCTACTAATTAGGTTTGTATTGTTCATGTACATCACTTATATAAATAAATATAAATAATAGTAGAGTAGAAATTATAAACTGTATTATATTAGCAACCAGTACTGTTTAAACACTATGAATATACAATTTCTCGATTTTCTCAAAATCTACGCATCGGGATTTACCGTCAATCACATCGTTTGGTTTGATCTAACTATTGCAAGGCTCTATACGTCTTAATTTGGGTAATATTCTACTTAAACAGAAAAACAATGCTTAAGAGTTGTTCCTTATTTTAGACTGTGTTATTAACCATACTATATATGATACACCCATCGATTGGGTCAGAGCTCCTTCGTGGCCAAGCTCTTAGCGTACGCGCCTTTGGCGTAGGAGATCCGAGTTCGATTCCCGACGGCAGCTTATGTGGTTCGGATTCCACGTTAATCAGTAGGTCCATATCTCGTATAGCCTCGCTACCGAGAGGGACATTAAACTCAAAATCAAATCAAATGAAATCTTGATGGAGGGTAATAAAGAAAAGTTTGATGAAGACATATTTCAGTGAGCTTCATCTTGATAGGTTATCATATAGGATCAATTTTTGGGTTAAGAATTTTTTCTTTATTTGTCGAAAACTGCGCATGAGGGTTTACACTCACCCAAATTATTTTGTTTAGCTTAATGTGAGCTATAGTTTGAAATACTGTTTGTCTGATCTCTGGACGTTTTAGTTTGCTTCGCTAAACAATAATAATATTATAGGTTTTACATACTTTTGGTTGTGTAATCTGTATTCCACTGTAGCCGCCTTCGTTTTCCTTTCCTTCCTTTTTCCTCTTTAATATCCCACCACGATTATGCTCCTTGCCTAAGTGAACGGTGTTGATGATATTGATATGTTGAAATGAATACAGTGGGAGGAAACGATACAACTCCGAGAAAACACACATACACGCACTGTTTGTAAACTACAAAGCCCACTTGAAGATAGCTGGGAACGAAGCAGAAACCACATGCATTAGAAATCAGAACTCTACCCAACTAAACCACCTTGGCCCAAATTTGGATACCTTCGAGTCTTACTAATCAATATTTACAGCTTTTGCGAGCAAGATTCAATGTTGATTCCTACTGAAACAATTGCTTATGTAGCCTCGGTATTAAAATCGGATGTCACGGCGAAAAACGAATATTTTATTCTGCATAAGAAACTTTTTTCTGGGTATTAAGTTTGAAGATGATTCTTAAGTATACGGTCACCAACAGAAGTGAAGAATATAAATACTCAACAAACAAACTTCATGTACAACATGCCTGTTACTTATTTTTTGTTGATGACAGTACGAATACATTAGTATTATTTTCATTAATGGAATTTCTGTTTGAATTGTATTTATAGAATTAACACTAGAAGTTTCTCCAGACTACATATGATCTAGTAATTTCACAGGAAGTCATGCATATCGTTATAAACCATTATATCCTTTTCTAATTTTGCGGAAATGTTAGCCTTTATTGTACTTCTGCAAGGCTTACTAATTTCATAGCAGCTGACATAACATTACATAGCCATTTAACTAATATTGCACCTAGAAATGGATCATTTCCAGGAAAACTTTTCTCCATTTGACTATGTAAAGGCGTGTAAGATTACGTATTACCTTGGTCCGTTCTGCGCGCATTTATCCATCTTGGTAGAACTGCACAGCCTGGGCAACCCAATTGTTGCTGTTGAGATCCTGATTCTCTTCCTAAATTTGATTGTGATCTTCCATTTCCTCCTAAATTAGGTTGTAATCCTGCATTTCCTCCTAAATTGGGTTGTGATCCTCCACTTCCTCCTAAATTAGATTGTGATCCTCCACTTCCTCCTAAATTAGGTTGTGATCCTCCACTTCCTCCTAAATTAGGTTGTGATCCTCCATTTCCTCCTAAATTAGATTGTGATCCTCCACTTCCTCCTAAATTAGGTTGTGATCCTCCATTTCCTCCTAAATTAGATTGTGATCCTCCACTTCCTCCTAAATTAGGTTGTGATCTTCCACTTCCTCCTAAATTAGGTTGTGATCCTCCACTTCCTTCTGATTGGCCTTCTCCGTTTCCTCTACTGTGATTGGCACACTCTACAGCCACGAAAACGGCCACAATCAACAAGTAGATCTGAAAGAAAAGTTTATTTATTTATTAATTAAAATAATATTTTGTGGTTTACTTACGAGGAAGGTCCATAAACCGTGAGAGTTGAATTTTGATGAAAATTTGTGACAAGATTCAGTTCGAGTTGCTAAGTAACGTAGTAATAGTCACTCGATGCGCAAATGCTTCGTTGAGCTGCTACACCGACGCCATCTTGAAATCCTGTAGGCAATGTCCAAGAATACCCTTTTAGCACAAAAATTAAAAAGCTTTTGATATATCTGACTTCAGTATTGTAAACCAAGGTAAATCATCTATATGTGAGAGTACTTCCAGTACATGACCGCCATCTTGAAAGGCGCCATATTGAATCGTCGTCAAATGTGATAAATGGCAAGGGGGTCATGTGGGGTATCAAATAGCACTGCAATTTACTCTTGAATTCATTTCTGTAACCAAAATTTAGATATCTGTTTTCACTTCAGAGTTAAGAGCTCTCTCGCTCACAGGAACTTACAAAAACTGAGCAAGTAAAATTTGTGATATGAAATGCGGTCGTGCAAACACTTGCATGATTTGATATAATAATACAATAGTAGTTATTTGATCTACAATAGCCACTATACCAATCAGATCTTGAGACTAGTAAGAGATGTCGTTAATTAAATTGAAATGCCTGTAGTGAAAAATGTAATAGCAGCACTGTACCAAATTATACCTATTTCAAAGTGCGCTATATACGTATATGAGTCTGTGTTTCTTGCGATTATGCATAGCATTTAAATGCTGTAATATAAGTTTGGTGCAACGGCACATATGGTTTTAAAGAATCTGTCTTGAAGTTATTAGATAATTAACAGAAAAAAATATTAGAAAAATAATATAAAGTATTGCACATAAGCAAATATTAACCTACTAACCTTTTGCTCTTCAATTGTGATGATGGAGATCCAAAACGTAGTGATTAGCACACAGCATCATGGTGCAGTGCAAACACTTAACAAATGCATTTTCGTCACAATCTTCATGACCACAGACACTATTTTCTACTAGTCTTCAAAACATTTGTAAATGAACCAACTATTGCTCCTGTTACGTACTCACATTTCTGCCATGCATATGCAAGCATGTCCTTTAGGACTGGCGCACAAAATTGATGATACACAACAGAATGCATTTTCTTTATGAAAATTCTGCCATATAACTTGTACACCGAACAAGTGAACACCTGCTACAATCAGTTATTTATCACAGTTTTGATATGAAAACTAGTCTTGCCCTTATTATAATCAAGTGTTTTATCGTTAAAGGTGGAAACATGCAGATATTTAATTATTTTATATGGAAGGGAAAAGGAAGAAAGAGGCTTGTTTTATGGATTGCAACTTGGAATTGAATCTTGTAATAATCTTTACTGCCACATATTCTTAGCAGTTGTGCATACATTCTCTTATCACTAATAGCAGAACAGACACAAGAAAAGTGAATTCTAAGTTTCCAGGTGTATCTTCTAAGAATTGGCTGTGAACTGATAATTTTAATCTCCTTTATTGTTCAATGTGGCAGCAATAAATCGATTGTATTTAGAGAAACTGTCCATAAATACATTAAAGTATTTTAACTTCGTAATATGCACGGTAAATTATAGGTCGTCAAATATGAGTATTGAAAAGGAACGCAATATTCTGCAACAATGATGGTCTTTGCGTAAGGTTTCTAGATTGGAGAATAAAACTTAACACACTATAATGGACCACGTAAAATTGCCTAAAAGAGATTTTTGGTTTGATACAATTCAACGTCCCACACGCCTGCTACGCTAAAGGAGACGTGGACCTACTGACTATCGTGGAATCCGAACCATTTTGGTCGTTCAACTAATATGTACAAGTTTATATATTTTTTCTAATATATATCCGAACAATCCCTTTGGTATTCTCTGCTTGTCAGTACTATTAGGCATGTGTTTCATCGACCAACAGTCTATTCCATCGCACTTAGAAATAGGTATAACTTGTAGCATGCTGATATTCCATTTTTCACTACAGAAATTTCAATTTAATTAACGATTTCTCTTACTAGTCTCAAGATCTGATTGGTATAGTTGCCATTGTACTGCATTAACTACTGCATTAGTTAAAATCATGCAAGTGCTCGCACGACCGTGGTTCATCACACAAGTTTAACTCGCACAGTTTTTATATGTTCCTGTGGGTAAGAGGGCTCTTAACTCTGAAGTGAAAACAGATATCTAAATTTTGGTTACGGAAATCAATTCAGGAGTAAATTCCAGTGCTATTTGATACCACACATGACCCCCTTGCCATTTATCATATTTGACGGCGATTCAATATGGCGCATTTCAAGATGGCGGTCATGCACTGGAAGTACTCTCGCATATAAATGATTTACCTTGGTTTACAATACTGAAGTCAGACATATCAAAAGCTTTTTAATTTTTGTGCTAAAAGGGAATTCTTGGACATTGCCTACAGGATTTCAAGATGGCGTCGGTGTAGCAGCTCAACGAAGCATTTGCGCATCGAGTGACTATTACTACGTTACTTAGCAACTCGAACTGAATCTTGTCACAAATTTTCATCAAAATTCAACTCTCACGGTTTATGGACCTTCCTCGTTAGACCCTACAAGTAGATTTAAGAAAAACCATTCAATGTTAGTTACGGCAATATGACATTTACTCTCTTCCATTATCGTTTTCATATGTTTTATGCTATGCACGAAAAACGAACTTGTTTGCATTATCAATTACATTACAATATACATACAGCACCTTCAGGGTATAAGAAAATCAATCGTACAGTTACCAAAGTTGTAAAAAGAAAAGAGAAAGTTTGTACAGTACATTTAACTACCTGGAGAAGTTAACATTTTCTTCTCCATTATAAGATTTTTTTTTCAATGTTACAATATGGAGAAGAATATTTCAAACTAGGAATTAAGGTTCCGATGAAGATCTTACACTCGAAATATATTCAAAATCAACAAAACTAGACGCAGCTCGTTTGTGTACTAAACGTGCCATGCAATCGATAATAGTCAATGGATAACGCTGGTAGCTGAGGAATGTAAAGCATGGATTAAAACATTCTGCATAATGAAACTATAGTAAAAATAACGGTAATTTTACAAGGTCAACATATTGACCATAATATCTCCCGACGTTGTTTGATTTCTAAAGTGCACATTAACTAACTGTAACTAACTTTATGGGCTATGAAACCTGAGGGTTCAATGCTGCATTTACAAAAACTCTATATTGATTTATATCCTTAGTCACTTCATATAGTTTCTTCTTTATATTCCTATTTTTATCAAATCCATCTTAATATTGTCCCTTCACCTGCAACTAGGTCTTCCTAATGCTGTTTACTCTCCATTGGGTTTCCAGTCAAAATTTTCAAAGCGTTACTACTTTCTTCCGTTCTGACTACATCACCTGCTCACCTGCACCTCGTAGACTTTATGATCCTAACAATGTTTGGTAAACAGTATAAATTATACAGATCCTAGCTATGGAGTTTCCGCCATTTTTAACTCCCGATGCCCTTGTGTACGAATATTTGCTACAGGATTCTATTTTCAAACACTTTAGTCTATTTTCTTCTATCAAAATAAAAAACAGGTTTTGCCACTATACAGCACAACAGGTATAATTAACGTATAGCTTCAAATTCTTTTATAGAATTGGCGAAGATATAGATGTTGAAGTCAATAATGACACAAATTTCCAGCTTTCAGTCAACATTTAATTTCTTCGTGGATATGGGTTTTCGTAACTTAAACTTGACTTTTGATTTTTGAAAGCAACCATTTGTCCAAAATAATTTTTTGATATTTTAACGTTACGATCATAGTTAATTTCCATACGTTTAGTTTTCTCTGCATTTACTTCTAAACCATATGCATTTAATAGAACCTTTGCAATTATTTTTATTGTTATCATATCATTTTCTATCAGATTTACTTCATGAGCATAAACCATAATCTTGTGAGTACCACTAATTTCTAGGCTCTGGTTGCTATCTTTAGTTCTTCTAATTGCATACTCCAAAACAAAATTGAATAATAATGGCATCAGAGCATCTCTTTGTTTCATTCAATTCTCGTCGTGAAAGCTGGTGGATAAGTATTTTTCTACGTGGACTTTAATTTTGGATTAATTTAAACACATATTAATTAATCTAACTATCTTTAATTGGTTTTTATAGGTTTAACAAATTTAGTAAGAATGTTATACAACGTTTTTCTGCCGTAGGTCTTAGGGCTATTGCTTAGGTAAACCTCTCGTCGATAGTGATCAATTTTTCACCTAAATCCACACCGATAATCTCCAATAATTTCATCTGCATATGGGGTCAACATTGGTAACAGAATGTTTGAGAGAATTCTAGAGACTGTTGACAAAAGAGAGATGCCTCGACAATTATTACAAGTGACTTTGAAGCCTTGTTTGTGAATTGGAATAATAATTGATCGTTTCCACTCTTGTAACAATTCCTTCTTGCACAGTCCGCAGCAAAAAACCTGCAACATGAGCGTGTAAGTTTATTATGAACTACACCTAACAACACAGGGAATGAACATAACATCTAAGTGGCACGTATCACGACAGGAAAACCTCGGCGTCCTCTCCTGCACACTTATTTTGGAGCAAAAGACTTCGTCGTGTCACAATAAACTTACATGCTTATGTTGCAGGTTTTTGCTGCGGACTGTACCAGATGAGGAGAAGTTTGTGTATCTCGTTGCATAATTTTTCCCCTCTCGCTAGAATTAAGTCAGCCGGAATTTCGTCTACACTTGCAGATTTGCCTTTATTTAATTTCTTTACATCAATTTCTTTCTTTTCGGTTAGACTCTGTAAGATGCAACTCTGCTGTATGCATTTCAGTCTCTCCACAAACTTTTTTTTTGTTTCGTATTAAGATAATTCCCAAAGAGATATTTCCATCTATTCAAAATGCTATCCGCATCAGTGAGAATTATTCGATCGAATTTCTGTAATGCATAAAAGCGAAGTTGATAGTCTCTCTCTTAAATTTGTTAATTCCCTTATACCTGTTCCGAATGGTTTTACTTCTACTATGATCTTCAAATTCAATAATTGTGCCTTTCAAAAAATCACGTTTCTTAATTTTAAGTGTTTTGAAAGTTTTCCGCCTGATGTCAACGAAATTTTGTGTAGTTATATAATTCGGATCTTGTATCCAACGCAGTTAATTTTACCTTCTATGGTAGTTTAGTGCATTCCTGGTCGAACTATGGTTTGTTCCTATGTATTTTCGCGTCTCTCAGTGTCTAATTTGCTGAACTTTTAATGTTATCCCTAATTTTAACCCAATTATTTTAACATTACTGCATTCTGAAACTTTCAAAGCAGAGAATCTATTCGACACTTCAATCTGGTATTCCCTCTCATTTGACCCTTCAGTAATTTCTTTAAATTAAATCCCTTCTGTTTCACATGTTGATTATTTCTGCTTTTCAACAACAATCTTTCTTTTATCGTCACTGCTACCAGGTAGCAATCAGTGTCACGGTCAACCGTAGATGACTGAACATGAATTATGCTAGACTGTCCTCTTCTATCTATTAAACATGATCAATTTAATTGTATGTTTATCGATCTCGCCAGGACCAAGTACATTTATGAATGCTGCGAAGTGGGATTTTTTCCTTTCACAATAAGGTTTTTGAATGCTACAAAATTCACATCTAGTGCTTTTGTCATTACTTTTCTTATACAGGTTTTCGTTTTACATGTTCGGTTTGAAATTATCCTCTCGTCATACTTTGTTTTGGTTCCGGTTCCTTAATTTGGAATTCTGTCTACATGAATTACTCACCTGAGCCTCCTAGAATAAAATAAACTTTTTTCATTACCAAATTCAACAGCTTTCATTGTTGATATTATTCATCTGTGAGAAATGTTCCGTTCCCACTTGGTGATTTTTATTTTCTTCCCCATAAAAGAACGTAAAAGGGCATGGGTGGAAAGTATAGTGAAATGGTCCCAGACGAATCTTCAGACAACAAGTGAGTGATATGTAAGTACCCCTAAGATATACTAATACCTCAATTTCAAACTTCAACTCTTATTGGTTCGTGAGAAATGGCGCAAAATCAGAAAAGTGGGATTAATTTATTTCTGAGTAATGGCTCGATCGATTTTGTTCAAACTTGGATATATGCATAGGTGTACACAAGGGCTTTGTCTGAAAAAAAAAAAAAACAGCTCCCCGACCATTTTCCCCCTCCAAAAATTCGATTCAATATTTTGAGCCCCTTTTGACCTATGCTAGTCTGCGAGAACAATTATGAAAAAATAAATTTTAGATGTCGCTTTAACCCTAAAATCACATATTTTTTCCAAAATTGTATCTCTGGTACTCCATGGTCAAAATTAGCCCAAAACCAACCATATCACATCTATGATTGAGTAATTGCAAAACGAACAGCTATTGATGTAACTTTTGCATATTTTCTAAGTGAATGAACGAGAAATCACATCTGAAGTGCCAAGTTGACTGAGACCTCATTTGATGAACTTTGGCGCCCCCATCTCCAGTTTGGGAAATAGTGAAACTGTTGATATTTAACAATTTATTTGGAAATGAACATCCTTATCAGGTTAAATCAAACACGAAACAATGAATCTTTGTGATTGTGTGAATTTGTGGCGGAAAAAAGAATACTGATAGCCAGGAGCTTATGTTGCAATTTTTCTTGGAGAGCAAGACCCTCATCTGCATAGGAATTGCGCTTTTATATTAGTAAATTAGTAGTCAATGGATTAAAATATAACCCCTATAAAACTTATATTAAGTACATAGGTTATGAAGTTCCTATGCCTGCATTTAAAGGTAAAAAGCATAATTGTCTACTGCTGAAGCAAATGACACTAGGTTTGTTACAAGAATTCGTTGGGCAGTTGAAGCTACACATGGAATGCTGAAAGAAAAGTATCGTCTGTTGAATGAAATATTTGACAATGAAATGATAGCTAGTATTATAATTTAGCTAGTATTATAGAATTGCTAGTTCTCTACACAATAAATTCTCCATACGTGTGACACCAGATGAAAACCACTCTGCAATCACCGCAATCATGAAACCTCCGAAAACTTCAGGAAACAAAAACACCTTTGCACCCTTTATTGAACAGAAGAAATTGCGAAAAGAGAACTTCCGGTTACATCTATTCCTTCACAGGATCTTGAGAATTTTCCTCGAATGACCGAAAAATATTTGAAAGAATTGTTTTGTGGATGTGGATACTTTCAATATAAACAGGCAATATGTTATTTGGCTGAAACGTTGGATGGAAGAGGTAATATTAATATGCAGTGTGTTAAAGATAACAAGATATTGAAAACGACAGTGCATTCAAGATGTACGCAAGACATAGAAATGCTTAATCTAAAACAAAATATAGAAGGTTACAAAAGTGTCATTAGGTATTGTTGCGACTGTGCAAATGGATTGCGAACAGTTGGCTCTTGCTCCCATATTGCAGCCATTAGTCATTACCTAAGTTATGGAAGATATTTGTCGAGGTCTCAAAACCAGGAAAAATATTGAGCAAAATATTTGATCATGATAATATGTGTGTGTGGTCATAAATGGAAACAGTGACAAGGACTGAAGTACGTACTCGTTCCTACAATGTTACTTTCATCCTTATTTGTTTCACAGATTGAAATACTTGTACTTCTGACATGTAACTTACTTTCCGTTTGCATTATATTTTATTCTATTTTCTGGATGAAATGTACCTTTTATTCAAATGTTTCAGTTTTCCACTACTCTACTTCCTCCCCCCCCTCTCAGGATCTATTGGAGACAATACAAGAGAGGTTGCATTACCTTATGTTGTTGTTGACGGTTATTTCTTTTCAGCTGAGGTTATTTCACTTTGATTGGACACTGTAGGTATAGGTAACATTGATTTTTCTATACGTAAGTGAACACTTACAATGAAACTTCAAGCATCCTTAAATGGGTACTTGCAGGGGTCCAATGGCAATTTTAACATCATATTCATCTTCAGGCTGATTGATTCATATGAAATAAACACCAATATCAACAGTTTCACTTTGGCTCTAAATAAGGATGGGGACGCCACAGCGATCAAATGGGACCTCAGTGGGTTTGGCGCTTTTCAGGCGTGATTTCTCATTCATTCACGTAGCAAATATGCTAAAACTACATCAATAGCTCTTCTTTTTGCAATTACTCAATCATAATTGTGGTATGGTTGGTTTTGGCTAATTTTGACCATGGCATACCAGAGATACAATTTTTGAAATATATATATATATATATATATATATATATATATATATATATATATATATATATATATATATGATTTTATTGTTAAAGCGACATCTAAAATTTATTTTTTCATAATTGTGCTCGCAGACTATCATAGGTCAAAAGGGGCTCAAATGATTGAATCGAATTTTTTGAGAGGGGGAAATGGTCGGGAGCTGTTAATTTTTTCAGACAAAGATTTGATACACCTATATATACATCCAAGATTTAACAAAATTGATCGAACCATTCTTGAGAAATAAATTAATCCAAGTTTCCGATTTTGCGCCATTTCTCATGAACCAATGAGAGTTGAGGTTTGAAACTGAGGGATTAATATATCTTGAGAGTAACTACTTGTCGTCCCAAGATTCATCTGGGGCCAGTTCACTATGCTTATCCACCCAAGCCCTTTCCAGCCTGCACCGCCCCTTTCCTTCCTATCTAACTTCCTGAACTCCTACCGGATCCATTCTATGTTTCTCTAACTCACTTGTTATGAATTTTAACGCACTTGCCTTACAAAAACTTCTTATATTCCATGATCAAATATAATGACTAACTTTGCTGAGGTCATGCCAAGTTATCAGTCCTGGTGAGAGTCTTCTGTGAATGTTTCTGAACAAGTGTCTTTTTTTTTTTTTTTTAACAAGATGAGGTTGTTAGCCTCATGCCAAATCCTCAAGCTGGAGGACAACTCTTTGTCATTTGTTCGCGACTGGTTATTCAATATATTCGCAACTAACCTCCATATCTAGAGACCTTCTCCTCGATTCGCAACCTGAGGACATGCCATGCCATGATGACAGGAACCCTCGTTAAGTGGCTTCTAAATGAGAAGTCTCAGAATAGCTTTGTCCATTAGTCTGTCGGTTGATTCATCCACCCATCTGTAAACAGGCAAACAATAAGAGGAAGCTAGAAATTGTTTTCCAATGTGGATCCATCGACGCAAAGATCGTTTCTTTGATATCGTTATTAAAATCAAAATTAAAAGAAATCTATTTCCTGTTGAGTTGATTTTGAGTTTAACGTCCCTTCCAGCAGCGAAGCTACATGAGACTAGATCTACTGATTAACGTGGGATCCGAACCATAGGAGCCCCCGCTGGGAATAGAACCCTGGTCTCCCACGCCAAAGGCGCGTACGTTAACCGTTTAGCAACGAAGGAGCTCTAAACCTAATCCCTGTTTCAATATTGAACTTCATAGGAAATGTTGACAGTATGTAAATTGAAACAGTTTCTTGATATGCATTTGTCATGCTTAGAATATTTGTCAGAAATGGTAGGTACAAATTTACAAGTTGCCTGTTTCAATTTTGAAAAAATGAAATGAAATCTTTGAGTTTTACGTCCAACGTTTATTCCGGTTAGGCTAATGGAGACAGTGATGATGAGTGATGAATGAAATGGTGGAATGAAGAAAGTGGGAAGAAACGGGAGAACCCCGAGAAAACCCACGCACACGGTGTTTGTCCACCACAAAAGTTCACTTGGCGGGGGCTGGGATCGAACCCGGGACCCCAAGCACCACAGGTGAACGCTCTACCACTGAGCCACCGCGGCCCAAAAAGTTTCAATTTTGACTGGTTTGAACAAAAGTAGTGATACATGTTCGGTTCCCGGTGAGAAAACTTTGAAATGTGAACGTATTACGGTGGCTAGAACTATACCTCAAACTGTGCGTAAAACTACAAGTCTCATATAATATTGGTGCTTAAGAAACGCTAAAATTCAACAAAGAAACAAACAAACAAATAGTAAAAGACAACGAAAAACAATTTCTTGGTATGGATTCGGCACCCGAAGAATACGCTTCATCTTCTCGCTTATCTGTCTATTGGAATTTGTGGTGATAGAAATTTATCGCTTCCGATTTCAATATTGATTCTATAAGACAAAAGTGATAAAGGGTAGCCTAAGAAGGTTTATTAATATGTGATATCTAGAACGTTGATTCTACGATCCAAGAAAATATCCTATCTCCGCCTGTATACTGTTATAGAAATCAAAGACGATAGAAATCTGCTTCCACTAACACCAATTCTAGTTTGAATAATAATTCTGATAAATACTGGTAGATGGTTTGTTGATATGGATTCATTGTCCAAATAATACGAGTTCATCTCTTTCACTATCCCTCTACTAATACTGAAAGAGGTAAATCCGCTTTAATTTTGGATCCGAATATTTTAGAAGTTATCCTAGTACTATAATATAAAACGAGGCTTACTTTATCACATATAATTTAATAGCTGGATGATAGGTTGATTATTCTAGGACTTAGTGTTTGACTGGATTAGGATTAGGAATTAGATTTCTGGGCTGTCGGTATCTAAGGCCATTTAGCCCGTCACGTATATGAGGGATGACGCTCCTCGGCGAGCACACTGGGGAAGAGGAAGCTGCCTGGGACCATTGTTAGATACCATCCTGGCATTTACCTTGTGTGAGTGAGGGAAACCCAGGATAAACCTCATTCAAGATGTCTGGCCTGAAAAAGCTGTTACAGTTTTTCGAACGAGTGGCCTCACTGGGATTCGAACCCGGGACAGTTAGTGATTACGCCACGCGGGGCCAAGTAAGTATAATTGGTGTCATAACATTAGTATGCGATAATATATAGCATTTTTAATGTATTGTAAAATAGTAATGCAGAAGATTGAGAAGTTTAAAGTTAATAATGAAATTAATGGTTAGAATAAAATCGTTTTTTTTTTAAAAAAAAATCTAATTTCTTTGATGTTTTTGGAGCCCAGTTTCAACACAAAGTAAAAAAAAAAAAAAAAAATGAAACATACTAATATTGGAGATTAGGAATAAGATTTAATGTATTGAATATTTATACCGGTAGCTTCTTCATGGCTAATCAGTTAGCTTACGCGCCTTTGGCTTGGGAGATCCGGCTTCGTTTCTCGGAGGAAGTTCATGTGGTTCGGATTCAAAGTTAAGCTGTAGGTTAACGTTTCGTATAGCTTCACTACACAAAGGGACGCTAAAGCAAATCAATCATTGCAAACTCAATTACATACCACATAATGAACTTAAGTGAATATTGAACGTTAAATGCATATTCTGGTTTAAATTGCATAAATAAATTACGCGGATTTCTTTTCAATGAACAATAAGAAAGTCAAAATTTTACTTACTAGAAGTTTCATTTCCGAATTCTTGTTTGGAGAATATTTTTCCTTTAGAACAACTCAATGCTGTCTAATATAACTTTCCATTTGCTTTATATTTATATAGCTATAAAAAGTAGCACCAGCTCATTCCTGTGACTAAGAACGGAAATTGTAAGTAGTTATTTCTTTCATTACGAAGGAAATGCAGTTTACAGTACGAAATTATTATTATTATTATTATTGTATTATTGGTTAACATTGAAATTTGAGGTCATGTTAATCATAAAATTGAACATTCCAATTAAATTTAAAATAAATGGTTTTCACCAGGAAATTAATAGATACAATAACATGAATTCAAGTTAGCAGTATTTGAACTGATCTGAAGTAACACTTTTTGAGTTGTTGAAAAAAACATAACCATAGTATTCATGGAGATTAGTAGAATCAAGTACTTTACATGTAAAGAAGTTATCTAGTTTCTTATTACTAAAGAAGATGAATGACCTTATATCGGAGAGCTGATGTATTGATCAACGTAGGTAAACGACGTATGAGTAACAATGCAATTATTATTGATTCATACAAGCTAAATGTCGTACTTCCAACCCTATACTGCAGAGCGTTCAAAAAGTCTCTATACACCTGAATCGTGGGGATGGGGGACATTTGGAGGCTCATGGGAGACATTTCCAACATTTGCTGTAAAAATGTGTGTTAAAATGTGTGTGTATATGCTACTTCCTGTACATAGTGCTTTTATGCCATAAAATATAATAAATTTTGAGTAAAATAATTGTCTCGTTGTTTTGAATATGTGACAATTCATGTGTATAGAGACTTTTTGAACGCTCTGTACTATCCCCTTTTTTCTTACTGCGAATGGAACTCGAGATCACGCACAATGAAATTTATTACGTAAATTCCTCAGTTAAGTAATAACTATTGATCAGCGATCGGTAACCATCAGTCAAGAGTTATCAATTGCAGGAGTGATAAACAGGTTGAGTTGAATTGATTTTCAGTTGAACGTCCCGTTTAGCAGCAAGGCTATATGGGACTTGGGCCTACTGGTTAACGTGGAATCCGAATCACATGAGCTTCCTCCGGGAATCGAACTTGGTTCTCCAAGGACAAAGGTGCGTATGCTAACCATTTAACCACGAAGGAGGAGTGATAAACAACTAAACTTGTTAGGGATATCATAAAGACAATACCTTTCAAATGTTTAATGATAAGTAATGTTGTTTTTTTTTTTTTACATAAATACATGACAAACGAGGGCTTTGTCAAGTTCCATGTAAAGATAGCCTTCGCTATGCACATTTAATTGAATTTGAGAGACATTTCCATAGAAAAAAAGGCATACGGCTCATATAAAATGCAAATGGTAAGGGTACTCACAAGAGGATAAATTTCTAATTGCTTTCTTTGTACTAATTTGAGGACGTTGTTGAAAGGAGAATGATTTTCTCGACTTTAATTTACATCGTTATTTGCCGGGTATCTTTTTCTTGGAACATTTTTGGAACATTTGCCTGTAACGATATATATCCCCTGTAAATGCCAATGCACAATTGGTTACAAGGATTTTCCTAATTATCTCGTTTCTTCCGGCTGTTTATTGAACTCCAGAATGTCCGTGTGCTTCTTGATACAAGCTTGACATTATAGTACTTTTATTTATAATATCCAACACATAAAATTTTCTCTAAATGAAGTAAGGATTTTTTAACTTTTCAGACGACATTTGATGAGTATTTAATTTCAGTTTTTTGTTATAAAAACTTAATATCTTTAATGCCTTATCATGTCTTCACTCAATTTGTTCACTTCATATTTTCTCCAGACAGTGGCGGATCCAGGGGGCAATCGGGGCGATTGCCCCCCCCCCCAGAAGAGGATAACCCATCCCAGAGTTTGGAGCTTTTAAAAGTAGCTCTCAGTAGCAGTTATTACAACACCCCGCCCCCCCAGAAGTCCATCCTGAATTCGCCCCTGTCTCCAGACACATAATACAATATTTTGAATAACTTTAACTCAATTCAACATAATTGTAACACGTAATTCATCGTTCATTGACATCCATACATTATCAATTTTACACGTAATCGTGATTTGTGCCTAGGGGTTTGCCACGATGTTGAAAAGGGACGGTTAGGTATTTAGAAACACCATAATGTGATAATTAATGATAACACTAGATTTCATTTCTTGAGAGGAACGGTGTATTGGCAGAAAAAAATATTTACGGAGAATTTATTATTTTGTTTATCGAAAATAATAATTATAGATATATTATTTCATCTGCATTACAATGCATGTATGATAGGGCAATTGGGATGCAGACTTATCTACAGGGGGTGTTCACTCCCTTGCCGCCATCTGTTGTTTGTGCAACAAGAGCTCTGGCTTCTGACAGTTGGGTAGAGCGCGTGAAGTATTGATGGCGCTTTTGCCTAAGACTCTGCAAAAGATACAATAACCCTGGCTACAAGCCGGTAGCCAGCCCAAAAATTTAGGGGGAGCCCGGCTGAAGTTAGGGGGGGCCCGATCCAACCATATTATATTTCATCACCATATTATAATTCATATCTAAGCCTATCGTAAAAATTTTAGAGGGGGCCAGCAAAAATTTAGGGGGGGCGGCCCCCTAGACCCCCATTGGATACGGGCCTGCCTGGCTATTAATTAGGACGTTTAACAAGTCATAATTTTATAATCGCAAAAATATAACAGGAACGTATGATTTATAAATAACAACAATAATAATCCTTGGGATATTGCTATTCTACAGGAAACGTAACATAATATATTACTAAACTGTTTTAACCTTGAGTTTACGTCAACTTCGAAATCTAAGCAGCTTCAATATTTTTAGTCACCTAATGGAGAGACTTCGCAATCTTCTAATATTGAATCGAATACCAAAAACTTTTACAAAGTTAGACTGATTACTCAATGACCTTTCACAAAATATACTAAGTTACTGCTTCCATATCAGTATTGCCACACTTGGTACAATTGTACCAAATTCAGTCCTTTTTGTCATTCATCGGCCCGTTGGTACCACGCTGGCATTTTCAGCCCCTTTTGTGAAAAAGTTGCTACAATTCTACCCAACTCAGCACCATTTAACAAATATTTGTCACATTTTCAAAAATGTCAGTAAGACTTTTCCTACTTCTCACGTTACTCATACTGTGTGTTGGACTCTTAAAAAATGCTGTTGAATATTCATTCAGTGACGTTGTACCGCATAACGCTACAAACTTTGTTTGGAATATTCGTAATTCAAACTGCACTGGAAAACAACGCTAGATGGGCACATGAAGGAGACGAGAAAGTTTAGCTTGAAATAAATAAATAAATAAATAAATAAATTAATTAATTAAAGCACATACACGTTGAATCAAGTGTTGAATATTCTGAAGAAGACCAGTGTGTGCTCAAGTAAATATAATTTATGTGTCGTTGCAAAGATTCTACACCAAGTTTGTTCGAGTCCTCCTATTTGGATGTTTTTAAAAAGGAATTTTTAAAAAGAGCACTTTCTTGATTTAGACTCTTGGAAGACAGGGGGGGGGGAGTATTCTAGAATTTTACCTCTTTTAGTTTCGTGTTATAGAGCCATATCTCACACTAGTATAAAATAGTGAATTTGGCCCTTTTTATTCAATTTGGTACTATTTTTCAGCCCACTTCAGAGCTAGGACTGTGGCAACGCTGTTCCATATACTTCGAATACAAATTCTTGTTCTAAAGGGCAACTAAAAAAATTTCTTTTCCTTTAGAGTAATTGGAAGACAGACATCAGAACAGAAAATTATCGACAGCAAATGATTTCCTGGGCTTGATTTCTTGTTATACTTTCAAACATTTAATTAACTGTTTTATTTAATCATTTTCGTTATAGATTATCTTTCGTGCACAGACCCATAGCCAACCAAAATCTTGAAGTTTGAAGGGGAATAGTGTTGCCCACGAGATGAACCGAGACGAGAAATAAGGTACTCTCGTCTCTTCTCGTAAATACCTATTGTCTGTTGTCTTACATGAACTAAACAGAAGACAGTTCGGCATTGAGGTCCTCACATGTACCTGCATGCAACAATATCAATCTCCAGCCATTATTTTTTAGGTGTCGAGTCATTCCAATATTTGCCATTTGAATGGTTAGCATTGATTCATTTTTCGTTAAGCCATACTATTTTCTTGGGTTTGATATTTGCCATTTCCTCGAAAAACGACAGTGTATAACAATTGTCTCATTCTAATCTAATAAAATCTTCCTTCCTCAATTTTTTTTTAACATCGAAACTAGTGTTGCCACAGTCTTAGCTCTGGAGTGGGCTGAAAAATAGTACCAAATTGAAACAAAAAGGGCTGAATTCATTATTTTATACCATCGGGGGTAAAAGTGTCGGACAACGCGGAGGGACGCTATCTCTCCACTTTCAGAAAATATCTGTGGCGTCCCTCACTTCTAAAAAATTACAATGGGCAAAGATAGGCACGGAGGACGGCGTGACGTCATGCATCCCCCTACTTTTTCAGATCCACTTTTACCCCTGAGTGTAATACATGGCTCTATATCATGAAAGTAACAGAGGTAAAGTTCTATAACACTCCCCCCCCTTTTCAAAGAGTTTAAATCAAGAAAGTAGTTTTTAAATTAATTTTCAAAAACACCCAAATAGGACGACTAAAACTTCTACCACACTGCTTCTTTCTCGTCTCCTTTATACGCGGTGCGGATGGCTCATCTAGCGTCATTTGTGTTCCGGTATAGTAGGAATTACGAATTTTCTACACAAAATTCGTAGCGTTATGCGGTGTAACGTCACAGAAATGGACTCTTAAAAATGCTGTTGAACATTCATCACACAGTATGAGTAATGTCAGATGTAGGAAAAGTCTTACTGACGCTTTTGAAAATGTGACAAGTATTTTTTAAATGGTGCTCAATTGGGTAGAATTGTACCAACTTTTCCACAAAAGGGGCTAAAAATGCCTGCGTGGAACCAATGGGCCCATGAATGACAAAAAGGGCTGAATTTGGTACAATTGTACCAAGTGTGGCAACACTGATCGAAACCCTATCTTTTTAAAGCCCTTTCGGCAAAATTCGTTCGGCATTTAGAAATACGATTACTTAGAAAGCGACAAAAGTGAACCTTTATCTCTTGATCTCTTCTTTAAAATAGCACCGAACGTTATATATTATTTCCCGTGACTGACTTCTATATGTTGAACCACTTTTGTTTTCCATTGTTGTTCACAACTTTTAGTCGTCGTACGCACCGAAACTATTCACAGCTAACAACTATTGTTAATTTGGAAATAACACTGAACACAGCACACACTAGTGCACACTAAAACAACTATTTTGCAAAAGATTTAACCCTTAACTACCGGCAACAGCGCGGCCGTTGCCTAGAAATAGCATGAAAGAATATTGCAGTGATTGGCTATTAATCCACTTTTTCGTTTTATTTATAAGTACAGCTATCAGAGGTCAGCTCTTATTACACAGAAGGTAGTGTCGCTGGTGACGAGCTCTTAGGTGTTTTTGTATGTACTTTGGGGGTATTTTGTCTCCTGAATACAACTAGAACTTTACAGATAAAGAGCATATAAGTGAGGAAAAACTTCCATTAGAGCAAATTCCAGCTTACGTATGGAGGGAATTAGGTGTATTTGTAAGTGGGGTAGTGATGAAAATAGTGTTGGAATTTCTGTAACAAGCACTATTGCAAAACTGAAGGCTGTACAGGAAGCAGTGAATTGTCTGCAAAACAGTGAAAGATTCATTTTTATTGAAATGTATTAGTAAGCAACATAAATACGTGACATACTATCCCAAAATAATAATAATATACCTCGATTGAGCAGTAAAATATAGTAGTGGAATTTGTACAAATGCTTAAAACATTGGAATATTGGCAATGAATGACTTCATTGGAAATTGCACTCAGGGGCAGATCCAGGACGGACTTCTGGGGACGGGGGTTGCAATACTGCTACTTAGAGCTACTTTTAAGAGCTCCAAACTCTGGGATGGGTTTTATTTATACAAGCTGTCCTATTAATATGTACAAAAATATTAAGGGTAGATAGCTGATGTCAAACCAAGAAAAAAAGTCGTCTTAAGTTGGCCAAAAGTCCATAATTTCGGAGATATAGGGTGCCGAAAGCGTGGGTAAATGAACTTTAGAGATCTATATCTTCACTATCCTAAACGATAGAGCGGTATGGTGAAGTCAAAGACATCGAATGTACTCTATCTAAAAATGCTTATGCCGTAATCGTGAAACCCGTGCGCAAGGGATTCCCCAAAGGAAGTGGGGAATCCTCGTCAATTCTCTTGACAAAGAGAGATCTACATTAACGTGGTTCGAAGACTATATAAAAAAGCAAACAGTAATTCGTTGTTGGCAATGGGATATCTTCAACGAATTCAACATGGCGCGGGAATTTTGTAATTAGCTATGTGGGGTTGCATAACTGCAACATCAGTAAGAGGTAAAAACATATGCTTTAGTTACCATAAATGAGAGAGGCGTGCCATTCGAGGTGAATAGCAGCAGCACAGTGTGTGTATACCTGCAATAGGAATTGGCGTGAGAACATGAATGAAAAGAGGGTGGAGTAACCAAAAACATAGGGAATACGATAAACTACTAAAAAGAACATGCATATGAGGAAAAGTGCATACTAATCAGCATGCAAGTTGTACAGTAGGGGTGTGCAACTTGGAACATTAGACGGGCCAATCACAGAGCAGTAAATGGCGTCTTGGGCCTCACTGTAGGTATATCATTTTTACGACAATTGAATAGTACAGTATTAAATGATAGAACATGTTCATCGTAATTTACATCACAATAACACAAAACCACTGTTATACTGGTAACCATAATATTTACTAAAGATTAGCAGAATAACGTATTTAGAATTTTGTCGGTACATCTAGCAATCCTTATACCGAGGGAAATTTCCCCCAAGTACCTGCGCTTGCCAAGCGCTTATCTTCAGGGCGTTACAACGTTTCGCACTGTGTGATCGATGGAAAATTTCCAGTTCACTCTTAACAGGTGTAAGACGCAGTCTTTATTATTTTTATTAATAAAGTTTATATAGTAGTATATTTAAATGTTATCATTAATTTGCAAATCAAAATGGAAATGGTTTTCTTTATTTTCATATATTATTTATATTATTAATTAACTTAGAATCATATTTATTTTTATTTCCTAAGTATTGGTAATATTATAGTTTATATCGAGAATGTAACTATAGATATTGGATTTCGTATATAGAAAGATAGACTGTAGTGAGTTAGATATTTTTTTTAAGGCAAACTTGTAGAAGACAACTAAGCTCCAAAAGGTCAGTCACCTATGCTTGGTCAGCCTAGCCAACTATATTGTGAGTTGAAACTAAAAATTACTGTTTTATTTCTGTTAAGCAGCTATAAGAATACTGTATAGAACTAAAAAAAACATAAAACACCCTGAGTTGTAACACTACCGAAAAGGCGACAGAAAGACGGATATTTGTCTATTGTCAAAATTTAACACATAGATATAAAAACAGAAGGACAAAGAGGTGTTAAAATCAAAGGACAACCGTCGATTTCACAAGAATTCTAGCTGGCGTAGTGAATCTAGCAAAACAGGCTGTGAATTCGTTCCAGGTTTACCAGATGAAGCAGTTTGTAATATCAAATAATAATAGTAATTAAAATATGTAAGAATTAGTGTGTTTAAGAGTCAATTATGTATTGGAAAGCTACGCATACCCTTATTGTTTATTTTACCTTTTCTGTCCTTTTCGCTAGAGGGCAGCAGTGACTAGACAAACATAAGAAAAGAAAATGTCAGGTGGTGGAAAACATATTAACCGTCCTATTTTAAATGCAAAATTTTAAGGTTATATCAGAAGGGGACTATAACATATTTGGTATCTAATGAAAGGCCAAAGAATGCAGATTTTAGTGTTTGATTCGAAATGAGGTGACAATCTATAAGAAGTGAATTATTTGCGTATAAAGTCAATGTAAATAAAAATCAGCATACTTTCTTGCAAAGTTCCGTTAGCAGGTAGATAGACAATAGAAAAGGTTATCTCTATTGAAAAGCCAGTAGCTTTGATGCGAAGCACGACTCTTGTGCGTCAAACCCCTTTTACAAAACCGAAAATCTGAAGAAGAACAAGGCAGTTGGCGTTTAGATCGGGTCTGTGAAGTTGCTGCTCGTGTGAAAATAGTTTTTTTCATCATGAACACTATAGATTCAACAGAGTTAGTTGCAATGGAAGATAGGTGCATATATTTATATTCAAAGTGAACTTAATTAAGTGCGATAAGTTGCACCATTGGTGTTCAAAATAAGTTAAATAAACTGTGTCAGTTTTCTAGACTATATGCATTTTGAGATCCAATCTGACAATACTGGAAACGAATACACACATGCGTATGCAGCAACAAACCATTAAAATATATATATATATATAGAGAGAGAGATAGAAGTGCAACTAAAACCAAGTTTGAAGTGGTTACAAAGTAGTGGACTTAAATTTATAATCAGGCACCAAGGACTTAATCTACGTTAGGATGCTACGGAAACTGTTCTAAAAGAATATTATCAACATGAAAGAATAGACACTAAAATTGGGATTAACGCTGTGAAGTAACGGACATATCTACCTGGAAATTAAAGAAGATGAACTGTGCAATGGATATAAATACATGTTATTAACTATGAACTAGTGATAAAAAAATCATAAGATAGTTTTCTTAAAAAATATTTTAGTTCAACTGTGAGCATATCTTATATCGATATCAATTTAGTGTTGTGGTTTAAGTGATTAAGTGTTGTGTTTAAAATAAAAGTGTTTATTAATCTACATGGAGTTATCACCTTCCCTAACGGATTTTCGGCTGGTATGGTAAGTACCAGAATAATTTGTTTGTTTCTTGCAGGCTTGCTGGATTCCATGTTCTTTAATATCAGATGTTCGAAACTAGTAAGGTAATCACACACCTATTCTTTGATAAACCAAGGTGGCAGATAACTCATGCCTAAGTCCACATATCAAAGAAAGTCCGAAAGGGGCTACATTACGTTAAATAAGGAACTCACACATACAGGAATGGCATTATAGAAATTATATAAAAGATTTTTTTTTATCTTAGCTCTACTGACTTTTATCTAAATTTCAGTAATTTCTATTATTTTATTTGGCATATCTTTTGATTTTCTTTAGATTTGGATGATACAACATTCCTGTAAGTAAAGGGGTAGTAAGAGAGAGATTTACATATGAGTTTAATACGGAGATTTCTCTTTTCTTCCCCTGCACTCCACACAGGTTTTGTAAAAACGAAAAATTATAATAATTATTGTTTTCAATAACTGACCAGCGAGCCGGAAGACAGGGTTTGGCAGGCCGCATATGGGCCCCGGACCGGCTGTTGTACAGATAAAGCAAAATAACGTTGAACTGTGGTTGATGTAACTAATGGGTGGATGGAAATAAAAAGGAAGCTTGATTTCTTCGTATGCAGAGTGAGAAATCGTCCAGGGAACCCAGAAGATAGTGGCACCGAAATACCAATTGATGTCTTTCGTAGAGAAAAAAGCAAGGAAAGCAAGCATTGATATGAGAACACCTTTCCTAAAACACTCATTTGTTTGGAATGTAGTTATAGGTGGTACTGAAAAAACTTGCTGGGAAAGGCAACGAAACTAACGAAATTGTGAAATAATAATAATAATAATAATAATAATAATAATAATAATAATAATAATAATAATAATAATAATAATAATAATAATAATAACAGCTTTCTTTTGCTTATTACCATTACACACAACCTTATACACACAGAGAGGGCGTCTTTTCCAGCCAAAATTCGAATAGTAGATTAGAAGTCTAGTGACGTAAACCTTCCATTCACACAGGATAATACTCAACCACGTGGGATCTCACAAATGTGGGTAGTTATGTTTAATTGGGGCAGTGTCTTAGACCTCTTTTCACTTTTGTTGGACTCAAGTACACAAGCAGTTAACCTGTGACGTGCAACTAGTGATGGGATTTTTACCGGTAAATATTTTTTGGGTATTTACCTTGGGTAAATACCCAGGTATTTACCCAAATTGGGTAAATATAAGGGTTTTTTTCTTTTCAATCATATATGTGATACTGACGTTGTTGAGCAGTACATAAAAATAATGAAAAAGTAACATTAGATCCAGTAGAAGCTACAACCAATGTCAGAAGGCATTAAATTCATTATTTCCATTAATAGATATGAGTTAGGTGGTCGCTCCTGTTTTGATATTTCTCCACAGAGCATATTTATAAGAACTTATGACTCTGAAAAAGACTACATTTATTTTTTCTACAAGTAAAGAAACTAAACAAGTACATGGAACGCGGCTACGGGCTTTCCTTTTAATTTACATTCTGTAAGTGACTATTGGCGACAAGTCATTACAACTGACATGACTTGAAATATACTTTCTGTTACATCATACATGCTTTATTAGCTAAAAATGGAACACAGTAGGACTAGGAGTATATGCGAGGATTTTCACACTTCACTACACTTGCTAGCTAGGCATCAAAATATAATAAAAAGTGAGCTGTCTGAAGCCAGAATGAAGTAACTGCATTTTCATGTTTGCGAGAAATTAGCATTCTTGCAAACAAAATAGATAAAATGCCATTGGATAATGGGCTTCACATGACGGTTGCGTCAGTTTCTTTAATTAGTCTCTCATTGGGTGGTAGCAGAGTCATACGCCTAATTCAAATGATTTCATGCTTTAATTTAGAATTGCGCAAAATTCAGTTAGTTTTCTCTGGTTTCAAACACCTCAATTGGCAGCATCAAGCTAATAAAAAGTACAAAAGAATTACAGAACATTCAGGACTAGTAAAACAAGAGGCTTGACTAGCGTGAAACTTCTGGAAATTTTAGATCACCAGGACCTTTTTTCGGAAAGATTTGAAAGTTTGAAAAATTTAAAAAGAAAAGCAAGCAAACATGAAAGTTTCATTTGTATATTATTCCTCCAGAACTTTTTAATTTTGCATAAATATTCTGTATACTGTCTAAGGTGAGCATGGGCGGAGTTATGAGGAGCATTTCCCCCCCAACTTTTTGACTAAAAATAAAAATTCCACCTATAAGATGGCCACCTACCAAGACCTCCGAGACCGATCAAAAGGTCTGCCCCCAGTAGACAATTCCTAGCTCCGCCTATGAAAGTAACGTTCTCGAAATAATCTATACACATAAGGGCAAAACGTTATCTCATTATGAGATGGTATTTCTACCAAGATTACAGATTCACCGGATACATGAAATGAATATATGGAATCATCGCTAGTAATGTCTCCATCTATCTCTCACACGAAAGAAGTTTCACTGTCACTGTCTTCTTCAAGGGTTCTCCTTTTTCTTGCTACCATGGTGCATTTCAAGTGTGATGAACTTGTTTTTCAGTTTTTCTCCTGCTCTGACTCAACAGTCTTTTCTGTCTCTTTACGCTGTGTTGACACTTTTGGCTTCTGTTCCCGGTGATGCAACTTCCAGTTATAAGTTATATACGTAATTTTTCCAGCTCTGGAAGCAGTCGGTCTATTCCTGGACTTAGTGTGAGTTTTTGAGAAGGTACTAAAGGCTCTTTTTGTGGCGGCTGATGATATCGATGCTGTTAATATCCGTTGTGCGACTTCATATAATGGGTACTTCCACACAAAACTTGCCACCAAATTACTGGGTTCATTTCACCAGAACTTGTTCAAATGAACTTCTTGCCTCACAAACTTTACTTTATCTTGTAATGTGCAAAATCCTTTATAACATTTACAAGATCTGCTTTCATGTTCTCTGCAACCTTGTATATGAACTCCAATCAAATGACCTATTGTTCTGGAGTCACGTCAAACCCCTGTGGTGATGGATCTAGCAATGCTGCGGCTACTGAATCGGCTGCAGTGCTGGAGCTTTTCCGCTATCGAAATTATTAAGAATATTGGTTTCTTCTACTTTGGACAACGGGCATTGGGGAGAAGTCTTTCTTAGTTGCTTTTCGATTTCTTTGACAGCAGGAAAAACTCGATGTATGTTACATTCATCAGATTCTAATATATTTATCCAGGACATTATTGGCTCAAGAACACATGTTAGCTTTTCGATTGTTACCCTGAAAACCTCAGCACAAGCAGCTTTGCTTTGTGGTCTTTGATAAATGCTGTATATCTTGCAGTGGCTTCATGAACAGCTAGGTTCTGTAGAGTGACTTTTGAAGCTTCCAGACTTTCAGGAGATTGTAAATAGCTCCCCCAGCGGGTTTTACATGGAAGAGTAAGAGAAATGTGAATGTTCTTCTCATTGTTAATTGCATGAAAAGTGCATTCAGTACCTGAGTATTTCTAACCATTTTAATGACGTCTACAACATTTGCCATAAATGATGAAATTGAAGAACACTTCAAAGTATCACTGCAGATAAGATTCAACATATATGTTTTACATGACAATGATTGCAAATGGAGATACTCTTTTTTGGACAAAGGCAAAAGCCTTCTGCAATATTTGCTGCATTATCACCAGAACAAAGAACTTGCTGGGGTCGTCTTTTTAATAACCTCAAATTCTTGATGTCTAATGCACTCAGCAGTGTGACGGTTATCTTTGGTGTTGATAAAATTAACAAATATTGGATGGGGGTTTGTAATATTGAAGTTGATTATTCCTTCATTACGAACATTACTCCAACCGTCACATTGAAGATTTAGATACTTCGAATCTTGTAACTCTACACACAGCTTTGTTTGCATTTCACTACACTGGGCATTAAGTTGTCCCTAAAATTTTTAACTGATTTGACCATGTGCCCATTATTTTGCAAAATATAAGCTATTTGAAAATACTTGTAAATTGTTTTACGAGTCCCTTTTCCGACTTTGTTTTTTGATTCGATTTACAAGGTCATATGGCAAGTCCTTGAATTATATGAAATAAAATTACTTGTACATTAATAGGAAACACTTGCACTGGGCTAGGGTAAATGCAATGTCATATATAAGGAACCAATTCTTGACTTTATTATATAAGTAGTTAACTGTCCTTTCTTATTTGATTTTTAACTGAACTTTGAGACAACTTATAGACACTGCAAGCCAGCAAACTACTCCCTTATCGCTCAACCCAAAACGTAACTTGATATGTGATGGGTGTGAGAGCTCATTAACTCATTAATTTACATGTGTTATGGTATGCATATATAGGCTACTTGCGTTTTCATCAGCTGTCATTGTATCCATAAAAGTGGTAATGCTACTATATGAACTTTGTACATTGATGGAGGAACTTTTCATATATGAAACTGCATCAAAGTTTTATCAGCCACCCTCGTCACTAAAGAGTCATCAATGGTTTTATTATTACTACAACTTGATGTAGGTTGTCCACTTTCATTCACTTCTTCTGTCCCAGTATTTTGCCAACAATCAAACTTCTCCCTTGTAAGTCTTTTACAATTGTTTTCTTTAGACTTTCAGGACACTTAAAATATTTATTAACATGATCTGACATTTCATTTACATTTGCGTCTTTATAGTTTTTACCACAGTGCTAGCAGTTTACTGATTTATCACTTTGTACATTATATGCCCTCCAAACATTACTTTTCTTTCTATCCATTTTCAGTTTTTTTTTCTCCCTGAATAAAAGAAAACAAAAAAAATCAACTAAGATAAGAGGCACGTCTACTCTCAACAACTCGGAAATCAGTACCAGTACTGAACTTAATTTGAAAAGGAATTGTTCGAAGCAATGTTATCAGACACAAATCATGCTTGCATCTTTCTTTAACCACATTTGTATCTGGAAGATTTTATTCTGCTATTTTAGAACCCACTGAGTGTTCTTATTATGTAATCTTGTAGTTTGTAAAAATACCCATTTCTTGGGTAGGTAAATAAAATTTCGGTATTTACCGGGTATTTACCCAATTTTTATTTACCTACCCAGTGGGTAAATACCCAAGTCCCATCCTTACGTGCAACTTACAAGAACACTGAGGTGGCAGAATTTGTTCTGAAAGAAACAGATTGCAATCGTTGTACACTGTTGTTACATGCACCTAGAACGAAAGCTCTGTATGTCTGTAAGACATTAGTGAAACAGGTTATCTTTAACGACACGAAACACAAAATGTGCATGACACTAACTGAATCATGTGCTCCTATAACGAGTAACATTTTGGCCCGATTATAGTGCAGTGCTGTGGTTTTCATTGTGTGAGTGGTGTACCATTTAAATTTTGTGGTTGGAACGAAAGGGTGGTGACTTATTCAGTGCTACAAGATGAATTAGTACTCGTTTAGTGAGCTAGCCGATATGCACCTAATTTATTGACGTGCTGAAGGTAACTCGTTGGCAGCACAACGCTTATACGTGAGACGTTCCCAAATCGTCGGGCTCCAAATGATCAGACATTTGTTTCCATTGATAGACGTCTCAGGGGAACAGGTAGTTTCAGTGGAAACGCGGATCGTGGAAGACCACGTGAAGTGCTTCGACCTGCCGACGAGGAAAGGATTCTTAACCAAGTAGCACGGCAGCCAGAAATCAGCACACGTCAAGCAGCTACAACAGCAGGCGTATCCCTCAATGGTATTTGGCTTTTGTTTCGTGAACAGCTGTTATATCTATGGCACTTACAACGTGAACATGCTCTTGAAATGAGAGACTATTCCCCACGACGAAGATTTTGTCGGTGGATACTGAAGAAATGCACGCACAATCCAATGTTTCCATCCTTAATTGTTTTCACAGATGAAGCTGGCTTTACGATAGATGGCGTCGTAAAGCTACACAATCGCCATTTCTGGGCCGAGGAAAATCCGTATCAAATTGTCGTAGTCTGCCACCAGAGATAATTTAGCGTAAACGTGGGCAGGCACAATCGAAAACCAACTTTTAGGGCCATATTTCTTCCCAGGGCGTTTAACTGGCGAGTTGTATCTCAATTTTCTACAGTATGAACTTCCACAACTTATAGAGGATGTACCTGTGGAAGTAAGACGTTCCATGTGGTTCATAAACGATGGGGCTCCTCCTCATTTTTAGAGGCAAGTTCGCGAACATCTTGATGTTATATTTCCAAGCAGATGGATAGGAAGGGGTAGTTCATATGCATGGCCTGCTCGTTCTCCCGATTTAAATTCATTGGATTTTTATTTGTGGAGACATGTTATGGAAGTACGGTAGTTTACGCAAGGGACATCCATGATATAGACGATCTGAAACAACGTATCCAGGCGATTCATGATACACCCGAAGTACCCGACAATGTTCGTCAGTCATTGCTGCGTCCTGCCTATGCGTGTGAGCGAGTTGGCGGAGGACATATTGAGAACATACCACGAATACACAGGAACGACTAAGGCGGATATTGGAAACGTGGAACAGCAATTTGGCAAATAGAAACCTGCTTATGGTGAGTACAATGCAGTTATAGTCTATCCCTATTTATTTCGTTTATTTTGCCACATACAGGACACACATTTCTTTTCATTTTTGTATTTATTACGATCTTCACGTGCATGTTCTTTTTAGTAGTTTCTCATATTCCCTATGTTTTTGGTTACTGCATCCTCTTTTCATTCATGTTCCCACGCCAATTCCTATTGCAGGTATAAACACACTGTGCTGCTGCTGTTAACCTCGAATGGCCCGCCTCTCTTGTTTATGGTAACTAAAGCATATGTTTTTACCGCTTACGGATGTTACAGTTATGCAACCCCACATAGCTAATTACAAAATTATTTTGCACATCTTTCTTTTCTCACTATTGCATATATTGGATTTCTAGTTTGCATAGAGAAAACAATTTATCATAATATTTCAATTCCATGTGACTCAAGGCATGTTTCTTTATTTTGTAAATAATAAATATATGTAAACAAATGTTGTTTTAATAAACTGCAAACTATACTAGAATTCAAACAAATTCGCTTATTTCATGTTTGTAGACATCATTAATAGGTTTGTAAAATATAATAGGCTGATGTAAATAAATAAAATAAACGCAATAATTTTAAGAGCAGCTTTCAAAAGCTTAATGTAAAATATACTGAAATCATCAATACTGTTCAATTACTGTATACACTGAAATATACTGTTCAATTAATGAAACATGCTTAAAACATACTTTCCGGAACAATGTTGATTTCTACTTCATGTATTAGCAAATGTAAGTCTAAATGTGTGACATATTCTAATCTCAAATCAAACAAACATTAGAACCATAAATTTGCCATTAAAAGGTTAAAAACCAATGTAGAAAATTGGCAACTTTGGAATTGATTTTGAGTTTAACGTCCCTTTCAGCAGCGAGGCTATATGAGATGGGACCTACTGATTAACGTGGAATCCAAACCACATGCGCTTCCGCCAGGAATTGAAACATTGGAGTTTATAATCAAAGTGTAAGTAGAAAAATATGTGTATGTAAAAATCCAGGGTCATATACAATACGCGTGTGCACAATAGTTTTTTTTTTTTTTTAATTTTTTATAAACTAGAATATGGGAAAACCTGGTCCTAGAAATTTGAACTTCCCGAGCCATGGTCCATGCTCAAATATGGACCTATCAAGAACGTAAAGCTCCTCATCTAACGAGTTTGTTGTCTCTCATGTAATTAGCAGGTTTTCACCTGTTACATGCATTCTGTACATTCAGTAGTGGGTGCAGCCCGACAGAGTTAATCTGGTTCCGATAATCGGAAGCAAGTTGTCTGCTTTCTCGGTGTTTGTACCCTATCTTCAGCCAAATAGGATTAGGATTATTATAATGAATATTGCTCGAGATCAAAAGCAGTCAATTGTCAAGGAGCGACAGGAATGGGAAGAAGAAAACAACTGATTGTTAATTTGAAAAATAGAAATAAAATTGTGAATTAAAAGAGGAAGCTGTAGAGATCTAGAAAAATGAAAGACATATTTCCACGCCTGCCAAAACTCTGAATCTATATTATAAAATTGACAGTGACTATGTTTGTTTCTCATAATCTCTTGAACCACCCAACCGATCTCGATCAAATTTTCAACAAAGATGAGTATCGGCCCTGGGAGTGTTTTGTCTGTTCACTTTGACGGTAAAACTTAGGGGTGGGGGAGATACTCAAAAATCAATATATGGGGGCGTGGTGCCTCAGTGGTAGAGCGTTCACCTTCGGTGCTTGGGGTTCCTAGTTCGATCCCAGCTCGCGCCGTGTCGACTTTGTGGTGGACAAACACCCTGCTCGTGGGTTTTCTCGGGGTTCTCCCGTTTCCTCCCACTTCCTTCATTCCACCATTTCACTCATCATCATCGTCTCCTTTAGCCTATCCGGCATAACTGTGGGACGTAAAATTTAAAGATTTAATTTCATTTCAAAAGTCAATATACATATAGAATGACTTAATAACTCTGGAATCATCCGACCCATATCAATCAAATTTTCATCATAGATGAGGTTCAGGCTTGGAAAGTTTTTTGTTACTTCACTTTGAGTTTGTAGAACTTGGTGAAGGGGTAAAGGAAGATATTTGAAAATGATCGAAAATGATCTATATTAGTGCGGGGTCGCTGAGTTGAACAGTCACACTTCCAATGCTGTTCACATCCAATTCAGCTACGAAATTTGGGGCTGGGGAGATTTATGTATAAAAATGATCGAAAATGACCGATATTACTGTCGAATCCACAGTTTTCAGGATCGCTGAGATGAACAATAATACTTTCGATGTCGTTTAAATCCATGACATTAAAAACAAAATCAGCATATTTCAGGGTACTAAGCAGGCCGGTAGCCAGCCCAAAAATGTTGGGGGGCCCGGCTGAAGTTAGGGGTGGACGATCCAACCATATTATAGTTCATCACCACATTATAGATCATTTGCAAGCCTACCGTGAAAATTTTAGGAGGGCAGCGATAATTTAGGGGGGGCTTCCTAGATCCCCCTGGATACGGGCCTGGTACCAAGCACATGAGATAAGGAATTCTGCATTTAAAATTTTTATTTAAAAAAAACGAAGTTGGTAATAGATGCTAGCACTTAATAATAATAATAATAATAATAATAATAATAATAATAATAATAATAATAATAATAATAATAATAATAATAATAATAATAATTGCCTTTCCTTAGAGAAGTATTCTTTCTAGGTGTAACAAAGTGTTTTTTTTGCTCTGCTGCTTCCTAATCAAGAGATACTCCTTGTTTGAGGTCAACAATAAGGGAGTAAATTATCTCCGCCAAGGGCGCCGATTTCTCTAAATTTGGAGGTGCCCATTCAGATGCAGAAGGCATATATGTGGATTTTAAGATAAATTATGCATTCATATTATGTCAAATATTGTATATTCATAAATTCAATGCGGGGGCCCACATGAGCTTTGGGGGACCCGGGCCCTCCAGCCGCCCTGGAATCGGTGCCCTTGATCTCCGCTATCAATAAATTGTACATCCTTGACCTTTCACAGCATTGGCCAAGGAAGGTTTAAACCAGTTAATTTAGCACCACTTTCATCAATTGCGTAGTAACTTTACTAATTATGCTGCTCGATGCTTCGTGACAGGAAGTTTGATTTTAAATTGAAGAAATTAGTCTTCTATTAGTTACTGAGGAAACAAATCTTTATTTTTTATAAATAATAATTTGTTACAATTTGATTAATAGTTAATTATATATAGGTTTGGAATAAATGCTAGTGGCAGAATATATTATTTTAAATTTCGACATGTAAATTCATACTAAGTATTATGAATATTATGAAAAACAAAATTCCACTCCCATACATCATCATAATCACTACCATGAGCAAAATGAGTATAAGTAGCCCGCCATATACGTGTTATTTTACCAAGAGATATCATCGAAAATTTACAAGAATTTTTTTAAAAACTCGAACGTCTTGCCATAATCATTGAGTTCACAGAAATTAAATATAAATAATGATTTGAATTTTTCTATGTATATTGTTCTAATTAATTGTGCGCTCCTTGTTGTTTTTGTTCTTGTCCTTGGTTTCCCTGCCGTTGTCCTGCTGATTGGGAGTCCTCTGTTGATTCATTAGACGAACTTTCCTCTCCTGAATCTTCGTCTGATCTCAATTGACCTCTCAAGTTCAATTCTGACTCTCCTCCGACTTGAGGTGTTCCTTCTTGACCTTCTTGCCGTTTCGTTCCTAATTCTCCTTCAACATTAGATTCTGATCCACCACTTCCTTCTGATTGTTCACCTTGATTTCCTCTACTGTGATTGAAACATTCTGCGGCCACAAAGAGAGTGACAATTAAGAAGCAGATCTGAAAGTAAAGTTTTATTTATTTATTATTTGAAATAATACGTTATGGCTTTTTTACATACAAATAGATTTTTTAAAACAAATGTTTTGTATTAGTTATATCAATACGACACTTACTCTGAGTCATTATCATTTTCATGGATTTTGTACTGTGTACGAAAAATAGATTTTTTTCCATTCTCATTTACATATATAATTAGAAATATATATGGGAAAGGCTAAAAAGTTCCTGGCTTTGTGATCTTTAAATTGAAGTAAACAAACAAAATTATTGTCATATGAAACTATGAAAGCCTCATATCTTAATATGTAACTGTGCTAAGGCCTTCATCTGCCACTGCAAGTAGAAGGTGAGATGGAAGAGTACAACGAAATCTCACGTCGTCGGAGCTCAGGACCGTTATGAAGTTCTTATGAATCCAGGGAAGGTCTATAAAGGAAATTCATATGGAGGTGTGTCGAACACTGGGACAGAAATGTCCTTCATACAGCTGCTTAAAAACCTGGATATCACGTTTTATGACTGGCGATTTTACGGTGGAAGATAAAGGTTTTGAAAAGACAAATGACGTTTTGGCTAGACTGGTGAAAGAAGATGAAGCTTGGCTCTGTATTTATGATCCCAAAACGAAGAAACACTTAAAAGAATGTCACTATTGGGGTCCTCCCGCCCCAGAAAGTTCAATACCCAGAAATCGGCCAAAAAAGTCCTACCATTCGTTTCCTGGGACAAAGATGGCATTTGATTGGTGGATTACCTACCGAATGGCCCCTCTATCACTGGAGAGTTCCACCACTCACCTTACGTCCCACACCTGGCCCCTTCTGACTATTTTCTATTCCCAACCTGAAAAGAAGAAACACCTTTTGGGACATTTCTAACGTCACACAGGCTGCCGAGAGCTGGTTTGAGGGACAATCAGAAGAATATTTGTGTATGGGCTAGAAAAACTTCAACAATGCTGTCAGAAGTGCATTGATCACAATGGAAAATACGTTGAATAAATATATAATCTCAGACCTCGGACACTTGCTTTCTCCTGGTATGTAAGGTCACCAACTTAACAAAGCAAATTATAGAGATAGTTCATGCATCTATACGGGGGAGGGGGAGAGAAGGGACTCTGCGTAATAATATAAAATAAGACTTTCTATAATGAAAAGTTGATCATATATACCTAATTGATAAAATGAAAATAAGATCATTAAAATCATATACGACGTATAAAATATATAATTAAAAAAGTATGGTCAATTTGAATACTATTTAACCTATGTAGAGGAATATATATGTTACATAGCTAAATATATGCAAGTAAAAAAAATTCAGGCACGTAGCCAAGGGGTGGGTCCGGGGGGTCCGGACCCCCCCCCCCCTTCGAGACGAGAAATAAAAGAATTAAGGAAGGGCGAAACAAAAAGAAACAAGAAATAGGAAGAATCAGCGTTAAAAATAAAGATAAAAATAAAGCTAAAAATAAGAAAAAAAATATCATTGCTTCCCTGTAGTATCAAACATGTTATTTCAGAAATGGTTTTCTACTGCTCCTTTAACCTGTCATTTGGAACAGACAGTAATTGACGGAATAAGAAAAACAAAAAAAGTTATGTGGAAAGCAAATTTTGTTAACATTTGATTCAACAGAGAAAGGAACGCAGATATAAAATATTTTACAAGACATTATTGGATACGTACTTTTTTTTAATAGTTGAGGTCATAATAAAAGGAAAATTGTTATATTTGGATGAACAGAAGAAGTAACGTAGATACTGTTATAAATATTCTTTTATTCGAGATTTCTTCATAATTTGTTACTAAAATACTTACTAACATACATGGGCGCCGACCCTGGGGGCCGAGGGAGCCCGGCCCCCCAAAGGTCATGTGGCCCCCCTTGTTGTATTTATGGATATACAATATATTGGCATAATTTGAATGCAATTTGTCTTAAAATCCTCATATATACCTTCTGCATCTGAATGGACCCCCCAAATTTACAGAGAAATCGGCGCCCTTGCTAGCGTTTCTAATTTTAAAGTGTTAACAAACCAATATATGTTGCTAGTAAAATAGTTTAAATTGATTAAGCCCCTGGTGTGATAACCACAATATTTCATATCGAATTCTCCCCGCCCCCCTCATCGCGAAATCCTGACTAAACGAACCAATATATGTTACCAATAAAATAGTTTAGAATAATCGAACTCTGGTGTGATAACCACAGTATTTCTCGGACCCCCCCTCCTATTACGAAATCCTGGCTACATGCCTGTCAGGCTTGTCAACCATATCATGATATACGATAATTTAAGCCTTAATATGATATACGATAATGTCCTTGCGATAAGAGGTGAATATACGATAATTTTAGAACGCACACTTTTTTCCTCTTTTTGGGTGTTGAAATAAATTGTAGATGCGCATTAAACAATTATAAAACACAAACACTGAGGTTTTTAACGGCTTCCAGTACGATTTATTTTCTGAATTCCGATAATTGAAGTATAAGTTATAAAAGTGTATTACAGATGGCTTATTATCAAATAACTTTCAAAGCATCAATATAGTAACCCTACGTGATGCCACAATAGTTTAAATTTTATGACGAGTGTAGCTCGTCATTGTGCGATTTATCATTGGGAGGCTGTGAAGAGCTAGACTCGTCATTTCAGTGCAAGGGGTTAATAGTCATTCCCACTAAAATAAATCAATAACTATTTGAGAGTTGGCAAATAACAACCTTGTATCAATTTTTTAAATTCAATTACGTTTACGAGAAAGTGAAAAATATTGTTGTTGTTTACAGTAGTGTTAATAAGGATTTCTTTGAAACAAATATGAGGACAGTAACGGCGATTTGGAATTCGAGACTGAAGATTAGTAGGTAAGTTTATTATTATTACTATTATTATTAGTCTATTATTATTATTACTTTACTATTATTAGTAGTATTATGCTTGTTTCTTATAACGTGCATAAAAAAATACGATTTTTTTTTTTTTTTTTGTAATATAGCCTACGATAATTTGAAATAGGAAAATCGATAATTTTGCTGTCTGAGGTTGGCGACTCTGGAATTAGTTAACTCTCCCAGTACTTTATAATTTGTGTAGTGGGAACAGTACCGTTTGTTTTTGTTATTGCTTCAGCTTCACCCACTCTCTGGTCTACTGTTTCTGTTGCTCCCATTTAAATGTATATTTCTAGTTACTTGCTGCTACCTTGCAGGGTCGGATCCAGGAGGGGAGCGAACTTTCTTATTTTATATATAAATAAAATCCATACCTGAGTTTGGAGCTGTTAAAAGTAACTCTAAGTAGTAGTATTACAACCCACCGCCGCCCCAGAAGTAGGTCCTGGATCCACCCCTGCCACCTTGAGAAGTCAATCTTCATCAATTACAAGGCTTGGACTTTCTGTTGCCAGGCACAGTGCTACTTGCTTCTCTTGTTGTGATGTTTCCTCTTATTTTGAAAGCTTTGTACAATAATATAGAAAATACGTACCAATAATAATAATAATTATAATTATTGATGAATAAATAATGCAAGTCGAGACAATTTAAAGTCCAGACAGCACCAAGTCATGACATTTTCTCCGAAATCGGGACAGTCCTGACATATGGACTCAGCATGGCAAGAATAGATTTAAATACTTTCTCTGATCCGAAAGATTGAAATCGAATGTGAAAAGAAAATCTAATTCCTGGCTCAATATTGATCTCCATAATAGTCAAGCAGTAACAGATAATAAGAAACGATATTACGATATGGATTCAGTGCCACAGGAACAAATGCCATCTCCTCCCTTATTTCTCTACTAAAATGGAAAGTTTTAGAAATTACCCGCTTGAACGTTTACCCTCATAGGAGAAAAAGAGAATAGATAGATTCAAACGACTTCTTGATATAGATTTTATCATTCATAGTATATACATATGTATTATATATATATATATATATATATATATATATATATATATATATATATATATATATATATATATATATATATATGTGTGTGTGTGTGTGTGTGTGTGTATTATATATATATATCGTCTCCTTCGTTGCCTGTTTTCAGAGGTGATAGGTAAAAATTCTACAAATATCCGGTTTCAATATTGATCTCATTAAACAAAAATACTGAACCGGGTTCGATTCTCCGTGGGAGAAAATTGAAATTTTGAACGTATTATGATTGTTCCATCCTAGGTCCATGTCTCATATGGCTTAAGTGCTAAAAGAAATACAATAAACTCCAAAGAAACAAACAAACACCAAATAATGCTAATAGACAGCGAGGTTTCTTGGAATGAGTTTGGCGTACCAAGAATATGTAATCTCTGCCTTTATCTTTCCATTGCAACTTGTAGTGACAGAAATTTGTCTCTTTCGAATTCAATATGGATTTCTATAAAGTGAAAGTGGTTATATATACTGTATATATAAAACACGGTTATGTATTTAGCGTGTGAAGAATAGATTTATTCTTCACCATAATTCCTATACTGAAACCAGAAGAATAAGAAATGTAGTTTTACCATTGAACCATAATTAAACCAAAATGGTAATAGATAGGGAGAGACGGGTCCTTTTTAAAGATTCACGAAATAATATATTCCAATTCTGCCATTAATCCTGTACTAATACTGGAAATAATTAACTTTTATTTATTTGTTTATTTTAACGTTAAATCTCTTAAGTTTGGGACATATTAGGGTAAACTTCAGTACGAAGCCCACTTGTATTACCATGGAGGATCAGCGACCAAGGTTACAAAGCCAATATTTCGGGAGTTGCGTCTGTTATAGACAAATGATGAGCGTGCGGTGATTGTAATACATGGAGTTGCGAACTGTGCAGTTTCAGCCACCCGCCACCTACGGCGTTAGTTGTAGCCAAACACAAATGGCGAATCAGGAGAAAGTCCGCTCAATTATTCAATTTCTGTGGGCGAAACATGTAACCGCGGCTGAAATTTAACGACAACTCGTAGAGGTTTACGGAAAGACTGTAATGTTTCGTCAGCATGTCGCAGAATAGTGCCGAAAAACTTCTTTTACAACAACGAGCGCTCCCATAGAGCCAGAAGACAAACACGCTATTGAAACAGTTTCTGTGCTACATCATCGACCATCTTCTCTACAGCCCGGACCTCGCTCCAAGCGAATTTCATCTGTTATATTTGAAGCAGCACCTAAGAAGCCGTCTCTTTGCTTTAGTTGAGGAGGTGAAATACTTCCTGACAGGGTGGCTGAATACGCAAGAACAGGATTTTTACCAGGAGGGAATCTTCACTCATCCCATTATTCGACAAATGCCTCAAACGGTATGGAAACTATCGAAAAGTATCGTATAAACTATCCAATGATTATATTAGTTGTATGAAATAAGTTTCACTACATTTTTTTAAAGCTTACTTTCTGACCACTCCTCATATTATCATTTGGTAGTTAAATCTATTGTTTATAATAGAATCAATTCTTAAAAGTAAATATATGTGAAGCATAATATTCCTGAAAATTCCATGTTAATATAAAAATTAGTCTGTATCTCGAAATTGGTACATTTTAACACTAAACTGTACTAATTCTTTACAAAGAAAGACGATTACTTTGTGGTAAAGCGCTTATCTCCAGTGCGAGGGGACTTTGGTTCAATCTCAGGCCATGCCAGTTTGATTAGTTGCTTGATTTGGAGCTTAGTATCCCTTTCAGCAGCGAGGCTAAATCGGGAGTGGACCTACAGCTTAACTAGAAATTCGAACCAAATGAGCTTTCACCGGGGATCGAGTCTTGTTCGATAAGCATATAGCCACGAGTTAGCTCGCTATTGTCAGTTTTAGTACACAAGAACTTGTCCTTATACTGTTTTTTTTCTCAACTGTTTTCTTCAACATTCTCATTCCGCCAATTTTTCATATCTATTCACTTTCATGAATTGCCCATCTTCCTTAGCTTAAAAGGTCATTATCGTCATACGTTATATTCCAGAGAGCAGGATATTAGAGATTCAAATTAAAAGATCAAACAACATTGAATAAATGAAGTTAAAAAGAAAATGAAAATTAAATGAAATATGTAGTTTTACTTCTCACAGGTATGCCCTCTTGACTAAACGAGAGAGGAATGATTAATCCAAATAAATGATTATGAAATGAGTTGATTTTGAGTTTAACGTCCCGTTCAGCAGCAAGTCTATATGAGACGTGGACCTACTGATTAACGTAGAATCCGAACCACATGAGCTCCCGCCAGGAATAGAACTCGCGTCTCTCACACCGCTACACCCACCCACCCACCTACACTAACCGCTTAGCCACAAAGGAGCTCATATAATTATGAAAGAATTGGTGTAAGAAAACGGGCGGATTCCGAAAAAATCGACGAAAACGATGTTACTCAACACAAACTAACATGGTTTGGGATCGAAATGCGATCCCTCGCACTAGAGGCGAGATTTTTACCACCAAACCAATGTGCTCCCTTAAGTAGAAGAACACACACACACACACACACACACACACACACACACACACATATATATATATATATATATATATATATATATATATATATATATATATATATATATATATATATGAAATCTTTCCCTTCTTTAACTCACCTATTCAATTACATACCAAATAACAATTAAATATTGCAATATTAAATGTATATTCTTGCTTTAAATTGCAAAAATTCTGCTGATTTCTGTTGTCAACAACAAGAAAAATTTTAAAGTTTTACTTACTAGGAGTTTCATTACTGAATCTTGTTTGAAGAATATCTTTCTTTGAAAACGACTTACTGGTTTCTGACCAAAGCTTACATTTCCTTGTATATATATGCAGCTACAAAGGGTTGCATTAACTTATTCTGAGTCTGAGAGCGGAAGTTTTAATTAGTTATATATTTCATCATAAAGCAAATGCCAGTTTGTATTATGATTTTTTTGTTTAACATTGAAATTGGAGGCCATCTAAGTCATAAAGTAAATGCATTCCAATTAAGTGTAATCTTAATCGATCACACAAGGAAATTAGTAGATATGCAAGTAGGAATTGAATTGAAGTTAAATTTTATGAAAACTGTTGCAAAGAAAATGCGTGTAATTATAGCATTCAGGTAATTAATAGTTTAGAGTATGTATCGTGTAAAAAAGTTATTGTTAGTATTATAGAGAGCGAAATGATTTATATCGGGCTTCTGATGTACGAGGATAAGTCAAAAATTATCTGTCGTACGAGTTGATAATTCTACAAAGTAATACGGCAACCTTCAGTGGCGTATTATTCAGTGGGGAGGTTCCATACGAACCTGCTGTGCTGTGGGAGTGGAATCTTCTGAAGATCTATTGAATCTCAGAGGGAGTTGGCATTGCCTCAGCCGGAAAATGTGTTATTATTTGTGTGTCCCGTCGACTTTAGTGTACATTTACTTCGATGCCGAGGGGTACTGGATGTTGTTCTTCGGGAACGTCTTTTCAAATCGTAAGCAAACAAATTTCGTACGTACGGTTGCTAAAATATGATCTTATAATCAGAGTTGCCAGACCGATCAATTAGAAAATCAGAAGACTCGAAGATAAAAAAAAAGAAAAAGAAAAAAAAAAACAGGAGAAAGCAGTAGACAGATAAATTGCCGGAATTTGAGTGCAAATCCAGGGTGAACAAAAAAAATTGCCATTCTTAAGGGGATAGTGGTCAAACAAGCAGTCCAGAATTCACTATTACTTTCATTTCAAAATAAAACAATACATACAAAACATAAATTTGAATTTGAATTACTTCAAAATATGTTTCATAAAGAATTTCCTCTTTTGTGTAAGGAAAAATATGAAAATTCAATATTAATAATAATATATTTCCTTAACTTCTGGAAGTAGGGAAAAGGCAGGAGATTGTTCACTTTTCATTTTCTTTCGCAGTAGATCAGTAGAACTTAAAAAAAGCAGATCTCCTGCAAAATGAATAGCTCTGGCAACACTGCTTTTAATGCAAGCTGAGTGGTCAGAATTTTTGGTACAATTGACAATATAGAAATAAAACACCGAAAGATCTCCATTTATAGTGCGCACTTTCAGAGCAGAGCAGAGATTTCTTGGCGGTTTTTGTGGTTGATTTAAGTACCGGGCTTGGGCCCTTGCCTTCCATTTGTGTTGTTGACTGTCGTTTGTTTTGCGTGCGTATTTGTTGTGAGAGAGGACGCAACTGTCGCGCTCCTCTTTTGCTGTTCCTATGTCAGTTTAGTGGTTGTGCGTTTTAGGGATGCGGCATCTTGTAAGTTCGTCTTCTTGGGTTGGCCGTTCCTATGGTGGCTATGTGTTGGTGTGGCGAGGCTCTGATTGTCCTCCAGAAGTTGGCTGATCTGTGAATTCTGTAGTCATGTAGAAATGGGAGTTCCAAATCTTCATGTATTTGCTCGAGGCGAGTGTCTTTCGAGTGTCCAGTGATAGCCCTGGCTACTCTGTTCTGGATGACTTGTAGTTGGCTGAGGTGCGTTTTTGCTGCGTGTTGCCATGCAGGGTGGGCATACATCAGGATGGGACGAATGCTAATCTGATATATATGGCGTTTGGTTTTCAGGGTGAGGGATGGGGAGAGGAGTAGCGGTAGCAAGGCTTGATGGCGTTGACTGGCTTTCTTGGCGATGGAATGTATGTGGTGAGCAAATGTAAGTTTCCTGTCCAGTATTATTCCGAGGTATTTGGCATCATCTCGGTTCTGGAGGGGTGTTCCAGCCATGGTGATCCTGACGTGAACCCTTCTTCTGTTTCTTGTGAAGTTTACTACTGAGGTCTTCTGTTCGCTGACTTTGATCTTCCACTCTTCAGATCATCGGTGGAGAAGTTCGGCGTGTCGTCTGAGGTATAGTTCAGCGTATCTGATGTTTCCATGGCTGGCAAAGATTGCCGTGTCGTCTGCGAATGTTGCTACCGCTGTGTTGGGGGTTGTGGGAATGTCCGCCGTGTACATGGCGTAGAGGGTTGGGGATAGGCAGGATACTTGGGGGACTCCTGCTAGGATAGGTCTGGAGGGTGTTAGGTGTCCTGCATGGGCAACACGAAAGGTTCTTCCTTGAAGAAAGGATTTGATGATTCTCAGAAGGTAGTGCGGAGTGCCCTGGAGCATCATCTTGTGAAAGAGGCCTTCGTGCCACACCTTGTCGAATGCTTTTTCTATGTCGAGAAAAAGCCCCAAGGTGTGGCCTCCCTCGTTGAATCTGTCACATATCTTCTCTACCACCCGTACCAGCTGCTGATCCGCGCAGTGTCCTTTCCTGAAGCCGAACTGGTGGTCCGGGATGATGTCATGATCTTCTATGAATTGCTGAAGTCTGCTCTGCAGTACTCTTTCAAACACCTTGCTGGTATGCGAGAGCAGGCTGATAGGGCGGTAGTTGGCCGGGTTTGATCTTTTCTTTCCTGGTTTGGCCAGCATTATGACTTTTGCTTCTTTCCAGGCTTCTGGGTAGTGTCCAGTTCTCATAATGGCGTTGCACAACTTACAGAGTAGGACCAGGGCCTTTCTCGGGAGGTGCTTCAGTGCTTGCGGCGTCACTCGGTCTTGACCTGGAGCCCGGTGTGCATTGATCCTCTTGATGATTGCTTGTATCTCCCGCGGTGTTGTGAGGGCTTCTGGAGGAGGTGGGTCTTCTATTCGGGAGAGGTGGTAGGATCTATGTACTGCTGCAGTGGTGGTTGCTGGCGTGTTGGTAGCGTTGATCTGGAAGGTGGTTTCCAGGGTCTGGGCGAAAAGTTCTGCCTGTTCTTCCGGTTCGTGTATTGTTCCTTGTGGAGTTTGAAGTGTGAGTGTTCTGGAGTTTGCTTCTGGTCTTGTGATGTTTTTCACTAACTTCCAGAATTGCCTGCTGGGTGCATCTAGCTCCTGGAGGTGGAGGTTCCAGTTTCTGATTTTGATTCGAAGGAGCCTTTTTCTGACTCTGGATACTAGGTGGTTCCAAAGTGTTTTGAACTGGGGAATTCTGGTACGTTGCCACTGCTTCCGGGCCCAACGCTTCAAGTGGATCAAGGCTGAGGTGCGTCGTTCTTCTGGAGTGGTCTGGTGTGATGGATGAGTCGTCGTTGAGGTGGTTGAGGCGATGGCTATGGCTGAGTTGATGGCTGCGGTCAGGGACGCAGTGGTGGCCTCTATGTCTTCCGTTGTTTCAATTATCCGGCGTGGATCTAACATGTCGCTGAGCAAGGATCTGTAGTGGTCCCAGTCTGTTGTGCGCAGAGTTGGAAGGGTTCGAGTTGTGAAGTGGTAGCTGATTGCGATCGTTTGTAGAACGGGTAGATGATCCGAGTCGAGGCCGTGGATAACCTGAGGTACACCTAGGATTGCCAGGTTCGCTGTCAGTACCATGTCCAGTACATCAGGCATCCCGCCGTTTCTTGGATAATGCGTGGGTTCCGTTGGAGCCGTGGGAGTGAAGTCTATGGTGGTGAGAGCGTGGTGGAGGATCCTTCCGTTTGCGTTTGACACATTGGAGTTCCACGCCGGATGTTTACTGTTGAGGTCTCCCCCTAGTAGAATCCGGTGTCCTAGCTGTCGCAGGGCTTGCAGATCTGTTGCGTTGAGGTTGTTGTTGTGAGGCTTGTAGGCTGCTATTATTATTATCGGTCCATTAGCTGAGTGGAGGGTGATCCCTGTAGCTTCCAGGGATTGTAGAGGTGGTAGAGGGAGAGGGTCGTACGGGATACTGTCTTTGATTAGAATTGCTGTTCCTCCAAGGGGTCGGTCGGGACGGTCGGTACGGATGGTGGAGTAGTTGCGGATTTTTAGGGTAAGGTGTGGTCATATTGGGTATTAGTATTTCTATAAGAAAAAAATATTACCATGCATACGAGTAGCCTATTTCTTCATAGCAACGAGTTGCTCGGTACTGTATATACGCTTAACTTAATGTTATTCGATATCCATTGCTTCAAGCTAATTTTGAACCATGTCACAACGAATTGATCCTACAAATTACAACAATGCCAACGCCAGAGGTGGGGCAAAGGAGCAAGTACAACCTGGTGGCAATATCTGGCTCCAACAGTCCCTAGACATGGTACTGTATTATAATATAGGTCAAATAATATATAACTTATATTTCTTTATATCCTATTCTTTTCAGTATATAGAAAAATAGCTCTACCCCCAAACTTTACTTTCCAACTTCATTTGCTCCCCCAAAGAAATTAAAGCTAGAAATGAAACATCTTTAAGTTTTACGTCCCACAGTTATGCCGGTTAGGCTAAAGGAGACGGTGATGAGAGATGATTGAAATGATGGAATGAAGAAAGTGGAAGGAAACGGGAGAACTCCGAGAAAAACCCACGAGCACGGTGTTTGTCGACCACAAAGTCCACACGGCACGAGCTGGGATCAAACTAGGGACCCCAAGCACCGGAGGTGAACACTCTACCATTGAGCCACCGCGAAATTAAAGCTAGAGTCATCACTGGCATAGAGCTATCGTAAAACGATCCAAATACTATCAAAACTATTATGCTAAATATCTGTAATTGCATAATTATGTCTTATTAATATTGTTATGTCTAATGATTTAGAATAAAATTCGTAGTGAATCAATGGAAACGTTTTGGTTTAATACTAGAAGCACAGTTTCTATTCCTGGTTTGATTGATTAATTGTAATTCAATATCCGTTGACTGGAGCGAAACTATGTGAGACTAGAGCTAGTGATTAATCTTGAATCCGGATTAATATACGGATTTATGGTTAGGAGAAACATTCCTTCCGGGAATCGATTCGGAGATCGCACAGAAAACTAACTTGTTACCCGTTTTCCGCGAAAGAACATCGGGTTCCTCGCGTAAGCTTACTTGATTCGAGTCTTAAGGTAAGCTTTAGGTTCTAGAGTTACATAATGTGAGCTCTGAGCTGGGAAAGGGGGTTAAAATACATAGAGTAAGGTGACCGATGAAAACAACCCTTTGATATTTTCGCATAGACACAACAGATGGCAGTAGTAATGCAGTGTGGAAGACGGAAGTGACACGCGCAAAAGGCTGTCAAATTTGCGGAAAATTCTGGTAAGTAGTATTAGAGTAACTGAGTTATGAAGTGCCAATAGGTACATTTTTCGGGTACGTTGTAAAATGAGACATGAATTCATTGCGTGGTTTTAGGCGTAATTTGTGTTACACATTATTCTCCCATTTGTGTCATTCTTGCTGTTACCAGAGGTTCAATGTCGACTTAGAGTGGTGTTCACGAAGTCACGTGTGTGCAGCCGGTGATGTCAAATAAGAGGGAAATTCTAGTATCCCTATGATGGTCACAGTGAGGGGTTTGTATGATGATCAGCATGGCCAATGTGTTGCAGTGCAAGTGGTGATTTCATAAAACCGTTTGTTATTTTTAAGGGTAAGAGAAGACCTGAATTCGAAAGGGGTTTTTCCTGGGACTGTTATTGAATATTCAGAAAGTGGATACACAAACGCTGCATTATTCTTCGCGTGGATACAATTCTTTCGTTCCAAGTGTACTCCTGGGCCAGTTCTTCTTCTTCTTGATGGACACACTGCGCATATCAACCATCTTGAAACGCTAGAATTTGTTGCAGAAAATGAAATACATCTTCGCTGTTTACCTTCCCACACCACACACAGGCTTCAGCCATTAGATAAGGCTGTGTTTAAGTCATTGAAATGTCACAAACAACTGGATAAGACACAACCCTGGGGGTGAACTTTTCTAAAAGAGATTTTGGCAGTATATTTTTTGAAGCTTGGTTGAAGGCTGCCACACTTCAGAATGCTGTGAATGGTTTTGCGGGATGTGGAATTTTTCCTGTAATGCCAAGCAAAATTCCGGACCATGCCTTTGTCACAGACTTTGCTGGTGAACCATCCCCAGATTGCGTTGCACATGAAGAAAGATTTTCTGAGGCTCCTACAACTAGTTCCCATCTTGAAGTTGCTGAAGCGTGTTCAAGTGCAAGTGACAGTGTTAACCCTTGTTCTCCTATCTCGTGTGAATCCGACCAAGTTGTCATTCCCCGTTAGGTAATGACAAGCACATAAGCTTTTCTACGTTGTCCCCTGTTCCATTGATGAAGACACAAAGTATGGCAAGGAACAAACGTATGCAACCGCATAAATTCAATCCTGTTTTTCCAAACAAACGCTTCACGAGAAGCAACTTAAAGGAGATCACAAAGACACACGTAACATAGGCAGTGGCGATCCTGCTCCTCAACCTACGACGGACAACGTGAAACAAGCAATTCCGCAAACCCGTGGTGTTATATCTAGTTATTTTGCTCGTACCACTGGTAAAAAGTTTCCTGCTAGAAAAAAAATTGAAGTTGTCAAATGATGTTCTGATCTTTGTGTGTGTTGTGGCAAAAATTACTACGAGAAAATTGCTGTGAACAAACTTGATTGGATTCAGTGTGTTTTGTGTAATCTCTGGACCCACGAAACGTGCGACAGTCATATGGTGTGCTGACGAAAACAGAATATTTTTGCGGAAGATGTTTTGATGTGGAATAAATTAGCCATAAGATATTGTGGTATCCAGGAGAAAGCGTGGAATGTTGAAAAATTTTATGTTTAATTACAATTATCTTTAAACTGTCAAATAATACAAATGAGATTATGTACGCGTAAACTCGAAATGTTAATGTTACACTTTAACTTAGAACAAGACATTTAAGTTTCTCATGAGTTTTCAAGTAGGGTGCACTAGCACTACTCACTGCTTTTCAACTAGCAGCTGCATAATTCAACTATTTAAAATGCAATCTCTTTAATGTGGCTTCAAACATTAGACTACAAATATCACTGTATTTTCAATATCTTATATATTATAGAGTGTTGCCAAACATACATGTGACTAATTGTTTTTAACACATTAGAGACTATACTTCTTTGAATGACCATCATAGGCGATGAGGGTGGCCATCATTGGGTATAGTATTCCTATGTTGGTCTTTTTGAACACTTTCACATTTCCGCTCTGTTCTCCATATATACTACAGGATGATTCATTATTTATCTGATAATAGCAAGAGGACAGAGCAATGGTTGAAACCCACCCAGCATGATAGTTTTGTCTTCAGCTATTTTGAAATTATAAGGAAAAGTTGTTAGGGGTGGCCATCATCGGTCACCTTACTCTATAGCAAATAAAGCAAATAAAGAAAGGTTAATTTTAGTTCAGAAAGAATGTGAGCTATTTGATAAAGATACACATTTTTGAACACGGCCTATGTTAAATCACATGAATAAGAATCAATGTGGCTACCGGTCCCCCATAATTAGACATGATAAACCATAGAACTTTATCGTCTGCTTAGCAATATCTTAATAAATAAAGCATTTCTAATTCTACCATACTAATTTGTTAACAAAAATGCAGTTAGTCATAGAAATACTCAAATTAATTATAAAAAATGTTTATCATGTCTGATTATGTATTACCTACTCAATGGTAGGGGTTTCACGTTTGCCAAAGGCGCTCTTTGTTCAGGGCTTTTGGAAAACGATGATACAGGTGCTTCATTCGAGGGACTTGGTCTTAAAATTAGGGATTTAGGAGTTAGATTTCTGGGCTTTCGGCATCTAAGGCCATTTAGCCCGTCACGTTTTGAGGGATGACGTTCCTCGGCGAGCACACAATCCGGGGAAATGGAAGGAAGAAAGGATGGGGGGAGGAAGAAAGCGGCCTGGGACCTATAAGCTAGGTACCACCCCGACATTTTGCCTGGTGTGAATGAGGAAAACCTCATTCAGGGTGACTGGCTTGAAAAAAATGTTTTACACTTTTTCAACCGAGTGCCCTCACCGAGAATCGAATCCGGGACCGCTCGCACCGAAGGCGATTGGTAAACATCTCAAACCTGTAAGCATAAGAAATGAAGTTGTCACAGGAGGTGCTGGTAACATCCTCCCTCAGCGTCCAAACACAAGTGAACAGCGTGAAAGTTTGTTAATGTGACTGCCAGAATCTTTAGTTTCGCCTTTTGGGTCTCGCGCTAAATACCGCCCTGTGGCCCCATCTTGTTCGTGATGTGGCCCCATCAGGCATACTAGGTGATCCTGATCACCCAACTATTTCACAAACTTCGTAAAATGTAAACACAGTTTGTTATATATTTACAAGAGCAAATTATTATTATCCTGGTAACTTCGAATGGGGTACTCGTTATTCCTAAAAGAATATAAGTACTTGAACCTATACGAGTAAATATGAACCTATTAGTCAAATTACAGAAGATATAATAAGATAAGCATATAAAACAGAGTTGGAGATACTATAGTTATATGTTGGAGCATATACTTTCTTTAAAAAAAAAATGTTTTAAATTTTCAGTTTCTTAAAGGAAATTGTTATTAACTAGAATAAAGGTAACCAATCTTTAACTACTGGATTATATACATATAAAGCTTTATGCTATATGTAGATGTCTACTTACAAGGGACATCACCCAATTGTCCGGCTCCGATTTCAATGATTTTTTTTTTTTTTTTTAGCTGATAGAGGACATTTATGTATTATTTATGACATAAATTTTTGACGGTGCATGTTTTCTATTTTTCTATAATTTTTAAGAGTTGTGATGTGGTTATTAGAGATTACTGCAGAAGTCCCTTACTACCCTTTGTAAACAGAGTGTTAATGAAAGAACAACCATGTAGATACATATATAAGGCCTAGGGGAAGTCATATGGTACGTATGACCTCGACGGCAGCCATGCTGAAATCCGCCATTTTGAATTAAGGTCAGGTTTTTAAAATGGGAATAGGGTAATGCGATACATAATTTCGGGCTAGAATTTAACCGCTTAACTTACAATTTTCTTCGCAAAAATCGTTCCAAATTTTATAATTTTTTATTGTTTTTTTTTTTTTTTTTTTTTTTTTTTGTACGTTGAAGGTAAAGGTATGTGGAAACAAACAATACTAAAACTGTCTAAAGTTTAGGCCCGAATTAGACACTTGAAAATAACCGATTTTAAAACCACGAGTATATTCGTTCGTAATAAAAGCAGATGTAACTTATTGTTAGTCTTACTTTTTTGAACACTTTTTGTGTACATGAAGCGACAACGAATCTTTTAAAATGTTTTATTCAGTTCGTTCAATTTATTTGAACTACAAGCTGATCAAAATTGAGATTTAAATTTTCCCGCAAGAAATATTAAAATCTCGAATATGTGCATTCCACAATAAACATTACCAAATTACACTAGCATCTTGAGAAAACGAAACAGTGGGGAAAATGAGTACAGTATAAGTAGATATTCCATTCAATCTACTACGAATTTTTGTATTCTTTTTGCAAAAAAATACCATTATTTCAATGAGAAATGATTTATCGGTATAATGTAGATATGCTATTTCAGTTCCGTCATTTCGTCAATAAGCATTGGCCTCCAATTCAAAATATCAGCCGAAAACAGTTAAATGAATCTTACCCAAAGGCACTGATCGTGGGGGTCAGGGGCCCGAGCCCTCAAAACTCATGTGGGCCCGCTAGTGTATTTATGAATATACAATATTTGGCATAATTTGAATGCAATTTGTCTTATATCCTCATATATATTCACCTTCTGCGTCTGAGTGGGCCCCCCAAATTTCAGAGAAATCGGTGCCCTTGATCTTACCCACATCTAGCGGACACCCACATTCTCAGCTGCGCCGTTTAAATTTATATTCAGATCTTTTTTCTTTGCACGAATATATTCGCGATCACAATTTTAGGGGGAAAAAGTAATAATTCGTGGTTTTAACTTAAGCGGGTAATCAGGAAGACAATGGTGAAGTTAGTTTTAAGATACCCCCATTTGAGGAAAAGTTACAGGGATATTAATTGTTTATACTTACTACGTGCGTAAGTTCCTTATCTCCGCTTCTAACCCGCTTATTAATGATAAAGTGGATAAAAGCTTCGGTAATCCATATTATGCCTAGAGGGAAGTGATATGGTAAGGTTATCCTTGACGGCAGCCATCTTGAAATCCGCCATATTGAATTAAAGTGGTTTTGAAAAATGAAATCCGTAGCATGTGACACCATTTTAATAGCAAATTTTCCCACAAAGCCAATGGTATGCTTATTTTTGTTCTATAGTTAACCAGTATGAATTTAGGACTGCTTCTAATGTGCACCAAACGTCCATTATTCGATCTTTCAAATTGGCAACACTCCTAATTGTCACCGATGGTTTTGAGATTCTAACTAGCACTTGTTGCCAAGGCTCATGTTTTCTAAATTTAAGAGTTGCGATTTGTGAATCATGAATAGTGTTGGGATAAGCATCCAGCAATCTTTCTGAATTTTGAAGACTTGTCATGTAATTATTTATTTCCTATGCCACCATGTAATTATTTATTTCCTATACCTGCCCTTCAAAAACTCGTTTACTGACATGAATCATCGCACAACGAAAGAACTTTAACTTTGCATTCTGGTAATACCGAAGACGTAGCTTGTAATGGATAGTAGATGAGACGAGAAATCATATGAAAATTCATTTCAAAAAGGAAAACGGAATATGATTGTTGTGTAAATCAGTGGTCTTTTGTTTTGTTTTATATTTATTTCTTTATTGTATATTTTTTATTTTCTATGGCAATCTTTTTAGCTAGTCAGACAAAAAAGTCATTCGTTTTCTATTGATTGTTGTGGATGGTTCATGTTTGTAAGATTTATAATCAGTATTGATCGGGAACTGGATTAAGTTACACTTCTTTATAAACAAGTTACCTGTTACGCCCCCTCTTTGGCACTATTTCTGTGCCAGAGTTCATGATTTTTCTTTCTCTTTCATCCCTTCCGCTTCTGTCGTTCTTCTTTGACCGCTTCGATTTTGTCCATTTCGAATCAAAATCGTAAAGTATGTCTCCGTATCAGTGCTTTTACTTCAACAGACTGTTGAAAACAAAAGTTACAAACACGTTGCGTCGCCTCCTTGCATCTACCAGTGCTTCTGTGGTGGACAAACACCGTTCTCGTGGGTTTTCTCGGGGTTCTCCCGTTTCCTCCCACTTTCTTCATTCCACCATTTCACTCATCTCTCATCATCACCGTCTCCTTTAGCCTAACCGGCATAATCGTAGGACGTAAAACTCAAAGATTTCGTTTTCATTTTTCTACCAGTGCTTGCTTTACTAGTCGCAGAGAGTGGCGCCCTCTGTTATCCGCATCGGCAAACGGCGACTCTTGCAGATAAATTGAATTTTTCTCACAACAGACACTTCCAATAGGCACTAGAGGGGACGGAAAAGGAAAGTAAGCTTACAGGCCTTTTTAATGTTTTATCAGGAGTTGAGATAACACGACTTACATTGTTATTGCAGAGGGCCCTTCAATTACGTGTGTTAATGATTATGTAACCAATGATTTTTTTTTTGGCTTCAACAAATATTTTCCTTGTCTTGAATTGCTTGAATTCTTCGTGCTGAGTAAGACATTTTAAATTGAGTTAAATAATATGTAGAATATATTGGATATACTGTATAGATATGTGAACAATGTCAAATTCATTGATAATTTGTCTGTAATATCTGTACCTCACATCAGAATATAAGTGCCTTCAACGTGAAAAATCAATTCTGCAGGGGAATCAATTCGAAGGCGGGGGTCAATTCTGCAGGGGAAGGAAACAAAGCTAGTTTCGCCGTTGTCGTCGATGTGCCTAGAAATCTGGAGCTACCGTTGATGATATTATCCAGGTCCAGATCAAGAGCAGGGACGGCGCCAGAAACGCTTCATGGGGTGGGCGGAAAGAGGCGGACCTAGTTGCTGGGTGGGCGGACAATGAAAATGAGAACTGGGCAATAAGACATATTTTTTGACAATAATTAAGTTCCAACTTTTATACTCAGTTAGCTACAGTTCAGACCGAAATAGGGAAGGAACAAGGATGTTGAAAACAGCTGTCTTGGCCTTATAGAAGGTACAATTCCGGCATTCGCCTGGTGGGACTGAAGAAATGCAGAACTTGGGATGGGTTGCGGGAGTTCGTGGTTATATACTTGACCTACCGAATTCCACGTGGCAGACACACTACCTTTATTTCCAGTTTTTTTTTTTTTAACAATAATAATGGTGTGTACTGTGTAGTCGATGAAGTTCAAGACAGCTTTACCTCCTCTCCCTCCAAGAATGCACATGAATGCATAGAAATAAAAGAAGGTTCAATCAACACAGACTAACAGATAATACTCTAGCTTTCGTTAATAACGTAAAATACACAATAAGTAGGTAAAATAAAGCAAGATTTTTTTAACGTGATCTCTATATGCAACAGCAAAGACCTATGTTGCTAAAAGAATAGGGAAATTCAACAGCATGATTGTTTGATCATAGCTTACACAGATATCTCTGAAACAAACTCAAGAGAAAAAAAACTAAAACAATAATAAATTGGATGAAGAAGTAAATAGCAATTAACAAAACTTGATCATGATCCACAGAAAGAACAATGTATTTTAAACTATGAAGGGCTTATCACATGGTACGAACAAGCTTACAATAAACTTTTATACTTGCACTTTAAAATAGTGCAATGCGTCGATTTTTATGTCCAGCATTGAATGCGTTTACCACATCCTCTACAGCAATATTCATGTCAAGTTTTCTTTCTACTGAAAGGAAACAAAGATCGCTTAGGCGACCGTTTGCTATTCGATTTCTTAGATATGTTTTAACCCGTCTAAGACACGAGAAAGAACGCTCATATGGTGATCTAGATACAGGAATGGTAACAACAATTGGGGTCTAAGGCTAATTTGTGAATTTCATGAAAAACAATTTTGAGCCGATCCATCACTTCAGTAAACTGAGAAACGGAGGGTAATTTTGCATTGGTTTTCCTCCTCATAACGTTTCAATACTTTCGGGAGAAGTATCAGTTCCACCTCTACACTATCGACATAACATCCATAATGACGTGCAAGTGGTTCAATTTTCTCAAATGAGAGGAAGTGTTCGCTTTCAGGGTGAAGAGTCCTTATCCCACATAGAATACCTGTATTTTCTGTAAAACGCCTATTCATTTGTGCAAGTATTCTGTCAAGTACAGGAAGAAATATCCTAAGTCTGTAGTCTTCTTGGAATTGCATATCTTCTTCCTCAACCAATATTTGCTCAGTCATAATATACTGACGTAAATGATGGGGCAGTGATAGTGATCTGAACATTGGACCCGTTAGAGACATACCGTTATTTTCAGCAAGACTCATTCCAATTTTTTTCGAACTCCTCGACTGTGTTTCGAATATCAGTAAAATAATCCACTACACCCTTCGTAACTGAAACATCAGCCAGTGTGCTCTCCTTATTTTGTAGATAATTTGCCAATCTTTTCAACTTTCCAAGAAAAAGTGTGAACAAGTTGAGTTGGAACACAAACTGAAAATTCACTTCACTCAATAGACATCTTGATTCAGAAAAGTGACTGCGATTTTCATTACTTATCTCAGCAAGTGTTAGAGTAAGTGCCTTTAACGTTCTCTTCATAGCGACACAAGCTGCAACCTAAGATAAACGGGTAAAAATATTTCGCTAGTGGTTCAGAAGATACTTAATGAGATAAATAATACTATATATTGAATACCATAAGAATTTACTACATTAGAAGCCGTTTTTTTCTGTGTACTATCACTGACGATACCCCAGCAATATACAAAGGACGCGATGACCAATTAGTGTAAGGTCATTATGATGATGCAGTGTCCATCCCGAAGGTCGATCTTTGACCCGAAGGTTCCTGGCCAAAGTGAACCCATGATGGCTTGCCATAGCCTTCCATGGAACGATGATAACGTCCTAAGAACGGGACCTAGAGTGGGATCCAAATCACTTGTGTTCTCACTGGGAATCGAATCCGGAACTCCGTACTTACAACTCCGTACTCCAATAATTCACAACAACTGTTTCTGAGCAACCAGTCTAAAAATATCAACCCCGCCGGCTAAATATTCGGACAAGCGCAGGGTTCGGATTACCGGTGGGTTTGAATTAACGCGAGCAGCCTGTACTGCTAGTGGAGAAACAAAATACGGAAATGTGTAATTAAATGAGCTCGAATAAAAGTAAGTCACCTATACTCATGTTCAATAGAACAAGCTACCAATCATGTTTACACCATGCGAGGAAATAAAATATTAGCAATTCTAGCCATACTAACTTTATTGGTTCACGACAATTTGCGAATTATCTGGGAATAATGGGGAAATCCCCCTTTAAAACTAGATGCACCATGTAAGTTTTATTTTTTTCGTGTTATTTTCTCCTGGAGTAAAAACTAAAACTGGAATTAGAAAGGAAGGTTTACATGGATTGTGAGGTCAAATAATGGAATTCAAGGAATAATAAACACATATTCCTCCTATCAGTATATTTGAGGAGGGATGAGGGGAGAAATCTTAGTTTTCTTTCCTAAAGGGAAATTTTACAGTAACAACAATACTAATAATGCATAAAACAATAAAAAATAACGTATATGTCAATAACTGAAATTCAAGTAGAGATATTAAGTAACAATTTTTTCCCCGATGTGTCTGCGGCAATTACGAGTGATTATTCTTACGTTTTTTTTCCAACCCTACGAAATCGGTTCAAATGGCTTCGTAGTTTACGAGGTGCTGGAATTTAAAGCCCGCATAATTTAAAGGTTAATCACGACTTTTGGCATCATTATATTACTACAAGTATCTGTCTTAAAATCATTGTTTATTGCAGAGTTAAACAGAGTCCTAGAATCTATTACATTACAATCCAAAGTAATACCTATTGGTTTTGAAGTACAGAATGTTACCTTCATTACTCTACTTCTGTTGAGGTGGGCGGATGGGTGGGCGGTCGCCCACCACCGCCCACCCTTAATGCCGTCCCTGATCAAGAGAGTATTCTTTGTTTGGATATAGAACCTTTACTTAACAAGAAAAGGGTAATATCACGAAATTTGGAGCATCTGAAATATCACTGGGGAACGACGAAATATCACAGAGAGCGCCGAAATATTTCTCGTTTAGAGTGTAAAAATACCTCGTGTTTTTCACTATTAACCTGAATTAGGAGACAGTGGCGTGACTACGTTTTATAGGCCCCCAACAAGAGAACACCCAGCCCCCTCGCCTTAACATCTGTGTGTGTGTGTGTGTTGGTGGAATGATAGATAATATAATAAACAACCATACTTTCTTGTATCTGTGCATAATGAGTTAAATGCATGCAACTACTTTGCTTTTTTTTTCTTTTTTAGGGTGGCGGAAGCCCGTGCCATTCATTTATACCATCGGCCCATCCCTGATTTTGTTTTCTTGAGAACAACCAACAAGGTTGACTATAAACTACATTATTAATTGGCGAATAACATAACCAAGTTAGAGGATTTTTTGCCCATGAATCCCTAGTATTGAATAATAATATTCTCAAAAAAACTTTTGCTGTGTATATCTTCCGGAAAAGAGCCTTAGGGTGGCATGACCCTTTTCGAATTATAATTTCTTTTAAATGTCACTGATATCAATACCCTGAAATTTCCCGATCTCGTTCAGTGTTACCCACCGAAGGAAAATACGTATATAAAGGTCTAGCTTATAAAAGCCGCCTGGACCGGCTTTCTTTTCGTTCGCGATGCTTGGCTTACATGTCAAAGCTTCCAAAGATAGCCGAGAAAGGGGAGGGTGGAAGAACTTTGCCCATTAATACAAAACTGAAAAGCATGTTGACTCCACCTATTAGGAGGCTAGGGTGAAGAGCTCCTTTGGAAGTGGAGCCCCTTCCCCCGCATTCCCGAGTTTCGCGCCATAGTAGTTACGCCACTGCTAAGAGAACAAGAACACAGAAACATCGAGGATAGTTAAAAGGCCAACAATTCTCATCAAAGAGACTCGAACCCCAACGGTTTCTGTATCATGATCTGGAGCCGAACACCCTAGACCACTCGGCTTTTTCTGTATGTTTAGTTTCTTTTTCCTTTTTTCGGCCAGTGTTAGCGGCGGCCACTAGAAGAGAAAAGAGTTAGTAATATTGATATGAACAAAACTCAATGACAAACTTTCTTTGAATGCTGATTTATTCTTTAAAAAATACATTTTTATTAAATGTTTCCTGGATTTACTATTAGTATGGAGTAACTCTTCCGCTGTATTTTTTTATTACCATCATTTCAACAATAAAACAATTTTCTTCGAAGTAAAGCAGAATGTAACTGGAAGTTTAGCACCATTTACGGAAGAAGTAGTGAAAAAATCACCAAGATCTTCATCCGCATAATTAACATTATTCCAATTAATTGCGTCCACCTCGTCCTCCTTGTCCTCGTCCTCTGTTTCCTCCTCTCCCTTGTCCTCCTGATTGTGAGCCTTCTCCAGATGAACCTCCTTCTCCTGAATCTCCTCCTTCACCACCTTGACCTCCCTGTCCTCCTTCACCACCTTGTCCTCCTCGTCCATCCTCAGATCTTCCTTCATTACCTCCTTGATTTCCTTTCTTTCGATTGTAACACTCAGCAACCACGAATAGAGTGATCACCAAGAAGAAGATCTGCAAGATGTTGTTAATACAGTATTACATTTCTATTTACCTTAGTAATAATTCAAGTACCATTCTTAAAATGTACTTATTATAGGACTCAGGAAACACTTCATTTTATCCCTGAACTTTCTTCTTAAATGGTAAGCAAGAACTGTTGGGTCAACGGTGATTTAGTAAAGAATAAGAGTTTACATTTCACGTAACTTATTGTGTTTGCAGTCATTTTTGTTCAATAGAATATACGTTCAAAATCATTCCAGTTTAACATTCCACGTTTATGCTCTTAGGCTAAGGGAGACGATGATTAAAGCAAGTGAGTGATGATGGAAAAATTGGTGGAATGAGAAAGTTTGAGGAAACGGGAGTACCCCGAGAAAACCCACTATATCGTCCACCACAAACTTACTTGGGTGAGGATCGAACATGGGACCTGATGTAAGTTCTCTCACTCTGAGCCACACCGTGCTCCCTGAATAGCAGTTTAGATTCAAACACAAGGAATATCTTCATAATCGATTTTCATAGAGGCACTGAAAAATATGTTGACCCTACTCTTTAAATATCAGGGAATATCGACCAAATTCTTCTCAACTCATTGTTGGATACATTTGTAGGTATACTAAAATTCTATTACTGTATTGTCAACTGCTTTGCGTTTTAAAGCAGCGGCTCTTAAGGGCCGTCACATCATTGGAAATTAGAATTTTGTCTGTACAAACTAAGGGGAGACAACTGACCTAATGAATGACTCTTGTATACATTATTGTACTTACTATACTAAGAGAAAGTTTTTTGGTTGATTTATAGTGATAGAATTTTTCTATTTTTACTGATGTAATTCACCTCAAGACCCAACCCTATTTGTACTTATTGTTAATATTAGATTGAATGTGTTAACATAGATTTAAAACTGGTTTTGAGTGAATCACTTGCTCTTAGCATCGAATTTATGTAAGACACAGGGGGAGTTCGGAAACGAAATTGGAAATCGGTAAGCAAGACTCTCACATTATAGCTATTTAAAATTTAAAGTCTTTGCATACATACTATTTTTACATATTAAAAAGGAGGTTTAAAAAAAAGCAGAAAATTAGAATTTGAAAATAAGTTGTAGAACCATGAAATTACTGTCAAATGAAGTGGTAACATTTCTAAAATGCTGCCCACAAGTCAGAAATATGAAAAGAATATTGTATAATCAGGGACGTACGCAGGGGTCTTGGGGTCCGGACCCTCCGAAATTTCGACTTTTGTGCAAATTTACCCTAATTTTTGGGTCAATTTTAGGAATTACAATATAAAATACACTCTAATTGAGTTTGGACCCCTCCCGAAATAAATTCCTTCGTACGCTACTGGTTATGATGATAATTCGGATTACGCCGCGTTTGTACGACAATATTTCATAACAATCAGTGTTTTCCAAGGTTGTTTAAACCCTGCATACTTCAAATTCTTTCTGTCCAATGAGAAGGACTAAATGTCTTACATATACCTGCTACGCAGTTTGCTACGATTATTTTCAAGTAGTAAGCACCATAGGCGTTACTAGAGGAAGCCGCGGTCCCCTTAGAACACTTAGCCTTCCTCTAGAATACGTTGAATTATAGATAAGATTCGTTCAGTTTTCAGAAGGTAGGGAATATTCATGGCCCCGTAGTGAAATAATCTAGTAACGCTAATGGAAACTCAAAATAATCGTTCACTCCTAGTTTCCGTTTATTTTTCTCAGTATCTTGTGTCCTCTTGCTCATTTTTCACGCCCACAGTTTGGAAACCACTAATATAAAGTGTTATATTTCTATTTCGTATACTTTCTATGTTCTAGAACAGCGGTTCTCAACCTAATTCCTACCACGACCCCCATTTTATGACATCTTCTTGCCAGCGACCACCTTATAATTTCTGGTTTGTAATAAGCTTGTTTGTATTAAGCTTGTGTGGGATTTTTAGCATACCTATTGCCGAGATCTCACAATATCCATCTATTTCTATAAAAGTAGAATCCATTTCTTGTATATAATGGATACAGTAACTTCCCTAAAAGCGAATGGATTAAAACCGACAAGTCCTTAAAACTTTTGTTTTCTGCAACGAAGACTTGGACAAGTTCTAGCTGAAGAGAAGAATATCCTCGTCTGGTATCTACTGCTTTAAAAGTAACAATTACATTTGCTACATCGTAACTGTACGAAAGTGGTTTTTCTTCCATCGTAAGCATTAAAACAAAGACTAGAAATCGATTATCACTTGAAAATGAATTGATAATTTGGGATACGAAGATTGAACCGGATATTGCGCACTAGGGAAATTACACCATGCTCCGACATCTAATTAGCTTTCAATTTTAATTGTATTTCAATAATGCAGGTTTTGTTGCATTTGTATTTTTTTGGTATTTCGATATTCAGTTCTCAATAGTTTCAGATCGCACATCTTTCATTTAAATTGATTTCTAAACAACTCTGCCCCTGTTGAAAATGTTTAGTAGATCTTTTTTTCTTCTTCTTAACAGTAAGTATAAAAATAAAAATATGCCTATCAGAACAAAATTCAAAATAATATTTAAAAATATTTTCCGGTATTAGATTCTAATTGTATTTATCTTTTCCACTTATCTTTGCAACCCCCATGAAAGCCTCTTGCGACCCCCATGTTGAGAAACCCTGTTCTAGACCTGAAAACTGAACCCTTGTTTTCCTTAACTACAGTATTATAAGTCAAATTACAGCTAAATTTCGTTGAAATAAATCATAAATGTGTCTTCTAAGTCAAGACAGACGAAATCAACTGGGGTCTACTTATACATAAAAAAAGAAAAAATCAGTAAAAACACTATGTATATATATATAACTTACAGTAAGTTTCATATTGTAACAGATTTCTGGAGACTGTCTTTCCGCGAAAACTGTCCAAAGGTTTTTGATTTAAAGACTTGATTTCCATGGTATATATACATTAGTAGAAAGTACTCTTAATGTAGTTTTGTGCCTGAAAACGGAAATTCTTATTACAATTTTCATTACGAATTAAATAGCAGTTAAATTGTGAAAATTGTTTATAGTTATTATCGGAATTTGGAGGACACGTGCATCATGAAATCACTATCTTTTGATTTAATGTAAATGTCATGAATAATAAAATCACGAAATCAGGGTCTCCTATACTTTAACTGGAATAGTGCGAAAATTTGCAGAAATTAATCTAAGAGTGACGCTCGAGTTAAAATTTTGACTTATTAGTAAAGTAATTAAAAAAGCAGCAACATCTAGTGTGGTGACAGCGAGAAAATATGTATTGCACACTATATTTATTTTTCTACGTTTTTAAACATATCGTCAGCAAAGAAAAGATTAAACCTTGAACATCCTATTTTTATGCTCTTAAGCTAAAGGAAATCAGTGATCGATAAAAGTGAATTATTGTGGCAGAATTGATGGAATGAAAATGTGAGAGAAACCAGGAGAAATCCTGGAAAAGTCATAGACACGATTTGCCCACCACAAACTCACATGGTGTGGGATTAAACCAGAGATTTCCTGGTGTTCTAACATAGAGCCATCGTATGTGTCATGCCATTACTGAATTAATAAACAACTGATTATGAAAAGCATATAGGGTGACCCATAGTTATGAATATGATGTTTAACTGATTGTAGTAATTAGTCCGTTAGAACCGTTAGTGTATGTCAGACAGGATAATTCTGTACCCCCTCCAGAACGGTTCTCTCTGGAACAGCGTGTACATCGTGTGCATTTGTATTCTGAAAAAAAAACAAAAAAAAAAAAAAAAAACGCGAAGGTGAGATGAAGTATGGCAGTCGAGTTTGGAGGGAATGGCCTTCCATGTGATGTTTTAAGGGACAAATTGTATCAACATCACATATGCAATTTGACTGAATTACAAGAAGCTATCACAGAAGAGTTTCATAGGTTACCAGTAAGGGCCTGTCGAGCTGCTTGTGACAACGTTGCTCTTCGTCTAATTGCCAACCCACGGGGCCACATGTATTTAGTTTTATAGGCAAGAATCAAAGAAATGTGAACCTTCTTTGTATAGTTGAGGTCTTAATTCAAATAGAAGCATTAACACGTTCAGAACTGCCTCGTGACAACATGGTTAACGTACGTATTCTCAAAGTGATCTATCCGAGTTTGATTGCCAGTGCAGCTCATATGGTACAGATTCCAAGTTAAACTGTAGCTCCACATCTTATTTAGCCTCGGTGGTAAATAGGGATATTAAACTGCATACTAACCAATTTCGTACAAGGAGTAGCGAGAAAATGACTATTTAAAAAAAAAAAAAAAGACAAGTGGCCAGATATTTTGAAGCAAACAGTACAAATATGTATGTTATTACCAAGGATGTTATAAAATAGAGGATCTGCTCATACACTAAAATCGTGAAGGCACACGTCACAGCTTCGCCACACCTACTCTGCCCACTCCGCGCCAATAAGATCGCGATTTATCGAGCCAACAATCATGGCGGAAAGGAGAGTAGCCAATCAGACGTGCCGGCCCAGACGATGCTCGGTTGTTTTTCGGCTTCATTGAGTTCATATGATGAAGATAGATATGGGCAGATCCTCTATTTTATAACAATCTTAGTTATTACCTTTTGGATTGATATTGCCATTCCTTTTCAGCATAAGCACAATATGAGACGGCGTATTTTACTTCTTTGAAAGCAAGATTTAGACCATTAGTTAGATTTCTGTCAAAAAGCAAGATCCATCACTATTAACCATCATCATTGGTAATTGTACTCGGAACCACACGCGCCAAAAGCATGTGCAAAAGCCATTTATAACATCGGTGGTTGCTAACAAGAGTGTGTTTAGTTATACGCAAAACAAAATGTTGTAGTATATGAATTATCTAGAATAGCAACGACTCAATTCTTACTTTCTACATAAGTACGTTTAAATTTCTGCTAGTTCTACTCACTACAAATATAGTGTCATATTTCAAGTTCCATTTTATTATTATTTTCTTTCTGAAATAACTAATTATAAAACCAGTCTCAGTGATTATAGAAGAATCTCTGAGATAACTAACTATAAAATCAATTTCAGCGATTGTAGAAGAATTACTGAGATAACTTTTTATAAAATCAATCTCAGTGATTATAGAACAGGGATGAATTCAGGGGGTAGCCCGGGGGAATCTCCCCCCGAAGAAAATTCATTCCCCCCGCAGAAACTCAAAAAATTTCAGTCATAAAATGTAGAAATTACTTTACCCAATTATTTGCTTTTCTTTCCGTGCACGTGCAGACGAAATCCGATCTCTAAATATACATATAAATGACGCAGACCCATTCTATATAAATATTAAACATGTAACATCTAAGATAGGATACCGGTACCAAATAGTGAATAAAACTTGTATTTCTTAACGCTATGACCAAGTTTGGCAGAACATGAAATTGTTAACTGTTGAAGAAAGGTTTGTATTTTAGTAGGTACTATACTCTCGCCCTATATTGTATATTAGTAGGTAGCACTAGCACAGATTGAGATAGGAAAGGAAAGATAGAGATCTTTCGATCATTCTATATGATCTCTGATGTCAGCAGACTTCAGTTCTTGAAAATGTACAGTTCTTGCATTATCTGAAATAGAGCGTCTAAATCCCATTTCTCGCATCGGAAGTAACAGACGTAATGTGTTTTACGATTGTTAAAGTAAACACACTTTTCTTTAATTAAAAATAAATCACTTAATGGGTGAGATTCAGAGGGCGTCATTTAGAGGGATCAGGGAGGAACAGTTATCCTTCCTATGTTAGAGATGTATATAGAATTTATCAATATAATAGTAGTATATAAGTGAAAGATTATAAGTCTGAGAAGATCCTGCTCAATGCCGTGCCATGTGCGAGAGGCAAGCGGGTCGACGGCCCCGGGCGCCGATGTGAGTGCGATGTGGGCATGTGCACATATATAAAATGAAAGGAAAAAAAGTAATGAAAAGTGCTCAAAATCAAGGAAAAGCAGGGTTTACTTTTTAAAATTTTCTTACCTTTCGCGGCTGGTCCGTCGACCTCACTCATATATACGAGGGTGCCTTCGTATACACTCGCGCCAAGCGCTGATTTTCCACGACACGGTACTTATCCTACTCAAGATTTCGTAATCTAAACTATTGATGTGTATGCAGTGAAGAAACCAAGGCTAATATGCTTGATTTAGAATCAGAAGTGTGAGAAAAAATGATAACTTTTCGTTAAGATATTCCTATGTTTGTTTTAGGACAAAAATATTTGAGTTAATTTAAATCTTTTTAGTATAAAACTTCTACATTAGTAACAAACAGTAACTACTGAATATAGGAAATAATAACAAAAATAGCTACTGTAAATAACAGTTAAAGTTTAGTGTAAAATATTTTTGCCAGTCTTTATTTAATGTTTTAGATAAAATTAAAGGATTGTTTTTATCAATTGTAATCTCACAGAATATTTATCAGCAATTAGTCTCACAAGGTACATTCGCGAAGTGTCCCCTAGGGATCCATGTAAAACTGATTTAAATGCAAAGTTCTCCAAGGCTTAATGTGTATTGTACTAATTTTAGCACCCCATATTTGCATATTTATGAGCCTTCATATACCCGGAATTCAATCACACACTACTACAACGCTCGGTCACAAAATTGCTTTGTTTCTTTAGATGTAACTGGACATAAATGTAGGCATATGGAAAACAAATAGGATCAAATACTGCTTCTCTGGCACGTGTTATCCACACCGGCCGCCATCTTGGATCCGCAATATTGAGTTCAACTTTCGATTTTTCAAATGGGAATAGGTGCATGTGATACATCAAATTCATATAAAATTTTCTCGGAAATTCATTGGTGTAGTGAGTTTTACGGTAGCTTGTACCATTTGCGAGATATTACATGTTAAATCCCTCTAGGCACTTCGCGAATAGACATTACAGAGTAATGTGAGTTACGCTTACGTTTTTGATGTTGACAAATCAAAACAATTTCTAACTGGAAAATACTGTAGGTATAAACAAACTCTCTACAACATTGGTGTCATAATCTTACAACATTTCTGTGAGTGATTGTTATTACTTCCATGTTATTCTATGAACAAGAAAGTATTGTATTATGAACATAATGCGTAAATCTAGATACGACCAGATTTTGGTGAAGATCTATCATATCCTACTTACGTCTGTGTGTCTGTATGTATGTACGTTCAGAAGACATTTCGTCAACAATGAATCACGTAAAAGATCACTTATTCATAAGAGGCCCTGCACAACTTTTTAATGGTTGAATTTGTGAAGTGCCTCACATTTAATATCTTGCAAATGGTACAAGCTACCTTAAATCTCACTACACCATTGGTCCGAGAAAATTTTGTATGAATTTGGTGTATCACATGCACCTATTCCCATTTGAAAAACCGAAAGTTGAATCCAATATGGTGGATCCAAGATGGCGGCCGATGTGGATAAAATCTGTCAGGAAAGTAGTACTTGATCCAATTTGTTTTGCATATGCCCACCTTCATATTCAGTTACATCTAAAGAAACTAAAAGCAATTTTGTGACCAAGCGTTATAGCAATGTATGAATTCCGGATATACAGCCGAATATTGGCCTGTATGAAGGCCAATAAATATGCAAATTACTCGTATGGGCCGCTAAAATTAGTACAATACACTTTAGGCCGCGGAAAACTTTGCATTTAAATCAATTTTAGACGAATCCCGAGGGGACATTTCGCGAATGTACCTTGTCAATATTAGGTAAGATGTGCATGTGAATGGAATTGTTAAATATGCTGCTTTCTTGCAAAAATACAGAAAAACAACCCTCCCCCCCGAGGAGTTGACATTCCCCCCGGGTGAAAATGTCTGAATTCAACACTGTTATAGAAGAATTTCTGAGATAACTATTGATAAAACCAATTTCAGCAATTGCAGAAGAATTTTTTAGATAACTAATTATAAAACCAATCTCAGCGATTGTAGAAGAATTTCTGAGATAACTTTTTATAAAATCAATCTCAGTGATTATAGAAGAATTTCTGAGATAACTAATGATTAAACCAATTTCAGTGATTATAGAAGAATTTCTGAGATAACTAATTATAAAACCAATTTTCAGTGTTAAGTTTCGTAGAAGAGCTGACCTACACACATTCACACATTGAAGCACAATATGAGACGGCGTGTTCTACTTCTTTGAAAGTGAGATTCAAAATGAAAATTTACACGTATACAAAATGAAAATTTACATGTTAGTGAAAATTTTATTTTCTTCAAACTTCATATCAAGGGCTCCCATATTTTTAGACGAAAACTGAGACAAGGTATGATAATTTACAGTATAGCTAGTATAGCTATAGTTATTCACTTGCTTTTGGATAAAGTTTCAGAATTAATTCAATAACAAGTAAACACTTACAAAAAGTTAGTGAAAGAAAGTAGATTCTTTCTATTAAACGAGTATCGATGACTAATGGCATTTTTCTACACAATAAAAAATGATGTGTTTGAACAACACAAAATGACTAACACTCTAGCGTGTTACTTGTGTGTTAATTCAGCACCGAGCGCATGCCTTCCGAGCATATAAGAAATAACACGTTACTACCTGAGAGAATTTGCATTGGTATTTATCATTTAATATGAGCAAAGCTTTGCGAAGCATATTTGGCACTTATGCCAAGTAACGAATAATATTCTATATTTTCTGTAATCGGTCAGAGTAATATCATTGTAAGCCTGTGAATCGTTTGAGAACAGTTACATGGGTAACAATTCTGCTATCTTCTGTTCATAGTGCTAAGACACAAGAATAACAGATAAAGAAAATAGGTGGAAGCACTGCTATCTGTGTAACTGTTGTCAGATAATTCACAGATTTACAACAATATTATTGTGACCGATTACAGCAAAAATAGAATGTTATTAATAACCTGCAACAAATGCGAAATATATTTCGCAAAACTTTGGTCATACCAAACAATAATAATAATAATAATAATAAAACAATGCCAATATTCATAGTCAGAAACTAGATATTTCCGATATGCTCTGAAGGCGATGTGCTTGGTGTTGAATTAACACACAAGTAACACGCTAAAGGATGATGTCTATTCCAGTTTTGGAGGGGATTTGAGTCATTTGGAGTACTGAATAATTTATTCTCAGATATATAATGGAAATCCAGGACTATTCCTACTAAACAGTGAAATCTGGTACCCCTACCCATATCATCTTCATGTTGCTCTGCATGGGCGGGTGTACTGTTTTACTGAAAAATGCAAAAGGAGTAGAAGCTTCACACAGAGGGATGTTCAAGCTGTAGAATAAGGCTGAGGGATGTTCAGGCTGAGAAAAGGAATTCATACCAGAAAAGAGAGTATGTAATTTCCACTATTAATTTTTAAAATCTATTTCTTCTATACAAGATAAGTGTCCTCACTCAACGATGCTAAACAAGATAGTTTGTTATTTCAAATTTAACATTTGAAATAGCATATTCAGAAATAACCAGGTTGCCGAAATTGTGAGGCAAGAAATAGCGAAATGTGCTTAAGTAAGAAGTTGAACATTGGGTAGAACATACACTTATGCACAGAGTATATAATGCTAGTGTCGTGTTGAAAACTTCGCTGAAAATGTTAAGACATTGTCAGATCAGCGTTGCCAACAGATGACTTCAGAAGCAACAACAGAAACCACAGATGAACTCTCATGTAAAGTGGAATACGGCCATACAATCATGAATATTTTGTACAGTATAATGTTAGTAGTTACCTACAAGGATCTATTCAGGATATCAGGTGAAATAAGACTGATTTATCAATGTATTTCCGGTATTGGTATACACTATGTTATAGAGACCCTATGTTTTTGATATCAATGTTTTCCGGATGTTGATAATGATAAACGATAATTGGATGTAGTGGAAGGGGGGTGAGTGGTATGTTGTTGATAAGTAGAAAATGATAAATAGGAACAGGATGTAGTAGAAGAGGGGTGAGTATCATATAAATGATAATAATAAATTATACACAAGAAAAGTTCCGGAAAACGCGACGCGGCGCGGGGTGTGGGCGCAGGGGCGCGAACGGGAAATATGTGCGGGCGCGGGCGCGTGACGTCATTGAAAATTTTCTTTAAATATTACTGTTAAAATTTGAGTGTATAGTTTGTCAGCCATGGACAAGCATCACTTGGTTGAAGAACTTGTTGAGAAGCGAAAGTCTGACGATGAGAATGATACATCTTGTAAAAAGAAAGCAAAAATAGAAGACCATCCAGATTCTCCCGATTCATCATTTAATGAAACGTTGTTAGAAAGATATGCAAATAATGTAGAAGTTTATCCTTGCTTATCATCAGATAGTGAAGAAACTAATGATTTATCCGATGACGAAGTGCACGAGTTTTCGGAGGATCAATTGGATTCTGAGGCGGAATCACACGAAGCCGTGGTATCAAATGTGGATACGTCGGCACCATCACCTGCTTCATCGGAATTAGCTTGGAATTGTGAATGTAGTGATAACCAGGTGGGTGTAAACTGTATTAGGGATTGTATTGTGAAATGGATTCCCGATGGTTATGTGATATGTTATGCATGTTATTGGAATGAAACATTTCAGTGGGCTCATGAATGTTTTTATTGTGAGGATGACATTTTAGGTATACGTGCATGGTCTGTGTTGATGACTCCTCGTGTACAAGACGAATTGTTTTATATTTACGGATTAACTCATTCTATTGGTCCATTAACAAGAGACTATTTTAATATTACATATGGTGAACTGACGGTTGATATGAATGCACGAGAAGATCTCGTACGCATATTACTTGAAAAAGACAGATATAATCCTGATAGTGAATGTGATTGAACTGTGTTAACAAAATGTCTTGCGAAAATAGTATATGTGTATATTGTAGTGATGATCAAATTAGTGAACAATGTGTTTTGAAAACTATAAACGTATACTTACTCTTTAATCCAATTGTACTGAATTCTGAGAACGTTGGTGATTTTGCAGTGCAGTATTTATCCAATAAAATAACTCTTATTGATTTGTTTGAAGTGTTTGAAGAAAGACATAGTGAAATCTCAAGTGTAAACTTTATACGAAAAACGCGTGAATGTTTAAAGAACACTGAATTTGTTGGACAAATTATTCCATTTTTATTGCAACGTAAACATGAAATTTCACCATGTGCTAATGAATACATTATTGACATACAAGGTTTTAAGATTTCAAATCATGAATTTATTATTCGTGAATTTTGTTTAACTGCATGTGATGATACAGTAAATTTGCATTGCTTAATAAGATCACCAGTAGAATATAATTTACTACCGTTAGGTTGTCAAAAACAAATTGATTGGTTAACATTACACTTACATGGACTAAGTTGGAATGATAAATGTGGTTATACTGTATCACACATACGTAACCTTGTATATCAACTTTGTAAACAAGATGCAACTTTTTATTCCAAAGGTGCAGAAAAACCAGTTTGGATTAAAAAGATTTTTGCATTAGATAATGTTATTGATTTAGAAAGTAAACAATGTCCATCATTAAACACATTGCATGCGAACGTATTTAATAATTTGTGTACGTTTCATGAACAAAATATTAAACTTGAGAAAAAATCCGGATGTGCATTTCGTAATGCACAACAATTATGCTTTTGGTGGAAACATGTAAGATCAACATCATTAACTAATGCATTTGCAAGAATGTGATTTTTGTTGTTGTTGTAAATAAAAACACAAGATTTAAAATTGTAAATAAAACATTTTATTAATCTAATCTACTTGTTTTTTCTTTATAATATTTTGGTTACATGGTTAAATACAATTTTATCATTTTGTTTAAGATTATTTTTATTGAATAAATTCAAACATGCTTCAAAACTTTTCTTGCGTACAATATGATGAAGAAAGTACAACACAAATTGTCCACACAAGATTGAATTTCCATCTTGATATGCGGAACTGTTTGTAAAATATATTTTGCAATTTTTATTTAAAAACGTTTTTATTTCTTTTGGAATTGGTAGTGCCAGGCTATCAAAGTAATAGCCTCTTTGATTTTCATCAATGAATACACACACCCAATGTGAACCAGTAGAAGCAGAGCTGTCCAAGTTTATGATAAGTCCACCCGGTGGTTGCACATTTTTAGGTATTCTATCAATTGCATAAATTCCAGTAACACTTGCACCAGTGAGTTTATCACGAAGTAACACTTTTATTATATCGTCCGTGTAAATGATTTTTTGCAACACATCACATTTTATACACACGTGCGTATATGTTGGAAGACTTAGTGACGTATATGAAATATTCTCATGAATTCAATTAACATGTTGAAAATATTATTGACAGATATTTTTATAACTTTACCAATAATTATAAATGGTGCTAACGACAGGAAAATACTTTTCACACACTTTATGGTATGACACCTTGCAAACTCTTTTAATAATCAGGCAGTATATTACAATATAGAATGTTTAGCGCCAACTTTGTACCAGTAGAACACATGTAATTTGATTGATTGATTAGAAGTTTACAGTTATACTTCTTTTAGTAAAATGATAATTTTAAAAAGTATTATCGGTATATATATTCCTATCTTTATCAATTTGAATTAAGGAATCGAACTGTGCATATACAATACAAGTTATAGGTTCAGTTAAATTTTCAGAAAAAGAAACTGATATTTACAGGTGCATCATGCACAAGGTCCCAAGTGCAGTCATCTAATGTTGCTGTAGGTGATAGGATAAATGCATAAAGAGTATAGCCGTGTGGATATTCTTCAGGAGTAATAGTATGTGCATCATCTTTATAATATAAACCAGTACCGGAAAACAGAGAATGGTAGCTTAGAAGGTACAAATCATTTTTAAAATCATGGGTAAATGGGTTGGGAGAAAAAGATTTTGATCCGACCTGTAGCTGCAGTTTGTTAACGTTAAAGTGTTGAAAATGAAATGGATATAGTTCAGATTTTCCATTAAATGCCGAATTAGAAACGAACCCAATAACTAGACCTTTAGGTACGTTACCCAAGAAAATATTATCAAGATTGTATGAATTAACATTTGCAGGAATAGTATAAGATCTGGTTTGAGCTCTTGTGAGAGGATATTTTGTTGTTTCCTGAACCATGTTAGTATTAATTTCCATTGCTAAATGGGGTGCAACATCTATAAGACGAATATGTAAAGTTACATCTTCAAGTTTTACTTTATAAGAAGTATTTGCAGAGACATTAAACAAAAAGCATCTTTAGTACGATGCAATTTTATACGAAGACATACTTTATTTACCAGTGCTCGAGGCAATCCAGCAATGTCTGTATACAGACGACCATACATTTCAAACGATTTAATATTTTTAACATAATTAGCACGTTGTTGAAAACCTGTATTATCAGCAGTTAATGTATTAAATTGTTTTGCGGTATCTTTGTACCACATACCTAATTTTAAATGTGTGTTAGTAGCATCACGGGAATAATTTAATAATGTTTCAATGTATGCACGATAAGGATAAAATCCTGATGATGAAGTAATTAATTTATCATTTAATGAAATGTCAATTTGACTAAATAATGAATGTAAAAAATTATTGGTTGGTGCTACCTTATCATTTTTACCTAAAGATGTATCATCGGGTTTTGTAATTTTACAACGAACATAAAGATAAAGATATGCAGTATGAATGAATTCACCTGTTTCACCTGGAATAAAAAATTCAATAGGACCATCAGAAGTTAATGTAGAAATAGGATGATATTCAGCATTGATTGAAGACTCAATTGCAGTTTGTGTCATTGGCGTACTAAATAAATCAAAATCATTGGTGCAACATTCTACACTGCTTGAATTAAGTAATGCCATTATGAGAATATATCTTTAACACGATTTATTTTCCTTTTTCGTTTGCTTTTACTTTTGTTTGTGCGTTTATGTTTTTTTGGAGGCCCAAATCGAACAATGGTCGGAGCTTTACGTTTGCGTGCCCGTCTCTTACCACTTCCAGTTAATAACTGACCAACTTTGTTAGCAGCTTTTGTCTTTAATGTTTCACCAGCTTCTTTTACACGTGCGCGAACAGACTCTTTAAACGGTTTATCTTGTAATGCATCACCCGCTACTTGTATTCCCGTTTGTAATGCTTGACGACCTATCGTTTTTGCACCTTGTTTAAGAAATGGTAATGCAAATCGAAATAATCCTTGGAAGAAACTACCTATGCCATGTCCCCGTTGATATATAGGTCCTGAAAAGTATGGGATACCATGTCCGTAATGTCGTATAAATTTCATGTTTTAAATAAATTATAATTTATTAGAAGCGCGCTTAAAATGAAGTGTTACACTCAGCGTCCCAGAACGAAATGGCAAATTTCGCCCTGCATGGTCTTTTAGTAGTATTTCAATAGTGTTGAAGGAAAATTTTTCAAGTGGCAAATAATGAATATCTTGAAATTTTAATGTTCGCACTTTACCGTATTTCACATTTGATATTGTTCCAATACGTAATAAAGGTGCTTTTGTATCACGTAAAAACTGATATTGTATGATATCAGTATAAATAAAAATTTGATGTGGATAACCAATATCAACTTACGGTTGTTTAATCCCACGAGAATAAATTACAAGATTTTTATTTTCACGAAAACCTAATTGTAAAGCTAATGTTGGTGACAAAGTAACCGATTCAACGCGTTCGTTACAATCTACTTGCACATTAGTTAATAGAGAAAATTTTATATCTTTTGACACTTTATTTAATTCATCAATGATATGATGTACAGATGGATAATATTCACTTACAATTTTACTTTTTTGCGGTTCACCGTTCTTTAGTTTATACCAAATAACATTTTCACCATCGGTAACATTATAACATGTTAAAGGAACGTGTAATTCAGTTAATCCTACATACCAATCGGTTTCTGATAATTGAATATTATTTTTTAGTGATTTATAAAATGTGACGTATTATTTTTAGGATACACATCGGTACTAGCATTTCAAACTAGTGTGATGTAAAAACTATCATCTATACTTTCTGAAGTCATTTTCGTTTTAAATGAAGTGTCAAGTTTGAAGTTCCAAATTGAAATGGCAATTTTAAACCGTGTTCCTCTTTTAAGTTTACTTCAATCTTGTTAAAATACGATTTTTCAACTTTTACATAATGTGGTGTGTGAAATAGAAAACATTTTACATGCCCATGTTCAATATTAATCGCACTAACTTTACGAAGTATCGGACCAATATTTTCTTGCTGTTTCACAATATCAACACAAACATTAATAATGTTTGGTATATTGTATTCTAAATTACATGGAAATTTTGCTCGTGTTATTGATGGAACTTCTATATTAAAAGGTTTTAGAAAATCAGTATCGTGAGCATAGCTTGTATTTTCATTTATAAATCCAAGGATATGTTGTAATCCTTCTGTTATACCAATTATACATTGATCTTTTAATTTTAAAGAATGCTTAATGTTAATTTGATTTTTATTTTTATAATATTTTAACATGCGTACATGTTCCGGAATCATATCTAAAATAGATTGAACGGAAGAATAATATCCTGGTATTATATCAATATAATTAATTTCAAGTTCATCATCAATGATGCTTTGAATTACAATTTTTTCCTTTTGACGAACATTATAAAAGCTAAATGATATATTAAGTTGTTTTAGTGCAACATACCATTCTCCCACACTTAAGTGAATAGGTTGTGCAAGCTTTACTATAAATGATGACGTTGTATTATTACTAAAAATGTCACTACTAGCATTTGAAGGAAGAGTAACACAGAAATCATGTTTTATCGTTGAACTCATTTTGAAGACTGAACAGAACTTGTTTTAACCCATGAATTCATACTTGACGGATAACCTAACCATTTTACATACATCATACCTTTCTTTCGTTTTAAGACTTTTTCAATTAAAATGTTTTGTTTGAATTAAGATTTACTTTTTGTAATTCTTGTGTATAAAATATACCTTTAATTTCTCCCCCATTCCAATCTTTTAATTTATACGTAATAGGATTTGTCGGAATACGTTTATCAATAATAAAAATTTCCTGTGACCATTTTGGTAAATACCCCTTTTCAAACTTATGTTTACATTTACTAACACGTACATAATCAACCTGGATGAAATTTACATATTAATTTCTTTTTATTCATTTTATCTACGTATAACGTATTCCACACTTGATTTACATTAGAATCATTTACTTTAGCAGGTGCCATTTTAATACTTCTGTGATACGTAAGATTATAATTTTTTACAAATTGATCTAAAACATCTATATAACGATATGTATTTTTAGCAGTAAAATAACGATACAATTTTTCTTTCAATGTTCTTATAAACCGTTCTGCTAATGCACATTTAATTTCTGAATGCACACTTTAATGATTAATTTCATATTCTTTAAATAAACGTTTTACATGACGATTATAAAATTCTGTACCTAAATCAGTTTGTACATTAAACACAGGTAGTTTAAAGTTTTTTAAAATTTTTATGATTGCTTTTACAATTTCAGGACTTGTTTTTGTTTTTAAGGGAACACAATACGCGTATCGTGAAAAATATCTATACAACACAAAATATATTTATAATTGTTGTTATACTTTGCAATATTTTGCATATCTGCTAAATCCATTTGTAATGTTTCATTTGGTGTACTAACATAATATTGTTTACGTTCCAATACTTTTCGCGCTGGTGCGTGCAATGTATAGGCATCTTGAGATGCTAACCAATCTTTAATTTTCTATTTGATAATTTCGTTTTCTGTTGTATTGTTTTAATACTAGATAAAGAAGCAGGATTGGTATAATCATAATATAATTTTGATAATTTTACCATTTTCACATTTTATAATCTTTCCAATTTTTAAATATATTGGCTACTATTGACGGACTTCGTGATTTTTTAATTTTATTATGTGATTTTACTATAGGAGTAGAAATAAATTCACGTGGTACATTAAGATCATCTAATAAACTTTTAAATTCATGAATGCCTATTGGATTTCTTGAATATTTTCGTGTACGTACAACATCATTTATTAAATCTATAATATTATAACCTGGTTATTGGAACTTGTTAACTGTTTTAATAATAGGTCTGTTTTCCTTCGTTGTGTTTTTGGTACTGATTGTAAAATATCAGATACAAAGGGTAAAATAGAATTATTCTTTTCTTCAGTTGTTGTTTTAACAACATCTTTTTTCAATAATAGGTAATGTGATAGGATTTTGTGAAACTGATGAAGTATAATTTAAGTACTGTTGCAATGCTTGTTGATATAATTTCCATTTTTCATCAATACTAAGATCATTACGTTTTAAAATATTATTCATTTCTTCATCTAAACGAGATTGATGTGAATCTATTGATTTCATATTTGCATGCATTTGTTGCATAGCATTTTCAGGAACTAATATCATTTTACGAAATTCTGACATAACTACCTTCCAAATAAACTACTTGCTACTGCACCAAGTAATGGTCCTAAGATTAATGGTAAAAATGCACCTCCTTTTTGTAATAAAATTTTCTTTTTCTTCTTAAGTGATGAACGTTGCGCAGATAAAGCACGCAAGTTCTTTTTATGTCTACGTAAACGTTGCTTCTGACGCGAATTTAACGGAATGTTTCCTTTTATTGTATTTTTAGCAACTTGAGAAATAGTACGTATTAAATCACCAGACGCATGTTGAATCATTTGCTTCCGCTTTGCACTTTTGCATTTGCACAAAGCACGGAGACTACCAATGTGTTGTTTCACCTTCAACATCTTGAACTAAACTAAACGTAAACTACAGAATTACTGTCTTTTAAATTTGCATATACGTGCAGTGTTTCACCAGGAAAAATATTTGTACGTAATCGTAATGCATCACTTGTTTTATCGTTAAATCAAATAACAAATAAGTGTGAGGTTGGCGTGTTACATCTTCGAACACATTTACAACTTGTTTACTATATCGGGGCATGATTTGTCTAGCTAAATATTGTATTTGCAATTTATTACGTGGATTTTTAAATACTATAATATAATGTGCATTTAAACTTATATCACGTGTATGTTTTCCTTTTGGAAATAAATTTTGTACAATGAATATAACAGTTAATTTTTTACGATGTGCATATTTTGTGAATAAGTTTGCAACATCACCATTGGTTTCACACATTAAGTCATCTAATATTAATAATGAATTTTCTTGTATTTCAAAATTATTCATATCTGGAATTCCTTCTACGAATCTAATTTGTGCACTTGCATCCAAATTTGGTATTACTGCGCCATAACACATATACAATTTCATTAAACTTTATAGTAAACATTTCATTGCGTTCATTTAATAAACGGTTCACAAAACAGGTTTTACCTGCACGTGAAGGACCAGCAATTAAAATAGTAGGATGTTGAAACTTTAATATTTTGTTTTAAACCGAATGCATACAACAAATACCTTACTTTATACACACACACACACACACACGCACACACACACACACACACACACACACACACACACACACTTAACATTTTACAATGAGCTCTTAATTTAATCACAATCATAGATTGTTCATGGAGTATTTTTACGAGAAAATAAATAACACGAATTATTTGTAGGTTCACACTGTAAGTGTTCTTACGACTTTTCATAGAAAAGGAGAATATAAAATATAAGAAGCGATCCAATAAATAATCACAATCTACGATTGTTCTGAGCTTCTATAGGAAGCGATCCAATAAAATAGTACGAGTGTAAAAAGAAATAAAAATAATCACTTATAGGTCAGGCTAAAATTACTGTACATAACCATGAGGTAAACTTCGTGTCTTTGGTATAGGTCCAGTATAATGTATGTCGTCAATTCGTTTCCGTTTTTTGTTTACCTCCTGGTGTGTTTTTGTTTCTTTACGTGAAAAGATCCTGAACCCCTGTTTTCGCACAATACTATTTGGATTCTCTATAGTTGTTGAATTTATTTCACCACTAACTAATGCATAGAAGGTCTCAAAGTTTATTTTTTGAGAAGTTCTATCATTCAATGTAATTCCCCTAATTTTGTGTATATATCGTAATTCCCAAGAGGCACTTTTAAGCCTAATACTGTAGTTTTTCGGCCCAAGACCTATAAATGTTACAAACTCCCACCCTTCTTCTATTTCATCAGTCAGATCACCCAAATAGTTTCCAAGCTTTAACGGAGGTTCCTTATCTTTTCTTCACGTAAACATAATACTGTCAGTGTCACAGTAAATAGCGTCATCAGGTCCTACGGTTGCAAGCAAGTTATATAATTCTAGCCTAGCCCATGAGGTAATAAACCCAGCAAGTATGACGTTGGAAAATTCCAGAGGTGCATTCTCAGTTTCCAGGTCTTTATATGTGAGAATAAGATGTTCGTCACCAACTGGAATAACATTATGAACCTCATATCGCGGTGTTGTAAGATACCTATGGAACTCTGCCCCACTATCAACAATCACACACTGCGTCATATCTGTACATGGTCCCCATTTTCCGTATAAGGAATTGAGGTACAACTTTGCGCATTGCCTAAGTCCAGGGTTCGTCCTAATATTTTCTTTATTTATTTTGATGCCTTTATGAGCATAATAATCGCCAATGTATTTTTGTTTGTCTTCTTCAGTTTTGCACCAAGCAGGATAGCCTGAAGCTTCCTGCTTCATTTGAAGAAACGTATTCACATAGTCCCGGAATAAACTAGGTGAATTCCGATCTTGAGAACCCATAAGTTCGAATTCCCAAATTTCATATATGACCGAATCCATTTCAAATCGTCCAGGCAAACCACAATTGGTCCCCATCATAGTCTCAGATTTCTTTTTTTTATATGGGATCTACATGCAATATTATTAGACCCATATTTTTTCTTTTTGCTGAGAAAATTTTTTCCTTCGATTTACAGCCTTCCAAAATGGCTGCCCTCCTTTCGGATTGCTTAAAAAACTGAAAAACATGTCAAACTAAAAATTTTATTGTAGAGAAACAAGTGTAGTTAGTAACATTATCGCAATAGCAGGAAGAGTATAAAGTTGTATGTTTCGGTGGAGGACCAAAATTCGTTTATTGGTCTAATAGGAATCGCGCAATTCACTTGCAATGTTGCCAACTTTGGTGAAATGTTTGCTAAGTTCAAACACTTATTTTTCTGTCCTCACGAGCAATATCAACCATCTGATTCTAGCATCGAAATCTACTCCATAAGGTCTCTTGAAAAAGTAAAGGACTTACGTTTCTGATTATTATATCCCTCGTTATAGCATGATGAAAAGCTGAAAATTTCATTAAGACGCCATGTTTGGACGCCATTTTCTCAAAAACCCCACCTTTTGAAAATCTGATTTTTTACAACTATTGGAGAAGTACCTAAGTATTTAATATCCGTTAACCGTTCATGCGGCTGCAGCCCCTAACATTCGCAATTAATTATTGAAATTTCGATTTTTGTACTTGAAATGTAAAAATTTCCTATGGGCATTTAGGTCCTATACACAAGGCGATTTGAAAGGGAGTGTGGAAATTTTGAGGGATGAATCCTGACATCAAATCCAGTAGAAAAGTTCCTATAAACATAAGACGAATTCCGCTTAGTTTTCGAGTTACAGGGTTTCCAACTCGGGACCCAAAATCGGCTCGCAACAGTGGAAAATAAAATCTAAATTTCGCGTTAAATCAAAACTATGTGTTAAAGTTACGATGGAGTTCCGAAAGTTGATTTGTATCAAGTATGATGATTTTTAAGTTAGTTCCAATTCGGTTGGCAGTGTTGCCAACTTGGTAATGGGAAAACTGTTATTTGTTTCCAAATGACATTTCATATTTTTCATTTGATATTTGGTATTCATTAATGATTGAAAACATGACATGAAACACAATTTTCCCCACATCACAGTTTTCGAAAATATACATGTATTTCATTAAAATGTTTTATCTCATGCATTATTGATAGCTCGCAACATTAAGTGAATTTCACTTGATGTTTGCCATCATTAATAAAACCAAAATCTCGAATAAAAACTACGTCTGTGTAAGCTGTAATAAAAAAAGAAGAAAATTTATTTTTTACTATTGCAAAACCTCTCATAACTCCACGCATCAAGTTCGAAATTGTTCAAGAAGTTCTGCTGCAACTACGAAACAGTTCATTACGTGCTTCGGTGTCGTGAACATCGTCCTAGTGTTCTCTAGAACCATGAAAATTGTTTTAACTGGTAACATGACATTATAGTGCACTAGTTACAGTGTTTGTGTGAATAACAAGAAGTCCTATTACAGTAAGGACCGTATTAAATGTGTTGATTATTTTAAAAGGCATAAGAGGATTGTATACAGAAAGAATTCTTGACAAAAATTTTATCTTGCGATAAAATATATGTATAGCATACAGCGCGTCTGCCAAAACGTAGTATTAGGAAAGGATGATTATTTGTGTAAAGGGTGCTTTGAATATTTACCGTGAACAACGTGAATGTGTATGAGATATTTGTAACTACGGAAGAAGGTGTAAATATGAAATTATGCACCAGCAAGATCAAGAATGTGTTCCTCTGAATGTAGATTTGGAAACCATTAACCAGACAGTTAACATGCTAAACATGAATGTGTCGCCATTAAAACGGCAGTTATCGGTGAAACCTAGACTACGGTGAAGCATTCACCTCTCAAAATTTTTCATACCGCTTTTCAAACCGCTTTGTGTACAGGACACAAATAATCATTCTCCCCTAATAGTACGTTTGGGCAGACACGCTGTACGCAATCCATATATTTTACCGCAAGATACATTTTTTGTCTAGAATTCTTTCTGTGTACAATCTTCTTACAGCTTTTTGCATAATCAACATATTTAATACGGTCCTTACTGTAATAGGACTTCCCCATTGTTATTCACAAAAACACTTAACTAGTGCACTATAATGTCATGCTACCAGTGAAAACAATTTTCATGGTTCTAGAGCACACTGTTCACGACACCGAATCACGCAAACTATCACGCAATGACGCACGAGATAATGCCTTTTAATGAAATACATGTAAGTTTTCGAAAACTGTGATGATGTGGGAAAATTGTGCTACATGTGATGTTCACAATCATTAATGAATACCAAATATCAAATAAAACCCACGTAGTGTCGTTTGGAAACAAATAAAAGTTCTACCAAGTTGGCAACACTGCCAACCGAATTGGAACTAACTTAAACATCATCATATTGATACAAATCAACTTTCAGAACTTCATCATAACTTTAACACACAGTTTCTGATTTAATGTGAAATATCTGTATTTAATTTTCAATTGTCCCTAGCCGATTTTGGGTCCCGAGTTGGAAACCCTGTAACTCGAAAACTAAGCGGAATTCGACTTATGTTTATAGGAACTTTTCTACTGGATTTGATGTCAGGATTTATCCCTCAAAATTTCCACACTCCCTTTCAAATCGCCTTGTGTATAGGACCTAAATGCCCGTAGGAAATATTTACATTTCAAGTACAAAAATCGAAATTTCAATAATTAATTGCGAATGTTAGGGGCTGCAGCCGCAAGAACGGTTAACGAATATTAAATACTTAGGTACTTCTCCAATAGTTGTAAAAAATCAGATTTTTAAAAGTTGGAGTTTTTGAGAAAATGGCGTCCAAACATGGCGTCTTAATGAAATTTTCAGCTTTTCATCATGCTATAATGTGGGATGTAATAATCAGAAACGTAAGTCCTTTACATTTTCAAGAGACCTTATGGAGTAGATTTCGATGCTAGAATCAGATGGTTGATATTGCTCGTGAGGACAGAAAAATAAATGTTTGAAATTAGCAAAAATTTCACCAAAGTTGGCAACATTGCAAGTGAATTGCGCGATTTCTATTGGACCAATAAACGAATTTTGGTCCTCCACCGAAACACACAACTTTATACTCTTCCTGCTATTGCGATTATGTTACTATGTACACTTTTTTCTCTACAATAAAATTTTTAATTTGACATGTTTTTCAGTTTTTCGAGCAATCCCAGAGAAGGGTAGCCATTTTGGAAGGCTGTATATCGAAGAATTTTTTTTCAGTAAAAAGGAAAAATATGGGTCTAATAATTTTGTATGTAGTTTCTTATTTTAAAAAATAAACTAAATCTGAGACAGTCGTGTGGACCACCCTGGACGATTTGAAATGGAATCACTCATATTTTGACGATTTGATAACCGTTTTCAAGAGCACGGTGAAGCTCTGGTGTACTAAAAGTTCGTCATTGCGCGTTCAGAATCGCTATGTGTGCAATTGTCAATACTTTCTTCTTCCATACATGTTCTACAAAGTCCATATAGTAATCGACATTGTGCCACGTATGGGAGAATGGGAAAAAAGAGTTGTTTTGGAGCCAATACAGTACATTTTATAATCCCATTTGTTTTTCCCACATCTGGGAAAACTGGCCCCTTATGCACCTTAGGTGGTCCCACCGGAAGAGGTTTCCTTGCCATGACATGGGGTATAACGATGTAATATCGTAATATTTTACGCTTTCATTGTCCGTACAATCCACATACGAACGAAATACTTCTGTACGTCCTCCGTTATAGCAACTCTTAGGAATAAGAAAGTCGCTTGCATTAGTGCAATGTTCTTTAAGGAACTTTTGCAACTGTACATCTGTGCGAACTTTATCATCCCAAGAGCACTCCCATATTTCACACAAATTCATTTTTAGAATTTCCTTGAAATATTTACGACGGAGTTCCGTATGTTCGTACCTTTTTTCGAATGTGTTATACAGACCATGTGCGTTATCTACTACGGCATTACGGTTATACGGGAAACAAAGTCTGCACCCATGCCAGAAACAGCCCAGAAATTCAAAAACTGCGTTAAGCTCTGCGTGGTATCCGTCAACATTATACCTTCCAAAAGATTGTTCTCCGTTTCGTCCAGCATGCTGGATTTCTATACATAATTGGTGTTCCATATATGTTAGCCATTTTATAGCTTTTTCACTAGTTTTAGTTTTATGATGGAACCCCAAAGGTGGTATAACAGAAATGCTTTCTTCAGGAAGATATGATGTACGATACGTTTGCATGGCTAAACTTGCAAATGTAGACGAAACAAGAAAACATTTTAACCCATCCGTTTTCTCTTCTATAATATTAGTAAATTTGATAACAGCTTCTGTGAGAATTCTCACATCGTTTTCACAGTACTTTAGCATTTCCTTTTGCAAATTAAATTGCTCTCGTAAAAACGCACACGTTCTTTGTGCCATGTCTCCAACCGCTGTTTTTCTTCAGCACTCCGCGATTCAGGGCCATAGTATTCTATTCCCGGATATGGTCCTATATAATTTTGATTTTCTAAAGTATTGAACAAATGTGGGAAATCTCCCTTCTTCAAATTTCCAGAAAGGCCTAATGCCTTCGGTAATTTGCTTAATTTCACCACAAGGAAAAGAAAAGAATCCCTAAAAAGTTTTTGGAATAATATGCAGGGACTCAATGAGAGATCTCAAACAGAAAATGTTGTCATATTTACCTCCATTATGTGCCACTACGGAAATCTTAATAAATAAAGGTCTATCTAATAATATATGCGTGATAAACTCATCAATGGTTTTATAAGAAAACGAACGATTACCGTTTTCATCACCAAATGTAGTGCAGGGCTCATCAATGTTTTTGTTTATGCATACATGGCAAACATGTCTAAGGCAAACTAGGCAAACTTCATGTTCCCTTTCCCCACGCTCATTTTCCGGCTTCAGCATGGTTTCCACGTCATAAACAATATAAAGAAACCTCTTGATATGAGTTGGTTTCAGTTTATTCACATAACATTGTGACCTTCCTGTACATGTTCACGACATGTACTACAAAAGTACTCCCCTCATGTATGATCCGATTTCCGTCTTCTTAAATCATAAATTGCATTACAGTTGGTGCAAACTTTAACATATTAACACACACTTTTGCCAACTTTATTACCTTTTAAGTGATTGTCAAAACATTCATCTTTAGTAAAGTATTTGTTGCATGCATTACATTTCATTTTATACATGTTAATATCTCGCTGATGACAATGTTCACAAGCTGAACACACTACTTCACACTTATGTGTACCACTTGTTTCATTATAACCAACTAAACAATGTAAACAATACTTTCTACTTCTTAAAACTGAAGTAATGGTTCGAATTGGCCAAAATGACCAATACTCCCCCTTTCGTCATAATAAATGTAAATTGGTTTTGCACTTTGTAAACCTGTTTGCTCTACTTCTGTTCTTGGGTAACGTACTCTAAATTCCCGTAATGTTTCCGGAACTTTTTCATAAATAATAATTTGTTAGTTCGGACTTAAATGTTTTTGCAATAATTCAACATCATTAAAATCACAACCATTACTTCCTTTAACACTAACACCGGCGCGCGTACAGAGGGCAATAGCTCTATGCTTTAATGTGTTTCGATCAGGGTTAATAAATTACTTAAATTTTGGTGGTTTTCAGTATGCTTAGCTATGCCCCAAGCGATACTCTTTGGCAAACAAAGTTTGCCCGTATCGCTCCCCGGAAGATCTAGTAAATGCTGAACTAAAAATTCGTTCAGGGGTAAATATTTGTTCCGTGAGGAATTATTACTTCTACTTTTTCCAGCACCGAACATTACGTTTACTATTTGGAAACGAAACAGGACATGATGACCTAAAAGGAAGTCCTGTTTCATTACTATTTAACACTCTAATAATAGAAGCTAAGATGGATTGTCCAGAAATATCTTTGCGGCGTCTCCATGGAACACACATTGCCTTGTTATCCTTACTATTTGAGGAATCAATGTACATCCCAACAAAATCATTAGGTCTCCCATCAATAAGTACATTATTTAATGCGAAGTTCATTAAGTTTTCAATATAGGCCGCAGGATTTCTAATGTCTTGATTTCCCCTTGGCCTAACCACAATTTCATGTCCCACCAAGTTAAACTTAGTGAAACTTTTTCTGCTTTCACGTACCACTTCAAAGTTACCTTCCCCTGTATTTTCAACATCTTTTTGTGCGCTACGTTGCACCATAGGGACGTACGCAGACGTCCCGGGCTGTGGAGACCTCATCCCGTAACCCCGAGTATCGCGTGAACATTGTACACTTGATTGTTCTATTTCCTCCGGTACAACATTCACTCGATTTTGTCTAGTTTCAGATAATTAATTAAACAAGGCCTCCACATAGTCAGATGTTCCGTATTCATCACGATTCACAACCACAGCGGAATTTTGATTCATGTGTGTACCATCTGTCTCATTTACTAAATGTTCATTAAGAATTTCATCAATTAAATTAAAGTATTCTTCTTGAAGTGTATTTTCCAAGGGTTCACTTTCTTGGTGGACCGAAGTTACGGGATTCTGAACAACAGATGGCATCACGTTATTAATCGAAATATATCGCGTACCATAATTACAAAATTCGGCTACCTCCGCTGCATTTATCTTATCAACCTGTCCTTGATTGAAATAATTTAAATGTACAAATTTATCGTGTGCCCATTGGTACATGAATTGTTCACGGAAAAATCCATGTGTAAACAAATCAACAATATCAGCACTAGACATTGCGTATTGTAAGATTACCGCCTGATCATTTTGATAAAATTGAAACAGAGTGGAAAGCAAGGTATCATAACTTTCAGTTCCCCGTAGGACTTGGCGTTGCTTATCCATAATACGCCACCAAGTCTCCAACACGCGCTAAGTAGTGTGCAGGCCTTCTATAACAGCAGCCAGGTAAATTTCGTCGATTTCATTGAACACGTTTACCAACGATGCGCCGAGGAATTCCATCTGAAAAACATACATAAAATAATTTTCAGTATTTTATAAACAAACAAACAAATACATGAAACATATACAATAGAATTTTCATCTTGAAAAAAATCATCAAAACTGCTATATTGTGGAAATATTAAAATTTTTAATAAAACACTTAATGAGTGTAAACCGAAAAATATTTAAAAATATGATTTGAAAATAATAAATACATGTGTCGCTAAAATCGTTATACACAAATGTATTAAGTTTAAATAATTGTATTGCTTTATTCAAATACTCGCATATATATAAAACCTAATAAGTATAATTTTCATTAACATTCAATATTTCTTTCAAAATCATCAAAATCAATCTTAAATAATCAAGTATATATAATAGAAATGTAGTTACGATTTTTTCTTCTAATTTAATCTGCTAACTCTGCTGGAAGTCTCACAACAGTTCTTCTTTTTTCCCTTTACCGTTTTCTATGCTGCCTCTTGCGCTCTCTGTTATTCTTAAAATCTTCTTTATATATGTACAACTGCAACAATATAATGAATATTACAATACTTCTTTTATGTATTAAGTCTGATATCTTTATTATTAAAATATTAGCTTAAATTTGCAAAAGCAATAAAACACGTCATACAGCTATCCTCGCCAACAAATATATGATAACATTCCCTAAACAATGCAGTATATATACACTACAAGATAATAAAAAGTTCAAACCAGTTTCAGCATGTTTCAACACATCAGCTTACACAAAGAAAAAAAATCGCTGATAAAACAATATTAGGGGGGAGAAAAAACAAAGGAATACCGCGCCAATAAAATACTTTACTAATAATAAAAAGAAAAATATCGGAAGCAAACAATCTTTATACCGTCAATCAAAATCTTTACTACTCCTATTGATATGAATTCCGTTTTTTCTTTTTTTTCATAAAGCAAACAAATAATAACAATCCTATTGACGGCGTCACAATAGATAAAATTTTTATTATTATTATTTTTACAATTTTTATTTTTATTTTCGGACTTTTTTAACAACAAGTGTTATTATAAATAAAACGTTTTAGTATTTTCGAAACAGTTTCTCTTTATGAGCTTCTATAGAAGCGAACCCTAAAGAATTGCATAAAAAGCGATCCAATTAAAATTCCTATAGAAGCAATTCAACTATTTGTAGGTTCACACTGTAAGTGTTCTTAAGAGTTTGTGTAACGAACGATCCGTGTAAAATACAAAAGGAGAATATAAAATATTAGAAGCGATTTATTTAGAAGTGCGAAACGTATAATTTTATTCAATCACAATCATAGATTGTTCGGAGCTTCTATAAGAAGCGAACCAACTAAAATTCAATAAGGTACTAAAACTGTATTAAATAATCAACTCAATTAAAATATGTATATGTACTACATCCTATAGTATGCACAACATTCACATTAATACTAACCGGTACGTATCCTGTGCATTCCACTTACAACAAACTAATATATTCCCAATACAAATTAATATGCACTGTACGTATTTGCTATACGTACTATAATTAAAAATTAAATGTAAAATAAAAATGGTGGAAAATTACTTAATTCATACTGTACATATACCAATCACTATGACTATTTTAATACGTACAACATATAAAACAAATAAATATAAAAATGGCGGAACATGAATACTAATTAGTAACCAATTGCTATACATAAACACAAGTTAATATTTGTTTACAATAAATTTTATCGTTACCCACTACAGTTTATAATATATCGGATAAAAAAGTCAATAAAATATGTTTGCCGTATAATGAGCCAATAAGCCTCATACAAAGTGTTAGTGTGTATACGTGCAATGGTATAATAATATATGTATTATAAAATCAACACATAAGCTTCAAACAAAGCGGTAGCCAACCATTGTATATATTTCCTATACACATAAAGTAAAAAAATTTGTTAATATTTCCTTGCTGTCTACAATATGAGTCGGTATGTATCATATGAAGTGGTAGCTGGTATACGTTCATTCAAATATGTATGCTGTAAACCTAATACAAACTGCTTTGCTATCCATTCACTGCATATATTACCTTACATTATTACGTAGTAAAATTATACGGCGTGTATGGCAACCACTACGGTTCTGTGCTATGCTTTATTCCATATACCGTAGCAAAGGTGGGAAATTTTCACATTCATGTCAGTACTAACTGATATCCGGTATGAATTGATCACATCTTCTATACTTTATTACATATAGCGCCTGAAAACGTACTAATATAAAAATGGCCGGAAAGTTTCACGATTACTAAAAGCTAACCGGCAATGTGTAAATGTACAATGGTTTACTAATACTTTATTATAATAACAAACCTCCAATACTTAATTATATTCTAATATAAACCCTTCATGCTAATATTACGTATTATGCTGTATGTTTCCCATGTATTATGTATATCAATATATATACAAGGGATAAAAATCAAATTTTGCCAATACTAAGTGTTAACTTTCATATATATCATCTACCGCTCCTATTTGCTATACATAAACAAAATGAAACTAAATTATAGGGTATCCATGCCACCCAGTGTACGCCAATGTCTGTATTATGCAAGGTCGCCATGTTTATTACACATAATGTATATAAGGAAATCCCTGACGCTATTGTTTTCTTATGCTGTACGTTTACTGATCATCCATTAGCAATTATGTATACTATGTACATGATAGCAGTCGCTAACATTAATAGTGTGGCACTTACTGCATTTACTATAAGCTATACGTCTACTTTCACCATTCATAGGATTTAATGTATACTATGTACACGATAGCAGTCGCTAACATCAATAATGTGGAAGCTATTTCATTTGGTACGCGCTTTGCGTGTACTTTCTATATCCAGAGGATCTAATGTATACTATGTACACGATAACAGTCGCTAACATCAATAATGTGGAAGCTATTCCATTTAGTACGCGCTTTGCGTCTATTTTCTACAACTTTAGGCATTATTCTGCTATGTATATAACATAACATGGCTTTCAGCTAATGTTGTATCTTTCATACCGCCGCTGTGCGTTTACACGTAATATTATATATGGCAACACCATGTTACTGTCACCCTCTATACAACTAAGTTACATATCCATAAGTATTATTATATAGGCCACCCCTTAATACCATTCTCAACCATCATATTTACTAAATGCTAAATTTGCATTTTCGTACGGTATATACAACATATCATGCCTTCCCGCTGTCATCCATTGAATTTGCTATACACTGTTCACCCTTACGCAATATTGTATGCTGCATATAGCACAGCATCTATTGTTGTGGTCATTTATTACCATTACTACTCACGGTGTACCTATACGCAATATAGTATACTGTATATAGCACAGCATTTATTGTTGTACATATTTATTGCCATTACTACTCACTGTACATAAAACTTGGCAATGTGCGGCTTTGCATACTATAAGCGGCCATTTCCACAAATATCTCTTACGCACGCTTCACCATAATACGGTACCGTCAAAACCATATACGCAATGCCCGCGTTTTTTCACCGCACCACATCGCAAAATAGGCGGGTCGAATATACTTCGTCACAAAAATGGCGGTCACGCAAATAAATAGGGTTCCGTACACAAAATCGTCATATTTATTTATTTCTTGTTCACAAAAGTATATTCCGCATACATATAAAATCAGTTTACTGTAAATCAAGTAAATTCCTATGTTTTTTCATTCAAAACATATACAGTTTCTACTATACATTAGTATCAGTTACCGTAACGTAAAGTGTGTTAAGCCAACAATGTATTCTGCCATATGGACATTAGGTAAGTAAAATGTTTCTTGTTTTATTCCATTCACAATATATAAATGCACTTCTTATGTTCTTACTATTCATAAGCTCGGACGAACACACACAAATACAAAAAATGTATATACGTTCTTTATACTATAATAACCCAACACGACAATATACTAACTTAAATTTCATCATTCTCTGCAATAATTCAGTGTTAAAGCATTCATCTCTTGTGCTTGGGGGTCCCGGGTTTAATCCCAGTCCCCGCCAATTATTTCAACATTTTTCATGACAAACATTAAGTTTAGATTTACTTTTTTATAAATTGTGGCAAACAAAGACCGTATGCGTGCAATTTTTTCGTGGTTCTTCCATTTCCTTCCACTTTCTATATACCTTTCTTTACAAGTTTCATAAAACCAATAGTGTCTTTTACCTCACCGGCATAACCATAAGACATAAAACTTAAACACAATAAAATCGTTACATAGTTCTCTAAATACTCCCCTTCTCCTCCCACATATTCATTCCGCCCATCATCGTTCAGTTACTTTAATCATACGTCTCCCGTTAAACCCAAAACTCGCATTTCGCAAATGTACCATACTTTGTACACCAAAACAGTCTCTTTCTTTTCCTACATATTTAAATAAGGCAATGTCATTTAAAACTTGTGTATTTATACATCATTTATTCATTCAAAAACAAAAAATCTTTATGTTCGCCATTGCTTGTTATAATTTTTCTGCTAAAAGAAAAACAAAATGGTGGAAAACCACCAATTGCCAAGCTATCTTAACCGCCGCTCCACCCATTAAAGTCAACCCTTCTGCCATTTTTTTCAATACCCCTGCGAGATACCACTGTTTTCAACCCTGCCTCCTGTCCTTTCAACAGCTTAAAACCCCTTCAGGTCAATTTTCAAGACCTCCCCAAAATACCACTGTTTTCAGCCCCGCCCTCCTGTCATTCAACAACTAGTGATAGCAAGACTTCAGCCATTTTAAAAATCAAGCAAAGTCTGTTCATTATTTTGTAATTCTGTTTTAAAAGAAATAAGAAAATAAAATTCATTTCTTTTGTTTTTCAAATAAAGCTCTTTTAACTTCTAAGTTTAAATCGCTTGGCTTCAAACCCCAGCACCAAAATAAACATCCGTTGTGGCTAGCGTACGCATCTTTACCGTAAAAAAGCCGGGTTCCATTCCCGGCGGCGGTTAGCGTACGCGTCTTTCCCGTAAAAAAAAGCCGGGTTCCATTCCCGGCGGCGGCTAGCATACGCGTCTTTCCCGTAAAAAAAAGCCGGGTTCCATTCCCGGCGCCGGCTAGCGTACGCGTCTTTGTCCTAAAAAAGCTGGGTTCCATTCCCGGCGGCGGCTAGCGTAAGCGTTTTTGCCGTAAAAAAGCCGGTTCTATTCCCGGCGCCATCTTATGTCTTTCCAATTGTTAATGTAATCATTACAAGCAAAGTCTTGTAAGCATATACAACAATATACTCTCGGTGCCAATAAGAGACGCTATTCTACAATTATATATATCTAATAACAGGGCATTTATCTCATCTTATATTTTTAATATTCAATTCATATAAATAAATAAAATTCCTTACTTTCAATAATAAATCCAGCCGTTCCAATCAAATTACACCGTCTACAAGCAACTTAGCACTTAAGAACACAACATTAAAATCTTGTAAGGCAATAAACTTTATTTATAAATCAGTTTTGCTTCTTATCCAAAAAGGGAGGAGGGATTTATTTCCCCCCCACGTATTTCATCCCACGTTCATATTATCCATGCAAACGAAATCTCTTCTTATTATCCAAAACTTCCCTTTTGCCCACGCAAAAGGAGGGAAAAAACAGATCATTCTATTTCTCACTATCAAATCCACATTTTTCAAGAAGTCTGCTCCAATTAAAACAAGATGATACACATATCATTACTTCCTTTGATATTCTAATCAAACACACAAGTTACGTGACTCAGAGCATATATTGCTTTCCCGTGACTTTATTCATATCTTATATCCAGTTTCCACTACAAAAGGGGAGAAAAGAACTCATATCACAGCCTCTTCCGCTCTAATTAAAATTATCATAAATGATTTTCAAAGTATCAAACTTTCTTCCGCTCCAATTAAAAATTATTGACTCACAAAATTAATCATTCTTGATAATTTTTTATCACTTCCGGGTCTAATCTCCCCCAGTGCTATTCAAGGGAACACACAGTGATAATTTCCACTGTATACCATTAGTTTATATCAAAATTATAGTCTTATCAGACCGGATATCCTGAATAGATCCTTGTAGGTAACTACTAATGTTAATTTGTTAGGTCAGGTAGACTTAATGTAGTTTTAAATTTTGGTTATTCTCTTAAAATTTCTTACAGGCAACTATCCATTCAACGAAAAGACCTGAATAGGTTCAATTTACCAGATTAATATAGCGTTGGATCTCGTTTTGCCGTCACGTCAACTTTCGTGTGACGTGGAATAGAACCATAAAAACTGTTAATGAACTTCAATCATTTACCCTCTTTGAAAACAGGAGAGTTCACTCATTTTTCATTATCACATTCTATTCAGCTCACCACACGCTGCTATTCTACTGGTTCACCCTAACAAACCATTACCAACAACCTAGTAGTGCCGTCGCCGCCTGACTGTTGCCAGCCCAGACAACTGACATTTTTCCAATTCCAATTATTTCCATTAAATTGAAAGGTATATATATATGACTAATCTATGATATTTTGTTTCAGGAGACGCATGAAGGATATAGGAAAATTCTTGCTTCTGAAAAATTTGCAAAATTTATGGCGCTTTTGAACATACACTCGACAGTCAGACTTTCAATTTTAAATTAAGGCTCACTCGACGGCTGCACACACCTCAGTGGGCTACTCGTTTCAGAAATTGTAACGCTGATACGAAATAAATAAACTGACTAAATTTGTTTATCATATTAATTTATTATTAAAAAAATAAGTAACATTTGTCCAAAGTATCAAATTATTATTAATACACTGATTCTACTTCAATATATTTTCTACAAATCGTGTCAGTAATGGGAAGCTTTTAACGAAAACATTAAAAAGTATGTTTTCTAAAACACACATTCTTCATAAGACGAACGAATGAAGCATAAAATCACCTTCAGCATACACGGTGTAGTTAACGTCATTGATAATAATTCTGTCCTCTATGTCCTCCTCTTCCTCTATTTCCTCCTCAGCCTTGTCCTCCTGATTGAGAACCCTCTCCAGATTCACCAGACGAACCTCTCTCTCCTGAATTTTGTCCTTCGCCTCCTTGTCCTCCTTCAACCTATTGGCCTACCTGTCCTCCTAAAGCAGATTGTGCTCAGTGGTAGAGCGTTCACCTCCGGTGCTTGAGGTCCCTGGTTCGATCGCAGCTCGCCCCGTGTAGACTTTGTGGTGGACAAACACCGTGCTCGTGGGTTTTCTCGGGGTTCTCCCGTTTCCTCCCACTTTCTTCATTCCAACATTTCACTCATTTCCCATAATCACCGTCTCCTTTAGCCTAACCGGCATAACCGTGGGACGTAAAACTAAAATATTTCATTTCATTTCTTTAAAAATCAGATTCTGATCCTTGTCCACTCAGAGAACTTGTTTGTTTTCCTCCTCCTTTTCCTCCTCGTCCTCCTTCGTTTGCTTCCTTTCGGTGATAACATTCTGCAGCCGCGAATATCATGATAACCAACAAGCAAATTTACAAAGAGGGGAAAAATGCTTTTAATTGTTATTTAAATACTATTTAGATTTGATTTACTGATATTTTAAAAGTATGACCAAACATGCATTTAATTGTTATGAAAACAGAACATTTGCTACTTATTTTCTCTTCTTAAACGCTGAACAGCACTTGTTGATTAAAATTAATTAAAGGATTGATCAATGAGTTAACATTTCACTGTTTTACGTTAAAGGGTATACAGTTATAAAATATATTCACTAGAGTGTTCATAAGTTAATTTTTCACTCCCTGCAACTTAGAATCTTCTATGCTTCACGGTTTTCCTTTAACCTCTTCGTTTTCATGTACGATTCCTCTGTTTTGATATGGTCCATTAATTGTAGTCTCCTTCTCCCTCTCTCCCTCTTTCCTGCCACCTAACCCTCTAGCACGTCCCTCATGATACACTCCCTTCTTTGCAAATGTCCCAACCAGTCCCCAATGTCTTTTGCTGTTCTTAATGATATCTAAAATTGTTCTTTTGTCCCCCACCACTTCTAACACCCTCTCATTCGTTTTCCGTTCCACCCAGCTAATTCTCTCAATTTTCCTCCACACCCACATTTGGAAAGCTTCCTCCAGTCGTTTCTCATCCCTTGTATGGATATTTTTGAAGATTAATTATTCTTGTAATTAATCTTTGAATGAAATGAAATGTTGAGTATAAAAGCATAAGTATCAGAAGAATTTTAGGACGATACTAGCAGATTGATCCTTAGTTATCAGACGTAGAAACTATCTTTATTATTATTATTATTATTATTATTATTATTATTTATTGGCGTGAAAACTTCAGTTTATTTTAACGTTTATTTGAAAGGAAAATGCAATGTAATATTGTCATTCTACATTCAGAAGACAATGTAACTCATGCTGGATCTAATAATCACAGTCAAGTAATATGCATTGGTCTAATATGTAAGTTTTGTTTATTAGTTTCAAAAAACATGGCATGCCTTAATTCTGGGAGATGAGCGTCTCAAGTTAGGGAGATGATAAGGAACTCCTCAAGGTACAGAGCAAAGATCTAAGAACAGGAAAATATTCGGCAGAAGATGATTTCTTTTGTTTACCAGTAACACCATCTCTTTTCTTGTTGTATGGTTTCGTTTCATTCTATTCTTCAGCAATTACATACCCCTTTCTTAATATATAGCGGTGCCTGCACGGGGCATTAATGACTCAGAGTGCGTCATTGCAATTTTAGGAGGATGAAAAATTGATTTTAACCAAGTAGAACTAAAATATATATATGCAAAACATGTATAATATACGCAAGAATATCTTTCATTCAAAAATGTATGAATAAGCTAGTCTTATGGGGGAAAAAGAGTGAGAATGATTAAATGATGAAATTAAAAAATTTCGATGGACATACCAGTAGCTTTTATGGGAGATACTGTATGGACCCCGGGGATAGGGAGCATTTGGATATGCCTACAATCAGCTTTCATACAATTGTTATGGATAATGTTAGATATCCAATGAATTATACAGGGTCCATCCTTAAAGTAGTAAGACTGAGTCAATTAAAAATAAGATATTGAGAGAAATAACACTTACGGTTAATATTCTTCGAAATATGATCCTCCTACATCCACACAAAGCTGTCAGCGGGATTTCCAGTTTTCATACGCTTCCTGGAAGACGGAAACTGGAATGCTGTTCAGCTGCCTCGTCACGGCCTGTTGTAATGCTTCCACCGAGCCGTGATGATGCCCTTTCAGAGTGGTTTTGAGGCGGGGGAAGAGGAAAAAGTCTGGTGGGGCAAGGTCGGGACTGTAGGGTGGCTGAGGCAAGGTTGCAATGTTATGTTGGGACAGATACGCCACCACTCGGAAGTCCTTTTGCGAACGTCCTTTTGCTCGCTTGTCAGCACTCGCGGCACCAACTTTGCACAAATTTTCCTCATTTGCAATTATTCGTGCACAATTTCGTGAACTTGGGTTTTAGCAATGCCAAGTTCATCGGCAATCATGCAAACAGTTAATCTTCGGTCGCTGTCCAGCAAATTCTTCACTCTTGCAACATTTTCCCCCGTTTTGGAGCTCGAAGATCGTCCTGGCCGTGCAGCGTCTTCAACTTCTTCTCTCCTCTCCCTAAACAGCTTATGCCACTCAAACACACTCGTACCGTCTCCTTTAGCCTAACCGGCATAACCGTGGGACGTAAAACTTACAGATTTCATTACATTTCATTTCAAACACACTCGATCTTCCAATGGCGTTATCACCGTACGCCGTCTTGATCATTTCATGAGTCTCTTTCCCAGTTTTACCGAGCTTCACGCAAAATTTGATGGCGTAACGCTGTTCCAAAAGATTGGCCATGACGCAGCGTGACGAGGGTCACTCGCAGAGGTTACGATGACGAGCGATCTTTACCCTGCTATGGCTGGCAGCCGACTGGCGCTTCTTCCTGTCTTTCCTTAGACCCACCTCAACCAACAACAGGTGGAGTAACCGCCGTCAGTCTGTAAAATGAATAGAAAAAAAGTCAGTCCTACTACTTTAAGGATGGACCTTGTACGTCGATTTTGATCTGACACGATTTTTGTTCTAATGGTAAAAATCGTAATGATCTGCTTGTATTGCATTAAGAGCCCGACTTACTAAAAATAATCCAAAATTTACCATTTTTCTTTTGTTTTGTTTTTCATAAGTGAAAGGAGATAGTAAAATGGAAGTTACCACAGTTATAGGTAATGTTATTCTACAACAGAAAATATGGACCTGGAGAATTTTTAGTGTTGCCAGGATAACATTTCCCGCAAAATCTAAGTTAAGGCAGCAACTAGAGGAACGGACGGCTACATTTGATTACGTATAATGTTGTCTTGGAATCCTGTGAACTACTTCTTAAATAATAGTTGTACTTAGTTTGTAATAAGCAAAATAGTTTTAACATACAATTATTAAAATTAAATAATAATGTTATTTAAAACGTAGTTCACAGGATTCCAAAACAACTTGATACGTAATCAAATGCAGTTGAGTTGGTTCCTCTAGTCGCTGTCTTAACTTAGATTTTGGGTGAACTGTTGTTCTGGCAATTCTGTAATTTCTATGGATGGCAGCACTGAAAATTCTTCAGTTTTATACTTTCGGTTGTAGAATAACATTATCTATGATTGTGGCAAGTTTTATTTCATTATCTCCTTTCACTTATAAAAAACGAAACAAAAGAAAAATGGTAAATTTTGTTTTTATTTTCAGTACGTCAGGCTCTACAGAACTACAGAATTTTGAAAATTAAGTAATAGAAAATAGCAACGCTAAGAAACTTTCACTTACTCGTTGCTTTGTCTCTTTCCATAGTATGTTTCCATGAAGAAGTTTATAGTCTAATAAGATGTTATAATCCTTCCAGCCAGATTTATGTTGTTTTTTTCATTAAATGCAACCTGTCTTTCGAGTATGTTCTGAGATAGATAATTGAAAATATTATAATGTATACAGTATGATTCGAAATAAGTTATTATTTTGAAAGAACCACGAGTTCTGCACATTTTTAGATGCAAGCGATTTTTTCTATTTCTACAAATTTGTCGTGGAATAAAGTACTTACAAAGAGTACTCTAAATATAGTATAGGGAGAGTCACTAATTAATATTTGCAGTAATAGCCAATTAATATTTGATTCGGAACGTCGAAAAGCACTATCTTGTTTTCTTTATAATCACTATTAAAAAGGACAACTTACAAAATAGTAAGGTAGATAAACGATTTGAATTTGATAAGTTATTGAAAAACTTACACTTTGTATGAGACTACGAGAGAGCTAAGAGAAACGAATATTTTTTAAGTGTATGTAAGTAAATACGTTTATTTATTTTATCATTTTATTTTGGTTCCACTTATTGCCTAAACGTCGCGAAGTGGCTCAACAAAGTCTGGCATTAGAAAAGTGCGTGAATTGCAAACTATTGTCCCTAAACATAGTTCAATCTCATTCTACTCGCACTATATTATCCTTCTAGTAACAACTACTGATTTGCAAGCACAAGCAATTAGTTTTGGTGTGATTTTTATTGTGTGGTATCATTGCCGGTCTGGCACCACCACGGACCATAGGTTACAGTTGTTTGTGGGCCCCAGATCGAAAAAAAAATTCAGTGTATCTTTGGTATTACCTGACCAGGATAGCAGTGCGGTTTTGGAAGAATGGCGCCACTGTTGTGTTTACATCAGTTTCTTGGCAAGCGCGGTGAGACAAGGGAGCGGAGAGTTTTACTCTGCAGTGTATCCAACAGTTTTTAAAAGTTGCAGTTTAGATGTTATGCATAGCCTAATCTCTTTCCGCTTAATAAAAAATACCGTAAGTTATGTGATTGTAGTGAACCATTCCTGCAGTAATGCAGATGTATTGTAAATAATGATATATGAATGGAAATTACCAATTTAAGAACAACACAGGACAATTGATAATTCAGTGAGCTTCTACCGTGTATTAAAAAGATTGTATAAAAATTGATTACGTTTTATTCGATGTCATTATAAAACAGGAGCAACCAGTGAAACGCTGCTCTCGCTAGTTTGTTCGCAAGTTAATATGGAGTTATATTTTTTGTTGTTGATGTTTTTTGCTTGTTACTTAAGATGTTCTGCAAATAACTTCAATAACATTTGAAACTGCTTGTCTAAACTTGAGCCAAGGGCGGATAGCCCTACAGGCTGAATGTTCGGGGGGTGGTCGTTCGAAGTCAAATCAAGGTAAGAGCGCATTGCAAAAAAGAAAAAAAGTAAAACAACTTTAGAAAAGGAAAAATAGCTATTGTCTGCAATTTCTAGAAAAGAAATGGCCACCTGCGAATTCGGAGGTAGACATTTTTTTTTTGTTTTGAGCAAGAACGCCAATGTTAGTAATTTCTTGCAATTTATTATTTGACTTCTGCAACGTAAAACAAAAAAAAAAAAAAGGTAAGGCCTACCTATTTTAGGTTTCATTTTACATTTATAATACAAAGGTAAAAATTCTTAGGTTTTATTTTTAAAATAAAAAATATGCTATTCTGAGGGATCGCCCCTCCCCCCACCTGAATCTGCCCCTGACTTGAGCATATGCGTTAAGTGGTTTATTACGAACGGGACAAAAAAAAAAAAAAAACTGTGATAGACTGATTACAAGTAATCCGGTTAGAAACACTGCTGCTTGCATTTTAGTTCCAAAATCGGCCGCCCGCACTTGTTCGCTGGTCAGGTAATACAACAATAATGCTTAAATGCTTATGAATTATTTTGGATCTATTTATATAACGATAAATGGCAAGGAAAGAAAGCTTTAAGCAATATAACGTAGATATAAATTATAATATAAGTTTCGCCATAAGTCAATTCAGCATTGTTCCGTATGATGTGATAAAGATACAAATGAAATAAAGAAAAATGTTTTGCGTAACTTCATCACATCGTCATACAGTATAATGATAAAATTAGGCGAAACGTACATAGTTGTATACAATTTATTTTAGATTATGAGAACTAATGACTAATATTTACAATACCTTAGAAGAACTCATGAATATTCTGACCACATAACTGTTACAAGTCGAAAATATTGATATAATTACGGAAATAAAGTCTATTTGAGATTTATATTAATACACATAAATAAATTACTGATTACTACTAATACATGATTACAATATCATAAAACACATAATTGTAAAACTGAAGATGACCCAGACACAAAGTATCAGAAACATATCAACATATTAATTTTTGCTTCAACACTTCGCTTGTCAGCGCAATTTCATCGATGACTGTAACCTTAACCAAATTCATACACAGGTCTCTCTCGACACTAACTAACACTAATGAAGACAGTAAGTTCTCACTTAAAGAAGTAATTGATTCTTTTATAATTTTCAGTCCCGAAAAACTTCGTTCACAGGTCATTTGAGTGAATGGAATGGGCATTATGAATTTACGAATGGATCTTCATGCTTTTTACTAAAAACTGGATTGAAATTAGAATAATGGTTTGCAAACTTAGCTTGAACAACTCATTTCTACTCACTTTTACTAAGTGAGAAAGAGTTTGCAATCATCAGGAAAATTTTCCACCTCTATTGCAAGTATATCCTCGTACTTTTCTGAGTCCGACCAGGAACATTCAAGCAGTAACTCTTGCTGGATACAAACTGTTCTTCAATATATTTACTCGCACTATCGAGAATGTTAAAGTAGATTATTCTATGGTTTTGATCATATGTCAGATTCTCATCGGTATTTTTTTTATCTGATTTTACGAGATTTATCAATCGCTATAAGAATCATAGGCGACAGAGACTGCATTTATGAAATTGATCGATTGGATTAGAAATTCAAGTATTGGTAAATCTCGAACCGGTTTTAATCAAATTCTGAAGTACATACGTTAGTTATTCCAACGACGATATGTGACTCAATAGATAATATTGAGTTCAACATAAGTGTTTGAAGGCAAATTCTCATGCGTAGTATTCAACAAAAAAAGGGAATTTCTATGTGCTAAGAAGTACGTCGTTTACTGCCATGTAATTATTAGTTTATATTCTGCTAGGATAGATTTTTATTTATGTATTGAATATTCTGAAAATACACTCTTACCTATCATCTATTTATCTATCTATCTATCTATCTATCTATCTATCTATCTATCTATCTATCTATCTATCTATCTATCTATATATATATATATATATATATATATATATATATATATATATATATATATATATATATATATCCGTGTAACGTGGGTTCCTTTCACCACGGCATGGCGCGTCCTCAGGTTGCGGATCGAGGAGAAGGCCTCTAGATATAGAGGTTAGCTGCGAATATACTGAATAAGCAGTCGCGGACAGCCGACTAGGAGTGGTCCTCCAGCTTGGGGGTTTGGGTAAGGCCATCGCCGGCTATGATCTCTTAGCGCCTTCCCAAACAGCACATACAAGCGAACAAGGCCTAGTTCCTTTAGGAGCCACTGTGGCGCTAGTTACGTGCACCAATATTTTCTCTGTGTAGCAGGGAAATGAAATAGCTAGCTATAACAGGAAAATAATTCCTAAGTCCCCCCACATAGATCACAAAAACTAAACTGTTTTTAAAATTGAATACAATTAGTATCGATTAATTAAGAATAAAAGATAATATAAACACACCGGGAAGAAATCCTTTACAAATTACAAACGAAGTACTTCCCCAGATAATGGCTTGGCATTTAGAAATTTTGCATGTTCAAAACATCCTGTTTCAACATCTGCTATGTTCTTCAGCAACACTGGAACTATTACATCGCAAATTTTTACACTTAATTTGAATGAATGAATGCCCGAAAAGAGGCACTGCAAATACTAAACGTGTTGCAGAAAGGAATCAATGTAGACGGAAAGAGTTTCCGAAATTCGGGTGTTCTCAAACCGATGGGCCTTTTCAACAACGTGAATCACCCATACTAGTTCTTTTGTAGCATAGCACATTACGTTTCTATTGTCTTGTTTATATATCAAGTTCATGAGAGTGGAATAGCATTTGTCCTGACTGATAAGTTTGTGACATGAGGCACAATCTATACTTTGAATAATTTTCCGATCTACAAAACTTCCTAAGAAAGCAGTTGAAGTTAATTTCACTGTTCCTAATAAAATGTCTGAAAAGAGAACCATAAATGGGAACATTAAAGTATTATACAAATTGTGTACAAGTAGTGAACAATAGGCTAAAATGTTATGAATTGACTAATTTCTTAAAAATGTTCTGAGTTAACTAATTTCTTGTTGTCCATATAGTGTGTACAGACTGAATTGTTAAGGATTGGATTTCATTTGCGTTATGATAGTAGTAGTCCCCCGCGTTGGCCCGAATGACTCATCCTCACTCTCTTTTACGACCGGGATTTTTGAACTTCGTTCCCTTTTACGGCTAAGATGAATGCTTTGGTACCTCGATTCTGATTGGCTGAGAGAGGTCACGTGACGTTAGGCCCCGCCCACGCGGGAAACTCAAATTTCCAGGTCACGTGGTATGACGTCATGAGTCACCCTGCGGGGAAATCCCTCACCCGGGATTTTTGAAATTTGTTTCCTTTTACGGGTAAGATGAGTGTTTCTGATTGGATGATAGAGATCACGTGATTTTAGGTCCTAGGATTTTTGAAATTAGGGTGTCCTTTCTGATGTATACTTTGGTATTACGATTCTGATTGGAAGATAGAAGTCACATGATTTTAGACCCGCCACACGATGAACAGATTACATGGGAAAATCCCTCACTCATTTGTTTCCTTTTACAGGTAAGATGAATGTTTTGGTACCTCAATTTTGATTGGAGGATAGAAGTCACATAATCTTACCCTCACCCCAATGCTAGACATTCAGAGTGGTATGACAGTGATCACCCTTGACCTGGATTTTTTTTAATGGTTATCCTTTTTGGTACCTTAAAGTTCCCGTGGAGGGTTCAACCCATCCTTAAATAACCCTTTTATGGTATGATATTGTACTGAAGTTTACATTAAATATTATCGTTCTCTCTTTGACAGATAAGATGATTCTTACCTTGATGGAGATCCTGTCCTTGAATTAGTAGCCTATGTCTCTGGAAGTAACAATGATGAAAGAGGGATGTTGCTTGTAGATTTCTTATAACACATTGTTGTGAGTTTAAGCGATTTATTGCTCAGTAAGCGCTTCATTAATGGAAACAGTGTTGCCAGATTTTTTTTTACCTAAACTGCTCCGATTCTTTTCGAAACGGTTCCGCAGAGTGCAAGAAATTTTAAACTAAAAATTTTTCGAACTAAAAAAATTTGTAACTAAAAAATTTTAAACAAAAATTTTCAAACAAAAAAATTTCGAACTAAAAAATTTGAAACAAAAATTTTTCGAACTAAAAAATTTAAACTAAAAACTTTCGAACTAAATTTTCAAATCAAAAAATTTTCGAACAAAAAATTTTCGAACCCAAAAAAAATTCGAACTAAAAAAATTAAAAATTTTTCGAAAAATATTTTAAACTAAAAACTTTCGAACTAAATTTTCAAATCAAAATTTTTCGAACTAAAAATTTAAACAAAAAATTTCGAACCAATTTTTAAAAACAAGTTTCGTACTAAAGTTGTAAACCACATTTGAAAGTTTTCAAATCCAAATTTTTTTCGAACTAAATTAAAAACCAAATTTTGGACACTAAAAAATTCTTTAATTATTTTTTCGAACAAAACCATGTAAACCAAATCTTGGATATATTTTCCACCTTAAATTTTCAAGATTACCATTTATTTGAAAACAAGTGTTCAAGGTTTCAAGAAATAATAAAACATATTTTTTTTCAACTTGTTGTATTTTAACGAAAGGTATGTGCTCTTCTCATACAATTTTATTAACATAATAAATACAGGATCTAGTTTAATGAATATGTTGGACGTGTCATCATCTTCGAATGTTGTAGACGTATCCTGTAAAGAAAAAGAAGAAACGACGGATTACTTTAAGAATTTCTTTTTTCTGAAACAATAAAAATGAGTCAATATTGATAAGAGAGAAATAAAACTTACTCGTAAATGATGGATCTGTTTAGGCGCATCTTCCTCCTCGGGTACGCGATAACACCATTTCATCCACTGATGGATGTTTACGAACTTTTTCTGGGTACTGCATTTTTCTTGGTGTTGCAGCTTTATGGTCAAGGTTCCTCCTTGGATACGAGATGACTGCATTTCTTCCACTGATGGTGATGTTGATGATTTATGAACTCTTGTGGGTACTTCATTTTCTTCTTGGTGTTGCTGCTTTATGGTTAAGGAAGGGAAAGAAGAAAAGGAAAAGGAAAAAAGAAATGGCGGCCTTATTGGGTATTTACAGTTTTTTCTTCTTCATCTTCTTTTTCCAGTTCCATCTTCTGTTTTTTAACGTACCCGTACGGAACCGTATCATAAGAATTGAATTCTTTAAATCGACGTTTTGTGTACTGGATACTGTACATTTTTTCTTCTTTGCGTGTGACGATGGTATGGTCTTTGGTCCTGCATATCTTATGGGGGATAGTGATGGTGACTTGTCCACGGCATTGATTTGTAATCATTTCTTTTAGCGTATTGAAATTTAATTGTTGTCCTGCATTGTAATTTAATGTAAATCCTCTAATTTTGCATATGTAACTGGTGACGTTGGTATCCGGATTGTATATTTCTAGGCTGTAATTTTTTGGTCCTCCACTGACAAATGTTTTGATGTATGCTCGTGGTCCGTAAGACTCCATCTCATTCGATAAGCATCCCAAGTACGTTGAAGGTTCAATGGTTGGCTCCCCGGGCTTCTCCGTAAATATCACAGAATCCGTGTCGAAATATAAAACACGTTCCTGCAACATTTCCAGGTACTTGTACAGTTCCAGGCGTGCCTGACATGTTGTAAATGCACCTAACACGACATTGGTGTTTCGGTTTTGAACAGGCACATGTTCATTGTACTCCCAGAACGCATACAACATCGTATCATTGATGGGTACAATTTGATGGAGTTTAATGTCGGGGGAAGTGAGTTTTTCATAAAATTCTTCCGGCCGATCAATAATTGTGGTCTGGCTAAAGTTTGATCTTTGGCAAAGCTTTCCCCATAATGAGTTAACACAAAGCTTAGATAAACTTCTTCGTGCAGGATTATTTTCAATTTTGGACGGATCCAATGCAATACCTTCACGCTCCAGGACGGTTTGTATGAATTTTGATTTGTCTTCTTCGGTCACACAGGAACTGGGCCAGCCAGACGCTTCCATTTTTGATTTCAAAAACGTATTGATATATTCCGTGAACAAGCCACCTGTTTTCGTGATGGGATCATATTGTTCAATGTCATAATCCCAAATTTCAAAAATTTCCACTGGTTGATATCCTAATTCTACTGCTTTCTGGATTTCATATGATACCCATGTTCCAGTGAGGCACCGCTCCTGATCGTTGTGTGTACACGTTGCTGTAGGGTCTGGGTTCATTTCTTCGGCACACGCAGCACACAGTGGAAAGAGTAGTTTCTTGTTGCATCGGTAAGGCAGGAGACCATGATAAAGATGGCGACTTGGTAATATCGACATTTTGATTAGACCATTGACTTTATTTATTGGTGGTATATTTTCATCACCCTGTAGATAAATTCGTGGATGGCCTACAGGGTATTTAGCACACTTATTGATGTAAGGATAAAGCGAGACAATATCGAAATATTTTATTACTTCCCCCGCTTTTTCATCGACTTGGTGGTACAATTTCACGCAATTGGTCCTTCCTCCAAAAAAGCTATCTCTTGGATTTAATGGTCTGCGGTTCATGTACGGGTGATTCTTCAGATACGTCGCCATTGCAGGATTTTGTTTTAAGAACTGATTAAATTCGCACTCCCACATTTCATGTACAATGTACCCCAATTCACGCAGTCTTGCATTTTTGCGTTGCGTTCGTTCATAACGGAATTCCATGGTGTCTTCTGGATTGCTGTAGATGGGCTGATTACGGCCTGTAGTAAAACATACTTTACACCCGTGATAAAAGCAGCCGGCATGCTCGTAGACGTGCTCCTCTAACGTCTCAGGATCTTGGTAGTAACCATCAACATGGAATCCCGCAATAAACACTTCTTTTTGTCGGGCCGCATGTAAGATTTGTTTTCCTTCGCTTTTTTCAATGTAGGCCAGCCATTGCATTGCAGCGATCGATTGGGTACTTCTCCATCGATAGCCATGTGCCGGTAGAATTCCTATGGTGTTGGGTTTAAGGAAATTCCGGCGGAATACTAAATTAGAAGCACTGGCAATCGTGATCGTCTCCAAGAAGGGATTCACTTTGGTTTCTGTTTCAAATGACGTCATAAACGAAACGCATGCTTGTCGCAGTACATTGACATCTTGAATACAATACTTGAGAATTTCTTTCTGGAAATCAAACGTGTCATTACGATGATCGTTGTACCACTGCATGAACTTGTTTCTGTCTTCGACGGTCATTTCATCTGCACCATAATACTTTGTTTCTGGAAGTGGTCCAATATATGATTGATTCTCCTTGGTGTTGAAGAAATGCGGGAAGTAGCCTTTGGTTGCGGGTAAATTGAACGCTTTTGACAATTTACTTAATGCCATAGGTAGGAAGTTCAACGAGTCAATGAACGTCAGATTATTCAACGTTAAACTCAGTATCTTGGTCCCATTTAATATGACGTCAGGTCTCCATTGGCATTGTTCTACCATGGTCTTTAGGATGAAATGTCCATCGTATCCCTTAGCGTTGTGCGCGACACAGAAAATCCTATTTATATTGGGACGACGTTCCCGCAAGTACTGGAGAAAATTATAAACTGGATCCTCTCCTTGGAAAATATGCTGGCGCTGACCACACGTACTGCAAGACTGCTGGATATTATTGTTTTCAACACATGCATAACATACTTGTTGTGCAACCAATAAATTTGGAATGTGTACATACGTATTATCGCCAATATTCGTGTCCTGCATAGATTCTATATCATAGAATATCAATAAGGCTTTCTTTGCGTGCATGAGTGAAGGAACACCTGGTTTCAAGCATTGGCGATCGGGAAGCATAAAACATTGATGCGATCCTGGAACAATCTTCTTACATACATTGCAAAAGATCTCATTGCAATCATGAAGTCGTTGTCCTGTATGCACAAAGGAATATACTCTGTAGCATCTAGTACATTGCTTCACCATTTTGCATACAGGTTCCCCTTGATGATATACAATATTACGATGATTATTAAAACATTGTTCCCCATAAAATTGCCGATTGCAGTCGTTGCACAATATTGGCGTTTGGTTCTTGTCGCATAGAGGTCTCTGTAGACATTTGGAGCATGTTACAGGACAATTTTTTACATGTTCATTGCGTTTACTATATTTTTTATGGCACGCTTCACAGTAGAACTTGGTTGCAAAACAAGCAGTTAAAGATTGAATGATATCAAAATGGTCAGCCAAACAAATCAAATTTATGGGAGTGCGATTTTCGTCGTTGGGCCCCTCGTACATGATGTCACGGCCTGTGAAACTAGTATACACTGTAATTTTATATTCTTTGAGGTATGTCTGGAATTGTCGAATTTCATTTACACTGGCACCATGATCCAAATTCACTCCTGCATTTGAACATAGCGCATCGACTTCTTGGTCCACAACATATTTCGATTGGCGTTGATACTGCTTATAACGTTGCATATCTACATTCTTGTATGCCTTCAGTCCAATAGCAATAACAAGGGCGTACGCCAAGCACCTTGAATCTTGATTTTGTACACGTACAATCCCTCGCTTGCAACGTAACAATTCTTCATTTTGAAGTATTCCTTGCCGCAAACCGCCGCCGTAGCCACGTGGAATATCCACACGATGGAAATGAACGGTGAATGGTTCGTGCAGGAGAAATGCATTGTTACTTTGTAACACTCTTTCGAACGAGGCCCACATCGTTTCCAGTGTCAGGTTTCGTGCTTGGCGAAAACTCACCCAAAATGGTTTATTCGTGTTACGTGGTGATATTACTGATAAACCAACCATCGCCTCATCGTCGACATTGGCTAACAAATGGTCTAGCATTGCTTGGAAACTGTTATGTACATACTGTATGATATCGGTTCCTACGGGCGGTGCGTTGAATTGAATTTCGAGCATTCTGCCTTCAATGTTAAATCGTCTATAATGACGAGTGATTTCATTGCGAACAGTAAAACCCGATTCGGCCATGGTTAAAAATGAAAGGAGAAAACAAACAAACAGGTACAATTACGGTAAAACAAATATGTAATGGGAAAAAGGAATTGAGCAGCGTGAATTTACTACAAAAGAAAAGAAGAAAGAAAAATCTTAATCATCTGATAAACAGGAAATCATAACGTTTATGATAAATTCTTAACTAAGCAATTCATGTAAAGGTCCTGAGTTTGATTCCTGGCGGTGGCGTTCAGAATCTCATTATGAAAGCATATGTACTAGAAATCAAAGTTTTTTTAAAAAATAATTATGTTACTGAAATGAGTGTTTCATTGCTGTCAAACTCGAGAGCATTACATCAGCATGTAACTGACCTACCATTCTATAGTGATAAAAAGAATGCATGAAATGAATGAATGTTTCATCAGTGCTGAGATGTGACAAAGTACGCGTAAGCATTTTTTTTCCCCACTCACAACGACCTTTAAATGATGCGTTTGCAAGTTGAAGAGATTCACCAACCATTAACGTTACACATACGTAATTGTCGAAACAAAATCTGTATAGCGTAAATCTTTTAACCAAATATTCATGCACTCTTTTTTATTTAAGCGGTTAGCGTACATGCTTCTAACGTGGAAGGTCCTGGTTCAATCCTCGGTGGGGTTTGCTTTCCCACATCGGATCGCTGTCAAGCCTTTTTTTTTGAAATTTAATATTCTCACGCATTATCATACATTCTTTTCAAAACTAAGCTAAATGATTGACGTACACACCTCTGGCCTTGGTTCAATCCCGGGCGGTTGCTCGAATATCACGTTAAGCTGAAGGGACGCTAATGGTTTCAAAGGGTATCGAACCATATTATTCTCAGGCATAGTTTTCGAAATTTTGTAATGTATTCTTTTCAAAACTAAGCGCACACATCTTTGACCATGGTTCAATTCCCGACGGGAGTTCACTGAAGGGTCGCTAAACATATCATTTATCGTGCTTACTTCTAATGTGTGGGGATCCTGATTCGTACTCCCACTTTCCCATTCCACTAATTTCTTCATAGTCTAAATATTTCGTACTAAAAGTAAAACAGTGTATGAGTGATCCACCCCCACAAATATAAAATAAAAATGATTTTCGAATCTTGGGTGACAAATAAAATCTCACTGAACTTACCTCAAATTCAATGAACAAAAAGTCGGTGCAGTAAAGCTTAAATGAAGACACTTCTAAAAAGCAGATCTTCTTCACTTCACAGTTGAGAGCGATGTAGGCTTTGAAAAATGAAATTTAGATTTTTATTTAGGTCGTTGTGAAAACGATGTCACCGTCAGCCAATCAGAAACGAGGAAATTTATAAAATGACATCACAACGAACCAATCAAAACGCTCGCTGCTTTTGTCATGAATCACGAACCAAAACGATGTGTAACAATCGATCGTGACGTCATTCACGTTTCTCAATAGTTACAACATCTAGTATCACAGTTCTGATCCCAAATGCTTTCTGTCAGGATCATGTCACTACTTGTTGTAACTGTGACGACATTTCATTTTCCTCATATTCCATACGAGAATGTCAATGTTTGCTTTTTTCATGAATCATGCTGACACGTTCGTAGTAAAACTAAAGTAATGCGATCCGCTGACGTTTGCATTTTTTCAATCATATGTGCTTCTATGTCGTCACACAAAGAAGTCTATCAGCATTTTATTTTAATCCACGAACGGAAGCGTTACACTGTCAGATTTATTTTCTTAAAGTATATGTGTATCCTTTTCAAGGACCATGGTTCGAAACCCACCAAGATCGATTAAAACCGAATTCATTTAAGCGGTTAGCATACACATCTTTGGTTTGAAAGACCTGAGTTCGATTCCTGGAGAAACATTTCTTAGGATTTTTCTAAAACTTGGTTTCAATTTCTAGTTCGAAAATTTTAAAAGTTTAGTTCGATAAAAAGTTTGATTTGAGAAGCGTTACACTGTCAGATTTATTTTCCTAAAGTATATGTGTATCCTTTTCAAGGACCATGGTTCGAAACCCACCAAGATCGATTAAAACCGAATTCATTTAAGCGGTTAGCATACACATCTTTGGTTTGAAAGACCTGAGATCGATTCCTGAAAAAAACATTTCTTAGGATTTTTTCTTAAACTTGGTTTAAATTTCTAGTTCGAAAATTTTAAAAGTTTAGTTCGATAAAAAGTTTGATTTGAAAATTTTTAGATGTGATTTACATCTTTAGTTCGAAACTTTTGTTTTTAAAAATGTTTTAGTTCGACAAAATTTTGTTTCAATTTTTTTTAGTTCGAAATTTTTTTTGGGTTCAAAAATTTTTTGTTGGAAACTTTTTTGTTTCAAAATTTTTTTTGGGTTCGAAAATTTTTTGTTTGAAACTTTTTTGTTTCAAAATTTTTTGTTTGAAAATTTTTGTTTAAAATTTTTTTAGTTTTGAAATTTTTTTAGTTCGAAAAATTTTTTAGTTTAAAATTTCTTGTACTCTGCGGAACCGTTTCGAAAAGAATCGGAGCAGTTTAGGTAAGAAAAATCTGGCAACACTGTTTCCATTAATGAAGCGCTTACTGAGCAATAAATCGCTTAAACTCACAACAATGTGTTATAAGAAATCTACAAGCGACACCCCTCTTTCACCATTGTTACTTCCAGAGACATAGGCAACTAATTCAAGGACATGATCTCCATCAAGGTAAGAATCATCTTATCTGTCAAAAAGAACGATAATATTTAATGTAAACTTCAGTACAATATCATGATACCAAAAAGGGTTATTTAAGGAGGAGGTTGAACCCTCCATGGGAACTTTAAGGATAACCATAAAAAAGGGACAAAATTCTAAAATCCAGGTCTAGGATGGATCGCCGTCATATCGCTCTGTATTTCCCTCATGGACTGGTGGGGGGGTCTAAGATCATGTGACCTCTGTCGGCAAATCAGAATCGAGGTACCAAAACACTCATCTTACTCGTAAAAAGGGAACGAATTTCAAAAGTCACAGGGCTTAAGATCACGTGACATCTATCAACCAATCAGCATTGGGGTACCAAAAGGTAGTGTTGCCACGAGACGAGACATTTCTCGTGTCTCGTCTCGTCTCGTCTCGTAAACGAGACGAGACACGAGACGGGACAGAACCCTCTTACACGAGACACGAGACGAGACAGACTACTTGTCCCGTCTCGAAAACGAGACGAGACACGAGACGAGACGGGACGTCTCGTGAAATGTCTCGTCTCGTCTCGTGTCTCGAAAATGAAAACGCTGGCGGGAATGGCCAAGATTGAAATTGCCAATGATCATATAGATTGCAAAAGGAAAATCCCCTTTGTGAGAAAACATGTTGAAAAGCCTTCATAGAAAAGTGTCCTCTGTCTATTGAATGAAACAATCGTGATACATGAGCTTCCAGGAATATCATCCTTAATGTCTTGTCCCCAATTCCCCTTGCTGTAAACTGAGGAATTCTCTTTTTTTTATTTCTGGCTGGAATGATGACAAACAAAATCAAAGACAGGGAAGATTTTTACAAGGTCAAGAAACCGAACTACCACCACCATCTATTCAATTTGAAAACTGGGTAAGGTCTACACTTGTCTTTATTCTCTGGTGGCGGTATTCTTTTTTGCTATATGAACCGAAAACGGCAATTGAAGTATGTCATCTTGCAACTAAAATTTTGTCTTCTCTCTCTCTCTCTTCCTCTCTCTCTCTCTCACACACACACATACACACACACATAAAAACACACTTTTACCATTTTACCAATCGCTCGCTTATTATACAGCAGTCATGTTGTAAAATTCACCTCTTCCTTTGGAAGGCGGGCGGATGACAAAGGAAGCAAAGATATTATCGACGAACCCTTCAAATTGTTTGCTTTCAGCAAATTTGTGATACTAATAGTAACACTTTAGGTAAAGAAGTTTTACAGGGAGACCTTCGTTTTGTTACGCGGAAATGTTTGATCTGACCAGAGTGCGAAATTGCCCTCTGCTTCCGTGTTGAAAGGAGGGGAATACTTAACTTTCCTAGTGAATAATATTCATTAGGACCTGAATTATCTTCAGAAATTGTTTCTTACAGGCGCATAAAACCTCTCGAACTTGAGAAGTGTAAAGAACATTTGGTATAATATTCATGGAACTCCGTTGAAAACAGAAAATATCATGAGAATGATCAAAATTCGAACATTGAAGAGCATAATTAACAGAAAAGAAATAGGATACCCAAACCATATTTTTAAACCTGCTATAAAATGTATATCCTATATTTTTACTAATTCCTTACTCCCATGAAATTATCCTGGGGAGGATATTCTCTCCATTTTTTTCAGACTGAAATCCTTTTATCCCGTACGATTTCCCCCCCTGACACAGTACGAAAAAACAAATGTTGTTAAAATCCATACACATGACCCTTCCGGGACTCAACCCGGTGCCTTCATGCTGATGGTCTATCGCCGCAGACAGCTCGGCTTGGTATAAAGATGTACGTTGTATGATTGCAAATAGATCCCGACAATATAAGGAACTTTAATCCAAAATGGCCACCCAAAAATCAACTTTTTTTTTTTTTTAGTCATTAGCTAATATGGGTGTACTGTCATGAGTTTGTTACACAAACGGGGCAAGCACCACATAGTAGCACACACCCCGCGGTTATGGGAACAGATTTGAACCATGGAGGTGAAGACTGGCCCCAAGCATTCTTTCGTCCGATGTGTCGTTCAGCTCCCATTACTATGGCACTTTAAGTAGAGCTTAGTGTGCAGTAACATATAAAATTTCAATCAAATACTTTCCATTACTCAATAAAATTATTTGGTTCCGAGCTTTTTTTTAAAAAAAAATAATAATAATTGCAACAAATCTAAATATGCTAAAATTGAAAGTAGTTTTTGGATTGTTATGGGTTAACACTGTGAAACCTAAAGGCTGGAATATATGAAATCAAAGTGTAGACACATATCTATCTCTGTATTTATCTATATATCTTTCCATCTCTCTCTCTGTATATATATATATATATATATATATATATATATATATATATATATACAGACACTATAAAGCAAGTGGGCTGATAGTATACGATAGTGTCGGAGATGATGACACCTTTACATCGAACTTTGCTTGTCGTGAAAACATTATTTAACATTAGTGTCTTCATCTTCGACGTAGCTATGAGCAATTTACTGTATATTCGTGTATTGAAACTGGTAAAACAAATTTCAATGTTTTAGAATGTAAAAAAAAAGAAGCCAGGGTCGAGAAGCCTCAGACAACTAACAGCAGAGATATATTATCTTCTAAACTATTTGTCCTTGCCTTGTGAGCTTATTTGAATTTATTTTTAAGACCTTTAGGCAACTTTGGCCGAATGGATGATGATGGGAAAATTAGTGGAATGAAGAAAGTGGTAGGATACTAGACAACTTCGAGAAAACACACACATTCGAAAAATGAAATGAAATGAAATGAAATCTTTGAGTTTTACGTCCCACGGTTATGCCGGTTAGGCTAAAGGAGACGGTGATGATGAGTAATGAATGAAATGGTGGAATGAAAAAAGTGGGAGAAAACGGGAGAACCCCGAGAAAACCTACGCACACGGTGTTTGTCCACCATAAAGTTCACCTGGCGGGGCTGGGATCGAACCCGAGACCCCAAGCACCAGAGGTGAACGCTCTTCCACTGAGCCACCGCGGTCCCCACACACATTCAATATTTGTCCACCACAAAGCTCCCATGGCACTAACCGAGATCGAACCGACTACCACATACACCAGAGGTGAAGGCTTCACGGTGTAGCTACCGTGACATTTCTTGTCTTGTGTGTTCTGGGTAATACTTGTAACTTACAAGGGAAGAGAGGGAGATTATATATCGAAGTGGAAGATGGTTTATATACCAATGGGAAGCACTAATGACGCCTATTACAAAACTAATAAAAATTTTCCGAATGCATATACTATGCGAGTTATATGGATATATAGAGTGTCCAGATAATCCGTTACCACCCCTTCAAATCGCAAATGATAAGACAGATGCCAAAATTGGAAAACATGTGTTTGATCATTTCAAAAGTACAACGTATCAAAGCAAAAATTCTTGTCACAAGGCCACCCGCAGTGTACTGGGCGGGATCCAACTCAAATATTACAAAAGGTAAGGGGATCAAGTAGCATATCGTTCGAAACTTCTTGGGAAATGAAAGAAGACGGAACAAGCCTCAATACTCTAAAATTACCTTGTGCAAAATGGCGGCCGGTCAAACTGTCAGCAAAAACGTCATTGTAAAGTCGATGGCCACCCCCAAAAAAATGGTGAGGCAGATGTCAAAACTGGAAAACATGTATGTCATCATTTCAAAAGTACAATGATTGGAAGTAAAAATATTTGTCTCAGGGTCCTCCACAGTGTTCCAGGCGGGGTCATGTTCAAATTGTTCAAATGGCAGGGGAGGTCAAGTAGCACATCGTTCAAAGCTGTTATTAAATGAAAGCAGATAGAACAAGTATGGACGCTCTACGATAATACTGTGCAAACATCTTGCATTTTAGTTGTTCTTTCTGTAACCGGATTTTAGTTTATTTTCACTTTAATTCTTGTACTCAACGGAAAGAAAGGAAATGCCCCTACTGTGAGATTCTGCTCTTTGAGCCCAATAATATCTAAATAAAGAAAAAATAATAAAATAAAAGCAAATTAAGACATAAAGAAAAGAAACGACAACATTTGACATCTTTGAGTATAGAACTGACTAGTTAACATATAATGTACTTCCACGAACATAAATAAGTAGAGGTTGGAGCCATCAGAAGTAAAGACTCTTACCTCTACTTATTTATGTTTATGACTGCACAACAGTGGTACTTATGCTCGTTATCTGGTTTATCAATTATAAAATGATTCAAACGAAAGAATTCCTTGCACCAGGAAGAGTAAATACATACAAATGTCTCAGAATGAAAACAAGTGCCGATTGCAAAATGGAAAGTGAACGTGCTCAGAAAATCGAAATGAAGATGTACATTTTGACCGGCCGCCATTTTACACAGGGTAATTTTAGAGGATCGAGACTTGTTCCGTGTTCTTTTATTTCTCAACAGCTTTATTTGACCATATTTGCCATTTGAAAATTTTGAGTAGGACCCCGTCTGGAACCTTGTGGAGGACCCTGGGACAAACATTTTTACTTTCAATCATTGTACTTTTGAAAAGATGACACACATCTTTTTCTTTTTTGACATCTGTCTTACCGTTTCAGTTTTTTTTTCTTTATTTGGAGGGTGGCCATAGACTCTACAATGACGTTTTTGCTGACAGTTTGACCGGCCGCCATTTTGCACAGGGTAATTTTAGAGAGTTGGGACTTGTTCGTCTTCTTTCATTTCCCAAGAAGTTTCGAACGATATACTAATTCACCCCCTTACCTTTTGTAATTTTTGAGTTGGATCCCGCCTGGGACTCTGCGGGTGGCCCTGGGACAACAATGTTTGCTCTGATACATTGTACTTTTATAATGATCAAAAACGTGTTTTCTAGTTTTGGCATTTGTCTCATCGTTTGCGATTTCAAGGGGTGGAAATGGATTTTCTGGACACCCTGTATATTCATATAGCTCGCACAGTATATGCATTCGGAAAATTTTTATTACAGTTTTGTAATAGGCGTCATTAGTGCTTTCGATTGGTATATAAACCATCTTCCACTTCGATATATAATCTCCCTCTCTTACCTTGTTAGTTGTATCTTGATTAGCATGGTACAGCCTGCTACATTTTACATTCGTTCCCATGGTATGCTGCCATATTTTTACGAGACAAGACGAGACAAACGAGACGAGACGAGACGGGACGGGACAGAACCTCTCGAGACGAGACACGAGACGGGACGAGCACATTTTTTCGAGACGAGACACGAGACGGGACATGCTTTGCACGAGACGAGACGAGACAGCCTAAAGTCTCGTCTCGTCTCGTCTCGTGGCAACACTACCAAAAGGATTCATCTTACCCGTAAAAGGGAACGAATTTCAAATATCGCAGGGTCTAAAATCACGTGACATTTGTCAACCAATCATAAACACTCATCTTACCCGTAAAAGGGAACAAATTAGTGAGGGATTTCCCCGCAGGGTGACTCATGACGTCATACCACGTGACCTGAAAATTTGAATTTCCCGCGTGGGCGGGGCCTAACGTCACGTGACCTCTCTCAGCCAATCAGAATCGAGGTACCAAAGCATTCATCTTAGCCGTAAAAGGGAACGAAGTTCAAAAATCCCGGTCGTAAAAGAGAGTGAGGATGAGTCATTCGGGCCAACGCGGGGGACTACTACTATGATTTAACTGAATTTCACTTTCAGTTTACACTTTAATGAATGTGTCTATTTTTCTCCTAGTACAAAATGGTTATATTTTTTTCCTGACTATCATATTAGTAGGTTTCATATGATAGATTGTCAGAAATACATAAATAACTGTCTAAAACATGGGATCTTTGTATATTATTATTATCTGTTTTAGCAAGATATAAACAACTAATCTACTAATATATTACTACGATATTTCACAAAATAAATAAAATCATTTTATCTATTGTAGATAAATATTAGGGAAATCTGGGGTTACCACTGGCACACCAAATACTGGGATAGTATCTGAAATACAGGCTCTGGGTTCTTCTTGTATCCCATTAGCAAGGGCATCAATTTTGGGAAGCTTTGTAGGCCGGGCCCTCTGAAGTTGAAATTGGCTCCCCTAATGGGGAGGGGGTGCTAATGCTAAGTTGAAGTAGTTTCTCCAATTTCTACAGTACATGGTAATTCGTTTTCCTGTTCTACTAAAGTGTATCTGCCATAGGGCTCCCCAAAGTTACACAGAAATCGACACTCTTGCCCATAAGTTAAAGATTTACGTCTGTTTTTTTCTTTCTTTAGAAAGGAACTAACCTACGCATAGATCCCATTACTAATCAGAAACATAAATAAATAAAATTAATTATACAAGCAACAAACAACACTTATTTTTTTTTCCTACTAGGATCAGTATGAAGACCAGTTAACAATTCTGTTACTGTATCTGGTATGGGGATATATGCTTCAGAATCAGGAAAGTGATCGGGAATAATTTCCTTTGAAATAGTAGTAGAATTTGCAGTGGAAGGCAGCGATAGTAATTCAGTTTTCAAAATTCGATTTATTTTATATACAATGGCTCTGCTAACCAACATATCATTGCTCCCAGACAAAATGATACACAACAATATACCATAATTAAAACAATAAAAGAACATTTTTGTGTTGTTAATTTTACCACATAAAGATACTGCAAGTATTATGCAACTATAGTGCCTACACACTCCACGTGACTTCTTTTTCTTTTCAGCAAGGAGAAAAATCACGTAAAACACCACACTCAGGATTCCCAAATGTCCCGGATTTTAAGGGACAGTCCCTTATTTTATGATTTTGTCTCGCGTCCCGGGGAGCTTCGCTACGGGGCAGCAAAAGTCCCATATTTTGCCCAAATGACAAATTTACCTCGGACAACGACTTTAAAGCCCGCAATTTTTAATGAGTCGTCATGAGTGTGGCCAGTAAATGGCAAATGATATTTCAGAAACGCTCCGAGTTGACAAATTTATTTAAAGTCGTCTCCTTTTGCCTAAGGATCCCATCGTCAAATTCATTTGTGGAAAGAGTTTTCTCACATATGAATTTGAAATGGACTGACAGAGAAATATATGTTTCTGTCTAGTTGATGACAGCTGAATTTTTCGACAGCCTAAAGAAAAAAAACAAACTTGAAAAAGATTATAAGTACAGTCAAGTCCCTTTCGAGCTCTATTCTAGACAGCCGAATACTGCTCACGTCAACAAACAAGTGAAGGCAATACGGCCACGCCGATAAGCGAGGCAAGTTGAAACTTGCTTCGCTTCTTCGCTCTGGATTAGGGATGGCCACATTTTCCGGAAAAACGGAAAACGGAAAATATTTTTTCCGGAAACCGGAAAATCGGAAACGGAAAATTTTCCGGAAAATCGGAAGGCGGAAAATTTTCCGGAAAAACGGAAACGGAAAATTTTCCGGAAAATCGGAAACGGAAAATTTTCCGGAAAATCGGAAGGCGGAAAATTTTCCGGAAAAACGGAAACGGAAAATTTTCCGGAAAATCGGAAACGGAAAATTTTCCGGAAAAACGGAAACGGAAATTTTTTCGGAAAAACGGAAACGGAAATTTTCCGGAAAAACGGAAACGGAAAATTTTCTGGAAAATGAAAATGTTCACTTGGAATAGTGACATTGGTCGTCTTACATTAAGAAATATAACGAAAAATGCTACGCGAAAACAAGTAAATGAGGCAATGCTCTTCATCATCTAGTGCTATAGAAACGCAATTCAAACTTAACAGTGGACAGGAGAGGAAAGGTCGAGTAAATCAGCGACGAAACATTCCTTCCTCCTACATCTATTTGTACACTTGCTTAATCATGTACATTTTTTTTTGTTTGCGTGAGGGCTTGCAGATCATTCGTTTGCACCGGGAAATTCCCACCATGCGTGTGTTTCGGGGAATCCCCGATTATGCGTGTACCTGAGGGCAGAACTCTGGCAGTAGAGCTGGCAGTGTGTTATTTAATACAATGGTATGTTTATATTCCAACCATTTCTTCATTGTTTATCGTGATCACGGTGATCTTTCAAGGTCACAGATCCTGGGGGGCCGGGGGAAGCCCCCTCAAAGTTCATGTGGACCCCGCATTCTATTTATAAATATACAATATTTTGCACAATTTGAATTCAGTTTGTCATAAAACCCTCATATATATCTTCTGCATCTGAATGGATCCCCAAAGTTACAGAGAAATTGACGCCCTAGATTGATTCTATAGAATCCACACGCAGTAGTATTGGCGGGAGTACACTACGTATTCCAACTGAGCTCAGGCGTTAGAACATCGGATTAACATTCAGAAGGCCGATGTTCGATTCGAGCACCCTATCGTCCCGATGTTGTTTTTTTTTTCTGTAAGTTTATTACTCAGTTACATCCGACCTGTGCCATAGACTTTTTAACCCTAAGATAAATTCAATTCTACTGATGTAATTAAATTTTACACTTTACCCTAGTGTTACCATCTTGCAACTATAAGCGTCACAAATTCCAAATACCGGTACTATTGAGATAAATACCATAGTATGTAGCACTACTTGAAACTAGCGCCAGCTATTCATATGGTGATCTATTCCACATAATTCTCTTCGTAACTTTTTCCGCTACTTTCTCTTAAACTGAAGGACGATTCCACCTAGTTATCGATACATTAATTCAGTTCTCAATGCTGACTTATTATCTATGATTCTGTATGCCTTTGAAAGTTTTACTTATTATTAGAGCAACCCAAAAGCATACAAAAGCATAAAAAGCATAATAGCTATTTACACATATGGTTGGTACCTTGAACATAGTTGTGGCTGTCTAAGGGTCCAGAAGAAACTAATTTTAAAAGCATAATTTTAGAAAATAAAGCATAAAACATAATTTAAAAGATATAGCACAATTCTTTAAAAAATCTCTTTAACTTCAAGTTTAACATATTGTATTAATATTTTTAAGAAACAATATTTACAGTGCAAAATCATTGAGAACATAACAATGCAACAATGAAAAGCTTATTTTTATTTTTGTAAACTTTTTGGTCTAATCTTTTGACGTGGAGAAAAGAATAAAGGACAAAAAGAAGAAAACTTCCACCAACAATGAATAGTACACAAGAACTCCACACTATAATGTTAGGTGTACCTCTTGAAGTTGAGCACTTTATGTACTTATTGGTGGCATCTTTTACTTTCCCTTTCTGTATATATGCACCTCTAAGGCGCACACAAGTGATTAAAAAAAAGAGCATTAGGTAGAAAGTTCATTAAATATGAAAGAAACTGGTTGCATAAAATATTAATAAATAGATCAAGATATTTAGAATATTTAATGTATAGTATATATTATACGTTATACACGATTGATGTAAAACAATGATTGAAATTAATAATAAAGCATAATAAAGCATAATTTGGAAAAAAATAAAGCATAATGTGGGTTGCTCTACTTATTATTCTACATTCATGTTTTGTTACTAAATTGTGAACTCCTAATGCAATCAAAGTGTTTTATTATTATTATTATTATTATTATTATTATTATTATTATTATTATTATTATTATTTCATAAACGTAGATGATAATCTAGGTGCTGCTACTTCTATATCAGATTATCGCTTCACCTGGCGCACGCTCAAATGCATCTAAAGTAACAGAAAGATCCCAGAAAAAATGTTTTACAAATAAGGGAACATAGTAGTACGTAAGAAACAGAAAAGAATTCTGTCTGATCTCAGAGACCCTAAACCTTGTTCTTCCGCAAGAGCAGAGGTGCTTGATAGTAAAATAAGTAATACGGTACCAAAGGATTCTTCTTCCTTTGTCTTTCGTTGAAGCAATTCGGTTTCTTGAATTTATGAATGAAGTAGAACCAAGTTACCACTCACCATCCAGGCAAACTGTAACTCGCCGTATTGAGGCCTTGTTTTCTAAGGAGAAGTGTGGCTGCGGAATCGATTGATTTGACAACAGATAGCTGGGCTTCGCAGGCTACGGAAAGTTATATTACAATCACAACCCACTATATGCTTCCATCTAAGTTCAATAAGTTCAGTCCTTCAAATAATTGAAATAGAAGTGAGGCACACAAGGGTAAACCTAACTCAGCACTTAGCCCATGTTGCAGAGTAGTGGAATATTTTAGATAAAATACATGCAATTGTCTATGAGAATGCTAGTAATATCAAAGTGCGGTACGAGAACTTCCGTATGCAAGCATATGTTGTTTTGCTCAGACCCTAAACTCTCTATAATTAAAGGACTTGCAATAGAGAAAATCGAGAAAATGTTAAGTGTTGTTAGTCGGATTGTTTCCCACTTTAAATATAGTACGTTGGCAACGTCAGAACTGGAAAAACAGTAAAGGTTATTAGGATTGGAAGTACATTACCTTATACAGCAAGTTAAAACTCGGTGGAACAGCATACATGAAATGCTTGAGAGATTGATAGAACAAAGAAGAGCTCTTAACAATGAATTATCAGATAGAAATGTAACAAAGACGTCAGATTGCAAGAAATTTAACCCTTTAAGGATGTCCAAAATTTTAGACTTTCACTCAAACAGCTACTGCTTCCTTACTATTTATCGTAGGATCATGGTTCATACCTCGTTTTTCTCACGATAGAGCATACTTACCAACGGTACCACGTGTCGGTATCATAAACCTTAACCGGAAAATCGAAAAAAAAAACGGAATTTTTCTGAAAAAAATCACCCCTTCGTAACACTTGCGCCCCTCGGGCCCGTCCCCGGTTTCACGTAGGGATCTAAAAAAATTGATAAATACCCAAAGGTAGGTCTACACATAATCCTTATGCAAGTTTCAATCTGATATCTTGAAAACTAAAGGCGTGAAAAAGTTTTGAAATTTGCCTTAAGAAAAAAGTCACGTCTCTTCGCACCACTTGGCGCCGCCAAGTTGACTATCCGGTTCCAAAACGCATCTGCGGTGTTCTTTGGTCCATCCTTGACTTGAAAAATAAAAAAAATCCCGGCTTAAATACCTGTTATAGAACCTAAATAAGCGGTCAAAGACGATAGTACGCCATGGTATATAAATATACCAGAACTCTTTAAAAGGTTAAACTTCCTACAGACTAGGGATGACTACATTTTCAGGGAAAACGGAAAACGGAATATAATTCTTCCAGAAACTGGAAAATTAGAAAGACGGAAAATTTTCCGGAAAAACGGAAACGGAAAATTTTCCGGAAAATCGGAAGACGGATTTTTTTCGGAAAATCGGAAACGGAAAATTTTCCGGAAAATCGGAAGACGGAAAATTTTCCGGAAAAACGGAAACGGAAAATTTTCCGGAAAATCGGAAAACGGAAAATGTGATTTCCGGAAACCGGAAAACTCTTTTTCCGGAAATGGCCATCCCTACTCTGGATACCACTACCGAACGCAATTGTTGGAATTCAAATACTGTACCACAACAATGCGTATCTCAAAACTTTCGTAGTGACCCTCGTATATATATATATATATATATATATATATATATATATATATATATATATATATATATATATATATATATATATATATAGATAGATAGATAGATAGATAGATAGATAGATAGGGAAACTTGAATAAAACGGAAATTCCTCCCGGACCACCCCCTGAAATCATGACTGAATAGAAGAAACCAGGGTATTCTCGAACACTGAGGTAATGCCGAGCACCCAAGTTTACACCGAAGGAAACTTGTAAGGAAACAGACGATTTTGCTGGATGCTAGTGGAGGGACCTGGACAAGTGTAGCATACATTTGATGACAGTCAATTGAGTGGATTACCAGGAAGAAGATGTTTTGCTGTGTTTGTCGATTCACTTATGAAATTGATTCAACAATCTGCGCAACGTAACTTGGCTCTTCTCTTATCTATATTATTACACATAAGCAGGCACGTAGCCAGGATTTTGTAATAGGGGGGATCCGTGACAAAATACTATGGTTATCACACAAGGGACTCGATCATTCTAAATTATTTTACTGGCAACATATATTGAAGGGGGGGGGGGGGGGCTGACATGATATACTGTGGTTACACACCAGGGGCTCGATCAGTCTGAACTATTTTACTGGCAACGTACCCATATTGGTTTGTTAGGACAATAAAATGAGAATATGTTAGTAAGTATTTTAATAACAAACTATGGAGAAATCTCGAGTAAAAGAATATAAAAACATATTGAAGAAGATAGTCTTCAGAGGTCATTCGAATTCGGTTCTTCTTGTTTTCTTTCTTCTTTTTCTTATCTTTGTTTAATACTGCCAAGGACAGCGACGAGATCTCTTTCGGCAGTTAAGACATTCTATAAAATGGATTCAGTTGCCGCGAAACTGAAAATTTATTTAATAAGTGTAACTGGAATCTATGTAGCCAGGCTCATATTATTGGTGATTGTGGGCATTTCTTAAGTTCTACCTGAGAGTCTTTCTGATCGAACCGGTTTATCGATCGTGATTTGTAGTACATAGTATTAACATAGAGCTCGATGGAATTCGCAATGCTCAGTTACAATAATATCCAATTTAAACTTGAACCCCCGTTTGCTCTATACAAAGCTACTCAGAAGAAAGAGTAACCAAACGCTTGCTGTAGCTTTATATTTTTAACGCTGATTCTTCTTTTCCTCGTTTCTCTTTTGCATCCTTCCTTAATTTTTTTCATTTCTGGTCCCGAAGGAAGGGGGGTCCGGACCCCCCGGACTCACCCCTTGGCTACGTACCTGAGATAAGGCTATATATTTCGCTATATTTGAGCATTAGTTTTTTGTAATCTTGCTAGCCAGTATGCAGTCAACAATTAGTTTCAATTTTAACAATAAAATGACGCCTCATGGGAAAACGACAGACAGAATACTCACCATTACCTGGAGTGTTCGGGATTGCCGAATGGTGTGAAATAAATTATCAAAAAATTTTAAATAGTTTCTCCTTATTGAAATGTAAGTAATAAGTTAATGAAATTGGTTTGGGAAATACAATATGTCTTAGTATTGAACATTATTAGCTTTGTTAACTAGAATAGTTTACTATATTTATTATTTTTAGAATTATTACTTTATTATTTCATAGTCAGTAATCCTATTTTACATATCTGATCTTTCATCATAGGCTGCAATTTTTTCTGTGTGTGTGATTCACAGTGTGTTTTACAAATTTATTTAGCCTAGTAGCATTCATTAGCAGTTAGCTAATTTTGTTCAGCCTATTAACCGCATTTCAACACTGGACTAATAAAGAACACTGTTTTTGGGAGAAAACATAAATGCGTATATATGTGGTTTCTACAGTTCAAAATAATGTTTTCATTTTAATGAATATTTTCCTAAATGTACCGTTATTTCTGAATTTATTTCATAAGATTGCATTTGTTTAACCTATTACTTATTAACTTTCATGTGTAATAATTTCAAAGATAATGAGGTCTGGTCACGTTTCTCATTAATTTGAGTTATGTTTGTAATTATAATTCCTAATAAAGATTTAAATACTAAATTACAGTATAATTTTAATGTATTTTAATGCATTTCCCTTCTTTCGTAAAGGAAAGTTTAAAGTAAACAGTATGTTCGGGATTACCCCGACCACTGGGTCAATCCCGAACATAGGAACATTTTTAAAACATCTCACTGATTTATTGAAAAATGTTACTTTTGACTTTCCTCTGCATTTTAGTAAAAAGGAAAAGCTCCAAGCTTCCTATACACAAGAAATGTTAATGTTTTATCTCTAAAAACAAAGGAGTTATTTATAACCAAAGCTTAAGTGTTCGTGAATACCCCGGTCTCCCCTACATACATACAGAAAGATACACATACATACGTTATTTTTACTTGTCATTCCCCTGTAACTTCCGTAGAGATGACTGGGGTGTCTTACTCCCACAGTTTGGGTATATATATATATATATATATATATATATATATATATATATATAGAGAGAGAGAGAGAGAGAGAGAATATGCTTTGTGAATCCCTCCTTGACGAGTTTCTGGCTACGCCTCTGGACCTTTCATGCATTTCGGTCCTTTGCTATTCTTGTCATCTTGACGTAAGTATTGCACTAGGGATGCGCTCGAGACGAGCCGAGACAGGGTTTTCCTTACAAAATTCGAGTCGAGGCACGGCTCTTCCAATAGAGAAATATACGTTTTTCGATTCGAGACATCACTTTTACAGCACATTTTCAAGACGAGACAGCCATAAATCTTGTCTCGTGCGCATACCTATATTGCACATAGAGGTAGATACTCTGTGTAATGTGGTTTACATTAAAAGATGAAGATATTGGTGTTAGTTTCCATATTCAATAATTCTATATGCATCGAAAGGTTTTTTTATGACTCGTTTTTCTTATAAGAGGGCGCGGTGGCTCAGTGGTAGAGGGTTCACCTCCGATGCTTGGGGTCCCTGGTTCGATCCCAGCTCGCGCCGTGTGGACTTTGTGGTGGACAAACACCGTGCTCGTGGGTTTTCTCGGAGTTCTCCCATTTCCTCCCACTTTCTTCATTCCACCATTTCACTGATTTCTCATTATCGCCGTCTCCTTTAGCCTAACCGGCATAACCGCGGGACGTTAAAGTTTCATTTCATTTCATTTCGTATTTCTTATAAGTAATACTGCGAATAACATCTACTTTGTGGTGTACATCATCGCAGGGAAACGATGTTTATCAGACACTATACATCGAAGAAAGACTTTTGTAATGAAAAAGAATTCTGAAGTCACCACCATTCTCTGAACAGGACACAGCATGCTGGACTCACTAACTCTCCTCCTGGTTATGGCGGTGGTGTAACGGTATCATTTTACCCCCGGGACAGGTTTACCCCCGGTAAAAATGTACTAGGGGGTAAAGATATCCCGGCTATAACGCGGGACCAGATTACCCCCGGGATCAGATTACCCCCCAAATAAAACACAAGAAAATGAAGTGACATTCGAAACATTGTTCCATATTTAAGTTAAACACCTTACAACACTAATTAGTTGCCCCACCACTTTAGTCCTTTCTCTAATTATACCCCTCCCACAAGAAAAGCGGCAAAATAGCACTCACAAAGGAAAAATCGACGCTATTAATGCTGGTTTCACTTAAAGCACATCTAAGACATTAGTACATATACCTCAATACTAACAATTGTCAGAACACGAAATTCAGCAATTAACATAGGAAATAATGGAGGGGGGTAATCGTGTCCCGGGATCAGATTACCCCTCCTAAAATAACAAACAAATCAAGTGATATTCGAAATGTTGTTCCATACTTAAGTTAAACACCTTACAACACTAACTAATTACCCCACCACTTTAGTCCTTTCTCTAATTATACCCCTCCCACAAGAAAAGCGGCAAAATAGCACTCACAAAGGAAAAATCCACGCTATTAAATCTGGTTTCACTTAAAGCGTATCTAAGACATTAATACATATACCTCAATACTAACAATTGTCAGAACACGAAATTCAGCAATTAACATAGGAAATAATGGAGGGGGGTAATCGTGAGTAGGAATGGCCTGACCTGAGGAAAGTTTGGACTTTGACCCCGACCTTTGTGACGTCATAGGTCAAAGGTCAATGACCTTGGCCCGGTGTCAATGACCTAGGGGTACTTAGGACCACCCCCTCTAAATTTTGGCAGGGGTACCTTGGCCCACCCTCTAAATTTTGGCAGGGGTATATAAAACCACCCCCCTTAAATTTTGGAAATTGCCAAATCTAAAAATTTGGTGTGGTAGCCTAGGACCATAGTATGTACCTCTATCAGTATTGGGTGTCTATGTCGTTCCCTTTCATGGGTAAAAAATTGCCAAAAAGTCAAATTTCGGGGTTTTTTGACCTAACTTATACCCTTTGATGAGGTATTATTACCCTATATGGTTATATGGACGTACACAGGGGTTCATTACCTATCATAAGACATGGGTATATTAATGCACCCCTTGAAAAATTTGGGAGGGGTACCTTGGCTCACCCCTTAAATTTTGGAAATTGCCCAATTTAAACATTTGGTATTATAGTATAGGACCCTAATATGTATTATGATAAATTTGGGTGGTCCACCTCGTTCCCTTTTAGGGGTACAAAATTGCCAAAAATATAAACGTAAGCAATACGTTGTACCACGTGTTTGGTTTTTGGTCCATTTTATCCCCCTTTGATGAGGTCCTATTACCTTATATAGTTATATGGTCATGTATAGGGGTCCATTACCTATCATAAGACATGGGTACATTGGTGCACCCCTTTAAAATTTTGGGAGGAGTACCTTGGCCCACCCCTTAAATTTTGGAAATTGCCCAATTTAAACATTTGGTATTATAGTACTGGACCTCAATATGTATCATGATAAATTTGGATGGTCCACCTCGTTCCCTTTTAGGGGTACAAAATTGCCAAAAATATAAATGTAAGAAATATGTTGTACCACGTGTTTGGTTTTTTGGTCCATTTTATCCCATTGGATGAGATCCTATTACCTTATATGATTACAGGGATCTATTTCCTATCATAAGACATGGGTATATTGTTGCACCCTTCTTAAAATTTGGCAAGGGGTACACTGAAATTATCCAATTTAAGCATAGTACAGGACTTCAATATGTTTCGGTGGTCCTATTGCCAAATTTTTTTAGTACAACCACGTGTTTGGTTATTGACTCAATGTATCCTATTTGATAAGGTATGGACGGGTATCCCCTTTCAATTTGGTATAACCCCTCGGGTGTAGTACAGTCACGTGATCGATGATTTGGTTTTGATGCGCGACGAGGTCCCTGGTCAATGTTCTCTAGGAATTAGGTGGAAACTTTGATAGGAAAGATTCATGGCATTTAAATTTTTTTTGCAACTTTCAAACTAAAAAAAAATCAAACCAAAGTTTTTCAAAACAAAAATTGAAACGAAAACTTTTAAACGAAAATCTTGAAACTAAAAAATTTTCAAAACAAAAATTTGAAACGAAAAATTTTCAAAAATTTTCACAAAAAAATTTCAAACTAAAAGTTTTCAAACAAAAATTTTGAAACGAAAAATTTTCAACCAAAAATTTTGAAACGAAAATTTTTTTTCAAACTAAAGAATTTTGAAAACAAAAAAAGTTTGAAGCAATATTTTTTTTGAAACGAAAAAATTTTCAAACTAAAAATTTGAAACAAAAATTTTGAAGCAAGAAATTTTCAAACAAAATTTTTGAAACGAAAATTTCAACACAAATTTCAAACGAAAAATTTTCAATTAGAATTTAAATCAAACAATGATCAACTTTCACGGTTAACCGTTAAACTTTTATCCGGTTTTTAACTATTCGATTAACAAATAAACGGTTTTCAACTATTCGATTAACAAATAAACGGTTTTCAACTATTCGATTAACAAATAAACGGTTTTCAACTATTCGATTAACAAATAAGCGGTTTTCAACTATTCAATAAACAGATGAACGGATTTTTCCTTTTCACACCAGTGAGTGCAAGAATTTACAAACTAAAACAAAAAAAAAAAATTGTACTCGCTTTAAATACGCATCATTTTTGAAACAAGGTGTTAGTGTTCATCATGGATACACAGTGGAAACATCCATTTACCTGTATTCTCGCAGGGCCTAGTGGGTGTGGAAAAACGTATTTTGTGAAGCGATTACTGTCACATCTCCCAACCATGATCAATGCAAAATTTCGTAAGATATACTGGTATTATGCAGAATGGCAAGACGTGTATGCAACAATGCCGGTTCCAGTAGAATTTCACGAAGGACTTCCACGAATGAAAGATTTTCAGCCTGAAGATGGACCACATTTGATTATTATTGATGACCATATGCGAGAAGTGAATAGTGATACTGTTGATATGTTCACAAAAGGATCACATCATCGAAATATTAGTGTGATTTTTATAACACAAAATGTATTTCATCAAAGTAAAGCAAATAGAAATATGAGTTTAAATTGTTCGTATTTGGTGTTGTTTAAAAATCCACGTGACAAGTCACAAATCAAGCATATGAGTTATCAAATCATGCCTGAGCATCCACTGTTTCTACAAGAAAGTTATGCAGACGCAACAAGAAATCCACATGGCTATTTACTGATGGATCTTAAACAAGATACACCCGATGAAATGCGATTTCGTACAAATATTATTTTTCCCGACGATTTGCATCATTATGTTTACGTACCAACAAAACATGTTTAAATTATTGTTCATGTGAAAAGAATGACTTAGTCTGAAAAAGAATCACGATGTCTCCTACAGTGAAACACGCTGATCTGCTACGTGCTCTGCACAAAGCTAAACCAAGATTGCGTAAAGCTATTATTGCCAATGCAGACGCTTCATTAATTCATAGTATTTGTGAATGTTGTTATAATGTCTTAAAAGGCAATGTTCCACTGACAAGTGCGCAGAAGTCAAGATTAAAGCGTTACAAGAACACGCTCCGCTATCTCGTAGACAATACAAAATCATTGGATAAAAAGAAGAAACATTTAGCCGTACAACAAGGAGGACTCTTACCTGCATTACTTGCACCTATTGTAGGAAGTGTGTTATCCAGTATTTTGTTTAAACAATAAACATCATGGAACATAGCAAGAAGATGGTTTTAGTGCCACCAGAAATGCTTCAACGAATGCATGCATCATCATCCCGTGTGAGTGAAAATCGAGAATCTAATTTCGATCGTGAAATGCAATCTATATTGAATACATCGTATCCAAGTGATGAAGAAAAATGGAATCAGTACAATAGAATATTACAGAAATATCTTTATGTGATACGTAAACAAGAAGAACCAATACCACTTACAATTACATCAATGAAACCTGATGGTGACGTTCCGAATGTCGACGATAGCACGAAACAAGAAATTTTAGCCGCAATACCACAAATGTATCGTAAGAAAGCCGAACTACTATTCCGTCGTTTAAAACAAGATGACGCAATTACATGGGATCATAAAGGAACAGTGTACATCAACGACAATAAACTACATGGATCCAATATTGTAGATTTAATGTGTGATGTGACTCGACCGAGGAAACATTCTAATCCTCAAGGCTGGGAATTGTTTTGCAACTACCTTGCATCGTCAAACACACCTCAAGAATTGATTGGTAATCAAAAAGTGCCGAGGATATAGTGAATGCATTTGAAATGATTTTCCAGAAAAGGAAACCAATTGTGCTACGTAGTGATCAAGGAACTGAATTTACCAACAAGACAGTACAAAAGTTTTTCAGGAAACACAACGTGCAACATGTTACAACAAAGGATCCAGATATTAAAGCCAGCATCGCTGAAAGATTTAATCAGACATTGAAACATCGTATGTGGAAATACTTTACCAAATATCAAACATACAATTACATCAAAGTATTGCCTTTACTTGTAAAAGCATACAATGAAAGTCGGCATTCCAGTATTAAAATGGCACCTGCAAACGTTTCTCAGGACAATTTACTGGAGGTGTGGCATAACTTATACGACAAAAAGCTACAACGTTCAAAACAAGATACGGATTTATCTGTTGGTGATACTGATAGTATAAGTAAAACAAAACGTATCTTTGACAAGGGTTACCTCGAGAACTGGACTTGGGAAATATTCAGAGTAAAAGCCATTGTACCAAGAAACCCACCAGTGTATCGACTAGAGGATTTAAATCATCAACTCATTGATGGTGTTTTCTACAGAGAAGAATTACAACCAGTGCCGCTCCCTTCGACGTTCCTCATCGATAAAATATTACGTACAAGAACAAAAGGTCGCAGACAGGAGTATCTCGTCCAGTGGAAAGGATATCCTTCCTCATTCAATTCGTGGATCTCTGCAACTTCATTGAAGAAGAAGAAGAATGGAACCTGATCAAGATTTTTACGTTACACTTCCCAGTAATAGTTCCATGGATTATTTTCCAGAAAATACATTGACTTCATATATTACGAAATTACAACGACGTGTAGAGTTTCGCCAGAAATGGGATGTGGCAATTGTAGAGATTCATTATCCACATTCTTTGCTGAACATTAACAGTGAAAACAATAAAATATATTACAAATCATCAAGTAGTAATGATCAGGAACCGTGGAAGGTTGTAACGATCCCTGTTCGCTATTATAACAATATACGGGATCTTATTCATGCATTTAATATACATCATAAAGAAACCAATTTATTTATATCCCATGATGCAACTAATAATATATGCCTCATAAGACATCCCAATAAGGAAATCCATACTTCTGTACAAATCTCACCAAGTGTTAGTTTAATGCTTGGATTTGAACCAAAAAGTGATTTAAAAGATATGCAAAAGGGACAATATACACCGGATGTACGATTAGGTTTACCATCACAAATGTACGTCTACTGTGACATTATTGAATCTGTCATTGTTGGAGATACAATGGTACCCTTGCTACGAATTGTCAACATGGATCCTGTGAATCATACTTTTGGAAGTCATGCAGTACAAATCTTTAATCCTGCACATTATGTTCCGGTGGAAAAAATGAATTTTGAGCAAATACAAATCGATATAAGGGATAGCACAGGTCATCGTATGCCATTCACCTTTGGAACGGTGTGTACAAAACTACATTTCCGGCGTCGTCGTCATGACTGATCCGTATTTGCAATACTACCAAAAACAAGCGTTATCCGGTATCGGCAACGTCTATGTGGGAAGTCCCTATCAAGCAGGACATGGCATTGGAAGTTTCCTTGGTGGCTTATTTCGTTCAGTGTTACCACTTGTGAAGCAAGGAGCTAAAACTGTGGGAAAAGAATTATTAAAATCAGGTGCCAATATGATTAATGATGTTGTGATCTCGAATCAACCGCTGGAAGAATCGTTTCATCAACGTATGCAAGAGGCAAAATCAAATTTACAAGAAAAAGCTAAAAATAAGTTGAAAACTATGCTGGGAAGTGGATATCATAAACGAAAATGGGATGACTGCTCTCAGTTTGAGGTTGACCTTCCAACGATCAACAACACCATCAATCCTACGAAGAGACGTAAATTATCACATAAGAAGAAGAAGAGATCATTGGCATCGTCACCAGATATTTTTGATTAATTCAACGATGGCTTTCTTACATCATCAATCCTGTGAATGTGTAAAAAGTGAATTGGACATTTTTTCAACATTACCCACGCAAACCAGTGTTCTGGACAATCGTATTATTGGCTACAAACCAATTAGTTCAATAGCTGAAAATTCACCAATAGAATTTGTAGTGAGTGGTAGCAGTGATGAATATATTGATTTGCCACAAACCTTATTGTACATCCAAGCACAAATTGTGAAACCAGATGGTTCATCCTTCACCGAAACGGATAAAGCAATAATTGCACCTGTCAATGATTTTCTAAATGCTATGTTTAGTGAAGTACAAATCTACTTGAACAATAAACTGATCTCATTTCCGTCACATAATCATCCATATCGTTCGTACCTGGAAAAACTGCTCAATTATAGTGATGGAGCTAAAAATACACATTTACAAACAGCAATGTGGTTTCAAGATACGGCTGGTCATATGAACGCAACCACCAGGGAGAACAAAGGATTTCAACAACGCTATGAACTGACAAAACAAAGTATGAAATTCGATATGATTGGACATCTTCATTGTAACATTTTTAATCAAGATAAATTTTTAATTCATGGAGTGGAATTACGTGTGAAACTTATTCCTGCAAAACCAAACTTTTGTCTCATGGCCGGTGAAAGTGGTGTCAGTGCAAAAATCAATATTCTAGATGCATCGTTGCAGGTGAAAAAAGTCAACATTAGCCCTAGTGTCAAATTGGCACACAATAAAATTTTACAATCTACACCGGCAAAGTATCCTCTGACAAGGGTTCAAATGAAATCATTTACCATCCCGAAGGATATACAATCCAAAACTATTGATAACCTGTTTATGGGAACATTGCCAAATCGTATTATTGTAGGATTTACATGGAATGAAGCATCCAGTGGAACTATTACCAGCAATCCATTTGAATTTCAACATCTAAACATTAATTTCTTTACATTGTATGTGGATGGAAAAGCTGTACCTTCAAAACCGTTGCAACCCAACTTTGAAGAAAATCTCTACATTTCATCGTACCACACATTGTTCTCAGGTTCTGGCATACATTTTACCAATACTGGAAATACAATTTCAAGAGCCGACTACAAGAATGGATATACAATGTTTGTATTTGACCTAACTCCCGATTCTTCTGCTGGAGATTGTCACTATTGGAATTTACAACGACATGGAGCCATCCGATTGGAAGTTCATTTCCAAGAGAAATTAGCAGCATCTGCAAACAATATTGTGTATGGAGAGTTTTCCTCACTCCTAGAGATCGACCACCAGCGCAACGTTATCCTGGACTTTTAAATTACAAGGTACGTATACGTTATGTATCATTTCCATTCACGATGTTGAATACATTACAATTAGGTAGTGCTTTAAACGGTAGTCCATTATTCAGAAATCATTTTACCGGGATATTTGCAAGCGATGAGTTACCCTCACGGATTTCTCTACCTCTGGCAATCATTGTAAATACAGATCCATCTACAAAACTAGGAAGCCATTGGATTGCAATTTATATTGATAATCGCGGTGTTGGAGAATATTTTGACAGCTATGGCCTTCCTCCTTATGTACCACAACATGTTGCATTCTTAAAACTCCATTGTATATACTATAAATATAATAATAGCCAAATGCAAAGTCTTGGTTCATCTGTATGTGGCTATTATGCTTATTTTTATTTGTGCTGTAAAGCCCAAGGAAAATCTCTGCGTGAAATTCAATATTTGTTCACAACAGTACCCACGGTTAATGACCGTAGACTGCTGCAATATACCTTCCAGGTAATTTTATCATATTTATCATTGCAAATGTATTGTTTAATCATCATCTATTTCTATACTAATCATCTTTTTCCTCGTTCTTTTTACAGAATTCACACGAAGTTTTGCAAACGGGTGCTATGCTGCAAAACATGGAAACAAATCATCACAATCAAGAAGAGGAGGCGGTCTAATGAAGACACCCAGCTCAATATACAAACATTGTCAATACCTTAGTGTAACAAGAAAGAAAAAGAAGAAACCAGAAATATGATTAAAATACAATTTATGCTGACCTATGTGTTTTTATTGTTCATTCCACATACAACGTTATCAGATTCTCCTAAAGAACTGTGCGATATAAGACGAGAACCCTGTGCAAAGTTTCCACCAAATTCCTAGAGAACATTGACCAGGGACCTCGTCGCGCATCAAAACCAAATCATCGATCACGTGACCGTACTACACCCGAGGGGTTATACCAAATTGAAAGGGGATACCCGTCCATACCTTATCAAATAGGATACATTGAGTCAATAACCAAACACGTGGTTGTACTAAAAAAATTTGGCAATAGGACCACCGAAACATATTGAAGTCCTGTACTATGCTTAAATTGGACAATTTCAGTGTACCCCTTGCCAAATTTTAAGAAGGGTGCAACAATATACCCATGTCTTATGATAGGAAATAGATCCCTGTAATCATATAAGGTAATAGGATCTCATCCAATGGGATAAATTGGACCAAAAAACCAAACACGTGGTACAACATATTTCTTACATTTATATTTTTGGCAATTTTGTACCCCTAAAAGGGAACGAGGTGGACCATCCAAATTTATCATGATACATATTGAGGTCCAGTACTATAATACCAAATATATAAAATGGGCAATTTCTAAAATTTAAGGGGTGGGCCAAGGTACCCCTCCCAAAAGTTTAAAGGGGTGCACCAATGTACCCATGTCTTATGATAGGTAATGGACCCCTATACATGACCATATAACTATATAAGGTAATAGGACCTCATCAAAGGGGGATAAAATGGATCAAAAACCAAACACGTGGTACAACGTATTGCTTACGTTTATATTTTTGGCAATTTTGTACCCCTAAAAGGGAACGAGGTGGACCACCCAAATTTATCGTAATACATATTAGGGTCCTATACTATAATACCAAATGTTTAAATTGGGCAATTTCCAAAATTTAAGGGGTGGGCCAAGGTACCCCTCCCAAATTTTTCAAGGAGTGCATTAATATACCCATGTCTTATGATAGGTAATGAACCCCTGTGTACGCCCATCTAACCATATAGGGTAATAATACCTCATCAAAGGGGATAAATTAGGTCAAAAACCCCCGAAATTTGACTTTTTGGCAATTTTTTACCCATGAAAGGGAACGACATAGACACCCAATACTGATAGAGGTACATACTATGGTCCTAGGCTACCATACCAAATTTTTAGATTTGGCAATTTCCAAAATTTAAGGGGGGTGGTTTTATATACCCCTGCCAAAATTTAGAGGGTGGGCCAAGGTACCCCTGCCAAAATTTAGAGGGGGTGGTCCTAAGTACCCCTAGGTCATTGACCCCGGGCCAAGGTCATTGACCTTTGACCTATGACGTCACAAAGGTCGGGGTCAAAGTCCAAACTTTCCTCAGGTCAGGCCATTACTACTTCGTGTCCCGGGATCAGATTACCCCCCCCTAAAAAACAAACAAATCAAGTGATATTCGAAATGTTGTTCCATATTTAAGTGAAACACCTTACAACACTAATTAGTTGCCCCACCACTTTAGTCCTTTCTCTAATTATACCCCTCCCACAAGAAAAGCGGCAAAATAGCACTCACAAAGGAAAAATCGACGCTATTAAATCTGGTTTCAGTTAAAGCGTATCTAAGACATTAATACATATACCTCTATACTAACGATTGTCAGAACACCAAATTGAGCAATTAACATAGGAAATAATGGAGGGGTAATCGTGTCCCGGGATCAGATTACATCCATATAAAAACAAGCAAATCAAGTGATATTCGAAATGTTGTTCTATATTTAGCTAAACATCTTACAACACTAACTAGTTGCCCCACCACTTTAGTCCTTTCTCTTATTATACCCCCTCCCACAAGAAAAGCGGCAAAATAGCACTCACAAAGAAAAAATCGACGCTATTAATGCTGGTTTCACTTAAAGCGTATCTTATGCATTAGTACATATACCTCAATACTAACAATTGTCAAAAGACGAGATTCAGCAATTAACATAGGAAATAATGAAGGGGGTAATCGTGTTCCGGGATCAGATTACCTCCATATAAAGAAACAAACTAATCAAGTGATATTCGAAATGTTGTTCTATACTTAAGTTAAACACCTTACAACACTAACTAATTGCCCTACCACTTTAGTCCTTTCTCTAATTATACCCCTCCCACAAGAAAAGCGGCAAAATAGCACTCACAAAGAAAAAAATCGACGCTATTAATGCTGGTTTCACTTAAAGCGTATCTAAGACATTAATACATATACCTCAATACTAGCAATTGTCAGAACACGAAATTCAGCAATTAACATAGGAAATAATGGAGGGGGGTAATCGTGTCCCGGGATCAGATTACCCCCCTAAAAAAACAAACAAATCAAGTGATATTCGAAATGTTGTTCCATATTTAAGTTAAACACCTTACAACACTAATTAGTTGCCCCACCACTTTAGTCCTTTCTCTAATTATACCCCTCCCACAAGAAAAGCGGCAAAATAGCACTCACAAAGGAAAAAACGACGCTATTAATGTGACGATGTGCAGACTCTTTTTAATTATTTAGCTCGTTTTATTCCACCATAATGTAGAGATCTGCTCACGCTAATTCTGTAGCGGATGTCACAAAGAAATATACTTAAATTACACCATTATTTTCATGGGAAAAAGTGGTTTAATCTAGGGGAATGACAACATTATTTATAAAAAGTAAGTTTATTACATAAATAAAATGGTAATATATAACAATATTTGATTTAGTGTTTCAACAAAAGTAATGGAATATCTGATAGTTCATTTGATAGATTGATACCTTAATTTAATTCGATTAACAAGCTAGATATTGAAATATTGTAGTTATTGGAGATGGAAGATGAAATGCAAGTATGTGACAACAGTTCTTAATCTTGAAAGTTTTATGGTAGGTACACACATCATTTTGAAGTACCGCATGACATCTCTAAACTTGAATTTTATGATGCAACAAGAGATTATACATACCTTATGGTAGTATTCTTGTAACTCTTAGAAACTTTGGCGATGATTCTGTCTGGTCACAACCGACGTCTCGAACCTCTGCACCGGAACTTCTGAACTTCTGAACAACCGTTTGAGACCTTGAGGTTCTTTTATATTATTCTCGAGGGTCACACCCAAGCCTCACATCCGTCAGTACATCCGTTTTATCATCTCCACAAATATGGAAACTTATTGCTCTTTTGCATTTTGATTGGCTCTTAGAGACTGCCGCACCCACAATACGTGGCGTGACACACATGTACATACGTGTACTGTCACAGCCGGAAGAAATCAATAGCGTGATCTCTAGACTTATCTATAGATTCATATCTATATAACCAATTTCAACATATTAATGCGGTGTCACGTTGCCAAAATCATGATTATGTATCCTGTAGGATGACTATGAGTAAACTTCCTACAAAATTGCGCAGCAAAAACAACACTAGTCACCTTCAGAAGGTTTTACGTACTTCCTTTTTTCTGTTGCTAGCTTGTAGCAAGTCAAGAGAGAAAGATGTCTTTTAAAATGCATATTAATCAAAATAATCTTTTTCAATTCCTTCAATAAAGAGCAATGTAACCATATTTTTGAACTCAGCGTCACATTAATGCTGGTTTCACTTAAAGCGTATCTAAGACATTAATACATATACCTCTATACTAACGATTGTCAGAACACCAAATTGAGCAATTAACATAGGAAATAATGGAGGGGTAATCGTGTCCCGGGATCAGATTACATCCATATAAAAACAAGCAAATCAAGTGATATTCGAAATGTCGTTCTATATTTAAGTTAAACACCTTACAACACTAATTAGTTGCCCCACCACTTTAGTCCTTTCTCTAATTATACCCCTCCCACAAGAAAAGCGGCAAAATAGCACTCACAAAGGAAAAATCGACGCTATTAATGCTGGTTTCACTTAAAGCGTATCTAAGACATTAATACATATACCTCTATACTAACGATTGTCAGAACACCAAATTGAGCAATTAACATAGGAAATAATGGAGGGGGGTAATCGTGTCCCGGGATCAGATTACCCCCCCTAAAAAAACAAACAAATCAAGTGATATTCGAAATGTTGTTCCATACTTAAGTTAAACACCTTACAACACTAACTAATTGCCCCACCACTTTAGTCCTTTCTCTAATTATACCCCTCCCAAAGTAAAGCGGCAAAATAGCACTCACAAAGGAAAAGTCAACGCTATTAATGCTGGTTTCACTTAAAGCATATCTAAGACACTAATACATAAATGTCTATACTAACAATTGTCACAAGACGAGATTCAGCAATTAACTTAGGAAATAATGGAGGGGGGTAATCGTGTCCCGGGATCAGATTACCCCCATATAAAAAAAACAAGCAAATCAAGTGATATTCGAGATGTTGTTCTATATTAAGTTAAACATGTGTTAAACACCAACACCGCGGGGTATGTGTTGAACTAACACCGCATAGTGATAGTCACGCTGGAACCACTGCCATGTGTTAAAATTGAGTTGAATTAACACAACCAATTTTTACTGTGTAATTATTATAATTAGACTTTAATATCTTGGGGATGGGGATTAGAATTATTATAATGAAATCTCGATATGTCGGAATTTGTGAAGTTTAGAAACACGTAATTTGATATTTCGATTCCTGATTTAAAATTATTTGATACCTATTTCACCGTTTTTGATATGTGTCCTAGAAAGGAAGAAAAGGAGGGGGAAAGGATAAGGACTATAATTATTGTAATAAGATGTTTATATCTTGGGATCCCGTAAGGTAAAGGACATGAAGATTCTTATTTGAACTGCTTAGAAGTTTATGAAGTGTGAGGCCGTAGGCCGAACAAACGTAGAATTTGAGGTTAAATTGGGGGTGCCGGTCCCTGGTTCACTCATGTCCAAAATTATTATCGCATGTCTCTATAAATATGTTGTTGTGGGAATATTATTTGATAAGGAATTCGCCCATTATTTCTTGTAATGTTGGTAGGTGAATAATCGGAAAAGACATGTATGTGGCTAATTGCATGTCAAAAGAATAGTAAATAAAAACAATAAAACGAAAATAAAACTTTCTTGTCCATTTACCAATATTTTGTATTACTCATTCTAATTTTCGTATTTATAATTCTTTTCCTATGAACTTTACCAAAAATATACATTTCCCGATTATAAACATAGTAATAGTATCAAAAGTACCCTGCTAAATCATTATCAAATTGTATTCTTACAAGAAGACAGTTATAGATATGCGACAATCAGTTTGGGCATGAATGTACATGAGTTAAAATTTGGTATATTATAGAATTCCGAAAGGTTAGAGACATGAAAGTTGGTATTTCAATGATTGGCGAAGCGGTAGGTCGAGCAAAATTATAGGCGTCTGGAGGCAAACCCCCTAACCAAATGAAGGGTTTTGTATATATATGACTATTTGTGTCAGCTATAAACAATAATCATTATGAAGACTATCATGTAGTGATTGTATAAATATTTTTCCATCCATACTTGAAATCCAATATAGCTGCTATATTGCAATCCTCTGCATTGTTGAAATATAAGCGAACGCCACTAGCGCCAACAAGATTTAATTCTGTTACCTTGTTCTTAGCAGCTTGCTCATTAGAAATAGGTCCATCAGGTAGGTATCCAGTACTTTTACAGTACTGTTTTCATCCTCCGGAATTGTAAGTCTTTCCCCGGAGTAAATCTGAAACCACCTTTTATTGAAACCGGAGGTTGTAGTGAATTTGAACCACTTTTGGTTTTAGTAGAAAGTTGCGGGTGAAATTGAAATATATTCTTGAGGCGCTTAATTGGTTGGAGAAAACTACTTCTCTCTATATATTACCGTTTTTGTTGTATGGCGATCAATGTTAAAACCGGAGATGGTTTGTTTGAACCACTTCCGGCTTGAATACATGGTTCTGATAACAAACGAGTTTTAACATTTGATCCTTTATATTTAGGATAAAATTGGTGATGATCCATCAAGTACGAGCTCTCGAGATGTGTTCTTGCTATATGTTACAATTTCTATTGTTTTGAGATAAGTATTGAAACCAGAATTGGGGTTAATTTCTACCACTTCCAGTTTTAGTTCAAGATTAACGAATTAGATGAAAGCTATTCCTTGAGACGCTTAATGGACTGGAGAAAAACGCTTCTTTCTTTTACCATTTCTGCTCTATGTAATTCCATTTTTATTGAAACCGGAAATTATAGGGAATTTGAACCACTTTCGGTTTTAGTAGAAAAATGTGGATGGACCTGAAGTATGTTCTTGAGGCGCTTAATCGATTGCAGAAAACCACATCTCATTATCTATTTACCGTTTTTGTTATAGAGTGATCAACAGTAAAACTGAAAATGGTATATTTGAAGCACTTCCGATTTGAGTAGATAGTTGAGAAAATAACAAACTAGTCTCATAACTTTTGATCCTTTATATTCTGGCCAAAATTGTTTCTGATCCATGAGTTCTTGAGATTTTTGTCTCCCAGACGGACACACATACATACATACACACACGGACATAGGAAATATATAAATGAGTTACTTTTGTAAACCAAACTCATTAGAAATAAATTGCATTTCAATGGTGAACTTACTTTCAGTTACCCTAGTAATATTTCATAACTAACTCTAATATACAATATGGAAAAAGTTTTGGGACGGAAAATTTCCTCAAATGAAGTTCTGCACAAATATATTCTTTTATTCTATTTTCCAAATAAATGTTAAACATCTCCACAATATCACCACTTATTTTAAGAAATTGGAGCGAGGACGTTTAGTGTGGTGGTCCGTATACTTTATTAAAAATTTACCTCTTTGACAAAGAAAAGAAACGAACTATCAGATAACTGCACGAATTATTTTTATTGGAGATTCAATTGGTTATGAGCAAAGTTTTAATATTGATCTGTTGAACCTGTTTGACTTATTTTTAATAATGTATCTTTCTACAAAAATATACTCTAATACTTGGGAAAATTTCCAGTCATCTCTTGGGGAATCTACTTTAAACTCCCCTTAAAATAACGTACCTATACATTATTACAAATATCAGTATCTGAAAGAAGTGAGCAGCAATGCAGAATAACACATTATGGTGGATAGTAATCGCCTCAGGGTTCCTTTACTGGCTTTCCTTCAGAGGAATATAATGAGACAAAGGAATAAAGCGTCGGGTAAACTGATTACTGTCTCGAGGTGTTTAACTTAGCAGAGAACAACATTTCGAATATCACTTTATTTGATTACGTTTTGTGTGGCATAATTCGATCCCGGGACCAGGAAACCCAACTTCATTATTTCCTATGTTGATTACCGAATTTACTCTTCCGCATTGTTAGTATACATTTATGAGCACTAATGTTGGAGATATGCGTTAAAAGAACCCTTCACTAATCACGTTGATTTTTCCCTTGTGAGTGCTATTATGCCCCTTCTTGTTTGGGGGAGGGTTATAGTAAGAGAAAGGACTAAACCGGTGGACGAACTAATTACTGTTCTGAGGTATTTAACTTTATACGGAACAACGTTTCGAATATCACTTGATTTGCTTGTTTTTTTATATAGGGGTAATCTGATCCAGGGACACGATTACCCCCTTCATTACTTCTTATGTTTATTACTGAATTTAGTATTCCGACAGTTGTTAATATACAGTACCAATGCTGGAGATATTATTTTTTCACCAAATGTATCTATTTTTGAACATATATTATTCCACGATTCATTATTACTTAGTGATCTAAGCTTCTCTTTTCATTCCATCAATCACTGAATAAACTATTCTATAATCAACTGTTGTGCCTTGAAGACAAACCATCACTGGATTAAGAACTTTAAATATCTTAGTAGAGATATGCACTGCACCAACAACATCATAATAAGTTGTTTGAGCAAACGTTTACATGTAGCTTTAGTATAGCCATATGGATCTATGTCTATACTCGGATTGTAAAGAATTTGTATCACATCAAAACAGGACAACACAGTTCTTAAAGCATCGTTTTTATTTGCCTATCTAGTAGTATCCACTCTTTTTAATCTCTTTCTTCTGTTAATCTTTTCTTCAGACATCTTCAAGTTGTCTGTAAGTTTGGATTGTCGGAGATGACCAGAAAAGGAAACATATTCTTCATTTCTGCACAAATATCTACGGATTTTCTTAAGAACTAATGCAAAACATGTTGGGGTAACATCAGACATAAAAACTCATGTACCACCTCATATAATAGTAAAACTTATGAGAACTGTATTATTATATTCCGAGAGAACATGCAATTTTCTCTATGTCAAGAGAGATAGCTACACTTATAAACAAAAATAATTATAGATAAAAATATATTTTTTTCTCGTCGTTATATAAAAAACCCTATATTTTCCCGAAATGGGGGAAAACCGGCTTTAAACTCAGGAAAAAACCTAAAGATATTTTTCCGGTTTTTCGCCCATCATTAGCTCGAATATAGCAAGGTGGAAATAACACTTTCTGATTTTGATGCTTAGGACAGTGATTTGAACATTTTATTTGATAATGCAAATTGAACAAATGGAATCAGTGGTACGTTTCTTGCAATGTATCCCTTGTAATATTCATAATGTAGTGTGTTAGTTTACAAACCTGACAGAGAAGTCGTAGCTTGTTTGCTTACGTTTTACATATTTTCCATAGGTGCAAAACCCTGACGTTGTGCTACTAGAAATACTGTAACAATTATTGTGTTGGCAACACTGCTTTACTGGTGAGATTCCCTATAGTGTCCAATAAACGTCCCTCACAATGTCTATCTTTTCGCGGAAACAAAATTTGAAAAAAAAAATCGCCATTCCAAGGATAATCAGGATGGAATTATAAAAGATTAATCCTGAATTCATTGGAATACTGAAGTATTCCCCACGCTTCCCCCTTCTTCCCCACTTTTCTGCACCACCACCAAATTGCTTTTAGAAGCCGCCTTTGTACAAACACTACACTGTACTAAGTTGCCATTGATCTGTGATACTTTTTCTACAAAAACAAGTAAAGTAAGTAGGTCATACTTACCGACATAAATAAAAATTGGTAACTAAAACAATTCCAAATATACAGTTTGCAACACTGTACTTAGAAACCTCGTAATAATAGAGAATAAAAATATATGAAGTCTTACACATCTCAAATTCGCATCAGTCAAAATAAATTACTCTTCGTGACAAATAATGACTTCTATGCTGTAGGAATCAGAGACTCCCACTTTCCGTTGCTTATCCACGTAACCCAAAAGTACCTTGGTGTTCCTAGGGTTAATATACAGGTATGTGTACCAATGACGAAGATATGCTTTAAGTGAAACCAGCATTAATAGCGTCGATTTTTCCTTTGGGAGTGCTGTTTTGCCGCTTTTTCTTGTGGGAGGCGTACAATAAGAGAAAGGACTAAAGTGGTGGTGCAACTAATTAGTGTTGTAAGGTGTTTAACTTAATATAAAACTAATTTCGAATATCACTTGATTAGTTTGTTTCTTTATATGGAGGTAATCTGATCCCGGAACACGATTACCCCCTTCATTATTTCCTATGTTAATTGCTGAATCTCGTCTTTTGACAATTGTTAGTATTGAGGTATATGTACTAATGCATAAGATACGCTTTAAGTGAAACCAGCATTAATAGCGTTGATTTTTTCTTTGTGAGTGCTATTTTGCCGCTTTTCTTGTGGGAGGGGGTATAATAAGAGAAAGGACTAAAGTGGTGGGGCAACTAGTTAGTGTTGTAAGATGTTTAGCTAAATATAGAACAACATTTCGAATATCACTTGATTTGCTTGTTTTATATGGATGTAATCTGATCCCGGGACACGATTACCCCTCCATTATTTCCTATGTTAATTGCTCAATTTGGTGTTCTGACAATCGTTAGTATAGAGGTATATGTATTAATGTCTTAGATACGCTTTAAGTGAAACCAGATTTAATAGCGTCGATTTTTCCTTTGTGAGTGCTATTTTGCCGCTTTTCTTGTGGGAGGGGTATAATTAGAGAAAGGACTACAGTGGTGGGGCAACTAATTAGTGTTGTAAGGTGTTTAGCTAAATATAGAACAACATTTCGAATATCACTTGATTTGCTTGTTTTATATGGATGTAATCTGATCCCGGGACACGATTACCCCTCCATTATTTCCTATGTTAATTGCTCAATTTGGTGTTCTGACAATCGTTAGTATAGAGGTATATGTATTAATGTCTTAGATACGCTTTAAGTGAAACCAGATTTAGTAGCGTTGATTTTTCGTTTGAGAGTGCTATTTTGCCGCTTTTCTTGTGGGAGGGGTATAATTAGAGAAAGGACTAAAGTGGTGGGGCAACTAATTAGTGTTGTAAGATGTTTAGCTAAATATAGAACAACATTTCGAATATCACTTGATTTGCTTGTTTTTATATGGATTAAATCTGATCCCAGGACACGATTACCCCTCCATTATTTCCTATGTTAATTGCTCAATTTGGTGTTCTGACAATCGTTAGTATAGAGGTATATGTATTAATGTCTTAGATACGCTTTAAGTGAAACCAGATTTAATAGCGTCGATTTTTCGTTTGAGAGTGCTATTTTGCCGCTTTTCTTGTGGGAGGGGTATAATTAGAGAAAGGACTAAAGTGGTGGGGCAACTAATTAGTGTTGTAAGATGTTTAGCTAAATATAGAACAACATTTCGAATATCACTTGATTTGCTTGTTTTTATATGGATGTAATCTGATCCCGGGACACGATTACCCCCCTCCATTATTTCCTATGTTAATTGCTGAATTTCGTGTTCTGACAATTGTTAGTATTGAGGTATATGTACTAATGTCTTAGATGTGCTTTAAGTTAAACCAGCATTAATAGCGTCGATTTTTTTCTTTGTGAGTGCTATTTTGCCGCTTTTCTTGTGGGAGGGGTATAATTAGAGAAAGGACTAAAGTGGTGGCGCAACTAATTAGTGTCGTAAGATGTTTAGCTAAATATAGAACAACATTTCGAATATCACTTGATTTGCTTGTTTTTATATGGATGTAATCTGATCCCGGGACACAATTACCCCCCTCCATTATTTCCTATGTTAATTGCTCAATTTGGTGTTCTGACAATTGTTAGTATTGAGGTATATGTACTAATGTCTTAGATGTGCTTTAAGTTAAACCAGCATTAATAGCGTCGATTTTTCCTTTGTGAGTGCTATTTTGCCGCTTTTCTTGGGGTAGGGGTATAATTAGAGAAAGGACTAAAGTGGTGGGGCAACTAGTTAGTGTTGTAAGATGTTTAGCTAAATATAGAACAACATTTCGAATATCACTTGATTTGTTTGTTTTTTTAGGGGGGGTAATCTGATCCCGGGACACGATTACCCCCCTCCATTATTTCCTATGTTAATTGCTGAATTTCGTGTTCTGACAATTGTTAGTATTGAGGTATATGTACTAATGTCTTAGATGTGCTTTAAGTTAAACCAGCATTAATAGCGTCGATTTTTTTCTTTGTGAGTGCTATTTTGCCGCTTTTCTTGTGGGAGGGGTATAATTAGAGAAAGGACTAAAGTGGTGGGGCAACTAATTAGTGTTGTAAGGTGTTTAACTTAAATATGGAACAACATTTCGAATATCATTTGATTTGCTTGTTGTTTAGGGGGGTAATCTGATCCCGGGACACGATTACCCCCCTGCATTATTTCTTATGTTAATTGATGAATTTCGTGTTCTGACAATTGTTAGTATTGTGGTATATGTACTAATGTCTTAGATGTGCTTTAAGTTAAACCAGCATTAATAGCGTCGATTTTTTTCTTTGTGAGTGCTATTTTGCCGCTTTTCTTGTGGGAGGGGTATAATTAGAGAAAGGACTAAAGTGGTGGGGCAACTAATTAGTGTTGTAAGGTGTTTAACTTAAATATGGAACAACATTTCGAATATCATTTGATTTGCTTGTTTTTTAGGGGGGTAATCTGATCCCGGGACACGATTACCCCCCTGCATTATTTCTTATGTTAATTGATGAATTTCGTGTTCTGACAATTGTTAGTATTGTGGTATATGTACTAATGTCTTAGATGTGCTTTAAGTTAAACCAGCATTAATAGCGTCGATTTTTTTCTTTGTGAGTGCTATTTTGCCGCTTTTCTTGTGGGAGGGGTATAATTAGAGAAAGGACTAAAGTGGTGGGGCAACTAATTAGTGTTGTAAGGTGTTTAACTTAAATATGGTACAATATTTCGAGTATTACTTCATTTTCTTGTGTTTTATTTGGGGGGTAATCTGATCCCGGGGGTAATCTGGTCCCGTATTATAGCCGGGATATCTTTACCCCCTAGTACAGTTTTACCGGGGGTAAACCTGTCCCGGGGGTAAAATGATACCGTTACAGTGGCACAGGAACAATACAAGACTCATAAGTTCGTAGCAATTCGCATGCCATTCGTATACTTTTACCGCACACAGTCTTCCTATTCTTCACCACATGTTTGGTAACCAGAAACCGGTTCCGGTTCTCCTTCCTAACAACGGGAGAGGGAGTGGGAAAACAAATTTCTTTGAAATAGATGTTGTTTCAGAAATCCGCATGTGTTATTGATCAACACTCGACCGTCTTGGTGCAAAGATTCCAAGATTGCAACGCTTAGCTTTTTACTCCTAAAACATTTTGAAAAACTTTTCAAAAACCCCACAGAGAGCGCGGTCAGTCCGCGATGGCATTGCCCTCTTTACAGAGCGCCACAAAGTTCGTGTTCCTGGAAAAACTTTAAAGAATATCTTTCTAATGAGGGTCTTGAGCAAACAAACAAACAAACAAAAAACTTATGTATTACACACAATCACTTAAGTATGTGCATCATTTTATCTATACATAGTCAGTGAAAGGAATGTATTATATATGTTATATATAATCAACATTGATTTCTTTGTTTCTCTCTCCTTGTATAGTTTAATTCCGTGGAAATAATTTCCTAATTTATTCTTCATTCTTTTGTTAGGCACTGGTAAAGTTGAAATGCGTCACCAGAAATAATTAAATAATTTAAAAGTTATAACTCTCTAACTATCCTATATAATGTCCTAATGTTATCTGGATTATTATCTTTGCGTCTACCACAAATGACGTACAGATTTGTAACATGCCAGCATATACATGTATTAAAATTTATAAGGAGAACACGTACTAACTTACGTTGGGTGGTCACTTCAAGTAACACTACATCTATGATAATTAAGGGCAGCTTGAAGCTCGAACGCATGTAAGGATGCATCAGTAGGGAGCAGGCAGATCAGTAAAGTTGGGTATGCGTGAAAGAAAGACAGGTACGAAAAGCGTACACTAGCCAGGGCTAGTAATCACTACAAGTGGATTTGCATTTCACTTTCTTAGCAACCATGGCAAATTTTTTAACGCTGTTTCTATGTTCTCCCTCTACATAAATCATTTTCTTGCACAGAAGTATTTTCGTAGATTAGACAAATTGTACACATAATTTTTCAAATAATGATCCTGTATTTTTCATGCGTACTTAGCGTAGATCGATAGGATGGAGCAATTATATTTTATGTCAAACGGGATGAGACAAATTAACAAGTCCGGTTTAAACTTTACTATATTGTCTGTACTATACTCTTACCAAAATTCATATACGGTAGGGTACGGTTAGATTAGCTTGTGATTACTTAAATGCGGTTGTCTTACATGTGTAATGCCGATTTACCAATTTTAAAATCATCCATTGCCTGTAAATCTCAATTGTATCAAAAGTTTCAAATTTTTACACATAGGACCTATATGTAACCACAAAGGTAAAATTGTTATCAAACTTACGCTGGTGAGGATCGGAAAGAGCGGAGGCAGGCGAGTATCATACTCCATGCTGGGGTAGGCACTGTTCGCAGATCATAGTATACCTTTAAACGTGTGATTCAGTTATCAGTTTACTGAGAAACGACTTTATGGTGTTCTGAGTATTAATATATATTAAACAGCGAAATTAGCCTAAAAATGTCACAAACAAACAAATAAAAAAAGATAGAGCAAGGGAGCTTTGGTAAAAATATGTGTATTTTAATTTCTTTCTGGCAAAATATGCAAGGAGAGAAAGTGTTCTTAAAAAATATTGATATATATCTGTTCGCCCAATAAGTAATTAATTATTATATCGCTTGTTGTACAGTGTGGTTTTGTTTTTATTTCTCTTTAATATGTTATATAGTACAATATTTATAATTTTATTCTTGAAAAAAAAAAAAAAAACATTGCATGTACCTCTTAAATTGTTATGGTTATATCCGAAAACGAAACAAATCATTTTCATAGGCGAGTACCATGTAAACTTCTTCATATAACCCGCTCAAAGCTGGTTTGTTTGTAACTAGCTAGCTGAACAGGAAGCGGAAATGACGTTTACTTCACCAGCGTATAGGTTAGCAGTTCGAGATCTCTCCTTTTTTTTTTTTTTTTTTTTTGCGTGAAAAGACTTAATTCTGAAGGCCATCTAACCTTTTTCCTTGAGAGGTTGTTGGCAACACTGTTTATGAGATACACTAATAGAGTAACTGTAGTGAACAGTACCCCGCCAAATTCAGAAAAGGCGAGATATAGTTATTTATTATCTAGGAGTGACACTTCTAAATGTCAGTCACATCTTCTACCAACGGAGGGAGGAGTACTTTGCGCCCACCAGCTTGGGTACTTTATAGAGAGGCGTCATTTCAGACTACGCTTGGGGGGGGGGGCAAGAGCACCACCGACATAAGACTTTCATGTTGTGTACTAGTAAATTAGTATACAATTGATTAAAGTATATGTGATCCTCAAACTCTTGGGGGGGGCAATTGCCTCTTTCTACCCCCCCCTAAATGACGCCCCTGAGCAATCACTGTTGATATCAACGAATAACATATTTCAGTTGAATACTTACAGTTAATGCTCTATGATCACGGATTGCCTAGATTTATTAACAGGAATAATAAATGTATGTTAACCTTTTGATGATCATGCATAAAAGTATTGTTCTGAAAAGGGGTGGCGACTAGAGGAGTCAAGAGGGGCAGTTGCCCCTCACTTTTTGAAGTGACCCCTTAATGTATATAGTTTCATTTAAAAATATAAAGTTTACTGGTTCATAGAAAAAAAAGTGCCATATAATATTCGCTGTTGCGTGAGAATGTATTGGTTATTTGTCTTCGCGTGGTGTTCAGAAAGCTACAGGAATTGCATTTTAATTATAATTCGAAACAATTAATATTGCAGTTGTGTATTTCTTTAAATGTGGTAGCATATGCCATAGGAAAACGACCATTAGGAAGACCTAGGCGCAGATGGGAGGATAATATTAAGATGGATCTCGCAGAGATAGGAATACAAAGTAGAAACTGGATGCAATTAGCTAAGAATAGAAGTCAGTGGAGAGCTTTTGTGAACGCGGCACTGAACCTCCGGGTTCCATAGGCCATAGAGTTAGTTAGTTAGTTAGCATATGCTTGTATTTTCTGTCTTTCATTCTTTAGCCAACCGAGGATTAATCCGTGAATAGGGATTAAACTAAAGTTAATCATCGAAGTGAGGATAATGTGTTGCACCAACACTGATCTGAAGATTATCTCGCCAAATCGTCAGATTAAGATTAACCTTCGAAAACGGGAGATTAATCCCTGATAACGTCATGATCAGCTGTGAGTAGAGTATATATGTTCCCTAAAGATGTTGAAGTTTTAGATGAATTTGAAGTGCTGGATGAGATAGAATATGCTATCCGACCTAGAAGAATAATGAAAGACAGGCAAATTCCTTTTGAGTACTTCAACTATAATGAATTATGTATTCGTTTTCGCTTGTTTTGGATATTTTACAATGTTTTGTTGCAGGATTGCTTGCAAAAGATTACATCAATAATTTCCATGTTTATGTAGTTATTTATGAGGTTCTGTGGATATAAATTGTGTTACTGTGCTTATTTCAATTGTTCCTAAAGCAAGAAAGAGTGATATTTGTGTCAATAAAAATCTGTCATTACTACAATGCACTGACTAAAGTAGCATATTTGCACTAATTCAATATATTATTTATTAATTGACTTATTTATTAACGACAGTTTGTGAGTTGAAGAAATTTCAGAAATTGAAGTGGCCACCTAGAAGAGATGGAATAGTAGGTTAAATTTATCTCACGTTTATGGTGATTTATTTTCATAAGACTCTACCTTGCTGCAAGACACTCTCTTAGAGTCAGTTATATTTAATGGCATACACTACTCTCAGGGGCGTCATTTAGGGGGAGCAGGGAGGGGCATTGCCCCCCTGAGTTTGAGATTTATATAGATTTTATCAATAGAATAGTAGTAAGTCAGTGAAAAACGCGAAATTTTACTTATATCAAGGGGTTTTGCCCCCCCCAAGCTAAATCTGAAATGACGCTACTGACTACTCTATTCGTTAATTTAACAGGCCTACAGGCATTTTAAATCTTTACAATTTTGCTTTATTTGGGTTATATGCTCTTCTATATAAAATACTGCATCAATAAGTGTGAAAAAAAAATAATAAACCAAAGCAGAAAATCAGAACAATTAACTTTGTATGTCATAAACTAGAATTGTTCCAATTCTTACATTCAATTTGTTAGATTGTTCTGCAAATTTTACATTAAAAACTATTGATTGCTGGTATCGTGTTTTTACCAATAAGTCCTGCAGTAACCACTGTAAGTAATAATTTGATACATATAAATTTTTAAAAATGTAAGCATATTTTCATTAGAATCGCCGGTGCACATTTACTGTACGGATCCACAGATTTTTAAAATTTACAGAACAAATTTGTAATACTATTTTAATAGACTAGTGTGTTACTAATCGAAATATTTGGTCTTCTTACCTGTGGGTGATACGTAACTATGTAAAAATGCATTAATGTAAGTTGAACCTGTTATGTGCGGATTCCCCTACAAGGTAGCTAGTAACCATAGTATGTGAAGTGAAGAGAAGTATCTGAAGTCAATATGCTAACTCACGACGCGCAACCATAAAATGTCTGCGAGCTAAGTGATCCACATAATTGTGAAATTTACGTCAGTAATGTATTATGTTACTTTGGCCATTTGTGCTGTATCGCCGGTACACACGAAAATTATATATATATATATATATATATATATATATATATATATATATATATATATATATATATATATATATATATATATATATATATATATATATATATATATATAGATAGATAGATAGATAGATATAGATACATATATATATATATATAGATATATATATATATATATATATATATATATATATATATATATAGATATATATATTGCTGAATTACCTTGAAAAGAGAGGCGTGTAAACGTTTACAACTTCGAATATAAAATCACTATATGCGTACAAATATGGAATTCGGATATATAGCATAAAAACTACAGTGAAAAAAGCATAAACCAACCTGTGCTAGGAGGCCATTAAAAGCTCAAATGGTATCTAACCGAGTCAGGTCATAACGATTCTAGTGGACCCGCACGATAGCGCGGAGTTGCGTCCGAAGGAAGCAGGCGCATCAGCGACGGCATGTACGCGTGTAAGCGAAGGTTTCGAAAACAGTTAGGTTTTGGTGGATATAGATTTCAATAGCACTTCCCATGGTTTCATACTAATAACTGTCCACGTGAAACATAAAATACACTTTCTGTACTCTTTGCAGAAATACACTGCCGTAGTGCTCACCTAGCAAGTTAGGTTGGTATAGTTACATTATGTTAGGTTATAATTTGAAAAATTCAAACACGAGTGTCAGAACCTTGATAAATATGCGCCATTTCCATAGTGCTTGGCCCTGGGGGCACTGTCCCCCCCCAATAATCTGTTTTGAAAAGTGCTTTTTGGGATAAGTATGGTTATTTGTGTCCGACTGCCACAAAGGAATGTAAGATGAAATTGATCTCTCTTGATTTTTCCATCTTTTAAAAAGAATCGTATTCTGTAGTATTTCAAACTGAACTTCGTGTTGTAGTGCGTTTAATAGTCTCATCAATATGTATTTATTCCACTTCCGCTACTTGGGCACAAATTGCAATAAATGCCAAAAAAAAAAAAAAAAAGGATATGCTCCTCTCCTCATGTTGGAAAGTTGTCTCAGCTGTAGGTACGGGCATAAATTCCGGTGAAATGGGGAGAAATGTCCCCATGTTTCGAAACCATACAGAACAACAGGCATGATTATCGTTTTATATATTTTAAACTTCAAATTCCTCGACAGAATTCCCAGGAGTAAATATGTTTAACTTACGTGTTTTCGTGATCATCTCCAGTTTCAACATACTGGTATCAATCTCCTAGATTTTCATAAATTAACTATAAGGATGATCCTAAATCTTCCAAATAAGTACAGATAACAATCACTAAAGTTCATAATTGACCTTTTTGAGAACATGCTGGCTCTAATTGATATATCACATAACTACATTTCGTTTTAAAAAATATCACAGATTTCAAAATGGCGGATTTCAATTTGGCAACGGAGATTCATGATCTACTCAAAATCCCATTCTTCTTTTCCCAATATGTGAAACTACCACCATTTGCGTTGTCTATCTTTCACTATTTTCATGATTCAACAGTTTATTTGCTGTATTTCAATAACATAGCATAGACCTCCTCCCCTCCGTTTCTTATGGCACTCAGCCGGTATAACTGTGCACATATACATATTTTCACATTCTCTATGAGGCGCACAATGTCTCATCCCGCAACTCGATTCATCAATTTGGACCCTTAAGTAAAAAACATGAATATGAGGATTAGCAAACATGTAATAAGCCATACTTTCTTTTGAAGGATAATATAACCGTTGAGTGCAAATAGCTTGATGTGCTTGTTTAAAAGAATGAATAATAGGAATAAAATTCACCTTGTATCTCTAATAGTTTGCATGCGTTGGAATTTTTAAGGATATTCCATCTTATGAAGAGAACAGAATATGTGGATAAGGTTTAGACTTGGACTGACTGTGCATTATAATAAACTAGCAGCGTTCACCCCGCTTCGCTGCGGTCACCCCGGAACGCAATAAACTTTGTTACTTAGATAATTTTTACTTTTTCGCTTTCAAATTGCAGTAAATGTTAACATTATATCGCCTGTCATTTATGTTAACCCGCCGAGTGACACGGTCATGCGGGTTGCATATAAATACGTTTATTTTTATACCTATGATGAACTAACAAAGGATTTGTACGTTATGGACACTTGAATGGTCAATTATCTCAAGACACTGGTAATTAAAAATTAAAGTGATATGATAAAAACCATCTAGGGTCCAAATCCTAATAACCCCCCAAAAATGAAAGAAATTGGTTCAGCCGTATTAGCGTGATGAGCTAACAAAGGATTTGTGCGTTCTCTTTTATATAATAGACTAGCAGCGTTCACCCCGCTTCGCTGCGGTCACCCCGGAACGCAATAAACTTTGTTACTTAGATAATTTTTACTTTTTCGCTTTCAAGTGATATGATAAAAACCATAGAAGATTGCATTAATGTTAACATTATATCGCCTGTCATTTATGTTAACCCGCCGAGTGACACGGTCATGCGGGTTGCATATAAATACGTTTATTTTTATACCTATGATGAACTAACAAAGGATTTGTACGTTATGGACACTTGAATGGTCAATTATCTCAAGACACTGGTAATTAAAAATTAAAGTGATATGATAAAAACCATCTAGGGTCCAAATCCTAATAACCCCCCAAAAATGAAAGAAATTGGTTCAGCCGTATTAGCGTGATGAGCTAACAAAGGATTTGTGCGTTCTCTTTTATATAATAGACTAGCAGCGTTCACCCCGCTTCGCTGCGGTCACCCCGGAACGCAATAAACTTTGTTACTTAGATAATTTTTACTTTTTCGCTTTCAAGTGATATGATAAAAACCATAGAAGATTGCATTAATGTTAACATTATATCGCCTGTCATTTATGTTAACCCGCCGAGTGACACGGTCATGCGGGTTGCATATAAATACGTTTATTTTTATACCTATGATGAACTAACAAAGGATTTGTACGTTATGGACACTTGAATGGTCAATTATCTCAAGACACTGGTAATTAAAAATTAAAGTGATATGATAAAAACCATCTAGGGTCCAAATCCTAATAACCCCCCAAAAATGAAAGAAATTGGTTCAGCCGTATTAGCGTGATGAGCTAACAAAGGATTTGTGCGTTCTCTTTTATATAATAGACTAGCAGCGTTCACCCCGCTTCGCTGCGGTCACCCCGGAACGCAATAAACTTTGTTACTTAGATAATTTTTACTTTTTCGCTTTCAAGTGATATGATAAAAACCATAGAAGATTGCAGTAAATGTTAACATTATATCGCCTGTCATTTATGTTAACCCGCCCCGCTTCGCTGCGGTCACCCCGGAACGCAATAAACTTTGTTACTTAGATAATTTTTACTTTTTCGCTTTCAAGTGATATGATAAAAACCATAGAAGATTGCATTAATGTTAACATTATATCGCCTGTCATTTATGTTAACCCGCCGAGTGACACGGTCATGCGGGTTGCATATAAATACGTTTATTTTTATACCTATGATGAACTAACAAAGGATTTGTACGTTATGGACACTTGAATGGTCAATTATCTCAAGACACTGGTAATTAAAAATTAAAGTGATATGATAAAAACCATCTAGGGTCCAAATCCTAATAACCCCCCAAAAATGAAAGAAATTGGTTCAGCCGTATTAGCGTGATGAGCGGACAAAGGATTTGTACGTTCTCTTTTATATAATAGATTATTTCTGAGTTCTTCCACAAATTAGTGTTAATAAATTTACACTTCATTGAAAATTTTTCAAGAAGACTTAGAGACATCTAACGACAAGCTTTTCAACATTCTTCTATGCGCTTAATGCTTTAAACGAGAATATAACACATTTTGCACTATAAAACAGGTTATATCGCTGTCATCTTAACACATACAGTACTGGTACTGGGATCGTTTGAATGTTAATGATATACTCAAATCCTGATATAAATATTTATGCATATATATATAACAGCTTTAAAGTTATTTAGAATTAAACACTGTAATGCACACTGTGAAAGTCGATTTATTTTATTGTTAGACGCCATATTTAAAAATGGCGGCAATATATACACATGGTATTTTTCATAAAAATTCCTTCCTGATGTATTTTCAAAGAAATGGACCGAAATTTTAACCAGCTCTACCATATGTGCAACACGTGCATTTGCACGGGATGGCAAGTTTGGAGGGGCGGCAAACTCTGTCATAAGCATATTATTTAAATTAAATGTACCTTGTTGAAAACAGACTTCATGATGATAGTAGTTAAATTTACTAAGCTGACCTGACCTATTTAAATACTACCTTCATAAATCATGTTTAGGTCGCATTAGTTTAAGGTCATATGGATAGTGCTAAAGCAAATGGTCAAATAAATCCAAGCATAAATTGCTTGATTGTTGTCAAATACAAGAACTCTATGCTCGAACACCTGTTCCATTTAGTTAGTTACTACAATTAGATGTGAAAGCTAGTCTTGTCTTTGTCACAAACAAGTTCCTTATCATTTGAGGTGGAAACAAGTTTTTCTTTTTAAAAAATAACAGATGTAGAAGGAAAATCAAGAAATAAAGATAAAAAAAGCTAGTTGCACTGGAATTGCAAACTGATATATTGAGATTGAAGCTCGATATTGAATTCTATAAAAATGATTACCGTCTTTCCTCTGCAAGTGTTTTCTTTATCTTTCACTTACATAATAGATTAATATTTAAAGAAAAAAGAGACACAACGAGATTGTATTTGTAGTATTTAAGCCTTTCTGAGTGCGAGTGCACTTTCCCTCCCCTTCGTTATTCATCTGGAGAAAGGGGAAGGCCGCAAATGATGCCATTGCACGTAACAGCAAATTGCGTAGGCCCGGCCCTAACATGTACATACAAGACATGAATATAGGATAATATAATTTGAAGCAACGCAGGGTGTTTCAAAATGAATATTTGGGTCTGGAAACTTTGTAGTATTTATTAGAATTAACTTACAATTATAAATAATATCAAATGAAAGAGGAACTCAAATAGTTCTGTACACACGCATGCGCATGTACTGTTTCCTCTGTCTGCCGTTAGGAAGAGCTATTATCAAAGATGGCGACTGGAGAGCAGAAAACTTTTTTGTTTTTTAATTTTGCAAAGACTGAATCTGTAGTTACAGTCGTGGGCGCCCGAAGAATATTTTCAAGGGGGCTCAAATCTCTGGTTGCTGTATTAGGTTTGGTATGTTTTATTTGTATTAAGAAAATCTTAAGAAATTTAATACATTTTCGTGAGTCAAGGGGAGCTCGGGTTCCACCCTGCTCTTCCCTTAGGGCGCCCATGTTTACAGTGCAACCGTCTGTGTGAAGAATTTTAAGGAGACGCTTACAATTACGTCCTTATCATTTGTAGTTGCTACAAGGTCTAAACTCTACAGATTACGGTTTACGTGCCAATTTTGCAAATAAAATATTGCTGCAAAGCAATGAAGATTTTCTGGATCGTGTCGTCTTTAGTGATAAATCGACATTTCACGTAAGTGCTAGTGTGAACACTCATAATGTTCGCACCTGAGGGTCAGCAAATCCTCAGGAGATGGTACAGTCGCAACAGGACTCCCCTAAATTGAATATGTTTTGTGCCACATGGCGAAAAGTTTAAGAGCCTTTCTCGCCTATGACGAATGATGCTCACATTGAACACTTGTAGCAAAAAACTGTTTGACATGCTCTTTTATTTGATGTACTGTTCATAATTGTACGTTAAATGTAGTAAGTACTACAAACCCTTTAACTCCCAATATTCATTTTGAAACACCCTGTATTTCCCAGCTACACTATTGGAACTAAGATGTGAAAAGGAGAGAAAATTTTTCTTATGAAATTATTGTTTATAACAACGAGACCATTACTAGTCGAGACTATAACTACTCAGGCCGGTAGCCAGCCCCAAAATTTAGGGCGGGCCCGTCTGAGTTTCGGGGTGGGGGGATCCAACCATATTATAGTTCATTTGTAAGCCTACTGTGAAAATTTAGGGGCAAGCAAAGATTTAGGGGCCTCGGCCCTCTAGACTCCACCTGGATACGGGCCTGTAACTACTACAACAACAAGAGTTACTAGTGAAGAAAATGTAATCAAATGTATATACAATAATCACACAATTTTGCTCGTATAGGTACAAAGAAACAAAGAATTTGTAAGTTACGAGGGCTTCGACTCAAGTTCTGCTGATTTCACTTATCTCCAACATAAATCAATAAATAACAGTTACCAGGGAAAAATTCCGACATTTGAAAGAAAAACATGAAAAAATACGATGTTTTTTATTGAGAAAACTTTACAAAAAACTTTTTACAACACTAATTTTGGTATTTCTGAGAGGGACTTTGGTATATTTCGGTTATGCTGAAGTACAAACATAAACCTTTCGAACAAGGCATATATCATTTCTGTTCCATTTTTTACTCGTTTCACCGAAATGAAGGGTTCTGCTACAGTACTATAAGCGCATACAAGTTGATACGTTAAGGCTATCTGGAATCAAGCATGATTTAAAATTTACACTTGGCAAAGACATACACAGAACGAATCTATACGGCTAAGTCTAACGCTTATGCATTTTTGCACAGCCTTCATTAATTACCTATGGTCTAAGCCAGTGGTTCTCAACTTAACTTCTTTCATAACCCCCATTTTATCACATCCCTTGCCAGTTACCCCCTTATAATTTCTGGTTTGTAATTAGTGATGGGCAGTGGGAATATTCCCGGTGGGAAGAAATTTAAAAATGGGAATATTCCCGGGTTTTTTCCCTGGCCTATAAATTCCCGGGAAGGAATTTATTTCCATTTCTTTACTTTATCTTCCAAATTATAAGAACTATATGACTAATTACTTTGTTTTAATATATTATGACTTACTTCTGGGTTTTAAAGAATTTGGAGGTTAAAAAGTTTAAGATTCTTTGACAGTACTTTATATAACTAATAATATGATTTTTTAAGTTCCATTTCCATTTGCGCAAAAACGTAGAGTAATTGTTTACTATTGGGGACCAAAATTAGCAAAACGTAGGATGATTTACGGAAGAAATGGGTCGATAGTGGTGTTCAAGTAGTCAAGAAAGTATCGAACACATTTGTTTACGGTGGTAAGGTGTACAAACCGTAAAGGTAAGTCTAAATCATTTATGTGAGAAAAAAATGTGAATTGTTGGTAACGAAGATAGAAAACAACGTGTGTTGCGGGGCTCTAACCCGCCTTCACTCACTGACGCTCGCTCGGCAATGCTGCCTAAATTTAATGTTGGTAACGTAATTTAACGTATGAAACCATAAAACAACCGCATCGGAATAGAATATCGCAAAAAAGTAGGTGCAAAAGCTGGTCCCCAATGCTAAAGAACAGCCAAAGTTAGCAAAGTGATAATTTACAAATGATAAAAAGGTACCATTTTGTAAAGTATTTTAGAATTATGTAGAAATAGAGATGAAGTACTATTAATAAACCCTGAACCACCACTAGTAATAGACGTCGGGCTGTCTCCTCTCTCTGACTCGAATTTCTGAAGAAGTACTCGGACTCCTTTTACATGTGAATTAACGTATGGAATTTCGAGAAATAGGTAGAATGAAAGGTCGTGTATGGCAATGTTACGTGCTAAAATATAAAGGTAAGTAAGTATCTCGCAAATTATGTGATCATAAATATGTATGCGCAAATGTTGATAAATTGTTGAGACATGTATCTTCTAGCATTTTTCCAATCTAATTAGTTTATAACATTTATAAATTTAATGTGTTTATAATATCAGCAATAGAGTCAAGTTGAGCAAATCCACTTACATATAAATTTAAACTGTTACTATATAATTTACTATATAATTTTTTCACACATATTTAATTGATAGAACATATTGTAAATAAATATACATTTATGGGCACTTTCTAAATATAATAAAGTGTTAATAAAGTAACATGGTAGCGTTTAGAATATACATTTTAAAGAATCCCCTGTGGACAACAGTAATAATATGCTGTGATATAAAAATTAATTCAACTTTGAAATCATAATATAGTAATAGAATGCAATTTTCTTTCAGATTGAACATAAATTCCCGGATAAATTCCCATTTTGGGAATCTTCCCGGGAATCTTCCCAGGGAATATTCCCGAAAAATATCTTCCCGGGAATTTACCCATCACTATTTGTAATAAGCTTGTCTGGGATTTTTAACATAGCTATTGTGGAGATCTTACGATATCCATCTATTTCTACGTATAATAGAAGTATCTATTCCTTGTATACAGTGGATCTCTACAATGAAAGTGCTGGTTCAAATTGGATATCAAGCCCCTTCTTTGAATAGGCCATCAAAGTAGCTTATCTAAGCCCACAACTGCTTGACCAACTAATTAAATAGAATTATCCTTGCAACTGGTTGTCCTTGCTCTGTAACGAAGACTTGGACAAGTTCTGATTAGGGAGAAGGGAGAAGAATATCCTGATCTCTGTTTTAAAAACAATAATTCCATTTGTTACATCATACCTGTGCGAAAATGTTTTTTCTTCCATGATAAGCATTGAAACAAAGACAAGAAATCGTTTATCAGTCGATAATGACTTTGATAATGTGCGTCACGAAGATTGAACCGGACATTGCCGCACTAGTGAAATCATATCATGCTCAGGTATCTCATTAGCTTTTAATTTTAATTGTATTTCAATATGCAGGCTTTGTTGCATTTGTATAGGGTGAGCATAAAGTCTTGCTCTGATTACAAAAATTTATTACAGAAGAACCGCTTGACATAATAATGTAAATACTGGTCAGTTACATAGGTTAGTATTACAAGTTTTTTTTTTTTAAGACCACTTACGCTAGACCACTTTAACGTGTGTCCCCTTGGTAGCTCGGAGAATGTCTAGGGGGTATTCCAATTCCCGCCAGGTGTTTTGTAACATGTCTTCTGTCACCAAGGGCACCCATGTTGTGGTTTCCAGGGTGACAAGTATAAGCGACGTTTCAAAAATATTTGTAAATTTTGCTGTAATTCATGAAACAATTTTATTGGATTTCTGATATTCTGAAGAACAATTTCCTCTAGGGGGCGAGCGCCCCACCTTGCCTCCCTAAAAGTTGCGACCGTGAGGTTGAGAACCCCTGTTCTAAAGGTGAATACATCAAAACTATGTAGACTTGAAATATTACTTAAAATTTACATTTGGTAAAGTCATACATAGAGAGAATTTCTAAGGCTAAGTCTAGCACAGACCGGTTTTTGCTAGATCTTCCTTACATCTAGCCTTAACTTCCGTATTGTGTTAGAACAATGCATTTGTTCAGTACAGAAGTCTGTGATACAGTGTGCACGTAAAATCAGTATGAATCGGACAAGTTTTTATGGAGACTAAAGGGTTTAGCCCCAACAAGTTGCTGCTCCATACAACTACTACTATAAGCTTGTTAGGATTTTCTCAATTAAAATTTACCCAAACGATATATTGGACGAAGAGGATTTGTCGAACACACTCCACGTTCCCCTCACCTCACTCCTCTAGGAACGGGTCAATTCTTGACAAAAGTGTGTTGATTTCCTGGCCAATTCTGTGCAAAAATAAATATTGTGTTCTGTAGATTAAAGTTCTAGTACTGCACTGACATTCGTTTTAAACCAGGAACTTAAAGTTTCCACATAAAAAAAAAAAAATGAATGCAGTGCTTTTCAGTTTACCCTTGTATTTCCAATGACTGACATTTTAAAGTGCGATCCCTAGATGTCAGTATTAATAAATAGCTATTAGTTTTATCCGGTGTACTATTCATTGCAGTCACAGTGGATTTTATGAGAGTTTCTAATTTATTTCCTTCGCGAGATATAAATTTAATCGAAGCAGATTGGTACAGTCAGCGACAGTAGAAACTGGAGGTTGGATACATAAGAAATGATAGCTTTTTCCAGTAGGAGAATAGTTTCACTCGATGTCTGATAGTTGGACAACCAACATGACAGCAAATACGTGCCCGAAAACATAACATGCCAGGATATTCCTCCATTTGGAGGAAAAAGTATTACTATCTGAGAGCATCACTTAGAGAAACAACCACGAGATAAATCTGCAGAAAATCCATTCACTTTAAGATCAAAGAGATAGGAATTAATGCAAAGGAAACGAAAACAATAATACGCATCATGCAGAGACCGAAAAAGTATGGAAAGCTAAACAAAATGAGAAAAGAAGGAAAGAGGGAAAGGAAAGAGCAAAAGACATGGGAATAAATTAAATTTTAACACTTAAGGATAAACAGTGTCCGTCTTTCCCCCTGACCCCATCGTGGGTTTTCTCCCTTCATAGGATAAATCTCTTTCAGTATCAAACGCGAACATCATTTATAGTGTTGAAAAAAAAAATTAACTCAGTCTAGGCCGAGACTCGAACCCCACACCCTTAGAATGACAGTCTCACGCGGTATCCACTTACCTACACAGGCTCTATCTATAAACCACCTATTACCCGCGCTGTTATCAAACGTGTTAAATCAGCCATTGTCGGTGAGCCACCCCAGTTCCATTTGAAGTTTAAATTTTATTTACCTCACTTAGCCATCTATGGGTAGCAGTCCCCTTGCTTTCATAAAAAACATTTGTTCTGTAGATTAAAATCAAGAATGAATTAATCTGTACTCTTGGGAGCTTACTGGTGCACCAACATATCTATCTATCTATCTATATCTATCTATCTATCTATCTATCTATCTATCTATCTATCTATCTATCTATCTATCTATCTATCTATCTATCTATATATATATATATATATATATATATATATATATATATGTATGTGTGTGTGTGTGTGTGTGTCGAATTGATTTTGGATTAAAAGAGCGACTTCGTAAATTTACGGAACGCGTGTTAACACGACGGTAAGGACATCTCGTAACGTTGTTAGGTAACACACGCAGTGTAAATAAAGTTTCAAAACCAGAAGTCGGAAGATATGCCGTGGGTAAGTCGGTAAGACGTCTGCTTGCTGAGTGCAGAAATTCGGGTTCAAATCTTGGCTGTTACGTTTTTTTTTTTTGTTCCGTTGAAAATACATTTCTATATTTTTGCGTATGAAATTGCTTTCTTTCATTTTTTGTAGATTATCTTAAATTAGTGAAGGCCAAGTAAGGTCAGATTACATATATGTCTGCTTTATCTGTGTGTACAGTCCAGAGATGGAGTGAGTCAATTGGGTCAAGATTTGTGAGTAGGTCAGTGGATCGTGGGTCAACAGGACGTGACTCACTGTGACACACCACCCCCCGTGACCTCTCTGACTCACACTGACCCTACGTTTTAAATTTTAAGGTCTCCCTCTTTATTCGGCCTCCCTCCTTATTATTAAATTCAATGTATAGATAATTATTGAGTTGAGTTGATTTTGAGTTTAGCGCCCTTTTCAGCAGCGAGGCTATATGAGACAGGACCTACTGATTAACATAGAAACCGAAAAACGTGAGCTCCCGTTGGGAATCAAACCAGGGTCTTCCACGCCACAGGCATATAATAGTGTCTTATATAGCAGTTAATATTTTTGCTATAAAGTATCAAATAACTAAACATTTGATGTAAATAAATGAGAAACCTAAAATATTGCAGATTACTGCAATTGCGATTTAATTCAATTTAAGCATTATACATCCATATGATTGTTAAAGTTGCTTTATAAAGATGCAGATTATGAATTATAGTAATTTTTTCAATGAAATGAAATTAAATTAAGTTTGACGTCCCATGCTTATGTCGGCTAGGCAAAGGAGACGGTGATGATGAGAAGTGAACGAAAATTGTGCAACGATGTAGGTAGGAGGAAACAGGAGAATCCTGAAGAAACGAACGCACACGGTGTTTCTTCACCACAAATCTGACTTTGTGCAAGCTGGGATCGAACCAAGGACACCATGCACCAGAGGTGAACGTTCTACCACTAAGCCACTTTGGCCCTATGAAAAATACAACCATATTTATTCTCTCTCTCTCTCTCTCCATTTTTATATAGGTATCAGAAGCATGAATAATTTTCATTTTGGGGGGTGCGGTGGCTCAGTGGTAGAGCGTTCACCTCCGGTGCTTCGGGTCCCTAATTCGATCCCAGCTCGCGCCGTTTGGACTTTGTGGTGGACAAACGCCGTGCTGGTGGGTTTTCTCGGGGTTCTCCCGTTTCCTCCCACTTTCTTCATTCCACCATTTCACTCCTTTCTCATTATCACCGTCTCCTTTAGCCTAACCGGCATAACCATGGGACGTTAAAAATAAAGATTTCATTTTATTTCAATTTTTGTTTTGAACGTATGGTTTCAAGTTGGTATTAAACTCAAAACTCTTATCTTAATGAGTTGAGTTGATTTGGAGTTTAACGTCTCTTTCAACAGCAAGACCATATATGACGTGGACATATTGATTAACGTAAAACCCGAACCATGTAAACTCCCGCCGTGTGGTGGTGATTGTGATTTTGAGTTTAACTGCCCGGTCAGCAGCGTGGCTATAGGAGACGTGGACCTACTGATTAACATGGAATACGAAACACATGAGCTCCCACCAGGAATCGAACCCGGGTCTCCCAGGATAAAGTCGTGCGTACGCTAACTCCCACCGGGAATTGAAATCTGTTCTCATTGTAAGAATGTTAACGTTCCTTATTTTACCGGTTTTTGTATAACTTCATGGACCAAATTTCACAGAAGTAAATCCCCACGGTAAGCAGGTTTGCATATCCAGACTCCTAAGTATGAAAACATTTACGCTCACTTCAACCTCAAACAATTCATGAATTGAAGAATAAAGGATAATATTCCAGATAAAGTATGTGGTTTGAAAAATACCATATAGGAGAGGGACATACCAGTCCTTTCTGCTCATGGAGTTATTAAAACAGGATCATCGGGCAGTGGTCTTTAGCATTGAAAGATATTGCTTCTAAAATATTTCCAAGTTACTTCCAATTTTCCATCTATGGGTAGCAGTCCCCTTGGTTTCATAAAAAACATTTGTTCTGTAGATTAAAATCAAGAATGAATTAATCTGTACTCTTGGGTGCTCACTGGTGCACCAACATATCTATCTATCTATCTATCTATATCTATATGTCTATCTATCTATCTATCTATCTATCTATCTATCTATCTATCTATCTATCTATATATATATATATATATATATATGTATGTATGTGTGTGTGTGTGTGTGTATATATATGTGTGTGTGTGTCGAATTGATTTTGGATTAAAAGAGCGACTTCGTAAATTTACGGAACGCGTGTTAACACGACAGTAAGGACATCTCGTAACGTTGTTCGGTAACACACGCAGTGTAAATAAAGTTTCAAAACCAGAAGTCGGAAGATATGCCGTGGGTAAGTCGGTAAGACGTCTGCTTGCTGAGTGCGGAAATTCGGGTTCAAATCTTGGCTGTTACGTTTTTTTTTTTTTTTGTTCCGTTGAAAATACATTTCTATATTTTTGCGTTTGAAATTGCTTTCTTTCATTTTTTGTAGATTATCTTAAATTAGTGAAGGCCAAGTAAGGTCAGATTACATATATGTCTGCTTTATCTGTGTGTACAGTCCAGAGATGGAGTGAGTCAATTGGGTCAAGATTTGTGAGTAGGTCAGTGGATCGTGGGTCAACAGGACGTGACTCACTGTGACACACCACCCCCCGTGACCTCTCTGACTCACACTGACCCTACGTTTTAAATTTTAAGGTCTCCCTCTTTATTCGGCCTCCCTCCTTATTATTAAATTCAATGTATAGATAATTATTAAGTTGAGTTGATTTAGAGTTTAGCGCCCTTTTCAGCAGCGAGGCTATATGAGACGGGACCTACTGATTAACATGTAATCCGAAACACATGAGCTCCCGTTGGAATCAAACCAGGGTCTCCCACGCCACAGTATATAATTGTGTTTTATATAGCAGTTAATATTCTTGCTATAAAGTATAAAGTTAATGAAAACTTGTAGCTTCACGAAAGGCATTTGTTGGTCCTTCAAGGTCAACACAAGAACAAAAATGAAAAACTAATACTAGGTGTGCCTTTACAAGTGACTACTATGATAACAACAGAATGCTGCCTACGTTTAACATATTATGCCTCCGGGGGTTAGTAAAACGCTTAACTGTGTGAAAATCGCTGCACACAACAGGTCTTAGGAACAATCGCAAATACGTAAAATTGAAAGAACAGAAAATAGTGCATTTTTGAAATGAGCATACAATTCACACTTCACGCAAAGTTCCAATATGGGAAATCAGTCAATATCTTCAGTTGGAATTACTGAAAAAGACAGAAACTGGCTATTTAAAATTCCAAGTGTAATCCTGCGCTTGGAGCGATTCTATTAGCTATATCACAACGCATTTTCGTGAGTTGCCTCTGTGGTCAAGCGTGCTTAATAGCGCTGTTAAAGTTCTAGAACCGGAGGGCGGCGGTTCGAGCCTAAGTACAGTATTTTTTTTTCAAAATAGGGATGGCTTTTTAAAAGTATATATAAAGTTGTATTTTGAAGTGATTGTAAAACAAATTCAGATGAACTTTCACATTTCCAAGCTCACTCGTATTTATTCGCCATGTCCCAAATTTCACAGAAATAAATCCCTACGTTAAGCGGGTTTACATATCCAGACTCCTAACAAGGAAGGGTCACGCAGTGGCTCCGCTGAGATCCGAACGAGACAAATGTGTTTTCATTTGATATATTATAACTAGATAGATCCCAAAGTTATACGTGCCACCGAGCGGAATATCGTGAGTTACAATATATTTTGTAATGTAAGAACTACAAAGCTGGCAGAATATTTTGACCGAATCATTTGTTTGGAAACGGTTGGGTAAATGGAAAACTCGGATAATATGTATCCCGTCATTTTCAAGAACACACTTTTTCGGATAAAAAAGTTTGCCCAGGATCCTCGCAGGGTCCCACATGGGGTCCAACTCAAAATTTTCAAATGACAAGAGGGATTAAGTAGCACATCGTTTGAAAGCTGTTGCAAAATGAAAGAAGATGCAGCAAGTCTCGACTCTCTACGACAACCCTGTGCAAAATGGCGGAGGGTCAAAATGTAAACAGAAACTTAATTGAAAAGTCAATGGTCACCCCTATAAATCGGAAACGGTGAAAAATGTGAAAATAGGAAAGGAAGTCTGGCATTATTTTCAAAGTACAACAATTTAAGGTAAAACGTCTTGTCCCAGGGTCCCCACATGGTCCCAGGTGGGGTCCAACTAAAAAGTTTCAAATGGCAAGAGGGGTTAAGTAGCTCATCGTTTGCAAGATCTTCTTAAATGAAAGTAGATGGAGCAAGTCTCTACTCTCTACGACAACTCTGTCCAAAATTGCGGCGGGTCAAAAAGTAATCAAAAGCTTATTTGATAAACTATGGCCACCTCGAATCCAAGATGGCCGGTTAAAACTTATGTCGTTCATAACAGTACAAATTTAAATCTCTATTTTTCTCTATTATATATTTAGAAACAATAGGAAGATTAAAGAACAATTGAATTTCGATTCACCTCAACTATGATTTCATTCGGTAAGAACACATATATGTTTTGTTTGGTTCCCTCGCCATCATTTACTTTAATATAACGAATATGCGATGAACACACAACTCTGACTTCCTCTAATTTTGTCATACGTAGTTCATGCATAAAGGACTTGCTGCACCAGTAGGTGGGTGGCTCTATTGTAATTCGTAACTGCGCATTCGTGGCGGTTACATTTGTATGTCATTCGTTGGTTTGATCACAATACTCCAAGCAATACCAAATATACAAAAAAAAAAAAAAAAAAAAAAAAATCATTTGCAAGATTGGCGAGTAGTACCAAACCATGTGTAAGTCATTTCAGATTTCGAGTTGCGCCAAACTTTGTTGGTTTAATTACGGTATTCCAAGAAATAACATATTTATATACAAACTCATTTTTCACGCTGACAGCCATATTGGATTACCTCCAACACCAGTGGTTTGAGCTGGACATGCGTTCGATACATACTATGGCATTTTGAACTCAAGACGTTTCGTTTTTTGAACATTTCGCATCTTTTCGTCATCCACTGATCAACATTCATGCCAAATTTGGTTTTCCTAGCTTCAGCAGTTTGGTATGCCTATCCTTTCGATATAGGTTTTAAGCTGTCTCTTGGATTCAAGGTGGCCATAGATTTTCAATTAAGCTTTTGCTTATATTTTTACCCGCCGCAATTTTGGACAGGATTGTCGGAGAAAGTCGAGACGTGCTCCATCTTCTTTCACTTAACAAGAGCTTTCAAACGATGTCCTACCTCTCTTGCCATTTGAAACTTTTTAGTTGGACTCCACCTGGGACCATGTGGGGACCCTGGAACAAGACATTTTCACGTTGTGCTTTGAAAATAATGCCACGCTTTCTTTCCTGTTTCCACATTTGTTTTACCGTTTCCGATTTATAGGGGTAGTCATGGACTTTCCAATTAAGATTTTGTTTACACTTTGACCCGTCGCCCTTTTGCACACGGTTGTTGTAGAGAGTCGAGACTTGCTGCATTTTCTTTCATTTTACAACAGATTTCAAATGATATGCCACTTAACCCCCCTTGCCATTTGAAAATTTTGAGTTGGACCCCATCTGGGACCCCGCGGGGGACCCTGGGGCATTTTTTTCTTACCACAAAAAGTTTCTCGTTGAAAATGGTGGGATAAGTGTTGGCAGAGTTTTTCACTTACTCAACCATTTCCGAACAAATGACGGTTCAAACTATTCTGCATGGTAATTTTTTGTAGTTCTTACATTACAAAATATGTTGTAACTCACGATATTCCGCCCGGTGGCACGTATAACTTTGGGATCCATCTAGTTATAACATATAAAATGCAAACACAATGGTTTCGTTCCGATCTCAGCGGAGCCACTGCGTGACCCTTCCTTGTAAGTGTGAAAACATTTACGTTCACTCCAACCTCAATCATTTCATGAATTCAACCTGATTTACATATGTTATTAGGACGTAAAATTGAATGTGATTTATTCTACAAACACTTTTATACATTGCAAGAGCTGTGACGTCTAAATATTCACTGAGAACTCATAGTCGTATCGCAATAAACAAAAGCGAGTATGGAACAGTAAACTGCTTTCACAAAGGTTAAAAGAAAGCCTCCAAAAGCATGCAAAATGGTCGAGTGGTTTAGGTCGATACTCTATCAATCATATGTTTGTGTTTTAAAACCCGATAATAAGTTTCTCTAAGTGTCTTCCTATTTTCATTTGGAGGCGGAAAACATTTCTTTGAATAACTCATTGGAAACTTCTTTTGTTTCAAATTCGGCTAAGACGGAACAATATATCAATTGCAAATCTAAAATCCATAGCTGAAAACAAAATATAAAGTATGTTTTCCCATTATTATCCTCCGATTTGTAACGAGACCCGGGTTCGATTCCCGGAGGGAGTTCATGTGGTTCGGATTCCACCTTAATCAGTAGGTCCCCGTCTCATATAGCCTCGCTGCTGAACGGGACGTAAAACTCAAAATCAATCAATCAATCTCCAAGAGAAAGAAATAAAAAAAAGTTTTTTTTGGTAAATTCTAGTTCAAAGTTCGAAGCACTTGCTTTTGCACGTGATTTTTTGTTTCTTTTTTCAGGGAACAGGAAAGTTCTGGCGCCTAAGAAATTATACCATATAATATTGCAAATTTGCAAGTGGATGTATTTACATTGCAATTTGTGGTAATAAAGATATTATGATTAGAAAACAATATTGTAATAAGTAAGTTTAATTTCTTCATCCATCGCCAGTCTTAGGGGCCCCTTATACCTCGCCGCCCCCCGAATATCGATATCGAAAATTTCGAATGATATATTCATGTCCATATATTCGCGATATCGAATGTTGATATATGATGTTATCACAAATCAGCGACAGTACACGTACTTTACATAGTATAGGGTCTACCAATACCAATACACTCTATAACTTTTCACAACCAAGCAAGCCGGAAGATGAATTTCCTGTAATATTAAAGTGGAATATTCTACAAAATAGTCATAATTCATTGGCCATATTTCTATCAGTACTTTGGTACGGACTAAGAGCTACAAGACTAACAGAACTAGAAATTAAAGATTTCATTCCTTTTTTCTCTCAGACTAAAAGACTTCTGCATTTTCCTAAGATTTTCATTTTCTTAATATAAGTCCCCTATCCTGGGCTAATTCTGGCTACCGCGGTTTCGAGGTAATCGGTAAACGAAAGAGCAAAGTTTGTCGACTCTCAACTCTCGACAGTTTGTAAGAAGATATTTCACAGTTCATGTTGTTATTTCTTCGTTACAAAAACACTTCTAGTTGACTCTATTCATGGTGAATTACTGAACTTATAAACATTGACAATTATTGAAAAATGAATAATTATTTTTAAACATAAAAGGCATTACAGTTCACTAGAATGCAGTAGTAGAATGCAGAAGTGAAAGAAAATATTGTTTATTTGTTGAGATGCGCAAACTGAATGTGAATAATAAGTGTTTCCCATTCTCTTGTCCAGAGGTGGATCTACGATGGACTTCTGGGGGCTCGGTGGTTGGTAATACTCCTATTTAGAGCTACTTTTAAGAGCTCCAAACTCTGGAATGGGTTTTATTTCTATATAAAAACACAAATATTCCCTTTCTGGGAGGCTATCGCCATGATCGCCCACTGGATCCGTCCCCGCTCTTGTGTAGCAGACTTTGAAGATATTTAGCTCCTGCGATGGTGATTAAGGATTGTAACATCTGGATAATTTTTATACTGATATCGGATAGAAACTTATCCGGATTTGCAATATCCGGTTGACGGACAACAAAACGGATGACGGATAACGGATATTATCAGTCATCCATTATCCTGATATTATCCGTTATACGGATAATATCAGGATAATGGATGACTGATAATATCCGGATAGCGAATGACGGATAATATAGAGGTAACGGATACTATCCGCATGATGGATAAAGGATGACGGATAAGATCCGGATAACGGATGTTATCCGGATGTCGGATAATATCCGGATAATGGATTTATCCGGATAATTTATAAAATTAAGATAACGGATAATATCTGGATAATAGAACATTCGGATAACTGATTACATCCGGATGACGAATAAAGGATAGTATCCGGATAAAGTATGTGGTTTGAAAAAGACAATATAGGAGAGAGACTTATCAATGCTTTCTCCTCATGGAGTTATTAAAAGACGATCATCGGGCAGTGGTCTTTACCATTGAAAGATATTGCTTCTTAAAATGTTTCCTAGTAACTTCCAATTTTCTTGTTCTTGTTGAGCGCGGTGGCTAATGGTAGACCGCTTACTTTGGCGCGTGGGGTCCTTATTGTTTCGATCCCCGGCCAAATAAGTTTGCGGTGGACAAGATCGTATCCGTAGCTTCTCTCAGGGTACTCCCGCTTCTTGCCACTTTTCACTCCATCAATTCTTCTATTATCATTGACTTGCTTTAATCATTCGACACGGCAGCTCAGTGGTAGAGCGCTTCCTCTTTTGCGTGGGGTCCTATTGTTTTGATCACCACCCAAGGAAATTTGTAGTGGACAATATCATATTCGTGGTTTTTCTCAGGGTACTCCCACTTCTTCCCACTTTTCATTCCACAAATTCCTATATTATTATTGACTGGCTTTAATCATTGCGCGCGGTGGCACAGTGGTATAGCGCTTCCTCTGGTGGACCAATTAACATTGAGGTGGATGAGATCGTATCCGTGGGTTTTCTCAGGGTACTCCCGATTCTTCCTACTCTTCATTCCACCAATTCCTGTATTATCATTAACTTGTTTTAATCATTGGGAGCGGTGGCTCAGTGGTAGAGCGCTTCCTCTGGTGCGTGGGGTCCTTATTGTTTCGATCTCCAGTCAAGTAAGTTTGTTGTTGACAAGATCGTCTTTGTGGTTTTTCTCAGGGTACTCCCGCTTCTTCACACTTTCCATTCCACCAACTTCTCTATTAGCATTGACGCTTTAATCGTTGGGCGCGATAGCGCAGTGGTAGAGCTCTATCTCTGGTGCATGGGGTCCTTATTGTTTCGATTCCCGGCCTAGTAAGTTTGTGGTGGACAAGGTCATATTCGTGGGTCTTCCCAGGTACTCTCGCTTCCTCCCACATTTCATTCAACCAATTCTTCTATCATCATTGACTTGCTTTAATCATTGGAGAGGTCTTGGTCCCTTGAGGATTGCGGTGATGTAAGAAATCAGATTCGATCCTAAGCATTTGGGTTGTGATGTAAACCTTTGCTGTGGTTCAGTCTCAGTATTTTATTACGCGACATAAAGCCATCCATACAGCTATAAATGTTGTTCTATCTTGTGCAAGCAGGTATTGATTTTGAGCCAATTCGGAACCACATTTTTGGCGCTTTGAGGCCAGAAACCGATTTCGGACATTACGCTGTCCTCAAACTACTAGGATCTTTTCAATGTTACCATCCGCGTCCAACAACCCCATGTTTAAAAGGGAAATAGAAAGGACTCGTGTCTAAAACTTCCGGACCCAGTTTCTTGAGGTTCAAGAGTAGGGATCGATTTCTGATATCACCATTGTGCTCAACGGATCAAAACCTTTGAAATGTCGCCAACGCCGTCCAATAACTTCATCTTTAACAGGTGAATAGAAGGGACCTGAGCCCATAACGTCAGGACCCCATTCCTTGAGCTTCGTGGTCTGAGCCTGATTTCTGACATTACTACTGCACTCAGGGGCAGTGGTTAGGGATGGGCACGAGCGAGTTCGAGTGTTTTTTTTTTAAACTTGATTCGACTCGAAACAGACATCTTTTAGCTCGACTCGGGAACTCGACTCGAAAAATTTCTTCTGACTCCACTCGAAACTGGACTCGAATTTGGATCGAGTTTCGAGTCGAGTCGAGCCAAATCGAGCCAAATCTTGTGTGTAGTTTCAAGTTCCTTTTTCAGTTATTCTGCATAAACAATATAATTATTATCAATGTTGCTAATTCCACTACAGCTTATTATTATTATTATTATTATTATTATTATTATTATTATTATTATTATTATTATTATTATTATTATTATTATTATTATTAAATTCTGTAATTAAGCTTGAAAGATAGGCGGTTTCCATCTGAATACTAAAAACTAGTTAACTGCCGATTTCGGTAGTCGTGAAATCTAGGACACAAGGACATCGTTCACGAGGTTCTGGGTTTGAGTTCCGGAGGATCAAGTATTCGTGCTTGGGCCAAAATTTGTTAAAAGTTATAGCGTGCCAGGAAAACATGTTTAAAACTGTTCTGCCTGGGTCTACGGTTGTCAACGACTTGTGCGGCTTGGCTCACAGCTTATTTAATATCGAACCGAACCGAGAACCGAACCGAGAACCGAACCGGATGTGCACGAGTCGAGACACAATTTGTAAAATTCGAGTCGAATCGAGACTGTTCGTAAAAATCTTGATTCGACTCGAATGTCTCAAAACTCTTCACATATTTTTAACAATAGTTTTGAAGAAACTAATCACTCAGAAACAGTTATATATATATATATTATACAGGTGCGGATCCAGGGGAGCTACAGCCCTCTTGACACTCAGGTATACACTGGATAAAATAGGCTTCAATCCTGCTTTACACTGGATAAAGCGGCAAACAGTGATTTAGTCGCTCCCTTGATCATATCCTGGATCCGGGGCTTTAAGGGTTCATAGCTGTAAAACTATGGGACCTATCGTTAGTGATGCGCACGAGACGAGTCGAGACAGAATTTTCCTGACAAATTTCGAGTCGAGACACAGCTCTTGCAATAAAAAAGAATACATTTTTCGAGTCGAGACATCACTTTTACAGCACATTTTCGAGACGAGAAAGCCTCAAATCTTGTCTCGTGCGCATCCCTACCTATCGTAGTCGGGTTAAGACTTCACTTAGAAACTAATATGTGCGCTATCCAAAAATAGAATGTTTCAGAATCTAGAGTACACATGCGACAATTTTTAGAGAGGAACTTTGGCTATGTGCATATAATTTGAAGTACTCACCAAATACCTGTATAAAAATTGTTGCAGAAGTATGTTAGAATTCTAAAATATGGATATTTGGACAGCGCACGTACTAGTTCCTAAATAAGGTCTTGACCGTACTACGGTAGGTCGCCTAGTTTTGGAGCTATGGACCTTTAAAGTTCATTTCTTCATGTTTTTGGCAGCCTATAACTCCGAAATTAAGCATTTGTGCGCCCAGGTTTGTTATTACCTTTTGTCTTATCTTGGTGTCAGGAACAGTATTTCTTCCAGATATGTTTTTGGGGCACTGCCCCCCTCCCGGAGCTCTGAGAGTGCCCCCGGAGGAGACCAAAATATTACGTCTATAATACAATAATAAATAGAATAGTACCAGCAGTGCCCCTTCCCCCACCCTGAACATTTTTTCTGAAAGAACAACTGGTCAGGAATCTCCTTGCATTTTTTAAATGGAGTATCGCATCGCAGTTTGCAGTGCAAATGGGAATGCAATGCAGCGCAAACATGGAAATGCAACATTGCATTTACATGTTTGCACTGCAAATTGAAAAATGTATTGCAAATTGCGATACATCTTTGTGTCTTAAATTACTACATAAGCTAAAATAAGGAGCAAGTTAAAAATATATTACTATTATTTCAAGAAACTTCCCCCGACTTGAAGGGTCAGTTATTGCAAGAAAAAATGCCTCGACTTTGAATTACAATAGTTTTCCACTTTTGTATTTCCTTCCCTTTGTCAGTTCATTGTTACTGGGTCATTCTCCAGATCTTCTCACGTTTCGGGTGATTATCCTTGTTTCTGAGCGTGTAATAATAAAAAAAATGTTCCTTGAAGAAAAGGCGCATTGGCAGCAGATTGGACCTAGCCGATATATGGTATATATAGCATGATTGTGGGTTGGTTAGTAAAACGCAGAAGTGCGTACAGTAGATCAATAAAACAGTAACGGTATTCTTCAATGCCAAAAATACAGTATAGGAAATTACTCATCTTTATCTCTCTTTTCTTTTTGCTTTCCATTTGAAGTACTGATATACCTGATACCCATTTACGTTCCTTGTTAAAAACAACATATGTTTTAGCAAGATTTCTTCTTGGGAGACGCCGCGAACCTCAAAAAACATCCCGAACAAATGGACTCTCTCTTTCTGTGTGTGTTTGAACCAATGAGTTGTTTTTCCTAAACCTAATTGTTGAATTTGCCGCTGTGGTAAAACTATTTCGCTCAATTTGACAAATAATATAATAAAATATAATACTTATCCAGCAATGAGCGTGGATTGCAAGGAAAAGCAGTGAACTCTAAAGTACCCCTGTAGCAGGGGCGGATCCAGAACGGACTTCTGGGGGGGGGGCGTGGATTGTAATACTGCTACTTAGCTAGTTTTAAGAGCTCCAAATTTTGGGATGGGTTTTATTTATATATAAAATAAGAAAGCTTCCTCTTCCGTGGGAGGGGGGCGATTGCCCCGATCGCTCCCTGGATCCGTGTCTGCCCTATAGCCTCTCCTCGAAATTAAATGCATTGATCTATTATTTCCAATTCGAAGTCATTTTCGCTTCCATGTTAATGGTGACGGAGTTCTTGTTCTTTGTATCTCTGTACTCAAGAAAATAATAATAATAATAATAATAATAATAATAATAATAATAATAATAATAATAATAATAAAGCATCTGAATAATAACGATATTTTTAACCCCCCTTCTTTAAACTTTCTGTGTATTTCTCTGAATCTGGATATGTTGTTTTATAGTGTATAATACAAAAAGGCTTCAAACAGCAATCAGGCAAAAATTATTTGTGTAAAAGACACAAACGCCTTATCAGTGGCTCTGCAAAGAAGTACTAAACAACTGACGTTGTTTCTGCTTGCCTTTAAACATAATGTTACGGTTTACAAGGCACAGACAAAAGTAGAGAGCAACGTGAAATTTCGCCTAAGGGCACCTTCGTTGCTAAACTGAAGACTAGCACTCTGTCAACATATTGCATAGCTATCAATAAGTCACACTCAAAGGTTCTTTCCAAACGTTTTGGTATAACAGGTTAATCAAACTACGCTGTTGTAGGTAAGGGATGAGACTCTGAATGACCGATAAGTGTTGGAGTTCAGAGCCGTAGCTAGAAATTTCGTTGCCCGGGGCGAAGTAGAATTCGGCGTCCCCCGACACTCACCTTACCAAACTTTGACTTTTTCATTCTGTGCTTTTATTTTTAACATATAAGAGAAACACCTTTTTGTTGTTATGCTACGCTGTTTTTTCTTTTTTATCAAGCCGCTTAGACAGACCATTGCAACAGCCAAAAGCGATCGTTATGTATTCTTTAACAAATAAGAGCCACTCTCTAGAGGCTTATTTTAGACCTGCTGCTAAACTTGCCAAACTACCTTGTATACAAATCCATTTGGAGAATAATTATGAAAAAAGCATGGAGTCGATTCTCCTACGTCAGGACGACCATGTTAGACATGGAGTTGCTGGACGCGAGTGGTAGCGTTGGAAAGGCCCGGGTCCCCTGAGTGCAGTAGTAATGTCAGAAGTCTGGCCCAGGCCACGCAACTCAAGGAATGGGGTCCTGACGTTATGGATTCGGGTCCCTTCTATTCACCTATTAAAGATGAAGTTGTTGGACGGCGTTGGCGGCATTTAAAAGGTTTTGATCCGTTGAGCACAATTGTGATGTCAGAAGTCGATCCCTAAACTTGAACGTCAAGAAACTGGGTCCGGAAGTTTTAGACACGGGCTCTTTCTATTCCCCTTTTAAACATGGGGTTGTTGGACGCGGATGGTAACATTGGAAAGATCCTAGTCGTTTGAAAACAGCGTAATGTCCGAAGTCAGTTCTTGGCCTCAAAGCGCCAAAAATGAAGTTCCGCATTGGCTCAATATCAATACCTGGTTGCGTAAGATAGAACAACATTTATAGCTGTATGGATGGTTTTACCTCGCGTAATAAAATACTGAGACTGAACCACAGCAAAGGTTTACATCACAACCTAAATGCTTGGGACCGAATCTGATTTCTGACATCACCGCAATGCTCAAGGGACCAAGGCATCTCCAATGATTAAAGCAAGTCAATGATGATAGAAGAATTGGTTGAATGAAAAGTGGCAAAAAGCGGGAGTACCCTGAGAAAACCTACGGATACGATCTTGTCCAACGCAAACTTCCTTGCCCGGGGATCGAAACAATAAAGACCACACGCACCAGCGTAAGCGGTTTACCATTGAGCCCCACAACAAGAACAAGAAAATTGGAAGTTACTTGGAAATATTTTAGAAGCAATATCTTTCAATGGTAAAGACCACTGCCCGATGATCCTGTTTTAATAACTCCATGAGCAGAAAGGACTGATATGTCCCTCTCCTATATGGTATTTTTCAAACCATATACTTTATCTGGAATATTATCCTTTATTCTTCAATTCATGAATTGTTTGAGGTTGAAGTGAGCGTAAATGTTTTCATACTTAGGAGTCTGGATATGCAAACCTGCTTACCGTGGGGATTTACTTCTGTGAAATTTGGTCCATGAAGTTATACAAAAACCGGTAAAATAAGGAACGTTAACATTCTTACAATGAGAACAGATTTCAATTCCCGGTGGGAGTTAGCGTACGCACGACTTTATCCTGGGAGACCCGGGTTCGATTCCCGGTGGGAGCTCATGTGTTTCGTATTCCATGTTAGTCAGTAGGTCCACGTCTCCTATAGCCACGCTGCTGACCGGGCAGTTAAACTCAAAATCACAATCACCACCACACGGCGGGAGTTTACATGGTTCGGGTTTTACGTTAATCAATATGTCCACGTCATATATGGTCTTGCTGTTGAAAGAGACGTTAAACTCCAAATCAACTCAACTCATTAAGATCAGAGTTCTGAGTTTAATACCAACTTGAAACCATACGTTCAAAACAAAAATTGAAATAAAATGAAATCTTTATGTTTAACGTCCCATGGTTATGCCGGTTAGGCTAAAGGAGACGGTGATAATGAGAAAGGAGTGAAATGGTGGAATGAAGAAAGTGGGAGGAAACGGGAGAACCCCGAGAAAACCCATCAGCACGGCGTTTGTCCACCACAAAGTCCAAACGGCGCGAGCTGGGATCGAATTAGGGACCCGAAGCACCGGAGGTGAACGCTCTACCACTGAGCCACCGCACCCCCAAAATGAAAATTATTTATGCTTCTGATACCTATATAAAAATGGAGAGAGAGAGAGAGAGAATAAATATGGTTGTATTTTTCATAGGGCCAAAGTGGCTTAGTGGTAGAACGTTCACCTCTGGTGCATGGTGTCCTTGGTTCGATCCCAGCTTGCACAAAGTCAGATTTGTGGTGAAGAAACACCGTGTGCGTTCGTTTCTTCAGGATTCTCCTGTTTCCTCCTACCTACATCGTTGCACAATTTTCGTTCACTTCTCATCATCACCGTCTCCTTTGCCTAGCCGACATAAGCATGGGACGTCAAACTTAATTTAATTTCATTTCATTGAAAAAATTACTATAATTCATAATCTGCATCTTTATAAAGCAACTTTAACAATCATATGGATGTATAATGCTTAAATTGAATTAAATCGCAATTGCAGTAATCTGCAATATTTTAGGTTTCTCATTTATTTACATCAAATGTTTAGTTATTTGATACTTTATAGCAAAAATATTAACTGCTATATAAGACACTATTATATGCCTGTGGCGTGGAAGACCCTGGTTTGATTCCCAACGGGAGCTCACGTTTTTCGGTTTCTATGTTAATCAGTAGGTCCTGTCTCATATAGCCTCGCTGCTGAAAAGGGCGCTAAACTCAAAATCAACTCAACTCAATAATTATCTATACATTGAATTTAATAATAAGGAGGGAGGCCGAATAAAGAGGGAGACCTTAAAATTTAAAACGTAGGGTCAGTGTGAGTCAGAGAGGTCACGGGGGGTGGTGTGTCACAGTGAGTCACGTCCTGTTGACCCACGATCCACTGACCTACTCACAAATCTTGACCCAATTGACTCACTCCATCTCTGGACTGTACACACAGATAAAGCAGACATATATGTAATCTGACCTTACTTGGCCTTCACTAATTTAAGATAATCTACAAAAAATGAAAGAAAGCAATTTCATACGCAAAAATATAGAAATGTATTTTCAACGGAACAAAAAAAAAACGTAACAGCCAAGATTTGAACCCGAATTTCTGCACTCAGCAAGCAGACGTCTTACCGACTTACCCACGGCATATCTTCCGACTTCTGGTTTTGAAACTTTATTTACACTGCGTGTGTTACCTAACAACGTTACGAGATGTCCTTACTGTCGTGTTAACACGCGTTCCGTAAATTTACGAAGTCGCTCTTTTAATCCAAAATCAATTCGACACACACACACATATACACACACACACACACATACATACATATATATATATATATATATATATATATATATATATATATATATATATATATATATATATATAGATAGATAGATAGATAGATAGATAGATATAGATAGATAGATAGATATGTTGGTGCACCAGTAAGCTTCCTAGAGTACAGATTAATTCATTCTTGATTTTAATCTACAGAACAAATGTTTTTTATGAAAGCAAGGGGACTGCTACCCATAGATGGCTAAGTGAGGTAAATAAAATTTAAACTTCAAATGGAACTGGGGTGGCTCACCGACAATGGCTGATTTAACACGTTTGATAACAGCGCGGGTAATAGGTGGTTTATAGATAGAGCCTGTGTAGGTAAGTGGATACCGCGTGAGACTGTCATTCTAAGGGTGTGGGGTTCGAGTCTCGGCCTAGACTGAGTTAATTTTTTTTTTCAACACTATAAATGATGTTCGCGTTTGATACTGAAAGAGATTTATCCTATGAAGGGAGAAAACCCACGATGGGGTCAGGGGGAAAGACGGACACTGTTTATCCTTAAGTGTTAAAATTTAATTTATTCCCATGTCTTTTGCTCTTTCCTTTCCCTCTTTCCTTCTTTTCTCATTTTGTTTAGCTTTCCATACTTTTTCGGTCTCTGCATGATGCGTATTATTGTTTTCGTTTCCTTTGCATTAATTCCTATCTCTTTGATCTTAAAGTGAATGGATTTTCTTCAGATTTATCTCGTGGTTGTTTCTCTAAGTGATGCTCTCAGATAGTAATACTTTTTCCTCCAAATGGAGGAATATCCTGGCATGTTATGTTTCCGGGCATGTATTTGCTGTCATGTTGGTTGTCCAACTATCAGACATACAGTGAAACTATTCTGCTACTGGAAAAAGCTATCATTTCTTATGTATCCAACCTCCATTTTCTAAAGTCGCTGACTGTACAATATGACACCTCCCTTGGTAGTCCGAGTTACAAAAAATACCTAGGTATTAGTCTTATCCGGTGTACTGTTCATTGCAGTCACAGTGGATTTTATGAGAGTTTATAATTTGTTTCTTTCGCGAGATATACTTTTAATCGAAGCAGATTGGTACAATATGACACCTCCCTTGGTAGTCCGAGTTACAAAAAATACCTAGGTATTAGTCTTATCCGGTGTACTGTTCATTGCAGTCACAGTGGATTTTATGAGGGTTTCTAATTGGTTTCTTTCGCGAGATATACTTTTAATCGAAGCAGATTGGTACAATATGACACCTCCCTTGGTAGTCCGAGTTACAAAAAATACCTAGGTATTAGTCTTATCCGGTGTACTGTTCATTGCAGTCACAGTGGATTTTATGAGGGTTTCTAATTTGTTTCTTTCGCGAGATATACTTTTAATCGAAGCAGATTGGTACAATATGACACCTCCCTTGGTAGTCCGAGTTACAAGAAATACCTAGGTATTAGTCTTATCCGGTGTACTGTTCATTGCAGTCACAGTGGATTTTATGAGAGTTTATAATTTGTTTCCTTCGCGAGATATACATTTAATCGAAGCAGATTGGTACAATATGACACCTCCCTTGGTAGTTCGAGTTACAAAAAATACCTAGGTATTAGTCTTATCCGGTGTACTGTTCATTGCAGTCACAGTGGATTTTATGAGAGTTTCTAATTTGTTCCTTTCGCGAGATATACTTTTAATCGAAGCAGATTGGTACAATATGACACCTCCCTTGGTAGTCCGAGTTACAAAAAATACCTAGGTATTAGTCTTATCCGGTGTACTGTTCATTGCAGTCACAGTGGATTTTATGAGAGTTTCTAATTTGTTTCTTTCGCTAGATATACTCTTAATCGAAGCAGATTGGCACAATATGACACCTCCCTTGGTAGTCCGAGTTACAAAAAATACCTAGGTATTAGTCTTTCCGGTGTACTGTTCATTGCAGTCACAGTGGATTTTATGAGAGTTTATAATTTGTTTCTTTCGCGAGATATACTTTTAATCGAAGCAGATTGGTACAATATGACACCTCCCTTGGTAGTCCGAGTTACAAAAAATACCTAGGTATTAGTCTTATCCGGTGTACTGTTCATTGCAGTCACAGTGGATTTTATGGGAGTTTATAATTTGTTTCCTTCGCGAGATATACATTTAATCGAAGCAGATTGGTACAATATGACACCTCCCTTGGTAGTCCGAGTTACAAAAAATACCTAGGTATTAGTCTTATCCGGTGTACTGTTCATTGCAGTCACAGTGGATTTTATGAGAGTTTATAATTTGTTATCTTCGTGAGATATACATTTAATCGAAGCAGATTGGTACAATATGACACCTCCCTTGGTAGTCCGAGTTACAAAAAATACCTAGGTACTAGTCTTATCCGGTGTACTGTTCATTGCAGTCACAGTGGATTTTATGAGATTTTCTAATTTGTTTCCTTCGCGAGATATAAATTTAATCGAAGCAGATTGGTACAATATGACACCTCCCTTGGTAGTCCGAGTTACAAAAAATACCTAGGTATTAGTCTCATCCGGTGTACTGTTCATTGCAGTCACAGTGGATTTTATGAGGGTTTCTAATTTGTTTCTTTCGCGAGATATACTTTTAATCGAAGCAGATTGGTACAATATGACACCTCCCTTGGTAGTCCGAGTTACAAAAAATACCTAGGTATTAGTCTTATCCGGTGTACTGTTCATTGCAGTCACAGTGGATTTTATGAGGGTTTCTAATTTGTTTCTTTCGCTAGATATACTCTTAATCGACGCAGATTGGCACAATATGACACCTCCCTTGGTAGTCCGAGTTACAAAAAATACCTAGGTATTAGTCTTATCCGGTGTACTGTTCATTGCAGTCACAGTGGATTTTATGAGAGTTTATAATTTGTTTCTTTCGCGAGATATACTTTTAATCGAAGCAGATTGGTACAATATGACACCTCCCTTGGTAGTCCGAGTTACAAAAAATACCTAGGTATTAGTCTTATCCGGTGTACTGTTCATTGCAGTCACAGTGGATTTTATGGGAGTTTATAATTTGTTTCCTTCGCGAGATATACATTTAATCGAAGCAGATTGGTACAATATGACACCTCCCTTGGTAGTCCGAGTTACAAAAAATACCTAGGTATTAGTCTTATTCGGTGTACTGTTCATTGCAGTCACAGTGGATTTTATGAGAGTTTATAATTTGTTTTCTTCGTGAGATATACATTTAATCGAAGCAGATTGGTACAATATGACACCTCCCTTGGTAGTCCGAGTTACAAAAAATACCTAGGTATTAGTCTTATCCGGTGTACTGTTCATTGCAGTCACAGTGGATTTTATGAGAGTTTATAATTTGTTTCTTTCGCGAGATATACTTTTAATCGAAGCAGATTGGTACAATATGACACCTCCCTTGGTAGTCCGAGTTACAAAAAATACCTAGGTATTAGTCTTATCCGGTGTACTGTTCATTGCAGTCACAGTGGATTTTATGAGAGTTTATAATTTGTTTCTTTCGCGAGATATACTTTTAATCGAAGCAGATTGGTACAATATGACACCTCCCTTGGTAGTCCGAGTTACAAAAAATACCTAGGTATTAGTCTTATCCGGTGTACTGTTCATTGCAGTCACAGTGGATTTTATGAGAGTTTATAATTTGTTTCCTTCGCGAGATATACATTTAATCGAAGCAGATTGGTACAATATGACACCTCCCTTGGTAGTCCGAGTTACAAAAAATACCTAGGTATTAGTCTTATCCGGTGTACTGTTCATTGCAGTCACAGTGGATTTTATGAGAGTTTATAATTTGTTTCCTTCGCGAGATATACATTTAATCGAAACAGATTGGTACAATATGACACCTCCCTTGGTAGTCCGAGTTACAAAAAATACCTAGGTATTAGTCTTATCCTCTGTACTGTTCATTGCAGTCACAGTGGATTTTATGAGAGTTTATAATTTGTTTCCTTCGCGTGATATACATTTAATCGAAGCAGATTGGTACAATATGACACCTCCCTTGGTAGTCCGAGTTACAAAAAATACCTAGGTATTAGTCTTATTCGGTGTACTGTTCATTGCAGTCACAGTGGATTTTATGAGAGTTTATAATTTGTTTTCTTCGTGAGATATACATTTAATCGAAGCAGATTGGTACAATATGACACCTCCCTTGGTAGTCCGAGTTACAAAAAATACCTAGGTAGTGCAAGGGTTGATGATAGAGCTTATATTCAGTTTATGGTTCAGAATGAATTAATTTTTGAGATTCCAGAGAACATTATTTGTAAGCATTGTAGAAATTTATTTGCGATAGATGAAACATTTTAAATTATATTATTTAGAAAACAACGTTACAGCAATTAAATTTTAACTTTTTAAAATCAATTGTTGAACTAATAATTACTATTTTGAACAATGGCAATAAAGATAAAATCAACGATATTTAATATATCATAAATATAGTTTGGAGTCAAGATTGATAAGAGGTACGTTTTATATTAAGTGACTAGAAGTTTTATTTGTAAATTTTAATGAATTTGAGTTAAAATTAGAGATAAAAATAGAATCTATAAAAGAAATGAAATCTCTAGTTTTACGCCCACGATTATGCACAGAACGAGCGGAACGTTTGCTCCGGGTGTTGATAACAAGAGGGCGCCGAAACTGTCAGTAAAATAAATTGTCGCTTTCTTGATATTACTCGAACTTTAAATAGACTAATTAATGCAAAAAACCGCAACAAATCAAGAAAAAATAATTTGGGAAGATATGGGTTAATGAAAGTAAATGTTTTGATTTGAGTTTAGCTTGCCTTTCAGTAGCTTAGCGACGTGGACCCACAGCTTAGCCAATGAGAGATCTGAATCACATGAGCTCCTGTCGGGAATCGAACCTGCGTCTCCCGTGCTGAAGGCGCGTACCCTAACTACTTAGTCACGTGGGAGTTCTGAAAGTAAATTATTATTAAACTAGCAGCGTTCACCCCGCTTCGCTGCGGTCACCCCGGAACGCAATAAACTTTGTTACTTAGATAATTTTTACTTTTTCGCTTTCAAATTGCAGTAAATGTTAAAATTATAGCGCCTGTCATTTATGTTAACCCGCCGAGTCACATGGTCATGCGGGTTGCATATAAATACGTTTATTTTTACCTATGATGAACTAATAACAAAGGATTTGTACGTATGGACACTTGAATGGTCAATTATCTCAAGACACTGGTAATTAAAAATTAAAGTGATATGATAAAAACCATCTAGGGTCCAAATCCTAATAACCCCCCAAAAATGAAAGAAATTGGTTCAGCCGTATTAGCGTGATGAGTTCACAAAGGATTTGTGCGTTCTCTTTTATATATATAGATAATAATGGCAGAAGTAAAAATGAGAGAGGAGACGGGAGCCTTGAGAAAACTCATGGGCACGATGTTGTCCGCCACTAACTCAATGTTGCCGGAGATCGAACTAGGGAAGCCTTACATTAGAGGCGATCGCTCTACAACTGAGAAGCCGTGGCCCCAGTGTTGCCAGACACGGAAAGCAAAATTACACACACCTTCCGTCCAAATTGCACACTTTTATACACAAGCTGGAAGACAGTGCACACAACATTACAAAATACATAACTACCTATCTATATGTATATTATTTCTAATGACGTACATACCTATACGTACACTCATGTCCAAAATGATTGTCGCATATCTATAACAGGCTTGTTGTGCGAATATATTTGGATAATGATATCGCAGGATACATTTAACACTCTTGCTATGTGTATAATCGGCAGAGACATGTATGTGGTAAATTTCATGTTAAAAGATCTGTAAATAAGAACAATATAACGAAAAAAACTTTTCTTATCCATTTAGCAACATTTTAATGTACTCATTCTAATTTTCGTATTTATAATTTTTTTCTATGAAATTTAGCACAAATATACATTTCCCGATTATACACATAGTAACAGTACTAGAAGTACTTTGCGAGTTTATTATCCAATTATATTCGCACAACACGACCGTTATAGATATGCGACAATCATTTTGGACATGAGTGTACATTGACCAGCCATTGTTCAGGGATTCAGCGCTTGATTTACTATTATTATTATTGTTATTATTATTATTATTGGCAACGCTGCGTGACCCCAAATACCTAGATAGAATTGATTGTTAGCTGTTGATTCTACCCGCCGTAGCACGCGCCGCGGAGTCACACTCCGCGGCTAGACAAATTTTAGTTTTCTTAAAACTGTTGAAGGACTTTGTGCTGTAAACATTGCCAAGAAAATATTAAACAATTTAATATCTCTTCAAAACAAAATCCACATTAAAATAAGATAAATAAATATTGCAGAGTAAGACTCCACGCGCGTACCTTGATGTAACAATTGACCACGCGTGCTATGGAGGGTTAAGTTATAGAACAGTATTGTTTAAATAATACGAAAATATTCTCATAGCAAGGGCAAAGCTAATCAGCGAATAGGCTAGTTGTCCCCTGGGGCAAGAACTCCCCTTAGCTCCCCCCTACTACAGCTGATATTTCCATCGCACAGTAATTCTCCTATTTCATTTTTTCTTCAAGTGGTAAAGCTTGATTCCAAAATTGCAGTACATAATTTAATTTTAAGTACAAGATAAAACACCAAACTAATTAGTATTTGATTGCCAAATAATTCGGGAATAGCACGCTTGACACATTCTTATAGTCTTATCATAACAACTGCAAACCACAATGTTTTTGGAATTATATTGGGATGTGCATGTATGTAGAATGAATCAATAGTCTGTTGCTTTAGAATATAATACTTAATTATAACAAACAGTCACGCTGTTTTCTTGAGTATTATAGTCGGACATTTTGTAAATCTCTTAAATCGATGTAAGTTAAATAAAAACGGAAATAGTTGGAACTAAAATTGAACTTTGCGGGCTCTTTTCCTGTAAAGGTTTTTACAATCACCTCCAAAAATAGCTTTGAAGATAACTTATGCTTTATGGATATACGGTGTAGTCCTAAGGTTGGTGAGATGTTGATGTCATGTTGAGTATCTGGGGTAATTTTTTATGATCTTTAGTTTGCAAAAACTCTTTTCCTTGCTTTATAGTGAAATACATATTTGCCCAGTTTTGCGCCCCCCAATCCGGCGTTCGGGGCACAAGCCCCGTTTTCTCCCTTCCTCCCTTCTTACGTTACTAAAGTTAATTCTCGGAATTGTGTCCATCTTCCATTCCTCCACTTTAGGAGTAATTTAAGTTGTAGTTAGAATCATATCAGGCTGGAAGCAACTTTCAATAATTTTCATATCATTTTTAAGACGTATAGTCATTCAGAGGAAGACTGACAGTTGGGGAATACCGACACTTCTAAGCTTAAAGCACTGTCAATTCTACCTGGAAGTCAAGGAGTGGGCGTAATCAGTATTAAGTGAAACTGTGGGGTGTATGGAATGTATATCTGTAAAAGTATAAAAATGCGTAGAATAATTTGACGAAAAAGATCTAAATTTATGAAGTAAGGTGTGAGAGATATCGCCTCTTTGTTTGCAAAGTGACGTATCTAAGTTTCTCTCATTTTTCAGGAGAGCGATTTGAAATTTTGCACCTATTATTCTTTCCTATTACGCTCGTGTTTATCAACAAATATTTAGCATTTGTTTTACACAATGTATCCAAAAGTCTATTCGTTAATACTGCATGTTCAAATTTTATGATATTGTAATATTAAGCCATAACATATATGTTATTTGAGATAAGTCACTTTGCCAAAAAGTGTTTGTTTTAAGACCTAGTTCTTGGGATATAATTATAATGCCGAACTGAATTTGGAAAACTATAAATTTGTCCATTTGTGAACATCTAAGATTCTGTATTCATTTTGGATATAAGTTAGTTATAAAAAAATTAGTAAACAAATGATAGTAACAAAAGTCTTATTTATTTCAATAATTCATTAAACACGTTTATGAAATTAATATTAAAAGAATAAACCAGTAAGGTTTATGATCTTTCACAAAAAAAAGGAAACAATGTGGTATGAAATTAATACTATTACAATACTACAAATTAACACTATTAAGTGAATATAATTCTTTATGAAAGAAACATAATTCAAGATAGCATCTAAATAATAAAATTTAAAATAAGTTATCGTAACTAAACTAGAGTATAATAGTATTCTTTTATGTAAATATGAGTATGAGCATAAGTAATAGCACCTTCATACAATACTAAAAATTACTGAACCATGTCCATAAAGTAATTGGCAAAGAACAGTCCTGAAGTTAACAAAACTGCAAAAAGAAAGAAACTCGTTATTGTTTGAAACCGTCCTAACTGGTGCTCAGACATTCGTATGACCAGTGGCAAAGCGTACTATGAGGCTCTGAGGCCGGGCCTACCCGTATATTTTCTATATCTCCGATTTCTTATAAAATAAAGTCAATACTTCAAACTTTCGGGTTTTTTCGGTAAAAAATAGTAGGTTGGAAACACTTGGAGACCTTGCCATCGCTGGAGAATGCACGCACGCATTGTTGGGAAGGTGCGAAGGCTCGCCTCTGAGAGTTTGGTTTTAGCGTTGAACGCATCTTTCAATGCTCATACGTTATTAAATATTTTCTTTAACATTAACTAAGAAGTTTCTGTGTACAATTATATGTTTCTATTAGCGATAATTTGTTTAATTTAGGTATATACTCTCAGGAATTATTCAGAGTAGCTGTATTTTTTCCATACATGGAGCCTGGTCCATAATGGCTTGTAAAATGTTAAGTCTGATATATTAAACATATGTATAAATTTACCAAACGCTATCATACAGGATAAAATAATAATATTTGTAATTTTAGTTGAGTTTTCCATTTCATAGAATCAGTGGTGTACTACGATTTTGTTTCGAGGGGTTTTGTACCTTTATTTCTAGAAATGTGAAAATTTTACAGTATATATATAAAACAATAAAAAATTACGGTAAAATTTCGGTGAATGCTTAAGCCCTAAAGCCATCCCCTTAAATATGCCCCTCCATAGAATATAGTATTAAATATCTTGCGTTGATTCAAATGAAGTTATTATTATTACGTGACGCATAAATTAAATGCAGGATTGTACTTACTTCAAAACGTGGGATGCAAGTAACAAACGCTTATCCACGAAATTTGACAGATAACTGTAAGAATGCACTTTCTTTTTCTCTCCCTCCATTTTCAAATATGCAGGAAATGGAAACAGCAAGTGGGGAGAAAAATCCCTCCTGCAAATCCCAGACAGAAGAAAATATGAACTGAACTTCAAAATATTTGTAGTGGAGCTAATTGGAATATTAGTTTATCGGGCCTATCCTACTTGTGGGATTACCCTTTGCCACTGCGTGTGGCAAGGGTAGGACGATTGCACAGAGATATTAAGTGTGCGTATTAGTCTTGGGCGACTTTCATCTTTTCGCAGGTTGAGCTTTTCGACCTTAAAATTTTTTACGTTCTTCTTGAGGCGCTGAAGTTGGAGTTCCTTGTAATCTAATTGCAAGTGGCTGGTTTTGTAGAAAATAGTTGTCGACAGTGACGTAACTATGGGTGGGGAACGAGGCTTGTGCCACGGGCGCGAGATAGTGAGAGCGCAAAACTGGACAAATAATTATTTTCACTATAAGGCAAAGGAAGGAGTTTTAGCAAACTAAAGATCATAAAAAAGTACCTCAGATACTTAACAGGACAACAACGACTGAACAGCCATAGGATCATATCCATAGAGCATAATTAAGCTTCAAAGCTATCTTTTGAGGACAATGTAAAAACCTTTGCAGACAAAAGAGCCCGCAAAGTTAAATTTTAGTTCCAGCTTTTCGTGTTTTCATTTAACTTACATCGATTTAAGAGATTTGGAAAACGTACTAAAAATTAAACTACAGTATGTACTGCAATTTTAAAACCAAGCTTTACCACTTCAAGAAAGGATGGAATAGGAGAATTACTGTGTGATGTCAATATGTATCAGGTCTAATTGAGGGGTGTTTTGGTTTGATTGGTCAGGGGGCGCTAAGGCGAGTTTTTGCCCCGGCCGATAACTAGCCTAGTTACGTCGGTGGTTGTCGGTGACTTCAAAACTTATTTCCACCATGCTCCCTACGTCTTTTGCATTACTCCCGTTTGATTCTATAGTTTATAGAATTCTAAGTTCTTTGGAGAGCTTCTTGAAGTTGAGGAAGTCTCTATGCTGTACCTCATTGATCACAGGGACCAGTTGTGAAGGCATATACATATTTCCTGCTTCCTTAAAGCAACACATTAACTGAAATCTCGATTTTTTTTTAGATACGACACTTTGTAAACAAAGAGAAAATATGTGAGAATTTAAAGGTCATTATAAAATTTAAGTATGTTTTGTTAAGCTCTTATTTGGAAGTAAAAGTTGTACTGTTCAGTACTCATGGTGGACAACATACAGATATTTGGTTCATCAATGTGCAGTGTTTCTAACTTGCATAAAATATAGTTAAGTGCAACATATATATTCGTGGTACTTTCGACAGTTACATTTAGGGCACGTTCGACAGATGTTTTTTTGACTTTTTCGTTTTGATTTTTAATAACTATAAATCAAAAATACTACATTGGTATTAACATATACAAAATAGAATATCTGCGTCCTATTTCCATTGCGTGAGATGATCCTGGAATTTGAAAAAAATGTCAGTAGCCATAGAGGCCGTAGAGAATGCAATGCTACTTGCTACTCCTTCAAAAGCTTTTGAAGTTCCTTGGATACATTTGTGACAGGTTATTCAAAGTTAACTGCAAGAAACATTTTGGTGAACATACAACATTTACTGAAGACGAACACTCAGTAGAAGAAAAGTTAATTATATTAGATGGGTATGGGTTCATCCAAGAAAATAAGATGGGGTAGTGTAAAGCGAAAGACAATAGTGCGAAACTTTTAACATCTGCACAGAAAAATAGTAAAATAGAAGAATCAAAAGGTAGTGACACATGAAAGAATGTACAGACATAATAATGTTGCAAAACACAGTAACAAAAATGAGAAAATTCAAAAAGAAACTTAATGTGCTATCTGCCGAGGTTAGTTTTAAGGCAAAAACAATTTCACTGATTGAGCTCAATGTACAAAATATTTTTAGCGGTTTAACGAGGACTGTGTTCATCCAGACGATACCTTCTTTGTGTGTCAACAATGTGAAATCTCAGACAAATATGAGTATAATGTTTGCTCTTTCCTGAATACAAAACTAACACTAACTTTTTAATCTATAACCATACCTTTGATGGTGTATGATTAACTTAAATTAACAAATACTTTTTCATGAAGTACAGAATTTTTGTGCTCTCTGCACTAGCTCACATTTAGCATATATATATATATATATATATATATATATATATATATATATATATATATATATATTTAAAAATCTTATTTTATATATCTCTTGTAACTGAACAAATTTTGTGATTATTCTTTCCCTTATTTTTTACTTAGTGACAGTTTTTAATATTTTCTGTAGCTGTAAATAAATGTACTGCACATTCTTCAACTTATATATTCCCGTGTTTGTTTAAAGCACATGAACTACTTTACAAACAGTAATGTGTGTTGTGGAATTATTAGTGATACTATCTTAGTACGTAAGGTTTTAATGCTGATGTCGATAGTACCCCAACAACCTGTCGGTCTTCTCCATAGAGTTGGGGAAGTCCGACACTTCTTTATCGTTCATTTCAATTATGCCTCCACAGCCACACATTGCTTTTGTGTAACATGTATCTGTCAACTATTTTTGTCAACTAATTTGTATAGACCCAAATGACCATATGTCGATTTTACGTTTCCGACAAAAGTCACGGAAATATAGCCAACCGAGAACTGAGGCGAAGACAAATGACTGTAACTTACTGATTTTAAATAGAGATTATTCACAGTAGTTAATGTAAGAATTAAAAAAGCAATAAAGAGATTTATCAAGGGTATTTGCACTCTTTATGTTTGATTGTGAAACGTATTACAGTAAGACACTTTAACTCAACTTTCGAAACTTTCTTTTCTAAGAGTTCATTACACTTCTTTTTTTTCTTAATATTCTTAAGCATATTTACTACTGTTTGTATGTCTTATTTAATAATCATTATGATCATCTTTGTGTGTGTTGTATAGTCTATGATATAATCCATTTATGTAAGCTTCTAACTATAATCTGCAATCTGTTACACTAGAACCAATGAGAACTAACCACCATAACATCGTCAGTAATAGGAACGGAAATTGAAGGAAATAGATTGGAGGTATATTTAAAGCTACTATCCTGGCACTTGCCTGGTAGGACTGAGGAAAAACTTCCAGGATGACTGACCACTGAAGTCGAACCTGAAACTTTCCGATTGCGAAACAGAAACATCAAGTATTAGCTTACGCCTGATAATTTTTGTAGTACTTTCTCCTCACTTAAATTTTTGAAACACGCGAAAAACTTTGGACGAAAGCTATCCTAAGCTAGATACATTAAACCTATGAGAAAGAAAACAATGTCGTCGTATTATTTACTGGTTATATCAATTACTTAAATATTCATGTATATCTTAATGCGGAGATTCTCAACCTAGGGGTAGAAAATCATAGAGAGGTCGCGAGTGGAGCATGTAAGGGTAGCGAAGGGAGGTGAAAATTGTAAATGTAATTAGAATAGTAGAGAAAAATATATTTTGAAAAAAATATTCTGAATTTCCTATTCTGATAAATATATTTTTGATTCCATACTTGAGGACACGGCTAGTCAGCGGTAGAGAGCTTACTTTTTGTACGCGGGGCCTCTGGTTCGATTCCAGTTCAAGTAAGTTTATGCTAGACATCACCGTGTACATAAGTTTTCTAGGAGTAACCCCGTATCCTCCCACATTCTCGTTCCATCGATTCTTTCATGTTCCGTAATCATCGTCTTCTTTAGCCTAAAGATCATAATCGTGGGACGTTAAATTGGAAGATTTCATTTCATTTTACATGTTCACTTTTTATTTCTATACTATTTTCATATTATATTTGCTGAAGGAATATAGCAACACTGGAGACTAACAGATGCAGGGATTGGCTATGTAGCTTTCCTTTATTACTCGTCCAGGTGTGCACTGGTCCATAAAGATTGGAGGATAGGTTTTGGAAGAGGAAGGGGTTGGGAGAAGCAAGATTGGTTAGTTGCTATCAGAGACAAACAATATTATCTACCTACAAATATTTTTATTTTACAACAGCTTTACATTTATAAATGAATTCTATGCTGGTAGTCAAACGGCGAGTAGTGGTTATTCGACAATACTCTACGCTTTCATATGCTCTCTCTTATACCAAATATGTGAGGCTTTAACACCACCAGTATGGCTTAATCAATAATATCTTACATGTAAGGTTAAACTTATGCCAGGCAACAACATTACACTTTATATGCTCTCTCGTATTCCAAATATCAATATGGTGAGGCTTTAGGAGAGGGATGCAAATGAGCAACAAAATTTTACTGACCCAAGAAGAAAGGTACTAGCCCACATCTCACAATAGAAATCATTTACTTATCTTCGGGAAGATATTAAATACTCGCCCGCATCGATGAACCAATCGCCCCGGGCGACTGGTTATTTGCATCCCTATTTAGCATCACCAGTATATTTCAGTCTTAACCAATAATATCTTACATTTAATGTTAAACATATGCCAGAAAACAACAATACTCTACACTTTATATGCTTTCTCGTACGGCAAGTATGTAGAAGGTATATAGGGATGCCCAAAATTTTTTCGGAATCCGAATTCCGGAAAATTTATTTTCTGGAATCGGAAATTTCACTTTACGGATTTCGGGAAAATTCTGGAATTTAGAAAAATCCGGAGTTCGGAAAAATTCCGGGATTCAATAAAATTAAGGAATATGCCGGAATTTTTCCAAAATCCGGAATTTTTATGATTTACGAATTATTCTAAATTGCGAAATGTTTCCGATATTCCGGAATTTTTCCGATTTTACTTTTCGGACTCCGAAAAGTAAAAATTCCGGAATTGCCCATCCCAAATATGCAAGGTTTTACTCTAACTAATATTTTTTTTTAGGTTTAACTTTAAAAAATCTGTTCACCTAAAAAAAAATACCTTTTAACTTCTAAAACTTCTAACTTCAGCACGCGTTTCCATCTATGGATATGGATATCCACCGTTAAAGTCACAGCTACTTTTGAAGATGTTAACGAATTAACTGGATTAACGAGCTCGGCCAAGATAATCCTCTCTAGTTGTCTATTTAAAAGAAAGATTTCAAAATTGGCTTTCGTTCTGGGGATGCGCACGAGACGAGTCGAGACAGAACTTTCCTGACAAAATTCGAGTCGAGACACAGCTCTTCCAATAGAAATATATATATATATTTTTCGAGTCGAGACATCACTTTTACAACACATTTTCGAGACGAGACAGTCTCAAATCTTGTCTCGTGTGCATCCCTATTTCATTCAAGAGTTATCGTGTAGAACAGTGTTTCCCAACCGGTGTGCCGCGGCACACTGGTGTGCCGCGAATGGGCCGCTGGTGTGCCGCGAGGAAATGAAAACAAAATTATTAATTATATAGAAACCTAATTGCAAGACAGAAAATATGTGTATTTAAATTTCACATTACTAGGAACCTCTACAATGAAAAAATACTGTAATTGTAATATATTATTTTACATACATTATTACTAGGCCTACATAGATTGTATTTCGAAAACAGAATTTTATTAATATTTAAAATTGTGACGTATATTAACCATGTTAATAAATTATAAGTTTCACACTGTGTTACTTATCTGTTCATTTTTACTGTTGAAAAAAGTATTAATTATCACTGTTATGACCATTATTGTTTCTTTATTGTTACAGATTATTTCGTAACTTGAAATTTTAAAATCTCATTATATCCTTTCGACAAAGCAAACACTCATACAAACACTCATACACTCACTCAATCACTCACTCATACAAACACTCACTCATACTTGTTCGTTCGTAATTTAGTGATTTTCCTTGTGACAGGTTGGATACATTCTTCGAAAAAGAAAGTGTATTTTTTAAAAGACTGAGTTCTATATTTCATTGGAATTGTTTTCTATTTTTTAATTTGAATGAAAAGTAAGTATAATGAATTACGATGGAGGAGAACCAGTGATCGAGCTTTCTTCTTTGTGAGAAAGAGGTCAGTAATGAAAGAAAACAAATACGAGGATATTTTCTATTTACAAATAATAATAATAATAATAATAATAATAATAATAATAATAATAATAATAATAATAATAATAATATAATAATAATAATAATAATAATAATAATAATAATAATAATAATAATAATAATAATAATAATAATAATAATAATAATAATAATAATAATACCTATGAGTGTGCCGCGAGAATTGAAGTTAGACCCGTAGTGTGCCGCAAGTTGAAAAAGGTTGGGAAAAGCTGGTGTAGAATAACGGACATTCGTACTAACATCGTAATCTAGCGTGGCCCATTAGCGTGATTCTAATAAATGAATCAGACCATTGAGAGTGCATTTTCAGAAAACAATTCTTTGTTGAGTTTACTCTTACTATTTGAAACGCCTTATATCTTTCTGTATAGTTAAAACAAATATTACGCGAATTACAGAAATCACTGAAACTTTACCAAACTAAGTTGGCTGCACGTAGCGTAATCGCTAACGCTCTCGCCTTGGTGCAAGCTGCCCCGGACTCGATTCCCGGTGGGGGCACTCGGTCGAAAAAGTGTAAAAGCTTTTACACGCCAGGCATCCTGAGCGAGAGTTTTCCTCATTCACACCTGGCAAATGCAGGGATAGTACCTAACATACAGGTCCCAGGCAGCTTCCTTCTTTCCCCAATCATTTCCTCATTTTCTTCCCTCGGAGGAGTGTGATCGCCGAGAGACGTCATTCCTCATACGAAAAGGGGCTTATATGACCGTAGATGCCAAAAGCCCAGAAATCTAAATCCTAATCCCTAATTTACCAAACTAAGCATGAGGATAAATCTTGACTTGCTTAATAAAAATGTGATTTTCTTTTCATGCAGATCTTTGCATCCTGGGTTACAGGTCATCAATATTGAGGGTTGGACTTACTAAAAAACCATTAAGTGCTATGTATAACAAAGAAAATCATATATCATTATGCATTTTCATTAGATAAAACCTATTAAACGTTTAGAACACAGTGATAGCCTGTTAAACGTTAACTAGATACATTGTATACTAATAATATAGATGTGTTCAAAACCAATGCAGATCGATCCCCCTCCTTTTAGATAATTTGCTCGTATCAGAACTAAAACTGTTAACTTGTATTTTCTTTCATTACAGTAAGGACAAACCGAGAGAAGTCCAAACAAGATGAAATTAAGAAACAGAGTGATAGGCCAAGAAGAAATTGCAGAAGAACAAAACAAGAGACCTGGGGACGGGACTGAAGAAAGTTGTTCCAAAAAACTACGCACGTCAAATTCCAATGTTAATACTTCCAGCTTGACAGAATCTGAAAGCGTTGATTGTCCAGTGGAAAATTGTTCTCTTTCGGACAAACCACCAGCAATTATTGCCCACATACACTCACAACACACTTCAGAAACAACGTGCAGAAATCTGAAGGAAAGTAAAATACCTAACACTATCTCCTGGGATGTGTCTTTGGAGCAAGATGGTACAAAAGAATTCATCTCCAGTTGTGACGTTCCGTCCTGGGGGACATTTTTCCTTCGTGAAATCCGAGAAAATACTCTCGAGAGGAAGGTTTCACGATTCTACGTCCAGTCTATAAATACGGTGAAGAAAGCGGAATGTTATCAGTTTGAGTTAGCAATGCGAGATAATGATGCCGATGTTATATCGGTCATTGGAAACGTTGCATACATTAGCGCTCCTCTTAAGAAGATGAAGTCTTTCCTCCAATGGCAATATCCAAACGACAAAGCTGAAAACGAATTGGCACGATATAAGCTTACTGTTACAATTCGCAAGAAGTGTAATAAAACGGGTGCCTGTCTCTCATTTCAAAACTAATCTGGAGTTCTACTCAGTGGTTTCTCCCTGAAATATGGGTTTCTTTTTGTTTACTTGATGTGAAAAGGAAATTGATGCACTGGATTTTTTCAATTTATCAGTCAAACTGTTTGTCGTATTAAATAATAATATTTGTCGCTGTCTCATCTAGTCTCACTTTTATTAATTCATCCGTTCCCTTAGATATTATATTTAATTTTGTTACTATATAAATCAATGGATTTCAAACTGGGGGAGTGAAGGACGATCAAACAAAGCCTAAGCCAATGGCATAAATAAAATGTAAAATTGCAAATAATGCACTGCTTGTAATGACCGTTTACAATTTAGCTTTAGCAAAGTTCAGCAACGCTATCTTTGTCTTTCACATTTTGCCTTTCGTATTTTCCTATTCAAAATTACTTCTATTTCTATTTGTTATTGAAAAATTAAGATGCTTTGGTTAGACTTAATTTTAAGTTTAGTGTCAATTTCAGCAGCGAGGCTCGTAGACTTACAGCGTAAAATGGATTGATTGATTAACAGTTTGACGTCCCTATCAGCAGCGAGGCTATATGAGACGTGGATCTACTGATTAACGTGGAATCCGAACTACAGGAGCTCCCGCCGGGAATCGAACCCGGCTCTCCCACGCCAAAGACGCGTGCGCTAATCGCCTAGCCATGAAGGAGCTCAGCGTAACATGGAATCCGAACCACATGAACTTCAGCTAGAAATCGAATTCGGGTCTTCGACGCCAAAGGGCGCACGCTAACCGCTTAGCAACGAGGGAACTCAACTAAATAATTATACAAGTTAAAAGTCTTTGCACATTATCAAAAATGAGTACAAACTGCTGTTACAGTGTATAATATGGGTTTCATAAACTTATCAAATCAAATAAGAGCAAAATATAATAATAATAATAATAATAATAATAATAATAATAATTTAAACATTCACTACTGGTTCCGAAAAAATGTCAAACAAAGTCACACACTTCCAACGAACGGGAAAGAGGGGAGGGGTGTGTGGAATACGAAGGGAGGTGTCAGGTAAACCTCTGGTCTAAATAGGCAACCCAGTAACCTATAAGTAATTATTATTTACGTGACGACCAATCTATGAAGTAAGCACCATTTACATCATGCAGAGTGTGTAAGGAAGGAGTAGTAGTGACAGCAAAGGCCCGGGAGGAAGAAAGGACTACAACAGTAATTGTATTAGTTCTCATTATCCGATATGAAAAACTCGCAAAAACCCTATAAGTGAATAGTGACCCAGAGTCCGAGTCCAAAAGAGTGCAAAACTCATACAAGATAGTGAACCCGTGACCAATGAGGTTAATCAGTGCAAGCTTCATGGAGGAAGGTAAGCGTAAGTCTGAGTGAACCTCAATTCAAAGATGGCTATATGTGGCTCACACCTTTAGTATGAATTGGCCTGCAAGATGTTCTACTACCGCATGAATACTATTCTTACTTCCCCCAGAACACTGCTTAATCCGAGACAGCCCATGCTAATTTTAAAAGCCACAAGGGGTGCCTGTGAGATTTCCTGCTGCATATACAAGCTATCTGAACCCACCACGAGCATTTTTATATTCCGTCATCAATATAAAAACTAGTCTCTACTTTGCTATGCAATCATTTGTCAATGGTAATAAAAATAAACAGTATCAAATAATTAGAAAAGTACATATTTCAATAAGAGCCTCAGAGGCAAGGGCGCCGATTTCTCTGTAAATTTGGGAGGCCCATTCAGATCCAGAAGGTATATATATATGAGGATTTTAAGACACATTGCATTCAAATTATGTCAAATATTGTATATTCATAAATACAATAGGGGGGCCACATGAGCTTTGGGGGCCCGGCCCCCCAGGATTGGCGCCCTTGCTCAGAGGAACCCCTTGGGTCTTTACGTTACTATAAAAAAATAACCGTACTTTTTCTGAGGTAAAATAAAAAAACTTAGGAAACGCCAAGTGGCTTATGTTTCTTAGATATGTCTTCTTGAAAATGAAAATACGAAGTATGAAGTCACAGGGCGACATGTTACAAATGGTAGTCTCAAAGAGCTGTATACTGTTTCTTTACATGTATATACAATGTGCATAAAGCACTTTATAGGGAAAGTTTGATTAGTTTGTAGTAAGCTGAGTCTCCCTTTTCAGCGTCAACGCTATCAGAGACGTGAACCTACATTTTAAGTTGAATTCTGAGCCACTTTAATTCGCTCAATATTCTCCTAAACAGGAAATCGAACTTGAGGCCAAACAAGCTAGATACTTCAACACTGAGGAAGATTGCAGAGGGAGAGGATGTTATATATAGCAACAGCAACAAATTGACTGATTATAATCTTAGAACACATCTAATATTCGCTAATCGCAACACATAGGAAACAGAAAAATAATATATTTTATTTATATAGTGTACACAAAAATTAGACCCTTAAAAGTAAGAACTACGGGGCATTCAGAGCACAAGGAAATCTACATGATTATCAATGTTGTGGGAGAAAGAGACATAAATGAAATTAAATAATTCAGTTGTACGTCTCATGGTTATACCCGTTAGGCTAAAGAAGACGGTGATTATGAGAAATGAATGAAATGTCGCAATGAAGAAAGTGGGAGGAAACGGGAGAACCCCGAGAAAATCCACGCACACGGTGTTATCCACCACAAACTCCACTTGGCGTGAGTTGGGACCGAACCAGGGATCCCATGCACTAGAGGTGAATGCTCTACCACTGGGCCACTGCGGAGCCAAAAAGAGAGATAAAGTTTGAACGATTTGCTTATTTTCTTGAAAATGTTAAGATTATTTTTACATTCTAATAATTATTTACAATATCTAGACATGAAACTATTAAACTCTGAAATAAGCTTCAAATAGGGATGTTAAAGATGAAATATGTCTAAAATGTTCAAATGTATACTTGATTTAATGTGCACTATGCCAAATGTAACTAACGATCTTCCTAAAGGGAATGTAGGATCTTCTGAAGAATTTCTTCGGCGAATCACCCTCTAGACGCAACATTCATACAGATTGTATTAAAGTGCACTTGAATTCTTAGAAGGGTAACGACAATCAGTCATTTCCTCTGTTTACCTTTGTGATTTGACCTCTTTTGGTTCTTAATCTTAAACAGATAAATTGAAGACAACAGGATATAGTGACACCATCTGTGTATGCAAAAGTCCAACGTCGGTAGCACAAAAACATCCTTTGGTTGAATGCAGTATTATGTGGATTACTTTTGATCTATTGCAGTTGAGGATATTTTCTTGACCTAACATACGTGAGAATTGCATACGTGACTCAAAATATGAAATTACTCACAAACAACCAACAAATAGAATTGAAGTTGCTTGAAAACAGGATGACATAACTTCCCCCATATTCTCATATGATTTCTGCTACTAACAAGGCCAATGTGCATTAATTCAGTGACTATGAACATAGGTCAGGTCAGGTGTTCCTCTGCACGATTGAGTCGTATTTGTGAATAATGTAGAGTTGAAATACGTTATATATTGTTAGGGCATAAACAGGACCCGATTCTCAGACCACAAAGAGATGAAAAGTTTACCGGCAGATTTTTTTGTGTACCATCATTCATGGCGTTGCCGACCTAATGTTCTCAACCAAGCCATAATAAGCTAATGTGTCATCTCACGCTGCAAACAATTTCTGAAGACTGTTGCTTACATCTAGGTTGCGGTGGCTCAGTGGTAGAGCGTTCACCTCTGGTTCGTAGGGTCCGTGATTCGGTTCCGGCTCACGCCAAGTGAATTTGAGGTAGAGAAACACTGTGCTCGTGGGTTTTCTAGGGGCTCTCCCGTTTCTTCCCACTTTCTTCATTCCACCATTTCATTCATTTCTCATCACCATCGTCTTCTTTAGCCTAGCCGGCATAACGGTGGGACGTAAAACTTAAAGATTTCATTTCTTTTTTTGTTGATGGAGAAAATTAAGAGGAATTTTGGGCAGACGAATATTTAAATTAAGTGGTATTCATATAAGCAATCTAAAATGTGAACGGGAATGCACTCTTAATACCTCCTGCCCTTCATTAATGGTACACAATTAAAAACGTGTAGAATTGTTCCTTTTCTAGTAGTAGAATGCTTTATATCGTAGTTGCCGTAACCTGCCAAGACTTTCAAATTATCTATTACTAGTAATTCCATGAACAAAATATGAGAGGACAGAAAGTTTTGAGCATTTTCATAAAGTATTTTTTTTAAAGTTAGTTGCACATTTGAAAACAAAAAAAGGGGCGGTGGCTCATTGGTACAGTGCTTATCTCTGTTGTGTGGGGTCCCTAGTTCAATCCACGTCCAAGTAAGTTTGTGGTGGACAATATCGTATCCATAGGTTTTTCTCGGGGTACTTCCGTTTCTTCCCACATTAACATTCCACCAATTCTTCCATCATCATTCACTTACCATACTAATCCGTTTCCCTTAGCCTAACAGGCATAATTGTGGGACGTTAAACTGAAAGATTTTTGAAAAGCAAAAAAGTAAAGAAATGAGAATCTTATTTTCAAACGGGTACATTTCATTTTTAGTTTTTGATAAATTATTGCTTTAAAGGCTTTCTGAATCTCGGGAATAAACTCGGACGGATTACGTGATAGAACGGGAATATTTTAGACAAAAATCACAATGTAAAGTTAGTTGTGGTCTATATAAATGAAATATATAGCCACCCAGTTCAATCACTTCTACTGTAATATTAGCAATTGTGAAACATTCTTCCCAAAGATTCAGAAATCGTTAAAGATCAAATTCGCAAGAAACTAGAACCTTTGAGTTTAATGTACCATGATTATGCCGTTTAGGCTAAGAGAGACGATAAGGCAAGTGAACGATGAATGTTAAAGAAAACAGGAGTATTTCGAGAAAACTCACGGACACCACAGGATCTTGTCCACCACAAACTTACTTGGCTGGGATAGAACCAGGGACCCCACCTAACAGAGGTACGCGCTGTACCATTAAAATACCGTGCCCCACCCACCCATGCAAGAAACTAGAAAAGGCGATGTTCTCTTTTGAATTATTAACGCATTGAAATATAATGTATTAATGATATGCCTATTATAGCTTTGAGTAACTACATTTATTCCATATTAATTCCCATGTAACTTTTTAAAAGAAATTTGATTTGCTAAAATTCCATTATATATTTACTCTGTCTGTCCATGTATCCGTCCTCCGGCCGGGATACAAAAATCTCGAGAATTACTTGTTGGAACATATGACCAGCAATTTTGGAGAGTGGAAGTAATATTCGAACCGGAATTTTTTCAAATCAACCATTTCTAGTTTGAACGTGGATCACTATAAAGAAAAAAATTGGTAACGGGTATCTAAAATTCCCTGCGATTGATTCAGTGTCCTTAGAATCCAATTCGTCGCCATTCTTAATTCTTTCTACTAAAACCGGAGATAATAGAAATCAACTTCAACTTCCGGTGTCAATATTAATCTACAGAGAGAAAACGATATCTTTAGTCGATTTAGCCTTCCAAGAATAAGTACCATATAACCTATTAAACATCTTTTTAACTCTCTAAGCCAGGTTGATAATGATGGAAGAATGAGTGGAATTCGAATGTGGGAGGAAATGGGAATACCTCGAGAAAACCCACGGACGAGATGTTGTGCACCACAAACTTACGTGGCCGGGGATCGAACGAGGTACCCTATTTACAGGAGGTAATTGCTCTACCACTGAGTCACTGTGCCCAAGTAAAAATTGTAATAGATAGCAAGAAATGATTTCTGAAATTAATTAAGCGTCCCAAGAATATATTCTATTTCCACGCTAATCTCTACTAGAATCGCTGGGCTGCCACTAAGTGCGCTCTGTGGTTGACAAACACCGTATGCGTGGATTTTCTGGTAATTCTCTCGCTTCCATCTACTTTATTTAATCCTATTTCATTCATTATCACCGTCTTTTTCAGCCTCGGTGCATAATCGTGGAATATAAAACTAGAAATTTGATTTGATTTCATTTCAGTTTGAATAATGCTTTCCAATGAAAAACAAACATGGCAATATCAATTTTAAAAACGTATAGGCTGTTTGAAGACACGGTGTTGTCCACCACAAGCGTACTTGGTCAGAGATCGAACCAAGCACCCCACGGACCAGAGATAAATGCACATGCCGTAAAAAAATATGTGCGAAGTTTTATGAAAACAGTGCATAATATTTACGTAGTTTATGCTGCAAAAAATCTTTCAGCTTTAGGTCCCTCTGATACGTCGCGTAGGTTGAAGGATATTATGATGATAATGAATGAAATAGTGGAATGATGAGTCTGGGAGGAAACGGGAGGAAATCCCGAAAAAAAACACGCACACCGTGTTCGCCCATCACAAAGCCTACTCAGCACAGAGGGTTTCCACACACCATAGATGAACCTCTATTACTGAGACATCGCTCCATTTATATTGCATTATTCTTGTATGAATATGTCCAATCAATCAATATGGAGTGGAATTTACCTCCATTATTCACCCTATTCTTAATGAATTGCAGCACCTAACAATATGACTATTTCAGAGCTCCTTCATGTTGAAGCGGTTAGCATACACACGTTTGGCGTGGGAGACTCGGGTTCGATTCCTGGCGGGAGCTCATGTGTTTTGGCTTCCACGTTAATCAAGAGGCCCCATCTCATATAGCCTCGCTGCTCGAAGGGACGTTAAACTCAAAATCAACTCAACTCAATGGGACTATTTCTGAAGATATCAAATTTGGATTAGTGTTATGAGATATATATCATGGAACAGAGAAGCAGACAGACAGACACACAAATGTCATTTGAGTCGTATGTGAAAACTCGATATCAATCACTAACCAACTTAAAAAATAAAGCAGGTTCTTAGTTTGACATGTATATATATATTTATGTATATATATGTACCGGTATGTATGTTTTTAAGATTGTACTTGATTATATAGAAAATCAATCATTTTCAATGTATCGAAATCGATTAAGCTGCTCTCAAGTGGGGTTCTTACCTATAAAATGTTTGGAAAAAATAATTCATTATTATTTTTGAAAATTCGAATAAATTCTGAAGCACCTAGTTAGTATGCTGCAACCAGAAATTCAAGAAAGCAAAGTGGGTTGCATAAAACCAATAGTAAAGAACATCTTGTATTTTATTTTCTGACAATAGTTTAGCACTATTTAATAATGGATATTTAGGTCATCGGTGATGCCATTGCTGTTTACATCCCAGTCTTGCTTAACGTTTGCCAGTATATCATCAAGTTTATCTGTGATTGGTCACCCACTGCTAGCAGTGGTGGATCTAGAGGGTCAAGGTGTCCAGAATTTTCACTTGCGAAAACGGGACGCATACGAATCGGCTACGGGGGGGGGTTATCTGACTCCCAGATTGCATTTTGGGACTCAGCAGTGTTCTCAATTTACAAAATACACAAGTAAGAATGATAACACACCGTTTCTAACTTTACATGTACCACCAGGTCGAAGTAAGATGGTATGCGGTGGTATGCCATACCGCCTCTGGTTTTTCAGTGATCAAGGCATACCGCCTCTGGAGTTTAAGTGATCAAGACATACTATCACGGGAGAGTAAATTTCTTCTGTAGAAATAATTACTAAGCTGACAACATCGACATTTTTTTAAAAATCTTTTTTCCTACCTTTTGTTCTTAAAATGAAGTGTCTTCAAAGAAGTTCATCTAGTTTATATTTTGATATGCCTTATTGAATTGTTTCTTTCGTATGTATGTGTGCGTGTCTTCTTCTCTTAATTCATATGAATGTCATGTTTTGGTCATGAACGGATTTAGGGGGTGTCTGCTGTGGAATCGATTCTTCCGGGGGTTTGTAATACCTCTCAAACGAATGGGGAGTCCGGGAGCTTTCCCGCAGGAAATTATTAATATAAAAATTCGATTTTTGAGCATTTTCGTGTATAATTCTCTATAATTCAACATAAGAGGATATTTTAAAATTATTTTTAAAAAGTTGTTGTCGAGGGATCAAAACCCCTCCATGCCCCCCGTAACTAAACAAAAGCTCTCCGGGGGTTTTCAGTCATTATGTAAATAGAAATGCAATCTTTTAGGCAACATACCCTCACTGTATTTCAACATTTCGATAGCCGATATGTTGAGTCAAAATCGTAATAAAACATACCGCCTCTGCTTTTTTTCGACTTCGAACACTGTGTACCACATAACAAATAATGGTTCCCGATTGCAAGTTCTACGCAACAATTCTTTTAACTAGTTGAACACTCAGAATTCCCACTCAATTCCCACTTGAATCACGAACACTCAATTCTCATTTGAAAATTCAGAAGTTGTAAACACGGCTGAACCTTGGCAACGAGTGTTGGTATGGAAGAGAGTAGAATTTGAATTGACGATTTATATTTTGAATAATAATTACGGGACAAATTGGTCATTTTTACTTAAAAACGGGACATTTAGGCGTCCCGTTTGAGAATCAGAAAAAAACGGGACAACGGTTGGAAAAAAGGGACTGTCCTGGCTAAAACGGGACGTCTGGTCACCTTGTAGAAGGTAAACACTGAGGGGGACAGCGAGAACCCAGACTATGATAGGTACACCGTGAGTTTACTATAAACTTTCGAATATATATATATAAATGATACCTTAAATTATTTTTGTCACTCAAAAACGCCCTCGGCCATAAGCTAGATACGCCACTGACTGCGAGGAACATCTTGGATACAAAAATTTCCAGAACAAAAGTGACTAAACATCTTTTGCCTGTTGCTTTTGATAACTATATCTTGTCCATAAACAGAATAAATTTCCTCACGAACCTCCTGTTATTTTTGCCCTTATCGAAATATAATTGTAAAATATAAATCAGTTTATAGAAAAATTCACTCATCCTAACAATACATCTGAAGTCTGATTCTATGAATTCCAACACTTTTGGCACATCTACTAGTCTCAAATATTAGCTGCTGAATGACGTATGACCCGATCCGCTACGACTATTACACCCTGAGATTTGGGACACTAACGTTCTATTGTGCACAACGTTAGGATAACTTCTTCGTAATACATTATATTTTGACATATTTTTCATTAATGCAATGAGTTATTCCCAAGGAAAGATCTTACCAACAAAGATCATTTAAAAAAACAACAACATCATTTTGATAATTAAATATTACGCATTTCTTCACTCATGTTGTGTCGAGAGACACATTTTATAGAGAGTCAGTATCCTACCATTAGTTTAAGTATCAAATTTGACTACTGAGGTAACCATAAAATGTAAAAATAGAAAAATAACTTAAAAGAAAAGTAACTGACTTTCAAAAACCCATTAAGAGGCATAAAATTAAGTAATTTGAAAGAAAAATAACAGACTTCATAAACTTCACTAAAAACAAAAAATAGCTTTAACAAATATAAACAGTCTCCAAACAGGGCACTGAGAGGTAGAAAATAATAAAAACGCTAAGAAGCGATAACAACAAAAATTGTAAGAAAGCGTTGAAAAGCAGATAATAATTTATTTCTATTATCTATACATTTTTTTAAAGTTGTCCTAACCCAAAGATAATATATCTCATAAAATTCAAATTGAAATAATTTTATATCAATCATTAATTTGTTTGGTCTGACACGAGTTAAAAAATATAGATAATAAATAATTTTCTGCTTTTAGCTCCATTATTATTATTATTATTATTATTATTATTATTATTATTATTATTATTATTATTATTATTATTATTATTATTATTATTATTATTATTATTACTATTATTATTATCTGTTTTCGAGAGCTTTTATTATTATCTTCAGCCTAGTGCCTTTTCTGAGTCAGTTCGTATTATTAAAAAAGTGTTTTTCTTCTCTCTCTCTCTGAAACGAGCAATAGAACTTTTTATTGTTCTACGTGAAGACACATGGAACCTTTTCTCTGATTTTTGAAATTTGTACTTTTAGCATTGTTTGTACTGTAGTAAAAATATAAACAAATTTTCATACGATTATTAAAAAAATTACGTGCAAAGAGTTTGAAAACAAAATAAAATGAAAGAGATTTTTCTTTCCACACTGGTAGTCAGCCGTTACAAGCCATCTGAAACAGCGGCTCAAATCTGTCTTCAATATTGGGAGGGAGGGAGATAAGACCGTTCTCATATATATGTTCATGAGTAGTGATGTTCAAAATACTTATGAAATTGAAAAACAATGCTGTGGAAGATCAGGGAACAGAGTTGTCTTCAACATTCGGAGACGGGAAGATTTGATGCTTATTTTGAGGGGACATCAATTTCATCTCATTTTCCTTTGCGGCAACGGGACACAAATAATCACATTTCTGCCCCAAAACACATTTCAAATCGGATTATTTGGGGAGGACAGTCCCTCCAGTTGCAAGATTGGAGGGAACATGACCCCCTCATACCCCGGGATTTGCGCCAGTGATCTGAAATAAGGTTTGTAAAACTTTTTTTTCAAGTGTAAATTAGCTAATTAGATTTTTTATTTAAATTAACGTTTCATGATTATGATACTCCTTTTAAGTGAAACGTGTCATTAATTCAAGTAAATGACTATGAGAGATTTGATGGAATAGAAATATGGAGAAAATAGAGAATTCTGAGAAAACCCACGTGCAAGAAAAATCCCTCAACTACAAATTCATATGTTCTGTGATTGAACCAGAAACCTTTCGCCGAAGACGTGACCGCTCTACTACCTAGGTACATTTTCCTTTGCATTAATTCGTTGTGAAAAGACCGAGAAAACAGATGTCATTTAAAACATTCATTTTGAAATCCTGTAAATCGAGAGGAATTTTCTGGGTGCCGCCGTAGCTCAGTGATATAGCGCTCAAATGTGGTGCGTAGCGTCCTTGACTCTATCACATTTGCCAAGTGGACTTTGTGGTTTAGAAACACCGTGTGTGTCGGATTTCTTAGAATTTCCATGCTTCTTCCTACGTTCCTCATTCCATCATCATCACCCATCTCATCAGTCTCCCTTAGCCAAGGTCCATAATTTAAAGCTGGTAAATTCTGTCAAAAAAAAAAAAAAAAGAATAATTTTCATTATCTTTTCCGTAAAGGAAGCGAGTATATTAGGTGTTCTAAAACATGCATCCGTGCTCAATGGGGGTGATGCTAGAGGCGAAAAGAAGACGAAAACATATTATCATCTTTAACTTCTGGGACTTTGTTTTGGTTGTAGGATCCAGCAAAGATTTACAGATGTGGCAAAAACGGCATTGTGCGTGCCATGACAAATGTTTAACAAAAAAATGTTATCATTGCTTTTCGTAGACTAGGGACAATGTTCTTATTTCTGCTTCTACCCACTATTCCTACTTTGTTTCATTGGTTTCATCCACAAAAAGAAAAAGGAGCCAGTTGTAGGAATTGAACAGAACTCTTCTGGTCGCTGTCATACACGCAGGGCCGTCGAGTGGGTGGGGCGAGTGGGGCGATCTCTCCGGGAACAGGAACGACAAATCAACCAAATTAAAGGAATTCAGATTATGTTAGTAAATGATTTTTTTAAAAAAAAGTTAATTCAGATATTTTAATAATGGTCAGGCCACGGCTAAATAAAATTGATTTATTAATGTCATAAGGACAAAACAGACTTAATGCCCAATTATAGTGTCGTGTACATACTTATCTAGCATATATTATTACACTGAGAAAAATCTGTTCTTGGGACAGCGGTATATTGTACAAATATACAGAATCCTCTTGCTTACTACAGAAATCAGTTCGGAGCATGCGTTATCCGTATGCTACATAGGCACTGCCCTTAGATGTTACATCATGCCGTTGCAGGATGTCTGATATCTAACAGTCTTCTTTACATTGCATACATATACGTATGTTACCTTTGTCAGCTATATGTTATATACGTCCATTTGTATGTGAGATCCTGACCGCCTATATTGTTTCATACGAAAACTACGTACAGATGAAACACTTATACTGAATATATTATAAAACATGCGTTTTCAGTTATACGTTTGCTGTACGTTAAGTCCAAAAATTATAGGATTTACAAATGTAACATACAATTTTACGTACGCCCCATACATTTGTTTTCTCAGTGTATACATACACAAATATACGTCGTTTAATAATGCAGAAGTTATTGCCTGATAATTATTTTGAACTTGTTTTCGGATATTCTAAATACATCTACTACATGAAATCTACCCATTTCGTTATATGAAGCACACAATCTCCGTCCGCAGAGGAGAGCTGTTAATTCTTGCTTTTCTACCTAGGTACAATAGAATATCCCAATGTTTGCTGTTCTAGTCTTACCTGTTGGAGCATGTAATAATACTTCCGAAACTAATTCTGGACAGTCAATTTTACTGTTTAATATTTTATGTAAGAACAACAGACTAAATACCCATCTCCTTTTTTCTAATGTTTGAAAACTTAAATTCGTTACTAAGACTTCATGGGGAACATATTTTTTGTAGAAACCGGTTTTCTTGCATGCAAGCTTTTTTAAAAATTAAACTATATATTTTGCATTGCATCAGAGTATTTAGTGGCATTTGATGTCCAAACAGTACAACAGTATTCTAATTTTGACCTCACATACCTCACCATTTTGATTTTTTCTGTCCTATCCTATAAATTAAACCTAGGTTTCTATATGCACTACTCATTATTGCGTTAACGTGTTGAGCAAAGGTTAATTTGCTATAAAATATTACTCCTAGATCTTTGATAGTATTTGGGGTAGACAAGGTAGTGCCACTTATTGTATAGATAAAGTTAATTGGATTTTCTTTCCTCGAGAAAGATACAGATTTACATTTGAACACATTCAGGACTTATTTATTCTTATCACACCATATTTGAGCTCTCTGTAGATCCTATTGAAGTTTCACGCAGTCATCAATTGAACTTACTTTAGAGTACAACTTCAGATCGTCGGCAAAAAGAAGAACTTCAGAAGTTTTAATACACAGAGTAATATCATTAATAACAAGGAGAAACAAAAGCGGGCTGGATTAGATCCTTGAGGGATTCCCGATAAAGTATTGAACTTGAAAATTACGGTAAAGTAAAACATCGTCTAGGATTATTCAACTGAAACTTTCTCCAGCCCTCTGCGAGAAGAGTCTTTTTTATTTTGGAATTTAACATTTGTATTGTTATTTGTATATTCTATGCTATTACTACGTTGATTTGTATCAAGTTCAAAATAAACAAGACTAATACTCTATTTCAATAATTCAAAACCATGTTTTTAGCAATATCTTATATGTTTTAACTACAAAAGCCATTCACTTTAAAAGGATGACATAGTACCAACTTCTTTTGTCGTAGATTATGATCTTACATTCCTTATTTAAATCTAGGAGTACAGAGAAACTCTGGTTGTTTTTCATAACACACTTAGCAGGGAAGCGCATAGGAATTCTCGCCCTGCGTACACGTTGCCCTTACTCTACGTCAAACATCGATATTGTTTTTTCTGTAAGCATTTATCATTCCATATGCTTTGCAGTCTTACTACATTGGAATATTTTTATTGAGTCTTATGCCCGAAACAAGGCCCATGATGTTAAATGTCATATTATGATTTCGTCTACAAGTAACATCAAATTTCGCTGAGCATGGGTGCAAGTTTCAAAACATCAGGTAGTATCATGCAGTAATTATATGTGTTTAAAGAAATGGAGCTCATGTTGTAGGAGCACAAATTCTACATTAAACTGTAGATCCACGTCTTACAGTGCCTCGCTACCGAAAAGAGACTCTAAAATCCCAATTAACTCAACTAAATGAATACAAATGTTTACTTAAAGTTTGCTCCCAAACATTTTTTTTTTCTGTGGAAGCCCAGTATAAGTGTGAAGGAAGCACTTGGGGAATGCGGCATACGACCGTAAGCCTCTCAACCGGCACAAGGTCGAAAATTTAGCTCATAAACTTATTTTGATCCTATACTGTTTCGGCCGCTGTTCTGAAATAATTGTTTTTAATCATTCGGAATATATATAGAGTGTAACGAAAAGGTAAGGCAAAATTTCAGGGATGGATTCCTTATTGGTAGACAAGCATAAGAGTTCATATGACCATACGTCGGGAAAGGCATCGTTACAGAGTTACTGCCATTGAGCAGACTAATGGTGTGAAATAGTCACATTCTGATTGCTCCTTAATGTGACTCACTTTAAAACTCAATAACTCATACCATAATTAAGCTAGAAAGATAATTTTAGTAGCAATGTGTTCCTGAAAGACAAAGCTTTCCGCCGATAAGCATTTTATGAGTGTACCCCGAGGAGGAACGAATGCCATCCCCAAAATCTGATGCAAAAAAAAAAAAAAACACGTAATTACTCTTTCTTGTCCGTCGTGGTACCCCCCACATATCGGCGGAAAGCACCTTCCTTCAGAAATACATAGATACCAAAATTATCTTCCTAGCTTAATTAGGGGCCGAGTTATTGAGGTTTAAATTGAGTCACATTAAGAAGCGACCAGAATGTGACTATTTCATACCATTAGTCTCCTCAATGGCCGTAACTCTGTGACGATGCATTTCCCGACATATGGTCATATGAACTTTTTTGCTTGACTACCCATAAGGAATCCACCGCTGAAATTTTGCCGTACCTTTTTGTTACGCCCTGTATATATATATATATACATACATATATATATATATATATATATATATATATATATATATATATATATATATATATATATATATATATATATATATATATATATATATATATATATATATATATATATATTCAACACTGTCAACTAGAGCAGATTTTTTTCATCAGGAAAGAAATCAGAGTTATGCTAATTGATATTATGTTACAAGATACTTACAACATGAATACGAATAATTGTAAGCGACAAAATGATCATAGTATTAAATAGTAGTGGATACAAGACAAATAATAATCCCATTTTCTTTTGCTCTGGCTTAGCTCCTGTAAGAACTTTGTATAAATTGTTCCTTTGTTATAAGCACAATGCATTATTATTTAGTACCCTCTCATTTCATTTCTCATTACATTTTGACTGCTAGTTGTTGCATCTCGCACCCTAACATCTAGTGTAATATCATATCGTACCCTATGCATAATATACCTATAATTCTATAAAGAGGTTACGGTTGATCATGCTCCACTAAATGCCGAAATTCTCTTCGAGGTACGTTTTCTTAAAGTTATCAAATACTCTATCTAATACTGCAACCATATAAAGAATATATAGTTTGAGTTGAGTTGAGTTGATTTTAAGTTTAACGCAACTTTCAGCAGCGAGACTATATGAGACGTGGACCTACTGATTAACCTGGAATCCGAACCACATGAGCTCCCGCCGGGAATCGAACCCAGGTCTCCCACGCCAGAGGCGCGTACCTTAACCGCTTAGCCACGAAGGAGCTCAAAATATATAGTTTGTAAAATACATAAAGCTTCGCAATTTACAGCGCATATTTGAGTGTTGTGTATATATATATATATATTACGTTGCAAATAAGTAGGAAACCTATTTTAGGCTATTGAGTAATAAATCTTTAAATATATGTTCATTATGTGTAACTTAGTTAATCACATTAGCTATAGACAGGGATGCCTGAATTATTTTTTTTTCCGATGGGGATAAAATACAGATTGCAAAGAGGAGCAAAACACCGATACATAAGCACAGTCGCGAACACACACAAATTTTGGCTCGTAGTATATTATATAATACACTACACTCATGATGACATGATGATGATCGTTATTAACCACAGTAGATGATACTATAGTATTTAATATAGACTTACTCTATATTAAGTACTATAGTATATGGGAGCAAAGAAGTATGTCTTTATACGCATTTCTAAGACCTGAACTGCTTTCGAAAACCCTGAGAGTTGGGATGGCAACTGCTCCTTGCGCGCCCCCTCCCTCTCTGCTGCGGAAAACAAAGAGGAAAACTGCATGGTACTTTCTTTTGCATTTATTAAGAACGCTAGGTAAGTATTTTCAACGAACTTAAAAAGTTCGTTACTCTCTCTCTCTCTGTATATATATATATATATATATATATATATATATATATATATATATATATATATATTAGGGTGGATCGAAAAAATCAAAGTTGACCAAATAAATAGCACTAGTTGTAAAAAGCTGTGTATTAACAAGTATAACATTCGTGATTTTTTTTCATAACTTTTGTATTCCATTTTCATTCCCCGCAATAGCCTTCAATGATTGCAAATTCTTGTGAAAATTCGATTTTTTTTTCAAAAGTATTGATTTTTTTTCCAAGCTGCAAAATGAAATCGAACTAGGTGATAAAAGTTACATAATGACTAGATTGACTACACCATTCATGATTTATAAAATAATTTGCATCTTCATTCCCCGCATAGGCCTGAAATTTTGCAGTTTTTATGGTATGTTCTAGAGCATTTAGATGGTTCTCAAAAATTCTCGGGAACTATACGAAAAGTTTAACCAATTGTGAAGATTTACCAATCGTTAATTTTCAAGCGATTGAAGGAAGTGTCTCGGGCATGGAAGAAAAAGACGCCAGAAACCTTAGCACAGACCAAAGATACATATGTGGAATAGGATGGAGCAAAATGAGAATTGATTATCAAAAGTTGTCCAACGAAATTGCACTAAGTGTCAAAAGTTGTGTATTGACTAGTATAAAATTGGTGATTTTTTTTCATAATTTTTGTACTTTATCTTCGTTCTCCGCAAGGGCTTTAAATGTTTGCAATTTTTATGAAAATTTAAAGTTTTGAAAGTATTGATTTCTTTCAAGGTGCCCAATGAAATCGAACTAGGTGACAAAAGTTACATAATGACTAGATTGACTACACCATTCATGATATTAAGAAAAATTTGCATCTTTATTCCCCACAAGGGCCTGAAATGTTGTAGTTTTTATGATAGATATCGAAAATCCATTTAAAATGTTAAAACAATTCTAAAATCACTTCACACTAGCGTTGAAGAGTTGTGTTCACTACTATAACACCCATGGTTTTAAAATAATCTTCGCGCTTTATCATATTACCTGCTGGGTCCTTAAAATGTTGGAATTTTTACGGTAGATCTCAAAATTTATTGAAGACACTGACAATTTTAAAAAAACTGTCAAATAACATCTTACTAGATGTCAAGCCTTGTGCGTGACTAGTATGATTTTTAAAAACATTTTTCCTTTATTTTCTTTACTTCCAACTAGTTTTAAAATGCAGTTTCAGAATATTATCAAAAAATACATTGAGCATAATACTAAGATACATTATGTAAATATAACAACTTTGCATTGAAATTATTTTTGATATGCAGGTCTTGGCTTGTTCCCAGAACTCATCACGATGGCTGCATGCAGAGTTTCACCATATCTCTAGGAACGCCCCGCCATAGAAACTTGGCAACGCAGCGCGAACGTCCTATCGGCTGGAACATTTGCCTTTCGGTAAATGGTGACAATCGCACGCTGTCAGTAAAAGGCGTTGGTATTTAGATGCTGTAAAGTGTCACATTTATGTGAATTAGAGGACAGAATGCCAGATAAATGTATTATGCCTGGGTATCAACGTAATTACACTAAAACAATTAAGGAAGAAGAATATGTAAAGAGTTTCCGATTTCCAAAGCGTTCTATTCTCAAGCGAAATATTGGATGATCATTCGAATTTGTAAAATGTAAATATTATATTACTAGTTTGTTTCTTGAGATTCTAAACAAAGACTACTTGAACAGTTACGTTAGAAGATTCTGCATTTCTGTACGTATGTGGCTGTACATATGTGTTTCAAGACAGCACACAAACTTAACTGTGATGATATTTTGGTACATAAAGAGAAATCAAAAGATGAATATTCCACTAAGATAAATCGAAGCAAATTGTCGGTACCGTCAGATTTTATTATAAGAGTATGCAAATATGTATTTGCAATTATGCAGGTGTTAATATCTAAAGAATATGAAAACAAGTTAATTTCAAACAATAATGAGAAATTAGTCTTGCATCGCTTAAGTGTATTAGGGATAAGCAGAGACAATAACATACTTAATTGTATAATATTATTGTAAATCCATGCCACCACGACAGTGAAAAATTGGTAGGAAACATTGTGTAATATTCTTTTAAATAACTATTCAAAATTAATGAAGCAATCTGTTGTAAAAGAAAGAAGTAGAAGGAAGTTAGACATCTTTTCAGCATGAGAACAGCCTTCAATAGACCTAAAGTTCTGACAATTCTGCCAAATTTGTAAATGTACTGTATATGTATTATCTACAATACTTAAGAAGATTCTCAATACCGAAGAAAATTTTCTAGGGGGGCATCTCCCTGATTGTTATATTACGTTTGGTATTTTTTTTATTTGTAATAAGAAAACCTTAAGAAACTTAAAATTAAATCTTTGAGTTTTACGTCCCACGGTAATGCCGATTAGGCTAAAGGAAATGGTGATGATGAGAAATAAGTGAAATGGTGGAATGAAGAAAATAGGAGAACCCCGAGGAAACCCACGCACACGGTGTTTGTCCACTACAAAGTTCACTTGGTGCGAGCTGGGATCGAACCTGGGGCCCCAAACACCAGAGATAAACGCTCTACCACTAAGCCACCGCGGCCCGTTAAGAAATTTAAGTTGTTGTTATAATACAAATTTTCGTGAACCAGGGCACCAAGATTCCCCCCCCTCTTCGTGCGCGTATGTTTTATGAATACTTATGTAACCATATATATATATATATATATATATATATATATATATATATATATATATATATATATATATATATCATCGTCACACATATAGATAGACTCAGTGCTAAAAGGATGCTAAACTTCAATTTAATTGTCAATTTAGTTATATAAGCCTATCCTACTGTTCGTTTACCCTTTCTTGCTTTGACTTACATCTTTCAATATATTTTGTAATCTTATTTTATGAATGGATTTTATATTATATTAGTCAATTTGTTGTCATGATCCTTGTACTTTAAACGTATCTTACTAATTATATTGTATTAGTCACTTATTACTAACTTAGGTAGCCTTCGCTATATTAGTCTCTTGCTTATTACATTCAACAAGAATATTCCATTTGTTTATTGGACAAAACAATCACAAACAGTTGACAAAAGGAAGTGGAAAAAAATCAAAACAACCTGCAGAATAAGATTTGTCCTCGTATTGCTCGCGATGGACGTTGAGTGGTGTGGGGAACAGCGTTGCCACACCGAAGGCCGGGGCTTTCCTAAAGACGGCTATGGTTTCACCCATCCTCACATCCCATCCACCCTACCTTTGACAATTTTCCCTTCAACTTGTTGGTTTATATTCAGATTTTGTTTTGAATGTGAAAATAAATGACCTATCCAAATGTCTTGTTCTGATAAATAAATTCGAGCTAAGACACCACACACTTCAGACGAAACTTTGGTAACATTTTTAACGCACCTATCGTCTGCTTGGGTATGACATGGGAAGTGGAAAGCAGGAGGAAAGACAGATGAATCTTCTATTACACATTTCTGTAGATCCTCCTCCGACGAATTTCTCGACAGGGGTGGAAGGTTACTTCGCGTCCCTTCCAGTTGATTAGATCAATGTATTCCTGAGCACTGGCGCATATTGCTGGAATACTGAACATGAATACAGAAGGTGTTTGGTTTGAGCTTTTTGACCTTGCGTCAAGAATTCTACGCATAGCTAGTTCTCGAATATGCTTTCGATCATCGGCGAGCATAGATACCAATAAATTATCCGACTGCGCAAAGAAACCATTGTGTTCAATTGTTCAATCTACAATGAGATTCAGTGAAAAGGCTACAGTACTATATAAGTGAACAGGAACATCCTTGACAGTAGGATTACATAACCATATCAGAGCATACACTTTCATGATAAATGTAACCAGCTCCTTCAAGTTCGAAAATATATCAATAGTGCTTATGTACACTAAAAGTACTCTGTTCGCAGTAGTGATCCATCTTTCATATTATAATTTTCCACAACTTTTTGGTACAAGATTCGGTGAACACTCACCAGATGTTGCTATGCAAATATTCCACATAAATATATCTTTGGTCTATGTTAAGGTTTCTGACGTCTTTTTGTTCCATTGCCGGGAAACTAACTTCAATCGCTTGAAAATTAACGATTGGTAAGTCTTCACAATTGGTTAAACTTTTTCCTATAGTTCCCGAGAATTTTTTAGAACCCACTGTTATGTCATCTAAATGTTCTACAATATTCCTTAGAATATACCATAAAAACTGCAAAATTTCAGACCCATGCGAGGAATGAAGATGCAAATTATTTTAAAAATAATGAATGGTGTAGTCAATCTATCATAATTATGTAACTTTTGTCACCTAGTTCGATTTTATTGGGCAGCTTGAAAAAATTCAATACTTTCAAAAAATACTAATTTTCATAAAAATTGCAAACATTTAAGGCTCTTGCGGGGAATGAAATAGGGTAAAAAAATTATGAAAAAAAAAATCACGAATGTTATACTAGTTAATACACAACTTTTGACATCTAGTGCTATTTAATTGGACAACTTTGATTTTTTTCGATCCATCCTAATATCTCTATCTATCTATCTATCTATCTATCTATCTATCTATCTATCTATCTATCTATCTATCTATCTATCTATCTATCTATCTATCTATCTATCTATCTATCTATCTATCTATCTATCTATCTATCTATCTATCAATCTATAATTGTTTATTTTCTACTAACGGTAACATACATATTTAAAGCAATTACATAGGTGCTTAGTTGCTTCATCCCGGTTTTGGCCATGTAGGCTTATAGTGAACAAAAGTGTCTAAGTATGTTTTCTCGGATTTCTCTGGTTTCGTCCCACTTTCTTCCTTCTATCATTCCTTTCATTGCCATCATCACAGACTCCTTTAGCCTTTCCAGCATAACAGTGCAGCGTGATTATGAAATATTTAATTTCATATATATATATATATATATATATATATATATATATATATATATATATATATATATATATATGTACCAACAAGTAAGGAAATGACAGAGGAGAGTGCAATTATAAGGGGAGTTCCAGAGGGACACTGTCTCTGGCCATCGTCAGTTAATATCTATCTACAATAGATACTGGAAAAAGAATATATAATGAAGACTGCATTTGGGTAGGAGATAGAATGATTAGATGTATACGGCTTGCAGATGATATGGCTCTTGTTGCGAAACTTGAAAACAAAATCAAATAAGAAGTTAGAAAATTTGAGCAAGCGTTGTGAAGAATAAGGGATGAAAATAAATGTTAGAAAAATAAACGATATAGTGATAGGAACGAAGCAGTCAGTGTCAAATATAGAAGAAGGATGGGGAGAAAATAGAACAGGTGACTAGTGTTCGATACCTGCGCGGTATTATTAGTGATGACGTGAAGTGCGAACGTGAAATAAAATCAAGTATAAGAATCGCGAATGTTGCCTTTAGGAGGAAGAAAATATTACTTTTGCTGGGACCTTGAATAAAGAGATGAGAAAAAACTCATAAAATGCTTCGTGTAGAGTTTTGTAGTGTATGGGGCAGAAAAATGGATATTACACAAAAAAGATGAAAAGCGATTGGGAACCTTTCGAAGTTTGGCTGTGCAGTAGAATGAAGGGAATTAGCTGGATCCAGCGCAAAACGAATGAGAGGGTGTTAGAAATGGTGGGGAAGAAGAGAACAATTTTAAATATTATTGAGAACAGGAAGAGAAAATGGTTGAGACATTGGTTAAGAAGAAACTGTGTCATAAGGAACTTGCTAGAGGGCATGGTGGCAGGAAAGGGAGGGATGTGGCCAAGGAGACTATTAATAGACGATATCAAAACAGAAAAATCGTACTTGAAGACCAAGAGGTTAGCGAAAGACTGTGAAACATGGAAGGTTCTCAGTTACGGCAAGCGACATGACAATAATGGCAGAATACATATAAAAATCATGACTATACCGCTAACAATGGCATACGTACTCCAAACAATGACGCATATACTTGTAAAGATTTGATAAAATTAATGGTATTGAATTTGGTAGTTTGACTACTAGAAAAGATGAATTGGTATTTAACGGCCGACAGAAATATCTTATTTGTAATATTTATAAATCTAACAGAATACATTTACTTCAAAATAACTCGCCATTATATAATATTTCATAAGAGAATATTGTTATTTGTGGCTAAACGTTGACATAAAATTAAAAAATTTGCTCCTAAACTAATGACATAATAACTGCAGCGTAGAAAAAGTCAACCCCATTGACAAATGTAATAGGGAAGTTGAATATATTTGGTGATCATTAACATTGATATAAACTGATACTGGTGCAAAGTATATTGTAATACATAGGTACGTATTTAATTGATTCATACTTCGACCACACAAATGTTATAAATAATTCGATTGATACTAAAAGATTCAGTTTGAAGTTACTTTTCGACGAATAGTACAAACTTTAAATTTGAAAATACTTGAAATATGGATGAAGAATGTATTGTATTGTATTGTATTGTATTGTATTGTGAATGTATTGTAAGAAATAGGGTTTACATTAAAAGAAACATTCAATATCTCAACTAATCAATTTATTATTTGATTTCTAATACTGTTTCATAGTTTATAGAAATCATCTCAGCAAAGAAAAGATTGCTGTCAAAACAATAAAGTTTGGAATTTCAACACTGTTCGTAAGACAAACGAACAAAATATGAAATCACCGTCACAATTATTTATTTCACTTAGTTTAATTTCGTCCTCCTTGTCCTCGTCCTCTGTTTCCTCCTCTCCCTTGTCCTCCTGATTGGGACGCTTCTCCAGATTTACCAGATGAACCTCCTTCTCCACCTTGACCTCCCTGTCCTCCTTCACCACCTTGTCCTCCTTGCCCTCCTAAATTAGATTCCGATCCTTGTCCACCCTTACCTCCTTGTCCTTCATTTCCTTTCTTTCGATTGTAACACTCTGCAACTACGAACAGAGTGACCACCAAAAAGAAGATCTGCAAGGGAAATATAGTATATTTATTTACTTATCATTATCAAGAAACTAAATTTCTTACCTAATATTTCTGCATAAAATTGTAAATGGCCATATATCATGCGAACAGTTATTAAGTCAGATCAATTTTTGTGATCTGACCCTCTAGAACAACACGGTCTAGTGATCTCTTTTGCACTCGAGCGGCGACGGTAAATATTGTCCATAGGTCTCTTCTAAAGCGAATTGTCTGTACTTATAATCAGTTACCAGAAACTGTAGACGTTTTTCGCAAATCAGTATACTTTGGGATCCTCTATAAATAACCTATTTTTGTAATGTTGCTGTTATGCTGTACCATCTGAGCTCAAATTGTTATTCAATTGTTATGTTATCAAAATGTAAAATGTTTCAGAGTAAAATGGTTAAGTGATGTATCTGAAACCTATTATAAATAAATAAATAAAATTTATGCTTGACATTCTAATACTTTCAAAATAATATTATGAATGACAATATAATTATTATAAATGTAAAATAACTATTCAGAACAAGAAGCTCTATCTATGGAAACTTTTATTTGAAACTGAAATATTGAAATTTTAATGAACCACTCTAAGTTGAGAATCCCATTTCCTAATCAAGACTAATAACCTATTACTTACAGTAAATTTCATTCTGGAACTGGTATTTTCTGATTATCTCTTCTTTCGAAATGCTTAATGGTTTCTGGCTAAAACAGTTGAGTTTAACCGTATATTTATACTACTAAGAAATTGCATCTACTTAGCTTTGCGTGTGAGGACGGAAACACTAAGCACATTCTTTAATCACGAAGTACATAATCGTTAAGGCGTAAAAACTGTTTATTCTTTAGCTATTAAATTTTCAAAGGACATTTGAGTCGTAAAACCATTGACTCTTTATTTAATTTTACACTGAATATTCACATGAGAAGGTAGAACAGTGGTGGATCCACAAACGTTATCGGAAAATATGTGTACCTTTTTAAGGAAAAAAAAAAAGTCGTATAATCTTTTGTGTTAGTTCAACTAAACGAGACGAAGAGGTATATCTTTTTTCCTGTGAATATTCCGAAAATTTTTGTCTGATCTGCTACTCCTATCAAAGCAACATTATCTTCAGCTTAATAATTATTTTATTGTTTCACATTCTAACTACTCGCAACCTCTTCCCATCTGGAAGTTTTCAATCTCTATTCTGTAGAATGTATACTCTTTAGAGTAAAGAAACTGTGTTACAGCATTTTTCACATTATCTTCATTTCCATTTTTCTTTCCTTACAGAAAATTTTGAAGAAACAAAAAGAAGTGCCCTTTGGTAGCAATATAAGGCGGGTAAGGCGTGCATTTTAAATTTTCGAATCAGAATCTACTTTTTCCAGGTTAGCTGTTAAAGAAACAAGAGGTCTTGCATTATTATGCAATAGAAAGACACTTTCTCTGTTTGCAACTGCTGGCTTCCTTTTTTTTTTTTTTAATATTTGTATTCAAATCTTGTAGCTGAAGGCAATATTTGACGAATTAATTCTCTCGTTCCCTTTTACTAACTAATATTTAATTGGGTTTCTCATAGCATGATATTGAGAACGATATATTCATTTGAGTTAAACGTTGAGTTTGTGTACAGGGAACGGGTTTTTCTGGTTGGCAGTAAGCTCTTTTCCTAACCATATTCTCGTAGGTAGTTCGTTTTACACCCACAGCCACTCAATGGATATAGATGGTTTATTTCTGTGCGTAGAAAGGAGAAAAGAACTGATAGTAAAACTATTTCCATGATTCTTTTCAGACAGTCCGTGCGGTACTTTTGAAGTACTTTTCCACAAATCATAACTATCTTATATGGTCACCAAGGTTCAGTGTAATTTCTGATAGAGTCAAAATGTATCTCCTATCAAAAAATTATCAAGAGCATCGTCATCAATCAAGGAACATTATCTACAGCGTGGACCATCTTAAAGCGTTAAGTCTCGCTTCTTGAATTTCTCAAGCCATTTACGTTATGTACCGTTATATACTAGCCCTATTCCCACTCCAAACCTAGCACAATTATTTAGTAGTATCCCTTACATTCTTTTCCTTTTAAAACTCATATAGTACACAGTAACGCAAATGAACTTTATCTATATGTAATGTTCAAGGCCATAGATCTTGTAACACATGTGGAAATAAATCCATTGCCATTCTTAGAACCATACCTCATACAGACAATAAAAATGCATGACAAATTATATTACTGCAGAAATCGTTAAGATGTAGGAGGAAATAGTACTTAGTGGTACAAAAACAGGCAGCTCTTTCTGGTAGATCTTATGCCAAAAATATCCTCTCAACCTATTATTACGACAAATCAGCGAAATGCAAATATTTTCACGCTTCTCTGACCCGTCATTGTTATCTGCTAAATAGAAAGACCGAAGGTCTGACTTGTGCAAAAATTACTCGAATGTTTTTAAACCTTTCTCTGTCATGATACTCACTCTACAGCCCGGCCCTAAAGTTTGTGAATATAAACCTCTCCAGAACAGTTAGATATACGGATGCTTCTAAAAGAAGGTAAATCTATTCATAGAAACAAGAAAAATCAGAACATTTTCTCCTAATCGCTTAGTTACATGTAGTGATGAGCAAATGCAAGACGAAGACAAAGACCCGGGCGGTCTTGGTCTTGGTCGTGCTTGCAAGAGTCTTGCAAATCTTGCTTTTAAGAAATCTTACGCTTTTCATAGGTAAATTTTACTCTGGATATAAGGGATAATAAATTCTACAATAAGCCAATAGTAACAGAAATACTGTTTATGTTTCTAAATGTAATATAGTTTACTTTCGTATAACTATAATAATAATGTACAACACAGGCGATGACCTTTATTAGTTTTCAATGGATTCCCATTCTTCACTACTTATAAAATAAATTACAAAGTTTCGTATCTTTTTATATTTTTTTTAACAGATCCAATACTAAACTGGTTCCCAAACTGGGGAAGATACCCCTGAGACGCACGAAAGAAAATCAAGACGGCACAGATTACTGAAATACCATGAATTGTAAAATTATTGTTACACTCTAAAGGCGTCAGATTTTTTTCTTTTCAACCACGATTAGCTAATCTTTGCATTGAACCAACTACTAATTAAATATTGAGATTTTGTTTTACTGATTCCAATATGTACTCTATGGACAGAAACATTTACATTACGCAAAAGCAATGAAAAAATGGAAGCTTTCGAAACGTGGGCATGAAGATAAAAGGGAGAGAATCAGCTGCATGAACGGAAAACAAATCAGGTGTTAGAAGCGGCAACAGTAGGGGAGAAAACAAGAATTTTAGATGTAATTAAGAGGAGGATGAGGATCTGGTTGGGACATTGACTGAGGAGGAACTTTATTATGAGGGATGTGCAAAAGGATATGATAGAAGGAAAGAGAGGGAGGAGCGAAGGAGACTGAAGTTGAAGGAAGGTATTAAAACAGAAAATTGCTACGTCAAGATACTAACGAGGACCACCGTACATCGAAGTTTTCAGTTGCAGCAAGTGACCTGCCAATAATGGCATATTGTGTATGATGATGATATGTTTAGCAATATTGAGTAAAGAGAGAGAGAAAAATTAAAAAAAAATATTGATTATAATCAAGCCTCTTAATATTTTAGAATGATTTGAGTGAAAACTGAAAACGACTCAACTGTCTGCGTCTTTTGTGTAAACTTAATTTATAAAATACTTTTGACTTAAATTAGAAATACAAAATAACGGCATAAAACTACAAGTTATTTGAAATAACTGTACAAAATCACTCTCACTTGTGAATATAGATTATTTATTGTTGTATAGTGTTATATCGCTCAATCCTCGATTTGTCGTATACCTAAGAAGGCTAAAAGGTATATTGATAAACAATTATTCAAAATATAAGCATCCATCCATGAAATCAAACTTACGGTGGCATGCACTATGTTTTTGTCAATGTCTTGAAAATGTTATTTCGATATTAATTTTATGAGCACATATGAAAAATTTCTAACGGATGCTTGAGTCTCGGAGCCAAGGCCATACCCATGTAGTCGGCACCTATGGTGTACGAAATTACCGATGTTCAATACTACATTTCTCTTTAGTTTTGGAAGAACCACACCACTAATATATTTTGAAATGGAATGAAATATCTAGTTTAACGTCGAACGATTATGCTCCGAAGCTAAGGGAGATGATGCCGAGGAATGAATGAAATGGTGGAATGAAGAAAATAGAAGAAAACGGGAGAACCCCGAGAAACCCCTCACACGGTGTTTGTCCACCAAGAAAGCTCACATGGCACAAGATGACAGCTGTGTCTTTTGAAAACGAGTAATAACTACTAAAAACGCGAACAACCGATAGCTATATGCTACAGGGGCAGATCGACTCACACGGATTGCATAAACTACTGGGAACTTATTTACTCCAGCGGCATTTTACTGAAGCCAAGAAATTGAAGAGAAAGATGTAATGATTTTTCCCCTTCAATTTTATGTTTTATATAAAAAATAATCACGTAGTATCGGTAGTTGTGCAAAACTCTTGGTCTTCGTCTTGGTCTTGCAGGTATGGTCTTGGTCTTGGTCTTGGATGCAAGACTCTTGCACAAACTGCAAGACCAAGACTCTTGCACTCATCACTAGTTACATGCAGCAGAAAGCGAACGAAAATGAACTTTCGACCTGAGTATCTCTAAAACTACCAGGCAATAAGCTAAAGCTTTATGTTATCATCATAGAATTGCAATCTGTTCTATAAAAATGCATTATTCCTAATATTTTACTGAGAGCACAATAGATTCCATCACAAATTTCTCTACTATTTCTTTACGAAATATGAGTCCGATTCATGACGTATGAAACGATGTTCCACCAAGTATTAACAATTTGAAACAAGAAATCGCTATCTTAAACAGAATTCTGAGGGATTTTGGCTTTGTTTTGCGTGATTGGGTAACTACAGCGAGAAATGAGAGTAGTTGGTAAAATGAAATTAAATGAAATCTTCAGCTTCATGATGAGCGATCATGCCCTTTGTGCTAAAAGAGACAGGTGGTTAATTTGTTTGGAAGAACTAGTATAATTATAATTTGCAAGGAAATCGAAGCATCCCCTTTTAAGAAATGCACACTCTCCCTTAACCTGAAATCGAAACTGGTTGGACCTCTTGCAGTAAAGTTGATCGCTCTATCACTGAGTTACTATGAACATTCATTTATCCTCATAATCCTCTGTATCTTTTCCAAGATGGCGGCCAATATGGGTATCCATACCATCATTGATGTTTAGGAAAAAACTTTCGAAGCTCCAAGTTTTTGACGATTTTCATTTTTGGCTCAATTCCCACAAATTTAAAGTGGTAAATTTCGAAATGGATCTTGAAATATTTTTCTGTGACGTTTGGTTCTGAAATTTCAGTTCAAGACTTGAGTTGTAATGATTTTTAAGTTCTAAGTGAAATTGTTCATAAAGTTCCTAATAATTTCCAATAACGTAGGAGTGGTTCTTTGATGTACTTCTTTATATAGTATGATTTTTCGAAGAAAGATTTCAAATAAATGGGAATTCGAGAGATAATCATTTTCTAGGTATTATTACACCCCTTGTCAGTGTGTTTTTATGCATTTCTTGATATGGTATGATTTTCTGTCCAAACATTTCAAATAAATGGAAATTTGAGGGGTTAATAATTCCCTAGGGCATTATTACCCCCTTTTCGGTGTGTTTATTTGCTATATTTCTTGATTTATTGTTTGATTTTTCGTTCAAACGTTTCAAATAAATTGGGATTCGAGGTGATAATAATTCCCTAGTTTATTATTACTATTCTATTTTCAATGAGTTTCTTTACTCTATTTCTTAGTATAGTTTGATTTTTCATTCAATCATGGCGGTGTTCTTTTTTATGTATTTCTTAAGATGGTATGATCTGTTCAAACATTTCAAATAAATGGAAATTCGAGGGGATGATAATTTCCTGTTGTATTATGCAAATTTTGAGTTACGCTTCTTGATTATTCCAACTACGATATGCGACTTGATAGATAATATCGAGCTGAACATAATATTGTGGTGTTTGAGGATAAATTCTCAAGTGTAGCTTTTGACAAAAAAAAAAAAATATATATATATATCGCTAATAGATATGTCATTTGTTGCCATGTAATTACTAGTTTGTATTCTGAAAGAACATATATTTTTACTTCTGGAACAGCACTCATAGCAATGTCACAAATACTTTCTTCCTTGATCCCAGCTAGCGCCAAATAGGCTTGGGTTGTTAGTGGATTTGCTTGGAATTCTTCCGTTTCTTCTAAATTTCTTCATTCCACCATTCCATACATTCTCATCATCACCGTCTCCGTTAATCTTTCTGACCTAAGAGTAGAACGTAAAACTGAAAAAAAAATCATTTCCTTTCGTACTCCTAACTGTGACACACGTGCTCCGAACAATGACGCATTTACTTGTAAGGATTTGCTGGAACATATTTTTTAAGTTTAATTATTGAATATTTAGAAAATATACTGTTGACTATCGTACTACCTAGGTATATCATATCTCATATTGTATCATATTATATGACATAAATCACATTGTATATATACAGTATAACATCATATATCATATTATTGTTTGTTTTCTCTTCACGGTAACACACGTACTCATAGCGATGACACAAGCACTCTCATCCTTGATCCACCCTGCGCCAAGTAGCCTTGTAGCGTGAGTGGGTTTGCTCGGAGTTCTAATGTTTCCTCTCAATTCCTTCATTACACTATTCTGCTCATTCTCATCAGCACCATCTCCTGTAGTCATTCTAACATAACAGTAAAACTGAAAGATTTCATTCCATTTATACCGTTAACAATGGCGCACGTGCTCCGAATAATGACGCATATACTTGTAAGGATTTGCCAACATTACTATTATTTTCTCTCAATCGGGAAACGACTAATAGAATAGATTAATTGGTATTGAATTGCGAATAGACAATATCTTATTTGAAATATTTACAAATGTAACGGAAAGACGTTATTTTACTGCCAAAATAAATACATTTACTTGCAAACTAATCGACGCTATACGAGATTGTAATAATTGATATTGTTTGTACCTAAAGGTTTACCTAAAATTAATATATTTGCTCCGAAACTAATGATATAATAACTGTAGTGTATAGAAATGCAACTTTGATGAGATCTACACTAGGGGAGTTGTATGTATTTGATGATCATTAACTTTGAAATAAATTGATATTGATGAAATGTATATTGCAATACACAGATATGTACTTAATTGACTAACAATTCGATTCTTCAAAACCTAGAAATAATTCGATTGATACTAAAAGATTCAGTTTGTAGTTACTTTCCACTTACAATATTCACTATAGCACCATTACTACAAATTTTAAATTAAAAATGTATGGAAATTAATCAGAAAGAGACACACAATATTTGGATTCGTATTTTAAGAAAGTGCAACAGTGATACGAATTAAAGAAAATGAATAAAATTTATTTCTGATATTAAATTTATTGTAAGAAAAAGGGTTTATATTAAAAGAAACATTCAGTAATACCTCAACTAATCAATTTATTATTTGTTTCCTAATACTGATTCATGTTTTACATAAATCATCTCAGCAAAGAAAAGATTGCTATCAAAGCATTAAAGTTTGGAATTTGAACACTTTTCATAAGACAAACGAACAAAACTTGAAATCACCTTCATCATTATTTATATCACTTAGTTTAATTTCGTCCTCCTTGTCCTCGTCCTCTATTTCCTCCTCTTCCTCGTCCTCCTGATTGGGAGCCCTCTCCAGATTCACCAGACGAACCTCCCTCACCTGAATCTCCTCCTTGACCTCCTTGTCCACCTTGTCCTCCTTCACCTCCCTGTCCTCCTGATCTTCCTTCGTTTTCTCCTTGTCCTCCTACATTTCCTTTCTTTCGATTGTAACACTCAGCAACCACGAATAGAGTAATCACCAAGAAGAAAATCTGCAAGAGAAATTATATATTAATTTATCATCGAAATAAAATATATAATTGACCTCGTAATAATTTTAGAATATTCTTTTAAATGTCGGTATAATTATTATAAATGTAAAATAATTATTTCTTAACTTTATTGATGAATGATTAACGTTTGTCGACTAACGTTGATTGGATGAGAAATCAATAATGCGACATTGTATATTTGTACATTAACATTTATGACTTCGTAATTTATATTACCTAGGCAGGAGTATCTATTTTCTCATTTTTCAACACAATAACTATTTTTTGAAATTAATTTCTGAATAGATGAAATATTGAGTCAAAAAGCATGTAAATAAGATAGAGTTTATAATAATCCTAACAGACTTACTTCTTTATAAAATCTAGACATTTAATTCGTAAAAGTACATTTTTATTGCTATTTTTCAGAATGAAGATTCTGCCTTGGGAAACTTTTATTAAAAAAGGAAATGTTTCAACTTAAATGAGCCACTCCGAGTTGAGAAGCCAAGTTCCTAATCAGAACTGGTAACTTATTACTTACAGTAAGTTTCATTGTGTAACTGGTATTTTCTGGCTATTTTTCCTTCGGAAATGTTCAGTGATTTGTGGTTAGGCTTGAGTTTATTCGTATATTTATACTACTGTGAGCTTGCATCTATTTAGCTTTGTGTCCGAGGACGGAAACATTAAGTACATTCTTTAGTCATGAACTACATGATCGTTAAGGCGTAAAAACAGTTTATTTTTTAAATATTAAAATTCAGAGGACATTTGAGTCATAAAACCATTGACTCTTTATTAAATTTTACACGGGATATGTAAATCAGAAAGTACAGTAAAAGCAGTGGTGTATCCAGAAAAGTGCATGGGTACCTGTGTCCCTCGTGAAGGAAAAATACTTATATTACTCCTTTTCTGTTAGTTGAAGAAGACGATCCGACAAGATATCTTCTTGTAAATATTCCGGAAAGCTATCCGTTCTCCAATTCCTATGAAAGTATTATTTTCAGTGTTATAGTTATTTCACTGTTTCACGTAAGTTTTCTAACCTCTTCCAGTCTAGACGTTATTTAAATCTCTGTTCTGTGGAATGTTTCATATTTAGAGTCTGGAAATCGTATTACGGAATTTTTCACACCATTTCTGATTTTTCTTTCCACCTTATTAATTTGAAGTAACAAAATGAAGTAGTGTGTGGGAGCAGTATCATTCGGATATGCCGGGCGTTGTAAAACTTCCCATCCAGAATCCATTCTTTCCTTGTGATTTGTTAAATAAATATGAGGTCTTGCATTATTATGCAATAGGTTGACACCGTTTTCGTTTCCAATAGCTGGATTTCTTTCTTTAGTTTTTACATTTAAGGCTGCTAGCTGAAGCCAATATTTGACACAACGGATTCTCTCGTTCGCCTTTACTAACTAATATTGGATTGGTTCTTTGTATAGCATCATATTGAGAACAATACCTTCTTTTGAGACATAGTGTGTAGGGAAAGTTTTGTCCTGGTTGACAATGAGCTACTTTCCTAACCTCATTCTCGTAGATAACGCGTCTTTCATCTCCAGTTACTGAGTGCTATAGACACAGTTCATTTATGTGCCTAGAAAGAAAAGACAGGCTGATAGTCGCCATGTTGTCTTGATTATTTTCAGGCAGTCTATGTAGTCTATTTGGAGCACTTTTCCTACAAATCCCAACTGTCTTATATGATCAGTTATTAATTGTTGACCAACACCAAGATTCAGTGCGATTTCTGATCAAGTTAAAAAGCATCTCCTATCGAGAAATTACTACCAGCATCGTCATCAATTACGGAAGGTGTCCAAAGTGTGGATCATCTTCAAGAAATAAGTCTCACTTCTTGAATTTCTTAACACATCTTCGTCATGTACCGTCAGATGTTACTCTTTCCCCAAACACAGCCCAAATATTTAGTAGCATCCGTTGCATTCTTTTCCTGCTAGAACTCATAGAGTGACATAAATGAATTTTATCGATATATATCTTCCAAGCCCACAGATCCTGTAAGACATGTAGAAATAAATCCATTGCTATTCTTACAATAATTCCTTATTCATGCAACAAAAAATACATAAGTATTATATTACTGCAAAAATTGTTAAGGTGAAGGAGATAATAGCATTTAGTGGAGCGAAAACGGACAGAACTTTCTGGTAGATGTTACACCAAAACTCTGTTCTCAGTCTGTTATTACAACAAACCAAACACGACAAAAAATATTTTCACTCTTCTCTGACCCTTCCATCGTCATGTGCAAGACTGAGGAGACTGAAGGTCTGACTTGTGCAAAAAAATACTCAAATTCTTTGACACCTTTTCCAGTCATGATTCATCGTCCTGTCCTACCAACGTGTTTTAACAGACACAGGGAGTAGACGAAAAAAAAATCTAAAAACACTTCATACAGGACACGTAAGTTTGGCCCTCCACTGTACAACACGTGTTGCGGTTGCCGATAGTTTTTTGTTTTCAATGTGTCATGTGGACCTTCCTCTTCTGTCAGCAGTAACCAGCTTACCTGTGAGTGTCGTGGTGTGAAAGTGGTACGGTAAATTGGCGGCCTGACAGACTTCCAAAGAGGCATGATCGTTGGTGCCCGTCTGGTTGGAGCTTCAGTGGCAAGAGTGGGAAAGATTGTGGGGGTATCGAAAGGCACTGTGTCCAATGTAACGAGGGCATACACAATTCATGGGCAAACGACGTCTGCAAAGCACAACAGTGGTCGAAAGACAATCCTGTCAGATAGGGACCGGAGGGCATTAGAACGGATTGTAGCAGCTAAAAAGAAGACCACTGCAATGAAAATTAAGTCTGAACTCAATTCCGGCCTACGAAACCCGGTTTCATCGAAAACAGTGCGACGGGAACTTCATAAAATGAAAATTCATGGCAGGACTGCTATCGCCAAACCCCTGGTAACAGCAGTAAATGTAAAGAGGCGTATCCAGTAGTGCAAGGACCACAAGGCGTGGACTCATGAGCAATGGAAACACGTAATGTGGTCCGATGAATCGACCTTCACCTTCTTTCCAACAACCGGTCGTGTTTACGTATGGAGACACCGTCGCAGGCCTATGATACAGACTGTCTGCTCACAACTGTAAAGCATAGGGGTGGTTGTTTTACAGTATGGGCAGTGATATCGTGGTTTTCTGCAGTCCCATCATAGCCCTGAATGATGAATGCTAAGGCCATTTTGGGGGACCAGGTTCTACCCATGGCCCAAATATTGTTCCCTGATGGTGATAGTATCTACCAAGATGATTTGGCATCCTGTCAAGCTGCAAAAACGGTGGAATCATGGTTTGAGGAGCATGACCAGGAGCTATCACACCTCCCCTGGGTCCCACAATCACCAGATCTGAACATCATTGAGCCATTGTGGTCTTAGTTAGAAAGGCGTGTTTGGTCTCATTGCCTTCCACCAGCATCCCTTAAGGAGCTGTGGCATGTTTTGGAGGAACAATGGTACAAAATTCTACACTACGACTCAGGAACTGTATAGTCAATTCCACATCGGATCCAAGCTGTTTTGGACGCAAAAGGAGGCCCCACACCATACTAGGTATGATATTCACACTTGTGCAAACGTTTTAGATTTTTTGTCCAACCCTCTCTCTCTCTCTCTCTCTCTCTATATATATATATATATATATATATATATATATATATATATATCTTTGAGTATATATATATATATGTGTGTGTGTGTAGGATGCTTCTCAAGGAAGTTGAATTTACTCAAAGAAACAAGAAAATTGTAGTAAACGTTTCCTCCGAATCTGTTAGTTACATGCTGCGAAAAGCGAACATAAATGAACTTTCGATATGAGTATCTCCAAACCTATTAGTCAATAAGCTAAAGCGGTATGTTATCGTCTCAGAATTGCAATCTGCTCTTTCAAAAATGTATGATTCAGAATATTTTACTGGCGGCGCAACGGATTCCACTAAAGGATTCCCGAATTAGGAAATGTGAGTTTGATTCATAACGTATGGAACGATGTTCCAGAAAGTATGAACAATTTAATACAAGAAATCGCTATCTTAAATCGAATCTACATGGCGAAGTATTTATGTAGTGTTATATGTGATTACATAACTAGAGCGAGAAACAAGAGTAGTGGGTAAAATTAAATTAAATGAAATCTTGATGATTCACGATCAAGGGCGCCGATCCTGGGGGGCGGCAGACCCGTGTTCCCCCAAAGCTCATGTGAGTTCCCTGTATTTTTATGGATATGTATTTTTATATGATTTTTTCTTGTTCTATGTATTGTTATATGTATTTTTTTTATGAATTCCCCCCCCCCAAAGTTACAGAGAAATCGGCGCCCTTGTTTACGATCATACTCTTTTGGCTAAACAAGAGAATTGGTTAATGGTTTCAGAAGAACTGGTACAATTATAATTTGACAAGAAATGGAAGTAGTCTCCTAAAAATGGAAACAATGTCGTTCATCACACTCTTCCTTAAGCTGGAATAAAAAGTGGTGAGACCTCTTGCAGTATGGGTGAATGCTCTATCATTTAGTTACCAGGTACATTCTTTTATCCTTCTAATCTTTCATATCTTTTTGCAAGATGGCGTCCAATATGGCTGTCCGTACCATTATTGATATTTAGGAATCATCTTTCCGAGGTCGAAGTTTGAACCAATTTTTATTTTTGGCTCATTACACACCACTTTGAAGTGCTCAATGTAGAAATGAATTTTGAAAAAACTCATATGACGTTTTGGTTCAGAAATTTCAGTTCAAGACTTGTGCTATGATTGTTACAAACTCCTAAGCGAAAATTTTTTTTAAAGTTCCTAATAATTTGCTAGGGTATTATTACGCTCCACGTCGGAGTGTTTCTTTGATGTACTTGTTGATATGGAATGATCATCCAACCAAACGTTTCAAATAAATAGGAATTCGAAGGGATAATAATTCCCTAGGTTATTATTACACGATTTGTCGATGTTTTTATGGTTTTATTGATATGGTATGATTTCCGTTCAAATAGTTCAAATAAAAAGGGAATTCAAGGGGATAATCTTTCCCTAGGGTATTATTACACCCCGTGTCGGTGTGTTTTTCTTATGTATGAACTTTTGTTTAAACATCTGAAATAAGTGAAAATTCGGGGGGGGGGGGGTAATAATTCTCTAGTGTATTATTTCCCAATTTCGGTGTGTTTCTTTGATGTATTTCTAGATATTGTTTGTTTTCGTTCTCAACATTTGAAACAAACGGGAATTTGAGATGGTAATAATTCCCTAGTGTATTATTACCCCCTATTTTCAGTGAATTTACTTGCTGTATTACTTCATATGATTTGATTTTTTTTTTTTTTTTTTTTTGTTTAAACGTTTGAAATAAGGGAAAATTCAAGAGTGTAATAATTCCTTGGGGTATTATGCAAATTTTGAGATACGCATGTTGATTATTCCAATTACGATATGCGACTTGATAAATAATGTAGAGCTGAACACTATTGAGTGTTTGAGAGCAGATTCTTATGCGCAGTATGCAACAAAAAATGAATGTTATATTGCTAAAGGGTATATCGTTTGTTGGCATGCAATTACTAGTTTTTATCCTGCTGGAATATATATATTTTTATTTACATATTAAGTATTTTGAATATACACTGTTCACTATCATATATAAATATTTCTTCTAACGGTGACAGATATACTCATAGCAATTACACACATACTCTCTTGGGCCAAGTAGGATTGCAGGGAACATACAATATCTGAGTATGTATTTACGGAGATTTCCCATTTCGTCCAAATGTCTTCATTCCACCATTTCGTTTATTCTCATCATCACTGGCTTCTCTAGTCTTTCCAGCATAACCTTCATGGCTAAACGGTTAGCGTAGGTGTCTTTGGCGTGGGAGACCCGGGTTCGGTTCCCGGCGGGAGCTCATGTGGCTCGGATTCCACGTTAATTAGTAGGTCCCATTTCATATAGCCTCGCTGCTGAACGGAACGTTAAACTCAAAATCAACTCAATTCTTTCCAGCACAACAGTGGAACGTAAAACTGATAGATTTCATTTCATATATATGAACCAATGAGTAGATGTTAAAATAGAGTATGAAATGACAGAGGAGGATGCAATTGGAAGGAGAGTTCGACAGGAAATCTTTCTCTCGCCATCGTTATTTAATATCTATCTAAAATAGATACCACACAATCTGAAGAGCCTACATAATGAAGGCGGCATTTTTAGTAGGAGAGAGAATGATTACGTGTATACGGCTTGCAGATGATATGGCCCTTGTTCCGAAACTTAAAAAAAAAATCAATAATATATTAGAAAACTTGAGCAAGCGCTGTGAAGAATATGTGATGAAAATAAATGTTAAAAAAAAATACACGATACAGTGATTGGAACGAAGCGGCCAGTGTCAATATAGACGAAAAATGGGGAGAAAATAGAACATGTCACTAGTTTGCGATACCTGGGCAGTATTATTAGTGATGACATGAAGTATGAACGTGAAATAAAATCAAGCAATAATAATCGCGAAAGATGCCTTTAGGAGAAAGAAAACATTACTTTTTTTAGGACCTTGAATAAAGAGATAAAAAAACTCATAAAATGCATAATGTGGAGTATTGTACTATGATACAGAAAAATAGATAATACACAAAAGTGATGAAAACAACTGTAAGCTTTTTGAAATGTGGGTGTGGAGAAGAATGAAGATAATTAGCTGGCTCGAGCTCTAAACGAACAACAGGGTGTTAGAAATGGTGAGGACGAAAAGAACAATTTTTGACATTAATAAGAAGAGGAAGAGAAAATGGTTGGGACAATGGCTAAGAAGGAACTGTATCAGAGGACGCGCTAGAGTGTATGGTGACAGAAAAAAGAGGGATGAGGCGAAGGAGGCTTCAATTTATGGACAATATCAAAACAGAAAAATCGTACTTAAAGACGAAGAGGTTAGCGAAAAACTGTGAAGCATGGAAGGTTCTCAGGTGCGGAAAGTGATATACCAATAATAACAGAATATCTCTGATGATTATTGTCCTGCTGACACTGGCTTACGTACTCCCGACAAAGACACATATACATGTAAAGATTTGCTAAATTAATGTTATTTTCTTGCAGTCGAGAAAAGACTACTTGAAGAGATTAATTTGGCAATGAACTGCAGACAGGAAATATCTTATTTATAATATTTATGGATCTAACGGAATAAATTAACTTGAAAATAGTTCGACATTACACAGTATAAGATTCCATAAGAGAACATTTTCTTTTGTGCCTAAACTTTGACAAAATTAAAGCATTTGCTCCGAAACTAATGACGAAATAACTGCGGCATAGAAAAAGGCAACTCTTTAGATAACTGCATTATTGGAGTTGAATATACTTATCAACTTGATCATTAACTCTGAAGTAAATTGATATTGATGCGAAGTATATTGTAATACACAAATACGTACTTAATTGGTTCAGTCTTCGATCATACAAATGCTAGATATAATTCGATATATACTAAAAGATTCAGTTTGAAGTTACTTTTCCACGATTAGTACAAACTTTAAATTTGAAAATACTTGAAATATGGATGGAGATTCAATATATGGATTCGTAGTTTTAGAAATTATAACAGTGATACTAAATAAATATAATGACTAAATTTATTTCTGACGCCAAATTTATTGTAAGAAATAGGCTTTATATTAAAGGAATTATTCAATAATATGTCAACTAATCAATTTATTATTTGTTTTCCAATATTGTCTCATAGTTTATAGAAATAATCTCAGCAAAGAAAATATTGTTGTCAAAGCATTAAAGTTTGGAATTTCAACACTCTTCATAAGACAAACGAACAAAACATGAAATCACCTTCATGATTATTTATTTCACTTAGTTTAATTTCTTCCTCCTTGTCCTTGTCCTCTGTTTCCTCCTCTTCCACGTCCTCCTGATTCGGAGCCCTCTCCAGATGAACCACCTTCTCCTGAATTTCCTTCTCCTCCACCTTGACCTCCCTGTCCACCTTGCCCTCCTTCACCTCCCTGTCCTTCTGATCTTCCTTCGTTTCCTCCTTGTCCTCCTTCATTTCCTTTCTTTTTATTGTAACACTCAGCAACCACGAATAGAGTAATCACCAAGAACAAGATCTACAAGAAAAATTATTTATCGTCGAAATAAAATATATATTTGATATCCTAATAATTTAAAAATACTACTTTGAATGTCTGTATAGTTATAAATGGAAGACAATTATTTCTCTACTTTATTCTTGAATGATAAACATTTGTCGACTTACGTTAATTGAATGAGAGACCAATAAGGCATTGTGAAATTAACGCTTATGCCTGGAGTGCTTCTATTAAATTGCAATATACAAATCTTTTTCAAATAAAAGTTTCCATAAGGAGAACTTCTCATTAATCTACATTTCTCAGCTTGGCATATCCAGAATTTTATTTTTCAAGACATTAACTATTTCTGCAATTAATCTCCAAATGGTTGAAATATTGAGAAAAGAAATATATATAGGTCAGACGAATTCTAGGATGATCCGAATAGACTTGCTTCTTAATCACTACTAAACATATACATAAAAATAAATTTATTATTGTTATTACTTTCAGAATGAGAAGTTCTGCTTATGGAAACTTTTATTTGAAAAAGATATATTTCACTTTAATAGAATCACTCCAGGTTCAGAAACCTATTTCCTAATCAAGACTGATGATCTATTACTTCTGTAACTGGTATTTTCCGATTATCTTCCCTTCGTTAATGTTCAATTGATTCTGGTTAGGCTTGAGCTTATTCGTATATTTATACTACGGAAAGCTTGCATCTATTTAGCTTTGTGTCCGATGTCGGAAACACTAAGCACATTCTTTAGTCATGAACTACATGATCGTTAAGGCGTAAAAACTGTTTATTGCTTAAATATTAAAATTTCAAAGGACATTTGAGTCATAAAACCATTGACTCTTTATTTAATTTTACACTGAATATTCAAATCAGAAGGTAGAAGCAGCGGTGGATCCAGAAACGTGTACGGGAAGTGTGTATCCCTTCTAATGAAAAATGCACGTGTCACTCTTTTTGTGTTAGTTCAACGAGACGAGACGACAATATATCTTTTGCCTGTGAATATTCCGGAAATTTCTGTCCTTTCTACTACTCCTATGAAGGTAACATTATCTTCAGCTTAATAATTATTTTATTGTTTCACATTCTAACCTCTTGCAAACTCTTCCCAGCGCAAAGTTTTTCAATCCCCGTTCTGTAGTACGTATCATCTTTGGAGTCTAGAAACTGTGTTACACCATTTTTTACACTACCGTCATTCGATTTTTCTTTCCATACAAGAAAATGTTGAAGAAACAAAAAGAGGTGGCCTGTGGAGCAGTATAAGGCGAATATGGTGTGTATTTTAAATTTCCGAATCAGAATCCACTTTCCCCTGTTAAAGAAACAGGAGGTGTTGCTTTATAATGCTATAGAATGACACCTTTTGAGCTTGCAACTGCTTGTTCTTCTTCTTCTTCTTCTTCTTTTTTTTATATATTTGCATTCAAGGCTTGTAGCTGAATGTAATATTTGCCAGAATGGATTCTCTTGTTCGCTTTTACTAATTAATATTGAATTATTTTTCCCATAGAATGATATTGAGAACAATATATTCTTTTGAGTTAAACATTGAGTTTGTGTAAAGGGAACACCTTTTTCCTGGTTGTCAGAAAGCTCTTTTCCTAACCATATTCTCGTAGGTAATTCGTTTTACATCCACAACTACTGAACGAACACAGATAGTCTATTTCTGTGCGTAGACAGGAGAAAAGAACTGATAGTAACACGATTTCCTTGATTCTTTTCAGAGAGTCCATGTGGAATCTAATTGAAGTGCTTTCCTACAAATGATAACTATCTTATACAGTCAGAACTTATTTGTTGATCAACACCAAGATTCAGTGCTATTTCTGGGAAAGTCAAAATACATCTCTTATCTAAAAATTGCAAAGAACATCAACAACAAAGAGTTGAAAAATCACGGTTACAAAAAGTTAAAAAGAGTTTTATTAGGGAAGGCCGCCTATGAACAGCGATTATCGACAAAAACATTGATGCAGTGGGTTTCCCAGTTACCAAAACTGTAAACCAGTATTTCTACATTCTAACACTAAAAATTACTTCGTGAAAACATTCGGATGACTTATAAAAACACCTTTTGGAGCTCGAATTTTGTGCCTTAAATATTTTAGCACATTTTCCACCACTTTGAAGTGCTGCAGTCAATTATGTCCTCTAGTTGTTTGTATGTTTTCCAAGACATCGGTCGATATGGGTATCTATACTGCTCTTTACTGAACATCTTTCAAAGCTCGAGTTTTGGGCGAACTTTGGTTTTCGTCTCATTTCCCACAAACTTTGAAGTGCTGAATCCAAAAATGAATTTTGACAACTTTTCCTGTGACCTGTTGGCTTTGAAATTTTAATCCGAGACTTGTGATGTGGTTATTAGCAACTCCTAAGTGAACTTGTTCCTAAAGTGGAATTGTTTCGCGTGCATCATGTTATCTTATTTATTTTTCTTCGTTCTTTTCTTTCATGAAACCCAATAAAAATATAAGGGTGGACTACTTCACAAACACACAAACAAACAAACGAAAGAAATACATAGAATAGTGGAAGACATTTATTCAGTGGTTCACATGATAATATATGCACAGATGGAACGTAAATGAGGGGTTAATGTGATTTAGAAAAAAAACCAACAGAGAACCATTCAAATTAATTATAAAAATAATTGGTTAATCAAATGCAGACTGTAATTTTCATTGCTCTTGTCATCAGCGGCGCAAATATGTCTTCAACATTGAGGGAAACGGGTAAGACCGTTCCCATAAACTTTTATTTTTAGCGACATTTACAGTATTTATGAAGTTGGAAAACAATGCTGTGAGACGATTAAGGGAGCAGAGTGGTCTTCAACATTGGAGGTGAGCAGATTTGAGGCTAATTCTGGGAGGGGCATCAATTTCATCTCACTCTTCTTCGTGGCAGTCGGACACAAATCATCACATTTCCCCCCAAAAAACACATTTAAAGTCAGATTATTGGGGGGACAGTCCCCCAATTCCAAGGTAGGAGGGGCATGTCTTTCTCATCATCCTGGAATTTGCATCAATGCTTCTCATCGCTGTTCGCACAGTGGTTTTCGATGGCTTGGGTTCTCTTAATTTTCAGTCACCTCATTTACAGTGCGATATGCATTTTAGTTTATTCTTCATGCACGAAAATTTATTCTGCACGCTATGTTTCTTGCCCGCACACTTAACTAGTTCAAGAAAGTTTTGAGGGAAAGATAATTGGGTACATCGAATTAGTGCAGGTACCTGTTCATCAATTTCTTCCCAAACATTTTCTTGATGGTGAAATAATAGAATGGGGTGAACACTATTCCTTTCACGAGAATTGGGAGCATCTTTAGTTTCAAGTAATTTCTCTACTTAATGTGAAGGTTGTATATGAAAGTACAGGGTGAGATATAAGTCGGTTAACACCCCTGTAGTACATGAACTTTTTGGCGTCCACATTTAGTTCATGGTATTTGATATTCGGGTGGGTAATTGACCATATTGCACGACATGGTTGCTATTGTGGCCATCTTGGAAAACGCCATCTTGGTCCTTCTTTGGAATTTTACATGAGAAGGGGCATGTGGTGAATCATTTGGCACGAACTATATCTCGGGGAAACAGTGGTGCAGTCCATTTTCACCTGCCGTTTTTGGTTCGGAAGTTATTGCGTCACAAGGGGTGAAGATTTGGCATTACAGAATGTGCTCTATGTGCAGTCCTTCTTGAGCAAGGCACACTACAAGGCACCTCTCCCAATCCGCATGGACTCCGAACAGCATGTCTGGATCGACGGTTTTCAACATTGCTGAATTCGCTGCATCCGATGGTGGATATCACGGATAGATTCTTGATAAGCCAGGTTCTCCAGATGGCCCTAGAGGAAGTGTAGCAGTTTAGAATCTGGGGATGGTGGTGGCCACTCTGTCGGTCCCTTCGACTATCCAATAATCCGGAAATTGCCTATCAACCATTGGAGTGAATATAACACATACTGAGGTGGAGCCCCGTCTTGATGGAAAAAGATGGGAAACATCGTCCTCATTCATGAGAACAGGGAACACGTCACCCTCGAGCAGATCACGACATTTTTCACCAGTCAGGATGCCATGGATGAAGCACAGTCGAATAATTCAAGTCCCCCAGATTTCACACTATACCATCAGCTCTTCCCCACCCATCTTTCTACTGTCTTGGCACCAATCTTTGTTTGTGTTTTTCAGTATCTGTGATTTTTTGTTTCTGTTTCCTCTTAATGAACGTTTTGCATTCTAAGGCACTGCATTTTTTGTTTGTGAAGCTACCTTTGCTCCTGTACTTATTTTTTGATTGGATTTTCATGAAAAAAGCAATGGTAACCACAAGAGTCTTTGTCTTACAGGTTTTGTATTGATCTTGCATGCCTAACCGGGACCAAGACAAAGGATCCCGATGGAAGACCAAGATCTACGGGTGAAAGAACAATATCTAGACCACCCTGACCATATCTGCAATACTCTCAGTACCAAGACCAATCTGAAAGAGTCTTGCACACGCACTACTTGAACATTTTTTTATTGTTTAGAATGAGAAAATTGTACAGAAAGGCTATAAAAATTGAAGCTTTATATTGATACAATTCGTCCCACAGCAAAGTATTGTTGAACAATCTCGAAAGCGTAATTTACTTTCGATCACTTTCTTCTGCCTTCCAGAAATCTCTACGGACACACAGAGAAAAATCCGTTCTCCGGACAGCGGTATATTGTACAAATATACGTTATCCTCTTGCTTACTACAGAAATCAGTACGGAGCACACGTTATCCATATGCTACATAGGCACTGTGTCACTAACCTCCCCCTTCTTTTCTCCTATCGAGATTTGTTTCGTCGCTAAGGTAACTATAATCTAGCTACCTAAGGATAATTAGAAATTTAGAAACCAAAATATTAAAGAAAAACTGACCGTGCTGCCTCAAGAAGAATTGAAGAGGGGAGTTAGTACCACAAAATGAAATTTAAAAAAAAAGTAATTTTGAATTTTGAAATAAAAAAAGGGAAATATAAGTTTTCAATGTGTTGTAAATATTGACGAAGTCGAGAAATTTCTGAGACCTTCCTTCCTCGTGTTCGTGGTTAAGTAATTGATTTTGAATTCCAGTGGGTACCTAAATAAAACAGTTACCAACACATGTAGATATCCACAAAGTAAACGATTTTTTTTTTCGGAGCACATTGTCATTAACTAACGATAGAACAAGATTATTAGAAACATCAGTTAAATCTAGAACCTTTGAACCACATCAGAGGTAAAGGCAGTATCTAGTATTTTTATAAGTCAAATAAAATGGATTAAAATACAAGATATATATGATTTTATTACATAAAACTGAAAAAAATAGAAAAAGTAAACAAATACGTTTATACATATCGATAATTATAATGATATATCATTATATATATATATATTATTGTTCGTAACTCGAACATTAACTAGAATATTAAAGTTTATATAGCTTTAAGTACGAAATTTAAATGTTTATATACACTCTCGGAATACGTTTTGAAATTCTTCACATATTTTTCTTCATCTCCTCAATATATATATATTTAAAATCACTTTGTCCCAATTCTCAATTTTCTACTTTATATTATGTTTTCGCTGTTTAGTACTCAAAATAATTAAATTGTTTACAAACTTTAATACAACGAAAAAGGAAAGAAAGAAAAAAAATAACATACAATAACGTGGGTCAGAATAAAGTTTGTTTTATAATCAAAATAGGTAGTTTTAATTTGTCCACATCGTGTAATTTTATTTTGTTTGTCCAGTATGATATTTAGGATGTAGAATCATATTAAATCGTAGAATCTCCTGACAATAACGGTAATACGTCGCAATATTTTTTTTTTTTTTTATTCGCCGTTGAAACGTAAGACTTGAAAATATTTTGTTACTACTAGAAACACCTTCCACTATCAATTTATTCACACTTCAGGGGCACAAAAGCAATGAAAGTGGTTAAATATATCTTCACCGAGATGGAAAGACTTTAAAACGAATGACTGTACGTCTGAAGCCGAGTTAACATATCGTCACATCACTGAAGAAGATATCACTGTATATCGAAAATTAAATACTTTAGGATTTGAAATAGCTTGAAACTTATTATGTTATAAATAATTTAGTCAAACTTTCCACTTCTCGTACTTTAAGTACATATGCACTGAGGTAAGGCAAAAGAGAGTAAAAGTTGAAAATATCCAAAGATACCTAAGTAGTTCCGCAGTTCACCTTACTTATCTTCCATGAACAAGAACTGAAATATTATGACATTGCCTTGCCGTGATTAACTTTAAAACCAAAATAGTCATTTCTTCTCTCTGGTTTAATAGTGATATTTTACGAATAATTTTATCCTTCGTATGAAATACATGTGAACCTTCCCATTTCGATTTCATTCCACAACTTTCCTTTAGTTACAGACAGAATGACTCGGGCTTATGGTATGAAAGCATTGCGTTTCGTTACCAGTTACAAAACAGTTCGTTAATTCAAAGCTGATAAAGTTTAATAATTGCAGTATCAGAGAAGGGACCTAGCTTTACAAAGTTGTAAAGTTTCATTTAATTTACATATATATATTATCTACAGAGGGATGGCTATAGTCGAGAGAACAAAACAACGTGGTAGGAAATTCGAGAAACTCACCAGATCACGATCTATCTTTACAATATTCTAAGTATAACGAAGATAATATAAAAAAAAATACTTATAAAGACCCCATCACGGAGGCATAATTATTTTACAATTATTTCTTCGTATTCATAAATGTATGAAATACTACTTAGAATTTATGTTTTATCATCCGTGACTATAAACATATGGAGTTTCTAAAGAACCTGCCATTTACGAAGCGCTCTCGAAATCTAATTTCCTTCTTCATACAAATGCAACATTTAATAAATTATCATAAACACAAGATCTCAGGCCGACCCTATCTGACACCGATTACATACAGCTTTCTACTGAAATAAACATCATACTCCATTGAACATATAGTTTCACAAACCACAAAGTCAACCTGACATGTAACCATATTTGTAAGCATAATAAAACACTCTTTCCAATCATAAAATAAAAAAAATCGATTTCTCTGGCCAGACTATTACCTGAATATTTCTTAATTCTTAAATGAGTGGCTGAATATTCAGAATTTAAGTTATTTAATTTTAAATCCTTCCTTTTAATAATTTTTATGTTCGCGTACTAATATAATTTAGTTCCAAATTAATGGGAAGAAAGTTATTAATTTATTAAGACGAAACAAAATTAGGGCAGGGACAAAACAAAACGGGGATTAAAAGAGAATAAGTTTTAAGGAATTATACCCTGCTAGGCAGGCCGGGATCTCGAAGTTCTTTAAGCAAAATTGCTGGTAAAAAAAAAAATCTTCTCTAATATTTTAACTCACGTTTCGGCCGTCATCAGGACATCTTCCTTATGGATACTCTTACTTTTATTAATATCTAATAAATCATATAGCTCTAAGAACAATTCTAAAACAGAGAAATTTCCAAATCGTGGTTCAGTCTCCATGAGCTATTTTCAGTATAACTCCTCTAGCGGCAGCAATACATTTGAATTCACATAAAAGAAAAAGAGGAGGGGGATACGACGACAAGACATTCTTAGTATCGGCTTATCTTAAAAGGTCAGTCGCCGACCGCAAATAGCAAAGCTAACATGTTTATAAAACGTCTAACTAAAATAAGAAATTAAGAAAAACAAAATACAAGAAAATGTGAATAACTCCTCAAATAAAGAAAACCATTCGTCAGACTAGTACTAATATACTAGGAATGCTCAAGTAGCTTGGAATAAAAAAAAAAACACTAGAATACCATTTATTTCCGAAAGGTGACAAAGCATTACCATGCAGGTATCGACCCGCTCAATGGCAGTAAACACGAAATAACAGATAACGTAAACCTTCATCCATGCTCGAAATCCGAATGTCCCTAAAGTCTAAATATCAAGTGTAGGATTTAATTTTTACCACTTTATACGTCTATATATATAAATACGTTTTCTTTGCTAAAGCTGAATATTCGTGGAAAGAAAAAAAATAAAATATCCATGTAATGTGTGTAATCCTATGTAATTCTTGTTTAACGTTTATATAATTGTATTAAAGTGTATGTATGTATGTATCGAATGAGGATTAACTTTAGATGTTAGTGTGATATACATATGATGCGGTATGTGTGCGTTTGTGTAGTGTGTGATGTTTTGATGAGTGTGATAATGTTTATGTACTAAACTCAGACAATATCTTATAACTATATTCATTTCCGGAGCTCATCTCGTACGCATAAACCAGTTATCAAAGCCTCGAAGGAGATTAAAACATGCAATCCACTCTACTTGAACTCTGGATATATTAAAGACAAACCACAGGCAATAATGGGTGTTAGGACTGACAGGAAGATATAAGCGCGTTAAAAAAAAACTAGAGAGTAGTACGTTGACACGATATGACGACGACGACTAAGGAAGAAACTCGCACCTTCACATGTACGATGTAACTAGAATAAACTTAACTTCTGCACAAAAATAGCTAATATTGTTATAAGTAAATATGAGACTATAAATAAATGAATGAGTGAATGTATGAAGTATCGGTATTTATATAAATCAAAATCTTCTTATAAAAGAAATATAGACCTTTTAATTCTAATGTAGTTGCATCCTAGGTAAAGAGAGAGAAAATAAAGGGGAATGTTAAATTCGTAAAATAAATAAACCCAGGACACGATCGAAACTACTATAGAATTACCATAAATTTTATATTAGGAAAAAAAATATGATCCCGAGATATTATCTACTTCCATCGCCTTCTATGCAATGAAGTAATGTTTATGGGAGATACTTAGTTCCACAGGTCTATAAACTTTGCATAATACATACACAAAGATATAATGTTAGCTAATAAAAAAAAATATAAGTGAAAATTTCCAGTCATGATTTATACAGTGCACTACAGTTATAACGGAATCAAGTTTCCGTCTTAAATAGGTCGTCAGGCCTATGCCTAAACAGAACCTCTCCAAATTTAGGTAACTACTTTATTGAAAAAGAGGAAAAACAATAGAATTGCCATCTTCAATTTCTTCGACTCTCTATATTTACTAGGACGGTGAACGGAAGTGCACTAACCGTAGGACGTTTAAGAAAGGGACTACTGTAATTTGTTTGTCCAAACAATCCGACATATTACGTATTCGTATTCTTTGCTATTTCGATTTTATTAACTTTATGTTACTAACCAAATCTAAGGCGAAAATTTATAATTGGAACATCTATAAACAAAATAACACATTTGCTTTGGCACGTGAGAGAATGCAAGCTCACTAGTTGAAAATACACACACGTATGTCCTGATTTGTATAAGAAAACCAATACTATAACACCTATTCAAAACAATAACCACTGCCAACCTCTGATCAAAACATCATGTTACTCACTTCGAACAATGTGCCCCAGGAAAAAAAAAAGATTATGTTACACCCTTCATTCTGATCAAATAATGTGAAGACTGGTGATAATAGACAAGATTAACGACTACATCGCGGGGAGCCCTTTGAAATGCTTAAGGGAGGGAGCACACCGAATTAGAAACCCATGTTAAAATTGTATAACATTTTCCCAGGCATTTTACACTCTTAACATGACATAACACTCTCACAGATAAATATACATTTACAAGCCAAGCCCCTACAATTTCTATTATGTTAATTTGTAGCCCGAACCTTTTAACTTTTACCAAAGGGAAGGACTCCTCAATATCAATTTTTACTGTTTCTTAAGGCGAATCGTTGTACTTTCTAAATTCCACAAAGCATAGCCCAACATGGTGTGTCCAACAGACCAGTTTTCTTCATTAAAGAATCTCCAGTGCTTGGCTCAAATTGATTACCAGAATCTTACCTCAATAGGTGCAAGATATAGTCTTTGAAATTGTATTATTGAAGTCACAAGAATCACTGGATTTTGGCATTGTTTCAGTTTTCTTTACGCCGATGGAATAGCGTTGATGACATTTCTTCCTCCGTCCTGTTAGAAATCATAGCGTCGGTCTAACACTACTCTCGCGCGCAGTCCCCAAGCTACCTTCGAAAATGTTTCGTATTTTCGCCTCTGATCCGATTCGCACGCATAATTTGCGGAGAACCTAACAAGAAACAGTCGCTATCCGGACGGAAAGAAGAAAATTTACGGTACCACTGAAAGTAAAAAAAAATATTTAAAAAAATGTAAAACGGGCGATCAGTAATCGGTCGTGTTACATCTACCGGCCTCCTTTAAAAATAAAAGTAATATTTTACTTTTATTCTTAAAGTAATGCTTCGATACACTATCTCCCAAAAAAAATCCTAAGGTAACATGTTGCGCCAGAAGGTTAGCAGTGGGACGAGTTCTCCTGAAATACATATACAATTAGAGTGGATAGTCCTTTAATAGTTCTTCACGTTTTTCTGCGGAACAGTTGAAAAGCTTCAGATTCCGGAAATTCTGAGTTCCTATGCTTTCTCCATTTAAAGTATGTAAGACGGCACAGTTCTTGAGTATCTTCTTGATGAAATATGGTCCAGCATAACACTTCATCCATTTATTTATCTTATATTGTTGAGCTGAAGATAGGAAGTGAGTTCTCAACATTACGAGTTGGCCTTCCTTCAGTTCAATTTCTACGCCAGCCTTCGGTACGGATTTATGTTTCCTCTCCCCAGAGTGTACTTCAATGTATCTCTTTCTGTCATCTACTTCATCTAATCCAGGTGGCCAAGGGAATGATTTCCTGAACGTCTCTACCGCTGAGTAATTGAAGAAGAGTTCAGCTGGTGCACATCCTATACTATCACAGTATGAATGGTTCAGTAATTCCTGAACTCTAACCAGATGTTTCGTCCAATTAGTATGGTCATTGTGGCACTCCAATCTAATCAATCGATTTAATTCCCTGTGACTTCGTTCGGTCAAGCCGTTTGAATTCGGAGTATAACTTGATGTCAAGATATGTTTAATGCCGTGATTCGTACAGTACTCCTTCCATCTCTTGGACTGAAATTGTGCTCCACGATCAGTCACTATCTCAGCAGGATACGGGACCATATGGAAATATCTCCTTTCTAAAGTTGTAATTATTTCCTTTGCATGGGCAGTCTTCAACGGTAGAAAGCTGATAAATCGAGAATAAATGTCTATCGTGGATAGTATGTAGTAATATCCTTGGCTAGGGGGCAACTTCCCTACTATGTCCATACCTAACTTGATATGCGAAGCTCTAGACTCAATGTGACATTCTTCCTTCGTCACAGCTCGCGTTGCAAATTTAGTCTGGGCACAATCTACACAATCACGGACGTATCTTCTGATGGTCCATTTTTGTTTTCTCCAATAAAAGACGGAGCGACACAATATCCAACATTTCCGCACTCCAAAGTGTCCTTTCGAGTGTACAATCTGAATTATGTCATTGACACAGGCTAGAGGGATCACCAAAAGCCATCTTAGAGTACGAGGATTTTTGACATACAATAAACCCGTTTGATATGCGATTTTGTCTGTATTACCAGACGCTAATTGTGCTTTTAATTTCATACAAAGTTCATCCTGTTCCTGCTTAATTTTGAAATCGTCCAAATTTATATCCGCAAAGTCTTTTACAAAAAGGAAATTGACATAGTGAGTCTCGGACTCAACGAAAACTTCGGGTGGGTACCGACTCAATGTGTCGGCTACAAAATTTCTTTTCCCAGGGCAATGATCAAATATTAGGTCAAATTTCTGTAGTTTTAATAATATACGAGTCGTTCGGGGTTCAAGACTTTTCAAGGTAAAAGCATGAGTGACGGCAGCGTTGTCGGTGTGCACATAAGTTGTCCGACCCATAATGTATTGCTCGAAGTGTTCGCAAAGGAACAACACAGCAAGTAGCTCGAGTTGAAAAATCGAAAGGGATAATTCAAAAGGTTTTACACGTCGACTGGCATACCCAATAACGTTCGGTTCATCACTTTCAGGCGGGTATTGTGAAAGCAAGCCTGCGAGATTCTCCATACAGGCATCACTTTGAATGTGATATGGGAGAGAGAAATCAGGCTGACTCAATACTGGCGGTTGGCTCATTATCTCTCTTAGTTTATAAAAAGATGACAAAGTCTCCTCGTCGAAAACAAATTTCCGATCTTTCTTGAGGAGATCGTATAACTTGGATGTTAATTGTGAAAAGTTGTTTATATGTTTCCTCCTCCAGTTTACGAGGCCTAAAAATTTTCTCAATGCTTTTCTGGTTTTAGGCACAGGAAAACATCGAATCGCTTCATTGTGTTTAGGATCTACTTTAATTAACTTTCCACTAACAATGTGTCCTAGAAATTTGATTTCGCGTAGAAAGAAATTACATTTCTTAAAGTTAAGTGAAAAGTTTGCCTTCTTAAAAATATTAAAAACAGTGGCTAAGTGGTTCAGGTGCGCCTCCTCGGACTGACTTTTGATTAAAACATCATCTAAATACAAAATGACGAAAGACCTAGTTGTTGAACCAAAGAACTGATGCATGACATGTTGGAAAATTGCTGGTGCGGATTTAATCCCTTGAGGTAATACTGTCATCACATACTGTCGACCTTTGTAGAGAAAGCTAGTACAAGCGTAAGATTCGGAATGGAGACTAATGCCATAGTACGCAGAGGAACAATCGAAACTACTGAACCATTCGGCTTGTGCTACTCGATGTAGAAGTTCCGTGATCGGTTCGACCTGCACCTGAGGAGAGACTACTTTCTGATTCGTAGCTCGAAGATCTAAAACAGGGCGTACTCCACCAGAGGCTTTTCTGACCACATGAATTGGGTTACGGTACGGGGACATCTGTTCCTTGGCAATCCCAAGTCGAAGCCACTTATTCAGTTCAACTTCGAACTCAGCCTGCATGGCCTGAGGTACGGTATAATAGGGACCCACTACCGGTTCCTTGTCCTTGAGTTGTATTTTGTAAGGTGGCGCGTTCACCCTCTTCGGATATTCAGAAAATAAATCTCTAAATTGTATTAAAAGGCTTCGAAGGTCATCTTTTACCCATTTACTTAAATCATCGCGTGTCTTTAGGTAAGAATCAATATCCTCCTCCGTGACACTGCCTTCAGCCCCGGGTAAGGCATCAGTATTGGTAGCCTTATTTTCCTCCTCTTGTGCGAATAACTCCGCCGTAGCACTCTGACACAATATAATGGGTTCAATCATAGGCTCCCTTTTCATTGGCCGCTCTGGTAGACTTACTCCAATCTCACTGAAGGGAACTGTGACAAAGAGAATATTCGGTTGATCCGTTGGGACTATTATGACATTTCCGAAGCTGTCTTGAAGCTTCATTTCTTTGCGATCTCGATCAATTACTGCTTTGAACTTATTTAGAAATGGACAACCTAAAATAATATCTGTTCTCAAGTATTTTATCACAAACATGGGGATTTCGAAGATATGATCTTGAATATTAATGTTGAAATTTTGTACTCCTTGTATAGCGAACTTCTCTGTACCAGCGAAAGCACCTAAAGTCAGGCCAGAGTATGGTCTGAGTTTAGCTGAAGGAAAACGCTTCTTTAACTGATTCCAAACCTCCCAATCCATTATACAGACCTCCGCACCGCTATCTATGTGACATTTTAAGGATACTCCCCCTATAGTACCTTTGACTACAGGAGATGTTGAGAAATATTCTTCTTTATCGACTTTGGGCTCTTCTTCCACCACGAAATTTACTTTAAATTCAACAAACGAATCCAAATTAAATTTCGAAGGTTGGTTTTCCGAAAAGTGTACATCTTTTTCCAGCTTCTGATCCACGTTACTATTGTTGGTATTATCTATGGGGATTCTTCGTGCAGCGCAGTCATCTTCCGCCATGATCAAAAGAGACTGCGTTATTAGTTTGACGACTTAATTGGGGTTTCGCTTTCACTAGTCATGATGGTAATTTTGGGCTCTTCTCGCCTTTCCCCTCTGAGGTTTGATGTCGAACCTCGTCCATTCGACCTATTGTTACTCTCACCAGTACTTTGTTCGGTTTGATGATTGACATTTCGCCGGTCAAATGGTGTTCCACTTCTTCTAGGCCTTCCTCGGTACGAATTGAAACGACCATTACCCCTATTGAAGTTCGGGGCCGGCCTCGATCCACTATTATTACGACTTTCATAATTATTCTGGTCAAAACTGAAATTGCTAGGGTATCTCAAACCAGCTTGAGTGTAAGTCAGGAAATCCGTTTGACAGCTAGTTTCTACAGTTGAAGATGGCGCTTTCATAACTTTAGCCTGTCTAGCATAATATCGTCTTGGTTGGGGCCTATTTTCGAAACTCGTTTTCTGAGGCGAGAGTGCTGCAATTCTTGATAACAGTTCGTTAATATCAGTACAAAGATGAGTAGATATGGAACGTGCTTCCTCAGGTGGAAGGCAGTTCAATACGATATCAATAATCTCAGCCGGGTTCGGATTATCAGTAATTGAAAAATACATTTCCACTAGGTTCCAAGCGAAATCTAACAGTGATGAATGTTTATTCTTATCATATCGTTGGGACTGAAGAGTTCTTTTCTGGGAACGTTCGATACGGTCGTTACAATACATCTCCTTGAATAATCTTACGAAGTCATCATAGGTTTTAATCTTATACTTTACAGATTGAAACCAGGCTTCGGCGTAACGTAGTAAACATTTTTCTATTGTCTGAATTCGTTCAGCATCTGTCAGTGGATACATTTCCAAGCAACGTTCTAATTGACGTAAAAATCGCCTGGGAACCCCAGGAGAAATATCCCCACTAAAAACAGGAAACTTATCTAAATCCTTCAATCTTACAGAGTAACCTGGGTATTTTCCTCCTGTGCCATACGGATATGATCGAGGGATACCTTCACTGTAGACTACCTGACTGGAGGCAGGATAGCCAGCGTATGAAGCCGTAGACGTAGGATAAACCGGACCACAATTTGAAGAATTCCCAAAACTGAATACCGAAGTATTCACGCTATAATTCTCTAATACTGGAGCTTGATAGTGAGGAACAGTAGGGTGACTAGTTGGCCACACTGGTTTACAGTAGGGCAACGGAGTCATTCTGGGACTAACTTCCGTTAAAGTAGGAGTACTGATTTTAGTATTGACAGGTATATTTACATTTGTAGAATCACTAATATTCAGAGAGAGAGGTGAGTCCTCTGCAGAAGAGACGTTAGGTTCGCTCACACTGAAATGTGCTCGCTTATGGGGAATTCCCGATTCTCCAACCCTCTCTGGGTTGCTTGTTTTGACTTTGAGTTCAAGAGCATGAATTTTAGTATTCAAATTAGCAAATGCAACTTTATTCCTATCATCGGATTCAGCCACATGTGTTCGTAAACTAGTAATCGATTCCTCATGTTGATGAAGTTTCTCATCATGTTTGGAAAACCTGCCGGGTACGGCCTGTAACAGGAAATCGTGAGCGCTTAACTGGTTCTCTACCTTTTGTATATTCTCTTCCAAAGAAGAGATACTACCGGTACATATGTCTATACGTGAATCAACTACTGCAAATTTATTATTTACATTCGTTATCTCCCTTGTAAGTTCTTCACGTGTTTCAATCTTTACAGCCTCAAGCTGAGAAGAAAGTGTCTGGAGAGAGATCGTGATCGAATCGCATTTAGTATTAAGATTAGCACTGACAGTACTAATGTCTCGTCTTAGTTGCTCATTAGAAGAGGCAATCGCTGCGTTGGTAGCAGCCAACATTTGCGTTATTCTAGCCATAAAAATGTCCATGTCATTTCCGTTCTGCTTAGAACCTTGCCTATGGATAGGAGTCGACGCTGCAGTGGGACTCACTTGGTCCTCTAAGCCGTCTGTACGACTCTCTATACTTTTCTCAAGTGACTTCTTCCTACTACAGGCTTCACATAGCCAACCAAAATCACTATCCTCTAGGATCGCATTGATTGTGTTCGGAGAAGTCAAACAGAGGAAATGATACCAACGCCTACAGTCTATACATTCCACTACTCTTCCTCTGTCTATTGTACTTTCTTCGTTGTACGGGACGTTACAGCATGCGTACCTCCTTCCTTCACTATCGTGAGTTTCCCCATTTCCCGACATACTATTTTCATTTGCAGCCATCTATCTATTTAATATACACAATGAAAAAACTTAACACTAAATTGGTTTGTAAACCTAACCTTTTACTTTCTCTTACATAAGTGCACCTCCCCAGGCATTTCGAGCTATACCCATGACGCAGTCGCAATATAGTATCCACCAGTCTCACATTTTTTACGTAGATGTAAAAATTAACATATTACTTTAAAAGGTTACGAAATCTCTAACGACGCAGAAATTTACAACACATTTCTCAGAGATTTAATTCTCGGTTTATTTTAAGCAAGGTGCCCGTTATCATAGTAACAAGCACCGTTGCTAAGGAAACGCGTCCTGTTTACGGTCGCCAATTTATGTGTCACTAACCTCCCCCTTCTTTTCTCCTATCGAGATTTGTTTCGTCGCTAAGGTAACTATAATCTAGCTACCTAAGGATAATTAGAAATTTAGAAACCAAAATATTAAAGAAAAACTGACCGTGCTGCCTCAAGAAGAATTGAAGAGGGGAGTTAGTACCACAAAATGAAATTTTAAAAAAAAGTAATTTTGAATTTTGAAATAAAAAAAGGGAAATATAAGTTTTCAATGTGTTGTAAATATTGACGAAGTCGAGAAATTTCTGAGACCTTCCTTCCTCGTGTTCGTGGTTAAGTAATTGATTTTGAATTCCAGTGGGTACCTAAATAAAACAGTTACCAACACATGTAGATATCCACAAAGTAAACGATTTTTTTTTCGGAGCACATTGTCATTAACTAACGATAGAACAAGATTATTAGAAACATCAGTTAAATCTAGAACCTTTGAACCACATCAGAGGTAAAGGCAGTATCTAGTATTTTTATAAGTCAAATAAAATGGATTAAAATACAAGATATATATGATTTTATTACATAAAACTGAAAAAAATAGAAAAAGTAAACAAATACGTTTATACATATCGATAATTATAATGATATATCATTATATATATATATATTATTGTTCGTAACTCGAACATTAACTAGAATATTAAAGTTTATATAGCTTTAAGTACGAAATTTAAATGTTTATATACACTCTCGGAATACGTTTTGAAATTCTTCACATATTTTTCTTCATCTCCTCAATATATATATATTTAAAATCACTTTGTCCCAATTCTCAATTTTCTACTTTATATTATGTTTTCGCTGTTTAGTACTCAAAATAATTAAATTGTTTACAAACTTTAATACAACGAAAAAGGAAAGAAAGAAAAAAAATAACATACAATAACGTGGGTCAGAATAAAGTTTGTTTTATAATCAAAATAGGTAGTTTTAATTTGTCCACATCGTGTAATTTTATTTTGTTTGTCCAGTATGATATTTAGGATGTAGAATCATATTAAATCGTAGAATCTCCTGACAATAACGGTAATACGTCGCAATATTTTTTTTTTTTTTTTTTTATTCGCCGTTGAAACGTAAGACTTGAAAATATTTTGTTACTACTAGAAACACCTTCCACTATCAATTTATTCACACTTCAGGGGCACAAAAGCAATGAAAGTGGTTAAATATATCTTCACCGAGATGGAAAGACTTTAAAACGAATGACTGTACGTCTGAAGCCGAGTTAACATATCGTCACATCACTGAAGAAGATATCACTGTAGATCGAAAATTAAATACTTTAGGATTTGAAATAGCTTGAAACTTATTATGTTATAAATAATTTAGTCAAACTTTCCACTTCTCGTACTTTAAGTACATATGCACTGAGGTAAGGCAAAAGAGAGTAAAAGTTGAAAATATCCAAAGATACCTAAGTAGTTCCGCAGTTCACCTTACTTATCTTCCATGAACAAGAACTGAAATATTATGACATTGCCTTGCCGTGATTAACTTTAAAACCAAAATAGTCATTTCTTCTCTCTGGTTTAATAGTGATATTTTACGAATAATTTTATCCTTCGTATGAAATACATGTGAACCTTCCCATTTCGATTTCATTCCACAACTTTCCTTTAGTTACAGACAGAATGACTCGGGCTTATGGTATGAAAGCATTGCGTTTCGTTACCAGTTACAAAACAGTTCGTTAATTCAAAGCTGATAAAGTTTAATAATTGCAGTATCAGAGAAGGGACCTAGCTTTACAAAGTTGTAAAGTTTCATTTAATTTACATATATATATTATCTACAGAGGGATGGCTATAGTCGAGAGAACAAAACAACGTGGTAGGAAATTCGAGAAACTCACCAGATCACGATCTATCTTTACAATATTCTAAGTATAACGAAGATAATATAAAAAAAAATACTTATAAAGACCCCATCACGGAGGCATAATTATTTTACAATTATTTCTTCGTATTCATAAATGTATGAAATACTACTTAGAATTTATGTTTTATCATCCGTGACTATAAACATATGGAGTTTCTAAAGAACCTGCCATTTACGAAGCGCTCTCGAAATCTAATTTCCTTCTTCATACAAATGCAACATTTAATAAATTATCATAAACACAAGATCTCAGGCCGACCCTATCTGACACCGATTACATACAGCTTTCTACTGAAATAAACATCATACTCCATTGAACATATAGTTTCACAAACCACAAAGTCAACCTGACATGTAACCATATTTGTAAGCATAATAAAACACTCTTTCCAATCATAAAATAAAAAAAATCGATTTCTCTGGCCAGACTATTACCTGAATATTTCTTAATTCTTAAATGAGTGGCTGAATATTCAGAATTTAAGTTATTTAATTTTAAATCCTTCCTTTTAATAATTTTTATGTTCGCGTACTAATATAATTTAGTTCCAAATTAATGGGAAGAAAGTTATTAATTTATTAAGACGAAACAAAATTAGGGCAGGGACAAAACAAAACGGGGATTAAAAGAGAATAAGTTTTAAGGAATTATACCCTGCTAGGCAGGCCGGGATCTCGAAGTTCTTTAAGCAAAATTGCTGGTAAAAAAAAAAAATCTTCTCTAATATTTTAACTCACGTTTCGGCCGTCATCAGGACATCTTCCTTATGGATACTCTTACTTTTATTAATATCTAATAAATCATATAGCTCTAAGAACAATTCTAAAACAGAGAAATTTCCAAATCGTGGTTCAGTCTCCATGAGCTATTTTCAGTATAACTCCTCTAGCGGCAGCAATACATTTGAATTCACATAAAAGAAAAAGAGGAGGGGGATACGACGACAAGACATTCTTAGTATCGGCTTATCTTAAAAGGTCAGTCGCCGACCGCAAATAGCAAAGCTAACATGTTTATAAAACGTCTAACTAAAATAAGAAATTAAGAAAAACAAAATACAAGAAAATGTGAATAACTCCTCAAATAAAGAAAACCATTCGTCAGACTAGTACTAATATACTAGGAATGCTCAAGTAGCTTGGAATAAAAAAAAAAACACTAGAATACCATTTATTTCCGAAAGGTGACAAAGCATTACCATGCAGGTATCGACCCGCTCAATGGCAGTAAACACGAAATAACAGATAACGTAAACCTTCATCCATGCTCGAAATCCGAATGTCCCTAAAGTCTAAATATCAAGTGTAGGATTTAATTTTTACCACTTTATACGTCTATATATATAAATACGTTTTCTTTGCTAAAGCTGAATATTCGTGGAAAGAAAAAAAATAAAATATCCATGTAATGTGTGTAATCCTATGTAATTCTTGTTTAACGTTTATATAATTGTATTAAAGTGTATGTATGTATGTATCGAATGAGGATTAACTTTAGATGTTAGTGTGATATACATATGATGCGGTATGTGTGCGTTTGTGTAGTGTGTGATGTTTTGATGAGTGTGATAATGTTTATGTACTAAACTCAGACAATATCTTATAACTATATTCATTTCCGGAGCTCATCTCGTACGCATAAACCAGTTATCAAAGCCTCGAAGGAGATTAAAACATGCAATCCACTCTACTTGAACTCTGGATATATTAAAGACAAACCACAGGCAATAATGGGTGTTAGGACTGACAGGAAGATATAAGCGCGTTAAAAAAAAACTAGAGAGTAGTACGTTGACACGATATGACGACGACGACTAAGGAAGAAACTCGCACCTTCACATGTACGATGTAACTAGAATAAACTTAACTTCTGCACAAAAATAGCTAATATTGTTATAAGTAAATATGAGACTATAAATAAATGAATGAGTGAATGTATGAAGTATCGGTATTTATATAAATCAAAATCTTCTTATAAAAGAAATATAGACCTTTTAATTCTAATGTAGTTGCATCCTAGGTAAAGAGAGAGAAAATAAAGGGGAATGTTAAATTCGTAAAATAAATAAACCCAGGACACGATCGAAACTACTATAGAATTACCATAAATTTTATATTAGGAAAAAAAATATGATCCCGAGATATTATCTACTTCCATCGCCTTCTATGCAATGAAGTAATGTTTATGGGAGATACTTAGTTCCACAGGTCTATAAACTTTGCATAATACATACACAAAGATATAATGTTAGCTAATAAAAAAAAATATAAGTGAAAATTTCCAGTCATGATTTATACAGTGCACTACAGTTATAACGGAATCAAGTTTCCGTCTTAAATAGGTCGTCAGGCCTATGCCTAAACAGAACCTCTCCAAATTTAGGTAACTACTTTATTGAAAAAGAGGAAAAACAATAGAATTGCCATCTTCAATTTCTTCGACTCTCTATATTTACTAGGACGGTGAACGGAAGTGCACTAACCGTAGGACGTTTAAGAAAGGGACTACTGTAATTTGTTTGTCCAAACAATCCGACATATTACGTATTCGTATTCTTTGCTATTTCGATTTTATTAACTTTATGTTACTAACCAAATCTAAGGCGAAAATTTATAATTGGAACATCTATAAACAAAATAACACATTTGCTTTGGCACGTGAGAGAATGCAAGCTCACTAGTTGAAAATACACACACGTATGTCCTGATTTGTATAAGAAAACCAATACTATAACACCTATTCAAAACAATAACCACTGCCAACCTCTGATCAAAACATCATGTTACTCACTTCGAACAATGTGCCCCAGGAAAAAAAAAAGATTATGTTACACCCTTCATTCTGATCAAATAATGTGAAGACTGGTGATAATAGACAAGATTAACGACTACATCGCGGGGAGCCCTTTGAAATGCTTAAGGGAGGGAGCACACCGAATTAGAAACCCATGTTAAAATTGTATAACATTTTCCCAGGCATTTTACACTCTTAACATGACATAACACTCTCACAGATAAATATACATTTACAAGCCAAGCCCCTACAATTTCTATTATGTTAATTTGTAGCCCGAACCTTTTAACTTTTACCAAAGGGAAGGACTCCTCAATATCAATTTTTACTGTTTCTTAAGGCGAATCGTTGTACTTTCTAAATTCCACAAAGCATAGCCCAACATGGTGTGTCCAACAGACCAGTTTTCTTCATTAAAGAATCTCCAGTGCTTGGCTCAAATTGATTACCAGAATCTTACCTCAATAGGTGCAAGATATAGTCTTTGAAATTGTATTATTGAAGTCACAAGAATCACTGGATTTTGGCATTGTTTCAGTTTTCTTTACGCCGATGGAATAGCGTTGATGACATTTCTTCCTCCGTCCTGTTAGAAATCATAGCGTCGGTCTAACACTACTCTCGCGCGCAGTCCCCAAGCTACCTTCGAAAATGTTTCGTATTTTCGCCTCTGATCCGATTCGCACGCATAATTTGCGGAGAACCTAACAAGAAACAGTCGCTATCCGGACGGAAAGAAGAAAATTTACGGTACCACTGAAAGTAAAAAAAAAAAAATATTTAAAAAAATGTAAAACGGGCGATCAGTAATCGGTCGTGTTACAACTGCCCTTCGATGTTACATGATGCCGTTGCAGGATGTCTGACATGTAACAGTTTTCCGTAGTTCACATGCATATACTTATGTTACATTCCTCAGCTGTATGTTATATACGTATATTTGTATGTGAGATGCTGACCGTCTATATTGTTTCATACGGAAAGTACGTATTGATGGAACACTTATACAGAAAGTATTATAAAACATGCGTTTTCAGTTATACGTCTGCTGTACGTTAAGTCCAAAAACTACAGGAATTATGCATGTAACCTATCTTTTTAAGTATGTCACCTACAATTTTTTTTCTCAGTGCATGACTGATCTCATTATCGTTAGTTATCTGGGGTTGCTGGCACGAGTCCTCCTTAGTTAACCCAAGTTACAAGAGTAAGTGTTAGTCAAATATGTAAAATATCCGTTTATTCTTTTTTCTTTCTGTGGAACACGGAGAATGGCAATAAATTAGAATGGTGTTTAGAAGACGACAGAGAGCACAAGTGAATTGTTACAAGTTAGAAAGTTGAATGTTTGATTTACTTTGTCCATTATTTGATTCAATTACGATAACCCACGATGGATTGTGTGAAATCCTACGAAAAATAGTTGTGTGCCTAAGATAGCAGCTAAACTAAAAGTAACCTAACAAAACATGTTAAGGAACTTCTTCTAAAACCAAAAGCGAAATCTAGTATTGAACTCCTGTAATTCTGTACATCTTCATGTCATGCTTACATGAAAGTGATCAATGTGACATTTAAGAAGGATGTTGCATTAAGACAGTGCAAGATTTAGTTATGAAACAATAAGAGCTTTTAAATGCGGAGCTTGCAAGACTTTTGCAAGCAAGACCAAACAATGGTGTACAAGACAAAGTCCTACACCAAGACCAAGGGTTCCTGTGTTCTTTCATTTACTCATCACTAGAAAAAAAAATAGTCGAAAACTAGGAAATGAAACAATGTGATGTACGGCGGGGGACACTTCTAAATGGTACACCTTAGCCGTAAATCTCTATATGGCTGTACCATTTAGAAGTGTCCCCCGCTGTACAAAAGACAAGCTTCAGGAACATTTTCACTTAGAAGGTAATAACTACAACACAAGTAATTATGCAACATGGTATTTACGACTAGAATGTCAACTCAAGACAGCAAATATAGAGACACGTCCGTTGATTATTTCAAAATGTGACTCATGCCACTCAATAGATGATATCGAGCTAAGCGTAATGTAATGTTTCAGTGTCAATTGGAATTGGAAGTTTCCATGAAAAATGAATCTTTATGTTGCTAAGAGATATGTTGTTTGTTGCCTTGTAATTATTAATTTTTATTCTGCTTGTTTAGACTTTTTATGTATGTATTGAGTATTTTGAAAGTACACTGTTAACTATGACATTTTTTATGTGTATAATTGTTTCTTTTCTCTAATGGTGAGGCACATATACTATTCATAGTGTCGCAAATACTGGTACCAATGAACATATACTATCAACATTGAGATCCTTGGTTTCATGCCAGCTCACGCCAAATAAGCTTTCTAGTGAACATACAGCATGTGAGTTGTTTCTTTTCGGAGTTCTCCCATTTCCGCTCAGATTCTTCATTCCATCATTTCAATCATTCAAATCATCAACGTGTTTTAGTCTTCCCAAAATAACAGTGGGACGTAAAACTCAAATTTTAATTTCATTTCATAATGCTAACAGTGGCACACGTGCTAAAAATAATGACGCATATACTTGTAAAGATTTGCTAAAAATTAATGTTATTTTCTTGTAATCGAAAAAAAGCACTAGTAAAACCGAATGCTGGTATTGAACCGCCAATAGAAAATATATCATTTGGAATATTTATAAATGAAACGGAAAGACGTTGTTTTATGGCCAATACATTTACTTGAAAATAATTCGACGTTATACAAGATTTTAATAGACAATATTGATGCTATACCTGAATGTTTACGTAAAATAAAGGTTTTTCCTCGAAACTGTGACGTAATAAATCTAGCGAAGAAAAAAACAACTTTGTAAACAATTGGACTAGAGGAGTTGAATATTTGTGGTGATCATTAACTTTGAAATAAATTGATATTGATGAAAGGTATATTGCAATACATAGATAGGTACTTAATTGACTGAACGCCAGAAATAATTCGATTGATACTAAAAAGTCAGTTTGAAGTTATTTTAAATTACAATATTTACTATACCGCGATTAGTACAAATTTTAAATTTGAAAATGCATTGAATGTGGGTGAGAGAAAGATATACTATACTTGGATTCGTATTTTAAGAAATTGCAACCGTGATACAAAGTAAATAAAATGAATAAAATTTATTTCTGATGCTAAATTTGTTGTAAAAATAGAATTTATATTAAAAGAAACATTCAATAATATCTCAAGTAATCAATTTATTATTTGATTTCTAATACTGTTTCATAGTTTATAGAAATCATCTGAACAAAGAAAAGATTGTTGTCAAAGCATTAAAGTTTGGAATTTGAACACTCTTCATAAGACAAACGAACAAAACGTGAAATCACCTTCATCATTATTTATATCACTTAGTTTAATTCCGTCCTCCTTGTCCTCGTCCTCTGTTTCCTCCTCTTCTTTGTCCTCCTGATTGTGAGCCTTCTCCAGATTCACCAGATGAACCTCCTTCTCCTGAATTTCCTCCTTCTCCACCTTGACCTCCCTGCCCTCCTTCACCTCCTCGTCCACCCTCAGATCCTCCTTCGTTTCCTCCTTGTCGTCCTACATTTCCTTTCTTTCGATTGTAACACTCAGCAACTACGAATAAGGTGATCACCAAGAAGAAGATCTGGAAGAGAAATTATTTATTATTAATTGATCATCGAAATAAAATATATATTTGATCTCCTAATAATTTTTAAAAAAATCCTTTGAATGTCAGTATTATTATTATAAATGTAAGACAATTATTTGTCAACTTTATTCTTGAATGATTAACAATTTTCGACTGACTTCGATTGAATGACAGACGAATAAGTGATTTTTACATTAAGATTTATGTGTTCGTAATCTACATTTCCTAGCCGGGCATATCCAGAATCTTATTTTTCAAGACAACTATATTTTTAAAGTTAATCTCCAAATAGATAAAAAAAATTCAAAATATAAAATCCAAGAAGTATGTAAGTCAGATGAGTTTTAGAATGATCCTAACAGAGTTGCTTCTAATCACTACTAAACGTGTATTACATAAGAATACATTTATTGTTGTTATTACTTTCAGAATGAGAAGTTCTCCTTATGTAAACTTTTATTTGAAAAAAAAATATTGCAATTTAAATGGGTCAGTCCAAGTTGAGAAGCCAATTTCGTAATCAAAACTAATTATGTACTACTTACAGTAAGTTTCATTCTGTAACTGTTATTTTCTGATTATCTTTTCTTCGTAAATGTTCAATCGAGTCTGGTTGGGCTTGAGATTTCTCGTATATTTATACTACTGAGAGCCTGCATCTACTTAGTTTTATACTTGAGGACGGAAACACTAAATATAAATATTTTAGTCACGAAGTACATGATCATTAAGACGTGAAAACTGTTTATTGTTTAAATATTAACATTTCAAAGGACATTTGAGTCATAAAACCATTGACTCTTTATTTAAGTTTACACTGAATATTCAAATCAGTAAGTAGAAACAGTGGTGGATCCAGAAACGTGTACGGGGAGTATGTGTCCCTTCTGAAGGAAAAATACTCGTATTACTCTTATTGTGTTAGTTCAACGAGACGAGACGACAAAATGTCCTTTTTCCTGTGAATATTTCCGAAAATTTCTGTCCGTCCTACTACTCCTATGAAAGTAACATTATCTTTAGCTTAATAATTATTTTATTGATTTACGTTATAAGTACTCGCAACCTCTTCCCATCTGGAAGTTCTTTAATCCCTATTCTGTAGAATGTATCATCTTTAGAGTCTGGAAACTGTGTTCCAAGCATTATCTTCATGCAACCATAATCCACTCTTTATTGGTCTTCCATTATTAAGCAATAGAATGATAATCTTAGAATTGCGATCTGCCCTACCAAAAAGGATTAAGTATATTTCAGAATGTGAGTGATTTCAGAATGATTCAGAATATTGTAATGCGGCGCAACATATTCCACAACATGATTCCCCAATATTTCGTAAGAAAATGTGAGTTCCATTCATGACGTATGGAACGATGTCCCAGCAAATATAAGCAGTTCGATACCACAACGCAGCTATCTTAAACAGAATCAGATGACAAAAAGTTTTCTTGTGTATGGTGATTGCATAACTACAGCAAGGAATGAAAGTAGTGAGTAAAATGAAATAAAATCAAATCTATTGGTTAATGAACCACAATCATACCCTTTGGGCTGAACGAGAGAAGCGGCTAATGGTTTTGAAAGAACTGGTGCCATGATATTGCATACCGAACCTGCCCTTTAGTAAACATCTTTTGGAACTGAGTTTTCAGCGAACCTTGATTTTTGACCCGTTTCCCACCATTTTGAAGTGCTGAATTCAAAGATGAAGTTTGAAAAAATCGTATGACGTTTTGGCTCTGAAATTTTAGTCCAAGAGTTGTGCCATGGTTATTATTGAAGCCTAAGTGAAATTATTCCTAAAGTGAAATTGTATCTCGTGCATCAGATTATCTTATTTCTATGTTTTTCGCTATTTTTCGTGAAAAGCAATAAAAATATAAGAACAGGCTACTTCACAAACAAAAAGGTACGTAGAATAGTGCAAAACATTCATTCAGTGGTACACAGGAAAATATATGCACAGATAGAGCATAAATCAGATAGGCTAATGTGATGGAGAAAACATTCACCAGAGAATCATTCAAATTGAATATAAAATAATTGGTTAATTAAATACAGACTGTAATTTTCATCGCTTTTAGCATCGCACAGTGGTCTGGAATGGATTGGGTTCTTTTGATTTTCACAGTTGCCGAACTTAAAAAAATGATGTACATTTTAATTTATTCTTCGTGCATGAACAATTACTCTGCGCGCTTTGTTTCTTTTATGCATACTTTACTAGTTCAAGAAAGTTTTGATGTACAGGTAGTTGGGTACACCGAATTGGTGCAGACACCTGTTCATCAATTTCTTCACAATTTACTTGTATGGTGAAATAATGGAATGGGGGTGAATAGTACTCCTTTCAGTATGAATGCCATGATGTTTGAACAAAATTATTGATGTTGGAGAGTACCTCTTGTTTGATATAATTTATCTCCTTAGTGGGAAGATTGTATTTGAAATCTGCAGTATATAAAGTAGCAATGAAGGATTTCCTTTGTATTAATCCTCCATCCTTTATATTTATCTGTTTCCTCCGAATGAATGTTTTACATTGTAGTGTAATATGCTGTTTTTGTTTTGTTTGTTTGTTTGCGGATATCTTTCTGTTGTCAGATCTCATTTTTTGGATTACAGCTTCATTAAAAAAATAGTGGTAAGCACAAGAGTATTTGTCTTGCATTTTTAAATCTTAATGTTGCATGTAAGACCGAAACCAAGACAAGGGATCCTGCTGCAAAACCAAGACCAAGACGAAGACCAAGACCAAGAGCACACTTGTTAGACTCAAGCAAGACCAAGGCAAATCTGGAAAAGTTTTGCACACGCATTACTTGAACACTTTTTTTAGTTCTTGAGAATGAGAAATTTGTAACAGGTGGGTGAATTGATTACTAAAATGCTGACGAATTAAGCCGTTTACATTGAAACTTTAGTTCCACTGGAAAGTATTGATTCACAATCTCGAAAGTGTAATTTTACTTTCGATTACTCACTTCTGTCTACCAAAACTCTTTCGAGCTAGTCTCATTATCATTACATGTTTGAAGTTCTGGGAACGAGCCCTCCTTAGTAAAAGCAAGTTACGAGAATAAGTGTTTGTCAAAAACATACAATCCCTGTGCATCTTTTGTTGAAACTTAACTGCAACACGTAAAATGGCAATTAATTTAGTACGGTCTTTAGAAGGCGAAGGATAGCAAAAGTGAATTGTTACATGGCAAGAATTGCAGTGTATGAATTACTTTCCCCAACATTTGATTCATTTCTCATAACCCATGATTGGATTCTCTAAAATTCTACGAAAAATAGTTGTGTGCCTAAAACAACAGATAGTTACTTTTAAATTATGCACAAGCTATTCAAGAAAAGGAAGAAGAAATATATGAAAAAATGATATGTAGATGTAATTTCTTTGCAGTTGATATACGTTGCTGTTTTGTTATAATAGAGATTCGTTGTCATAGCAACGAAAAATAAATAAGATATACTTACGGATTCATCTTATGTAAACTACATGCCCAATTTAAGGAGTGAATTTATTTTATTTGTAATGTGCCATAATAAAAGGTAATATTTAAAATGCAATGTGTAAAATGTTTTATGGTGGTTTTCGTAGTCTTGCTTGTGTAAAACTAAAAACTGAGGACCTTTGAGTAACGACGTTCTATATATATATATTGGTGGTTCATCGCGTAACTTTATTTTGAATAAGTGTCGTTATACTGTTAAATAGCGGAGGAAGCACTGTGGAAACATATGAGACAGACGTCCAAATTTGTTTACTAAGGGAACCGTTCCTTACTAAGGGAAACGTAAAGTATATAATTTCAATCGGAAAATCTGTTGAAAATGAATGAAAAATGTAGAATATAAGCATTTGGTTTAGAAACTACAATGCTGAAGGAAAATAAAGACTGATATTGAATTTTGTTCGGATACTGGTTTTATTGTCAAAGAACATTTTATCCTAAAATTTACATTAATGGATGTTGAGAGAATCAAATTGTAATTAATATACTTCTACTGTTTCATTTGGTTTTATGTAAATTATTTCAATTATGAGAAGGACCAAGTAAAAGCGTGCTAAAACAATGTTTAGAATGTTGACATCCTCCTTAGGAAGAATGGAAGAAAGAGGAAGTCACTATTCTGTCTTAGAAATACCAACCTGTCGGACCAGTCCTTTCAATTACGACCACTTTGTCCCCCTTGACTTCCTTGTCCTGCCTCTGTTTCTTCCTCTCCCTTGTCCTCTTGATTGTGATCTCCATTTTGAATTTCCTCCATCACTTCCTTATCCTCCTCGACCTCCTTGCCCTGATTGCTCACTTTGTCCTCCCTACGACCATTAGGAAGACCTAGGCGCAGATGGGAGGATAATATTAAGATGGATCTCGCAGAGATAGGAATACAAAGTAGATCCAATTAGCTAAGGATAGAAGTCAGTGGAGAGCTTTTGTGAACGCGGCACTGAACCTCCGGGTTCCATAGGCCATAGAGTTAGTTAGTTTAGTTTTAGTCCTCCTAAATTAGCTCCAAATTCTCGGCCTCCCTGAGACCCTCCTTGCTGATCTTGATTTTCTTCTTGCCCTCCTTCATTTCCTCTGTTTCGATTGTTACACTCTACAGTCCGTAATAGAGTGAGTAATAAGAAGATGATCTGCAAGAGTATTTTATTTACTTGTAAAAGTACAACTGAAATATAATATTTCTATCCTTAATCATTCTTATAACATAATATTTATTTTTCAACTATATATGCCAAACAATGAACTACTCACCTGGAGTAAGAGGTAGATCAACAGTTGAGTTGACTTTAACGTCCCTTTCAGCAGCGAAGCTATATGAGACGTGGACCTACTGATTAACGTGGAATTCGAACCACATAGGCTCCTTCCGGGAATCGAACCCGGGTCGCCCACCCAAAAGAAGTGTATGCTAACAGCTTAGCTATAAAGGGACTCGGTAGATCAAGGATGTACACTTATGTCCAAAATTATTGTCGCATGTCTATAAATATGTTGTTGTAGGAATATAGTTTGATAACGAATTCGTCTGGTATTTCTTATAATGTTAGTATATGTATAATCGGCAAAGACATGTATGTGGCAAATTTCATGTCGAAAGAGCAGTAAATAAGAACAATAAAACGAAAATAAAACTTTCTTCTCCATTTAGCAACATTTTGTTTTACTTATTCTAATTTTCGTGTTTATGATTCTTTTCCTATGAAATTTACCACAAATATACATTTTCCGATTATACACATAGTATCAGTATCAAAAGTGCCCTCCGAAATCATTATCAAATTATATTCTTACAAGAGGACAGTTATAGGTATGCGACAATCATTTTGGACATGAGTGTACATTTATTAATAATCAAGTGGCAATGTCACGTGTACATGTAAGGAATTTAGTGAGCAAAAATTATGATAATTTCTCAATTAGTATTTAAAGGGCCGCGGTGGCTCAGTGGTAGAACGTTCATCTCTGGTGCATGGGGTCCTTGGTTCGATTACAGCTCGCGCCAAGAAAGCTTTGTGGTAGACAAATCGTGTGTGTGTTTTTGGGGGTTCTCCCATTTCCTCCCACTTTCTTCATTCCACCCTTTCATTCCTTTTTCATCATCATCGTCACCTTTAGCCTAACGTGGGACGTAAAACTTAAAGTTTTCATTTCATTTCAGTTAGTATTGAAACTTGAGGATTGATTAGACTTTTATCACTTAGTAAATGGATTAAGATGAAGATAAAATATGTCCTTGAAACGCCTAATTAATTACAGAAAACGGATTGTCACTATCCAGTACCGTTTTTGCTATATAGTGGTCAAACTTGATCTGTCACTTCTGGCGTGAATAGATGGTTAAGAGAGAAGATGATATGTATTCTTGAAAATTCCAAATCGATTCCAAAATTACACCTCGTTCTCTCGTGTTGACTTTATGTACATCAGTATTGAAACCGAAAATTGTAGTCGATTTCTCTCTCTTCCTGTTTTAGTAGAGAATTAAGGATAATGATGAAATGTATTCTCGGGATGCTTAATCGATTATAAGAAATTGTTTCTCACTACCCATTACCGTTTTTATTTTATAGTGATCAACGTTAAAACTGGAAATGACTGATTTCTACCATTTCCGGTGAATAGATCACCTTCATCAATGAAGTCGGTTTCTAACCTTTGATCCTCTGTACCCTGCCCAAATTTGACAGTGATCCATTAAGTATTTCCTGAATGTTTGCCTCCTGGACGGATGAATACACACACAGGTAAGGTAGCTATTAATGGTGGACACAAAAACCGGGTTTTCGGTTTTTAGGAAAACCGAAATCGGTTTTTGAAAATTTTCAAAAAACTGGTTCGATTTTCACCGAAATCGTTTATCGGTTTTCTTCAAAACCGGTTCGGCTTTTCACCAGGTCCAGTTTTAGTTTTCTTCAAAACCGGTTCAGGTTTTCTCCAAAAATTGGTTTTTATTTCTGACCAGAATAGTGTTTCGTTGTTCTCCGGAAACCGATTCTGTTTCTACAGAAATAGTTTTGTGTGTTTTCCAAAAGTTTTCACCGAAACCATTTTCGGTGAAAAATCGAACCGGTTTTTGGTGAACACCGAAACCAGTTTCGGAGAAAACCAAACTGGCTTTGAAGAAAACCGAAATCTCGGTTTTCGAATTTTATTTTTTTGTAGAAACCGGTTTCCGGTTTTTATAAAAACCGGTTTTGCCTATCAATAGTAGCTATATAGAGTTTGAGTAAACCAAACTCCTTAATAAACATTTGAAATGAAGTCTTCTGGTACAAAAGGCGTAAAATGCTTTATGTAATATATTTACTTCAGCTAACCGAACAACCACAATTTGCTTTTTTTTTTTTTTTTTTTTTTGAAGGTCGGAGAATTCTACCATCTTGCACTTCGACTTGTAAACAGTTGCACACACCAATTCATGGTATACCGCCTCTCACTCACTATCACCCAACAGGACATAATCGCAGTGAATGATTGTCAAATGTTGCTAATTCACAAGGATTACATGTTGCAGTACATGCAGTGGCGGCGGTTGGACGTTAAAAGTGGGTCGGTGGGCAAGACATGATCTGAATATTTGCATATAAATGTTAGGTTTCCTGCTTGTTTCTAATATTTTGTTTGATGGAAAGTTGTATAACTAATAGGATACCATCTTTTTCAGTTAAAATACCGTATATAGTATTTCATATTTTATTAAGTATGTACAACACTTATTGCGATAACTCTCTGTAATTCTGCTCGAATTTTCTAGAGATGTCGTTTTGCTTGTGCTCTTCTCAAAGACCACTCAGGTATTGCGCAAAGCGTACACGAGGGAAGGAGGACAAATACAAGGCGAGTTCCAATATAAGTAGTGTCTGCAGTTTCAAAGAAAATCTTTGTTTACGCGTATAACCAAGCTTCCTTACTTAACTGCTGACTACGGAGTCACTCCGCCCGGGACCAGCAGTTTCGCTCTGGTTGAAATAGAATAGATACAATTTTTGCTTGTAATGCCTACCTAGAACAGGTTGATGGATGATATATATATTAGCTATTTAACATTAATACTTCATCTACCCTACTATCTACCAATACTACTATTTTCTACTTCGATTACTAGGTTCCTACCAACTGAAGCACTTTCCAATGCTTGTATCACATTTAAACCAGCCCCATACACTCCCGGCAATATAATCAGTTCACATTCAGATAACTACTTTTAGTTCCACAACTAAATTCTACACTCAATTTGATTATCTAAAATGTGTTAAACTATTTTCTTAAGTGTTATGTTTCAATTTTCAGGGAGAATTGCATAGGACGCTGCTTTACAAAACAGGTTAGGTGTGCCTTGCGTATTGTAATCATAATATTTCCATCTAGATACATGGAACTAAAACATTAGTTGAATTGGAAGAAAATAGTGAGATGAAGTTATGAGACACAATAAACTTCGCCTCATAAATATAGGAACTTCTGTGTTGATTAATAGATGCACATATACCTTTTGTTTACTTCATTCCGATTATAATAAGAGAAAACATGTGATAAACATTAAGGTCTTTACGACACCGCCATTTCCACATGTGTCTATTCCCAAAACGAATACCAAATAGATACTTCACATATTACTACTCTACAGTACTTTCTTCACACTACGTACTACGTTTATACTTTGTACAAACACTGCATTCCTTGTATCACTTCCTGCTTGTAATGTCAAGACGGAAAACTGAAGAAAAATTCTCTCATACTAATTTGTACGCTAAAATTTTGATACTCTCAATATTGTTGAAAACTTTCATTTGTTACTTTTTCAGGCATAGTCATCACTCAAAATGACTAAGAGGAAGTGGCAGTTGATTACTGTATCCGTGAGGATGGGGAAATTTTAATTTATGTATGATTTTGAAACTTCACTTCAGATGGTTAAGTGTAAATATTCATGCTCGAACAAAATAGGGATACATTGCAAGAGTTAGATGCCAGCTAGGAAAGAGTGCTAAAGGCCCAACAGCGTAAACGAGCCCCAAAGTGCTAGGGTAATAGATACTGTTTGTTTAGTTCATAAAATTGATGTGTGACAGTTTCCCTATCTCCAACGTTAGTCGATCAGCGACTTCATATATAACGAATTGAACCACTCTATTTGATGAAATATCTATATGTTTAGGTCAACGTAATTAAAATTCAAAGTCTCACCACAAAATGAATAAGTAAATGAAAGGAAGGTTCCACAGGACGACGAAAAATCTTACTCCCGGTGTGAATTCTGAGCTTCCTTAAGTCCTTTCGAAGCTTTCTCCATCCCTGCAAAACAACTGGAAAAGATACTCTTCCTTTTGCCCTATACATTGGATTATAAAGTTTGTTGTTTTATAGTATTCTAGTCACACTTTCTACTTTTTCTCGTTAGAGTCGCGGCTATATTGTCATGTCGACATTATCACTAAAATTGATTCGATATTGAAATTGATTTAAAAGTTACAGTATGAGTTGTATTCGAAATGGCCTCGCATGAGATCGAATAGCCGGTTCTGAATACAATTGCTAATACTAGAAATTGTATTAAATAACTATGGGAATAGACTCTCGGAGTTCCATAGAACATAGAATTATTTAGTTAATACCCCAACTTAAGAAAATTTTGAACAATGGCAACATTTACGTCAAAAATTAATCCTTGCATAACTAAATATATTTTATTAGATATGTTGTCAAATACACATATTTTGAATAAAAACTAGCTATGGTAATTTTGGATTTTGCAGCGCCTCATACTTTGTGAGTACCGAAAACTGCATTCTCTCCGAAGTTATAAGAAAAATACATTCAAGCGAGAAGGAATACACCTTTGTTGACGTTTGTTGTATGAAATTTAAATATACATTGTGACTACAAATTTTCAAATAAGTAAACATCGAAATACAATATACAGCATATATGCAATGACCTTAGTTCATCCAAAGAATTCCTTGTCTACAAAAGTCCCAAATATTACAATTGATACCAAAATAAATTTCGTGGGCATTTACAGTGTTTCGTAATTTATCACGAAATGAGCATAATATAAATTTGCATATGTATTGAAAGGAGTGCCAATTAAATACAAAACGATATTCTCTACACTGAGAAAAAAACGTACGTGCCATAAGTAGAAACATAGGTTGTATGCGTAAATCTTGTAGCTTTTGGACTTAACGTACATCCTACGGCTAACGTATAACTGAAAACTATGTTTTATATGCATTTTCCGTATGTCTTCCGTATATACGTACTTTCTGTACGAAAGAGACAAATGTATGTATATGCGGTCACAATCTCACATACAGCCGATTTCTTCTATACGTGGGCGGTTAGGTAAATTCTTTGAACTTCCCCTGCTGGATTTTACAATAGAATTTCTTATTCCCCCCATCGCTTTTATAACCTCATTTGCGGGAGTGCAATGTCGCAGCACCCACTGGGTCTCTGCCTCTATCTATCTTTCTCTCTCCCAATACTATGAATGTGAAACAGATGTCAGGCCTCTACATTTTGCTACAATTGAGTATGTTGAACAGCAATCTTCTAATCACTGACTGAAAGGACAGCGTTTGGAACTGTGGCCACTAAGTAGTCCACGTGCAATTGGCGAGCGGTTGTCAAATTCTGGAAATGTGGGTTCTTGTTGGATATTTAGTTATCGGGTGTGTTTTCCACAAGATCTCGCGAACGATGACTTATTTATGGCACTGGTCTCCACACGTAGAATATGGCATCCTTTATATACAAACTGCACACGTATAGAAGGAATCGATTATACAGATGAACGTGTATAACACATACCATAACATATTGTAGGTCTGTAATATACAGAAGAATGTTCGATGTCAGACATTCTGCAGCAACATGATGTAATATCTAAGCGGGAAAAAAGGGCAGTACGTATGTAGCATATGGATATAGTATGCACCGTACAGATTTCCGTAGTAAACATAGGATTCCGTATATTTGTACAATATACCACTGTCCGGATAACGAATTTTTCTCAGTGTATATTAGTAATTATAGTGCTAATAGGAAATGAACATATTGACTAACTTCGATTTTGATGCTTATTTATTGACAAAAGCATCTTTAATGTAAAATTAACTTTCAATCATGTAGTAAGTATAACATTATTATTAGTACATTCATGCTGTTTCAGTTTGATTCAACAGAAAATGTTCCAAAATATATTCCGGAATTTCAGCACAAATCATGCGAAGAAGGAAAGAGTGTGAAGGTCACTATTAGTATTATTATACATATCGTTCGTATTAATTACGTCCACCTCGTCCTCCTTTTCCTTTTCCTTTGTTTCCTTCTCTCCCTTGTCCTCCTGATTGTGAGCCTTCTCCAGATTCACCAGATGAATCTCCCTCTCCTGAATCTCCTCCTTCGCCTCCTTGTCCTCCCTGGCCTTCTTGTCCTCCTTCCCCTTCCTGACCCCCTTCACCTCCCTGTCCTCCTGATCCTCGTCCACCCTCTGATCTTCCTTGTTTACCTCCTTGTCCGCCTTCGTTTCCTTTCTTTTTGTGGTAACACTCTGCAGCCACGAATAGGGTGATCACCAACAAACAGATCTATAAGGAAAGGTTATTTGTTTAATTATTTTACGTACTGCATTGAACTCAAAAATAATTAATGATAAACTGGAAGTTCCCCCTAATTGTTGGTAATACAGAATATTTGTTTTGTATTAACAACAATTAGGGAAAACTTCCAGTTTATCATTAATTATTTAGAACATTTGTTTTGAACTTTAGTCTTAAATGATTAACTACAGTTGTGGACTTAGTTGGATAAGAGGTGGATAAAAAATGCAATTTTAAGATTTGCCTACCCCAATATTGAGTCATTTACTTTGTCCAGCATCTTCACTGATCAAATTTTAAATAAGATAAAGAATTTTGTAAAGAATTTTTGCGTAGACAGAATTGTACTGTTCTTTACAATGAGTAATGATATTAGAAGAATATTTCCTGTAGCACCATTGAAGATTGTATTATAAAGAATACTAGTTTATATACTTTCACTTACATTAGGAAATAGTATGCATTAACACTTTCACTCCTAAGTCCAAGTTGGACTTAATGTACATTATCAATGTAAACGGACGAAGCCCAAGTCTAGCTGGTAATATTGTAGCAATTCTACACAACAAAACCAATAAATATAATATTCGTCTCATGTTGCTAGTTTTTTTTTTTTTGCATACCTACCTTTTTTTTTTCAACTACCTGATAAATGTTGTTTTAAAATGCACTAAACTCACAGGAACCTGGAATTTACAATATCAGCTCTGAAGAGAAACAGTTAATCCTTTAATTTATTTCCTGTAGCAGCGTGATCAACCATTTGTATTTATACTTATATTCTTTTGAAATTGACAATATATTTTATAAATAATAACTTGGAAGAAAAAGCATTTTATATTCGTATATAGAATATATCATGTGTTTAGATAGTACTTTACGTATATTATATTGCAAGTCTTTATATAAGACCTATAAGAAAATTGTTAATTATTTTTGTGATTATAGTTTAAAACAACGCATGAACCGATCAATATATGTCTCAAAAGTACTTGAGATGAACAATATGAATAAATGTATAAGACTTCAGCGAGATCGAATCTTACTTTGAAAAGTTACGGTAAATGACTGCAGTCTCTAACTGCCGATGTAAAATTTTATTTTTATTGAAATCCATAACTTTTCATTTACCAAGGTACGATTTTTTTTAATGCCTAATTCAGGGAGGAAATTGCATAATTTAGAGTTATTTAGCTAATGTTAATCTTCGTATGCATATAGAAAAACAAATGTAATTTCCTATGATTTCTCCCTGATATTCAAGTAAAGCGTAAGTGATACTATTTAATTAATATGTATATATATTTGAGAAGTGTTAAACCTATATGATAGTATAACTCAGCACACAAAATCAATCAGAAAACATTGCACAAGGCACAGATTTAGGGAAAAAATACAAAAAAATCAAACAATGAGCACGCTACAATTCTCTAATCAAGGCTACAGGATGGTATACTCACAGCGAGTTTCATTTTGAAAGTGATGTTTCCAGAAATGTTTTCTTGAGAATTGTTCAGTGGTTTCTGTTTGGACAGCTTGAGTTCGTTCGAGTATTTATATTACTAAAATGTTACACGACCTTAGTTTAGTTACTGGCAACGGAAATACTAAGTACAGTTTACATCAGCACGAAGTTAAATAACAGCTAAATTGTGTAAAAAAGGTTTATTGATTATTATTGGAATTTGAAGGACATATCATCATAAAACTATAAGCACTTATTTTATGTTCATACTGTCACTTATTTTAAAGGTTAAGAACTTATTAATGTAAACAGACGAACTGGATAATTTTGTCGTAATTTCATCCGATATTACCAATTGTAAAGTGGATTGAATGTGTTCTTCTTGAAATAAATTTATTTATTATGCATTTTGCATGCCTACATTTTTCTTCTATAGGATACACGTGCATCAAACTGACTGAAAGTTAGTAGAACAGACACAGGAGGGAAAGAGTTAAGCCAGGAAATAGTATACGTATTAAACTTGTTTTTATTAATACTATTAAGTTCAAGTTAAATAATTTACTCAATGAATGCAATAAATAACACAGTTCATTTACCAAAATGATTTTTCACATAATTAATTAACCAATTCATTCTAAAAAGAACATAGACAAAGAGTAACAAATTTCTATAGCATTGGAGAGTGCTTATGTTTCTAGTATTCTTTACCGAATAGCTCTGAAATGAATTAAAACTATGAATACAACTTGACGTAGATATGAATACAACTTGACGTTTAATTTGACGTAGTTATAGAATAAAGTAATTTCAAAACATACTACACGAAACCATGCTAATTGAAGATATTTAGGGGGCCCCCGTGGCTCAGTGGTAGAGCATTCATCTTGCTTGGGGTGCTTGGGGTCCCGGATTCGATCCCACCCCCGCCAAGTGAACTTTTAGATGGACAAACACCGTGTGCGTGGGTTTTCTCGGAGTTCTCCCGTTTCCTCCCACTTTCTTCATTCCACCATTTCATTCATTACTCATTATCACCGTCTCCTTTAGCCTAACCGTCAGAACTGTGGGACGTAAAACTCAAAGATTTCATTTCATTTTTGAAGATATTTTGCTATTCAATAACTAACTTCTTTCCGAAGATTTTGTCCTTTATAAGGACTCAGAAGTGAGTGTTCAGAACATGTTAGGTTTACATTAACGTAGGTAGAGTTACTAATCTTGAAGAATTGGTTGAAACGTTATTGGTGAAACTATATGCACGTATATCTTGTACACAAAAGTGTATGAAAATTAGGATACACTGTCGTATGAAAATTCTTGTCACCCACCTGTTTTTGAATCCCATATCTTTAAAACTTTTAAAGGAAGCACGGCTGCTCAGTGGTACAGCGCTTACCTCTGGTGGGTGGATCTCTGTCTCGATGCCCGGCCAAGTAAGTTTGTGGTGAACAATGTCGTATCCATGAGTTTTGTTAGTTTACTCCAGTGTTTTCCCTCATTCTCATTTCACGATTTTTTCAATTATCACGAATATACCTTTATTATCCGTCTCCGTTCGCGTCAAGGGCATAATCGTGGCACGTTAACCTGGAAGATTTCGTTTTCAGTTGAAAGATGAAACTTGCTAGGCACTTATAAACAATTATAAACTTGCTAGGCATACATTGTATTTTACAAATTGGTTTCAAATAAAGATCTCAAGAAAACTAAGAATATTCCATGTTGGAAGAAGAATACAAGGATTTTCAAAGTTAGGATTTTCAATGTCTTCGTCTCCTCCTGCTAAAATTTACAATATCATGCACCACGAGTTATAAAAAAGGAAACATTTGTTTGAGTGAAAATCCAAGAGTAGTTGAAAAAACAATGGAAATGAAGAAATATCGAAAAAGGAAATGACAATGGTCTAAGTATAATAATATGCAATATTTTTCCTTATTGACGTTGTGTGTGTGTGTGTGTGTGTGTGTGTGTGTGTGTGTGTATGTATGTATGTATGCATGTATGTATGTGCGTTTTCATCTAATATCTACTATAAATCATGTAAACGTTATCAATACATCGTGCTTTTGTTCATATTATACTTAAATATACCCATATAAGAATAAACTTTTGCACAAGTTTTGAACAATTCGTATACGGTTGGAAAGTTGTATGCGCCCTTGCACAGAAAGTACAAGAATAGTTTACGTACTGGTTCTATAAAATCAATAACGTAAAGATATTGGGAGGTTGGGAAATACTAGATATTAATATTTACAATCGTATACGTGAAGAAATGTGCAAACTTAGTATCTTTTTCACTATTTATAATGTTAGTTTCCCTTACCTTACCTCAATGTGAACACTGACATTAGGATTCTTACTGTACCACAAGTAGCTGCTCAAGATTTACATACTTCAAAAGTATAGGCCTACATTATCACTGTGAAATACCCTTACACACTTGTTCCCACGGCCCCATTAATGGGCCATTACTTAAAGATAATCTACTACCCGTTCATTTCAACCGCACCATTATTTTGACACTTATTTATAAAGTAACAAATTTACAAATATTTTGAACTACACAGAATTTAAATAATAGTTTAATTAAAGAAAAACTACTAACGATTTAAAATGTAATACAGTAACTAAACTAACTAACTAACTCTATGGCTTATGGGACCCCTAGGTTCAATGCCGCGTTCACAAAAGCTCTCCACTGACTTCTATCCTTAGCCAACTGGATCCAATTTCTACTCTGTATTCCAATCTCTTGGAGATCCATCTTAATATTGTCCTCCCATCTGCGCCTAGGGCTTTCTAATGGTCGTTTTCCGATTGGTCTTCCAGTCAAGACTGAAAACGTTTCTATTTTATTCCATCCTAGCTACATGACCTGCCTACCTAAGCCTCCTAGACTTGATGACCCTAACAATGTTTGGTAAACCATATAAATTATGTGGTTTCTCGTTATGAAGTTTCCGCCATTCTCCATTCCCGTTCCTCTTGGGTCCGAATATTCGTCTCAGGATCTTGTTTTCAAAATGTCATACACAAATAATGTAAAGCTACACTTATCTTCTTTCCTGACATTGTGTCAAAAAGCGCCAAATTCAGTCGCTAATTGCATCGAAAGGAAAGACGTTGGACCATAGCAAAGGACACTTCAAGTATTGAAAGGCATATACATACGTTCTTTTTAAACAAATACAGTTAAATCAAGATAGCAATTTCGAGGAACAAAGAGAGGACGAGTATACATTAGAGTGGATCGAAAAAAATCAAAAGTTGTCCAATTAAATAGCACTAGGTGTTAAAAGTTGTGTATTGAGCAGTATAACATTCGTGAATTTTTAAATACTTTTTGTACTTCATTTTCATTGCTCTCAGAGGCTTCGAAAGTTTTCAGTTTTTCTGAAAATTTGATTTTTTGAAAATACTATTTTTCTAAGATGCTCCGTGAAATCAAACTAGATGTCAAAAGATGGATAATTACTAGATTGACTACATCATTCATAATTTTTAAAATAATTTGCATCTTTATTCCACGCAAGGGCCTGAAATTTTGCAGTTTTTATGGTACCCTATATTCTAAGGTATATTCTACAGCATTTAGATGGTATAACAGTGGGTCCTTAACAGTTCTCGGAATTATAGGAAAAAGTTCTACCAATTGAAAGAATTTATCAAGCGTTAATTTTCAAGTGAATGAAGGAACTTTCCCGGCCATGGAAGAAAAAGACGTCAAACCGTAACACACACCAAAAATATATGTGGGATATTTGCAAAGCAATCTCTGCTGGTGAGTGTTCACCGAATATTGCATCAAGAAGTCCTGGAAAATTATCCCATATTAGATGGATCACTACTACTAACGTAGTGCTTAGATTGTACATAAGAACTTCTGACCCATCTTCGAACTTTAACCTCGCTACATTAATCATGAAAGTGTATGCTTCGATGTGGTTTTACATTAAATGTAACCCTACTATCAAGAATGCTCCTGTTAACTTATATTGTACTATAGCCTTTTCACGGTACTTAACCAATAAACTGAAGCTCTTTTCGCGTATCCGTAGAATTTACTGGTATATATACTCGTCGATAATCGAAAGCATATTTGAGAACTAGCTATGCGTAGAATCCTTGACGCAAGGACAAGAGCTCAAACCAAACACCTCCTGTCCGCAAGTTCAGTGTTCCAGCAATCCGCTTTAGTGATCAGTCTTACATAGACCTAATCAACTGGCAGAAACGTAAGTAAGCGAGCCACGCCTGATTAGACATTTGTCAGAGGAGGATTTACAGTAATGAGTAACAGGAGGTTCATCTGTCCTTCCTCCTGTTTTCCATTTGCCATGTCATACCCAAGCAGTCAAGAGGTGCTTTAAAACTGTTATCGAAGCTTCGCCTGAAGTGTGTGGTGTCTTAGCCCGAGATGGATTTATCAGAGCAATACTTTTGGATATGTCAGTTATGCCCACATTCGAAAAAAGACAGAATACAAACCAACGAGTTAAAGAGATAATTTTCAAAGGTAGGATGGATAGGATGGGAAGATGGGCGGGTCTCTATATGCAGCCAGCGGGGCCGCCTTGGCTCAATGGTAGAGCGTTCACCTCTGGTGTTTGGGATCCCTGGTTCGATCCCAGCTCGCGCCAAGTGAACTTTGTGGTGGACAAATACCGTGTGCGTGGGTTTTCTCGAAGCTATCTCGTTTCCTCACTTTCTTCATTCCACCATATCATTCATTATTTCATCACCGTCTCCTTTAGCTTAGCTGCCATAACCGTAGGACGTAAAACTCAAAGATGTCATTTCATTTTTTATATACAGCCACCTCCTCGTGTTGAGTTCTGGAATGTTTCTGGGAACCAGCAAAGATGTGCATATGAAAAATAATTTCAATGCAAAATTATTAAATTTACATAATGTAAATATTATGCTCAATGTATTTTTAGCTATTGCTGTGAAACTGCATTTTAAAACTGGTTAGAGGTAACGAAGATGAAGGAAAAATATTTTTAAAAATCATCGACCAAAAGGCTTGAAATAGGACAATTCTTCAAAATTGTCAGTGTCTTCAATGAATTTTGAGATTTACGGTATAAATTCCAAAATTTTAATTCCTCTTCATTTAATAAGATAAAGCACTAAAAGTATTTCAAAACCATAGATGTTATGGTAGTGAACACAACTCTTTCTTAAGCAAGTGTAAAGTGATTTGGAGGATTTGAAAACATTTTTTTAATATTTTAAGTGGCATTTCAAAATTTACCCAAAAAATGCAAAATTTCAGGCCCTTGCGGGAAATGAAGATGCAAATTATTTTTAAAATGATGAGTGGTGTGTCAATCTAGTCATTATTCAATTTTTGACACCTAGTTCTACGTATTTCATTGGGCAACTAATTAAAATCAATATTTTCAAAAAAATAATTTTTCATAAAAATTGCAAAATTTTGAGGCCCTTGCGAGGAATGAAGATGAAGCAAAAATTATGAAAAAATTCACGAATGTTATACTAGTCAATACTCAACTTTTGACATCTAGTGCTACTTAATTGGATAACTTTTGATTTTTTCGATCCACTCTAGTATACATGCACCGTCCTATTTTTAGGACGATAGGAGTTAGTGTGTGAAATAACAGAAATAGAAATTTAACGATCAACGATCCTCATAAATATTTTTGTTGACGAATGCAACGTAAACTGCACTATATTTTATGAAGCTAAAATATATTATTTGCCTTTTTATAAGGTAGCAAGAAATTGATGATTTTAGTTAATAATCAATAGTTTAGTCTTTGAATGATTTAATCGTGTTTATGCAATACCTGCAAATACGTCACATAGCTATTATCAATTTCAGTAATCAATATAAATAACGTAACTTATACTAGTGTAAATGCTACTACACTAGTGGAAAACATCCAAATTGATATTGATGCAATGTCTATGGTCGTTGTCAACTTTCTTAAGGTAAATTAACAGAAAACGTAGAATGCAGAGTGAATATTAAGTTTTAAACGAACTGACATCTTAAGAAAATGTACTTGCACATCCTTAAAAAGTACTGAATTCGTCCGAAAGAACGCGTCTTCTCAAATGTAATAAAGAAAAAAAAAATAAAATAAGCTTCGGATTAAATTTGTTCTATTGGGACAATAGTTTAGAATGCTTACTAGGACAACACGAATGGATGTAATTTCAATTTTGAATTATATTGAAAATGAATAAAAATATGCACAAAGTGTATAGTCTTTAAAATTACGATACTGATAAAAAAATAAATAAATTTCTTATGCTCGATTTATTATCGAAAGTACATTTCCTGTTGAAAGTAATTTTTATTGAAACAATAATAGCGTTTCAATTCATTTTAAATAAACCAATTAATTAAACAATTCAGACATTTTATAGAATTGTTTCCTAAATATACAATTAGAATTTTCGCCATCTGTCTGCTATCAGGTAATGTACATCCACAATCTGTATTATGAACACCATTGAAATTAATTACGTCCGCCTCGTCGTCCTTGTCCTCTGTTTCCTCCTCTTCCTTGTTCTCCAGATTGGGATCCCTCTCCTGAATCTCCTCCATCACCTCCTTGTCCTCTTAGTCCTCCTTCACCTCCTTGTCCACCTTGTCCACCCTGACCTCCTAAATTAGATCCTGAGCCTCTTTCGTCCTGAGACCTCCCTTGTTGACCTCCTTGGTTTCCTCCTTCATTTCCTCTGTTTCGATTGTAACACTCAGCAGCAACGAACAGTGTGATCACCAAGAAGCAGATCTGGGGGAAAATTGTATTAATTTCATAATTAAATTGTATTAATTTCATAATTACTGAAATATATTAAACTTAATAACTAGGAGGTGTTCTTAAAATTTGGTACTATAAATATTGAAGTTATTAACTTTACTGTTAAATGCGTAACAGTGTTTGTGAACTTAAAAGTAAATCAAGAATATAACTCTTCTTTTTCTCATTCTAATATTTTCGATTCTAAGCTCGAGGATAAATTGGGTTAATATCATAGTGTAAAAGGAGGTACTCTGTAATATCGAAACAGTTTCACTGAACAATACCTCTTGTCTCTTTATGTTGTGCACCTCATAGGTAAAATTGGTACATTAAAATCACAAAAAATAATTTGAATTTTATTGTAATCCTATGATAATTCTTTACTTCTCCTCACTACACATGTACTGTATATTAATTTTGTTTATCTATTTATTTATTTATTAATCATCTTTGTCAATATAATTTAATCTTTTGTATTTAGGAATAACACTTCTTTAAGTTAGTTAGCATATTTTATGAATAAAATTTAAAAACAAAATAATTTTGTATTAAAACACTGTGCAATATATAAAGTATTTTAATGTTATTTTCTTCTGATAGCTGTCACAAAAGACTTATTATTAGTTATATATTACGTTATAATTTAAAATAATTTTTGGGATTTATAAATATCCACAAACTTTAAGATGTACGGAAGACATTGATAATTGTAGATAAAACACAGCAAGTGAAGATTATTAGGCTTAAGTTAACGGGTGTTCCTTTTTAACGTCAAGAATGGTTAATAGTAAGTTGTTAACTTTCACTCAGAAAACTACTGATCCTACCCTAATTATCTTATGCATGGTTCATACATCACTGTCTTAATCATTGTATGAACATAATGCATCCAATGTAAATCTGTTTCGAATTTTTCAATTTTTCTATGTCGTAGCAAGTAATATTCAAATATACTTATTGTTTGAGAAGTTTCAAAAACATATGGTGATTAAAGCAAATTGTGGAAACTTAAACATAAAGCACTACACTGTAAACAGTTTTAAGAAAATGTGATTTAGGAGAGTTCTTCGAAGCGTAAAAAGCAATTATGCAATCAAGGGTAATGACATTTTACTTACAGCGAGTTTCATTTCGAAACTGATGTTTGGAGACAATTGTTTTGTAGAAAAGTATCCAACGATTTCTGGTTGTAAAGTTTGAGTTCGTTTGAGTATTTATACTACTAAAATGTTGCATCAGCTTAGCTTTGTGTCTGAAAACGGAAACAATAATTACAGTTTTCATCACGAAATAAATACCAGTTAAATTGTATAAAAATGTTTATTGGTTATTATTGAAATTTGGAGGACATATGAATGATAAAACCATTGTGATTTATTTTAATCTAAGATTTAATTAATTGAACCAGAAAAAATAATGAGAATATTAAATTTATTCTAGAAATTAAGTTCTAATTACGAATTTTACTAGTTGGACATAGTTAATAAGTTTCGTTCAGTTTCTACCATCACATTTATCTTCACTACGCCAAACCGCCTGATTCATAATGAACAATCTAAACGCAAGAAAATTTAATGTAATGAATGCAATTGAGATATCGTTTACATAAAAATAAAATCTAGTTTATATACAAATTATTTTGATTTTGACACTTTATTGAAATTGGAAATCGTTGAAATGCACTATTACTAGTTTTGATTTTGTCATTGTTTTTCACAAAACAAAAAATGATTGCAGATAGTGACAAAGCAAAGCATCAAGCATCCGAAAAGTAGTTTTATGTTCGCTGTAATCCCCCTGTTCAGATGAGCGGTTCTAGGAAAAAAGTCTTACTTCTGGTTTCCGATTGATTCCTATAAAACAAAATGGAAACAGAAAGCTAGAAATGGTTTTCTGATATAGATTTAAAATGTCGTTATCCGCTTATAGAAACATATAGTTGTGGAATCTAATACAATATCTGGTTCAAATATTAATCACCCTACAAAAGGTTGGTAGGAATTGAACGTCGTAAGAGCATGTTCCAATTTTCTCTCTTACACCTCTAGGACAAGAAGTAGTAGGAATCAACCCCATTCGATTACACATTGCATCCCCACAGAGAGCAAATAGCATGATAAATAGATAAATGGTTTCATGGAGTTTAGTCAACACTCCAAAAATATAATATTATCTTATGTCTAATGAAAATTGAAGTGACATATTCAGTACAGGATATAGGATACTTATAAACAAATAACTGTTATATGTAGATGTGAAGTGTATCTTGATGAACACTGGAAGTTTCAAGAAAAGTTTCAAATTTCCTTCATTCACATGTTGAAAACAAAGGAAGTAGATAAAATTTCCAATTTCAGTATTGTACGCTCATAGATCAGAAACGGTAAACATACCGAGAAATGGAGTTTTAAATAGGACTAAACGTCCCAAAAATATTATATACAAGTATATTCCGTGTCTGTCTTTTATCAGTATCAGTTTCAATATTGTATTCTCATTTAAAAAATGAGGAATATGAAGAAACGGTTCGTCACATGAATTTAACGTTACAAATATGGAATCTTCTCCCTTAGCCCTCTATTAAACGAAGGAAATGAACCACTTTGTTTTTAACAACGTATTCTTAGAGAATAAAGGTGGTAGGAAATAGTGAGTAATAAGTTTTTGATATTTGTTCAGCGCACAAAGAGTTGATACCATTTTGATCTTTATATGTCCATACAAATTAGATCCATCGCTTTCGGCTGCAGTTGTTTCACGTTGCGAGATTCAGCGTATTAACAATAGTTTTCAAGTTATCCTTATTCCTTTACTGAAAGTAGACATAACAGTTCAAATATTTCTACTTTAACCCCATACAATAAATAGCAGATAAGATATTAAGAGAAATGTTTACATATATATTTCGAGGAATAGATTCCATATTCATTTTTATCACTTTATGTCCGGGAAGACCTGGGTTCGATTCCACGACGTTAAGCTGTAAGTTCACGTCTCATATAGCATCGCTGCTGAAAGGGACTCTAAACTGAAAACCAAACTCAACTCAAATTTATCACTTTAATGGAATTAAGCAAAAGAATTAACCTTCTCCTGTTTCTAATATGGATCGTCATAAAAACAAAAGGTAGCAGCCAAGAAATTGATTGTTTACTTTTGTGGATCAAGTGTCCCAAAGGAAGTTATATCTACGCATTTATCACTCTACTTAAAACACAGTTGGAAGGTTTAACACTTTAGGATTCAATATTTCGTTCTTTACATAAGTTTACCAAAGCTTAAGAGTTAAGGAGAAATTATTTCATTGACATTGATTCAATATCCCAAAAGTAGGTATAATATTCTTGTTTTCAAGTTCAGAATTAATTTGTTAGGAAATAACTTCCGGATATTTTCATAAAATGAGTTCATCGTTAGGCGTCTCTCACTAGCCGTTTACTGAAATCGAAATTATAAGAAGTCTAGAACTAATATCGATCCCAATTGAGGAAGAACTGTAATAGATTGAGAGAAATGGTTTAGTTCAAATTTTTAAAAGGAGGTTCCATCCTATATTTAAATCAGAAATGTAAATTCTAGGAATTACCATATACTAGTCATACATATTAAACAAATTTATATAAAGTTGTGTAAAAATCAACATAAATTATATTAGACACTTCGTTTGTGTTCTGTCAGTGATAAGCGTGCACTTTCTCAAGAAAAGTGTATGTATGTTGTTAAATACTATTGTCTAATATGTATTATTAACTTAGTATGTTAAACTAACCTAGATAAATAGTTAGTTCTATGGTTTCAGAATTACGAGCCCGGACATTGTATGCTATCACATGCCAAAATAATCCTGAATAGCTCATCTCCAGTAAAATCCTTCTACGTGTAATTCTTTCGTTCTTTTTGTAGTCTACTAAAAACATTTTTCACAATAACTTGCACATATTGGTTATTATATATGGAGTCTCAGGTCTTCTTCTTATATCCGCTGACTTGTAGCTATTATAAAATAAAATTTTAAATTTTGCTTTTATTAATCTCTTTTCTGGGATATTTGGAAAGCCATCATTCTCTTTTCTTCTTTTTACGCCACCAATACCCAAATTTCCTATCAATACAATAGGTATGATTACGTTTTTTTATATAAAATTCTAATTTTAATTTGTTCATTATTTGATAATTATAATATAATATCATTTTCTGGTGCAGCAATATGCGTCTCCACTCTTTCCTCATCTATTCATTGTTAGTGATGGGTCTTTTGAGAAGTCATATTGATAAATAAATAAATTTGATCGCTATAATTTGAAAGAAAAGACTTGGAGGCCTAATCATTGCGAAATTAAAATACCGCTAATTTTACATTAATTATATGATATATTCAAATACATGAAAGGTAATCGAAATGTGGAACAACAGCGCTCTAGACAATATTATTTTGCGTAAGCTACCGTTATTACTTGTCACCTAGTAGCTTTCCGTTTGCAGCCATTTAGAAACGCGAAAATAAATGCCGATTTTCTAAATGACTAGAAATCGAAAGCAGATACGTGAGTCATGATAACGGTACCCCACGTAAAATAATAATAGTGAGCCCTTCTTCCGCTTTTCGATTACCTTTTGTCCGTTTGAATATACCACATAATTACTGTGAAATTAGCAGTACTTTAAATTCGCCTTGCTTGGCCCTTATGGTAATTTTTATTATTATTTGCAACAATTAGGAAATTAATTAAATTTTCTTCCCTAAGCTTGTAGTAAGAAAAGTTTTTTTTTTTTTTAACTAATCCCACAGGAAATAGAAACTATTTCTTCTTCGATAATTTTCTTTCCTATTTGAAACCACAACCTACAAATTATTTAAATTTATTCACCTTGACTATATTATGAATGTTGATTACGACGTTATGTTACAAACGATTTTACTTTTTCAACCTTCTACACTTTGATTTAGAATCTATATTCGCTTTGACACCGATTCTGTCACACGTGTACGAACGATATTTACTATTTCTTTTGCTGGCCGCTTATTTCTTCTTAACAGATCTACATTATCCAATTTAACTTTCCTATGACACAAACATTTTGGTTATCACGTGTCGAGAAGGTATTATGAATGTGAAGTTTCATGTCGGAAATTATATAAGTTTGTATTGGAAGTAATCTGCCTCGTTTCAGAAATTGTACTATATTTCTGTATTGGAGTACTATGTCTTGTCTCGGAAATTGTATCTGTTTTGGAAGTATTATGTTTCGTGTCGGAAATTGTATCTGCTTGTATTGGGCGTAATCTGTCTAATCTCGAAAATGGTATCTCTTAGCATTGTAAGGAATTTATCTCGCCTCGATAATTGCATGTTTTTATTGGAAGTACTCTGTCTCGTCTCGGAAATTGTACCTGTTTGTATTGGACATAATGTATCTCGTCTTGGAAATTTTATGTGTTTGTATTTTAAGTACTGTCTTGTCTCGTATTTCGTCACTATAATTCTGTTTCATCTCCTCTCGTTGGCAACCCTAGTCCCCTTATAACAACATGGCTCAGTTCATACAATTCTAGTTTCATTTTGTTAGTTTATATTTCTAACGCAACATGAAAGCAATTCAAATTTTTAAAAAATAACGTGGAAGGCAACTACTCTCTTGATTCTGGCTGTTACAAATGAAGTAGGATTCAGAAGTAGGAAGTCATCGTCTTCGTTTTTTACTTGGTTCAATCTTTTCTTACAGACCAGGCATGTGCAAGTTGAAACAGGAAGTGAAACAATTACAAAGAATTTACTAGCGTCGAGGGCCGTACGTGCCAATGTGTAACATTTTCACAAGAATTGATTATCTATATTCAGTGGAGGAACTCATTCATAATACAGAAAAACTATTATAACAGTAACGAAAATATGAACTTAGTGAAGCAAAGAAAAGAAGCAAAAAGAAAAAAAAACTATTCATTTACTATTTTAATAGAAGTCTTGATCTAGTCTCTTAATGTTCGATGGTACGCTGGATGTTTCAAATGGAGAATATTTTCAAAATGGACATAAGTTATCCAGAAAAAACTCAAATCAGTTTAAGACAGCATTTCTCAACGTGTAATACACGTACCACTCACTGGTGATCCGCCACCCGTTTTGAGCAGTATCAACAATTAATATGCTTTGGTGACATGATGTGGAAAAGGTTGAGAAATCCGTGTTACGAGATTACGTAATTAATACATTTTCATTAACAGGTCGGGCGGGCCGGATGAAAGAGTTCAGTGGGCCAGGACCGGTCGGGGGATCAGCTGTTGTACATGACGTTATAAAATAAATTTAGGAAGAATCGAAAGTACGACACCGCTTGAATCAATTACAAATTCAGAGAGACCACACATGCGACATTGTCAAGCTAAGCAAGAAATTTGGTCTGTTTTTTCAATGTTAGGTGAGCTTAAAGAAATGGTAATCACCAGCAGATGTCAGCATGTTTAACGTATCTTGCGAATGAATGAATGATTCCATCAATCCATTATGAATCAATTAAAATTTTGAGCAAAGACAAAGCAATCCATGCACTTTTGTAATATTTTGTTTATTTACTTGTCGTGAGTTATATTGTTAGAAGCATGCCTCTGAAGAATAAAAATAAGTGCTCTGAATACAGAAAATACAAAATAATCAAAATATTCACGGACTGTTCAGTTCACTAATTATTGATTCCATTTGTCTTTCAAGAAAGTTGGAATATTCATCTCCTAAATTTGATTAAATTATTCTGAGTATTATCGTTCCCTACGAAATACATTAGAATGATAGGGAATGCCTGTTGATATTTGCTGCCGATAGTTGAGGTTTTATATTTAACTTGATTGAGCCAAGCTTGTATTCTAAAGAGAAATTAGAAAATTGTATAGAATTCAGTTATACCAAAAGGCATTTCTTCTTAGGCTTCCTAAATTAAATAAAAATACACTGCTGGATTGCAATGGAAATTCTGAAGTACAAAATACAAACATAATTATACCTATTGTTCCTTTTACAAAATTTTATTTAACCCTTTCGGACCTGGCGGTAACATATGTGTACATCATATTTTAAGATTAATATAATTAATCTGCAGGAGTCAAAATTACTGGGTTTTCATGTCAGGATTTTCTGAACTTCTTTAAATCATTTTTCGCTATTTCTCTGGCGCTGTCATCATTTGTCAGGTAGCTACGCGAATTTGATTTAGAGTAGTTGCAGGGGCTATCACAATGGACGAAGCTCAGCCACGTAGGCTGTTTTATTCTTGGCGAAACAAACTATTTGCAACAAATCCTCTTCCTGCTTTAGTGATGTGTTTTCCGTTTCGAAACTGTGTAGATCACAATGCTGTGTTCGATTAATGCCATTATATATTTTATATACGTATTTCAGCCCTATTGCACTCAAATTTTACGTCCGTATAATTCTCAAAATATGACACCTACATACAAAATGACGGTTATATTTCATTTGTTAAATCGAAAAGAATAATAAGAGGAAATAAAAATAAAATTGGTGAGTACACAAAAAATCAGGGCTTTAATATATTAACCTATTATCCGGTCCGTATCATTAATATTATTTACTTTAATTCGGTAGGAAATTGACTTGTGAGGTAACTACAGGTATATATACTACGCCAGTGCAGCTAAATACAGTGCTGTGACGTTTCCTGCGAAATCCGCTAAAATACAACCCCAATATGTGCCACGATCTTGGACAAGTCTTATTGGACGAAGATTCCGGGAGACAGCGCAGAGACCACCTCGCCGAAGTGTTGTTTGCTTCGGGAAGGTTCCGTTTATTATTTCAATAGAGGTAAGAATCCGTTATTAGTACCATGCTAGCTCAAAAGATTGCCCATTGTTTGCAGCAATGACGCCTTATTTAATGTCCGTCTAGGAACACTTTTCTTTTGTAAGTGTAATTTCAGCATTTGAGATTCCATGGCTACTAAATCAATGCCAAGCATGGTGCAGCGAAATACACCAGGGTTTGCACAAAACTGACTGCAGAAGACAAAAGATTATTTTATCTGTCCCATGTCCTATGTAATATCCGTGTAGTGGTTTTCTTCAAGTCACAGTACAGTGACACTGTTTGTTTATCTTCTTATGAACTAAAACTTTTCAGTTTAGAACTACATTTTAACTTTGAAGATTATCGTTTTTACATTTTATCTTTTTATCTTCGTATGTTGTGAAGTAATATTTGAGTTCGTGTAATACAGATGATGTAAGCAGTTGCAAGATTTATTATAGGTTTCTAGTTGTATCCTAGACTTGGCGTAAAGGGCGCCCAGTCTTGGTCTGGGACTGGACAAAGGTACACGTGACCAAAATGTGGTAACTCTCGGTTCACTTGTCTGGTTCCCAGGAAGCGCACAGACAGACAGACAGACACACAAACAAACTCTTTATTTTATTTATATTAGATTAGATGAATGCAACATTTATTAGTATTGTTAGATGGAATTACTAATTATAATATTACCGAACTCAACTCAAGTTTCGCCCGTTTGTATTAATAAGTTACCCCGAATCCTGTTCGGGTTTGGGATCAAAATGTTAACACTGACAGCGGAAACCGAACGAAACATAATGTAAAGACATAAGAAATAACAAAAAGCAATTTTTTAAATATAAATTTAACATCTTAATAATTCGGTATAAGTAATTTTTCTCTCCCAGAATTGAAAATCCGGAGCTAGTAGAAATAATGCAAGAAGACGGATATGAACTTAACCCATTACTTTCCAGAACTAAGAAAAAAGGGCTTGTATTTTGATTATATTTATATCATACAATCATTTACCTTTGAAATGAACATTTGATTTGAGAAAATATCTTTCCGGTAATTGTAACAATATGAAGAATTACACCAAAAATGAGGAGGTAGGAATGAACTGCTAGTGTGTTTTCTTTCAAGTAATGCCCCGTTATTAGGGGAGTGGGAACAAAAAAGGTAGAGGTTGTTGATTCAATGAACTTCACGGAAAAATTGATAAATTACTTACTAGCCATATCAATAATAAATAAGCAGAGGAACGGCAAAATATAAGGGCAGTTTCCAAATAATATCTGATTGTCAATATATACAAAACTAGTAAACATGATGAAATATGTACATTTTCGATTATTTCCTTTGTACCATTGGAGTTATTATTATTATTATTATTATTATTATTATTATTATTATTATTATTATTATTATTATTATTATTACATATTTACTACATTTGTTTAAACATTCATCAGAGCGTTCGAAAAATTTTGTAAGGAGCCGTGGCTCAGTAGTAGAGCGTTCATCTATGATGTGTGAGGTCCCTTGTTCGATTCCAGCTCCCGTCCAGTAGACTTTGTGGTGAACAAACGCCATGTGAGTGGGTTTTCTCTGGGCTCTCCCGTTTCCTCTCACTTCATTTATCTCACCATTGCATTCATTTCTCATCGTCACCGTCTCCTTCAGTCTAGTCGGCATATTCTGGGACGTAAATCTTCAAGATATCATTTCATTTTCGTTTCAAGCTTTTGTATTGCTACGTCGTTAAAATCACCCGCCGGTGACCCAAGCCAATCTTTAACTAGTGTTTTCATTTCTTTACGGTGTCAAACCGCTGACCGTCTTTAAAATTATGATATTGATAAGAAATAAACACATTGACTTTTATTCTCATGGTCAATTTATTATCGGAAGTACGTTTTCTGTTAAAAGTTATTATTATTGGAAGTAGAATACTATTTCAAATAATTACAAATAAATCATCTAATTATTAGATTAGAATTTATCTAATTATTAGAATTTTCGCCATCCGTCTGCTATCAGGTAATGTACATCCACAATCTGTATTATGAACACCATTGAAATTAATTACGTCCGCCTCGTCGCCCTTGTCCTTGTCCCCTGTTTCCTCCTCTTCCTTGTTCTCCTGATTGGGATCCCTCTCCTGAATCTCCTCCATCACCCCCTTGTCCTCCCGGTCCTCCTTCACCTCCTTGTCCTCTTCCACCTCCTTGCCCACCCTGACCTCTTTGTCCACCTTGTCCTCCTTGCCCGCCTAAATTAGATCCTGATCCTCTTCCACCCTGAGACCTCCCTTGCTGACCTCCTTGGTTTCCTCCTTCATTTCCTCTGTTTCGATTGTAACACTCAGCAGCCACAAACAGAGTGATCACCAAGAAGAAGATCTGGGGAAAAATTATATTAATTTATTTATTATTGAAATATGACATATTAAAATTAATAATAATTAGGAAGTTCTCTTAAGATTTTGTATTATAAACATAAAAAGTTCATAACTTTACCCTTAAATGCATAATCTGGTTTCTGAACTCAAAGGTAAATCAAGAACGTGCCTCAAGCTATTTTATTTTAATATTTTCGATTTTAAGCTCGAGGAAGACTCGGGGTAAAGTTTTAATGCAAACGGATAACTCAGTAATATTGTAACAATTTCACTGAACAGTACATATAGACTCTAACTCTTGTATGCATCACAGCCATACATTTCGCTTGTCCACTTCTTAATACATGTGCGGTAAACTGCCAAAAAGCTGGAATTTGCCATATAAACCAGTAAGTGAAAATATTATGATATATGCAGGAGTCGTTTAGGTTAGCTAAGATATTAGCTGACCAGTTTTAAGAAACCATAAATTCGTCTCCTTTTCTAGTTTATGGGGCACGATGTCTCAATGGTAGACATCTTAGCTCTAGTGCTTAAAGTCTCTTATTCGATCCTCTGCCAAGTAAGTTTGTGGTGGACAACATTGTATCTGTATTAGTTTTCGGTGTATTCCCGTTTCCTCCCGCATTCTTATTCCACTAATTTTTCTATCATCATTCGCTTGTCTTACGTTAGTCATCCGTCTACCTTAGCATCAAGTTCATAAACGTGTTACGAGAAACTAAAATATTTAATTTAATTTAATTTAATTTTTCTAGTTTGTCTCACAATTTTGCACCGGGACAAACGAGATCGTGATAATCATGAATAAAATGATGGAATGAACCAAACAGAAAGAACCATAGGATCTCCAAGAAAACCCACGTACACATTCTTTATCCACTAGAAACCCACTTCGTGAAAGCTGGGATCTAAGTAGGGACCCAATGCATTAAGAATGAGCGCTGTTTCTCTAAATCACGTGGGTTTTCAAAATCATCATCTAATTAACTCTGAAATAGGTGCAAACATAAAGAACGAAAACAAACTTGATATTTATTTTAATACCAAGATAATTCCTCATGTCGCCTCACTATACACGTACTGTATATTAACTTTATTTATTTACTTATTAATGATCTGTGCCAATATAATTTAGTCTTTCGTATTTAGGAATAACACTTCTTTAAGTTGATTAGGATATTTTATAAATAAGCATTTGCAATAAATAATTCTATATTAAAAATACTGTACAACATATAAAATCAATTATTTGAAGGCTTTTGTTGATAGCTGTCACATATGACTTATTAATGTTAAATTTCATCATATTAAAATTTAAAATAATTATGAAATCTTATAAATACCCAAGTAAAGGTGCGGAAGACAATTATAGTAAATTACAGCAAGTGAAGATTGTTGTAATATGCTCAAGTTAAGGGATTTTCCTTTCAATGACACTTATTTTTAATACAAAGCTGGTGACAATTTCTCAGAAAGCTACCTACCCCAATTATCTTAGATTCATAGTTCATACATCACTATCTTAAACGTTGTATGAACATTGTACAGTCAGCTCCAAACGTTCTTCCTGTTTGGTAAAATGTTTGGGGAGGAAACGGTGTAATGTACACCTTTTCACGTATTAGGCTTGAATGTACACAAAATTACACTTTTTTAAATTTGACTAAAACTTTACTCAAATTTTCCTTCTACTTGGAATTTAATTAGGAAACTAATTTAATCAAACAGAATGAATTTTTGTCGTACATCCAATGTTGGTCTTTTTCGAATTTTTCAGAAGTTCATCTGTGTCGTAGCAAACAATACTAATATATACTCACTGTTTGAGAAGTTTTAAAAGTATATGGTAATTAAAGCAAATTGTGGAAACTAAACCACAAAACAGTACACTGTAAACAGGTTTAAGAAAATGCTATTAAGAAGAGTCTTTCGAAGCACACACAACAATTAAAGAACCAAAGATAACGAAATTTTACTTACAGCGAGTTTCATTTCGAAACTGATGTTTGAAGACAATTGTTTTGTAGAAAGTTATCCCACGATTTCTGATTGTAGAGCTTGAGTTCGATTTAGTATTTATACTGCTAAAATGTTGCATCATCTTAGCTTTGTGTCTGAAAACGGAAACAATAATTACAGTTTTCATCACGAAATAAATACCAGTTAAATTGTATAGAAATGTTTATTGGTTTTATTGAAATTTGGAGGACATACTAATCATAAAACTATTGTCGTTTATTTTAATCTTAAGGTCAATTAATTGAACTAGAAATATAACGGGAATATTAAATTTACTCTAACAATTAAGTTCTAGTTACGAATTTTATTAGTTAGACATAGTTAATAAGTTTCGTTCAGTTTTAACTATTACCTTTATCATCAGTACCCGAAACCGCCCAATTCATAATGGAAAGCGTACACGGAAGGAAACTTATGGCAATGGATGTAGTTGAGATATCGTTTAGATAAAAATAAAATCTAGTTTATATACAAATGCTTTGATTTTGACACTTTATTGAGATCGGAATTTGTTGAAATGTAATATTACTACTTCTGATTTCTGGTTTCTGTTATTATTATTATTATTATTATTATTATTATTATTATTATTATTATTATTATTATTATTATTATTATTATTATTATTATTATTATTATTATTATTATTATTTTATTTTTTATTTTACAGAGCAAGAGGTAGTGTCAAAGTTCTGTGACTACATCAAGCATCTCTAAAGAATATTCTATGTTCACTGTAATTCTCTGTTCACAGTAGAGGTTCTGGAAAAGAAGTATTACTTCTAGTTTCCAATACAATTCCACAAAACAAAATTGAAACAGAAAGCAAGAAACGCTTTTCTCACGTTGATTAAGTGTCGTTAGCCTTCTGTAGAAACCTAAAGGTGTACAAAAGAATACACCATCCGATTCAAATATTAACCCTTTCGGCATCCGGGGTTTTGGGGGTATTTTTTAGACTTTCAGTCAAGCAGATACTACATCGTCACTATTTTTCCTAGGATCATGGTTCATACCCCATTCTCTTCAGAATGGAGCTGGCTTTCAAACAGTACCACTTGGATGCTCATACCATATACCAGGAGAGGGAAAAGTGATGTCAAAGGGAAAATTGCGGAGGGAAAATTTTCTTTTCACACTTTGGGCCCCTCTGGAACAAACCTGTGTGAACGTAGAGATCTCAAAAAAATCTGATAAATAGTACTTGGTATACTAAATGGATGTGCCAAATTTCAAGGTTCTATCTTAAATACTAGGGGCGGGAGAAGTTTTATCAAGAATCCCCTAATGCCCCAAATTACCGCAAAACACCATGATCTCAGGTAAAAAAAAATCCTGAGACATCTCTATTTACCCTAGGACTATAAACCGGCGATCATTTTCCTCAGAATAGAACTGCCTTTGAGGCGGTACCATTCACATGTCTCCATCATGTATCTAAGGCGGAAAAATCCCGAAAAAAGGGATGTTTGGTCTAAATATCCCTTTTTTCAACTTTTAGCTCCCTGGACCCCCCTGTTTTAAGGCAGAAATCTGAAAAAAATCTGTTAAATACTACTTGGTGGACTGAATGTTTGTGCACAATTCCAATCTTCTAGGTGCAAAAATAAGCCCACAAAAATACCGAAAATATCGAATATTCCCCTATACAGAAGTATATTTTGATAAAAATTCCCTGACACATCCCTAATTACCTTAGAGCCATGTTTCGCCATCATTCTCTTCAGAATAGAACTCCCTTTCAGACGGTACGACTCACGTGTCTCCATCATGTAATTAAGGCGGGAACATCCCTAAAAAAGGGATTTTTTGGTACAAATATCCCTTTTTCAACTTTTAGCCCCTCTGGACCCCCCTGTTTTAACGCAGAGATCTGAAAAATCTGATAAATACTACTAGGTGGGCTCAATGTTTATGCACAATTTCAATCTTCCAGATGCAAAAGTAAGCCCGCCAAAAACAATATATACCGAAAATGTCCAATATTCCCCTATATAGAAGTAGACTTTGATAAAAATTCCCTGACACATCCCTAATTATCCTAGGATCATGGTTTGCACATCACTCTCTTCAGGATAGAACTGCCTTTCAGGTGGTACTATTCACATGCCTCCATTATGTATTTAAGTCGAGAAAATCCCTAAGAGAGGGAATTTTGGTAAAAATATCCCTTTTTTCAACTCTTTGCCCCTCTGGATCCCCCCTGTTTTAACGCAGAAATCTGAAAAAATCTGGTAAATACTACTCGGTGGACTGAACGTTTGTGCAAAATTTCAATCTTCTACGTGCAAAAATAAGCGCGCCAAAAAATAATGAACATAGGCTTAATAAAAGAAAATATATATTTTAGAATTATGACGTCATCATCTCCTATGTCTCGACGCAGGAAAGTTTGAAACCATACGTAAGGTCTTATACAATGCGTCTGGACTTGAAAAAAAAAAACGGACGAAAAAGCTCAAATAGGAGAGTTACAACGCAATGTACCATGAAACATCCGTATGGTACAAGTTATACCATCGGATCCCCTACACAAAAGCTCACATATAACGTAAAATATATTGTTATAGGGGTTGAACGTTGCAATATGTTCCATTTTCTCTCTTACAATTCTATTTTGAGAAGAAGTAGTAGGAATCTACCACTTCCATTCCGCATTGCATAGGAATAGAGTGTAAATGGTACGTAGATAGAGAAAGGTCTCTCGAAGTTTATTGAGTATTCCAAAAATAGAATACCATTTTATGTCTTTCAAAAATTTAAGTGGTATATTCAGTCAATATTGAACTTCCGTATAACGAAAAATTTTGGGTGAAAACTGTGGTTAAATGTTTTGAAAGCTGGTTAAATGTTCCAGAATAGATTTCCTCTCTTCCATAATTCAGGTTTCAACATGGAACCTACATGGATCAAAAGCAAAGGGCTGATAGTTAGAAATTGATTCAGTTCCTCGAAAATATATTTATGTCGACTTGCATAACTCTACTGAAGTGAAAATCCATTGATTTAGATAAATGAGTTATTACATTAGATTTTCACACAATAATAATGGTAAGAAATATTAAGACATGGATTTTAAGTGAGTTCAGCGTCCAAACAATTCATACTAAATCCAACCTTTGGTTCGTTAGGTTCAATATCGGATATTTATAATCAATAAACTGTTATGTGTAGATGTAAACTGTATTTTGATGAGCACTTGAAGTGTCAAGAAAAGGTTCAACCTCCCTCCATACGTCTCTTTGAAATAAAGGAAATAGATTCAAAGTTTCCAATTTCAGTATTGTACGCTGTTAGACAAGAAACAGTAAAACATAACGAGAAATGAAGTTTTAAATAGAATATTTTCTATATCCAATCTCTGTACTTTATCAGTACCAGTTTCAATATTGCATTCTCATAAAGAAGAAATGGTTCTTCATACGAATGAACCATTGCAAACATAGTTTTAATCTTCTTCCTTAACATTCTATTAAACGAAGGAAATGTACCACTTTGTTCTCAAGAACAGATCTTCACAGAATGGTGGGAAATAGTGAGCAATAACTTTTTGATATATGTTCAGCGTTCCAGTAAAATATATCATTTTGATCTTCATACATCTTTAGAAATTAAATCCATCGCTTTCAGCTGCAGTCGTTTCACATTGTGAGATTCAGCGTAAAGAATATATTAAAAGCGTGAGATTCAGCGTTATCCTTATTTGCTTTATTGAAACTAGACATAACAGTTCAGATATTTCTACTTTGATCCTATATAGTAAAACTAGAGAAGAGAGTACGAGAAATGTTTCTGGATATACGAAGATTCCAAGGAACAGATTCCATATTTGTCTCTATCACTTTGAGGTGTGGCTGACCTGAGTTCGATGCCATGCTAAGCTGTAGCTCTAGGTTTCGTATAGCCACGCTGAAGATAGAGACAGTAATCTGAAAATCAAACTCAAATCAAATGTATCACTATAATGGAATTGAATAGAGGACTTAACCTTTTCCCTTTTTGTACTAGAATAATCACAAAACCAAAAGATAGAAGCCAAGAAATTGATTACTCATGTGGACCAAGTGTCCTAAAATAAGTTATATCTACGCATTTATCCCTCTACTGAAAGCACAATAGGAAGATTTAACACTTTCGGATTCAATATTTGGTTTTTCACATAGGTCTACCAAACCACTAAGAGTTAAAGAGAAATTATTTATTGACGTTGATTTAGAGTCCTAAAAGTAAGTATAATATTCTAGTTTTCTCCTTGAGTTAGTTCAGGAAATTATACAAATCTATTACCATTTCCAAGCTCAGTATTAATTCATTCGGAAATAACTTCCGGGTATTTTCATGAAATGAGTTCGATTTTCAATGTGTGTCATTACTCCTCCATTAACCCATTTCTACCCAAATTATTTTTTCGAAATATTTTTTTCTATTTTTTATATCTCTTACAAAATACACCAAGTGACATGGAACGGGATGTCACTCACCTAATCGTAGGCAGTGATACCAACCGACATTAGAAAAAGTTGTACCCTTTACCCCGATTTTTATTTCAGCTCCAGAGGTTCCGAAACCTCACAAATGTCGACGTCAGAGATTGTCGACAAATGTCGACAATGGACACAAATGGGTTAAAACTAAAACTAGAGTAAATCTAAAACAACCAATATATTACACTCAATAGAGAAAGAAGTGTAATATACTGAGATAAATTATTTAATTCATTTTCCTTTGTGAACAGGTCTTCTCGGACTAGCAGCCAGGTAAATAACGTTACATTGTGCGACGTTTCGAGGACTGATATCGTCTTCATCTTCAGGCGAATATGATGATGCACTAGAGTGTATGGAATATATATACTCATGTATGTATGATTGGACTTTTCTGATTGGTGGTTGAAATGGCGGCTTCTGATTAGTGCTTGAAATGGCGGGATATGATTGGTGTCCATGTTTTACTGAGTTGGAATCCTGTGTCTCTGTTAAGGTTCGTTTTTTCTTATGTGATTGCAACAGCTTCTTTTATCCTCCTGACCCAAACTCTTGAGCATTTTGCTATTATTTCAGTATCTGTGAACAAAATCTTATGTTGCTGTTTGATGCTATGTTCAGCCAATCCGGATTTTTCTGGTTGGCTTAGTCTGATATAACTGTTGTGTTTTTTGCATCTGGCTTCAATGGTTCGTCCTGTTTGTCCAATATATGACTTACCACATTCACATGGAATGCGGTAAACTCCAGGAATGCAATCACACAAGAAAAAAACGAACCTTAACAGAGACACAGGATTCCAACTCAGTAAAACATGGACACCAATCATATCCTGCCATTTCAAGCACCAATCAGAAACCGCCATTTCAACCACCAATCAGAAAAGTCCAATCATATATGCATGAGTGTATATATATTCCATACACTCTAGTACAGCATTATATTAGGTTGAAGATGAGGACCATCTCAGTCCTCGAAACGTAGCACAATATAACGTTATTTACCTGGCTGCTAGCCCGAGAAGACCTGTTCACAATACGTCGCCAGAAAACCTTCAATAGATATAATTTTCCTTTGTCCTATATTGAAATCAGAAATGCAAACTACAGGAAAATGCTTCCAATTTAAATAATGGTCACCATACCACAAAATGTTAAAAATAAGAATAAATGTTAATGTTAGATTAGTGTTCGAAGGTCAGGTCGCATAATAACTTGTCTCAAAAGTGAAACAAAATTGATAATTTTAAATACTGTTTGTTTCATTATCACATCCTAATAGAGGAAAACTAAAACCTGCAAAGGACTTTTTTCCTAATTACTTTAGCCTTCGTTATTCATTAAAAGGTTTATGGCCAAGGAACTTCTTAACTATACGTTATTCGCAACTAATACGTTATTATTGAAAACAGTCTGTCAGTACATACATTAATTCTTTCTCTTGTACACAATTACCCAAGCTTCTTGCTACCAAATTGCTGCACAGACAAGTATCTAAACCACAAATACATTGCGCTAACTGGAAAATAATTCATTTTTTAAATATCCGTATCCATCAGTTCAAAGTTCTAAGAAATACGAACATCTATTCAAATATCTTTAAAATAAATGAATTTATAGGCTCCATGTTTTTGGCACTTTTCGCCAATTATCAACATGACGCCAAAGACTAGTGCTTTCCATCCATCTATAAAAGCCATAAGATAAATAGGAAATATTTTTTATGTATAAATATAGGTAAATATGTATCCGAAGAATTTTAACATTTCCATGTTCATTTCTCTAATTTAATTGTAAGTGGCTGCTTGAAATACTTTCCGTATCAATATTTATTCACTCACAGTAAAAGGAAATAAGACAGCTAGGAATATCTTGTTAATTTGAATTGAGTGTTATCCCCTGTCTTTTACCGTCTTTGCGCTGTGAGAATTAAATACTGGGAATGAGAAAGTCAATCATTTCTGTATTCAGCAGTGGGACAATATTGAATATAAAATTTATTGTTCGAGCATTGAAAGTGGTGAAAATATTTTTCATTATCTGTTTCTGTTATATCTATATGGAGCTCAAGTTTTAAACTGGCAGTGGTTACTTTGCTATTTCTGTTTCAGTATGTTAATGAGGGGCGGGGATAGAATCTCTTTATGGGATGTCGAAAGCAAGTAAGAATATTCTGCTATATCTTATGTTTTCCTCTATGGAATACAAATCTTGAAATTCGTACTTATGATTCCAGTAAAAGATAAAGGTACAAGTTAGAAGAGAGGTAGTTATTGGTTGTGAATTTACATTAAACACATTAGTCTTTTATAAGACTCCTTTTAAACAAATTTCCAAATAAACCTGAGGAGGAAAATATTTCAATGACTCCTTGTAAATGTAAAGAATGAACATTGTCTTACTATCAAAAAACTTCGATCTGTTGGAACCGATTCGGTATTGTATAACATAGTGACAAATAACATAATTACTTTTAGATAAAGAAAACTAAATCTAAATAATCGCGAATTCGCAGAATGTATTGACAAAATAAATTCTAAAATAAAGGGAACACGTTTTGTTGCTAACAGTGTTAGAATCCTTAAGGATAAAGGGTAATCATTAGGTTTTAAATTATTTTATGTCCAAATGAGGTATACTGTAATATGTTGGGAACGGATTTAGTTCGTGGAAGGAACTCGGAATCTAATATGTACAAATATTTCAATTCATACTAATATGTTCTCCTGGGAGGGAATCTAGAATGTTTTCGAAAGAAACGAAAATTAGATAATTCAATGTATGAGTAGAAATCAATAAAAAATTATATTACATGCAGTCTTGTAGAAATTACAATGCTGATGCTAATTACAAGTTTTGATTAACTTTTACTCTGATACTAATGTGAGTTTCTGTCTGAACAGCATGGCAATAGTTTGGAGAATCTAAATGTAGAGGTTGGTTGCGAATATATTGAATAAGAAGTGCAGTCTGACGACAAGGAGTGGTCCTTCGGCTTGGTGGTTTAGCCTGAGGGTAAAATATTATCATCTGAAAAGAAGAAAAGTAAAAGAAACTTGTTCAGAAATACTACAAAAGGATAGGATCAGAACTGATAACTTGGCACAAGCTCATCGAAGTAAAATATATATGAGATTTGGAAAATAGAACATAAGCAGTCTTTATGGGGCAGGGGATCTAAAATTTGTAACGGGTGATTTAGAGAAATATAGAATGGATCTCGTAGGAATTCAGAAAGATAGATGGGAAGGAAAGGGAGCAGTGAGGTCCGGAAATTTTACGTTCTTTTACGGAAGAGGAAATAAAAATCACCAAATAGAAACAGGGTGTTTCCTTTACAAACGTACTGTGCATACTATAAAAACGAGAAGAAAGAAATTAAAGAATTTTCACTTCAGTTTAAATTTCTCGAAAACGGAAAGTCAAAAGTCGCTGGAGGACCCAAAGCCTGAGAAATTCTTTGGGCCATGGTTTCGCCCCACTGCTTTGAAAATATGCTTTCCAGGCACGAATATTCTTATTGTATTTAAATAAATAACACTGGCTTACAGTGGTTTTGGTGCCGGGTGTTTCTTAGCTGATTTGAAGTAGAATTGGGACGTTGAATCCAAATATGGCGTTAGTTTTCCCCTAACAGCTTTAGTTTTTGAGATATAGGAATTGCAAGACTGACCTGCTACAACGTTGAAAATTGCATAGGTGCTGTTTTACTGTAAGTGAAAAGAAAACTATGACATTTAAATCTGTTATTTGGAACACTTTGGAAATAATGAAAACCATATAAACACAAACATCAAGTACATAATAACTCTGTAACTACATTTTATAATAGTTTTTATGAATAAAAAATCAAATAATTTGTTCAAAACGATCTATTCAACACTTCGGAAGCTTCGTTTTCGTGACATCCTTGAATGTTTCTTTGCACAGTCTCTTTTTAGGTTCCAGCAGTAATCTGCCATCATATGGGCATCCCATCTTCCTTGGTAGCGGTCCTCCATTGTTTTAATATCTTGGTGAAATCTTTCACCTTGTTCTTCACTCAGACTGCCTACGTTGTCTGGGAAACGGTCCAAATGGCTGTGCAGGTAATGAATTTTGATACTCATATTACATCCAAGTTTTTGGAATGCATTAAGCATCTGGTTCACTAGCTCAACATAGTTATCAGCTTTATTATTGCGAAGGAAATTCTTGATAACTTCTACAAATGAGGTCCAAGCTCTACGTTCAGTCTCATTCATGGACTCCACGAAAGCCGGATCTTTCATGAGTTGTCTTATTTGGGGACCATCAAATATTCCAGCTTTTAATTTTTCTGTGCTGATCTGAGGTAGCTTGTTTCCCATGTAAGCAAAGCACGGCCCGTCCTTATTTAGCGCCTTTACAAACTGCTTCATCAAACCGAGCTTGAGATGTAGAGGTGGCAAAATGATTTTGTCACACTCAACAATAGGCATGTTAATAATATTTTTCTTACCAACAACCATGTCGTCTCTCTGCGGCCACTCTTTTTTGACCAATGGTTTGCTTTGTCTCTGCTATCCCACAGACATAGAAAACAAGGATATTTTGTGTAGCCACTTTGCTGTCCAAGAAGAAAGTTCACCATCTTTAAATCCACACAAATCACCCACTGATGGTCCTGATATTTAATTTTTTCCATAACCAAAGCAATTGCTTCATATTCTTCTTTCAGTCGTGTTGAATGAGCGATTGGAATTGAGCCATATTTATTGCCATTGTGTAGAAGGACGCATTTTAAACTTCGCTTGGAGCTATCAATAAACAGGCGCCAATCATCTGGATTGTATTCTGAAAGACCCATGTGTTCTAGGAGACCTCTAACATCGTGACAGAATACGAAATTTGTGTCTTCAGTGAAAAATGGTAAAAACTCCTTTTCCCTTGTTCGGTAGAATGTGATTTTAGTTCCTTGTTCTAGTACGTTTTTCTCCTTCAATCTGGAAGCAAGTAATTCAGACGATTCTTTTGAAAGATTAAGGTCCCTAACTAGATCATTTAGCTCATCTTGATTAAACTGTTGAGGAATTGTTGACATTCCCTCATAATCACTGTCACTTCCATCATCCATGTCACAAGAATGTTCACTACGTTCGTTTTCAGTCTCACAAAGCTCTGGCAAGTGGTGAAACGTTGGGATTGGTATTTCATCGGAATGAACAACTGGACGTCTTGCTGAAGGCAGATCAGGATATGTCCACTTGTTCCGGTTATTTCTATTCATACCCGTAACATTTACCAGGCAGAAATAACAGTCATCAACATGGTTTGTGGGTTCCCTCCAAACCATTGGAACACCAAACTTAAGACTTTTTCTTTTTCCAGTTGTCCACTGTCGCAAGTGTTCAGTACACATTTTACACACAATATGTGGAGCCCACGTTTTATCTTGGTCCCCTAGGCGTACACCAAAATATGCATGATATGCTTTTTTTACAAAGTCACTGATATGTTTTCTATTGTCTTTAAATGTGTACTCCCCACATATGTAGCAAAACACATCAGGATGGTTAACACAACTTCTTCGACTTGAACTCATTTTATGTTCAGGCTACTAACACGGATGTTAAATATAAAGCCTTAGTATACGCGATACAAGTTATGATTTCAGAACAAAACTCACATGTTCCAACATGTCACTCCACCTGCAAGACAACAACTACGATCCACTAGCCAAGTAGAATACCAATGCAATCTAGTGGACGTTCCTGGAACTACTATATGACTAGTTTCCGTTTAGTACCGACAGATAGCAGCACTAATGAGAAAAGAGCGCCGTTCTTCCAAATAGAAATCTCTATAGAGCACAGTAGGATTTATTTGAGTTGCAGAGTTTATAAGATCATATTCAAACTTGTTATTACGAGAATATTTGTATTTCTTTTGCTTATTTTGTATACTATTGCAAGAAGCATGCAGAAATAGTGGTTACATCATTTATAATTTACATATTTATTTTGGATTGTAATATTTCTTCCACATACATTGTAACGTAAATAACACTACTGGTACAGTAGCCTGTATCTACCAAAGTAGAGCTGATAGAAAAAAACTGCTTACATTATTGGATTCAGCGCCCCACACATAGTTAAAATCAGCTCTAAACTTTTAGGCACCAAGAAAAAAATTTTTTCTGTAGGCCTGTGTAATATTACTTGTAGTTGAGACAAATGTGTTAATTAACATTTTTGGGGTTGATTCATTTAATCTTCAGACAGGTTATAGCGGGTCGAACGTTGCTGTTAAAATTACTGCTTTAATTTTACAGCAACTCAATACAATGTATTATTTAATTTTTGTGATTCAAATTTAAATGTTACGAGTAAGTACACCAAGCGTAAGCTTAAGTAACAGACTATATGTCTCAATGTAATCCGAAAATAAAGTTTAAAATTACCACGGAAAGAGGTCATTTCGATTTGAAAATATATCAAAAATGAATAAAAATATGCAAAACTTTCAGTGTTAAAAGATAAGATATTGATGAGAAATATATACATCAACTTTTATTTATGCTCAATTTGATGTCAAAAGTACATTTTATGGTAAAAGCAATTATTATTGAAACATTAATACTCCTTCAATTCACTTAAGATAAACTATCTTATTAATGAAAACATTTTATAGATTTTTCAAATATAATGTGAATAATGGAATAGTCGCCAACTGTGACAGGAAGAATGAAGTATTGCAAATCCACCATCTATATTATAAACATCATTGAAATTAATTACGCCCGCCTCGTCTTCCTTGTCCTCTGTTTCCTCCTCTTTCTTCTGATTGGGATCCTTCTCCTGAATCTCCTCCATCACCTCCTGGTCCTCCCTGTCCTCCTTCACCTCCTTGCCCACCCTGATCTCTTTGTCCTCCTTGCCCTCCTAAATTAGCTCCTGATCCTCCTGCACCCTGAGACCTTCCTTGTTGACCTCCTTGGTTTCCTCCTTCATTTCCTCTGTTTCGATTGTAACACTCAGCAGCCACAAACAGAGTGATCACCAAGAAGAAGATCTGGGGAAAATTGTATTAATTAAATTATTAAACGTAATAATTACTAGGAAGTTCTTATTACATTTCTTATTGTTACTAATATAGACTTTCCTGAACTTTATTCTTAAATGAGTAATTACGTTTCTGGACTAAAGGATGAATAATGTAGCTACTTCTTTCTTACTGCAATATTTGTTTCATTGTCTTTCAGCTTGACTACGATATTGTCCGACTTGTTTCAAGAAACGATAATTTGTTATAAATTCATCTTGTAACTAACTTTAAAATAGACAGAAACAGAAAGAATTAAAAACGACCTCAATTTTACTGTAATACCAAGATCATTCTTCCTAACTCATCATTATAGTTGTACTATATTATAATTTATTATCTTTTATTTATTTGTTTATTATCTGTGTCAATATAATTAATCACTTATATTTAAGAATAACACTTCTTCAGCTTATTTTTATGCTTTGTAATAAACATTTCAAATAAACAATTACACATGAAGAATATATAAAATTAAGTATTTTAAGTAATCTTTATGTTGAATAGCTGTCACATAAGGCTTATTATTAATTATCTATCATTTTATAATTTCAAATAGCTTTTGGACTGATGAATAGCCATATGAAAGCTTAAGATATACTTGAGATATAGATAATTGTTGAGAAAAACAGCAAGTGATAGATTTTTATGCGTAAGATAGATAATTCTCCCTCTTAAAGTTACATTAAAAAAATAAACATCAGGTTGTTGACTTCTACTTAGGAAGCTAGTGATTCTACCCGAATTAACTTAGATCCCTAGTTCAAACATCAATACTTTAATTATTGCATATGCATAGTACAATCTAGTTCATTTTGCAATTTTTCAGAAGCTTAGCTATATCGTGTCAAACAATACTGATGTAAAATACTTATTGTTTGAGTAGATTTGATAGGATGTATTGATTAAAACAAATAACGCAAACTTAATCCCAAAACACTACACATTACATAATATAGAAAAAAATTATTAAGAAGAATCTTTAGAAATACACACAACAGTTATGCAATCAAGATTAATGAAGTTTTACTCACAGCCAGTTTCATTTTGAAATTGATGTTTGGAATGAATTGTTTTGTAGAAAACTATCCAATGGATTCTGGTTGTAAAGTTCGGGTTCCTTTGAGTATTTATACTCCTAAAATGTTGCGTCACCTTAGTTTGGTGTCTTAAAACGGAAATGCTAATTAGAGTATTTATTGCAATGTAAATAGCAGTAAAATTGTGAAAAAGGTTTATTGGTTATTATTTGAATTGTGATAAAGGTTTTGAAGGACATACGAATCATAAAGTTATTGTTATTTATTTTAATCGCACGGTTAATTAGCTAATGAAACAGAAAATATGGAGAAATATTATAATTTCTATAAGAATTAAGTTCTAGTTAAGGTTTTTGCTATTTAAACAGTTAAAAAGTTGCGATAAATTATTACAATTAATTTTATGAACAGTACTGGAAAATGGCCAATTCGTTCTGAAGAATATTGACGGAAGGAAAATTAAGGTAATTTTGGTAACTTTGAGTTATAGTTGAGATGAAAGACGGGGAACTTGCGTATTTCTCTGAATTGGACGTTGTTAATATAGTGTTTCATACAAAAGGCGATTCCTTATTCCCGGTTTAGATAAAAGATAATCTAGTTTATATTGAAGTATTTTGCTTTTCTCTCTTTACTGAAATCGGAATTTGATAAAATATACTTCTACATCTGGTTTCAATATTGATCTACACAAAACAAGAATGATACAAAATAGTGTCAAAGAGCTTGGGAGTAGATTAGGGGACCCGAAAATAGGGTCTACGTTTGAGATTATCCCTCTGTTGAGACCGAAGAAGCTGGAAAACAAGTACTAATTTCTGTCTCACTATTGATTTCTCTACAGAAAAATGAAAATATATATGGCGAGAAACACAGACATGAATTATAAGTCGCAGAATATTTTTCATCTCAGCCGTTATCCTTCTATAAAAATGAAATGTTGTAGAACTTACTACGATTTCCGGTTGCAATATTACCAAAAGCTAAAACCTGCCGAAAAGTGGTTTTAGATAAGGGTTAAATGTTACAAGGATATATTTCGTCTCCGCGCTTACTCCTTTTATTTGAACAAGAAGTAGTCGGAATGCAATCTACCTGGTTCCATATTGAACCCTCATACGGCGTAACTGATACGATTTATCAAGATACCGTTTTCTGAAGTGCATTTAGCATACCAAGAACATAATTTATCTCCACAGTCATATTTCTATTCATATTGTAAGTTGTGTATTTTAGTTACGTGTTGTTTTAATTTTGAATTACCTTAGAATGAAAACTGGTAAGCAGAAACAATATTTAAAAATGGATTGAAAGTTTCAGAATAGATTCTATAAATTTACATACACATAGAACAAAATCAATTAGTAATAATGAGAAATAAACTCAATTCGCTTAAAGTAGACTTACATTGTCACGTATCAATCAAGTGAAATCGAAAGCTTTATTTAATTTATTTGCTGTTACGGCAATAGAATATGACACAATCACAATCGTAAAGCATAGTTAAAATAATTTGAAAATAGGTAAAAATCATTTGAGTAGTTGCACTTCATGTCCAACCTTCAGTTCTCCCGAATCAATATTTTGTTTACATACAATTAATCCGAAAGCTGTAGAGGAACTGTTAAGGACATGAAGAAGATTTTTTCTATGTACACTCAAGTTCAAAATTATTGTTGCATGTCAATAAATATGTTGTTTGAGGAATATAATTTGATATCGAATTCGCCCTGTATTTCTTATAATCTTAGTATGTATATAATCGGCAAAAACATGTACGTGGCAAATTTCATGTCAAAAGAGCAGTAAATAAGAACAATAAAACGAAAATAACACTTTCTTGTCCATTTAGCCATATTTTGTTTTACTCATTATAATTTTCATATTTATAATTCTTTTCCTATGAAATTTACCACAAATATACATTTACCGATTATCAGTATTAAAAGTACTCTGCAAAATCATTATAAAATTATATTCTTAGAAGAAGACAGTTATAGATACGCGACAATAATTTTGGACATGAGTGTACATTCAAGATTCAAGAAAGGATTTAAGCTCATCGAAATACGTGGCAGATTGAAAATTCTCGTTTCATTCTTGTATACCTATAGATCAGAAACGATAAAACGTAGGAAGAAAAACGAAATTTAAATTAGATTCAAAGTCTTAAGAATATCCTGTATATTTCATTTCTATTCGTTACCACTTGCTTTTCCAATATTGTATTCACATAAATAATAAATGACAGGGGATATGAAGAACGATTCTTCATATCAGTTTAACGTTCACAGCATAGTTCTCTTTTTAGATTCTTACTTCTCTATTGAGTGAAAGGAATGTGCCACTTTGGTTTCAATAATGAATCCTCAAAGAGGAAAATGATAACAAACAGCGCGAGCTTATTTTTACAATGCAATAGATATAGAATTGAAGGAATGTTTACCATTTTTAATTTTATACTTTCGTTGCAATTCGATTCATCACTTTCAGCCATAATGTTGGATCACTGTACTTTGAAATATATTACAAATTTGGTTTACATTGTAAGGTTCAGAGTCCCAAAAATAGGTTCTAAATTATTGTTATTACTCTATGGAAACTGGAAATAGTATCCTTAAATATTTCTTGTTTAACCCTTTAGAATTTTTGGTAACTTTTGTTACCATGGCGTAGTATCGTCTTGGATCGCTTATTATGTTCTATAACAGGTATTTAAACCGGTTTTCCTTTTTTATTGATCAAGCCAAGGATGGAGCAAAGAACACTCCAGATGCGTTTTGGAACCGGATGGTAAACTTGGCGGGGCAAGTGGGGGCGGAGGGGCGTGACTTTTAATTTTCTTTCTTATGGCAAATAATAATAATAAAAAAAAGAATCACGCCTTTAGTTTTCAAAATATCAGGTTGAAACTTTGCATACGGATTGTGTGTATCTTTGGGTGTTTCTGATTTTTTTCATGCCTATCCCTCTCCCTATCCGTGTCTCTCTCTGTGTGTGTATGTATATAGCGCCTAAATTCAGACTTTCAAAAAATCTTTTTTGCCTTTTGTTTCCAAGATACAAGATTGGAATTTTGCACACGTATTATGTATATACATAACGATGTATTTTTCTAAAGAATTCAGATCCCTACATGAACCCAGGTCAGGACCAAAAGAGCAAAGTGTTTTTGTGTAATTTTCAAAAAAAAAAAAAAAAAAAAAAAATTCGGGTTTTCCCCGGATTTTCCGGTTCAAGTATATGGTACGGACATACGAGTGGTACCGCTGGAAAGGGCTTATTATATTGAAGACAATGTCGTTTGAACCATGTCTCTAGGTTAAATAGTAATAACACAGTACATATTTGAAACATTTTTATATATATGTATATAAAAAAGATGAAAATGGGTCACCTTCAGATATTCAAAAATTTCTTCCGACCTTAATTTTCAAGATGCAAGATAGACATTTCGCACACGTGTTATGTATATAACAATGTATTTGTTTTAGAAAAATCAGAACCTACGTGAACTCAGGCCAGGACAACATTGACAAAAATTTTCAATTTATTTTCGAAAACAGTCCCGGTTTTACCCAATTTTCCCGTTTCTGGTGTATAATACGGGCAAGCAAGTGGTACTGTTGGAAAGTATGCTCTATCCTCAAGGAAACTAGGCGTAAACCATGATCATACAATAAACAGTGAGAGAGCAGTAGCTGTTTGAGCGAAAGTCTAAAATTTACCTCAAAAAGTGGAAATCCTAAAGGGTTAGTACTATAGAATAATTCCATGAAAGAAGTCACGAGAAATGTTTCTAGATATACATTCATTAATTGTCCGAGGATTAGATTCCACCACATCTTTATCTCTTTAATGTAATCCGAAAGTACTATCTTTATTTAACTTCTTATGTTTCTTGATAGGATAATCCTCGAACAAAATAGGCAAGAGAAAAAAAGAAAGGAATTGTTCATATGGATTAAGTGTCTCAAAACTAGATTCTATCTCTGCATTTTAGCAGATTAAATATTAGTTTCCTAAATAACAGAAACGTTAAGAGATAAGTATAAAATTTGTTTTGACAACGTCTCAAAATTCATCTTGTCTCTGTGCTGAATAAGACCATGAAAGAAATGTACTGCCATTTCCACTTTGAATATTAATCTGTATAGAAAAATATTGGGAATAACTTTTTAAAAGTTTTTATACAATGATATTGAATACTATTTCATACACTCAAAAATTCCAAATGTTAAATTTCAGGAAGATAATGTCCAGCCACACATATTCCGGAATGTGCACGTCTATTAGAGAAAAGGTTTATTCTTGGTGTTCAGGGAAGCACTAACGATGCATTAACCTTTTGTGTCTATTCCAGCTTTAACAGGACAATTACTGTAAAATTTGATAAATTTAAATTCAGTTCTGTCGGAGTTATTCATTAAAAACTCCTAAATTATGATAGCACTGACAATAGTCCTTAGTGTTTTATGCAGCACTAACAATGCACTAACCGCTGATTTTTGTCTCCTTTCTGTCTGACAATTGTGTAAAAATGTAAAAAAAGTAATACTTTAAAAATCTAAAGTCAGCCACTCCCGAGTTATTCACTAATAACTCCTAGTGTTAAAGCACTAACGTGAATGCTTAGTATTTCTTGAAGCAGTAGCGACGTACTAACCTTTAGTGATTGGGGCAGTTATCTTTCTGGGGCAGTTAGTGTAAAATTCGATAAATTTAAATTCCGTCATGTTCTAGTTGTTCATTAATAACTCCTAAATTATGATAGGACTAACGATGGTGATTAGTGTTTCATAGAGCTCTAACAATGCACTAAGTGCTGGGATTTGTCTCACTTTTATGGGACAATTAGTATAAAATTGTGTAACTTGAAAACTCTAAAGTTAGTCCCGCCCGAGTTGTTCGTTAATAACTTTTAATCTACGATAGCACGAACGTTAGTGCTTAGTGTTTTTGGAACACTAACGATGCATTGAGCCTTTGACGTTTATCACACGGGAAGCATTAACAATGCACTAACTTTTGACGTTTATCCTACCTTTGAATAATAATTTTTGTGATTGATAAATTTAAAAGTCCTACGCAAGATATTCACTAATAACTCCTAAACTGTTATAACACTTACATTAGTGCTTAGTGTTTCGTAGAGCTCGAACAATGCAGTAACCGCTGGTGTTCGTTCTACTTTTGAAGCACAATTACTGTAAAATTGTGTAAATATTGAAGAATCTAAAGGTTATATATTTTATGTGGTAAACAGCCGGTCGAAAAGATTTGTTGGAGAAGAATTAATCTTTCACTACAATAACAGAATTAAATATGAGTCAGTAATGGAAAGTTCTACTACTACCTTAGGTCCTAAGTTGATACACATGTTAGGAAAAAATAAGAACAAAAAATAATTATGAATTGAAGAATAGGATTTATTTCTGTCCCATTCTTCTATTGAAAATCTAGAAAGGGTATTAATTCTGTAACAAACCACCACTAGTTTTAGCTAACGATCATACAGTACGTTAATTTTTGAAAGATTTATTTATTGGCCTCTATATATTATATTATACGTACCTTATATGGCAATTTTCAATATTATAAGGCAACATAATGGAGGCCAAAGTTGCGTAACGTATGCTAATATACTGTAGTACCCTATACTAGTTGAAGATATCCAAATTCACAATAATGCATCATCTATCAGTGCTCTAACCTTATTTAAGATAAATACCAAGGGAACGTGCTTTAAATAAAGTAACAACTAAGTAAAATTTAGTGGAATATATTATAGTACTCAATTCATCCAAAAAACTCTACTTCTCAAATATCATAAATAAACAAATAATAAAATGAATTTAAATTACTACTTAAATCATATTTTACTGCGAATGATGATTTAGAATACTTAGTAGAATACGAAAAAGTGTCATTTCAACTTGAATAAAAATACACTAAGGGCCATATGCATAGTCGACCACGTAGGGGTCCCCTAGACGAACCGTACCTGTGGGCTTCCTCAACCTTCCCCTTGACTGTGCAATGCATAAAGCTTCCAAAGTGATCCCTCAGGTACGGTTAACACTGAGGGCTGATTGGTCTAGTCACACCTCGAACGAGGCTAAAATTTTGTCAAAAAAAGTTGAAGGCAAAACTCCGGAGCTCAATTCTATGATAAAGAATTTACATCGTAAGCAGCAACTGCATGGATACAATGTATGCCATATAAAAAAATGAAATAAATGTTCTGAACTTTGTTCTTGCAAAGGTGGAAAAATAACGGGGTAGATTGCGAATACATTTCTTTTTTTAGCTAGTAAACGTGTGAGGCTGCAGCTTTATAATAGAGATCCCACTAGAGTTAAATTACTTATACACTGTACTTTTTCTTTTTGACAAAATCAGCCCATAGTACTTTTGAGAATATATTCTAAACAATTTGCCAGTAAAAGTTAACCTTAGGAGAGCATAAAAGTTATGTCTATAAATACAGTATTTTTAGGAGAAAATTCCATGCAAATGGCGTAAAACTTCTTATCTATTTATTCCTAGAGTGTTATCATCCAATTGCGTACAATTGTATAAGACACATACATACGTATAGTGAAAGCCACACGCCTCAAAACCACGTACCAAACTTTGCAAGCTGCTTATTACAAGCAATTTTTTTTGCATCTATTACGATTCATGCCAAGATGAAGCTGGAGGGCTATTGTCCAGGTACGTCCGTACGGAACGGGCGAATTTGCGATGGTAGTTATACGGGTAAGCGAATAAGGGGTTTACTCGAGCAGACACTTCTACGAAGTAGAAAATTTATAGGTAAAATACGATGTGAAGCCCTACATTTTTCGTGAAGGAATGAGAGAGTAATATAAGTAATTATCATCAATGGCAGCATATTGAAATGAATTATAAGTGATGAAGGTATTGTATGTGTAAGTGTGCTCTTCCACTATCCTCGTATATACGTATACCGCCATTGCTGACGCGCCTGCTCCCTATGGACGCACCCGCTCACTATCACTCGGGGCCCCCTGATGCGCTCCTACACTGAGAAAAATTTTAATAGAAAATTTAACAGTAAAGACATGTAAAGTTGACTTTTTCGTAATTCCGTACTTAAATTACGTACATTTGGACTTGAAACCATTATAATGTTAATTTATCATGTGGCGAAATGGAAATACAACATGCTGTGTTTTGTCTTTTATGAAATATCTGTAGTACGCAATAAATGTACGTAACGACAGAAAGGTTTCCAGTTCTGTAATGTTAAGAATACATTCCAGACTGGACAGAAAATATGACGTAATCCACGAGAGATAAATGCCTTTCAGGAATGAAAATATTACAGGTTATCCTATCCAGTATGTGTTTTTTGACATGAGTAAAGAAAATATCGCAGGAAGAAGAACAAATAGTCTTTGTAATGCATTTTTTACATTATAATGTTAAAAGAAACTCAGTAATGTGAAAATGTTCGTAGTAAAGTGCAAACTTCATGTCAGTAATGAAATTTTGTCATGATAATGAGACCTACCCATTCTACACTGCAAAGATCAAACAAATCCGTACTATACAGATATTATGCAAGGAGACGAAATGTTTTATCATTACTTTTAAAAGACAGTCTAAGGAAAACATGATTACGTACAATTGCTACGTACAACTGACCTTTCACTCGGAAAGTGCGACAAATAAAGTAAGTAAAGGTATGATAGAAAGTCATTATAATGTTATATATCCTAGAAAATGGATAAAAATACATTTAGAACGAGTAATTTACAGTATGTAATGGAAAAAAGTCCTGAAACTCTGTGTAATCATACAGTTGTTTGGTATTAAAGTATGTATTGTCATGTTACTTTAATATTACCATACAGACAGTAACGCATTACTCCAGTTATAATAGGTGGGGAAAAAGAAATGCAAAATTTCCATCACCCACAATTCCACACTATATGAAAAAACCGGGATGTTTTTGTGCCAGGACACAAGAATAACAGATATGGCAAACAGATGGCAGAACTATTGATTTATAACTTTTATCCAACAATTCACACGTTCACAAAACTATTATTGAGACAGATGGGCATACAGAAAACATATAACATTATTTGTTACTTGTTATAAATGCCAAAGATACTGCGTAAACCTTTGATTATTTCAAACAATAAAATCATGCTAATTTTCATAGCCAGTAGACAAGTTAATTCTCATATGTTTGGAAGACATGCGTTGGATACGTTCAATTTTATATTTCGAAGGAGAGTGTTCCGACCCTATGTAGTGGAGCCTACATTCTATTAGTGTTTGCGTGCACTATTTACTGCAAGCTTTATTTCGATGCTTGCGGAAAACACATTGCTCGATTAGGTTAATTTCGTCCCTGACTGTTACAAGCATTTCATTATACCGTGGTAAGAAAGTATATGCATGTATTCGTATCCTTTCGTCATGGCATTTTCACAGTAGTGAATGCAGATTTAACTGGAACATACAGTGCGTAAGTCTCCACATACAGATTTAAACGCAGTCAAGGACGGAGTTTCTACCATTCCTTCATGTGATTTTTCCATGTTTGCCTCGGAAAATGTCTAGCAACAGCTAGAAATATAACATTCCTGTTTTGTGATTTTTCCATTCCACTTGAGTTTTAACATGACCGGTAATGATGTCGCTCCATTATTACTGTTATTAACTATGACGTCATATCTTTCATAAGTTCTGACGTCATCATTTTTATCTGGAAAAGTAATGAGAAAATATACGTAGAACGGACAAGAACAATTAACATTCTCAGTAATGTTGGAAAGTCATTCTTACGAAAGGTCCTAAAAATCTTCACTTGAATTTACGTACTTTTTACCCGTAAATTTTTCTCAGTGTACCATAACTCAGTTAGGTAGCATTCGTGCTTTAAGCTACATAACACAAATTACTTCGTATCTTTTGTACTGTAGTTTTTATGCCATACGCCCGCACTGTATTTATACTGAGCCCTACTGAAGTCAATCTGCAAGTAGTAATGGAGCTCTCCATATAGTGCATGCTTTGTTAAAAGAAATACAAAGCTCTACCCTAACCTGAAAATGTAAGAAATGTGTCAAAATTTGGTAGAACTGTTTACTCGAATAATGATCAAATTAGTATTAAAAAATGCATCAATCTGTAGTTGGTGGTCACTAGAACCTAGTTTTGCATTATAATTGCATAATTATGAGCCAAACTTCTTAACACTGTTTCCATAATCACAGGTATATATGAACCGATACATACTTAGAGCAATTACAGCGCAAAACAGGAGGTCGATGATTTCAACTTGTCTTTCCTTATACACACACCACATCGCTAATGTGCCTGCTTTCGCGGACAAAATCACGCGTGATCCCTCAAATTGTGCCCAGCTTGGAATAGGAATAAATGCAAACTTAGCTTGTGTTGGGCATGGTTTTCCGCACTTATTTATTTATAACATATAAGTTTGCAAGCATATTATAAATGTGTACGCAGCTGGTGGTCAGGTAAGAAACCACGAATGCAGAAGACGTTAGATCATATGGGGAAAAAAGGGATGGTAGCGCTTCTCAACTTTACCTATGCTAACTGAGAAATGTAGGCAAACACCAACAGAGAGAAGGATGTAAAAGACATTAGAATAATATTTTCACGATGAAATATGTATAACTGTTGAATCAATTTTTCCCATCAGTGATGATTCCAGTTTTTTTTTTTTTTTTTTTTTTTTTTTTTTTTTGTCGCGATTTCAATATACTGCGGTTCACCTTGAGCACGAGATAAGTCATGTGGTCCTGAGGGAATGTCATGGTTCTCGGAGAGATTGCCCCCACCCCCGGCAGATCCTTGAAATCACCACTGGTCCCCTAAAATCAATTCTGAAGATAAGCTACAATCTAATCTAAAATCTACTACGGTACCAATATTGTAACAAGTATCTCTCGCTTATTTTATTTCAGGTAGAAGTTGTTAGCCTACTCTTTGATCTTGTATTCAATATTTATACGAGCTGAAGCAAGATATCCTGCAATCTTCTTTCAGGAATTGGTATATATTTTTAAATTGGTTGCCATCAATATATGTCATTCATTATCGCTTAATCATCTCAACGAATTCGGTAAACTCACTAGCATACTCAAATATTTTGCTAGTACGGAGCATATGCATTTTATACAGCAGCAGAAACTGCTACGGGCTAGCAAAGGGTACGTTGAAGCACCCCTAGCCATCCCCTTAACTTACGGGGAGGTTACGGGCTTGTTTGACCCTGCGGGAGAACTCTGCAACGCAAATTATCACGTGTCCCGTACGTATCCCCTAAGTAACCCGCAGAATAACTATGCATACGGCCCTAAGTGTTAAGTGTTAAAATTTACAATTCTAACAAGAAATAACTATATTAACTTCAATTATTATGTTCAATTTAATATCTAAAGTATATTTTATGGTAAAGGTAACTTTTAATTTATTTCAAATAAACTATCTAATTAATGAGTACATTTTAAAGATGTTTAAAAAAATATAATCTTAACATTTGCCATCTGTAATAGGAAGAAAGAAGTAGCGCAAATCCATCATCTCTATTATAATCACAATTGAAATTAATTACGCCCGCCTCGTCTTCCTTGTCCCTGTCCTCTGTTTCCTCCTCTTCCTTGTTCTCCTGATTGAGATCCCTCTCCTGAATCTCCTCCATCACCTCCTTGTCCTCCCTGTCCTCCTTCACCTCCTTGTCTACTTCCACCTCCTTGCCCACCCTGACCTCTTTGTCCACCTTGTACTCCCTGCTCTCCTAAATTAGCTCCTGATCCTCCTGCAACCTGAGACCTTCCTTGTTGACCTCCTTGTCCTCCTTCATTTCCTCTGTTTCGATTGTAACACTCAGCAGCCACAAACAAAGTGATCACCAAGAAGAAGATCTGGAGAAAAATTATATTAATTTATTTATTATTAGAATATAACATATTAAACTTAATAATTAGAAGAAAATACTAGAAAGTTTGTGTAACATTTCTTATTATTATCAAACATATAGAACTTAGTAATTTCTTAAATGAGTAATTACTTTGTTTTGACTGAAGGATAAATAATATGACTACTTTTCTCTTACTTTAATACTTGTGTCAGCGTCTTTCAGCTCTACCAGAATATTGACCGACTTGTTTTGAGAAAAGATAACTTGTGAAAAATGTATGTTCTAATTAACTTTAAAATAGGCAGAAACATAAAGAATAAAAATGACTTCAATTTTATTGTAATATTAAGATAATACTGCCTTCTTCTACTAAATTCTTCCTGCCTTCTTTACTTACGTGAATTGTATTTTAAATTATTTCATTCATTATTATCTGTGAAAATGTCATGAATCATTCGCATTTAGGAATAATATTTCTTGAAGTTAATTGTCATATTTTGTAAATAACCATTTGAAGTAAATATTTTTTTAACAAAATTATATACAATAAAGTACTTTAAGTAATTTTCTAGGTTGATAGCTGTTACATAAGGCTTATTTTATTAATTATCTATCATTTTTAAATTTCAAGTAGTTTTTGAATTAATATATAGCCATGTAAAGCTTAAGATATACTGAAGATATTGAAAATTGTTCAGAGCAACAGCAAGTGAGAGTTTTTATGCGTAAGATAAGTGATTTATTCTTTTAATATCCCTTTAAAAAAACAGGAAGTTTTTGACTTTTACTTAGAAAGCTACTGATCCTACTTTAATAATTTTAGATCCATAGCTCAGACATCAATACCTTAATCAATAGTAAGTGTTTGATTTCCACTTGGAAAAACTACTCATCCTACCCTAATTATCTTAGATCCATAGCTCAAACATCATTTCCTTAATCAACAGGAATTGTTGACTTCCACTTAGAAAGCTACTCATCCTACCCTAATTATCTTAGATTCATAGTTCAAACATCATTGCCTTAATCAATAGGAAGTTGTTGACTTCCACTTAATGTTAGAAAGCTACTCATCATGCCCTAATTATCTTAGATCCATAGTTCAAACATGATTTCCTTAATCGATAGGAAGTTGTTGACTTCCACTTAATGTTAGAAAGCTATTCATCATACCCTAATTATCTTAGATCCATAGTTCAAATATCACTGCCTTCAAATATCACTGCAAGTTGTTGACTTCCACTTAGAAAGCTACTCATCATACCCTAATTATCTTAGATTCATAGTTCAAACATAATTTCCTTAATCGATAGGAAGTTGTTGACTTCCACTTAAAAAGCTACTCATCATACCCTAATTATCTTAGATCCATAGTTCAAACATAATTTCCTTAATCGATAGGAAGTTGTTGACTTTCACTTAGTAAGCTACTCATCATACCCTAATTATCTTAGATTCATAGAACAAACATCATTTCCTTAATCAATAGGAAGTTGTTGACTTCCACTTAATGTTAGAAAGCTACTCATCATACCCTAATTATCTTAGATCCATAGTTCAAACATCATTTCCTTAATCAATAGGAAGTTGTTGACTTCCACTTAGTAAGCTACTCATCATACCCCAATTATCTTAGATCCATAGTTCAAACACCAATACCTTAATCATTGAATGAACATTGTAAAATGTAAGTGTGTTTCCATTTTTTCTGAAGCTTATATATATGGTATCAAGCAGTAATAATAAAATACTTATTATTTGAGAAGTTTGAATGTTATACGATTATTAAAACAAATACTGTAAACTTTATCACAAAACACTATACGGGACAAAGTTAAAAAATATATGATCAAGAGGAATCTTTCGAAATACATCCAACAGTTATACAACCAAGGTTAATTAAGTTTTACTCACAGCAAATTTCATTTCGAAATTGATGTTTGGAGAGAATTGTTTTTTTGAAAACTATCCACTGGTTTCTAGTTGTAAAGTTTGGATTCGTTTGAGTATTTATACTACCAAAATGTTGCATCATCTTACTTTTGCGTCTGAAAGCGGAAATACTAATTACAGTATTTATTCCGATGTAAATAGCTGTAAAACTGTGAAAAGTATTCATTGGTTATCGTTGAATCTTGGAGGTCATACGAATCATAAAGCTATTGTCTTTTATTTTAATCTTACGATTAATTAACTGAAACAGAAAGATAACACCAATATAAAAATTTTCTATAAAAATTAAATTCTAGTTAAGAATTTTACTGGTTAAACATAATTAATAAATTTCGGTCAATTATCACAATTACTTTTATGAGCATTACTAGAAAACGACCAATTTGTTCTGAAGAATATAGACAGAAGATAGTTAACACAATATTGGCAATGCTGAACAATAATTTAGACCAGGGTCAATCTCCTTTAGCCTAGACGTTTCAAAGTTGCCTTTCATAGAAAAAAAAGTTCATCATTACTGATTTAGATAAAAGAAAATCTAGTTTATATTGAATATTTTGCTTTTCCCACTTTACTGAAATCGGAATTTGATTAAATATACTAGTACATCTGGTTTCAATATTGATCTACACAGAACAAAAATGATAAGAAATAATGTCAAACAGCTTGTAAGTAGATTAGGGGACCTGAAAATAGGTTCTATGTTTGACATTATCCCTCTGTTCAGACCCAAGAAGCTCGAAAACAAGTAGGCATACTAATTTCTGTCTTACTATTGATTTTTGTATTATCTGTCAGAAAAGTAAATGTACACCTATTTTTCGAGTCTGGCATTCCTGCGCTCCATCCGTGGAGAGTATATGAATAAAATCAATCAAATGTTTACTGATGGGCAAAAAGAAAAGTTTAATCTGAATAACACATTGCAGAGGGACACAAGCTGTGAATACGAATAGTGCATAATGTAAATAAAGGACGACACCGAAAGAGAAAGCCAGAAACAGCTGTTAAACTTAGAAAAAAGAGTAAAAATTATTGAAGTGGGAACATAAAACACAAATACAACAAATACGCCGTCAACTAAACATTCACTACAAAATGATCTTGGTTTAGTGATTAAGGTGCTGGCTTACAAATGCAAAGGTCGCCAGTTCGAATCTTCGCTGAAGGCATTTTTAAAAATTTTTGTTCATAATACATGAAGCTCATGAGAGATGGTAAAAAAGGTCGTATTTAGTTTCTCGTAGCAATTATTATTGGTAATGTTTAGTACTGATAATACTTTTTGTCTTTGCGTATTGCTTTTATTCTTTTCTTCATTTCAAAAGAGAAGAATATCAGAACAAATGCCACGAAAATTCCTCATATTTTGAATGTGAACGCCATTTGCAATTAGTAAAGAATAAAAATTGAACATTCCGATGTAGCTGCAAAAAGTAAAAGGAAAAACATGGAAGTTGACCACACTCATGGTTATTAAAAATACAATTTCTACATGTCTTACACCTCCCGACAACGTTTCTACGTTAGCAAGTAAGAGGTTTCTGTTTAGGTTAGGCTGGTCAATACGTTTTGCAAAGGGGCCCGGTTTAGCTCTGACGCACCACAGGTGCGAGAAGGGAGCAAAACACTTTTTTCTCTCTCCCTCTGTGTGTCTATTTATCTATCTATCTGTATATATATAACGATATTTGTGAATGCCATAACCACCCTAATTTTCAGCGGATTGAGACGAAACTTGGCACAAACATTAATTGTTGAAATATCTTGATGAGTTATTAACCAGAATAATCAGATGAAAATGTTCAAAATGGCGGCCCTTCAAACTCTTAAAAAGTTCGAAGGGAACCAATTACGCCCATAAATAGGTATTCAGAAAGTTTGAATAACTTTTCCTCTTTTACTCAAATATTTGTGTGCAGGGGCTTATTGAAATATTGGACCCGATTAATCGCATAAAGAAGGTTCACGCCCTTTCGCTACGATCAGTTTTTCTTGCAGGAGGGGGTTGTTTTCGTATCGCAACAAGATGATTGTTAGTGATGATATGAAATTACACATTGAAAGTGAAGTAACTTGTTAAACGAGTTATTTGAAAGAATAATATAATAAATGTGCTTTCCTCTAACACAGAGAACTGTAAGTCATGTATTTCGAGTTCGGTAGCGTGAATGGCGAGGAGTGTTATTTGATTTGCTTTTTAGTAACATATTGCATTGCAAATAACGGTAGGCAACATTAGTGGTAAGGAAAATAATAATAATAATAATAATAATAATAATAATAATAATAATAATAATAATAATAATAATAATAATAATAATAATAGGTGTTGTTTGTGACAAGGCAATATCTTCCTCAATTCTTCTTCAAACGTAATGATTGTAACGCCATATCTCCCTTACAAACAAAATATTAGCAATTTATATCGAGAGAACGGGAAATTGTAGAGTGATGGGAGCAACGTTGAACAGTATGCACTCATAATACTCAAAAAAGTAAGCGATTTCAATGCAAAATGAACGAAGAGTCATTGTCATGGGGAGTCATGGAGCCACGGCAGAGCCCTCTTTATGCAAAATGTCGATAACTTATATCGAGAGAACAGAAGGTGATAATGAGATGGGACCAACGTTGTACGCCGTGGACCCATAAGGCGCATCGAAAAAAAAGGGGGGCGAGGGCCAGCCAGCCTTACTTATTTCCACATAATAATATAAAATTATATTGTCGAAATACACACACGATTTAGCTAGTAATATTTCATATTATTATTATCGACAGCGTCTTTTCATTACGTGTGCATATTTGACATGAAGCCAAAGAGAAGATCCATCATTCGTAGAAAGAATAAGAATAGCCAGTTACTTTAACTGTGAACGACAGCGAAAAATACGAAAAGTGTGATTACCTGTAGCGAAAAGAAACAATACTTTCTCTTAAATGGATAAAAAATCAAGCCGAGATAGATTCGAACTCGCATGGACGGCGCAAAAAGTCAGTACTTTGTCCACTTTCTTTAACTGACTCACCGAACGTGTTTTAGTAACTTATTTATTGCTAATTTTACTTGATTCATTCGTTTAACTTGCTTTTTCTAATAACTTATAACGACAGGGACACGAACACAGAAACATCGAGGAAAGTTAAAAATCATAGATGCTTTCCCGCCGGGAATCGAACCCGGGACACCATACACCAAAGACGCACGTGCTCGCCACTAGACCAGCGGGGAGGGCACTGCTCACTCTCTGTGTCGTCAGGGATTACGACCACTGTATTGCCAGCTATCACTTCTGTGGGTTGTATACTAAGATCACATGTTTCTTCTTTGCTGGAAGAGTTAAACCTACATTCTATGTAATACATGAGGTATTTAGACCTACATGCTCTTCATATAATGTAATAAAAGGATCATGCTGGGAATAAGAAAAAGAACATTCCTTGGACAAAACGGAAACTATTGGCTTCAGAAATATTTATCTACGAGGCATGCGCAGTAGTATATTTCAGAATAGTTACTGTTTAGTTCAGTAAACGAAGAAAGGGGTATAAAAAAGCAATTATGTCGCGTCAACGAGATCGACCAGAGTTGACAGAGGCGGAAGCAGATGTGTAGTAATACAACAACTTGGTTAAATTGATAATTTGTTCTTTATTCTATAGTAGATCGTATCACAACTTTAAGGGAGAACAGAGAAAGACTTACTAACGCTGTCATATAGTATGCTTTAGTAACACGATCACACAGACACATATGGATGTAACTGTGAGTACTACAACTTGGATTTAACGAAAGCCGTTTAGATATTCAGTGGTTTGCAGGGTTGTATAAGACACAGAAAGTTAAGACACAATACAATTCTTCATACCTCAGCTTCCAGTAGCTAGATACATGCAATTTCTGGATAGATACATGCAATTTCTGGAAACTGCTGTCGGATTTTAATACATGACGTATTGCAGGATACAAAATGTTTTGCATTACTTGTTTGTTTGTAGACAGCTACTAGCTTAGTGTTCTGAAAGGTTGTGTATAAATTAGGGATAGCCAATTCCGGAATTATTACTTTCCGGACTCCCGAAGGTAAAACCGGACAAATTCCGGAATTTGGAAAATTCCGATTGGAATAATTCCGGAATTTGGAAAAATCCGGAATTTAGAAATTTCTGATTTCGTTAACATTCCGGAATTCGGAACAATCCGGATTTTTTCGAAATCCGGAGTTTTTCTCAATTCCGGAATGTTCTAAATTCCGGATTCTTCCCGAGTTCCGGAATTCTTCTGAATTAGGGAGTTTAACTGAATTCTGTAGTTTTCCGAAATCCGGAAAGTGAAAGTTCCGCTTCCGAAAAATGAATTTATTTTGGTTAATATGAATCGTGGCGGAAATAAGTCTTTGACCAGGTAATGGCGACTGCTTTGAAAGAAATGGGGTGTATGAGAATTCAATCTGTCATATTTGTAGTTTCGTGTGGAGAAAAAAACTAACTTGTAAACCAGCAGTTTAAGAACAACTCAAGTTATTAATGTAAACTTTTCCGACTTCATAAAAGAAAAACGAAAGACGTTTTGAATCGAAGAAATGTAACATACAAGTTTGCAAGCGGAGACAAAGATACCTAACTAAACCAGACTAAAAACGAATCTTTTACCGCGTAGCAATCGTGGTTCAGTGGTCAAGGTGCTTGTGCGACTGCAAATTGTAATTTTTTTCACTTTAGACTCTTTGATGGCGATTGATCGGCGATAAAATACGTTTTTTTATATTCAGATATTTGAATACTCGGATGTTTCTATACTTGAACTATCAAATCTTTCAGGAATAATAATAGTAATAATAATAAACTAATAATAATTATTATTATCTCGTAGAAGATTAAAAGCTAGGAGCTAATTATCGCTCAGGTCATACCGTTACAAGCAGAAACGTGACATTTGGAAAGAATATTTCGGTTTGGTTTAATGTTGCTCACGAGAAGAGGAGTTTCTCATCTTGTTTCTGAAACAAATAATATGAGAATTAACATTCGAGACGGGTCAAGGCTAACTCAAAATTTTCGTTTCTCTTTGGAGATGAGAATCGAGACGAGAGGAAAAGTATGGTAAAAATTTTCCGTCTTGTCACGATTCTCGAAATAGTGTATGTCCATTCTCTAAGTAAAATTGCTCTGTAGACTGAATCTCATAGGCTATTTCGTTACATTATATTTCAGTTCATAGGCTTCTCAACGGCTCGAGCGCCTCGGCTTACAGCTCATTCACTATCGAACCGAACCGAGAGGTGAGCCGAGCCAACATCTCACCAAACCGAGCCGATTTGAGCCATCGGCTTAGTTGAGCTGAATCGAAACGTGCCGATGGACTAGTTTCAACTTAGCTGGCTTGAACCGGTTCACATGAGCCGAGTAGGGGACCCATCGCAACCGAGAAAGCTCGAGCCATCGGCTCAATTGAGCTGATTCGATGGATCGTTCCAACTGAGCCGGCTCGGGTCATCGGCTCATCCCAACCGAGCCGACTCGAGCTGTTCGCTCAGTTGATACGAGTCGAGCCGGTTGATATCACTACCCGAGTTGGTCTTCTGCTTGGGCTCAAGAACTCGAAAGTGCAGGTCTCAGCCTTTATTTTGAGAACTACAGTATATACTTATATTGGTGATTACGACATTTGAGGTTGTCTCGTAATAATAAAAAAAACCTCGTTTTCTCGTTATCTAGACGAGACGAGATACACTAAAATTCCCCACGAGATGCACTGAAATTACGAGACGAGACGCACCCCTGTCGTGAGCAACACTAAAAGTATTCCACATTACTGCTTACATTTCTCATGGCTTTCGATTTCCAGTCTAATCAGGCCATTATTTCAAAACGAGTTAAAACGAGCTGAACGAGCGAGCGACCCATTATCATAATCGACTCAACTCGAAACTCGCCCTTGAAAACAGCTTGACCTTGATCGCTAAGCGGTAAAAGATTCGTCTTTAGTCTGGTTACGTTAGGTTTCTTTGTCTCCGCTTGCAAACTTGTGTGTTATATTTGTTCGATTCAAAATGTCTTTCGTATTTCTTTTATGATGTCGGAAAAGTTTACATTAATAACTTGAGTTTTTCTTAAACCGTTGGTTCACAAGTTTGTTTTTTCTCCACACGACACTACAAATATGACAGATTGAATTCTCATACACCCCATTTCTTTCAAAGCAGTCGCCATTACCTGGTCAAAGACTTATTTCCGCCACGATTCATATTAACCAAAATAAATTCATTTTTCGGAAGCGGAACTTTCACTTTCCGGATTTCGGAAAACTACAGAATTCAGTTAAACTCCCTAATTCAGAAGAATTCCGGAACTCGGGAAGAATCCGGAATTTAGAACGTTCCGGAATTGAGAAAAACTCCGGATTTCGAAAAAATCCGGATTGTTCCGAATTCCGGAATGTTAACGAAATCAGAAATTTCTAAATTCCGGATTTTTCCGAATTCCGGAATTATTCCAATCGGAATTTTCCGAATTCCGGAATTTGTCCGGTTTTACCTTCGGGAGTCCGGAAAATAATAATTCCGGAATTGGCTATCCCTAATTTATACACAACCTTTCAGAACACTAAGCTAGTAGCTGTCTACAAACAAACAAGTAATGCAAAACATTTTGTATCCTGCAATACGTCATGTATTAAAATCCGACAGCAGTTTCCAGAAATTGCATGTATTTATCCAGAAATTGCATGTATCTAGCTACTGGAAGCTGAGGTATGAAGAATTGTATTGTGTCTTAATTTTTTGTGTCTTATACAACCCTTCAAACCACTGAATATCTAAACGGCTTTCGTTAAATCCAAGTTGTAGTACTCACAGTCACATCCATTTGTGTCTGTATGATCGTGTTACTAAAGCATACTATATGACAGCGTTAGTAAGTCTTTCTCTGCTCTACCTTAAAGTTGTGATACGATCTACTACAGAATAAAGAACAAATTATCAATTTAACCAAGTTGTTGTATTACTACACATCTGCTTCCGCCTCTGTCAACTCTGGTCGATCTCGTTGACGCGACATATTTGCTTTTTATACCCCTTTCTTCGTTTACTGAACTAAACAGTAACTATTCTGAAATATACTACTGCGCATGCCTCGTAGATAAATATTTCTGAAGCCAATAGTTTCCGTTTTGTCCAAGGAATGTTCTTTTTCTTATTCCCAGCATGACCCTTTTATTACATTATATGAAGAGCATGTAGGTCTAAATACCTCATGTATTACATAGAATGTAGGTTTAACTCTTTCAGCAAAGAAGAAACATGTGATCTTAGTATACAACCCACAGAAGTGATAGCTGGCAATACAGTGGTCGTAATCCCTGACGACACAGAGAGTGAGCAGTGCCCTCCCCGCTGGTCTAGTGGCTAACACGTGCGTCTTTGGTGTATGGTGTCCCGGGTTCGATTCCCGGCGGGAAAGCATCTATGATTTTTAACTTTCCTCGATGTTTCTGTGTTCGTGTCCCTGTCGTTATAAGTTATTAGAAAAAGCAAGTTAAACGAATCAATCAAGTAAAATTAGCAATAAATAAGTTACTAAAACACGTTCGGTGAGTCAGTTAAAAAAAGTGGACAAAGTACTGACTTTTTGCGCCGTCCATGCGAGTTCGAATCTATCTCGGCTTGATTTTTTATCCATTTAAGAGAAAGTATTGTTTCTTTTCACTACAGGTAATCACACTTTTCGTATTTTTCGCTGTCGTTCACAGTTAAAGTAACTGGCTATTCTTATTCTTTCTACGAATGATGGATCTTCTCTTTGGCTTCATGTCAAATATGCACACGTAATGAAAAGACGCTGTCGATAATAATAATATGAAATATTACTAGCTAAATCGTGTGTGTATTTCGACAATATAATTTTATATTATTATGTGGAAATAAGTAAGGCTGGCTGGCGCTCGCCCCCCCTATTTTTTTCGATGCGCCTTATGAGTCCACGGCGTACAACGTTGGTCCCATCTCATTATCACCTTCTGTTCTCTCGATATAAGTTATCGACATTTTGCCTAAAGAGGGATCTGCCGTGGCTCCATGACTCCCCATGACAATGACTCTTCGTTCATTTTGCATTGAAATCGCTTACTTTTTTGAGTATTATGAGTGCATACTGTTCAACGTTGCTCCCATCACTCTACAATTTCCCGTTCTCTCGATATAAATTGCTAATATTTTGTTTGTAAGGGAGATATGGCGTTACAATCATTACGTTTGAAGAAGAATTGAGGAAGATATTGCCTTGTCACAAACAACACCTATTATTATTATTATTATTATTATTATTATTATTATTATTATTATTATTATTATTATTATTATTATTATTATTATTATTTTCCTTACCACTAATGTTGCCTACCTTTATTTGCAATGCAATGTGTTACTAAAAAGCAAATCAAATAACACTCCTCGCCATTCACGCTACCGAACTCGAAATACATGACTTACAGTTCTCTGTGTTAGAGGAAAGCACATTTATTATATTATTCTTTCAAATAACTCGTTTCACAAGTTACTTCACTTTCAATGTGTAATTTCATATCATCACTAACAATCATCTTGTTGCGATACGAAAACAACCCCCTCCTGCAAGAAAAACTGATCGTAGCGAAAGGGCGTGAACCTTCTTTATGCGATTAATCGGATCCAATATTTCAATAAGTCCCTGCACACAAATATTTGAGTAAAAGAGGAAAAGTTATTCAAACTTTCTGAATATCTATTTATGGGTGAAATTGGTTCCCTTGGAAGTTTTTAAGAGTTTGAAGGGCCGCCATTTTGAACATTTTCATCTGATTATTCTGGTTAACGAACTCATCAAGATATTTCAACAATTAATGTTTGTGCCAAGTTTCGTCTCAATCCGCTGAAAATTAGGGTGGTTATGGCATTCACAAATATCGTTATATATATACAGATAGATAGATAAATAGACACACAGAGGGAGAGAGAAAAAGTGTTTTGCTCCCTTCTCGCACCTGTGGTGCGTCAGAGCTAAACGGGGCCCCTTTGCAAAACGTATTGACCAGCCTAACCTAAACAGAAACCTCTTACTTGCTAACGTAAAAACGTTGTCGGGAGGTGTGAGACATGTAGAAATTTTATTTTTAATAACCATGAGTATGGTCAACTTCCATGTTTTTCTTTTTACTTTTTGCAGCTACATTGGAACATTCCATTTTTATTCTTTACTAATTGCAAATGGCGTTTACATTCAAAATATGAGGAATTTTCGTGGCATTTGTTCTGATATTCTTCTCTTTTGAAATGAAGAAAAGAATAAAAGCAATACGCAAAGACAAAAAGTATTATCAGTACTAAACATTACCAATAATAATTGCTACGAGAAACTAAATACGACCTCTTTTACCATCTCTCATGAGCTTCATGTGTTATGAACAAAAATTTTTAAAAATGCCTTCAGCGAAGATTCGAACTGGCGACCTTTGCATTTGTAAGCCAGCACCTTAATCACTAAACCAAGATCATTTTGTAGTGAATGTTTAGTTGACGGCGTATTTGTTGTATTTGTGTTTTATGTTCCCACTTCAATAATTTTACTCTTTTTTCTAAGTTTAACAGCTATTTCTGACTTCTCTTTCGGTGTCGTCCTTTATTTACATTATGCACTATTCGTATTCACAGCTTGTGTCCCTTGCAATGTGTTATTCAGATTAAACTTTTCTTTTTGCCCATCAGTAAACATTTGATTGATTTAATTCTCATACTCTCCATGGATGGAGCGCAGGAATGCCAGACTCGAAAAATAGGTCTACATTTACTTTTCTGTCAGATAATACATAAAAATGAAAATATATATGGCGAGAAACACAGACATGAATTATAAATCTAAGAATAGGTTTCATCTCAGCCATTACTCTTTTATAAAAATCAAATGTTGTAGAACTTACTACAACTTCCAGTTGCAATATTACCAAAATCTAAAATCTGCCGAAAAGTAGTTTTTGATAAGGGTTATCGTCACAAGAAAATATTTCATCTCAACATTTATCCCCTTTAATTTAGCAGAAAGTAGTCGGAATGCACCATACCTGGTCGCACATTGAATTCCCGTATAGCGAAACTGGTGAGATATATCGAGAAACCGTGTTATGAAGTGTTTTCAGCATACCAGGATCATAATTTATCTCCACAATCATATTTCTATTCAAATTGTAAGAAGTGACCTTTGTTACTTAATGCTTCAATATTGAATTTCTGTAGATCGAAAAATAGTAGAAACTATATTGAAAAGTAGGTTAAACGTTTTAGAATATATTCCACAACATTTTAGCAAAAAAGAACACATACAGAAAAGGAAGCTGGGGATAGTGAGAAGTGAACTCAATGTGATAAAAAAATAGACATATCTACTTGTATCTACTGAAAGCGGAAGCTTTATATTAATTTATTTGCGGTTATGGCAAAAGATTGAAAGAACTTAAAGGTGGGTTCATTGTCTAAAGAATTTAGTTACGTTCGATCTTCAGTTGTCCCAAATCAATATTTGGTGCTTATGATCCGAAAGCTGTAGATGTGTCCTTTTAATAAGTGCATTTGTTATTCATGAAAGGATTAAGCTCTCTATTACATGGCAGATTCAAACTTTCAGTTTTATTCTTGTATAACTATACATCAAACGTAGGAGAAAAAGGAGTTTTATATTCAGGAGGATTTTTAGATTCAAGGTCTCAAGTAATTTCTGAACATTTTATTTCTTTCTATTACTCGTTCCGGTTTCCACATTGTATTCACATAAGTAATAAATGACACGGGATACTAAGAACAGTTCTTCATATGTGTTGAACTATCTCAGGATAGTTTTTGTCTACATTCTGATTCTTCTGTTGATTGACAAGAGTGTGCCACTTCTGTTTCAATTAATGGAGGAAAACGGTAATAGCGATTTTTGATATGGAGTAAATTTAGCGTCCCAGGAATAGGTACCCGGTACCGTTTTAGCTTTAGTTGCAAATATGTCATACATTTGTTTACTATTGCAAGATTCAAAGTTCATTGAATAGGTTCTAAATTATTCTTATTACTTCATCGAAACTGGACATAATATATTAAATTGTACATAGCAGCTACTTGAAAGAGGTCACGTGAAATGTTTCTAGCTATAGATACATTCAATTATCCGAGGAGTAGATTACATTTCAGTCTTTAGCATTTTAATGTAACCCAAAAATTGCAGAGTTATTTAATCTTCCCATGTTTCTTCGTAGGATAATCATTGAAACAGAAAATGTTCATGTGGATTTGAGTGTCTCTAGATCGGATCACCGCAGTTTAGCGGTTTAAATATTAGTTTCCTATATGACAGAAGCTAAAGTTAAGAGGTAATGATAAATTATATTTTGACATAGTTTCAATGCGCTAAAAGTAGGTATAATATTCTACTCTTATTACTATGCTAAATCAGATAACAATAAAAACTTACTGCCACATCTACCTTCGATATTAGTCTGTATAGTAGGAAACAGTAAATAATATTTTTCACATTTCTATACAACGATGTTGCTGAATACTATGTGCTACATTCAAAAATAATTCCAAACGTTTAATTTCAGTAAGATAATGTCCAGCCACACATAATCCGGAATGTGCACGTCTTCTATTAGAGAACAGGTACGGCGGCTTCGTAGTTTAACATACAGTACATGGATACCAGACTAAGCAAATCAAACATGAATGGAATGTCGTTTCAATTTATTATTATTATTATTATAATTATCATTATTATTATTATTATTATTATTATTATTATTATTATTATTATTATTATTATTATTATTAGTAGTAGTAGTAGTAGTAGTAGTAGTAGTAGTAGAACCAACCGATATTTTTTAAAAATCTTTCATATAAACAGCGCAACAGGCTATTCCTCAGATCACGTAGACTGTCTATCTCCTTCAATACCTATCACCCAAAGCAGTGGTTCTCAAGGTAATTCCCATCAGGACCCCCATTTTATCGCATCCTCTTGCCAGTGTCCCCTTTATAATTTCTGGTTTGTAATAATCTTATATAGGATTTTTATTATGTTTAAAGCGGAAATCTTAGGATAACGAACTATTTCTATAATAGTAGAATCTATTTCTTGTATATAGTGGATACAGCAACTTCCCTAAAAGCGAATGGATTAAAACAGAATTTGATCAGTTCATTCATCTTCCGCTTTTCTTCGCGACATTCAGGTTGAGAAACCCTGATCTAAAGATTCCGACAGCACTTGGGGATTTCATATCATATCCCTGTGTAGGTTGAAAAACACAAGTTGTAGTTGTTTGTGTATTGCCATGTAACGAACAAATTTCATTCCACCTACACAATTGTTACCGGCTAGTAATTTAAAAAAGTAATATATATATGATGGTTAAAGAGGAGGAATAGAATCCCAAGTGTGCCTTATTACTAAGATTGTAATATTAGTGCATCCGTACGTTTGTTACTATACACGATAACACTTGAAGGAAAGCAACATCTACCTCACGAAATCGAAACTTCTATCACGGATGCTATTTACAGCCTATCAGAGTTTATTTAAATATGATATTTAATCACTTCACTTAAAACATTGTTACAGTGTAATTTTCAAGACAATTGATTTTTCACCAGGATCCTGGTGTAGGTTTAATGTAATGACTTCTTTCAATTAATAGAATCTCCATGTAGTTCGACGATAAACTTGCCAAAGCAGATTATTTTGTATTTGTGCTATAGGCCTAAGACTTTCTAAAGTCTAATGGTACTAACTTATTGCTAACATCGCCAACTATAGTATACAACTTAACGTGAAATCCGAACCACATGAGCTCCCGCCCGGTATCGAACCCGGGTCTTCCACGTCAAAGGTGCGTACGCTAACCTCTTAGCCACGAGGAAGCTCCACACTTGAAAATAGCACTATAAATCCAGATATGTACTATTTTGTTCAATGATCCGCTACCATTATGCTGACATCACACTAATCCTGTCGCTATACAACTTATTAGATTTCTAGTCAATTATTTATGATACGTGGCTTTTAAAAGTCTCTCTTGAAATTGACTTAGCACCATTAACGGAGTTCTCCAGACAATGAAACAAATGATGGTCTGGCTGTGATAGTTCCTGGCGGTGCACTGAATGCATTAAAGCCTTCAAGCAAAATTTCCTTAATTGCTTATTTGTTTTTAAAGATAAGTGTGGTCCGTGCTCTCAGCAAGGAGTACGAGGTATGTTAAAAAAACTTTTTAAAATAATACGTCAACCTTAAGAGAAAGCGTGCTGCAGCTACTGAGCGCAACTAGTGGCAGGTTTAGACAACAAATTGCCATCGGTCGCGTTTCGCTATCACCGTTAGTTGACGAGATACAGATGCTGAAGTGAGCACGTGTACAGGCTGTTCGTCGGATTAATGATACAGTAATAATTAAAGAGCTTAAAGAACGACATGAATGTGTGAAATTTTGCTACAAACTTGACAAAACATTTACAAAAACATTTCAATTGCTTTTCAATTTATTCACGATCTCCTCGTTCAAAAATGTACCCATGAGTCGATCAAGGATCAAGGTGATGTGTTGTTTGATTGGAAAGGCATTTTCCATCATGAACTTGCATCACGTTTCAGATGGTAAACAAACAGTTTTATCAGGACGTATTAGCATGGCTGAGGGATGTTGTGCACAGAAAACAGGAAGAAGCATGGGTTGTGGGAAAACTAGACTTAGATGGTGCACCGTGTCAATGTGAATATTCGTGCTTCACTCCTCATCAGCAGTTATCTGGCAAAATATTAGACTCCCGTTATGCCCCATTGACCAATTCTAGGGACCTAGCTCCGGGAGACTCTCTCCTGTTTTTCACCCTAAAATTAGTTTGAAAGTAGTTTGTTTCCAAGCTGCACTGTAGATTCAGAAGAATGCGACAAGAGATCTGAGCACCATCCAAGAAAGTGCGTTCCAGAAGGTTTTCCAAATATGGCAGAAACATTTCGAGTAATGTATTGCCAGTATATGAGACTGCTTTGAAGAGGACAGTGCTTAAAATGTTGTAAAATGAACAATAAATATGTTACAGCAAAAGTTCGGTTTATTTTTGAACACACCGTATTCACCATCAATTGTGTTGACCAGATTTGGCCGTATATTTTGAACTGTTGGTTGCACTGGAATTAATTTTCAGCGTACAAGTTCTGCCCAATGGCAGCAGCTCGTGATGCACGATGCCCTTCCAATCCCACCAAACGCACAACCAACCAGACACACAACTCAACGTGAAATCCAAACCACATAAGCTCCTACTGAGAATCGAAACCTGAAGTGTCGCTCAGGATAATATAATAGAATAGTGAAGATACTTAATACCTTGTTTTCAACTATGAGTAGTAGAAAATGGATCGATCTGGCCCAGACCTGGGCCATATTAAAACAACTCAGGAGTCCCTGGGAAATCGAGCACCTTGAACCGTCGACCCACGGTCTTTCACGACCTGCATTTTAGGGGTGTATTTGTTCCCTTTCATGAGCACTTTTTAGGGGGTATACTCGTTCCCTTTTATGAGCACATTTTAGGGGTGGACTCGTTCTCTTTAATGATCACTTATTCAACCCCTTAGCAGAGACTACGAACACATAGCGGAGCAGATAATACATAAGACTACGAAACACAGAAGGGGTGTATTCGTTTTCAGCCCCTATTTTACCATAGCAGAGACTACGAACATATAGCAGAGCAGATAATACATAAGACTACGAAACATAGCAGAGGTGTATTCATTCTCATTTATAAGCATATTTTCCAACCCCTATTTTAACATAGCAGAAATTACATAAGACTACGAAACATAGCAGGGCTGTACTCGTTCTCTTTTATGAGCACTTTTTAGGGGTGGACTCGTTCTCTTTTATGATCACTTTTTCAACCCCTATTTTACCATAGCAGAAAATACGAACACATAAGAATACGTAACATAGCAGGGATGTATTCGTTCCCTTTTATGAGCATTTTGTTCAACATAGCAGACAATGAATACCTATGTAACATAGCAAAGGAGTGTGTGAACACACATAGCAGTTCCAACCCCTATTTGAACATAGCAGATAATACATAAGACTACGTAACATAGCAGGGATGTATTCATTTCTTTTCAGGGGTGTATTCGTATTTTTATAAGAACTTTTTTCAAAGGCCTATTTAACATAGCACATATTACATAAGACTATGTAACATAGCAGAGCAAATACAAAAGTATGGCTTATTTTCTAACCCCTATTTTAACATAGCAGGGTGTATACGTTTCAACCCCAAACAATGAATACCTATGTAACATAGCAAAGGGGGTGTGAACCCACAACTATTTAACATAGCAGGGATGTATTCGTTTCAATCCCTGCTTGAACATAACAGAGATTATTTTCTTATACGGGGGTAGTAACCCCCAACCCTCCTCCTTTCTCATCCAGGGCTTGGGACCGGAAAAGGCAGAGTTTAAAAAAATAATATACTCTCATAAATGAATAAAGCATAATATCATTAGCATCAATAGTGGTGAGTGAGAATTTGTTTAAGAAATCGCGTAGTAAATAACCAGATGCACGACTTGCTAGATATAGAAAACAGTAATGTACACAAAATTGAGAAAAATCACCTTGAATACGTGTATTAATCCATGTATAATACAGACAGTTTTGTTTTAAAAACGTTATATGATGTTGTATATAGGGAGGTATACCATAGCTTTCGAAATACTATCCCAGACACATGTTAGATATATATAAACAGCAACCCAATGTTCACCAGGCTTATCACTAGAATCAGTATTTATAATTATGGCTCCTGGAAATGTATGAATAAACAAAGGTAACTTATCTGCTGCATATACACCAATAAAATGATTTTTAGGTAAATTTTGTTCTAGCGCCTCATAAAGTTCAATTGTATTTAACATTTTTTAAAAAAATTAATATATATTTTTCTCTGGAAATCAATTTCTAATTCTGAAGAGAATTCACCATAAATAATTGCTGTTGCAGGGGATGGCAGTGCTTCTTTAAAATGAACCTCTAAAGGTATACTTCCTTGCCGTCGTAGACTAGTATGAAATGCAGCCCTTGCACTAGAATCGGGAGTTAAATCAAACACCAGTACAGTATAACCATTAGGATATTCGGCAAGTAAAATATCATTACCTTGATTAGAATAATGAATACCTGAACCTGTAAATAGCGTAGAATATGCTTGTATATATAGCTTATTATCAAAATCAGGTTGTAATGGTTTGGATGAGACAGGTGATCCATCAGCATACAGTGTAAAAAACGACATACTAAAATGTTGAAAATGGAATGGATTTTTTTGATAAGTACCATTGAAAGCAGTATTAGTAACAAACCCAATAATAATACGTTTAGGCACTATGCCTGAAAACAGATCTGGAAGTGTACTATCCATAATTCCTTGTGGCAGAGTTTCTGTCTTCACCTGCACTTTTGTTAGAGGATATTTTATTCTAAATTTAGGATTTTGTAATACTTTATTTTGTGCTATTTTAACTGCTGGTGATACATCAACCTTTTTCACAAGCAATATTGCATCTGTAATTACAACTTTTCCATCAGCATCTTCGTCACCCATTAGAGAAAATGTAGGTTTTGCTGGAATTAGTTTAATACGCAGTTGTACACCATTCAGTAAAAATTTCTCCTCATTGAAAATATCAGCATGAATATAACCCAATAATTCAAATGACTGACTTAAAGTAGTGAGAATGAAACGTTGTTTAAATCCTACATTACCATCGGCCACACAGTCCATATGCCCTGCAGAATCTTTAAACCATATTGATGTTTGAAGATGCGTTGATTTAGCATTAGCATTATAATTTAGTAGTTTTTCAATATACGATCGATTTGGATATGTATGTAAAGAGTAGGAAATAAGTTGATTATTCAAATATAGTTGCACGTCACTGAAAATTGCATTGAGAAAATCATTTACAGGACCAATTTTCTTATCGGCAAAAGTTAAATTAGAACCATTTGATTTAGTAATTTTACCTTAAATATACAACATTGTGTGCGGTAAGTCAATATAGTCATCCCCATGACCGGGGACAACAAATTCTATTGGTGCATTATCAGATATTGAAGCCACAGGCTTATATGGCACTATTTTATTACCTATAATACTAGTTTGAGTAGGTAAACCAGCAAATAAATCTAATTCTGATTTCATACACACACACTGCATTTTTTCTTACTATTAATATTCACACATGGTGAAATATTCAATACCGTATTACGTCTACGAAAATGTAATTTTACACATACACTGCCATATTGGAAAAGAAGTGGATTACATGTACTATCTCTTAAATCAATAATAATTTGATCAAATTGTTTACTTTGCACTGGCACATAATGAGGATTGTCAAAAATATGTCAATTATTAATACCATGCTCTATATTATTTGTATTTATAATACGTAACAATGGAGCTATGGTGTCACCTACCATTTGTGGTTCTACAATTTTCACTGTAAATATACATAAGTGTAGGTAACGATTTTTGTAAAGCGGACGGATAACGAGCATGATACACAACTGCAATATCTTTCTGTTGTATATGATCAACCCTGGTATTCTGGCTAGTTCAGGAGATGGGCGTACTTCTATATGCTTTTCTTAATCTTGCATTACTCTATTAATCTCAATTGGTTGTAGTGATGCTTAAACTTTTAATTGTAAATTTAATATGTTACTTTTATGAATAATTTGAGATAGAATATCATCAACATGATAATAGTGGCTTGATAAGATTTTAGTTATGTTCCAGCTTTTTGTATTCATGATACGGTAATAAATATTATTAGTATATTTGGAAACATTCTGAAATGAACTTGTATAATGTACTTCAACGACAGCTGTTTCCCACAGTCCCTGCTTTAGTACAATAGTATGATATAATTTAGTAGTATAACAAGCAAGAGTATTTTGAGGAAAATATTCCATAGAACAATTGCTAGGAAGTGTGAGATAAAAACTCCACTTTGCTCCATAATCAATCAATCAAAAATATCTTTGGATCTTTTTATCCGCTTCACACCACCACTAAAGGGAACTTTCTTTTTCTTCCAGATCCTACCAACACCTGATTTAATTTATTTTGAGCTTTGTTTTTTAATTTTTTTTAGCTTCTTGCCACCGATCTTGTGAAGACTCTTCAATAGGTCTATTATTATCTAGTACATCTCCTGCTACATTAATTCCTGTACATATCAACTCTTTACCACCAGTTTTTGCACCTTGTTTTATTAAAAGAAATACAGTGCGGAATGAACCTCTTAGAAAACTACCAATACCATAACCTTCTTGACATGCTGTACGTTTATATACATTGTAACCACTCCCTGCTTGATTAGTGTAATAATGAAAGTAAGGGTTATTCATATTTCTTTCTATATACCAGGCCTGTCCATGAATTGGCTCACGGAGCCAAAGCGTGAGCGAGCACGAGCGGAGACAAGAACAGTTGAGTACAGGTGCTGCTAGCTTCGCTTCTTCCAATGCATCCGATAAGTGTTGCCAACCACAGATGATGGCAAAAAACCTACGGCCAATCCTGCCCAGAAATTCGCATGATGTTAAGCATTGAGCAGACGCAAGCGTGAAATGTGCAGGTATGCTCTCCCCCTCTCCATTTGGAAAGCAGAGACGCGAAAACACTGCAGGAAATAAAATTGGTACGTTTTATGGTCGAGGAAGACGCATGATAGAGCTTACAGTTAGCGTTGAAGTAACTAACAAATGAACAAGAAAGAAAGAAAGAAAGAAACTAATATTAAACATGTCATCTTACAGACGTAAAAACGACTGCGAAAATTGGAAACGAGTTGTTTCAGACCTTTTTAGCTTCCTTAGACAATTCGTGACGTTGTAATGCATTAGCACTCGGTCTGTAACTTGTCACTCGCTTTATGTTTGCTAAGTTTTAAACGCCTTTCGTTGCTGGATTGATAGGAGAACGACGGGAGGTTGAAAATAATAATAATAATAATAATAATAATAATAATAATAATAATAATAATAATAATTATTATTATTATTATTATTATTATTATTATTATTCGGACCAAAGAGGGATGAAAACGGAGATTGGAAGAAATTCATAACGAGGAATTGCATAGTTTACACCGCTCACCTAACATTATTAGGGTTATTAAGGGTAGAATTCTCAGGTGGGCAGGCCATGTAGCCAGAATGGAAGAAACCATTAAATTATATTCATAATCTGATATTAAGAACTTCAAAATTTCCAGAAATCTGGAAGATTAGTAAAATTCGTCCAATACTTAAGAAAGGAGATGCCAAGAGTATTGAAAATTATAGACCAATATCTCTAATTTTCACAGTAGCTAAAATATTTGAACATATTCTCTATAATAGAATATTTCATCATGTCAAACCTTACATATCTAATTTTCAACATGGATTTTATCCACGGAGATCGACCGTTACCAATTTATTTCTATTTATACAGTCTATTGCGGATTCCCTTAATAATGGTTTTTCAGTGGATGTTATTTATACAGATTTTGCGAGGGCCTTTGATAAGCTAGATCATGCTGTATTACTTGCAAAATTATCTAATAATGGCTTTCCAAAGCAACTACTATCATTAATTTCTTCCTATTTAAAAGGTCGAAGACAATATGTTGTGTATAATAATCACAGTTCTCCATTGTTTGATGTTAATTCGGGTATACTACAAGGCTCTAATCTTGGACCTCTCTTCTTTCTACTATTTGTTAATGATTTACCATACGATGTTCTAAAACTTCAGAGTGATTTGAATAACTGCTATTTATGGAGTGCTGAAAATAAGTTACATTTTAATATAAATAAATGTAATGTAATCACATTTTCTAAAAGCAGAAACTCTGTACATTACAATTATACCCTAACAAACACTATTCTTAAAAGAATTCAGGAAGTAAATGATTTGGGTGTCATTGTAAATACTGAATTGTGTTTTATCGCTCATAAAAAATGTTGTCAATGAAGCTTTCAAATCTCTAGTTTTGTTGATAAGAGGTACTAGAGATTTTAATAATCCATATGTCATTATTATGTTATTCAATTTTCTAGTACGAAGCAAACTTGATTATGCAAGTATAGTTTGGACACCGTATTATAAGCAGTACATTGCAAAAATTGAACGGATTCAGAATAAGTTTCTGAGATACTTATATTACAAAACCTATAGAATAAACTCTTATGAAAATAAAATATCGTATGCAACTCTTCTAAGTTTATTTGATGTTGGAACATTATCTGCTAGACGAAGGTATTTTCAACTTATATTTCTTTTTAAGTTAGTAAATGGAATTGTTGATAGCCCTGAGTGTTTGCATTTATTAAATTTTAATATTACACATAACTGTCTGAGGAAAACATTGCCATTTGTTTGTAAAAGATCCAAAACCATTGCACATCTGAATACACCCTTGATAAGTATGTGTAGATTATGTAACAATTTAATACAAAATAACATTGAAATTGATTTTGCTATGCCAAAAATTGCCTACATAAGATCGCTTATAAAATTTTTACCACGTTTAGATTATCTATAGTATTGATATTTCTATATCTACTTATTATGTAAGTCAATTTAATTGTAACATGATTATAATGTAAGTCTTCAATATTTGAATAATTCTATTGTTACTATTTTGAATTTGCTTAGTAACAATATTGTATATATTAAAAACTGCTTTGATAAGTTTGTTTATGGACTTTGTTATGCTCCTTCACTAAAAGATGGCTTTATAAATCTACTTTAGAAGTATTACACTGATCCTGTGCTCATAAAAATTATTTTATCAGACTTCTAATGTATTTTCTATTCTTTTTAATCGTATGTGATTTTATAGTTCGTGTATCTTCTCTTTCTGGTATTTTATTCACATCTTGCTCTCTCTCTCTATGCATTTAGCATTTTGCCATTATATGTTCTGATGTTTCCTTGTGGATATTTTTTATTTTTTATTTTTATTTTTATTTATTTTTTTCTTCTTTTCATTTTTTCTTCTATTGTTCATTTGTAGATGTAATATTAATTTTGTAAGCCTGTTGTAACTGGGATAAACTCCTGTAATAGGCAGCAATAATAAATAAATAAATAAATAAATAAATAAATAAATAAGAAACGCTTCCATAATTTTAAATAAAAACCCAATTGGAAGAAGACCAATAGGAAGACCTAGGCGTAGATGGGAAGAAAATATTAAGATGGATCTTGCAGAAATAAGAGTACAGAGTAGAAACTCGATCCAGTTGGCTAAGGACAGAAGTTAGTGGAAATACTGTGTAAACGCGGCATAGGCCTTCGGGATCCGTAGGTCATACAGTTAGGTAGTTAGTTATTATTATCTAAAAGAAATGTTCAAATGTTGTTAAGAGACAATTACATAGAAGAACTGAGTTCCGACCAAACACTAATTTGCCGGAAGGAAATTCCAGTGCAGTCCAGCCCACTTTAAGCGTTATCCGTGCAACCCACGTTTCATGTTAAAGACATTGAGAATAATTGTTCGTATCATTCAGTTGGAACGTTTTCTTGCGAGTTTACGCTATTACAGTAGGCCTACAACATTGTGACTTTCCAAATCAGTCAGTAACTATCGAAGAAAGACAAGCGTGTAGCTTCAGTCGTTGATAGTATTTAACATTCTTTTTCACTTTTAACAAGCCACCGGCAAACAACCAGCCAGGGACAATACATTTTTCTTATTTAAAAGACACTCCTTGTTAAAAAAAACACTAATTGTAGTCACTAATGGCCACTCTTAAAAATGGAAAATCTCTTTGGCTCTCTTTATATTTTGTTTGATTCTTTCCGATCAAAGTAACTTTGAAAGTGGAGTAAGAAATACTATTCTTTCCATTGATAGTGTAATAGTGGCGTCTAATTTCCACAACCAACCCTTTGCTAAGCCTGTTAGTACACACATACATGCATAAGATAATTTTCTGGAGATAACACTTAGAAAATTACAAACAAGTGCTACAGTATTTTTTTCGTATCAACAGATTATCTCTTTTCCTAAAAAAGCGAAACAACATAATATCACAAACCCACACTCGGATTAAGAACTTGATTATATATATATTGAAAACTGGTTTTCCATTGGGCAAACTAGCAAATTTTTATAAATATAAGCGATGGTTTTGTTCCGCCACATCCTTCTTTAACAAAAGGAAGGAAAAGGAAGAAAAGGAACGTAAATAGTTTATCATTTGATTGCTATTACAAGTTTGTATTGTCTATAGTTAACGGTTGCCACATTGTAAAAAACACTTTACACTAAATGGCAATCAGTTACCATACATCCTTTTTTTATTTGGTAAGCTAGTGATTACCGCCAAGGTTGACAACACTTCCGCTCCTCTTAGGACGAAACCCGAAGATGCACGAAGTACGAACAATGGTATTTGCATGTAGAATGCTCCTGAGCGTTCACGAGGAGAGTTTCCACTATCTGCTCGCCGTGGGCAGGGCTGATATATACTCAAATATATCAGTAGTTTACAATAGAATATTAGTATTATTGCTTATAATTAAGAGAAGCAATGAAAATTGTTTCATTATCTTAATTAATGCAATATAAATTAATAGAAACTTGCTCCTTAGTAAATACGGAATTATACATATTTTCAAATTTGTTTATGTTTGCTACTTCAACGGGGAATTCTATATTCGTTTTTTCAAATAACGGTAATAAAGTATTAATATCTTGTATGTAATTATTTACACGATGTGGATGATCTTTTGCAGAATGTAGTGCAGCTAGAATGCAATACATAAAACATCTATTATCGTTATTTTGAATATTTGTAACACATTTGTAGACGTCCATTGAGGCAATTTTATATAAGATGATGCAGCCAATGGATCATATTTACTGATTTTAATTTCTAAGAGATGGTTAGGGTGAGAACATAGATTCTACTCTGATTTCTTAATTGCTCTGTTTTCTCTTTCAACTAAAATTTTATTACATAGTTTTTCAATTATAGCATTCACATCTGTACTCGGTAAAATGATTTCATTACCACTATTTACAAATAATCTACATGTTTCTAAATCTACTGGTTTTACAAAAGTTGTAGCCAACGAAAAATTTACTTTAAAAGATGTATTAGTTTGTTCCTGTTTTAATATATCTAAACAGTCTTTTCTTTTATTATTTAAAAAGCATCCACTATCCTCATTTAAAACAGTATCACATTTTAAAATGATTTTTTTCAAGTTATTATTAAATAGAGTATCACCTTTAATAGAGTTTAACATTTTTAATACCTAATGTTGCCATGACTATAATACGTTGAAAAGTGTGTGTTTTTTAAATAGCACAACGTTACTATAAAACGTTCAGAAGTGAGTTTTTATAAGATGATATTATTCTTTTAGAGAACTGAGATAGCACAACGTTACTATAATACGTTCAGAAGTGAGTTTTTATATGATATTATCGTTATAAGTTGTCTTACCTATAGACAACTAAGAAAAGCACACTGATACAATGTTAACGAAATTTAAGAAAAAAATCACAGCTTCACCGATAAGAAGTTTACCCTTTAAACACCAACAAGCAACTGATTAAAAAATAACTTCTCGGTCAGTCTTTTATACCTTTGTAATTGCATTGCGTAATATTGCGCAACAGGGATGATGTCATCTAGTCACGGTCTAGGTTTCCCCCTTTTTAAATCCTATTGTTGAATGACAAGACAGATCGCAAGCGATCAAGACAAACCTTTGGGATTGCATTGCGTAATATTGCACAATAGGAATCATGTCATCGACTCACGGTCGGGGTTTCCCCCCTTTTTTAAAATCGTATCGTTGAATGACAAGACAGATCGCGAGCGATCAACACAAACCTTTGTGATTGCCTTGCGTAATATTGCGCAATAGGGATGATGTCACCGGTCACGTAAATCCTATAAAACAACTAGCAGCCTTGCGTCTGAAATTCCTAATTCATACAGCGAGCGATCAAATTATGTTAACAATTTTCATCGAAAATAAAAGGAAAATATACACCAGGCTGTACTCACTAGCACAATGTTTTAAATGACGTAATTTGAATTATCCACATATGGCGGAAGATATTATGTAACTGATAACAAAACACGGAAGTCTACATTTCTTTGCAATCTTTAAACAGTTGATAGAAAGCTAATGAATATTGTCTTCCCGTAAAAGAAAATAATGTCTGTTATGTTCAAATAGGGGTTAGAACAAGTTAACCCCCTAAAAGACCGTGGGGGGACACTTCAGTAATCTTTGCTTTAGGGGTTGTAATGAGTACACCCCTGCTATGTTATATAGTCTTATGTAATTTCCGCTATGTTGAAAACGAACTATGTTGGTAGTCTTTGCTATTTCTGTTATGTTAAAATAGAGAACAAATACACCCCTAAAATGAGTGGACGGTTCAAGGTTTTCGAACGAATACATCACTGCTATGGTAAATGTGATCGTAGTCTCTGCTATAAGGGGTGGAAAAAGGGAACAAATACACCCCTAAATGGTTTCGTAGTCTTTGCTATGTTAAAACGGGTGTGCTCGTAGTCTCAGTGTAATTTCTACCATGTTAAAATAAGGGTTGGAGTAGTTTTATGTATTATCAGCTAAGTTCGAATAGAGGTTGAAAATGATGCTATGATAAAATAAGGGTTGGAAAAGGAAACGAGTATACTACTGCTATGTTTAATTAGGGGTGGAACCCTCTGCTATGTTAAAATAGGGGTTTAAAATTAAGCCATACTCTTTTACTAGTTTTGCTATGTCCGTTATTTTAAAATAGGGGTTGAATACACCCCTGCTATGTTTCGTAGTCTTCTGCACTGCTATGTGTTCGTACTTTCTGCTATGTTAAAATAGGGGTGGAACTGCTATGTGTGTTCACATCCCCCTTTGCTATGTTACATAGGTATTCATTGTCTGCTATGTTGAAATATATTCTCATAAAAGGGAACGAATACATCCCTGTTATGTTACGTAGTCTTATGTGTTCGTATTCTCTGCTATGGTAAAATAGGGGTTGAAAGCGAGTACAGCCCTACTATGTTTCGTAGTCTTATGTAGTTTCTGCTATGTTAAAATAGGGGTTGGAAAATATGCTCATAAAAGAGAATGAATACACCTCTGCTATGTTTCGTAGTCTTACGTATTATCTGCTCTGCTATATGTTCGTAGTCTCTGCTATGGCAAAACAGGGGTTGAAAACGAATAAACTCCTGCTATGTTTCGTAGTCTTATGTATTATCTGCTCCGCTATGTGTTCGTAGTCTCTGCTAAGGGGTTGAAAAAGTGATCATAAAAGAGAACGAGGCCACCCCTAAAATGTACTCATAAAAGAGAACGAGTACACCCCCTAAAACTGCTCATGAAAGGGAACAAATACACCCCTAAAGACCGTGGGTCGACGGTTCAAGGTGCTCGATTTCCCAGGGGCTCCTAAATTGTTTTAATATGGCCCGGGTCTGGTCCAGATCGATCCATTTTCTACTACTACTATGATGTTTTACATTTATAATTGTTATAATATTGTTTTCTACTCGAATTTGGAAAGAAAAGAGTTAATAAACAGTTATTTAAGGTAATCTTCTTAGGTCTTCAGAAGCGGAAAAACATCATATGACGTTCTCCAGGATTTGATCCCGCGAACACATTATCAACAAACTAATCAAACAAACCCTTGGGCTACTTTGCACAATATATCAATTTTTTGTGTGAAATGGTTTTCTGTTTCACACTAGGTTTTGTGTTACAGTCATATACGACTGAGTTTTCCGTGAGTATATGGAAGTTACGTCTTTTGCAAAACTACACTTTTCGCACAGGTCACATTTTATGTCACAATAACTGATGTACAGCCACTTGAATTGATAAAGGTTGAAATGTTCAATGATAATATTAAAGCAATTATTGAGCTGCTATAACAGTGTTCTAAACAGTAAAATTTTATGAAGAAAAATAATTAACCTAACTAATGATAATCTCTTCATAAGGCCTGAGCGGCTCGTCTAGACCTACATGAAAGGATTTTAACTAACTTACATGTTTTATGTAAATCCAAGGAACTAATTATCGTAAATCAGTGGTTAACTAATTCAATTTGAGGTCCATAACTTTCAACTTGCTTCAATTTCAATTTTTATCCATGCTGAATGTGAAATAACAGATCTTTTCCTGTGAAAAAGGGGAGAAATGTTGGAATCACGAACACGACGGGGAATTGGAGTAGGACCGTGAATAGATATTTGTCACACAACGACTTAAATTGTCTTTGATGTGCAATGCTCATTGGGCAACACGGTTCTAACGCTAGATTTTAATCTTAAATTAGAGATTCTTTTTCATTCACTAATTGCATAGCAAAAGCCTCTTTCAGTACTCCAGAGCCTTACCTTTTGCTTGATAAATTCCGTGTCCAGATGTTTGTGATATGAGCAAAAGTGCTGGATCCATCTAATAGAGTTATATCAGTTAGAGTCAGTTATTGCAAATGCATTTTAAAGTGTAAGCAAAGTTTCAAGTTGCTAATAAAGCTGAAGAATGAATTTTAAAAATATGTATGAATGATCACGTTCAAATGTTGTGGGACATAAGACATCTTTGGGTTAGCTGGGAAATGTTTCGGGTATCTTCATTATCTGATTGTTTGTTTCAGGCTTCTTGGTTGGGTCATTCAAATTAACATAAGGGAGAACGTAATTTAATACTTTCTCTCTTAATAGAAATTATAATATAATTTCTACGAGTATTAATAATTATTAATACTCATAGAAATTATATTTAGAATTCATATAGCTGTTTTGGGTGGCCTCTCGTGAGAAGCGCTGTAATGCCTTGATAAACTCGTTGAGCAACAGTAACTGTTTATTTTTTGTGTTGAAAGTTTTAATGATTACTCTGGAGGGTAAAAGAATTGTGTAATATTTTACGTTAATTTTGAAAGGTAAATTAGTTCTTTGTTGTCCTTAGGCCTAAGTTTTACAAACCTTCTTTGTATATATGTATGTATGTATGTATGTATGTATGAGCTCCTTCGTGGCTACGTACTCACATTTATCGTGGGATACCGCGGTTCGATTCCCGGCGGAAGCATATTTGGTTCGAATTCCACGTTAATCACTAGGTACCGTCTCATGTAGCCTCGCTGCTTAAAACGACGTTAAACTCAAAAGCTATATCTAGCTATATGTATACATCTTACACGAAAAGCTCCTAATAAGATAGAGAAAGCATCTTGTAATAATAGGGTTTTATTGTAGAGTTTAAGATAACACGAAGTTGAAAAGAAGAATTCAAAACTTAAACAATGAAAAACGAGGCCTATAATTATGTCTGCTCCAACTCATTTCAATCTTTGAATTATTAATTATATGGAGGTATTAAAACCCCGTAAGAAGCTTTACCTATTATTACATTAACGTACAAAGGACAATAGGCTTTACAGTAGGCGTGTAATATTAGAATTTTGTTATTCGTCGGTGTTTGTGGACCGTCATAACAAATTTATGCTACCCCTATCTCAACAATAAGAGTCTATTATTACACGCCCTCTATAACTCATTTCGAACTGTGCGTGATTAATTATGTAGGAATAACAAAGAAACAGATAAAACAGCACTAGAATAATATACATCTACAAAGCATAACTTGATCAATATATATAAACACACGAAAGGGGTATTAACTTTGGTTTCGTAATTTGTCCTTCATATGTATCTCCTGTATTAACTCAACAGTTCTGGACTCTCAGTGAACAAAATGTAAAATTTCAGTTGTGTTGTAACAAAATGTTTTTTAGGAGGTATGTTGGTTATATTTGAAAACTAGATAACACAGTAGGGAACTTGAAACATGATATGCAACTAAGTAATAGGTCATTTGTATTAATAACACTTTAGTAGTAGAAAATGGATCGATCTGGAACATAATCGCTCAACTCAGGAGCCCCTGGGAAATTGAGCACCTTACATCGTGAAGCTACGGTCTTTTACGACGTCCATTTTAGGGGTGAATTTATTCCCTTTTATGAGCACTTTTTAGGGGGTGTAATCGTTCCCTTTTATGAGCATATTTTAGGGGTGAACTCGTTCCCTTTTATGAGCATATTTTTCAACCCCTATTTGAACATAGCAAAGAGTACGAACACATTTCCATACTCTATTTTAACATAACGAACATAGCAGAGAATAGAGGTGTACTCGTTCTACCCCCATTTGAAACATAGCAGAAATTATATAACCCTTCGTTCCATTTCATGAGAACATTTTAAGGGGTGAACCCGTTCCCTTTTATGAGCATTTTTCTCAACACCTATTTGAACTATGAACACATAGCAGAGCAAAGACTCGTTACACACAGCAGAGCGGATCACCCATATTTGAACATATAGGGGGTGTACTCGTTCCCCTTTATCAAACCCTATGAACACACACAGCAGAACATAGCAGGTGTGTATTCATTCCAACCCCTAATTGATCATAGCAGAGAATACATGGAGACTACGAACACATAGCATAGCAGATTCATTTCCACCCCTAATTGAGACTCATTCCCTTTTATGAGCATTTTTTCCAACCCCTATTTGAACATAGCAGAAATTACATAAGACTACGGGGGTATATTCAACCCTATTTTAATATAACGAACATAGCAGAGAATATGGGTGTACTCGTTTCACACAGCAGAGCGGATTCCACCCCTATTTGAACTTCGTTCCCTTTTATGAGCATATTTTTCAACCCCTACGAACACATAAGGCTACCAAACATTGCAGGGATGTATTCGTTCTTTACCCCTATTTTATAGCAGACATAAGACTACGGGGGTGTTCAATTTTAATTACGAACACATAGTAGAGCAGACCACCCTTATGGCTCATTTTTCAACCTTTATTTTACCATAACGAAATATAGCGAAGATTTAGAGGTGTATTCGTTCTCTTTTCCAACCCCTATTTGAACATAACAGATAATACATAAGACGACGGGGGGTGTACTTATTCCCTTTTTGAACATAGCAGACAATGACTATCACAGAGAGTACATAAGACTAAGAACATCCAACTATAGCAGGGGTGTACTCGTTCGAACCCTATAGCAAAGATTCTTTTCTTTTAGCCCCCTCGATATAGCAACCCCCAACCGTCCTCCTTTCACATCCAGGGCTTGGGAGCGGCAATGGCGGAGTTTAAAAAATAACATCATCATACTCTCATAAATGAATAAAGCATAATATCATTAGCGTCAATAATGGTAAGTGAGAATTTGTTTAAGAAATCGTGCAGTGAATAACCAGATGCACGACATGCTAGATATAAAAAACAGTAATGTCCACAAAACTGAGATAAATCACCTTGAATATTCTATTATTTCATATATAACACAGAAAATTTCGTTTTAAAAACCTTATATGATGTTGTATATAAGGAGGTATACCATAGCTATCGAAATACTATCCCAGACACATGTTAGATATATATAAACAGCAACCCAATGTTCACCAGGCTTATCACTAGAATCAGTATTTATAATTATGGCTCCTGGAAATGTATGAATAAACAAAGGTAACTTATCTGCTGCATATACACCAATAAAATGATCTTTAGGTAAATTTTGTTCTAGCGCCTCATAAAGTTCAATTGTATTTAACATTTTTTAATAAATTAATATATATTTTCTCTGGAAATCAAAATCTAGTTCTGAAGAGAATTCACCATAAATAATTGCTGTTACAGGGGATGGCAGTGCTTCTTTAAAATGAACCTCTAAACGTACACTTCCTTACCGTCGTAGACTAGTATGAAATGCAGCCCTTGCACTAGAATCGGGAGTTAAATCAAACACCAGTACAGTATAACCATTAGGATATTCGGCAAGTGAAATATCATTAACTTGATTAGAATAATAGATACCTGAACCTGCAAATAACGTAGAATATGCTTGTATATATAGCTTATTATCAAAATCAGGTTGTAATGGTTTTGATGGGACAAGCGATCCATCAACATACAGTGTAAAAAACGACATACTAAAATGCTGAAAATTGAACGGATTTGTCTGATAAGTACCATTTTAAGCAGTATTAGTAACAAACCCAATAATAATACGTTTAGGCACTATGCCTGAAAACAGATCTGGAAGTATACTATCCATAATTCCTTGTTGCAGAGTTTCTGTCTTCACCTGCACTTTTGTTAGAGGATATTTCATTCTAAATTTAGGATTTTGTAATACTTTATTTTGTGATATTTTAACGGCTAGTGATACATCAACCTTTTTCACAAGCAATGTTGCATCTGTAATTACAACTTTTCCATCAGCATCTGCGTCACCCATTAGACAAAATGTAGGTTTAGCTGGAATTAGTTTAATACGCAATTGTACACCATTCAGTAAAAATTTCTCCTGATTAAATATATCGGCATGAATATAACCCAATAATTCAAATGACTGATTTAAAGTAGTAAGAAGAAAACGTTGTTTAAATCCTACATTACTATCGGCCACACTGTCCATATGCCCTGCAGTATCTTTAAACCACATTGATGTTTGAAGATGCGTTGATTTAGCTTCAGCATTATAATTTAGTAGTTTTTCAATATACGATCGATATGCATATGTATGTGAAGAGTAGGAAATAAGTTGATTATTTAAATATAATTGCACTTGACTGAACATTGCATTGAGAAAATCATTTAAAGGGTCGATTTTCTTATCGGCAGAAGTTAAATTAGAACTATCTGATTTAGTAATTTTACTTTTAATATACAACATTGTGTGCGGTAAGTCTATATAGTCATCTCCATGACCGGGGACAAAAAATTATATTGGTGCATTATCAGATATCGAAGCCACAGGCTTATATGGAACTATTTTATTAACTATAATACTGGTTTGAGTGGGTAAGCCAGCAAATAAATCTAATTCTGATTTCATACACACACACTGCATATTTCTTACTATTAATATTCACACATGGTAAAATTTACAATGCCGTATCACGTCTACCAAAATGTATTTTTACACATACACTGCCATATTGGAAAGGAAGTGGATTACATGTACTATCTCTTAAATCAATAATAATTTGATCAAATTGTTTACGTTGCACTGGCACATAATGACGATTGTCAAAAATATGTACATTATTAATACCATGCTCTGTAATATTTGTATTTACAATACGTAACAATGGAGCTATGATGTCACCTACCATTTGTGGTTCTACAATATCACTGTAAATATACATAAGTGTAGGTAGCGATTTTTGCAAATCAGGTGAATAACGAGCATGATGTAAAACTGCTATATCTTCCTGATGTATTTGATCATATCCTAGTATTTGGCTAGTTCAGGAGATAGGCTTACCTCTATATGCTTCTCTTGAACTCTTATTACTCTATTAACCTCAATTCGTTTTAAAGATGCTTTGACTTTTAATTGTAAATTTAATATATCACTTTTATGATTAATTTGAGATAGAATATCATCAACATGATAATAGTGGCATGGTAAAATTTGAGTTATTCTCAAGTTTTTTTGTATTCATGATACGGTAATAGATATTATTAGTATATTTGGAAACATTCTGAAATGAACTTGTATAATGTATTTCAACAACAGCTGTTTCCCACACTCCCTTCTCTAGTACAATAGTATGATATAATTTAGTAGTATAACAAACAAGAGTATTTTGAGGAAAATATTCCATAGAACTATTGCTAGGAAGTGTGAGATAAAACCTCCACTTTGCTCCATAATCAATCAATCAAAAATATCTTTGGATTTTTTATCCGCTTCACACCACCTCTAAAATGAACTTTCTTTCTTTTTTTCCAGATCCTACCAACACCTGATTTAATTTATTTTGAGCTTTGTTTTTTAAATTTGTTTTAGCTTCTTGCCACCGATCTTGTGAACACTCTTCAATAGGTCTATTATTATCTAGTACATCTCCTGCTACATTTATTCCTGTACTTATCAATTTTTTACCAGCAGTTTTTACACCTTGTTTTAATAAAGGAAATACAGTACGGAATAAACCTCCTAGAAAACTACCAATGCCATGACCTTCTTGATATGCTGTACCTTTATGCACGTTATAACCATCTCCTGCTTGATGCGTGTAATAATTAAAGTACGAATTATTCATCTTCCTTTCTATATACTCAAAAATATCAATAGATTACAATAGAATATTAGTATTATTGCTTATAAGTGCACCATTTACGTTTACGGGGTGGAGGACCATCCTCTTCGTTATCATCATTATCCTCTTTGTCCTCTGTGAGTTTTCTAATATAATCTATTCATTGAGGATTACCAATGTACTCTAAGGGTATATTGGATTTTGCTAATAATGTAGTAAAAGGTTTTCAACCCGCAACTGATACATTTTTCTTACGACATCTAACAAAATCGGATACCAAATCCAATATATTTGCATCTGGAATTAATTTATTATTAATACTCACATTTCCATTATCGTTCCATTGAATATTTGGATCTTGTTTCAATTTACGTAATAAAGGTTTTGCTTTACGTTTACAAATTTCAGGGAGAGTAGATATTATTTATCCTCCTCCTCCTCCTCCTCTTCTTCTTCTTCCTCCTCCTCTTTATCAATAGTAGCAGTAGTACTTGCTGTTGTTGTAACTGCTGGCAGTTTTTGAAATATATTTAAATATTTTTGTAAGACTTCTCAATATCTTATCCATTTTTCTTCTGCATTTAAACTTTTCTTATTTAAAATTTCTTTCATTTCATCATAAAGTTTAGATATCGTTTGATAATGATGTAATTTTTCTGGTGAGATTAAAATAAGTTTTTGTGCATTTTGCATAATTATTTAATGAACTAGATAGTATACCTCCTAAAATAGGTGCAAGGAATGCAATAAGAAAACCACCTCTTTGTATAATTATTCGTTTCTTTCTTTTGTTTTAATGACGGACCTTTTTCACCAAATATCTCAGTTCCTTTTTATATTTTTTTAATTTATTTATCTCTGTTTTATTTAATGGAACATTTCCCTGTAATACGTTATAGGAACATTCACAAATAGAGCGAAATAATTCAGGATCTGCATTTCGTAAAATTGCCTTTTCCTGACTAATCAATTTTTTACGGCTATTAAAGCAAAAATAGTTGTTAGAATGTAAACTATATTGCAATTATTTTTTACAGGCACATAAACATTATTAAAAGAATCTGTTGGAAAGATATTTGTTCGAACTCATTGCTCGTCAGGAGTATTTTGTTTTAAATCAAAAAGTATATAACCATGTGCAATTCGAGTTGCATCTTGATATGCTTCTTGAATAAAAAAATTTGTATTACCTGGATACAATTGTCCTGCGAGATAATTAATTTGAGCTTGTTCTCTAGGATTTTTAAAACAAATATAATGACAATTTAAGGAAATATCCCGCATTCCTTTTTGTTGATGAAAAGTATTCTGTGTTATAAATATTACACTTATATTTCTATGATGGCTACCCTTAGTAAAAATATCTACAATCCGATGGTCACGCTCACGCATTAAATCATCAATAATTACAAGATGTGGACCCCGGTGTGCTTGAAATTCATTATTTTGATTTAAACCTTCTTTAAACGTGAAGCCTTAAAGTGTATCATACAACGGCTCCCATTCTCTATATCACCATAAAATATTTTTAAATAACTTACTACAATGGTCAAGAAATGTTTTAACAAAATATGATTTTCCACAGCCTGTAGGACCTGCTACCATACAAGTAAACAGAATATTCCACTCCATATTTTTCTCTCTCTCTACTACAAATATGTCACATTTATTTTAAATAACGTTTTTAAATATTTTGCTTTCTTTTCTCCATTACATAAAAACACATTTGAACAAATTTGATTTAATATACTTTTTACTTGTGTTACTGATAGACCTCGTGATGATGATGATGACGACAATTTAACTAAGCAACGAAAATTTTCAGTGTTGCTAGAATTTAAAATATAAAATTCACCTTTTGAAATTATAAAATCTACAAGAAATATTTGTGACAACATGCTTCACCTATAAAATCTTGACTTTTCTTTTTTTACAATATAGTATGCTTTAAATCAATCCAAGAATTTTCACTTTTTGGCAGACCTTTTTCAATTAAATATGTTTTTGGAAATTTCGTTAATTGTAATTCGTGTCCGTAAAATCTTGCTTCAATAGGTTTATTATTTGAGTTACTAAGTGATATGTTGGATTAGTGAAGAAAACTTTAGCAATTCGAAGAATTTCTGTACACCCACAGCGTGTAAAACCTCTATCAAAATCAGGACGTTTAAGTTTACTAATTCTTACATATTCAACTACCTTAAATTTACTTTTTCTTTTAATCACAGAAAACTTTTTGCAATAGATGTTTGTCAATAGACGTTTTTCATTTTCATTTTTAATAGCGTCGATAGGTTTCATTTTAATAGTAGAATGAATAGTATTATTATACTCATGTAGTAATTCCGGCAGAATGCCAATCCATTTATAATTTCATTGCAGTGTAAATTGTCTCCACATTAAACTACGGTAATGTTCTATTAAATCTTTCAATAATACTTGCTTTCGCATCACTGTACGTGGAATATTGTTTAATGTTATTTTGGTTCATCGCCTTCTGAAACTCTGAATTATAAAATTCCCGACCCCTGTCAGTTTGTAAAAATTTTGGGCTTTTGTTTGCTTTTCTCAGTACTGTTATAAATGCTTGTGTAATTTCTTATTCAGTTTTATTTTTCACAGGAATAGAAGAAAGCATATTTAGAGAATGTGTCTATCATAGTTAATAAATATTTGAAATTTCGATTAATGTTTGCTAGACCATTCGATTTTCCACTATTTATTTCAACTAAATCAGCTTGCCATAAATCATGAATTCCTTTCGTTATAACGGGTTTTCGAGGATAGTTTCGTCTTGCACCTTTATGTAATTTTGCAACTATTTGTTCTCGAACTGATTGTGACATATTTTTGTTTATCAATACAAATATATCCAAAAACTAAAATATCATATTTACAATATACAATCTCACATGTTAAATCTTTATTATGATACCCCCAAGGAATAGTATGTATATTACAATTTAAAATTTTTCTCTTGTCATCATACGGATCTAACGCTATTTTTGTTACCTGATTTGATTTGTTGTTAAATTGTGATATTTGCTTTTAATTTCAAATTATGATTTATGAATCGTTTCGTTTTGAAATAGACATGATTTATAATCGTCAAACGAAATTTGTTCTTTAACTACATTTTTCTTGATCCCTTTACATTTTTTCAATTCTTTATTTCCATCAGTTTTTATTGCATAATATTTTGCTCGTAAACCAACATATTCAATGGTAAGAACTCCACTTAATTCATCTTTCATTTTACCCAAAACGTTTTTTTGTGTTATATAAAGCATGATTTTCCGCATAATTAGAAGTATCAAAATATTCGTTCATGTCTTTTGTATCTTTATAAATATCGTCGGTCTTAATGTAGTAAATGAAAGAGTCAGTATCCATGTAAGTAATACTAATCTTATCTCCATATCGAGGTTTCATTATATTTTAATGGAATTCATACATTGCTAATTTTGATAATTCTAAAAGTGTCGCTCCTACATACCTCGGTTTATTTAGAGTTACAGATTTTTTTAACATATGGAATAATGCAAGATTGTCTCCTAATTTTACCCAATTTAGAAACTGATCTTGCGCTACTAATTTTTTTTACAGTTTTTCATTATTAATTAATTTTATATCAATTCGTTTTCGTACATTCTCCATTGTCTTTCCGTATACAGAATTATTTAATAACTTATAGAAATCTTTTTCAAATTCAATTGTAGCATTTGCACGACGCTGAGTATTTTCTTGTATGTAAAATGCAAGCCATTTAGATTGACGAAACCATAATATTTTATGTACTTTTAACAATATTAAACCTTGGTTTAGATAAAATTGTAATACTCTATATGTAATATATAATTCGATTTCGATTTAAGTGTTAATAGTAATTTTGAGTATTTACCATTCGGTGGAACTTCATTAGTGGGAGCACACGGAAAATCAGAATGGTATTCGTGTAAAGAATTGGTATACTCTATGCCCACATCAAGAAAAAAACCCATTCACTATCCGTGGGCCAATTAATAATTTTATTCTTGTCTTGCCAATCGTCAATTTTATCCTCCCAACGAAAACCACCATATGGTAAATAATCAATCATTGATAGTCCGTACAAATTGTTCATGTCAATATAGAGTAAATAAGATTTTCCTTTTTCCGCATCAAAATCATGTATCTAGAGATTATTAGCTTTTGCATATGTTAATACAGCTTGTGTGATGCTTCCGCAAATCGATTTTTCTACAAACATATACATATTGATATCTGATAAAATTCAAGTTCAATTTTTGTTTTATATAACATCGCTTGCCATGCCAAACCAAGTGCAGTAAAACAATTAATTGGGTTAATACAAAAAGCATTTAAACACGTCTTTCGAAAATTTTCCAATACATCTGCTGTGAGAAGTACATCACATTTTAAATATAGATCATGGTAGTCCCCTAAATTTTGACACTTAAACACACGCCAAATCAGTTTTGCATATTGATAGTAGGTCTCGGAAATTTCTCTTCCATTCAATTTGCTATTAAATGCCTCTCTTTCAAGAAATTCAGTTTCTTTAAATATATCTAAATTTGTTATGTATTAATAAAAACAAATTCCCTTACGGAGAATTAAAGGAAACTTATCATCAGAAAATATTGCGTTGTATATACGAATTGCTCAGGTTTTAATTTTGACACCAAATTTTCGAGACTGTACGGAAGAAATTTACATAAGTCTACTAACCGTAACTCGATAGGTCTACCATCAAAATGAAAGTGATTAGAGAATATGATGTTTTTCTCAGTGCTTTCAGCAATTAGAGATATATTGTCAGGTGTGCAATCTAGTTCTTTCACAGATAAATGCGCATCATAGGCAGATAAATCATGGAAGAATACAAGGATATAATTATTCTGACGTTTAATTTGCAAATTGCAATTATTGCACAGCGTGGCAATATATTCCCCAGTTAAATGGTTATGATGTTTAACTTTTCTATTGTTACTCATATATTTACTATCACAAACACAGCATTCAGTGGATAGATTTTACTTCTGTAACTCAGAACTATTTAATGGTATTATTGGTTTTTGTTGATTTAATATGTTTATTATTTTTCTTAATTCATTCTCCATAGCAGACATAAACTTAATCGATACATTTTCCCCCCGATAAATAATAGATCTGATTTCATATGTTTGTTACTCCAACATACAATATAACCAAAACTGCATGGTATATGTTCCTGAATTTGTATTTTATGAGATCCAATTTGTTTATTTATGGGTTTTAATAAACTTTCGAAATGTGCAACTATTATCACATCATTCTGTAATAACAATTTCAGATTTCGAAATTTTAAAACATCTTGTTTCGGCATGTTAATTTTGGTTGGAGTGTGTTCTTTACATAATTTCTCATGTTCACCTAATTTTAATTTGTTATAAAAAGATACTAAACATCGTCTACAAATAAATGTTTGATGAGTACCTAATTGATGTCTAACTAAACCATTTAAATTTGTAATAAAACAATAATGAGAGTTTAAATATAATAAATCTATATGGTTACATACAGCTGTATTTTCGCTTATACGTAACGGAAAAATTGTTTCATTATCATAATTAATACCATATATATTAATAGAAATTTGTTCCTTAGTAAATACGGAATTATACATATGTTCAAATTTGCTTATGTGTGCTACTTCAACAGGGAATTTTATATTCGTTTTTTTTCAAATAACGGTAATAAAGTATTAATATATTTATGTAATTATTTACACGTTGTGGATTATCTTTTGCGGGATACAATGCAGCTAGAATGCAGTACATAAAACATATATTATCGTTCTTTTGAATATTTAAAACACGTTTTGTGTATAAAATCCATTCAGGCAATTTTAAAGAAGTTTTTTCTTTATGACTTTTCAATAACGCATTGAGATTTTTTATAAGACAATAATGACTATTGAAATTTTCTTCACAATACAGTAAATCTATACGTTTGTCTACAGCTGTGTTTTCGCTTATACGTAACGGAAAAATTGTTTCATTATCATAATCAATGCCATATATATTAATAGAAATTTGTTCCTTAGTAAATACGAAATTATACATATTTTCAAATTTGCTTATGTGTGCTACTTCAACAGAAAATTTTATATTTGTTTTTTCAAATAACGGTAATGAAGTATTAATGTATTGTATGTAATTATTTACACGCAGTGCATTATCTTTTGCGGGATACAATGCAGTTATAATGCAATCCATAGAACATCTATTATCATTATTTTGAATATTTAAAGCACAATTCTTTTTAGATGAAATCCATTGAGGCAATTTTATAAAAGATGATGCGGTCAGGGGATCATATTTACTGATTGTAATTTCTAAGTGATGGTTAGGTTGAGAGCATAGAGACCACCCTGATTTCTTAATTGCTCTGTTTTCTTGTTCAAATAAAATTTTATTAAATAGTTTTTCAATTATAACATTCACATCTGTACTCGGTAAAATAATTTTGTTACCACTATTTACAAATAATCTACATGTTTCTAAATCTACTGGTTTTACAAAAGTTGTAGCCAACGAAAAATTTACTTTAAAAGATGTATTAGTTTGTTCCTGTTTTAATATATCTAAACAGTCTTTTCTTTTATTATTTAAAAAGCATCCACTATCCTCATTTAAAACAGTATCACATTTTAAAATGAATTTTTTAAAATTATTATTAAATAGAGTATCAGTTGGTAAGTTGATAGTATTTGTTTTAACCTTTTTCATTGCCATTTCTTTAAATAACGCAATGTTACTATAATAATTAGAAGTGAGTTTTTATAATATGATATTATTGTTATAAGATGTCTTACCTATAGACAACTAAAAAAAGCACACACAAAAATCACAACTTTACACCTGAAACACTAACAAGGAACTGATTACAAAAACTTCTCGATCACTCTTTTATACCTTTTGTAATTGCATTGCGCAATATTGAGCAAAAGGGATGATGTCACCGAGTCACGTTCAAGGCTTAAATGACAAGACAGATCACGAGCGATCAACATATACCTGTGTGATTGCATTGCGTAATATTGCCCAATAGAGATGATATCATCGAGTCACGGTCGGGGTTTCCCCTTTTTTTAAAAAAGAAAGAAATCCTATCGTTGAATGGCAAGTTATACCGCGAGCGATCAATATATACTGTGTGATTGCATTGCGTAATATTGCGCAATAAAGATGATATCAAGTCACGGTCGGGGTTTCCTTTTTTTAATCCTATCGTTGAATGACAAATTCTACTATTAAGCCAGTATTGTCTGTTAAAGAGAAAACTAGCTGAATGTTTTTAAAATCCAGATGAATGACGTAATGAGAATTATCCACATATGGCGGAAGTTATTATGTAACTGATAACAAAACACGGAAGTTTTACATTTCTTTGCAATCTTTAAATAATCTCTGCTCTGTTCAAATAGAGGTTAGAACAAGTTCACTCCTTAAAAGAATCTTTGCTATAGGGTTCGAACGAGTACACCCCTGCTATAGTTGGGTGTTCTTAGTCTTATGTTCTCTCTGTGATATTCATTGTCTGCTATGTTCAAAAAGGGAATAAATACACCCCCCCGTCGTCTTATGTATCATCTGTTATGTTCAAATAGGGGTTGAAAAAGAGAACGAATACACCTCTAAATCTTCACTATATTTCGTTATGGTAAAATAAAGATTGAAAAATGAGCCATAAGGGTGGTCTGCTCTACTATGTGTTCGTAATTAAAATTGAACACCCCCGTAGTCTTATGTCTGCTATAAAATAGGGGTAAAGAACGAATACACCCCTGCAATGTTTGGTAGTCTTATGTGTTCGTAGGGGTTGAAAAATATGCTCATAAAAGGGAACGAAGTTCAAATAGGGGTGGAATCCGCTCTGTTGTGTGAAACGAGTACACCCATATTCTCTGCTATGTTCGTTATATTAAAATAGGGTTGAATATACCCCCGTAGTCTTATGTAATTTCTGCCATGTTCAAATAGGGGTTGGAAAATATGCTCATAAAAGGGAATGAGTCTCAATTAGGGGTGGAAATGAATCTGCTATGCTATGAGTTCGTAGTCTCCATGTATTCTCTGCTATGTTCAAATAGGGGTTGGAATGAATACACACCTGCTATGTTCTGCTGTGTGTGTTCATAGGGGTTGATAAAAGGGAACGAGTACACCCCCTATATGTTCAAATATGGGTGATCCGCTCTGCTGTGTGTAACGAGTCTTTGCTCTGCTATGTGTTCATAGTTCAAATAGGAGTTGAAAAATATGCTCATAAAAGGGAACGGGTTCACCCCTTAAAATGTTCTCATGAAAGGGAACGAAGTGTTATATAATTTCTGCTATGTTTCAAATAGGGGTGGAACGAGTACACCCCTATTCTCTGCTATGTTCGTTATGTTAAAATAGAGTATGGAAATGTGTTCGTAATCTTTGCTATGTTCAAATAGGGGTTGAAAAATATGCTCATAAAAGGGAACGAGTTCACCCCTAAAAATATGCTGATAGATGGGAACGAGTACACCCCCAAAAAAGTGCTCATAAAAAGGAACAAAGTCACCCCTAAAATGGACGTCGTAAAAGACCGTAGCTTCGCGATGTAAGGTGCTCAATTTCCCAGGGGCTCCTGAGTTGAGCGATTATGTTCCAGATCGATCCATTTTCTACTACTCACTTTGCCATTTACTTTACGATAATAGTAAAGTTTAGGCCTAAATGAGCAGATCAAAGATTCAATGCTCATAAACTAATACCATAAACAATTTACTTGTTAGTACAGTAGTGTTCTCGTCTCAGCCGACTTTAAAATAGATATTATTTGTAGGGGTGTTCGATAAGGCTGAGGACCTATCGAATTTCGGGAGTAAAATTTATGGAGTTGTCATCGGATGCTCGAAACATTTCGAGTATTTGAAATTATCGAAGTTTTGGATATTATCGAAAGTTCGAGTATTATCGAAGTTTCGGGTATTATCGAAAGTTCGAGTATTATCAAAGTTTTTGGTTTTATCGAAAGTTCAAATGTTATCTAAAGTTCGAGTATTATCGGTTGAATATTATAGAAGTTTCGGGTATTTGAAAGTTCTAGTCAGTGGCATATTTAAGGGATTCTTCCGGGCTTAAGCTACCCCAAAATGTATTTACTATTTTAAAGTAAACGAAATATCTTGCAGAGTTTTCACATTTCTATTAATAAAGTTAGCAAAGCCCCCTCCAACCCCACCCGAAACAAAATCGTAATACGTCATTAGTTCTAATGTTATAAAAATATCAGGTAATTTTGAAAATTTGATTATTACAGAAAATTTCGAGTTTATTCCAAACTTCAAATATTAACAAAATTGCTGGAATTCTCGAAACTTCGGGTGTTATAGAAATTTCGTGCATTATCCAAACTTTCAATATTACTAACATTTTGATTATTGTCAAATCATTATGAAATTTCATTCGTCGAGTTTGCAAAAATTTTCGAATGTCACTAAGCTTTTTCAACCATGATTTCTTCTTTGAAGTGGTTTTGTGCCCGCCTCTTATGTGCGTGGTTAATGGCGTCCTTCAAAAATTCTACATGTCTGTCACATTCAAATCAAGAACCCCTTGCTTCGGAGTGCAGCAAGCTAGCAAGCTAGCAAGGCCGGTATGAAATCTTAAGGGCCTGTAACGATGCGGAAATTAATAATATGTCTGGTATGAAGGAAAAAGTTGTTGATATTTTGTTATTCTATCTCTAATTTGAAAGTATTAGATTTATCAGTCGCCTCATAGGAGAGGAAGTGAATGCTAGATGTTAACACGACTTTCCAAAAAATCGGGTGGTTCTGATCCAAATCTTATAGATCCGAACCGTCCACTATGATTCTCTCTTTTTTTTTGTTCTTTTTTGTTCTTTTTAGCTCGAACTATAAAGGACGGACAGGCTAATGTAATTGATCGGGCCATGTATGTAGTGTTTCTTTCAGAAAAAATGTTACGGGGCACACTTAGTATTCCAGGGGAGGATTGTACACTACTGGCACTATTGTATTTATTTTGGTCTCCTCCAGGGGACGAAGAAACACTTCGTGTATGTATGTGTCTCTGCCATGCAAAGGGCACTAGATAGAGTGATGCACTTTGCACACACTCTAACATTGTAAGTTAGTGCCACAGACAACAAAACCGGCGCAATAAAGTTGTCAGTCGCACAATCTCATTTAAAGATGGTGGTCAAAAGAAAATGGAGGTAACGGGAGAGTGACGAAGTGTAATCGAGCTAATATTCTAAACTGTTGAACCGAATCGAGTGATTCTTTACATCATTACTGACGTTACTCACCTACAGGTTACAGATTTATAATTTCATGGGGCGCGGACTCCGGCGGGTCCAAAAGGAATATTCGAAAACTGCAAAAAATGAGGATTCTCCTACGACCTTCTCATCGGAGGGGGAAATGGATCTGACTACTGCGGAGTGGAGGCGGTGGCTCAGTGGTAGTAGAGTGTTCACCTCCGGTGCTAGGAGTCCCGGGTTCAATCCCAGCTCGCGCCGTGTGGTCTTTGTGGGGGACAAACACCGTACTCGTGGGTTTCCTCTGGATTCTTCCGTTTCGTCCCACTTTCTCCATTCCACCATTTCATTCATTTCTCATCATCACTGTCTCCTTTAGCCTAACCTGCATAACCGTGGGACGTAAAACTTAAAGATTTCCGACTACTGCGGTATGTGGTGATAAGCCTTTCAAGATGGCAGCAAAGCAACAATTTTGGCCATAGAAAGGCGCATTAAAGATAGAAAGGCGGTCTCAAGCTCTTATTTCTAATCGTTACCTATTACTGCAGTACGTGATCATAGGCATTTGAAAATGGCAGCAGAGAAGAAGCCCATTTTTCACTCATTTGCAGCAAGTATTTGGTGAAAAGAAATATATTCTAAAACATATCAATAATTTGGTGTAAAATCTACCTATTTCACATAGCCTACATAATACCATAAGTAGGTAAATAAGAAAGAAAAAGGGCTGAAAATGTAGTACTGAAACTTCCTAAACGTCAGTTGCAAAAGCGACAGTAAAAAATATTAAACTGGTAGTAGTAGTAGTAATTGTTGTTGTAATAGAAGTAGCAGTAATATGAATAGTGACAAAAAGCAATATTAATAATAGTCGTAACATCACGAGCACGCTGAAAGTAGGAACAAATACTCGGATTCAAGGAAGTTCCCAGGAATAACAAAGTAACTTCATAATATTTCATCATGCGTTTCATCATGAAAATGCACACCATCATTGTTTCCAACTGTTACCTAAGCTATTCACATCAATTACGTCCCTATTGTCCACCTTGACCTCCCTGTCTTCGGCCCCTGTTTCCTCTTGTTCCTTTTCCTCCTGATTGGGACTCCTCTCTTGAATCTCCTCCATTATATCTTTGTCCTTCCTGACTTCCTCATCCTCCTTGACTTCCCTGATCTGATTGGTCACTCTGCCCTCCTTGTCCTCCTGAATTACCTCCAAATCTTCGTTCGCTCTGAGACTTTCCTTGTCCTCTTTCATTTCCTCTGTTCCTACTGTAACATTCTGTAGCCACGAATAGAGTAACCACCAAGAAAATGTCTAGAAGACAAATTATTTTATTATCTTTAATTGTTTTATTTATTGATATCTAAAGATTCCCCTTCTTTATTATTATTACATCCGTAAGTATGATTATAACTAAATTATGCATTAACACACACACACACACACACACACACACACACACACACACACATACCCCCCACATATATATATACCATGATTATTAAGAAAGTGCGCAGATATAAATCGTCTAGCAAATTTTTGTTTCTGGGTTGCCTACATTGTTTTGTATTGTTACTGTATCCTCAACCATTCCGATTGTTACCTTAGTCAGAATTTCTCGCATTTGTTCAGTCTGTGTCTAGCCATGGAGCAATTTACTATAGCGCTAATTGTGAAAACTTTAAGCAACGGGGAGCCGACTTCGCGCGGTTCTAGGGCGAAATGATGCATCAATTGAATCAACATTTCGCAGATTCATGAAAATGTTCATTGAAACGGGTTCAACAGTGAACATTAAAAGTTCTGGGCATCATCGTAGTGGTCGTCGAAATCCAAGTGGAAATTAGCCAGGATGTCATAGCGAATTTTATGAGCAAAGTTATTGCATGCCAGCGCAGTCATATGCATGACGTCATTCAACATACCTGAAATCGGAATGTGTGATGAACATGTTTATGAATTTGTTAGCGTATTTGAAGAAATGTAGTTCATAATTTGATGTAATAAAACCAACGCTGTTTTTGAATAACTCTCTCTCTCTCTCTCTCTCTCTCTCTCTCTCTATATATATATATATATATATATATATATATATATATATATATATATATATATATATCGGGTGTTCTAAAAATAGCGCCCACGGACCACAGAGCACTATTCTACACGCCAAAATAAAGCGAAAATGCTATATGATGAAATGCCCTTCGGGGTCTCCTTCAGCCGCTGTGGGAATCAAAAGTTCACAATGTGTCAACTTCGCAGTGGTCGTCACAATGTGTTAACTTGGAGCCATTAGCATTACTCTACGAACACAACAAGCAGTTGAATCGATTGCTTCACTAATAAGTGATGCTAGTGTCAATCAATATTGACTTCAGCTGCCACATTGAAACAATCAATATAACTGTTTAATAAATTAGTAGATCTAATGTATGGTTCTTTTTTATTTGCGACGTTGTCACATAGTGTAATTTGTATCCCCGGACGAGGACTCTTAAGGTATACAAGCATATATAATTTTTATTTCATTTTGACTTTTAGAATAATGCTCTGTGGTTCGTGGACGCCATTTTTACAACACCCGAGACAGAAGTTCTCAATTCAACCTGTCAGGTTGAATTGAGAACTTCTTCCATTTTTTGAAGTCGTTTACTAATAGATTTGTGTCCCCAATATGGAAGTTGAATATCACTTGTTTCATCATTAATACGTCCAGCCGAAGGCTGATCACCCTATATGAGAATGTAACGAGTAATGTGCATTTCTTTAGGTTTCAGAAAAGTTTCGTTCAAGACAAAGGTATCTAGTTGGTAATTCTTCAATTGTACACTCCTCCAGAATATAATTGCGCCACTGAATTTTTCTCTGTCTGAAAATAAGAACTTAGGTAACAACATATTGAAGGGGAAGCAAGCATTCCGAACGCGCCTTATTGTTTACTGTTTGAACTATTCATCTCCTATTTTGTAATTTAATGTAATGTTAGTTTCAGAACAACATATCCAATTATCGTTACAAAATAGTACCATGACAATGCTGAAAACTATGTTGAGTTACGTAAAACACAAATGCCTTTCGATCAAAAAGCGGAGAAGTCGTAGAAACAAAGAGTTTTGTAAAGAAGTTCCTTAGTGGTTAATACAACTGATAGTAAGGTCTATAATTGTTTCTACAGCTAAGATTGTTTTGTTAATTCTTTTCGTTGGAATTGAGAACTTTTGATTTAGAGTGCAATTGGGTGATTTTATTTTTCTTAAATATTTCCCTTCTTCTTATGGCTTACAGTTTCAGATTTTATTATTTCGATCGTTCTTTGATTCTTCAAAATAAATCATGAGTTAGAAAGTCGTTAACTGATCACTATTTGTATCTGACGGTTTCCCAAACATCAAGAAAACGAATAATCTCAGCTTTTTTACAGTTAACTTATTAGTACTTCCTTCAAACTATAATGGCCAAAGCAGAAATAAAATTTCTTAAAAACATATCTCTCACTTTTATTAACAGATTTCCATATAACGTTCATTAGTACTAATCTGTTAAATCACAATTCAATAAACAAATTTCTCTATCTTATTCTATACTCCAACACAGTGGTTCTCAACCTAATTCCAATCATGACTTCCCCATTTTATCATATCCTCTTGTCATCAACCCCCTTATAATTTCTGGTTTGTTAATATAAGCTTGCATGGAATTTTTAATATACCAATTCCATAGATTTTACGATATTCTCCTATTTATATGATAGTAGAATCCATTTCTTGTAGGATGGTGGATACGGTAACTTCCCTAAAACCGGATGGATTCAAACCAAATTTGGTCAGTTTATTCTGATTACAAATATCGAATCCAATCCTTCATACTGTTTCAAAATGGTGGCCGATTGAAATTTATAAAACTTCATAACTTCCTTAATTTTGGGTCATATGATAAAAAATAAAGTGATTTCTAATTTTGGTTTTATAAAACTTACAATTGTTAAAAAAGTTATTGAGTATTTTAAATGACTTAACGTGGGTCACGGAGATTGAATTGGACATTGCCGCACTAGCGAAGTCATACCATACTCAGGTAGCTCATTAGCTTTCAATTTTAATGGATTTCAATATACAAGTTCTGTTGCATTTGTATCTTTCTGGTATTTCAATATTCAGTTCTCGTTAGTTTCATATCGTACATCTTTCATTTAAATCAATTTTTAAACAACTCTGCGCCTGTTGAAAATGCTTAGGAGACATATTTTTTTTTGTTGTTGTTCTTAACAGTATGTATAAAAATAAAAATATGCCTATCAGAAAAAAATTGGAAGTAACATTTAAAAAAATATTTTCCGGTCTCTTCCGCTTATCTTCCCGACTCCTATGAAACTCTCTCGCGACCCCCAATAATCAGCACCCTAACTTGAGAATCCCTGCTCTAACAGGTACAATCTGCAAGCCGAACATTCCAAATGATAAGAAACAGCTTCTTTTTGTTAAACTAGGAACACTTGTTCGATAAAAAGCATTATTATGTGTATGAGTACTGTCTGCACGAAATACGATTTATTATTTAGTAACATGTAAACTAATTATTTATAGTTTGTCAATGAAAATAATGACGTTTATTATGTTAAACAAATATATTTACAAAGAAGAACAATAGAATCGCTTATGCTATAATACACTATTTTTCAAAAAGAATGCCCTGATTTTGAACGGTAATAACATACGAAACACGGGACTTGCTGGCAAGGAAATGATTGTTGTTTGAAGAATGAGTATGGCCCAGAGTTTCAGAAAATCGCCGTTAGATGTCATTCAATACGTCTTCTCATTTTGCAGTCAGTCAGAAGTAAGATGGCGTCCGATCAACAGAAGGCGTTTTGTGTGCTGGAGTTTGCAAAGACAGTCAGTGATTTCGGTCCAGCGTGCTTTTCTTCGGTGTTTTGGTATTGATCCACCTGCATCCAAAACATTCGTTGTTTGCATAGACAATTTGAAGAAACAGGATGCTTGTACAAAAGTAAGAATCCAGGTTCAGATGCTTGTGTAAAGTTCATGACGAACTTAGCTATCGTAGATATTGTTCGTGCTGTTGGTGGTGGACACATACAGCATTTGTAATATGATAACTAAACCTCGAAGCTCTTGTGAATATTTTGCCATTTTTCCCATTTTTGCAGTATGTTTTTATCAATACATATTTACTTTTAAAATGAGGTCATTCTTTTTGGAACACCTTGTTTTTCAAGGCGAGACGAAAGTCAAGAAGGAATTATAACTGTGAATAACATTTTTTATTTATCATTAGTTTCCATTGATATTTCAGACTTAAAGATCAAGGTTGGGATATTGTTTACACTTATGTGTATAATACAGGGTGTGCCAAAAGTATGTATACACCCATGCACTGATCAAGTATAACATTCTAGTTTACGGTTCTATTTCTTTCGGCTTTTTCGAGCTTAAGATATAAGTAAAAGCATGTTAAGAACAAATAATAAAGAAACTAAGTATACCTGATGGATAACAATAAGAAAGGATATAAAATGCAATAATCTCAGGTAGGTGTCCGCCATTATGGGCATCACAAATACGGACCATTTTCGGTCATTGCATAATCTCGAGAGACACTGACATAAACTACTCCTGTTCGACTGATTTCACTCTATTTTGATTATTTTCTTTGGAACTATCTGAAGAACATAGTGTATGTGAACAAACCACAAGCAATACAATAGTTCAAGGATAAGATTCATGTAGAAATACGGGCACTGGAAACAGAAGTGTTAACCCTTGTTTTGAATTATGTGCTTCACAGGGACTGTATCTGTGAGGTCCATAATGGCAGATACCTAAATGAAATTTATTCCACACATAAGAGTAAATAATCTCCGATTCATAGTCTTTAATTCTGCGAAATAATAACGGAAACTAATTATATTTTAAATATAACAGTTATAGCCCATTCATGACTATTGGTCCACTCTGTAGTACGGTTGCTTTATTGACTATCCATTATATGTGTATATACGCAGGGTCGTTTCTGTATAATCTTTACTACTTCAAAGTTTGATAACTCGATTTTGTTTATTCTCAATGACATGCTACTTACATTAATTGAAAGAATAACTAAGGAAGTTTATTACTTTTTTGTATTTACTTGTACGTGTTATGTTCCACGTCAGAAATGCGCAATATGAGTACCTTTTGTAATTCGGCACACATCAATTGGGTAGTCTAATTCTTGGCACACTATTTCTAATATCTCAGAATTAATAAATGCAACTGTCTCTTCAATTTATACTCAAAGCTGGGATAAATCATTAGGTATAGGTGTATAATCATTCGTCTTTAACATAAACTTACCAAAGAAAGTTGTACTTTATGATATTTTGTGACCGGGAGGAATGGGACAATGAATCAGAACCTGGTGCTCACGACTAGTTTATCATATGCTTGATTTAATAACCTTCTGTTGAGTTTCCTTGTAATATCGCTGTACAAATATGACGGTGTCTTGCCTGCTGAAAAAATCATGGTTTCTTCCAACAGTGGATAAAGCCATGTTTTCAGTATGTGAAGGTAGGAGAGTCCGTTTACAGTGTCCTGCTCGAAAGAAAATAGGATAATGCACTTTTTATGGGTGACTGTACAAAACACATTAATGTTGTGGAAATCATGGACATGTTTCTCACAACAGTTGAGATATTTCAAACATCAAACTCTCACAATATATTTGCTTACTTTACCGAAAAGCTAGAAATGATCTCATCACTAAAACAACTGACTCAATGAAACCATTCCTTTCCGTAAAATTTTGCATCGCAATGCAGAACTCAAGTCTTTCATCCTTTTGAGTAGATTTAACAGCTTGCAACAATTTCAGTCACCATGAGTGAAATTTCAAGTATTTTCCTAGAAACTTCCATATCGCTGTCTGCTTCAAGTTCAATTCCTTACTTACATGAGCCATTGATTTTTCTGGGCTTCTGGTGGATTTCGCACGCACACAACCAACTGTTTGCTAATTAACTTATGATCAACCACCACATTGGTTTCCTTTTGCAGATATAGATTTTTACTTCAATTATCTGTACTATTTCTGAATTGACTGCCTGCTTATGGTCTTGAAACTTCGTTGAACACTAAATACATTTTTTGTATGATATTCAAGAACACAAAATACTCTCCTGACTTTGTTTTCTGACATCTTGATCTACTATTGCAATTATACAGGATTATCTGAATGCTATCATAAATTTCTCTTCGATATCGTGAACTGGAGAAGTAAAATACAAAATGAACAAATTTTTAAAAAGGAATATTTTTCATTCTCCCGTCTAAAAGGAAAGAGTCGTAATACCTTCACCACAAAGATATCTTTATTTCATTTCTATAAAACTGCCCTAGCATTGTACTGAATCATTTAAAATGTTTCAATTTTCATGTATTAGAAGTTAAAGATAGAGGAATTTGCTAAATCAGCTTGTACGTAAATTAATACAAATATAAATTGCTCTGTAATAGCTTTGTGATGAACCTCTGGTTTTGTATATTTTTTAAAACCATACTTATGGATTGTGAATATAAAGAAGTCAATACTATTGGCTTATACAAAGATAGTAATTGTCAACAAATACAGAGGAACGAAACGTTTAAAATAAAATTTTATCGTAAGTAAAACTCCTTAGTATCATTTGTTTAAAAATCTCTTATTGACGTTAAGAACATATTTGTCCTTGTACATAACTAGGAAATTGATCGTTTAAGTGATCAACTTGCAATGAAGATCTTTTGAATCTTCTTATCGTTTTTAGCCTAAATAGGTAAAAAATATTGTTCTCCTTGCTTACAGTTCTCATCACTTGCATGCATGTTTATTTGTCGAATGTACTTATGAATATTTTTGTAGTGAATAGAACAATATTAACATTGCGGATATATAGAAAATATTAACTATTCTCTATTAAACAGAGTATAACATTAACGTTTCAATTTATAAGTAATATTTCCACATAGTAACATCCTAAAACGCAAAATGGGCTTACAGTCGTTATAATGAGAAATATTCAACATCACTAATCAGGTATCATTTTGGTAGTTGAGAAGCTTCATGATCTACCTTTTAACTACTTCGTTAAACGCCTCGGCACAAGTTTTATTACAGTTCAATGGTTTCATTTTCTCATTTTTCTGGATACGTTGTTCAACAACGTCCCTTTATAGTATGCCATTTCAAGAAATATAAGTACAAACATTTTAAACAATACTCTAAATTGACCTCTCTTCCAAAGTTCCTTACACTTGTTTATTAATTTTCCTTTCTACGAAACAAATTTTGCTAACTCATCTCCTCAATTAAATTTTGACAGCCTTAAATCACCTGTCATCGGTTTCTATTGTGTTCATATTTTTTTTAAATTAAGACAAGCTGATCTTTTTTTAAATAATTTTCTTCTGTGACTTGTTTTCTTTTACATTCACTTTTATACTCAAAACTAGTTACATGTTCTAGCTATATTTCTTTTACCACAATATAGGACTAGATCCAGTAGCGTAACTAGAATTTTTCTCAGGGGGGGCCAATGAAGGGCCGAAGAAAGTTTTGAAGGGACCATCTTCAATGAATGATTTTGTTCATATATATATATATATATATATATATATATATATATATATATATATGTGTGTATGTGTGTGTGTGTGTGTGTGTTTTCAAGGTGAATGTTTTCATCTTTGTTGTTCATGATTTTACTTTTTTACGGTGAAAATGTATGAATTTACTACTTCAAACAATTAGGATTCATTAATACAATTGATTTCCAATATAAGCAAGTAGTAATTTAATCGCTGCATTTAAAATATTTGTGGCTGGTTGATTTAAGTGGAAGCAGAGAAATACACTTTTACAGGTCAAGAAAATAACTTAGAGGTTCATGCCTCTACTTAAAAGAGGATCTTTCTATTCTTGTGGGCAGCAGCAAACTTATTAACAACTTCTTCAAGATCTAACGATTTAGCAATTTTCTTCAATATAAAGTAATCCTGAGTTTTTCAATCTATCATCAGTCATTGCATTGCCTATATGTCTTTAATCTTCTCAAACACATGCAGAATGACCTTTCACATGCACATAAGAACGACCTTTCACATACAGCAATAGAAATTGATATAGTCACAGAGATTATATCTGACTAGTTGGTTTCTAGGAATGAGTTTTTGTAGACGCAAAGATCAACGAAATTCACCAAGGAATCAACTTTGGTTTTCTCTCGTCTTCACACTTCTTTATTGTGTTTGGGAGGATTTTGTGAGTTTACATTTAAATATTTCCAGATCACTTTCATATGCTCCACAATGTTGTAATTTAGAAAGTTTTCACCTTTTGGATGTAGAGTGGTGATTGATTTAATGATTTTGCTACATGATCCAAAGCGTTTTCCCGTCTCATTGATTGCTTTATCAGTAGTAGGCAGAAAAATGTCTCTTAGTAAATTATCTTTAGAAAATTCGTTTTCTGCCTACAATGAAGGAAGAGATTCATTCAAAATGAATTTGTGATATTTCGACGACGAATGTCTAGTTCATTTCCACGAGCAACCCCTATAAAATATCTGTTTCCGGTTCTGGAATTTCAGGACCATTTTCTTTGCATATCCACAAATATTCTTGATAAATTTGTTCGAATGTTATTCGTTGAGAGTCATATTCCCAAGATATTTTCGACAGCGTTTGAACTAGTGAATCTACAAGAATCAAACCTTCCGACATGTGTGCATCTACTTAAAATAAGGCGAAGTTCAAAGTTACAGCATGGCAGCAGTCATATTAAATTTTTACCCGAAAACATTCCATCTCGTATAGATGACATTTACTTCCCGGATGGAATGATGGGAGTAAATAAATATCACAAGTTCCAGATTTGGTTTAATACCACATAATAATATAAATAGTTCTTTGGTAGGTAACCTGTATTAATAATAATAATAATAGTAATAATAATAATAATAATAATAATAATAATAATAATAATATTAATAATAATAATAATAATAAAGTAAAATGTGATGTACGAGGACAAAAGTGCTTATGAGACAAACGTCGCACAGAAACAGGAACTGAACTCTAACAGGACAGTGATTTGCCGTTCCACCCCACTTTAAATTATAAGCCTTGCTCTTGAAGCTTAAATTTCACTTTAAAGTAAACTGTCAATAATTATCGTGTATTCTTAATATTTCAGAAAAATGTCAAAATTCCACGCTCTAAAAAATAGCAGCCTAATCAGTGACGAAACTAGACATTTAATGCCCAGGGCAAATTTTGCGATTAGTACCCTTTTCATCTACACCAATAAACACTCATATTAGTTTGCTGGCGCCCGGGCAACTGCCCCGGTTCCAGGATCTTGTTTTGATCTGGCCGTAGTTCAATTACGTTTGATTACTTTCACGCTTGAGCTCTAAACTTGAGTAATGAATGTAAATTTACGTTATTAAAATGATGAAGTGAGCACTCTTTGAAGCAAAAAGAGGAAATATGTTTTTCGTTCCCTAATATCAAACAGTGTTAGAACAGACATTTAAATCGGGAGTCCTTACAGCAAAAGAAGTATACGTGGTCCTTTTCTTTCTTTCGTTTGTTTACCTTCACTACTCTTTAGAATTTGACGTGAATTCAAATACGCAAACACTTCACACCCACACCGAATAGCCAAAGCTCAGCGGTAGAACATCAGCTTAAGATTCGGAAGATGGTGTGATCGATCCCTCGTGGATAAATATTTCAACTGAGTAGATTACCAAGATTCTTCCTCGGTGGCCCTATTGACTAATTTCCCTTATTTCTATCCTCTGAGTCTCGGATGTTTCAAAGCCTTAAAATAAATTCAAATCTAGTTGAAATAACGCTACTATCCTGTAGTCGATGCTAAATTAATATTGTTAGTTTTGAGCTTAGATTTGAAGGAGGGGCATTAATTGGTATATCCTGTTGAAAATACATGTCACCACTCATTTACTGTTCTGCATAATTCCTACAATGTAATTTTCTCAGAAATGCTTAATGCTTAATTTTCTCAGAAATACATATTTTGACGCAGAATTATATAAATCTATGATAAAAATTTTTATTCACAGACTGAACTTACTGAATGGAATATCTGTAGACCAGTCCCACAAACATCAGATAACAGGATGATACAACCTGGTTATGGGAGTAACTACACTTTTACACAAAACAGCATTACTGCCGCGACCAAGTTGTATCATCTCGGTTTTTTACCTGATGGTTAGTAATCAGGAGATTGTAGCAATAGCTCTGTGATAAATTTCGGAAATTCTCTAGTAGTAGCAGTTTTGGGATTAAGCTACAGTTAAAATAGTTAAAAAAAATACTTCTGAAAGATTTATTTATAAAGAATCACTGACTTTGTTAGCCTCATTTCCCCAGCCTTTAGTTAGTAGAATAGGTCCACCAAGCGCTGACTCCGTTTTCCTTGTTAGTATCGCTTATTAACATCGCAGCAGGAGGTTTCTAGTTAGTTGCCACGGCCAAGAGCGTTAGGAAATTAGACGTACTAGAGACAAGACCAGAAAATAGTCGAGAAGGAGAATCAGTACCAGTAGCAAATAGTAGGTGTTAGCAGTATTCAGTATCTTAATTTTCTCGAACTATTGGGATACGAACAGCAGAGAGAATGACAGAAATAATAAACACTTCTCTCTTCTTTTACTGTATATTAAACAAGATCTCTCGATATTATTTGATGATAATAATAATAACAATAATATCAAATTATTTAATGGATACTATGCATTTGTTCTATGTCGCCATAATCGATGGAAATTAATTACTTAGTGTACGAAGACTTCTTTCGTCCAACACGAGTGTAAAGTTTTGCTGTAGTGCATGCTATTTGTAAGTAAGCATCTCTTATTTTACTATGACTTTCAACATTGAAGCAAATCACAATGCAGACTTATTTTCCTTCTTCTTCATTTTTTTGGGTTCTTTGTCGAAAACAAAGAAGATAACCAGATAAGGGACAGAGGTTAAAAGGAACGTTCAGATGCTGAGGTCAATGCAATAATCTTACAGATTTCGATAAATTAGATCTTGCTGTACTAGAAACAGAAAGGAGCCTGAATATTTTTTTCTCGCAACGCAGACTATTGCAACATACGATATTCTGCAGTTGGTAACTTTGTTATCGAGATATATTTCTGTAGTAGTTTCACTTGTGGTCACTATGAACTCACCGTTTGTCGACCTATAGCAGTATCACTCTATGTGAGGGGCCGCTAGGGGGGCCAAGATTTTGAGCAAGGGGGCCTGGCCCCCCAGGCCCTTCCTTGCCTCCGCCACTGACTAGATCTCCTCTAAATGAATAGCTCTTTCACTCCATTTCGATTTCTTGCTGTTTATACTTTATCCACAAGCTTTCTAATGTGTCACCAACGTGTCAGAATGTGTGTGTATGAATATTTACTTATACTATATTTGAATCTTTCTCCAGGGTTCCTAAATGGGATTTTCCCTCAGAGTTTTATTCAGCGGATGGTACTTTTAATACTCAAATCTTTCCTAAATTCTTCTAAATCCTCATTTCATCAATAAGTATATACCATGCTGATGAAAAAGTGTTTTCGATAAAATTGCTTGTGCCGATTTATGATAAAATTTAATTTTGGGTATTCTTCACATTAGTTAAAAAAATCTATAAATATTTTAAATAAAAGCATATATTAAAGTATATGTACACTCATGTCCAAAATAATTGTCGCATATCTATAACAGGCTTGTGCGAATATAACTAGATAATGATACCATAGGATACATTTAACACTCTTACTATGTGCATGATCGCCAGAGACATGTATGTGGTAAATGTCATGTCAAAAGAGCTGTAAATAAGAACAATAAAACGAAAAAATCTTTTTTGTCAATTTAATAACATTTTGCTGTACTTATTCTAATTTTCTTATTTATAATTTTTTCTATGAAATTGCCACAAATATACATTTACCGTTATAGATTATACACATAGTAACAGTGTTAGAAGTACCCTGCGACATCATTATCGAATTATATTCGCACAACAAGACTGTTATAGAAATGCGACAATCATTTTTACATGAGTGTACAGTATTACTGTATATAAGAGTATAAGAAAGAGTGAAAAATTAATATACATTTTTAGTCATCACTTATTGAAGGCACAGTTGTTCAAAGAAAGAGCGCTCGCATTTGCAGCGTGGATTATCATGTTCGATCCCAGCTCGCGACACGTGAGCTTTATAATAGACAAACAACACGTGAGTAAGTGTTTTCAGGTTTCTTCGATTTTCTCCTACCATCTCACTGCATGAAATCGTTGGACTTCAAACTATATTTAAAAAATCACTTAATATGAATGTTTATTTTACAAAAATAAAAGATATATTTACATTCTAAAGTAAATAGTAACTACAAAACCAATATATAATATTCTTTCTTTTTGTTTAGCATTTTAGTTATGTTGCCGCAGTAGTGTAGAAAATCGCAACACAATAAAGTATCTTCCTAATATTTCATGAAGAATTAAGATGAGAAAATGGCCAAACTCAGAATTTCTATCTTTTACCGAAGTTATTCCTACTAATTACGTCCTCCTCGCCCTCCTGCGCCTCGTCCTCTCTTTTCTCCTCTCCCTTGTCCTCTTGATTGGAAGCCTTCTCCAGATTCACCAGTTGAACCTCCTTCTCCTGAATCTCCTCCTTCTTCACCTTGCCCTCCTTGGCCTTCTTCTCCTCCTCCTTGCCCTCCCTGACCTCCCTGACCTCCCTGTCCTCTTGATCCTCGTCCACCCTGAGACCTCCCTTGTTGACCTCCTTGTCCGCCTTCATTTCCTTTCTTTCGATTGTAGCACTCTGCAGCCACGAATAGGGAGATCACCAACAAGCAGATCTGTATGGAAAAGTTATTTTGTTATTCCACGTGGTTTATTTATTAACATTTAACACCTTTCTGTTTAACGTTCTTAATAATTGTCACTGTTGTTTTTAACTCTAGCATTAAGGACTAAATATATTTGAGGATATAAAATAATTACCTATTTGAATGTTTTCAGTAAAACTACGTTAAAATATTCCTACTCATATTGGCTAAAATGATATATATATATATATATATATATATATATATATATATATATATATATATATATATATATATATATATATAAGTAGTATAAAAAGGGGGCTTCTGCGCCACTGACCCTCTACCCATTTTCTCAGTCCCGCCTGAAGCAGACAACGAATTTCCCAGTGCAGCCTGACACACTATGCCTGGGGACATATGGGGGATACGAGAAATCGAGCACCTTGAACCGTCCACCCACGGTCTTTTACGACCTCCATTTTAGGGGTGTATTTCTTCCCTTTTATGAGCACTTTTTAGGGGGTGTACTCGTTTCCTTTTATGAGCATTTCTTAGGGGTAAACTCGTTCCCTTTTATGAGCATATTTTCCAACCCCTATTTTAACATAGCAGATAACACATAAGATTACGAACACATATAAGAGCATAAGACTACGTAACATAGCAAGGGTGTATTCATTCCCTCTTATGATATCTTTTTCAACATCTATTTGAACGTAGCAGATAATACATAAGACTACGTACTTGTTCCACCCCTTATTTTACCATAGCAGAGAATACATGGAGACTACAAACACATAGTAGGGGTAGACTCGTTCCCTTTTATGATCACTTTTTGAACCCCTATTTGAACATAGCAGAGAATACCAAACACACAGCAGAGCAGATAATACATAAGACTACGTAACATAGCATCGTTTCCTTTTATGAACATATTTTCCAACCCCTATTCGAACATAAGACTACGAACACATAGCAGAGACTACGAAACATAGCAGGGGTGTATTCATTCCATTTTATGAACACTTTTTAGGGGTGAACTCGTTTCCTTTTATAAGCATATTTTCCAACCCCTATCTGAACATAGCAGAAATTACACTGAGACTATGAGCACACAGCAGAGCAGATAATACATAGCACAGCTAATAAAAGAGTATGGCTCATTTTTCAACCCTTATTTTACCATAACAGAAATCACACAGAGACTACGAAACATAGCGAAGAACATAGTCTCTTCGGGATGGAATCTTTCTCTTTTATGAGCATATTTTCCAACCCTTATTTTAACATAGTAAAGAATACATAGCAGTTGGCCTATTCTTCCACCCCTATTTGAACATAGTTCTCTTTTATGAGCTTATTTTCCAACCCCTATTTTAACATAGCAGAAATTATATAACACTTCGTTCCCTTTTATGAGCCCATTTCAGGGGTGTGTTCGTTCTCTTTTATGAGCCTATTTTTCCACCCCTATTTGAACATAGTCCATTTTAGTGGTGAACTCATTCTCTTTTATGAGCATCGTTTCCAATCCCTATTCGAACACAGCAAAAACTAGAAAATAATGGGGATGTACTTGTTCCCTTTTTAACCCCTATTTCCCACAGGGGCTACGGACATAGCAAAGGGGGTGTAGTTGTTCCAACATAGCAAAGAATTATTTTTACCTTTGTCTTATAGTTTATGTGGGATACGCCCTTTCTATGACAATTTTAACCGATTTGGATGAAACTCGGCATGTGAAGATTTTCGGACATGCTGATTACGAATACCACACTTATTTTTACCTGGGTCTTATAGTTTATGTGGGATATGCCCTTTCCATGACAATTTTAACCGATTTGGATGTAACTCGGCATATGGGGGGTTTTGGACATGCTGATCACGAATATCGTATCTATTTTTAATTGGGTCTTATAGTTTATATGGGATACGCCCATTGTATGAAACTTAAAACCCAATAACTCGAAAATGGAGTCACATATTGAGATGGTTTTTCCACATTTAGTAATTGTTCATCAACTACTACAAGTTCCTAAAATACTGACCAGCGAGGTCAAAGGTCAAAATACTTAAAACCCAATAACTCGAAAATGGAGTCACATATTGAGATGGTGTTTCCACATTTAGTAATTGGTCATCAACTACTGCAAGTTCCAAAAATAGTGGCCATCAAGGTCAAAGGTCAAAGTACTTAAAACCTAATAACTGGAAAATGGATCCACATATTGAGGTGCTGTTTCCAAATCTTGTGATAGGTCATCAACTTGTACATGTTAAAAAAGTACTGACTATCGAGGTCAAAGGTCAAATATTTAAGCCTTAATAACTTGTAAACAGCGCGTCGGATAAGTTTGTGTGACCTATTCAGTTTTGTATCAAACAGAAAAAAGTGAAGAATGAATAAATTTGAGTGGCTTATTTGCTATTGTACTAAGGAGAAAGAAACTAAAGATATAAAATTCTCAGCAAGTTAAAATAGCATATAATATTGAACGATTTAGCAAAAAAGAGAAATTTGAGTGACCTATTCAAAATTGTACCAACGAGGAATGTCATTTTAACTAGCTTAGAATTTTATATCATTTTGTACTACTCAAATAAACGAAGGAATAAATCTATACTAACGTAAGAAAAGCGAAAAAGGTCCATTTTAATTAAACGAATTATTAAATTTATACTAACCAGAAAAAGCGAAGAAAGACCATTTTAACTAACTCAGACTTTTATACCATTTTGTACTACTCCAATAAACGAAGGAATAAATTTCAATGAAGTATTCAGTTTTGTACCAACTAGAAAAAAAGACCGAAGGAGGACCATGTTAACTATTTAAATAAACATAGGAATAAATTTGAGCACCGAGGAAAAGCAAAGAAATAGCATTTTAATGCCATTCAAATGAACGAAAGAATACATTGGGATAGAGTATTTAGTTTTGTACCAACAGAAAAAAGAAGTGAAGATTGAATAAAATTTGGGAGGTCTATTCTCTTTTGTACCAACTGGAAAAGTGAACAAGAGCCACTTCAATTATCTTTGAATTTTATATGATCATGTAGTGTTTAAACAAACGAAAGTTGACCATTTTAACTAGCTCAGAATTTATGTAACTTTTGAAATACTGAAATTTTCTATTTTTGTATCAATCAGAAAAAAGAAGAAACATCATTTTAACAAGTTCATAATTTCTGTAACGAAAGAATAATTTCGATGTTCTACTGTTTATACCAACGAGAAAAAAATGAACAAGCTGAATATTTTATATAATACGAAAGAATAAATTTAAGTGACCTATTCAATTTTGTACCAATGAGAAATGACATTTTAACTGGCTCAGAATTTGAGTGGTCTAAAAAAGGCGAAGAAGGACTATTTTATATAATTTTACTTCTCAAATAAACAATGGAGTGTTTAGTTTTGTACCACCGAGAAAAACAAAGAAATTGCACCATTTTGGAGTATTCAAATAAACAAAGGACTTATAATTTGTGTCAACTGTAAAAAGGATCATTTTATCTAGCTGAGTATTTTATACCATTTTGTATTATTTCAAAAAACAAAAGGAAAAAAGCAAAAAAGGATCATTTTAACTAGTCTAATAAACGAAGGCATACATATGAGTGAGCTATGTAAGTTTGTAGCAACCAGAGGATCATATTATACCATTTTGTACTACTCAAATAAAGAAAAGAACAAAATTGTACTAACCAGAAAAATCCAAAGAAGACCCATTTTAACTAACTGAGAATTTCTGTACCTTTTTGGGCTATTCAAATAAACGCAAAAATTAATTTGGATGGACTAATAAGAAAGAAGCAAAGATATGCCATATTAACTAGCTGAGAACTTCATATCATCTTGAACTATTGAAACAAACGAAAGGATAAATTTAAGTGATCTATTCCATTTTGTACCAAGGAGAAATGCCCTTTTAACTAGCTCAGAATTTGTAAAAATCGAAGATGGTCCATTTTAACTATTTAAATAAACGAAGGAATATATTTGAGTGGTCTATTCAATTTTATACCAATGAGAAATGCCGTTTTTATCTACCTCAGAATTTCTAGTGAATGTTGTATTATTTAAACAAAAACGAAGGGCTAAATTTGAGAAAGCGAACCTGGATCATTTTAACTAACTCAGAATTTTATATCATTTTGTAATACTCAAATTTGAATGAATTGTTTAGTTTTGTACCAAGCAGAAAAAAGGAAACAAAGGTATAAATTTGTACTGATCAGAAAAGCGAAGACATTTTAAAAAAATAATAAATTTATTGAGGTGACCTATTTCGTTTTGTACCAACGAGAACCATTTTAACTGGCTTAGAATTTTATACCTTTTTGTAAAATTTTATCAAACCAAAAAAGCAAGGAAATGCCATTTTAAATAGCTCAGCATGTTATAACTTTTTGTGCTTTTGGTCTACCCAATTTCTTGACCATGTTGTACTATTTAAACAAACAAAGAAATAAATTTGTGTGACCAAAGGAATTAATTTTTGTGGAAAGAACTGACATTTTGTACTAATCAAATTTGGGTGGTCTATTTAGTTTTGTCCATTGTAACTAACTCAAACAAGCGAAAAAATAAATTTGAGTGGTTTAAGCAAAGAAGATCAATTTGTACCATTTTGTGCTATTAAAATTGAGTGACCTATTCAATTTTGTACCAAGTAGAAACAATTGAAGAATAAATTTTGTTTGCAATTAAAAAAGCGGAGGTCTATTTTTAAATAGTTCAGTATTTATGTACTTTATATACCAACCAGAGAAAAATAAATAAAGACCATATTCCGCTACTCAAACAAACGAAGGAATTTCTATATCTTTTTGTGCTATTCAAATAAACGAAGGAATAAATTTGTGTGATCTATTCACTTTTATAGCAAGCAGAAAAGTCCCTTTTAGTTTTGTACCAACCACGAAAATAAGGGAGGCAACTTTTTCTCCTTGTTACAAAAGTGAATAGGTCACACAAATTTATTCCTTTGTTTGTTTAAATAGTACAACATGGTCAAGAAATTGGGTAGACCAAAAGCACAAAAAGTTATAACATGCTGAGCCATTTAAAATGGTATTTCCTTGCTTTTTTCGGTTTGGTAAAATTTTACAAAAAGGTATAAAATTCTATGCCAGTTAAAAATGGTTCTCGTTGGCACAAAAGGAAATAGGACACCTCAATAAATTTATTATTTTTTAAAAATATCTTCGCTTTTCTGATCAGTACAAATTTATACCTTTGTTTCCTTTTTTCTGCTTGGTACAAAACTAAATAATTCATCCAAATTTGAGTATTACAAAATGATATAAAATTCTGAGTTAGTTAAAATGATCCAGGTTCGCTTTCTCAAATTTAGCCCTTCGTTTTTGTTTGAATAATACAACATTCACTAGAAATTCTGAGCTAGATAAAAATGGCATTTCTCATTGGTATAAAATTGAATAGACCACTCAAATATATTCCTTCGTTTATTTAAATAGTTAAAATGGACCTTCTTCGATTTTTATAAATTCTGAGCTAGTTTAAAGAACATATCTCCTTGGTACAAAATGCAATAGATCACTTAAATTTATCCCTTCGTTTGTTCAAATCGTACAAGATGATATAAAGTTCTCAGCTAATTAATATGGCATATCTTTGCTTTCTTGCTTCTTAGTCCATCCAAATTAATTTTTGCGTTTATTTGAATAGCCCGAAAAGGTACAGAAATTCTACGCTAGTTAAAATTGTGTTAGAGCTAGTTAAAATGGTTAGTACATTGTTTTCTTTTGTTTATTTGAGTAGTACAAAATGGTATAATATGATCCTCTGATTAATACAAAATTAAATAGCTCACTCATATGTATGCCTTCGTTTATTAGACTAGTCAAAATGATCCTTTTTTGCTTTTTTCCTTTTTTTTGAAATAATACAAAATGGTATATAATACTCAGCTAGTTAAAATGATCCTTTTTACTGTTGACACAAATTATAAGTCCTTTGTTTATTTGAATACTCCAAAATGGTGCAATTTCCTTGTTTTTCTCGGTGGTACAAAACTAAATACTCCATTGTTTATTTGAGTAGTAAAATTATATAAAATAGTCCTTCTTCGCCTTTTTTAGACCACTCAAATTCTGAGCCAGTTAAAATGTCATTTCTCATTGGTACAAAATTGAATAGGTCACTTAAATTTATTCTTTCGTATTATATAAAATATTCAGCTTGTTCATTTTTTCTCGTTGGCATAAAAAGTAGAACATCGAAATTATTCTTTCGTTGCAGAAATTATGAACTTGTTAAAATGATGTTTCTTCTTTTTTCTGATTGATACAAAAATAGAAAATTTCAGTATTTCAAAAGTTACATAAATTCTGAGCTAGTTAAAATTTTCAACTTTCGTTTGTATAAACAGTACATAAACATATAAAATTCTAAGATAGTTGAAGTGGCTTTTCTTCACTTTTCCAGTTGGTACAAAAGAGAATAAACCTCCCAAATTTTATTCATTCTTCACTTTTTTTTGGTTGGTACAAACCTAAATACTCTATCCAAATGTATTCCTTCGTTCATTTGAATGGCATTAAAATGCTATTTCTTTGCTTTTCCTCGGTGCACAAATTTATTTCTATGTTTATTTAAATAGTTAACATGGTCCTCCTTCGGTCTTTTTTTCTAGTTGGTACAAAACTAAATCCTTCATTCAAATTTATTCCTTTGTTTATTGGAGTAGTACAAAATGGTATAAAAGTCTGAGTTAGTTAAAATGGTTCTTCTTCGCTTTTTATATAGTTTTATATCTTTAGTTTCTTTCTCCTTAGTACAATAGCAAATAAGCCAATCAAATTTATTCAATCTTCACTTCTTTCTGTTTGATACAAAACTGAATAGGTCACACAAACTTATGCGACGCGCTGTTTACAAGTTATTAAGGCTTAAATATTTGACCTTTGACATCGATAGTCAGTACTTTTTTAACATGTACTAGTTGATGACCTATTACTAGATTTGGAAACAGCACCTCAATATGTGGATCCATTTTCCAGTTATTAGGTTTCAAGTATTTTGACCTTTGACCTTGATGGCCATTATATTTGGAACTTGCAGTAGTTGATGACCAATTACTAAATGTGGAAACACCATCTCAATATGTGACTCCATTTACGAGTTATTGGGTTTTAAGTATTTTGACGTTTGACCTCGCTGGTCAGTATTTTTGGAACTTGTAGTAGTTGATAACCAATTACAAATGTGGAAACACCATCTCAATATGTGACTCCATTTTCGAGTTATTGGGTTTTAAGTTTCATACAAAGGGCGTATCCCATATAAACTATAAGACCCAGTTACATATACACCCAGGTAAAAATAGATATGATATTCGTGATCAGCATGTCCGAAAACCTTCATAACCCGAGTTACATCCAAATGGGTTAAAATTGTCAGAGAAAGGGCGTATCCCACATAAAATATAAGATCTAAGTAAAAATAAATATGATATTCGTAATCAGCATGGTCGAAAACCCCCCTATGCCGAGTTTCATCAAAATCGGTTAAAATTGTCATAAAAAGAGCGTATCCCACATAAACTGTAAGACCCAGGTAAAAATAAGTGTGGTATTCGTAATCAGCATGTCCGAAAACCTTCATATGCCGAGTTTCATCCAAATCGGTTAAAATTGTCATAGAAAGGGCGTATCCCACATAAACTATAAGACAAAGGTAAAAATAATTCTTTGCTATGTTGGAACGACTATACCCCCTTTGCTGTCCGTAGCCTCTGTGGGAATTAGAGGTTAAAAAGGGAACAAGTACATCCCCATTATTTTCTAGTTTTTGTTGTGTTCGAATAAGGGTTGGAAACGATGCTCATAAAAGAGAATGAGTTCACCCCTAAGATGGACTATGTTCAAATAGGGGTGGAAAAATAGGCTCATAAAAGAGAACGAACACACCCCTGAAATGGGCTCATAAAAGGGAACGAAGTGTTATATAATTTCTGCTATGTTAAAATAGGGGTTGGAAAATAAGCTCATAAAAGAGAACTATGTTCAAATAGGGGTGGAAGAATAGGCCAACTGCTATGTATTTTTTACTATGTTAAAATAAGGGTTGGAAAATATGCTCATAAAAGAGAAAGATTCCATCCCGAAGAGACTATGTTCTTCGCTATGTTTCGTAGTCTCTGTGTGATTTCTGTTATGGTAAAATAAGGGTTGAAAAATGAGCCATACTCTTTTATTAGCTGTGCTATGTATTATCTGCTCTGCTGTGTGCTCATAGTCTCAGTGTAATTTCTGCTATGTTCAGATAGGGGTTGGAAAATATGCTTATAAAAGGAAACGAGTTCACCCCTAAAAAGTGTTCATAAAATGGAATGAATACACCCCTGCTATGTTTCGTAGTCTCTGCTATGTGTTCGTAGTCTTATGTTCGAATAGGGGTTGGAAAATATGTTCATAAAAGGAAACGATGCTATGTTACGTAGTCTTATGTATTATCTGCTCTGCTGTGTGTTTGGTATTCTCTGCTATGTTCAAATAGGGGTTCAAAAAGTGATCATAAAAGGGAACGAGTCTACCCCTACTATGTGTTTGTAGTCTCCATGTATTCTCTGCTATGGTAAAATAAGGGGTGGAACAAGTACGTAGTCTTATGTATTATCTGCTACGTTCAAATAGATGTTGAAAAAGATATCATAAGAGGGAATGAATACACCCTTGCTATGTTACGTAGTCTTATGCTCTTATATGTGTTCGTAATCTTATGTGTTATCTGCTATGTTAAAATAGGGGTTGGAAAATATGCTCATAAAAGGGAACGAGTTCACCCCTAAGAAGAGCTCATAAAAGGAAACGAGTACACCCCCTAAAAAGTGCTCATAAAAGGGAAGAAATGCTGGGAGCTAATGCTGGGAGACAAACCCAGATTTTCTGCGTCGAACACGCATATGATAACTACATCCACGATGGAGCTCTCCATCAAATTTTCGAGAAAACAATTATAATAAAGATTTTTTAAAAAAAAAATCAGTGAATGATCACTTTTTCAATATACTTGCAAACATTTTTATAGATCATTTCTGTGATACTGTAAAAATGAAACATAAAGTAATCAAAGAAAAAAAGAAAAAAGGAAAAGAAAGAAAATGCAGTATGTTTGGTATATGAATTTCATATCATATATGATATTTTTTGTCATCACAAACTTTACATACATGGACTAAGGCATACAGGAATATCAGCCTGAAATTTATGCTGCAAACCATAGTAGTCTAAAGAATGCGAAAGTTTTCTTTCAAAGACTTGAAATTAATATTCACAACTTCCGAACATAACTTCATTTCCTAAATCTTTGTATCTGTTCTGAGAAAGCAAGTTCGTGGAGTACGATTCAGCTTTAGCATCCGTGGAAAATAATAATGCAAGTAAAATTGCTGAGTTCCTAGAGATTTTAATAAGTCCCCCATAACTAAGTGAACATAAAATCTCGGAGGAACGGAACGCTACAAGGGAAGGGTGTTAAGAAGATTGCATTTTGGGAGCAATAAGAAGCCAGCTCAAAGCATTAATGAACGATACATCAGTTGTGTCGTTCGCTCTTTGAGGTCGGTGGTTTCGATCGCCATGGTTGATAATCCGCGAAGTCATCTTTAATTTTTTAAACATGTTATTGATGCCACCTAAAACTCTGAGACCGCTTTTCTAACTTTCATTAAAAAAATATTTTCTCTGTACAATAAACTCAGGTACTTTATGCAAATTTCCTTTCCAACCAATGTCCGTAAACTTTGATTTTACAATTATTCATCATTCTCTCCTGCCATTACACCTTGTAACTTGTATTTGCTTAACCTGTGTCAACCTATAAGGAGTGTCATTGATTGCTGAAGAATAAATATAAATCTGCTAGTTTTTTTTTTTTTTTTTGTGAGGAAGATAAATATTCACAGACTTTCGTCTTCCTTGCTTTTGGCATAGGGTCAGGATTTTCTGCTGTGCGTTTCTGCTACATAATATTATGCCGGGTTCGATTTTACTAAGTGAGTACTGGAAATACACGTGAAAGTTCAGGTCCACAGTCATCATACAGAAAATCTGAGATTATGTTTATCTTCGTCATATTCTTGGGAGGTGTTAAACGAGTTTTCTTTTTAACAAACCATCTTTTAGTTTCCATCATTTCCCAGAGGCGAAAAGATATGCTGGTTATAATACGAAAAGTCAATCATAGGTTTCTAAAGCGTAAACAAATAGCATTTATTTCATTTTGGAAACCAACTTCATGTAATTCTTGGAGGATTAGATTAACTCAAACTAGTTACTTGAATCACATAGTTTCTCTTTTGAAACTCGCAAAAGGTAACGTCAATAGTAGGGAGAATGTTAATGCAATATTGTATGTTAGCACGGTATCTAGAACTGTCCACATTATAATTCTGTACTTTAAGTTTCAAGAATACTGTTCAACCTTTTGTGCCTTTGTAGATAGAAACCACCACTATCTGCGAGAGTATGCACACAGACAAAAATGCCTGTGTTGATTCAACACAATGTATCTGTGTTATCTAAAATTTCGCATGACCGAAGTGTTGCGTCACCCAAACCTTACATCACTCAAAATCTCACCGTCCAAAATCTCGTGGGAAAGAATATGTCTAACCAGAACTTCATGGGATGTAATCTTATTTAGGAAAGAATCCCATCAGCACAAAACCTCACCATGACAACCTGTCTAGTTTAGAATGTTTTATGTACCGCTACACCTACAAACTTAGAAAGTAAGGCCTTCCTTAAAGTTTTGTCTGCACTTTTGTCTTCTTGTTCAAACCGGAGATGAAAAATTACGATATTTCGGTTACAACATTGGTTGCATAAAGTATAAAACGGACATAGCTAAAAGTAATTTTTTGTTATGAATTCAGTACCGCGGAATATGTTTAGCCTCTGATTTGGTTCGTCCGTTTTAATCGAAACTGGTAAGTTAAAACTTTGTGCTTGAATATTAAACTACATACTACAATAATAGAATGAGATACGAAGTAATGGGTTTCTTTTTTGGATTTAGTATCCGAGAAATTGGTCCTATCTTTGGTCTTTTTATTCTAACCAGAACTATTTCCAAATTGAATATTGAAATGAAATGAAAGTCGGAGGAAACGGGAGAACCCCGAGAAAACTTACGCACACGGTATTTGTCCACCACAAAGTTCACTTGGCGGGAACAAGGTTTGAACCCGTGACCCCATGCACCAGAGATGAAAGCTCTACTACTGAGCCACCGCGGCACCTCAATTGAATATTGAATTAGTATAGTTTGTAAGTCTACCGTTGTTACAAGCTTTGAAACGAAACTCACTTGTTTTCTAATAGCTTTGATAATCAGCCTTTATGACAACGTCGAACTCATTCTCTTGCAATAGTTTGGCTGTTAAAAAATTAAATGATTTGTTGATGCGAATGTTTCATCATAACATATATATTATTGTCTTTTAATCGCACATCCTTATCTCCAATTTATAATAAAGTTTATTTTGAACCTCTTGTAAACCAAATACTTGATCGTGGTTGTCCTTTGGTTGATGCAATTAATCTGCTTTATTTCGAAACCTGAAAAGTCGACTTTAAAATTTAAGTTTCTTGAGAGACAGGATAAATATGTACATTCTACTTTTGAACACTTTTTTTTTACTTTTTCAGATGATATTTTATCTTTAAATAACGCTCTTTGAAATGTTTCTAATGCTCTTTAAGATAATATAAATTGTCTTCTACAACAAGAACAAAGTTCTTTTTTATTAATTTCTTCAAAACAAATGTCCAAATATTGATGTTTGAGTTTGAGCACTTTTACGTACGTACGTTTACGTTTTGTACGTTGAAATATGCGTATGTCAACTTGTATTTTACAAACGGGTTTACATTAAGAGTTTCATTTACCCGACATGATAAATTAGTGAGATAATCTAATTTATCTGTAAAGTTTAAACCACTCTTTCCCCTATGAATCCACTTCCTTTGCCCCTCACGATACGAGTCCAAACTTTCTATATAATCTTGAGTCTCGTCGATAAAAACACTCTGAAGTATGTTAAATTAACACTTTGGATCTAATCTAAAAGTATCCGGCTTCGTGCTGAAAGAACAACGTCTACGCACAACATCTGGAAATAAAAAATGAGTAAACTTAAATAAATAATGAAGTGTAGCGCCTTGAGTGTTTCCTTTGTCATTTTTGGTCCATGTTGTGACTTCAGTGTTGTCCCTATCAGAAAATAAGAAACCGACTTGAATAAAAAGAACAACAAAATATATTCGTTGCTGTCAGTGTCTAAAGTAAAGAATAGATCCAAATAATTCACCTCATATCAAGCTAACATGCAAGTCCTAGACTAAACTTGGGCTCAAATATCATTGGAGATGTCACCAATTAGTTTAGCAACTCTCAAAACTACAGATTCGACTAACATTGGTCACTTTGGATGGTACTTCTCACATCCCTCCATGCCGGTGGGAAGCGATGAACTTCGACTTAGAGGGCATTGGATGTGTCACTATTCATCTCAGCCACGCAAAATTAGGATTTTCAGGTAATATAAGTCGTTTTCATTATTTTGTGAATGTCATATTTCCCATCTCTTTAGGTATGTCTTATCCCCACAGTACTTTTTTCTACACTGTAAATCGTATGCGTATGTCACTTTGCTTTTAGTACTGAGTTTAACTATCGGGTTTCAATTTCCTAACATGAAATCTGTTAAAAACCCAATTGTAGCATAAAATTTAAACCAAACCTTCCTCTTTGAAGCTCTGCTTTCTCTCTTAGGTAACGAATTAAAACTTCTAAATGGCCTATTGTCTCTTCAATAAAATCAATTTGAAATATACCGAGGGAAAGTAGGTTTGTATTGTGAACAAGCAATCAATCAATATTTTGACAGCAATATATGCAATATCATATTATTAATATTTTGTGTAAATACACATTGTATTTCAGACGTCTATATATGCATACCTGCATTCACTCGAAGGATATTAAAAATTAATGTATAATGCAAAGATAAAATAAAACCAGCTACAATTATAGTGTAAAGTAATTTATTGAATATTTGAAAATATTGTCATATTTTTATTATAAAGAATATTCTTTACAGCAGTCTCTAATAGATAATAATAATTTGTAAATTCCAACAGGTCGAAACACATGTTACTAAATTACTTGATTGATATTTATCCCATTTTAATGGCTTTTTACATGAATATTGTTGTTTGAACATTTAAGAAAAGAAAAACCGAAAAATGTATATAATGATTGGCATTTTGGACTTATGAACATCTAAATTAAATTTAAAAAAAAATTCAAACATTTTCTTATGAAAGAATTTACTGGGAAATTCACAATTTGAATCGGTTTTCTTTTGCGAAACATTTATTTTTTATATTTGTCTATGCGAATATTCATATCCAAAAATATTCAATTTAAAATAATACAAAAACATTTTTCTAAATTTCTTTGGAATTCTCTTACGTACTTTGCTCGTGTTCGGTTCATAAAAAAACCTAACACGTACCAACATGTAAGTTATAATTAGTACAAGTGTATTCACTGGTTTATTTATGATCTCCATTTATTTTCGTTTCTTCTTGTTTGAATTTAAATGTATTCAATATTTTCATGAAAACTTATGCATTCTCAATTCATATTTTATAATGTTTATTGTGTTTTTATATAAAAAATATAATTGAAAGTGAAGTCTTTCGAAATTAATATAAGACAAAATGAAGTATAAATCCTAATAAACCTTTGAAAGTAAAACTTTAATATTCAATAATGTTTATTGTTACTAAAAGAAAAAAAATATTTTATGTCTGTGGTCCCCAATATTTTTGAATGGCGACTTTCCTGGGCGCTCACTACCTAACTGCACTATTTTTCTCTTATCAATCATATAAATTATAAGAGTATATATGTTTTGTATAAAGTAGTGACAATATGTGGTATTGAGCATTAGTACTGACAATGGAGGCGTTAACTCGTAAAGTCTGCCTCTTAATTTATTAGAACTTACTATTAACTGTTTCGTAATTTTTAAATTATCAAAGTTTGCAGCACACTGGTTGGCTTTAAGCTATCGCCAACGAGATCGGTGATTTTGTTTGAAATAATAACAAAATAAAAGTTCACACTGTTCATAACGTTTATGTGAAGAATTACTTACACAAATAAAAGAAAAGAAACAGAATGGTGCTTTTTAGAATAAAAAAAAGTTATGTTCAGTGAACTGAAATATCATTCTCAAACCCTATTTCTCAATTCAAGATAAACTCAAGGATTCACATTATCATTAGGGATCATCCACCGTTGAAGTAAGAATTTAGCGGACGACCCGAGGACATCGTTGTGAACGGGTTTTCAACAAGAACAAGAATGTTTGAAATTGTATTGAAAGTCAAGATGGAGAAAAAATGAATTGAAATATTTGAGTATACTTCCCACGGTTATGCTGGTTAGGCCAAAGGGGACGGCGATGATAAGAAATTAGTGAACTGGTGGAAGCAAGGAGGTGAGAGGAAACGGGAGAACCCCAAGGAAACCCACGTACACGGTGTTTGTTCGCCACGAAGATCACTTGGCGCGAGCTTGGATCGAATCTGGGACCCCAATCACCCGAGGTGGATGGTATACTATTGAGCCAATGCAGCCCTCGAAGTGAAGCTGGAACATTAAAATTCCAAGTAGGAATTTTTTACTCCTTTTAAATTCGTATTTCCTTATTTCGTGTGAGAAAGTCGAAAACTTAAGTAAAACGTAAAAATAATTCTTTGGTGTGTATGTATATATATGTGTGTGTGTGCTAAACAACGAACTCTTTATTCTACAAAGATCACAGATGTGTTTAAGACTTATTGATGACCAGACATCAAAGTTCCACTTCCTTGGCGATGAAACTGAACCAAAACTTTATTATGAGATTATTATGAAGAAGAGTGTTTTAGTCAGGTTACAAGTGAAGGATAAACCTAGCTAAACCTAGCTGTCACCAGCAGAATCATGGTTACCAAATATTAATCAATTTCTCTGAACTATTTTATATGTAATCAATATTTCTTTTTTACAAAGCTGAGTTTACAACACTATTTCCATTTTGTGGGAAAGTCTCCCCATGTTAACTGATGATTTATTATTTAAAACAAGGTTGTAAGTATCTACATTACTACAAGATTTTTCGACATTTCCAAAGTAGATGCACATTCTTTTGTTTAATATGAGCACATCAGAGAAACTGATTGCAATCCTGAAATCTTTTTCCCTGTTTAAAACAAAGCAAAATTCCAAGATCAGTGCCCTAGTCATGAGGGGAGGAAAATGGTATAACAAAATTTTACAGTATTAACTTAAAGTGGTATATCTAAATAAATATATTTATTTTCGCACCTCACTTACGCACGGTATTTTGTCCTCGGTTTCCTATAACAACTTACCTCTTTTCTTCCTATTATCACGGCTATAATTGTTATGTTAGACCTTTATACTTGTTACCATGAGTATGCGTGAGGTCGGGTCATAGAAGGTATAATTCATTGATTTTGAAAATTATCACTGTTTAGTAATAAAAATTCTATAAAATGCATGAACAGATATGAAAATATAACCTAGGCCTAAGAGAAATAAAAAAAAAACATGATCCACTTAGATCAACTTCTATAAACATATTAAATTCTTAATTTTAAGTCCAAATCTTTTGTAACGTCCTTTGATATAGTTTACCGTAACTGTGAAAGACATTTTATTCTTATGGCCAAAATAATTGTTATTATGCATTTAAGATGGTGATCGCTTCTTCTTATTTGAAATATTTCTATTTTTGTGATATATATATATATATATATATATATATATATATATATATATATATATATATATATATATATATATATATATATATATGCTTAATTGTAGTTAAACAGATGAGGAGTACTACGATCAGGGCAAGAGCAATAGTTCTATCAAAATACCTATGTTCTGCAGAACCCATAGAAAAGTTTAACATTATGTCCAGATGCGTCAAAACATAATCACTTTCGCAATACTAGCAACACTTATGAAACTATTGATAATATTCAACTATTTAAAATGAATGACGAAGTATGCGAAAGTGTAAATTATCTTTTCTAAGTATCAATGGCACTAATATATGGACCATACACATTACAATGTATTTAGGTTTGCTTGATATCGATTAGGAACTATAATTTCAAAAGATCTCCTTCGAATGTTATTTTAAAGTATTTTTTTTAAATATTGCACCTTTCATCTAAACGTCTTCCTAATTTCTAAAGAAAGCAAGACAAAAATCAAACAAAATACCTATTAATAAGTCTTGTAAAGCACTACTGATGGTGTGTCTATCGTTTGGATGTATTATATGGATTGACGATACTAGAGATTAATCTCCTGAATGGTCCGGTCCTATAGACAAGACGAAATGCTGCTTTCAGATGAAACTGTTTAAAGTGAATTTCACATGAATTTCACCAACAATATTTGCAGTTTTCAAGATTTAAACTCAATCAAGTTGACTGGGAATGCAAAAGTACACTAAAAATTATGTACTCGCAGACATTACATGAATTCCGGATAGCACACTAGCCAAAGCTGTATAGGTTAAGAATTTCTAATGCGTATTAGTGCTAAAAGTAAACATTCTAAATGTAACTTTAAACAACATCATTTCCAGTCGCAGTGTTTCAAGGCAGTAATTATACTGGTCGAACTAGTTGAGAACAAGCGAAAACAAGAAATCAAGTATATACATATGATTAAATCCTTCTTTCTATCTCTCAGATTTAATTTGTGCTAGTTGAAACAAAGTATTCCCTCATCTTCTTCGCACTAACTCACAACTAAACGAGATAACCCCAAGTCCAAAACCAGTTCCCAAAATGTAGTATGCTGATTGTAAATGTTTCAGAGTAAGAATTTTCGGTGTCTCTTCCTGCTGATTTGAGACTGATGCTGAAGCAGACGTTTCGTCATGAAACCATTTATCAAGAAGACCAGCTTCAGTTGCCTGCCTAATAATAGAGTTCCATCTTTTTATGTTTGGAGAATCTTTAGGAACAACAAAACAGTTCAGTATTTGGAGGAGAGTTTCCTTTGAAATATGAATCAATGACTTGCCATTTCCATCCTTGTGATCCTTCTTCCTGTAAAATGACTCTATGTAACTTCTTTCAGTCAACACAGCTACGTTACGATCATTCAAAACTTGTAACAAAGTTTTCATCATTCATCATCATCTTGTATTTGAGTCTTCGTTGTCAGGAATTGCAAAACAGGATTTCCAGATTCTCGAAGTAGGATAATGCACAATGGAAAAGTTAACATTCTCAGATTAGAGTCGGCAATCTGATGGAAAGTATCAATTTCAGGTTGGTAATGAGGACGGGTCATGAAACTTATTAAGGATCCTCTATATAAAGAATCAATAATAAGAATGAAACACGACCACAAAATAATGACCTTTCTTACTGTATTTGATTTGGGAAGTTTCGGAAGTGACATTGAAAGAAACATTGAAAATATCATCATAGTATTAAGTTTGTCGACTTGTAACTTTCTACTCCTTACAGAGAAACACTTTACCATTACTGAGTAAATGTAAACACTAGTAAATGATGTAACTACCAAACCCCATAATATTTTAGAGAAAGGCCGTTTTATATTCTGCCATAATGGTGCTAATTCTGCCTTAGGAACAACAAATGCGATATTATCTATCATCAGAGGAACAGAGAAATCTACAAACAAGCTTCGTTGGTAAGTTTGACCGAAACAAGCTGGAGCAACGTCTACATGCTGATATAGTACATCTCCTATGCCACCATTCCACGTATTGTTTTCTTGATTGTAAATGCCCCAAATACTAGTCGTCCTATATATTTTAGAAATTAGAGTAAAGTTCATAATTGCGGCCTGTGTTTCCAACATTTCACCAAAATTGCCTCCAAACGTTTTTGAATTTGAGTCGCTCTTCATAAAGTATGGATCAACATCACCCCACGATACCTTCACTGGATATTTACACATATCTCTTGACTTATCTTCAAACAGCTGCATTACTTTTAAAGAATGCATATCAAATACAGGATACACATTACAATAAGGTCTCGGAGGACCTTGACAAAATGGATTATGATCTATTAGTATGTTGCAATTATGATTGGTGTTTTGACATGTTCCATTGATTGCTAATATGTATAAGTTTAACATTTTCCACTTGAACCAAATAATCTGAAATAACTCTTTAATATCTGTCTCGTTATATACAGAATCTTCTAGAATCACTAAAAATTTTGCCTTTGAATTCCATATAGAATAGCTTAACAGATGGCGTACAGCACGGAGGAAAGACATTACATTCTTCGCAATGAAAATAAATACTCTTGCCTTTCCGATAGGAACCATTGTTTCATATTTCCTCATTGGACCTAAAGGGTCTTTCTCGATGATCGTACGTAGCAGGACAACTGGAATTTGAAGTTCTGTTTGAATGTTAATCGTAATATTTTGTTTAGTAATACTTAACAAATTGCTGATTACAACCACAATAAATTTATATTTTCGAAAATAATTTGAACCAACTTTATGTACTTGCTGAATGAGAAGTTCATTTGCATTTTGTCCTTGTTCAATGATATCATCTAGCTTGTTGATTTTACCTGCTGCTCTGAATGTAATATCTGTCACACTTAGGAACAGAAGAATCCACAAGATACGCATCTCTATAAGATAACAAAACATAAAGCACAATTATACTAAAAGAAAGTCATTCATACTAGAAAGAAATTACTTTGTATTTATAACTTTACGTAACTTTCATGAAATAAATTTTCAAAATAGTGTTATTTATTTCATCTTTCGATATTTATACTTTTATTCGTTCACGTGAAGTTTAAGAATACCACTGTAATTGTTGAAAGATCCAAATCTTGCAATGATTATCCTCTTGTGATTCTGGAAAATATTTATAATATTCGATGTAACATACATTATCTGTCACAATTATAATTGAGGTAAACCACCAGAAATATTAATTTAATTTTTTTGTGTGGGTATTTTCATAACATCCTTTTACAAAATATCTTCAATGTGTAACGTAACAATAACCCACTTGATTCAAATAAAATTTAGGGAAGCCACTAGAAATAACTGATGAAAAGTAGGTAGTTTTTAATGTACCAGGGAAGCTAGAAAGTTCGTGCGCTTTTATACTATGGAAGAAAACTGTCAATTACAGGGTTTTAACGGTTTGTTTATTCGGCAAAATAGCCTCCATTTGCTTCTACAACCTTCTCCCAGCGCTCAACAAGCTTGTAAATGCCAGTTTTGTAGAATATTTGTTCCCGAGACTCGGAAAACTCAGCAACTGCATTTTTGACGTCTTGTTCAGTCTTGAACTGCCTGCCACGCATAAAATTGTCTATGGCCAAGAATAAATGGCAATCCGAAGGGGTGACATCTGGGGAGTAGGGAGGATGAGATACAAGCTCCCAACCAAGTTCTGAGATTACTTCCAGCGCCTGTTTTGCGGTGTGAGGGCGCGCGTTGTCCTGGTTATAGAGCACACCTCTTTTGTTCACTAGTGCTGGCTGTTTCTGGGTCAGTTTCGTGGCTACCGTTCTCAGTTGTGATAAGTACACATCTTTGGTAATTGTCGTACCACGTTCCAAGAATTCGTAGTGCACGATACCGTTTGTAGTTCACCAAACACAAAGCAAAACCTTGTGTTGATGGATGTTCGGTTTTGCAGTCAAAGGCTTCAGATCATTCGGTGATAGCCAATGGTATGACCGTTTTTTATTGTCATACATGACCCACTTCTCGTCACAAGTTATTATACGGTCCAAAATTGGACAGATTTTGTGTCTCGTCGACAAAAATGAACAGATATTCAGTCTTAGAACTTGGCTCATAGCGGTCAGCTCGTGAGAGACCCACTGACCCAGTTTTCAGGTCTTCCCCAACTGATGCAGACTTACCCGAATAATTTTCCTGCTTACCTCGAATCGGTGAGCAAGTTCCCTACATGTTTGACTGGAATAAGCTTCAATAGAGGCCTTCAGGTGGTCCATATCCACTGATTTAGGCCTCCCAGAGCGAGGCTTATCTTGAAAGGTCTCGTCGCCAGTTGAAAAGGTCTGGAACCATTTTTGTGCTGTATATTTACTTATTACACCCTCTCTGAGCGCAACACATATTTTTCTAGCTGCTTCTGCACCATTTGTCCCCAATTTAAACTCGTAAAGCAAACAAGCTCTAAAAACTTCATTTGACACTGATATGATCACGAGCGATTTTTACACACTACACTGACAAATGCGTTGTTATATTCACCGTGGCTGATGCGTCAATGAACAAGCTTTCCCAAACAGTCAAAACTTTCATGCTACGGGGAGAGATGTCGCCGCAGCAGCCAAATGGAAGCGGGAGTGGTTCAAAAGCGCACGAACTTTCTTGCTTCCCTGGTATTATCTTCGTGGATTTCAGCACACTAACACTTTCATTACATGAATTGTGAACTTGTGTGTTAGTAATGATGTTGCGGGTAAGAGCCCGATTTGTTGTCATTTCTTGCACATCTGTGCTCCAAAGTAACAACATTACTAACGTAAATTTCACAAATATGTGGATTCGTTAACTCTTGGACTTCTATGGTTGTCCGTCGTGAATTAGCATACTGACTTCAGATATTTCATTTTAATTCGCATACTACAGTTAATGATTACGTTATGGGTGAATCCGTACATAACAGCTTAATATTTCATTAACGTATTTGTACTTAGATATGCACCGCTAAGTTATGAACACAAGACATTTAGATTATTTACACACAGATCTGTTAAAATACTATTACAAATTTGATCTGTAAAAGATCCCGGTGAATCCTTATGGAAATTGGATTTCGGTGGAATTGCTTGAAACCTTGATATGTTGTGGATATTGTGATACTGAGGAAAAGTCTCAATAGACACAACCACCAATCACTGGCCGTTTGGCCACTACGAGGTCTTTTTTTTCGGAACAATCGAAGGTAACAATATCAGGATTTCGGTGCAAATGATTGAAACGGTGATATGTTATAGATCTTGTGATCCTGAGGAAATGTCTGAATGACTCAACCAGTAATCACGGACGGTTTAGCCAACAGGAGTCCACAGTAGTAGGGACGCATCTATATCGGTCCGAGTCAGCAAAAGATCAGTGCCATTGACCCGGGGTCAATGGCCAAGAGGTACTTAGGAGTATCCCCTCTACACTATGTCGGTGGTACCTTGGCCCATCCTCTAAATTTTTTGCAGGTGTTGTAGTACCACCTTCCTTAATTTTTGAAAATTGACAATCTAAAAATTGGCATGGTTGTAAAGGATCAGGACATATATCTGTATGTTTTAGGGTTCACCTCGTTCCATTTCATGTTTAAAAAATTTTTAAAGTTAGTACAGCCACGTTTTCGGTTACTGTCCCTATTTATTAGCTTTAATAAGGTCTTATTATCTTACATGATTATATGTGTACATACAGTAGTCTATTCCCTTTTATAAGACGTGGATTTATTGATACATTTCCTTGAAAATTTGGGAAAAGTACATGGATTTAGCCCTTTCAGATTTTGGAAATTGTCAAATTTAAAAATTTGGTATAGTAGTATAGGGCCCTAATAAATACCACTATAATTTTGGGTGGTCCATCTCCTTCCGCTTCATCTGTGAAATATTGCCAAATTCAAATTTTGGAGGTTATTGACGCAACTAATTCCCTATAATGAGATCTTATTACTTTATATGATTATATGGGTATGTATAGGGGTCTATTTCCTTTCATAAGACATAAGTATTTTGATGCACCATTTTGAAAATATAGGAGGATATCTATGACTACTCTTTAAATTTGGCAATGATTAAAAAATAATACGACGATGTTTTCGATTATTAACCCAATTTATTCCCTTTGAGAAGATCTTATTACATTGCTTTATTATATGAATGAGAACAGGATCCTGGACATGGGTACATTGGTGGACCTTTCTAACTTTGGGATCCTCAAATCGACTCACCCCTTAAATTTCGGAACTGCCAAAAGCAAAACTATGGAAGGATACATTGTAAATTTGGGTGGTCTATTTCGTTCACATACTAGATATTACTTGATCACGTGTTCGTTTATTAACCTCTTTCTTTTGATGAAACTTTATTACCTTATATGGATGAGTATAGGGATATATGATATTACCATCTTAAATTTTTGAGAGGACTTACCCTTTAATTTGGCAATTGTCAAAAACAATAAATGGTAAATATTTCTTAGGATTCAAATATACATTTCCGCACATTTCATTGGTCTTCATTATCCCATCTATGGGTACAAAATCCCGAAATATAAATATAAACAATACTTTGTGACACGTGGAAGTTGTTCGATACATGCTATTGACCTTGATGAAGTTTAACATATTATATGAAAATATGGTTGTGTACAGGGATTCATTTCCTCTGGTAGAATATGTATACTTTGATGCACATTTTCAAAATTAGTTAAGGTATACCACTCCTTGTATTGAGAGTTACCAAATAACAAAATTCGACAAACGTTCCTAGACAATGTATGCTTCTGTTATTTACTTCTGAGGGTAAACAATTGCCGAAACATTCAAATTCGAGGTTATTCACCTAATTGAAGTATGAGACGCGAAGTTTGAATATAGTGCTTAACGTCCAATAAGATAAATTCAATACTCGGTTGGTATGGAATAATATTTTGAACTTTAGTCACAACTCATATCCTAAGATTATTAGTCGAAAGTTACTACATTCAAACTTCGCGCTTCATATTTTAATTAGATCCTAATCCGTTGGTCTGGTCCTAATCCGCTTTCCTATAAGAGCACCTCAATGTGTGGAAATATGTACGAAGATCGGAGCAAGGAAGGTTATGTTAAAATACAACCATGGTCAAGGCGGCGTTCTTGGCAGGGCATGTGTGTTTCTCCGAACGCGGCGTGACCCGGCACCGAGCAGAGAACGATGACACGACCTTGTTGCCGGAATTAATGGCCTCTCACAAGAATGTCTTGAAGAGGGCGTTCTTACTGAAGACATTCTGTAGTCTCATAACGACGTTCTTCGTGTCGGTGCAGAGCAGGACATGACGTAGGGAAAGCGTAAGGGCATGATCAAGGGCTAAATGCTGAACTTAGGGGATGCAATTGGAATTCTGAGCTGCCCTCGTCGGTGACAAAGGCACAGTCTACAGAATTCCCATCCTTAGAACCGTCCGTATAAAACACATTAAAATTGGAGTACTGTTTTAATAGTGCTGCAAACTCCTGTTGGAACACCGGGAACACCTGTTGGAACACCTAAAGTGCAGTTTCGAATGAAAAGACAAACTGAAATCATGGCTGGGGGCGAAGCAAGCAGTTTAGCGTAGCACCGAGAGAGAGGGGCACACGAAATTGTCTGCGAGAAATCCCTCACACTTACGGATGCACAAAGGATGTGAGGCGTTATTACGTGCAGCATAGCGCTCGTAAATACAACCACCACGGAGACAAGGTCTACAAGGGTACAACGTACACGCGCTCAATAATTGAGGAGAAGTATCTCTCGACAATAGGCAAGCGATGGTTAGTTCAACTTAAAGGCTGGCGACAGGACGAGTATGGAACGGGCCCGTAACTAGTCGAATACCCACTGTGTCAATTTTTGCAACAGAGGAGACCGAGCAGATCGATTAGCGAGACGTCATAGTGCAACTTGGATCTTATGAGAATACGGTAGAAACGGAGCAGAACTGCACGAACAGCATCCCAGGTTCGGTAGGACAGAGCAAGGTCAACAATGCAGGTGCGTTCGTAGCAAAAGTTGACGCTTTGAGATTTCTTGGCGGGAAACCGAAACCCTTACTCATTCGATCAGCGAACAAGTCGATTGTCAGCTGAAGCTGCCGAGTAATACGCAAAGGTGTCGAAACCGACAATAAATTACAAAATAATCAAAATAAAGTAGACAACAAACAAGAGCCTGAATCTGCGAAAGAACACTGTTGACGAAGACAACAAACAGCATGAAACTAAGGCCGATGCCTTGCTGTACACCATTTTCATGGAGAAAGCGCTTGTAAAGACCAGAGCCCACACGCATTCTAAAATGCCGCTTCTAAGGAAGTTAACTACAAAGTTAGCCACACGTTCACGAAGGCTCCAGTCATATAATTGCTTTAAAGTAGTAGAAAATGGATCGATCTGGGCCAACCTGGGCCAGACCTGGAACAACATAGAACAACTCAGGAGCCCCTGGGAAATTGAGCACCTCACACCGTGAACCCACGGTCTTTTACGACCTCCATTTTAGGGGTGAATTTATTCCCTTTTATGAGCACTTTTTAGGGGGTGTACTTGTTCCCTTTTATGAGCATATTTTTAGGGGTGAACTCGTTCCCTTTTATGAGCATATTTTTCAACCCTTATTTTAACATAGCATAGAATACATGGAGACTATGAACACACACAGCAGAACAGATAATACATAAGACTCGTTCCCTTTTATGACCTCCATTTTAAGGGGTGAACTCGTTCCCTTTTATGAGCATATTTTTCAACCCTTATTTTAACATAGCATAAATTACATTGAGACTATGAACACATAGAAGAGCAGAAATTACACTGAGACTATGAACATACAGCAGAACAAGATTCATTCTCTTTTAAGGGTGAACTCGTTCCCTTTTCCAACCCCTATTTTAACATAGCAGAAATTACACACGGTCTTTTACGACCTCCATTTTAGGGGTGAATTTATTCCCTTTTATGAGCACTTTTTAGGGGGTGTACTTGTTCCCTTTTATGAGCATATTTTCCAACCCCTATTAACACATAGCACATCAGACAGAGACTACAAGGGTGTATTCGTTTTTCAACCCCTATTTGAACATAGCGCATCAGACAGAGACTACGAAACATAACGAACATAGCAGAGAATATGAAACATAACAGGGGTGAACTCGTTCCCTTTTATGAGCATATTTTCCACCCTCGATCTGGGCCAGCCTGGGCCAGACCTGGAACAGCATAGAAAAACTCAGGAGCCTCTGGGAAATTGAGCACCTCACACCGTGAACCCACGGTCTTTTACGACCTCCATTTTAGGGGTGAATTTATTCCCTCTTATGAGCACTTTTTAGGGGGTGCATTCGTTCTTTTTTACGAGCACATTTTAGGGGGTGAACTCGTTCCCTTTTATGAGCATATTTTTCAACCCCTATGTTAATTACGAACACATAGAAGAGAAGATAACACTCCGTAACACACAGCAGAACAGATAACACATAAGAGTACGTAACATAACAAGGGTATACTCGTTCTCTTTTCCAACCCCTATTTGAACATAGTAGAAATTACATAAAACTAAGACAATAATGAGGTTGTATTCGTTCCACCGAAGATTAAACATAGTCCATTTTAAAGGGTGATCTCGTTCTCCAACCCCTATTTTAACATAGCATAGAATACACTGAGACTATGAACACACAGCACAACAGATAATACATAGCACAGCTAATAAAAGAACATGGTTTATTTTCCAACAACACATAGCAGACATAAGACTACGGGGGGTGTACTCGTTCTCATTTTTCAACCCTTATTTGAGCATAACAGATAATACATTCGAACCCTATAGCAAAGATTCTTTTAAGGAGTGAACTTGTTCTAACCTATATTTGAACATAGCAGAGATTATTTTAAAGATTGTAGAGGAATGCGAAACTTCCGTGTTTTGTTATCAGTTACATAATAACTTCCGCCATACGTAGATAATTCTCATTACGTCATTCATCCGGATTTTAAAAAACATTAAGCTAGTTTTCTCTTGAACAGACAATAACTTGTCATTCAACGATAGGAATCCCTGAACGTAATGTAATCAATTACAAAGGTATAAAAAAAGAGGAATATCCCCGAGCATGACTCATACCTGTTGCGCAATATTACGCAATGCGGTCAGACAGGTTTAAAAGACTGACCGACATGTTTTTTGTAATCACTTCCTGTTTGCTATTTGAAGCGTAAAGTTCAGATATTTTTTGTGTGTGTGCGTTTATATTATTAGTGTGGTATTGTTTTCTTTTGTAAGTAAGACATTTTATAATAATAATAATATTATTATATTATAAAAACTCAGTTCAAAATTATTATAGTAACTTTGAGTTAGTTTTTAAAAAATGGCAACAAAAAAGGTTAAATCAAATACTATCAATTCTGATACTCTATTTAATAATAATTTTAAAAAAATTATTTTAAAATGTGATACTGATTTAAATGAGGATAGTGGATATTTTTTAAAGAATAAAAGAAAAGACTGTTTAGATATATTAAAACAGGAAAAAGATAATTCATCTTTTAAAGTAAATTTTTCTTTGGCTACAACTTTTGTAAAACCAGTAGATTTAGAAACATGTCGATTCTTTGTAAATAGTGGTAACGAAATTATTTTACCGAGTACAGATGTGAATTCTATAATAGAAAAACTATTTAATAAAATTTTAGTTGAACAAGAAAATAGAGCAATTAAGAAATCAGGGTGGTCTTTATGTTCTGAACCAAACCATCACTTAGAAATTAAAATCAGTAAATATGATCCTCTTTCCGCTTCTTCTTTTATAAAATTACCTCAATGGATTTTATCCAAAAAGAAATGTGTTATAAATATTCAAAATAATGATAATAGATGTTTTATGTATAGTATTCTAGCTGCGTTGCATCCCGCAAAAGATAATCCACATCGTGTAAATAATTACATACAATATAGTAATACTTTATTACCATTATTTGAAAAAAAGAAAATAAAATTTCCAGTCGAAATAGAACACATAAGCAAATTTGAACATATGTATAATTCCGTATTTACTAAGGAACAAATTTCTATTAATATATATGGCTTTAATTATGATAATGAAACTATTTTTCCGTTACGTATAAGCGAAAATACAGGTGTATTTAAACGTATAGATTTACTGTATTGTGAAGAAAATTGCAACACTCATTATTGTCTTATAAAAAGTCTCAATGCGTTATTGAAAAGTCATAAAGAGAAAACTTATGTAAAATTACCTCAATGGATTTTATCCACAAAATGTGTTATAAATATTCAAAATAACGATAATAGAAGTTTTATGTACTGCATTCTAGCTGCGTTGCATCCCGCAAAAGATAATCCACATCGTGTGAATAATTACATACAATATATTAATACTTTATTACCATTATTTGAAAAAACGAATATACAATTTCCAGTCGAAATAGCACACATAAGCAAATTTGAACATATGTATAATTCCGTAGTTACTAAGGAACAAATTTCTATTAATATATATGGCATTAATTATGATAATGAAACTATTTTTCCGTTACGTATAAGCGAAAATACAGGTGTATTTAAACGTATAGATTTACTGTATTGTGAAGAAAATTGCAACAGTCGTTATTGTCTTATAAAAAATATCAATGCGTTATTGAAGAGTCATAAAGAGAAAACTTATGTAAAATTGCCTCAATGGATTTTATCCACAAAATGTGTTATAAATATTGAAAATAACGATAATAGATGTTTTATGTATAGTATTCTAGCTGCGATGCATCCCGCAAAAGAACATCCATATCGTGTGAATAATTACATACAATATATTAATACTTTATTACCATTATCTGAAAAAACGAAAGTAAAATTTCCAGTCGAAATAGAACACATAAGCAAATTTGAACATATGTATAATTCCGTATTTACTCAGGAACAAATTTCTATTAATATATATGGCATTAATTATGATAATGAAACTATTTTTCCGTTACGTATAAGCGAAAATACAGGTGTATTTAAACGTATAGATTTACTGTATTGTGAAGAAAATTGCAACAGTCATTATTGTCTTATTAAAAATATCAATGCGTTATTGAAGAGTCATAAAGAGAAAACTTATGTAAAATTGCCTCAATGGATTTTATCCACAAAATGTGCTATAAATATTGAAAATAACGATAATAGATGTTTTATGTATAGTATTCTAGCTGCGTTGCATCCCGCAAAAGATAATCCACATCGTGTGAATAATTACATACAATATATTAATACTTTATTACCATTATTTGAAAAAACGAATATAAAATTTCCCGTTGAAATAGAACACATAAGCAAATTTGAACATATGTATAATTCCGTATTTACTAAGGAACAAATTTCCGTTAATATATATGGCATTGATTATGAAAATAAAACAATTTTTCCGTTACGTATAAGCGAAAATACAGGTGTATTTAAACATATAGATTTATTATATTTAAACTCTCATTATTGTTTAACTACAAATTTAAATGGTTTAGTCAGAGATCAGTTAGGTACTCATCAAACATTTATTTGTAGACGATGTTTAATATTTTTTAATAACAAATCGAAATTAGACGAACATGACAAACTATGTAAAGAACACACTCCAATTAAAATTAACATGCCGAAACAGGGACAAGTTTTAAAATTTCGAAATTTGAAATTGTTATTACAGAATGATGTGATAATAATTGCAGATATGGAAAGTTTATTAAAACCTATAAATGAACAAAGTGGATCTCATACAATTCAAATTCAGCAACATATACCAAGCAGTTTTGGTTATATTGTATGTTGGAGTAACAACTATATGAAATCAGATTTAGTTATTTATCGATAAGGAAATGTATCGATGAAGTTTATTTCTGCTTTGGAGAATGAATTAAGAAAAATCATAACCATATTAGATCAACAAAAACCATTAATACCATTAAATAGTTCTCAGTTACAAGAGTTTAACCTATCCACTGAATGCCCAGTTTGTGATAGTAAATATACGAGTAACAATAGAAAAGTTAAACATCATAACCATTTAACAGGTCAATGTATTGCCACGGTGTGCAACAATTGTAATTTACAAATTAAACGTCAAAGTAATTTTATCCTGGGTATGATGCACATTTATTTGTGAAAGAATTAGGTTGCACCCCTGGAAATATTTCTGTAATTGCTGAAAGCACTGAGAAATACACAACATTCTCTAAACACTTTAATTTTAATGGTAGACCTATCGAGTTACGTTTTGTAGACTTATTTAAATTCCTGCCGTATAGTCTCGAAAATTTGGTGTCGAAATTAAAACCTGAGCAATTTGTCTATACAAAGCAATATTTTTCCGATGATAAGTTTCCTTTAATTCTCCGTAAGGGAATTTATTTTTACGATTACATAACAAATTTAGATACATTTAATGAAATTGAATTTCGTGAAAGAGAGGCATTTAATAGCAAATTGAATGGAACACAAATTTCCGAGACTGATTATCAATATGCAAAACTGATTTGGCGTGTGTTTAAATGTGAAAATTTAGGGGACTACCACGATCTATATTTAAAATGTGATGTACTTCTCACAGCAGATGTGTTGGAGAATTTTAGAAAGACATGTTTAAATGCTTTTTGTATTGATCCGATTAATTGTTTTACTGCACCTGGGTTGGCATGGCAAGCCATGTTATATAGAACAAAAATTGAACTTGAACTTTTATCACATATCAATATGTATATGTTTGTAGAAAAATCGATTCGCGGAGGTATTACTCAAGCTGTGTTAAGGTATGCCAAAGCTAATAATCCTTACGTACATGATTTTGATGCGGAAAAAGAAAAATCTTATTTACTGTATATTGACATGAACAATCTGTACGGACTATCAATGATTGACTATTTACCATATGGTGGTTTTCGGTGGGAGGATAAAATTGACAATTGGCAAGACAAACATAAAATTATCAATTGGCCCACGGATAGTGAATGGGTTTTTTTTCTAGAAGTGGACTTAGAGTATCCAAATTATTTACACGAATACCAATCTGATTTTCCGTGTGCTCCCACTAATGAAGTTCCACCGAATGGTAAATACTCAAAATTACTATTGACACTTAAATCGAAATCGAATTATATCTTGCATTATAGAGTATTACAATTTTATCTAAAACAAGGTTTAATATTGGTAAAAGTACATAAAATATTATGGTTTCGTCAATCTAAATGGCTTGCATCTTATATTCAAGAAAATACTCAACGCCGTGCAAATGTTACAATTGAATTTGAAAAAGATTTCTATAAGTTATTAAATAATTCTGTATACGGAAAGACAATGGAGAATGTACGAAAACGAATTGATATAAAATTAATTAACAATGAAAAAAGTGTAAAAACTTAGTAGCGCAAAATCAGTTTCAAAATTGGGTAAAATTGGCTGATAATTTGGCATTATTTCATATGGTAAAAAAATCTGTAACCCTTAATAAACCAATTTACGTAGGAGCGACAGTTTTAGAATTATCAAAATTAGCTATATATAACTTTCATTATAATATAATGAAACCGCGATATGGAGATAAAATTAGAATTGCATATATGGATACTGACTCTTTCATTTACTATATTAAAACTAACAATATTTATAACGATATAAAAAAATATGAATGACTATTTTGATACCTCAAATTATCCTGAAAATAATTCTTTATATAGCACACAAAATAAACACATTTTGGGTAAAATGAAAGGCGAATTAGGTGGAGTTCCTATGATTGAATATGTTGGGTTACGAGCAAAAAATTATGCAATAAAAACTGGTGAAAATAAAGAATTGAAAAAATGTAAAGGGATCAAGAAAAATGTAGTTAAAGAACAAATTAGGTTTGACGATTATAAATCATGTATATTTAAAAACGAAACGATTCATAAAACACAATTTGAAATTAAAAGTAAATACCATAATTTAACAACAAATCAGGTGACAAAATTAGCGTTAGATCCGTATGATGACAACAGAAAAATTTTAAATTGTAATATACACACTGTTCCTTAGGGGTTTTATAATAAAGATTTAACATGTACGATTTGTATATTATAAATATGATATAATTTTTTTTGGATATATTAGTATTAAAAAATATGTCACAATTAGTTCGAGAACAAATAGTTGTAGAATTACATAGAAGTGCAAGACGAAACTATCCTCGAATACCCGTTATACTGAAAGGAATTCATGATTTATGGCAAGCTGATTTAGTTGAAATGAATAGTGGAAAATTAAAAGGTCTAGCAAAAATTAATCGAAATTACAAATATTTATTAACTGTGATAGATACAGTCTCTAAATATGCTTGAGCTATTCCTGTGAAAAATAAAACTGGGAAAGAAATTACACAAGCATTTATAACAGTACTGAGAAAAACAAACAAAAGCCCTAAATTTTTACAAACTGACAGGGGTCGAGAATTTTATAATTCAGAATTTCAGAAGGCGATGAACCAAAATAACATTAAACATTATTCCACGTACAGTGATGTGAAAGCAAGTATTATTGAAAGATTTAATAGATCATTACGTAATTTAATGTGGAGACAATTTACACTGCAGGGAAATTATAAATGGATTGGCATTCTGCCGGAATTACTACATAAATATAATAATACTATTCATTCCACTATTAAAATGAAAACTATCGACGCTATTAAAAAAGAAAATGAGAAACATCTATTGACAAACATCTATTGCAAAAAGTTTTCTGTGATAAAAAGAAAAAGTAAATTTAAGGTAGGTGAATATGTAAGAATTAGTAAACTTAAGCGTCCTGGTTTTGATAGAGGTTTTACACGCAATTGGAGTACAGAAATTTTTCGAATTGCTAAAGTTTTCTTCACTAATCCTCCGACATATCACTTAGTAACTCAAATAATAAACCTATTGAAGGAAGATTTTACGGACACGAATTACAATTAACGAAATTTCCAAAAACATATTTAATTGAAAAAGTTTTGCGAAAGAAAAATAATAAGGCCTATGTGAAATGGTTAGGTCTGCCAAAAAGTGAAAATTCTTGGATCGATTTAAAACATACTATATTGTAAAAAAAGAGAAGTCAAGAATTTATAGGTGAAGTATGTCGTCACAAGTATTTTAAATTCTAGCAATATATCTGTAATAGAGATGGAATGGTAAATTCCTTTTACATGTATGGTAGGAGGTCCTACAGGATGTGGAAAATCATATTTTGTTAAAACATTTCTTGACCATTATAGCAAGTTATTTAAAAATATTGTATGGTGTTATGGTGAATGGCAACAGTTGTATGATACTCTTTCAAACTGTACGTTTAAAGAAGGTTTACCTCAAAATAATGAATTTCAAGCACACGAAGGTCCACATCTTGTCATTATTGATGATTTAATGCGTGAGTGTGATCATCGGATTGTAGATATTTTTACTAAGGGTAGCCATCATAGAAATATAAGTGTAATATTTATAACACAGAATATTTTCCATCAACAAAAAGGAATGCGGGATATTTCGTTAAATTGTCATTATATTGTTTGTTTTAAAAATCCTAGAGACCAAGCTCAAATTAATTATCTCGCACGACAATTGTATCCAGGTAATACAAAATTTATTCAAGAAGCATATCAAGATGCAAGTTGAATTGCACATGGTTATTTACTTTTTGATTTAAAACAAAATACTCCTGATGAGCAGCGAGTTCGAACAAATATCTTTCCAACAGATTCTTTTAATTATGTTTATGTACCTGTAAAATAATTGTAATATGATTTATATTCTAACAATTATTTGTGCTTTAATAGCCGTAAAATAATGATTAGTAAGGAAAATGCACATTTGTTAAAACTTTTAGCAAAGTCAAAACCGAAAGCACGTAAGGCAATTTTACAAAATGCAGATCCTGATTTAATTCGCTCTATTTGTGAATGTTCCTATAACGTATTACAGGGAAATGTTCCATTAAATAAAACAGAGATAAATAAGCTAAACAAATATAAAAAGGAACTGAGATATTTGGTGAAAAAAGGTCCGTCATTAAAGCAAAAGAAAAAACGAATATTTTACAAAAAGGTGGTTTTCTTACTGCTTTGCTTGCACCTATTATTGGAGGTATACTATCTAGTTTAATTAAATAATTATGCAAAACGCACAAAAACTTATTTTAATCTCACCAGAAAAATTACATCATTATCAAACGATATCTAATCTTGATGATGAAATGAAAGAAATTTTAAATAATAAAAGTTTAAATGCAGAAGAAAAATGGACAAAATATAGAGAAGTCTTACAAAAATATTTAAATATAATTCAAAAACCGGCAGCAGTTACAACAACAGCAACAGCTACTACTACCACTACTATGAAGGAAGAAGAAGAATAGGATAATGATGAGGAGGATGATGATGAAATAATATCTACTCTCCCTGAAATTTGTAAACGTAAAGCAAGACCTTTATTACGTAAATTGAAACAAAATCCAAATATTCAATGGGACGATAATGGAAATGTGAATATTAATAATAAATTTTTTCCAGGTGCAAATATAGTGGATTTGATATCCGACTTTGTTAGATGTCGTAAGAAAAATATTTCAGTTGCTGGCTGGAAACCTTTTGCTACATTATTAGCAAAAGCCAATATACCCTTAGAGTACATTGGTAATCCTCAACGAATAGATTATATTAGAAAACTAACAGAAGACGAAGAGGACGAAGAAGATGGTCCTCCACCCCGTAAACGCAAATGGTGTACTTATAAGCAATAATACTAATATTCTATTGTAATCTATTGATATTTTAAGTATATAGAAAGAAAGACAGATGAATGAGCCCTACCTTAATTATTACATACATCAAGCAGGAGGTGATTATAACGTGTATAGAGGTACAGCATATCAAGAAGGTTATGGCATTGGTAGTTTTCTAGGAGGTTTATTTCGTACTGTATTTATTTTATTAAAACAAGGTGCAAAAACTGTTGGTAAAGAATTGATACGTACAGGAATTAATGTAGCAGGAGATGTACTATATAATAATAGACCTATTGAAGAGTCTTTGCATGATCGATGGCAAGAAGCTAAAACAAATTTAAAAAATAAAGCTCAAAATAAATTAAATCAGGTGTTGGAAGGATCTGGAAGAAGAAGAAAAAGAAAGAAAGTTCATTTTAGTGGTGGTGGTGCTGGTGTGAAACGGATAAAAAGATCCAAAGATATTTTTGATTGATTAATTATGGAGCAAAGTGATAGTTTTTATCTCACACTTCCTAGCAATAGTTCTATGAAATATTTTCCTCAAAATACTCTTGCTTGTTATACTACTAAATTATATCAACCTATTGTACTGGAGAAGGGAGTGTGGGAAACAGCTGTTGTTGAAGTACATTATACAAGTTCATTTTAGAATGTTTCCAAATATACAAATAATATTTATTACCGTCTCATGAATACAAAAAACTGGAACATAACTCAAATCTTACCAGGCCACTATTATCATGTTGATGATATTCTATCTCAAATTAATCATAAAAGTGATATATTAAATTTACGATTAAAAGTCAAAGCATCTTTAAAACGAATTGAGGTTAATAGAGTAATAAAAGATCAAGAGAAGCATATACAAGTACGCCTATCTCCTGAACTAGCCAGAATACTAGGTTTTGATCATATTCAACAAGAAGATATTGCAGTTTTTCATCATGCTCGTTATCCACCTGATTTACAAAAAGCGCTACCTACACTTATGTATATTTACAGTGATATTGTAGAACCACAAATGGTGGGTGATACCGTAGCTCCATTGTTACGTATTATAAATACAAATATTACAGAGCATGGTATTAATAATGTACATATTTTTGATAATCCTCATTATGTCACTGTGCAACGTAAACAATTTGATCAAATTATTATTGATTTAAGAGATAGTACAGGTAATCCACTTCCTTTCCAATATGGCAGTGTATGTGTAAAATTACATTTTCGTAGACGTAATATGATATTGTAAATTTTACCATGTGTGAATATTAATAGTAAGAAAAATGCAGTGTGAGTGTATGAAATCAGAATTAGATTTATTTGCTGGTTTACCCACTCAAACCAGTATTATAGGTAATAAAATAGTTCCATATAAGCCTGTGGCTTCGATAACTGATAATGCACCAATAGAATTTGTAGTCCCCGGTCATGGGGATGACTATATTGACTTACCGCACACAATGTTATATGTTAAAGGTAAAATTACTAAATCAGATGGTCCTAATTTAACTTCTGCCGATAAGAAAATCGGCCCTGTAAATGATTTTCTCAATGCAATGTTCAGTGAAGTGCAATTATATTTAAATAATCAACTTATTTCCTACTCTTCACATACATATCCATATCGATCGTATATTGAAAAACTACTAAATTATAATGCTGAAGCTAAAACAACGCATCTTCAAACATCAATGTGGTTTAAAGTACTGTAGGGCATATGGACAGTGTGGCCGATGCTAATGTAGGATTTAAACAACGTTTTCTTCTCACTGCTTTAAATCAGTCATTTGAATTATTGGGTTATATTCATGCTGATATTTTCAATCAGGAGAAATTTTTACTGAATGGTGTACAATTGCGTATTAAACTAATTCCAGCTAAACCTACATTTTGTCTAATGGGTGACGCAGATGCTGATGGAAAAGTTGTAATTACAGATGCAACATTACTTGTGAAAAAGGTTGATGTATCACCAGCAGTTAAAATAGCACAAAATAAAGTATTACAAAATCCTAAATTTAGAATAAAATATCCTATAACAAAAGTGCAGGTGAAGACAGGAACTCTGCCACAAGGAATTATGGATAGTACACTTCCAGTTCTGTTTTCAGGCCTAGTGCCTAAACGTATTATTATTGTTTTTTTTACTAATACTGCTTTCAATGGTACTTATCAAACAAATCCATTCAATTTTCAACATTTTAGTATGTCATTTTTTACATTGTATGTTGATGGAACTCCAATGCCCTTCAAACCTTTACAACCAGATTTTGATAATAAGCTATATGTACAAGCATATTCTACGTTATTTACAGGTTCAGGTATTTATTATTCTAATCAAGGTAATAATATTTCACTCGCTGAATATCCTAATGGTCATACTCTACTGGTGTTTGATTTAACTCCTGATTCAAGCGCAAGTGCTGCATTTCATACTAGTCCACAACGGCAAGGAAGTGTACGTTTAGAGGTTCATTTTAAAGAAGCACTGCCATCTCCTGTAACAGTGATTATTTATGGTGAATTCTCTTCAGAATTACAAATTGATTTCCAGAGAAAAATATATATTAATTAAAAATGTTAAATACAATTGAGCTTTATGAAGCATTACAACAAAATTTGCCTAAAGATCATTTTATTGGTGTATATGCTGCTGATGAGTTACCTTTGTTTATTCATACATTTCCAGCCGCTATAATTATAAATACTGATTCTAGTGATAAGCCTGGTGAACATTGGGTTGCTGCTTATATATCTAATATGTGTGTGGGAGAGTATTTCGATAGCTATGGTATACCTCCCTATATACATCATATAAGGTTTTTAAAACGAAACTGTGTGTATTATACATGGAATAATAGACGAATTCAAGGTGATTTATCTTAATTTTGTGGACATTACTGTTTTCTATATTTAGCATGTCGTGCATCTGGTTATACGATGCAGGATTTTTTAAACAAATTCTCACTCACTACTATTGACGCTAATGATATTATGCTTTATTCATTTATGAGAGTATGATGATGTTATTTTTTTAAACTCCGCCATTGCCGGTCCCAAGCCCTGGATGAGAAAGGAGGAGGGTTGGGGGTGTTGCTACCCCCGTAAAGGAAAATAAGCCATAGTCTTTTACTAGTTCTGCTATGTTACATTAAAATAGGGGTTGGAAACGAGTTCACTATGTTTCATAGTCATACTCTGTTATGTTCAAATAGGGGTTGGAAAATATGCTCATAAAAGGGAACGAGTTCACCCCTGTTATGTTTCATATTCTCTGCTATGTTCGTTATGTTTCGTAGTCTCTGTCTGTTGCGCTATGTTCAAATAGGGGTTGAAAAACGAATACACCCTTGTAGTCTCTGTCTGATGTGCTATGTGTTAATAGGGGTTGGAAAATATGCTCATAAAAGGGAACGAGTACACCCCCTAAAAAGTGCTCATAAAAGGGAATAAATTCACCCCTAAAATGGAGGTCGTAAAAGACCGTGTGTAATTTCTGCTATGTTAAAATAGGGGTTGGAAAAGGGAACGAGTTCACCCTTAAAAGAGAATGAATCTTGTTCTGCTGTATGTTCATAGTCTCAGTGTAATTTCTGCTCTTCTATGTGTTCATAGTCTCAGTGTAATTTATGCTATGTTAAAATAAGGGTTGAAAAATATGCTCATAAAAGGGAACGAGTTCACCCCTTAAAATGGAGGTCATAAAAGGGAACGAGTCTTATGTATTATCTGTTCTGCTGTGTGTGTTCATAGTCTCCATGTATTCTATGCTATGTTAAAATAAGGGTTGAAAAATATGCTCATAAAAGGGAACGAGTTTACCCTTAAAAATATGCTCATAAAAGGGAACAAGTACACCCCTAAAAAGTGCTCATAAAAGGGAATAAATTCACCCCTAAAATGGAGGTCGTAAAAGACCGTGGGTTCACGGTGTGAGGTGCTCAATTTCCCAGGGGCTCCTGAGTTGTTCTATGAGGTTCCAGGCTGGCCCAGGTTGGCCCAGATCGATCCATTTTCTACTACTCTTTAAGATACCGTTACGCCATGTGGTGTCATACGCCTTTTCAAGATAGAAAAAGATAGTAATAAGATGTAACCGTTTAGTAAGGCGCCCTGCAATTTCCCCTCAAGAGAAGCGAAATGGTCAATAGTAGATCGGAAACAAGGAAATCCACTTTGATATTCGATCAAGAGAGAATTCGATTCTAAATATCACACCAGGCGCTTATTGTCCATGTGTTCAAGGAGCTTACAGACACCTCGTAAGAGCAACGGATCTGTAGCTCATGGGGCTAGTCGCGATCTTCCCTGGTTTCAAGATGGGAAGAGCCAGGAACTTTTATCAAGCGGGTGAGAAAAACTTCCCTTCCCAAATACGATTAAACAGTTGCAATAATGCAACCTGTATCACGAAAGAGGTGGCACAATATATCTTAAGAGATGCAGTCAAGCCCTGGAGCAGTACTCTAACATTCACAAAGAGTACAGTCAAACTCAGTTAATGTGAACGGAGCATTATAAGGCTCGCTGTTGGCATTACCGAAATTTAACAGGTTTCGCTCGAGGCGAAGGCGAGGAAACACAGGAGGATAATGTACAGACTCAGAGATAGACGCAAAGTAGACGTTAGCTATCTCTGTAGTCTTAGTCTATAAGACATGATTTACAGATAAACCAGGGACTGCAACAGAAGAAAGATGACCAGCAATAGAGCGAACGCGGCACCACACAGTAGAGATTGGAGTTCGACTACCGAAAAACGAAACGAAGTCTTCCAGCTTTGACGCTTCGAGAGTTGGAAAGTCTTCGAACCCGAGCACACAGAAGACTAAAGGCTTGCAGATTGTGGTCAGTTTAATAACGATTAAAATTGGCAAGAGCATGGCGGCGAGCCAGTATACCCTCACGGATGTCCGCAGACTACCAAGGAACAAGCCACGTTGGAGGGTCGTTGATGCTGATGAGGACTATTTTTGAGCTTCTAGATACGTCTTAGGTGATATATCGATGTTTGATGATATTGGATGAAAAACCGACAGCGCGTTTTTGGTTACCATTGTATAGAGATTTAAAGTGGGAAGAAATGTCTTAAATGAACGATTGCAGCCTTGAATACCATAAAATATAATTGAGCCAAAGAGAGTGGCATGCAGTGGGGTAGAATCTCATAAAGATTAATCACCTTAATTGTAACACAAGTTATGCTACTTTCTCCATCTGTACTATTTAGAAAACTAAACGTAATTTCTTCAATTGACAAACTACATTAAATGTATAAAGTAATTAAAATAATAAATATTCTAATAAAGTTGTGAACATTTTATATTTTAATACAATAATCATTGTTTCTTGCTTTAGGGACGATTAACATAACCAGAGTAACAACTAATTCACAGCTATGATTCACTACAAAATCGAAATAATCTTTATATTAGTTTTGGTGCAACACATTATTCTTAGTTCGATGATTAACTTTAGGTTTGTCCCTATCGAGAGATTAATCCTCGGTTGGTTCAACTGAGCATGAAACTGCTATTTGTATATGGAGATAAGACCGAGGCTGTGTGGAGTCTTGCCTCGATTCTAGTCACAAGAAAAGCATTTCCCCAATTTTATATGCGTCACTCTGTAAAATAATTTTTTGATTATATCTGGAAAGTTACTCCCTTCCTCGTAAAACATCTTGAATCGAACCCTGAACTTAAGTTCCGAAACTCTTAACATACATTATTTTTATGTAGTTAGTGTTTTGGTTGCTGTGTGTTTTATGAAGACGTATGAATTACATTTGAAGCTATAATCTATATAATACAAGATAATATACATAACTTTCTTACCAATAGAGTTTAGTTACAAAGATAAATATGTACGAGGTGTGATCGAAAAGTACGTTGAATAATTGTATTACACACAAAATAATAAACATACATGGAATAGGATTTATTCTCCTTCAAAGTACTGTCGTTGGCTATCAATGCTCTTATCTCAACGTTGAATGCATGACTGGAAGCATTTCTGGAAGGGTTCTTTTGAAAATGCCTTCAGATACTCTGTCCTGCCCCCTTCAATGTCAGAAATGGTGTCAAAACGTTTTTCTTTAAGTACCGTTTCAATTTTTGGGAAGAGCCAGAAGTCACATGGTACGAAACCTGGTATGTAAGGCTTATGTTGACAGATAGGAACACTTTTTACCGGTCAAAAGATCGTGGATAAAAAGCAAAGAATGACACGGCGCCTTTTCGAGGTGAAGAAGGAGGCAATTTGACCATTTAGTTGGCGGTTAAAATGATTTTAACTGACTCATACGATCGTTTAGTTTTTTTTGAAAGCTCTCGAATAATCATTCGCCTATTTGAGCAACTCACTTTTGCGACTTTTAGCACGTTTTCATCTGGTTTTGACATTGAAGGACATCTCGATCGTTGCTCGTTTTGAAACGAATCCTCGCCGTTTTTGAATCACTCATACCACATATACGCGTAAACAGGCTTCAATGCTACCGCTTCATTGCCATATACTGATTCTGACATTTCGTGAGTTTCTTCGGCAATCTTTTGCAGCTTAAAACAAAACTTAATGTTGGTGACAGTAGACACTCTTAACTCATCCTCACTCTTCTATCTGCGGAAACAAACTAACATGCCACAACTCGATCAAATTTGACACTGACTGTACCAAAGGTTCAGGCTGCCGGTCTTACTAGTTGAAATGGATACAACATCGGTAGATGATATTGTTCAACCACATTCACCGTACTTTTCAGTCACACCTTGTACACATATATTTCTTACCTCTTCTTTCTGAACAAGAACTTACGTAATGGTGTGGCTTGAACATCTACTGAAAGAATGTGAATATATGTTTCCCTATCGTTAAAAAAACATTATTGATTTTTATTGCGTGTTTTTCTAGTATGAAATAGCGCAGTAAGTGGGCCAAATTTTGAATTAGAAATTTTGAACTCCTTCGTGGCTAAACATTTAGCGTACGCGTCTTTGGGGTGTGAGACCCGGGTTTCATTCCCGGTGGGAGTTCATGCGGTTCGGTTTCCACGTTAATCAGTAGGTTCTGTCTGATATAGCGTCTCTGCTGCAAGAAACATTAAACTCAAAATCAACTCAACTCGAGTAGAAATTTGATTTGATTAAGGTTATGGCATTTTTCAAAGCAATATAAGGACGCTTTTGGGAATGAGAAATAGATTTGTGTATACATCGACATACAGTAATGTCATTTATGAGACGATTTAGATAGAATCTACAGAACCTTCATTACATTAGAAATTCCGTTTATGAGTATTATGAAACTAGAACTTTGTACATTTTGAAATACAATTCATTAATAATAGCCTATTATTTCAGCGTAAAATACTGACACTTCTTGCGGGCACATAATAAAGAAATTCGAACTAAAGAATACGAGTTATTTATACAGAGATCTCAAACATTCTTTCCATGCGTGGTGTCAAACAAAACGAATTTATGAATACGTATAATGTTATCATGTTCTAGTTTCCTAGCATCCAAGACATTTATCATTGATCCTAATAGATAGTCTTCTTAACAAACGCATTCATTCATTCACAAAATATAGCTTAATATTTTACATGTTCTTCAAGATAACATTATTTGATAAATGCAATACACCATAACAAAGCATTTCTCTTTTATTGAACAAGTAATGGGAATTGAACTCTATCATAAAAGGACTGTAATATATAACAATGTTTACGGTATTCCTTCCGAAGTTTTTTCTTTTTCAGAAATATACATGATTAAAATGTCATTAGTGGCTGGGTTATTTAAACTCAGTAGTCACCATGAAGCTTACTTGGGACACGTTACAAAAACAAAGAAAGAAATTAAGAAATGTTATTCTCGATTTAACTGGTTATCTTTAAAATTTGGAGAAAACAATGATTTAACAACAAGAGTATAGTGTTTCGATTTTTTATTTTTATAGATTAACTAAGAATTATATGTCCCGAATTACAATATTAAAAAATTAGTTCATGTCGAAGTATTCTTGGAAACAATATATTCGACGAACTTTTACCATAATAACTACATTTTTATTCTACAATGTTATAGATAGACAATATATTATCACGCTTTGACTCCATATATAAAGGTAACCAAGCAAGTTCTGTCGCCTATACACCTATCACCTTCGAACATTGATACTCTGACCAGCTGGCAGCAGTTCCCGATGCATGATTCTGCTAGTAGTCCACCAAACATACAGCAAGACTTTCTTTGCTAAAGATAATTTTTTGCTTTTCCTTTATTAAAAATATTACCACTAATAACTTCGTGTGTCTTCCATGTATTTATAATACCTAAAACACTTCCTTTATGAATTGGATATCTTCCTCTTAATAAATTTCTTAACCAGTTTTGCAAGATGACAAGTGCGTTTTCATTTGGATGATAAATCCACTGTATTCAATGCAGCAGCATTTGAGGATACAAAACGTAATCGCTGCTGCACCTAACAATGACAGTACCGCCCTCGAAGATGTAGGTACAGTGGCTCACAAAATTGATCGTACACCCTACTAATTTCTAAATATTAACGCGTAAACTCATTACCCGTCACAAAGTCTACATGTTTGCAGTTATTGATTCGAAATTGATGTTCATGGGACCCATTTGTATGAGTATTGCACCTTCTTGTCCACCGTAGTAGCTGCAGACAAAGTTTTCTTCCAGTACCGTTATGTTTATAATTAATTTAGAAAGTCTATATTCTATAATGGGATGTGTTGGCAGACGGTGGGTTAGGTCATTAGGGGTTGATGACATGCTTACGTGTGTTTCGAAAGTTCTTATGTTTCTTTTTTTTAGTTGTGATGACATGTATGTATTGTTGGAAAGGTCGTGTTTTCTTTTTCGAGTCTGTATACGTGTCTGTACAGACTCTATACTGGATATTTTTAAAAATAATAATGGAAATTTGAATTAAATAAACCGTATTTAATTTTTGATTGAAATTTGAATTTGATATGATTGAATTAATAAACCGTAGTAGTGATTAAATTAATAATCCGTAGTAGTGATTAAATTAATAATCCGTATGAGTGATTAAATTAATAATAATAATATTGAATATATTACTCGAACAATATGTGAGAGAATAAAAGATTTGTCGAACAATATGTGAGAGAATAAAAGATATTCTCCTAATAAATTAGTTTTTATATTGCTTCGCTTTAGAAAGAAAGCTCTTAAAAGTATATAGAAAGTGGGAACTTGCAAATTATTTTATTTGTTAAAAATAAGATGTTCGAACAATATGTGAGAGAATAAAAGATATTCTCCTAATAAATTAGTCGTAGCAACTAATTTGATCGCTTGCTAAGCAAGATGAGAACACTTACAGTGTGTAAAAGTTTATGTGATACGTACTGGGATCGAACCCAGGACCCTTAGCACCGGAGATGAACACTGTATGATGGGAGGGAAATATTTATTCATGCGGGACTTTTTAATTTGTCGGATCGTATTTTTTTATTCTCTCGTAATTATTACTCGAACACTGTGTGAGCATACTCGGTGAACGTGGTAAAAGCTCGTGTACGGTACGATACACTATGATGGTACATATACAGAGCGTGGTTTCCGTACGTCTTTTGGTGGTGAACTTAAGACATGAACTGAAATTTTCGCGTGCTTTTGGAAAACCGGTTGGGTACGAGTGATGATGTGTGATTGCAGAGCTTGCTAAAACTTGAATTCAAATACAAAAGAAAATCGTTGACACGTTTGGTAAACATCACAGAATACCGCCAGACAAATAGAAATAAATTTGGTGCCGCTGTAGGTGAACAAAAGAAAGATTGCGGACGTGGAAGATAAGCATCACAAATTGGTGACAAACTAATAAAAATAACTTTAATGTTGGGAATGCCGAACACGTGATTACCTTGCGGTTATCAAAATACTTTAAATACAGGTTATAAGAGACAAAATATATAAAGATACATTATGCAGTCGTATGAGAAGAAGGATCTTTGCAATAGCAATATTGAAGCAATATCTGATGCTGAAACAGAAATATACGAATCATCGTCAGATGAAGAATTTGATTTTGATGCAATAGATTCACCAGCGCTAACAGTTTCACCAACACCGCCATCATCTCCAGTTGTATTATCAAGAACATCACGATTTTGGGCTTTAGATTGTTGTTGTAATAGTGAAAAAGTGGATCGCGAATGTATAAAGAAGGCTATTGAAAAATGGAATTTTAGTGAAACATTAATATGTGAGGGATGTACAAGATCTAATCATGATTTTGATCATGATTGTATAACTATGCGTCCAGAATTATTGGAAATCCGCGCTTGGAGTATTATAGCAAGTCCTAGTGTTGAAGATGATGTGTTTTATTTGTACGCAAACACGCATATTATCGGACTATTAACAAGAGAAAAATTTTATGATGCCTATGTGGAATTATTAAGTGATACAGACTATTTACCGGAATTACTAGAGATCTTCATAAGAAAAGACAAACGGAAAGCGAATATTTCAGATTGAAAAAAATGTATTCGAATAGTGCTAGTGTCTCATGTGTGTTATGTACTGGTGAAAACATTAATGTGAACTGTGTATTAAAAACTATAAAAGTATACTTACACAACAATAATAAAATGGAATGCGTGGAATGCAAGTTACATCTTCCTCATGAATGTAGATATTTTCATAATACTGGATCATTTGCAGTGAAGTATTTATCTCTTGACAAAACTCTTAGTGAACTCTTTGAAGTGTTTGAACAAGAACATAGTGAAATATCATTTCTATGCTTTATGCATAAAACTTGTGATCTTTTACAAAATACAGAATTTGTTGGACAGATAATTCCGTTTTTTATTTTTCATACAAATGAAATTTCACCATGTGTAAATCAATATATTATCGATATTCAAGATTTTAAAATGTCTGATAACGAATTTATTATTCGTGAGTTTTGTTTAACTGCATGCGATGATACAGTAAATTTTCATTGCTTGGTAAAATCACCAGTAGAATATAATTTATTATCACTAGGATGTCAAACACAAATTGAATGGTTAACATTAAATTTGCATGGATTGAAATGAAATAGCAAAACTGGATATACTGTATCATGCGTACGAAACCTTGTATATCAATTATGCGTAAAGAATTCAAACTTTTATTGTAAAGGTTTAGAGAAATCTCTTTGGATTAAAAGAATATTTGCATTAGATAATGTCATTGATTTAGAAACAAAACATTGTCCTTCATTAAATGAATTATGTGGAAATACATTTAATGAATATTGTTCTTTTCACACAAGTATTGTAAAGAAATCAGGATGTGCATATCGTAATGCACAACAGTTGAATTATTGGTGGAAATATGAATGATCAACAGCATTAACTAATGCATGATCAAGATTGTAATGAGGAATTGTATATAAAATGTATGGGTGTAAGTTTTAAAAAAATTATTGTAAATTAAAAATGTAAATTAAAAAAAATAAATAAAAAAATAAAAAAAATTATTTGTTTTCTTCTTAAAAATTTGTTTACATGTTTATAAACAATATCATCATTCTTTTTCAAAATTTTTTTGTTAAACAATTTTAAACACTTTTCAAATGATTGAGTGCGAATAATGTGATGCAGAAAATATAAGACAAAATAACCACATAACACAGAATTATCATGTTGATATTGTTGAATATTTGTAAAGTACATTTTAGTATTTTTCGACAAAAAGGTTTTTATTTCCTTGGGAATGTCCATAGCAAGACTATCAAAGTAGTACCCATGTTTTTTCTTATTGATGTACACTGCAACCCAGTGGGAACCAGCAGAATCAGATGTATCAAGATTAATTACAAGTGCTGCAGGAGGTTTTACCGTTACAGGAAGTTTGTCAATAGGGTAAATTCCAGTAACACTTCCACCAGTCACTTTATCACTTAGTAACACATTAATAATTCGTCACTATACATGATGAAGATTATTATTATTTTTAATTGTAGTAGGTATGTAATTATCACTGTTATTCACATGTAACACATAATCATACACTTTCACATATTCACTGTACAGTAATGCTTCATGAACAGTACATCTATATTGTCCGAAACGATGCTTATTATGTGCACACCGATGAACGTGAAAACTTAATGCAGTATACTTTGGACAGTTTATTTCTTCCAAATTTGTAACTTCTCTTTGAAGAATTTCTTGAAGAAAACACTTTCTATTTATTCCGTATGTGTATATGGTTGTAGTATTTGAACAATATGTTTGAAGTATTTCCTTAAGATGTGAATATTCTACATCCCCTTCGTGCCAGGTAATGCCATACACATTCTCACCTAGATATTTGTTTGTACTTATGATTGACTCAGATAACTTATTTAAAGGAAATGGTGGTTTAAAAACCCAATTTTGAAAAAAGGGAACGTCAGGATTTACAATGGCTAGCTCTTTTATAATAAACTCATCTTCGTTATCATGATACGCCGAGAAGTGAACAACAACCCGCATTGTCCTCAACTAAATAAATTAGAAGGTGTTATCAGTATAAATATTTCTGCCTTTGTCTACTTGTGCTAAAGAATCGAATTGTGCGTACACAATGCAAGTAACAGGTTCAGTTAAAGTTTCTGAAAATGATACTTTTAAATTTACAGGGGAATCGCGTACTACATCCCACGTGTTATCATCTAAAGTTCCTGTTGGAGATAGAATAAATTCATACAGAGCATATCCGTTTGGATACTCATCAAGAGTAACAGTATGTGAATAATTTTGATAATATATACCAGTACCTGAAATCAAAGTATAGTAACTTAGAAGGTATAAATTATTATTAAAATCAGGAGTGAGGGGGTTGGGAGGAAATGATTTTGAACCGACTTGTAATTGCAGTTTGTTAACGTTAAAGTTTCGAAATTCAAAGGGATTAAGATGTGATTTCCCATTGAAGGCTGTGTTGGAGATGAAACCAATAATCAGGCCTTTAGGAACATTACCCAGGAAAAGATTACCAATGCTGTAAGACTTTACTTGTGCAGGTATAGTATAAGATCTTGTTTCCACTCTCGTCAGAGGTAACTTGGCTGTTTCCAAACCCATTCTTGTATTTAATTGCATAGCTAAATCTGCAGCTACATCAATACGTCGTACATGAAGAATAATTTCCTCAAGTGCAACTTTATAACTTGTATTTTCAGCAGACATTAAGCAAAAATTATCTTTACTACGATGTAGTTTTACACGCAAATTTACTTTGTTAGGAAGCATACGATCTAAACTTACAATATCAGTATGAAGACGCCCATACATTTCAAAAGATTTACTATTTTTCACCATATTAGCACATTTTTGAAAACCAGCATTTGTATTATCTAATTTATTAAAATTCTTTGCAGTATCTTTATGCCACATGGCACATGCTAAATGTGTTTGAGAAGCATCATGAGAATAATTTAATAATGTTTCAATGTATGCACGATAAGGATAAGATCCTGATAAAGAACTAATTAATTTATCATTTAACGAAATATCAATTTGACTAAATAAAGAATGTAAGAAATTATTTACGGGTGCGACAACATCGTCATTAGCTAAAGTTGTACCATCAGCTTTAGTAATTTTACAACGTACATAAAGATATAGATATGCAGAATGAATAAATTCACCTGTTTCTCCCGGAATAACAAATTCAATAGGTCCTTCTGACGTTAATGTGGAAATAGGACGATATTCAGCATTTGTAGTTGCTTCAATAGCTGTTTGTGTCATTGGTATAGAAAAGAAATCAAATTCATTGGTACAACATTCAAAACTATTTGAATTTAGGAACGCCATTATGAAAAGATGTCCTGTATATGTTTACGTGTTGTTGGTGGTCCAAACTTTACAATTGCAGGAGCTTTCCTCTTGCGTGACCATCTCTTGCCGTTACCAGTTAGCAACTGCCCAACTTTATTAATTGCTTTTGTCTTTAAACTATTACCAGCTTCTTTTACACGTGCACGGACCGATTCTTTAAATGGTCGATTTTCTAATACATCACCCGCAACTTGCATACCCGTTTGTAATGCTTGACGTCCTACAGTTTTTGCACCTTGTTTAAGAAATGGTAAAGCAAAACGAAATAATCCTTTAAAGAAACTAACTATACCATGTCCCCTTTGATATACAGGTCCTAAAAAATATGGTATTCCGCGCCCACGATAAAAAGTAACACGTCTTCCTCTCATATTTTTATTATTATTATTATTATTATTATTATTATTATTATTATTATTATTTAAAAGATGCCGGAGAGCGTTTAAAATGTAGTGTTACGGTCAGTGTCCCAGAACGAAATGGCAAATTTCGCCCTGCATGATCTTTAAATAGTATTTCAATAGTGTTAAAACAAAATTTTGCAAGTGGCATATAAAGAATATCTTCAAATGTAATTGTTTGAACTCTTCCATATTTAATATCAGAGATTGTTGCTATACGTAATAATGGTGCTTTTGTATCACCTAAAAATTGATATTGTATAATATCTTTATAAATAAAAATTTGATGTGGATATCCGATATCTATGTATGGTTGTTTGAATCCGTGAGATTCTTTTACAAGATCTGATTTTCAGAAAACCCTAATTGTAAAGCTAATGTAGGCGACAATGTAACTGATTCTACATGTTCATCTCATTCAACATGTACAACATTTGAAAAACTAAATCTTATAAAACTCGATATTGCGTTTAATTCTTCTAGTAAATGATGAATGGATGGATAATATCCAACAAGAATTTTACTTTTCATAGTTTCTGCATTTTTAAATTTGTACCATATAACGTTTTCACCCGCGGTAACATTATAACATGTTAATGGAATATGTATTTCACTTAATCCTACATACCAATCGGATTCTGATAAACGAATATTATTTTTTAATTGATTAATAAAATGTGTTGGACTATTTGTAGGATATACATCTGCACTAGCATTTGAAACTAATGTAATGTAAAAACTATCATCAATACTTTCAGAAATCATTTTCGTTTAAAGTGAAGTGTTAGGTTTAAGTTCCAAAACGAAATGGTAATTTTAACCCGTGTTCATCTTTTAAGTTTACTTCTATTGTATGAAAATATTTCTTTTCAACTTTAACATAATGTGGTGTGTGAAACACTAAAGATTTTACATGACCGTGTCGTACATTATATACACTAAGTTTTCGAACTAATGGACCTATATTTTGTTGTTGTTTTACAATATCAATGCAAACATTAATTGTATTGGGAATATTATAATCTAAATCACATGGAAATTTTCCACGTGCTAATATTAAATCAACATTTTTAACTTTTGTGTATATAACATTTTTAACATCAAGCGTATTTTCATTAATAAATCCAAAAATCTGTTGTAATCCTGGTGTAACACCAATCATACATTGATCTTCTAATTTTAAAGAATGTTTAATAACAACTTGATTTTTATTTTGTAAATAGTGTAACATACGAACATTTTCAGGAATTAATTGTAGAATCGATTCAATTGATGAATAATATCCAGGTGTTATTGGAACATGGTAGCGTTCAACTTTATCATCGATAACACTAGTAATTATAATTTCTTCATTTTCACCAACATTGTAAAAAACTCCACGGAATAATAATTTGTGTTAATGCAACAGCCCATTCCCCATCACTTAAATCAATAGATTGTGCCAATTTAACTCCAAATGATGATGTTGTATTATTATCAAAAATATTGCTACTTGCATTTGAAGGAAGAGTAACGTAAAAGTCGTGAGTAAAGTTCGATCAGACTGAATAGAATCTGATCTAATCCACGAATTCATACTTGATGGATATCCTAACCATTTTACATACATACATCCATTTTTACTTTTCAATACTTTTTCAATAAGATATGTTTTCTTTGAATTTATAAATACTTTTTGTAATTCTTCTGCATAAAATATTCCTTTAATTTCTTCACCGTTCCAATCTTTTAATTTGTAAGTGACAGGATCTGACTTAATACATTTGTCAACAATAAATATTTCTTGTGACCATTTAGGTAAATATCCTTTTTCTAATACATGTTTATACTTACTAACACGTACATAATAACCCGCATTAAATTTACATGTTATATTCTTTTTATTATTTTTGTTTTCGTATAATGTTTCCCACACTTGATTCACATTGGAATCATTTACTTGTGCAGGTGCTATTTTAAGACTTGAATGGTATGAATGATTATAATTTTTTACAATTTGATCTAATACATTATTATAACGATAAGTATTTTTTGCAGTAAAATAACGATATAATCTTTCTTTTAATGTACGTATAAAACGTTCTGCTAACGCACATTTAATTTCGGAATGAACACTATAATGATTAATTTCATATTCTTTAAACAATTGTTTTACATGACGATTATAAAATTCACCGCCTAAATCTGTTTGTACGTTAAACACGGGTAATTTGAAATTTGTAAAAATTTTTGTTATTGCTTTTACCATTTCAGGACCTTTCTTTGTTTTTAACGGAACACAATATGCGTAACGTGAAAAAATATCAATACAACATAATATATTTTTATAATTATTATTATACTTTGCAATGTTTTGCATATCTGCTAAATCCATTTGTAATGTTTCATTTGGTGCACTAACATAATACTTTTTACGTTCAAAAACTTTACGAGCTGGTGCATGTAATGTATAAGCATCTTGAGAAGCGAACCAATTTTTAATTTTCTTTTTAGATAACTTTGTTTTGCGTTGTAATGTTTGTATACTTGATAAAGAATCAGGATTTGAATAATCATAATATATTTTTGATAATTTTGTCATTTTTTACATACTATATTCTTTCCAGTGTTTAAATAAATTAGCAACTACTGCAGGACTAGTAGATTTTCTTACTTTAAGAATACGTTGTCTACTACTATTACTACTACTACTATTCACTTTTGATGCTGGTGTGCTAATAGGTGTACCAATAAATTCTTTAGGAACATTAAGATCTTCTAATAAATTTTTAAATTCTTGAATACCTAAAGGATTTCTTGAATATTTTCTTGTACGAACAACATCATTTACTAAATCTATAATATTTGAACCTGGTATTGTTTTTCCTTGAACACGTACAATGCCAGACTTATCCCACTGAATTTTATCAGAACTTGTTAACTGTTTTAATAATAGATCTGTTTTCCTACGAAGTGTTTTCGGTACTGATTGTAAAATGTCTGATACAAATGGTAAAATAGAAGTATTGCTATCTTGTTTGGAACTTGATGATAATTTTTCTTCTTCTTCTTCTTGAATGATAGGTAAAGTAATAGGCTTATGTGAAGAAGAAGATGTATACTGTAAATAACGATGCAAAGCTTGTTGATATAATTTACACTTTTGTTGTACACTAAGATTATGACGTTTTAAGATATTATTCATTTCTTCATCTAAACGTGACTGATGTGAATCTATGGATTTAAGATTTGATTGAATTTCATGTACAGCATTTTCAGGAACTAAAATCATTTTACGTAATTCTGACATATCTAACGACTGAAAATACTACTTCCTACTGCTGCAAGAAGTGGTCCCAAGATTAACGGTAAAAGCGCACCACCTTTTTGTAGTAACAACTTCTTCTTTTTATTCAATGCAGTACGTTGCTGAGATAGAGCACGTAAGATCTTTTTATGTCCACGTAAACGTTGCTTCTGACGAGAATTTAAAGGAATGTTTCCTTTTATTGTGTTTTTAGCTACTTGAGATATTGTTCTTATTAAATCCCCTGAAGCATTTTGTAAAATTTGTTTTCCTTTTGCATTTTTGCATTTGCACAGAGCACGGAGAATGTTGTAGTGTTGTTTCACCTTCAACATCTTGATGCAGACTAAACAAAAATTTCTGTATGCATGTCTTTTACGTTAGCGTACACATGCATGATTTCATTCGGAAAAATTTTTGTACGTATTCGCAATGCATCGTTTGTTTTTTGTGTCAAGTCAAATAATAAGTAAGTATGAGGCTCCCGTGTTACTTCTTCGAACACACTCACGACTTCTTTACTATACCGTGGCATAATTTGCCTTGCTAAATATTGTATTTGTAATTTATCACGTGGATTTTTAAATACTATAATATAATGTGCATTTAAACTAATATCACGTGCATGTTTTCCTTTCGGAAATAAATTTTGAATAACAAATATTGCAGTTAAGTTTTTATGATGTGCATGCTTTGTAAATAAATTAGCAACATCGCCATTAGTTTCCGACATTAAATCATCAAGTATTAATAATGAATTTTCTTTAATTTTAAAATTATTCATGTCAGGTATTCCCTCTACAAAACGTATTTTAGCATTTGCATCTAATTTTGGTATTACTGCACCATAACACCAAACAATATCATTAAATTTTATACTAAACATTTGATCACATTCATTAAGTAAACGATTTACAAAACAAGTTTTACCAGCCCTTGAAGGACCAGCAATTAAAATAGTAGAGGGATGTTGAAACTTTAACATCTTGTAATCAAATGAATGCATACAATAGAGACTCTGCTTTATATACACACTCACACTCACACTCATACATTCACATATTTTTCGAACATGTGAGGGAATAAAAGATAAAAGTAAAGCTTGAAATGACTAGTTTGTATATATTGTTTGCACAGCAAACGAACAAATAAAAATGATCACAGCGCAGCTGCTCTGGCATACGAACCATTAAAAAAATCACTGGGATATAAGATTAAAGCTTGAAATGACTAGTTTATATATATTGTTTGCACCACAAACGAACAAATAAAATGATCTCAGCGTAGCTGCTCTGGCATACGAACCAATAAAAAAATCACTGGGATATAAAATTAAAGCTTGAAATGAAAAAATAAATTATGAATAAATTAAAATAAATTAGAAATAAATCAAAAAATAAATATTTTACAATCGATTTTAAGAACGAGTATTCGAGCCGGTTTAAAAAAGAGACATTCATACAACTCACATTCACTCATTCGTGGGTCTATAACCGTAAGGTACACTTGCACGTTTTTGTATTGGTTCATCGTCAGTTATGTCAGGTTCGTCAATACGTTTTCGTTTTTTGTTGACCTCACGGTGTGTCTTTGTCTCTCTACAGCTAAAGATACGGAACCCCGGTCTACGAACGATACTATTTGGGTTTTCTATTACTGTGGACTCTAATTGTCCAGACACTGATTTATAGAAACTCTCAAAGTTAATTTTTTGAGAGGTTCTATCGTTTAGTGTTACCCCCTAATTTTGAATATATCGCGAACATCCCCTTGGGCATTTGTTAGCCGCATAGCGTAGTTTTTACTGCCAAGACCAATAAAGGTTGTAAACTCCCAACCATCAGGAATTTCATTTGTAAGATCACCCAAGTAGTTTCCGAGCGGTAACAAGGGTTCCTCATCTTTTTTCTGTAGGTACATGATACTGTCAGTGTCACAGTAGATTACTCTGTCAGGTCCTAGAGTCGTCAGTAGTTCGTAAAGTCTAAGTCTAGCCCACGAAGTAATAAATGCGGCTAGTATCACATTGGAAAACGCTAACGGAACGTTTTCGTTTTCAATGTCTCTGTATGTGAGAATGAGATGGTCATCATCAATTGGTAACACACTTTGAATCTCATACCGTGCCGTAGTTAAATACCTAAGAAATGTGACCTCATCACTAACGATTATACTCTGTGACATGTCTGTGCGTTGCCCCCACTTTCCATACAATGAATTGAGGTATAGTTTCGCACATTGCCTCAATCCCGGGTTCGTCCTAATATTATCATAATTTAATCGTATGCCTTCATGTGCATAATATTCTTCGATATATTTATGTTTGTCTTCTTCAGTGGTACAGTAAGCAGGAAAACCAGAGGCTTCCTGCTTCATCTGAAGGAAGGAATTCACATAGGTCCCGAACAGCCCACCTGAATTCCCCTCTTCAGGATCTAAGAGTTCAAATTCCCATATCTCATGTATATCGATTATTTTGTAACCTTTTTTAAGAGCAAGGTGTAACTCTGGAGTGCAAAATGTTCCTGTGAGAGCACACTCAGCGTCACTATGGGTACATTCATTAGTGTTTTCTTCTTCCATACATGTGCGGCAAAGGCCGAAAAGTAATCGACCTCCCGCGACGTATGGTAAGATCGGAAAATAGAGGTACTTTGCAGGGACGACTGTGCATTTGACTACACCATGAATACTTTCCACATCTGGAAAGTCCGGTCCCGTGTGAATCTTAGGTGATTTAACCGGCATAGGTTTACGCGCCATTACCCATGGGTAAAGGCTAGTTACATCGGCATAAGAAATACGTTCATCACTCGTACAATTGACGTAAGAACGAAAGACCTCCGTGTGACCACCGTTGTAACAGTTCTTAGGAGTAAGAAAATCAGGTAGATTAGTACAGCGTTCTTGAACGAACTTTTGCACTTTCTTGTCTGTCTTTACCTTATTATCCCAAGAACATTCCCATTTTTCATATAGGTTTACACCTATACTTTTCAGGTACTTACGGCGACGCATTGTTTGCTCATATCGTTTCTCCATCGTATTGTACGAGCCTTGTGCATCGTGCAAAACCGCGTCACGGTTAAAAGGAACACAAAGGCGACAGGCATGGAAATAACATCCATAAAAGTCGAAGGCAGCGTTGAGTCCTTCGTGCCATCCATCGACCTTGTACCTACCAATATACTTTTCCCCACCTCTCCTAGCATGCTGGATTTCTATCCCTAATTGGTCTTCCATATACATAAGCCATTGCATAGCTTTTGTACTATACTTGGTCTTATGATAAAATCCCAACGCGGGAATGATAGGAATAGTATTTTCCGGTAAGTGCAGGGTACGATATGTACGCATTGCAAGACTTGCAATGGTTGATGATGTTATGAAACATTGCAAACCCTCCGTTTTCTCTTCAATAATATCGCTAAACTTAATGACCGCTTCTTTTAGAATTCTAACATCATTTTCACAATAAGCCAGCATATCCTTGTGCAGGTTAAACTCCTCGCCACTTTCCGCACGTTCTTGGTGCCAGGCTTCCAATTGTTTTCTTTCTTCTGTGCTTCGTCCCTCAGGGTCATAGTACTTAAGCGGGGGGTAGGGACCGACATAATTTTGATTCTCTTCAGTATTAAACAAATATGGGAAATCTCCCTTCTTTAAATTTTGACTAAGGCCTAACGTTTTCGGTAATTTAGATAATTTCACACCAATATAGAGGAAAGAGTCGCGAAGAAAGATACGGTTACCTATGTTAATATTAAAAATCTTTTGACCCTGAATAAGAACACTAGGTACAATATGCTGGTCTTCTATTAGAGTTCTAAGACAGAAGAGGCCATCGTATCTGGATGCGTTATGAGCGATCGCTACGATCTTCTGAAAGACAGGACGTTCTGCTAATACGTGGTTAATAAAATCCGTCATTGTCTTAAAAGAAAACGAACGATTTCCAATATTGTCACCGCACGTTTGACAAGGCTCATCGATACCTTTCCTTATACAGACGTGACATACATGATGACAACACACCAGTACAACTTCATGTTCCCTTTCACCGCGCTCATTCGGCGCCTTCAACATCGTCTCTACATCATAGGGGATGTACATAAACCTTTTCGTATGAACAGGTTGCTGTCTCTGAACAAAACATGCATGATTTGTATCAACATATGCACGACATGTTGAACAATAATGTTCACCACACATGTGCTCAGATTTTCGCCCCCTCTTATCAAAGATAATACCACAATCGATGCAGAGCTTTACATTATCACATACGGATTTAGCCGCTTTATTACGTGCCACATGGTTGTTAAAACATGCACCCTCAGCAAACTCTCTATTGCATGCATTACATTTAATTCTGTTTGCAGTATAGTCCCGTTCGTGAGTATGTTCGCAAAAAGTACAACGAGTTTCACACTTGTGTGCCCGATATTTTTCATCATAACCTTCCAAACAATAATAACAATACTTCCGTTTGCTAAGAAAACTTGTAATAACGAATGGGTTCGAAATGACCAATAGTGTTACCTCTTTGATATAGGATAAAAATCTTATTTTCTGCATGTTCTCCCGGGTAACGTACTATATATTCCCGATTATTCTTTTCAATCTCCTCATAAACTACGATTTGATACTCCCCTTTCAAATATGCTTGAAAGAGGTCCAAATCAGAGAAGTCACAACCTCGCTTACTTTGAACGTTAACTCCTGCCATCTCGCAGAGAACTTCTGCTTTAAAAAGCCACTTATTATAATCTTTTGTTTTTAAATTATATAAAACTTGACTACTTGAGGTATGCTTTGTTATTCCATATATTATTGCCATGGGGAGGCAGTACATATTCTTATTTTCAATGCGAATTAATCGCTTTTCCAAGTAATCTTGGTATTTGCAATATTTTTGGACAGCACTCATTGCATTAGGTCTTCCTTGTCCGTGCAAATTCTCAGTTATATGGAATCGAAACAATACTTCTTCCCCTAAAAGGAACACTTCATTCGAATTTAGTACTCGTTCGATTGAAGTGAGGACTGTTCTAGCAGTGAAATTGTCCTTTCTTCTAAACGGCACATGCACTGGTTTGTTATTACTACTATTACCACTTTCAACGTATAAACCAATGTAGTCCATGGGGCGTGCATTAGAGATCACATGTTCCAACGCAAAATCGATTAAACTTTCGATATAGGCCTCTGGGTTATTAATATTCCTTTCATCACCCACAGGTCTGACGACAATTTCATGGCCCGTAAGATGAAACTTACGAAACCTTCGTCTGCTTTGTCTTACAACTTCGAAATTACTATTTCTTTGATTATCCCCGCCATTACTATTATGACTACTACTACCACTTGTACTACCACTAGATGACTACCAGTAGTACTACTTGTACTATTCTTATTTATGTTGCCATGTCCAACCATTGGTGGGACACTAGCACATGACGATCCAGTCTGAGGAGAAAAAATCATTTGGTTCCCATAGTCATTATCCTGTACACAATATTCAGGTGGATTGTATACAGGATTTTCTCCCTGGACCTGTTGCGTGGGTATAACCACAGCATTTTCCTCATTTTCAACCAATCTCCTCATTTCTTCTTCAATTGGTATTTCAACGGAATTTAGATTGCCAATCCCATCTGCTTTATCATTTAAAAAAGCTAAATCTTCATTCGTTAACAAATATAAATTATTAGGACTCAAGTTATGAGTTTCTTGAGGGATCATGACTATGGCATTATTATTATTATTTTCAGATGGGATTAAGCATGGTTCCAAAACAAATCGCGAGCCAAAATCAAAAAACTCAGATAACTCTGTATCATTTATCCTATCTACCTGACCTTCCCCACAAGCTAATAAATACATAACTTTATCTAGAGCCAATTCATACGATTCTTTAGTACGGAAAAAAACGTACACAAACAAATCCAGTACGTCAGCACTGCTTACACAGTGCTGGAGAAGTAGTATATCATTACCTTCAAAGACACGAAGGGTCCGCAATATGGCTTCGCATCTCACCGATCCCCTATGGCCAAGTCAGTTTAATTCCATAATGGCTTTCCACGTACTGAAAACCCTAGTGTACTCGTTGAGACCGCGCAAGACCTCTTGCAGGTAGATTTCATCAATAAGGTTTAATTCTTCAGCCGGGCAGAAGAAATCCATCTAAAAATAAAACAAAGAAAATCTATTTTGAGTAATCAACTCCACTTTAATAAAAAAAGATCAAATAAATACTTCTTTTAAGCAGCGCTCACATGATAATATCATATAAAAGAAAAAATTAACCATCTTTAGTTAATTATTGATATGTAAATAGAAATCAATCAAGTTACTTTATGAAAAATCAGTAAATATATTCACTTATATTGAATTGTAAACTATTCTATTAAAAATATCCACACACACACACACACACACAGAGAGAGAGAGAGAGAGAGAGAGAGAAAATACTCTTTGTTCATTAATATTGGTTAAATACAAGTCAAGTACAATTTAAAAAGTATATAATTTCTTTTTTTAAAAAAATCATAATAACCATAAGAAATACATAGCTTTCAAGGCTTAGTTCTCCGTTCACAATCCACAAAAAAGAAGAAGAAATCTCGACTGCGTTGGTCGGTACTTTTAATGTGATTGCTAGCACCACAACGATTAGCAAGCTTCAATGTCTCTAATAAAACAGGCCTCAATAAATATAGTGATAATCCAGTATACTTTATTTAATACTATTAAAATAGGTTTAATAATCAGGAAAGCTTTCTCTGTGATCTTTAACGCACGCCGACGTAAGAAAAAATGATAAGCGTACACATCAAATACATGTTCTATCAAGTGTTCTCTCCCTCCCACCACTAGCAGTGACACCTAGCGGCAGAATTTTAAATTAACCTTAGTATAGTTTACCCTCGTGTGTCGTGTTCACGTATTTCGTTATTAGTCCCGAATATATATATATTTTAAAGGTAAAGTATAATATATATTTCTTTTTTTATCCGTTAAATATTACTGATAGCATTAAATAAGTACCAAGAACCCTTCCCGCAATTGTGTTCTGTTAATAAAACATAGTTTGTGAGGGCATAGTTGCTTCTTCTTCTTCTATCAGTAAACCACCAAACGTTCATTATATTACAAATCCCTAAGGGGGACCCACCAACACATATGTCCCTTCAGTTAAACATAATTATCATCATGTTATTACCTATTAAGAAAAACCCGCAATTGTAGGGACTAACTAATGGGGAACATGCCCTCACCCGGTAAAAACATGGTAGAAATAGCCGAACATAATTTCCTTTTGCTATAATACAATACTATTAAAATCTATGGTGGTCTATCTGAGAGACAAAAGCCGCACAATTGTAAAAACATATTAGGAATACCCATACATCATTTCAATTCGCTTCCTTGTAATACAATACTGTTTAAATTAGGGTCGCCCATAACTAAGGGGGAAGGGCCCCCGTTACTTGTAGAAATATACTACAATAGTCGTACATAATTCTCTTTTTGCTATAATATAATACTGTTTAAATCTAGGGTCGCCCATAACTAAGGGAAAGGGCCACCGCCAGTTATAGCTACGTGCTACAATAGTCGTACATGATTTCCTTTTGCTATAATACTGCTAAAATCTAGGCAATCTATCTGAGAGGCAAAAGCCACTTAGTTGGAGGGATATAGTACGAATAGGGCTACATAATTTCAATTCGCTTCCTTGTAATACAATACTGTTTAAATTAGGGTCGCCCATAACTAAGGGGGAAGGGCCCCCGTTACTTGTAGAAATATACTACAATAGTCATACATAATTCTCTTTTTGCTATAATATAATACTGTTTAAATTAGGGTTGCCCGTAACTAAGGGTGGAAGGGCCTCCGCTAGTTATAGGTACGTGCTACAATAGTCGTACGTAATTTCCTTTTGCTATAATACTGTTAAAATATAGGCAATCTATCTGACATGCAAAAGCCACTTAGTTGGAGGGATATAGTACGAATAGGGCTACATAATTTCAATTCGCTTCCTTGTAATACAATACTGTTTAAATTAGGGTCGCCCATAACTAAGGGTGGAAGGGCCCCCGCTAGTTATAGGTACGTGCTACAATAGTCGTACGTAATTTCCTTTTGCTATAATATAATACTGTTAAAATCTAGGCAATCTATCTGGGAGGCAAAATCCCCTTCATTGAGGGACATGCTACAAATAGGAGTACATCATTTCATTTTGCTTCAAGAATACATAAGTTTTTAAATCAAAAGACATTGTTCAATAACCAATGTATTTAAGGGGGTCCGTAAAAATTTTCATCCTTTCTCTCTCTTTCTTAACATTAAAGCTATTGTATGCGTCATGTGGCTACCACCCACGCAAATAACTAACATTCAGTAATATTTACTATTAAAACATGATAATTTAAATTATAATGTGGGGAAAAGCGCTCCCTCCCTACCCCAAGACTAAAACATTTCTTTCTTTCTTTCTGGAAATACTAGTCTTAGTTCAAACATTTGCGTTCCTAAAAGATTATCAGCTATGTTCCCAAAGCGTACTTTTATGCCATCTATTGGCAAATGATCTTACTTAAACAGTTCAAGTCCCATCTGTACAACGTACATATATATATATATATATTAGGTATAACTGATTTTAACCCTTAACGGTTCACTGCTTCCGGCACTGTTTGCAAAACAACATATCCACAGACAACTTCCAGCGAAAAAAATTACCAGAGTTGTCACCAGGGGCAATAACTGCTACCATCGCGGAAAGTAAGTACACAAATAATCATAACGAACAATACCTGATACTCTTAAAACGCAATACACAAGATCAAACAAAGGTGTAGCCAAATGGTTACGAAAACTCGTTAAGGGTTAAAGTGATCATGTTTCAGTACACAATCGGTGTAACAGTTAAAAAAAATCGTAACAAATGAATCAAACATATTGTAATTAAGCACAGTATAATTAAGCAAATAAAACTCTACAAGTAAATGGTCCGTCTTTAGCCCTTGGTAAATCATAATGGCGGTTCTTAAGGGAAACATAGCCGTATATTCATTTTTAATATGATCGCAATTTTTTAAAATATTTTCGAAATTATTTGTAGGTTCACATTGCAAGTGTTCTGAGCTTGCTTAGCAATCAGTCAAATAAAAGTTAACAACGAGTTTGCACAGCAAACGATTTATTTTGCAAGTTGCTCCGAGTAATTTATTAGGAGAGTATCTTTTATTCTCTCACACATATTATTCGAACATGATATTTTTTACAATGAGCTTCTAATGAAGCGAAAGAATATAATAATAATAATAATAATAATAATAATAATAATAATAATAATAATAATAATAAATCTTGTCGTGATTACAAAATGGTCGTAGGTTTATTTCCCCATAATATAATTAGTCCCAAGTTCAATTTCTCAAAAGCAACTCGTGTAGTTTACCAATAATTATTCAAAAAACTTCCATTATAATTAAGTGAATAATACAAGTCAATTTAGCATTTAAAAAAGTTCTCACCTTAAAAATCAGAGTTCGTTCTGTTAGAATCAGCAACGAAAAAAACTTCAATAAACACAACAACAAATAAAGTTTTCAACACGCACTATATCACTGTGTAAAAAACAATAATAATAAACTTTATTTCAATAGTATATATATATATATATATATATATATATATATATATAAGGATTTCAATGTGTCCCTCCCCCAAGCATCATGTTTTCATCAGGTTTTCAACCCGATTTCATTAATTATAAATAAAGTCATCATGTCCGCTAACATCGTTTATTCATTGCTACACCAAGAAATCTAAAAATTTCTTATTTACAAGTTCATCAACCGCTGGAGAAATCTCATTCAGGACAGGGTATTGACATTGGGCCCTGTACCTATGTACGGTTCTCATCTAATTAAGGAAAATGCTTACATCTAAAACTTTCACATTGCCAAAATCAGATATTGCCACAAAAATACATTTACGTGTTTGTCCAAAACATCTTGTAAAAAGGAAGAAACATTAAATTTCTATCTGTCTTCTTCATCACTGCTGATAAGTATCGCTGTGACAACCATAGTTAATGGAAAAATATTTCAGTATGTCGCTAGACAGTTTTCTCCCGGTCAAGGGGAAAGCGTCTAAGGTTATTTCAGTACATATTGAGAAGCGGAAATAAAATTAAAAAGTGCATTGACATTCTATATGTGTGTCACCACTCAAAGTTCTAACGTCAGCAAAGGGAAAACACGTATACCCGGAAGTAATGCCATTTACAAAAATAAAGCTCTGTTCATTCTAAGCTCGCCTTCTGTAAGAGACGGAAGAACAATTCAGTCACTCCGTATTTCAAACTTGGCTGTAAACACGGGGTTAACTATAAGGAATAAACAAATCAATAAAACGATGAATATTAACAAAACAAATAAACTATTCAAATCATACACACACACACACACTTCCTATTTTCCATATGTTTTTTTTTCTCACCAATTTACATGTAAGGATTGCAATAATTCTCTCATACAGCGTTCACCTCTGGTGTTAAGGGTCCCGGGTTCGATCCCATTACAATACAGCGTTCACCTCTGGTGTTAAGGGTCTCGGGTTCATTTTCAGTACGTATTACATAAACTTTTACACACTTTAAGTGTTCTCAGCTTCTTATTTTAAAAACGAGTGTTATTTTAAATAACGCGAACGAATAAAATAATCACACTGCAAGTGTTCGAGTAATTTATTAGGAGAATATCTTTTATTCTCTCACATATTGTTCGAACATCTTATTTTTAACAAATAAAATAATTTGCAAGTTCCCACTTTCTATATACTTTTAAGAGCTTTCTTTCTAAAGCGAAGCAATATAAAAACTAATTTATTAGGAGAATATCTTTTATTCTCTCACATATTGTTCGAGTAATATTATTATTATTAATTTAATCACTACTACAAATTATTAATTTAATCACTACTACGGTTTATTAATTCAATCATATCAATACATTTAATTCAAATTTCCATTATTATTATTTTTAAAAGTATCCAGTATACAACCTCAAAAGAGAACACGACCTTTACAAGAATACATACATGTCATCACAACTAAAAAAAAAAAAACATAAGAACTTTCCAAACACACGTAAGCATGTCATCAACTCCTAATGACCTAACCCACCGTCTGCCAACACATCCCATTATAGAATATAGACTTTCTGAATTAATTATAAACATAAAGGTACTGGAAGAAAACTTTGTCTGCAGTGTCTCACCGTATCTACAGTTGTTGATGGATTCTCCAGATCCATGTACAAAAGACAGTCACAGAATTGATCGTACATTTTACAATTAGCTCATGTTGAAAGAGGGGGGTAGAAACAAACAAAGCTGAAGGAGTGAGTCACTGTACTAGTAGGTTATCCACGTCCTTTTACATATTTGAGGTGAATACAATACGAACAAGTTGCAGTATAATGGCACCAAAAAGTGAAACTACATACTCTGAACGTAAATTAATTATTAAACTAGCCATGGATGGCAAATCTTTAAGAACTATAGCAAAAGGAATGGGAAGAACACATTGAACCATCCAGACAGTTGTCAACAAATTCAAGTACGAGGGCAGGATAAGAAATAAAGTTGGTCGAGGAAGAAAACGAATATTGAGTGAAAGAGACCAACGAACAATCATTTTAAAAATTAAAAGGGATCCTCGTCAGAGTGTACAAAACTGACAACAGAAGTGGCATTAACCATCGGGAGACCCATTTCCACAGAAACAGTGAGAAGAACCCTAAAAAGCTGGATTCAATGGCCGATTTTCTAGGAAGAAGCCCTATTTTAACAAGACGAATCAACCCAAAACGCTTCAATTGGCTTTGGAATACAAACAATGCTCCGAATACTTTTGGAATAGCGTAATATTTAGTGATGAGAGCAAATTTAACCTATATGGATCCGATGAGCACACAATTATTTGGCGAAAACCTAATACAGAATGTAAGAAGAAACACACTAGATCAACAGTAAAACATGGAGGAGGATCAGTCATGGTTTGGGGCCTTATGGCAGCTTCAGACTAGTAAATCTACACTTTATTGAGGGAAGAATGGATAAATTTGCATATCTCAACGTATTGAAGACAAATTTGAAGTCTAGTGCAGAAAAATTAGAACTTGAACAGTTCTGTAGATTTCAGCAGGACAACAACCCCAAGCATAATGCTTATATTGTGCGCTCATGGCTATTGTACAACACAATAAAGACTCTTACAAACCCTCCTCAATCAACAGATGTCAATCCCATAGAAAATCTATGGTGGGATGTAGAGAGGAATGTGCAGCAGCGCCAGTCGAATAACGTGACAGAACTAAAGACGTTCCTGAAAGAGGAGTGGGCCGGGATTACCCCTAGTGTTACAAAGAAGTTGGTACAATCAATGACAAACATACTAGCCGAGGTGATAAGAAGAAACGGGTTCGCAACTCGCTACTGAACTTTCCAAATTTATAAATGGACAAGGTGTACGAATAATTTTGTGACTCCTAAGTTTATGTATGAAACTGTTTTGTTTCCACGTTCAAGGTCTGATTTTGTGTAAAGGAATGAAATCAATATATTTTGTTTATAAGATCCCTTGACGTAATATATTTCAGTTTCTTGTAATATAAGATATGTAAAAGAGGTTATTTGTCCCACAGTGCCAAGTGTATGATCAATTTTGTGAGCCACTGTATATACCTACATCCATTGAAGATGGTTATCGCTCACACTAGTACAATATCATGAAGATACTCGACTGTTTCCATGATGTTTAGCGAACTGAAATAGATCTCATGTGCATCCCATGCGGATTGCGCATGGCATGTTTCGATGAACAACACTCAGTGACATAACTGATAACATGTTTGTGTTTCAACGAAACACTGTGAATGCCATTTGATGTGCTACTCTCAAGGAAGGTTACAACGTTTTCTCCTAGGACCTGTTGAAAGCAAATGTTATTTTTATTTCGGGGCTATTAGACGTCATATTGTTACATTTATAGCAATTACCTCTAGTCTTGACCTTTCAATACATTCACTGTCCGCTTTTCCTCACTATAATATTGAATAACAACTGTAACTATCATGACTCAGCGTGAAAAAGTATCTGAGGACCAGAATGTGAAACTCGTCCATGAAATTTGTATACTGTCATGAAAAACTATTGTGTACCTACTGATGTGATCAGACACTACTCGTATTTGATTATTTGGCTATAGGCCCCAACTCAAGTAGAAGTTGGAGTACCTCCGTGGCTAAGTGGTTAGCGTACGCGCCTTTGGTGTGGGAGGCTCGGGTTCGATTGCCGGTGGGAGCTATTATATCCAAGGAAAGGGCTATTATATTTTACTGTTGGCGAGGAATTGCTTTATCCTCATTGGTTCCAACCGACCAATGATAGAGAAGAAAAAGCGTGGCCTTTCACCTGTCTTTTCTCAGTGTTTGTGTCTGATGAAGAGGACGTTAGATCCTTGAAACTGTAAACCATTGTAAGTATAGTTTTTAATATATTTCATTCTGCTCTGGTCAGAACGTGTTTTATTTGTTAAATCTAACCTTCCAAGCTGAATCAATTTCGAAGACCATATTTCCATATCTCTTTGGAAATCGGTATTGAAACCGATAGTAAAACCGGAAGATTCCGAACGTTGTTTTGGTAAACTCTTTCTGATAATTATGTTATCTTAGAAAGCAGAACAGTTTGCAAGAAGCTGCTTCTCGCTATCTCTTGCCGTTTTCATTGTATGGCAACAAATGTTGAAATCTCAAATTATTAGTTTGAATCACTTCCGGTTTGAGCAGAGGGTTATCGGATAAGATTGAGCCTATTCTAGGTAAGCTGATCCGACTACAAAAAACGAATTTCCATAGAAAAAATATCGTTTACCTTTATAGATCTACGGAAATCAGTATTGAGACCGGACGTAGTAGTAAATTTCAACTACTTTCGAATTTGGTAGAGGATTCGAGAGCTGTGATCATATGTTCATTTTAGACACTGATTATATTGCAAAAAAGTATTTGTCACTATTATCAATTTAGTTCTATGATAATAAATGTTGAAACCGGAAATTTTTGTGTTTTAGCTACTTAAGGTTTGAAAATAGAGTTATTATAGGAGAAACTGAAACAATTCTTTAAAAAATCATTTCTCGAAATGTGCTTTCGTTTGTGCGAACGGACGGACTACAACGTTCTGGAAGACTTCCGACATTTATGCAAAGCATAGTTTGGAAGTCTAATAATATAACAGCTTGTATTACTTTCTTAAAATAAATTGAAAAAAGCTGTACTCTAGACTGCGTATTTTCTGAAAGTTCAAAAATATTAGGTAAGGATCTACACAAATACTAAAGTGGATACCACTTATTTTAGCTTTGGGATCTCTTGTATAAAATAAAAGAAATTATGGTCAAGGCGTATAGTATTTAATAAACAATATAGCTATAGTTTCAGCAAAGAATCTTTGTCTTCATCAGATACATTAGGCCTATATGTGATATATGTAGTAAAGTCAATTTGAGAATGAGGTAATTACTTCTATACGACGATGGAAAAATATGATATGTACATTTGTATACTGAGGCAAATGTTAAGTTGATGATATCATCTAAAAATACTTTCAGTGGTGATGTATTCTGTTAAATAGGAAATGTTTAATCCTCTCATGCATACTGGCCTCATATGAGGACAAATATTTAACAGATCCTTCCTTATCCAATTAAAAGCAGAATTTTCTGTAAATGGACGAGTGCCTTGTAAAAAAAGGAAAGCATCGGTGAGAAGTCACAAGGCGGCAGCACCTCTCGTTCTGGCGATTATAACGACTTATCAAAAAGATAGTCGTCAACCTGGTTCGGCTTAGTAAAATATATAAGTCTCGAGTGGTAATAGTCTTTAATAATTATATACTATCGTTCTCACCTTTTTTATATGAATAATAACGTCGATAAACAGTGCAACAAAGAATGGTTTATTAGCTGATATATTTTTATAATATATATTCCTTAACATTGACAAGCACTGAAACTTGCTGATACGGTATCCATAAACATGTACATAGCAACAACTATCCCATAATAATATCTTACATATCTCAAAAAAATTCTTCTTCTGTTATTCTTAAATTAACATTCTATGAAGCCTAGTGCCTATGTATGAGCACTTTCTGCCCAAGGTACAGGTAAATATTAATCAATCCAAAGTATTTTGTTATATAAAATGTCGCCCGACAAATGGACTGAATATAAAAGTCATAAGCGAATTTGGCTTTTATGTTCAAGAACCACTGGTCCGATTACAATAGTGTTCTTACATGCATATGTCCATCACATTTTGATTGCACCTTGAATATCTCTTCATTATATTTCACATATACATTAAACAAATCTTACACTTCCTCAATACTTATATTTAACAATAAAGTTTTAACACAAATTAATATAATGAAAACAATTTTTGTGCTTGATTAATCATGAATTACATTATAATCCTTCACGTTAATAAGAAAGAATTCAAGTCATTGAAAACTTATCGTTGATGCATAAAAATCAAAGAAAATATAATTGAACAAAAAAATAAAAATTAAACATAACCTACGTTTGAATAACCAAATGTAAGTAAATAAATCTATTTTTACAGAAACAAAAGACACCCCTTTTGTTATTATATAAATACTTTATTATTATTATTATTATTATTATTATTATTATTATTATTTTTCATTCCTGTTTATTTGAGCAAGAATGTCAGGTGCTACTAACTCTTTCACGAGGTGCATCCATTTTTCCTTAGTATACGGAGTAGGTTTCCAAACCTTTAACTCATCTATATTACGAAGTCCAATTGACATACCCGTTTTAGCATTCAATAGTTCGAAAACTTTAGGATTTATTTCCTTAAAACATAAATAAGGACCTGAGAAAATGTCACAAAATTTAAAAATCTTCTTTAACAACATATTACTTTGTGGATGTTGTTTAACAAAAACTAAGTCATTGACCTTGATCCGATATTTTCCTTCTTGCAACGACTCTACCTGAGAATTGCGTTTCAAAAACTTGTTATGTCTTCGGATCTTTACCATATTCACTAAACTGGAAGAATCTATAATTGTGGAATCTTTTAATTTGACATCAAAATGTTGTTCCACAGGGAAAATCAAATCAGAGCCATTATGCACATTAGCAGGTGACACACCTAAAGTGTCTGATATAGAATGATTCAAAAGGTACGTAATTTGGTTGACATGCTTAATCCATTCAGCATGTTTATCCTTACAAAAGTGCCGGAACAACATACCAAAATTGCGATGTACATTTTCTACCACAGAGCTACTTGGATGGTACGGAGTTACAAAATGAATTTTAATGTTAGCTTTGTTCATGGCTTTGAGAAACACATCACTTTTAAATTGTGAACCGTTATCGCATAAGATTTGTTCGATAGGGCCACAATGCGGAATATATACATTCAGAATTTTGTTTACGATAGCAGCGGAAGTTGCTTTACGCAAAGGATAGGCTACTACATATCGTGAAAAGATATCCATAGTTGTTAACAGATAAATTTCTCCAGTAGCTGCTCTTGGTAAAGGTCCATATAAATCGATCGACAGAAATGAATGTGGTCTCTCAGGCGTTATTGAGAGCATTGGTTTTTGTACAGCCTGGTAATTATGCTTAATTCGCATGCACTCAATGCAGTCATTGATATAATTTTTGACTTGAGCTCTCATTCCCTTCCAGTAAAAAGATTTATTAATCAAGGCACATACCTTTACATACCCAAAATGTCCGAAATCGTCATGGTAGGCCTTTAATATGCGTGCTGTTAACGTAGGTGGAATGCAAATTTTGTTCCTAGATTTGAATTTAAAATCTTTAATAAGTAAAATTCCGTTATTTAATTTAAATCTGGAATTCCAATGTTTGGGACAACTACATCCCTCACCACATGAAGATAAATGTTCCATGATTTGTTTATATTCATGATACTTCATTTGATGTTCTCTTAAATCTTCTATTGAAATGGTAGCTATTTCATCCTGTAAGATCTTAAATTCGTTAATGGACAAAATATGTTGCTCTTCTCCAGGAAACAGACGTGATAAGGTATCTACGGGTCCATTATCTACCCCTTTAATGTGTTGTACCTCGAAATCATAAGCTTGAAGATCTAACGACCAGCGAAGTAATCTGTTATTATATCCCTGTACGCTACTAAGGTATCGCAATGAATTATGGTCGGTAAGTACTATGAAATGACATCCGCTAAGATATGGAGCGAATTTTTGTATTGCAAAACGTACAGCCAAAAGTTCAATTTCTGTCGTGGTGTATCCCTTTTCAGCTTTCTTTAAAGTACGGCTAGCGCAATGTATAACAGCTGGTTCCTGAATAGTTGGGTTAGGTTGCCAGAGTACTGCAGAGATTCCAAGTTGAGAACCGTCACACTGTACATAGAAAGGAGCGTCGTATCTGGGGTGGTTCAAATGAATGTTTCGTTTTATGCACTCCTTCAACTTATTAAAACTGTGTTCTTGAATAGGACCCCATTGCCATGGTACTCCTTTCTTTATGATCATAAATAAAGGCTGGGCTATCTCAGCGAATCGCGGTATGGCTTTGCGAAACCAATTGAAGAGTCCTAATATTTGTCGTGTCTGTTTCACATTTACAGGAGCAGGCAGATCTTCTATGGCTTGAACTTTAGATTGACTGAATTGTAAACCAGAGGCATCAATTTGGTACCCAAGAAATTCTATAGAATTTTGTAAAAATTTGGATTTCTGTAGATTGATAGTAAGGCCCGAACTTTCCAATCTGTCTAAAACTATATCTAAGTACTTCAGGTATTCATGTGGATTTTTCCCCATGATTAAGATGTCATCAGCATAAGTTATCACGTTGCTACGTAAGTCTTGACCTAGAACTTTGTTCAAGCAGGATGCTAATGCTGCACTACCATTGATAAGCCCAAAGACTACACGATTGTATTCGTACAAATGACCTTCAAAACTAAATGCTGTGTATGGTTTTGAATCTTCATGTAACTCGACCTGATTATACGCCATCACTAGATCTAGATTTCCGAATACAGTGTTCCCTTGTAAAGAAGCTAGTATTTCTTCTATTGGAGGATACCTCACTTGTTCCAGATCAATATAACTGTTCGTGCGTCTCAAATCTAATACCACACGTAGAGAACCATTTTTCTTTGGAACAACATGTAATGGATTAAGGTGGACGCTTCTTGAAGGCCTAATGATCCCATCTCTTAACATATTTGTAATTTGCTGACGTACATTCTCCCGGTATCTATATGGAATTACATAGGGCTTGGTTACTATGGGTTTGTCTATTTTAACTTTAAAAGAATAAACAAAATCCTTGCAGCGTCCAGGACGTTCTGAAAAGACATTTCTATGTTTATATAAGATGTTTTTAAAATCGGCTTTTACTGCGTTATCAGCAAAATCAAAGTTGCTTTCGAGTGATTTAACATGTTCAGAAAATACTACATCGTCCTTTACATTCACCAAATTTTGTGTCTCTTCCAATCGTTGATCATTTAATTTATCACTTTCTGCACTAATAGAAACATTATTTACTACAGGTGAAATATCATTATATTGACAAGCAAGATTATCTAATTTTGGAAGCAGTTTCTGAACGATTTCCTGGGGTATACCCGGTATAGTCAACGTTTGATTTTTAAAATCAAGCATGACACGTAATTGAGATAATAAATCTAAGCCCATAATTAATTTCTCGTTAAGATCCTTTATTACCAGAATAGGAATTGATATTTCAAAATCTTGAATAGATATTGTCACACGAGTAATTCCTGCTACTCTCTTTTTATGTTTACCGGTAAAATCAACTATAATAAGGTTCTCAGCCTTTTGTAGCTTAGGATTCGAATAATTACTAGTGATTGCTTTCCACAACGAATACGATAATAGAGAGGCATTTGCTCCCGTATCGAGTAAAGCTTCAGTACTTAACCCATTGATTTTAATAGGTATTTTAGCTGTACTATATGATTTTAAAAATACAAAATTTTCTTCAATATTAAAACCATCATTGACAGTATCATCTTCAAACCAACAACGATTTACAACAGGTATAAATTGATACTGACACCTATTAAGTGCTATTTCCGAATAATTATTTACAGTGACGTCATGTGAAAGATCATTTTCATAATTAGCATCAACATGTAAATTGGAAGATAAATGTTCGTAAGAATTATCGCTTGAAATTTTAGATAAGTGTTCATGAGAATCCACAGCTGACATGGGTTTAACCCCTACCACATCAGCCGCAATTAGTTTAAATTCATATTCGAGTATGGTTCCAATAAAGTACATTGTACAGCACAGTCATGATTATGACACGTATTACTGTTCTGTACAGTACTTACTTCAATACCTGGATCTTGATGTGAAGTGTCATCTCTTGACCCCCAATTACGTCTATTCATGTAATTTGTCGTATTTCTAGAATTTCGCCAAATGTTTCGTCTATTTTGCAACCTATTTCGATTAGGGGATCTGACATAATTATTGTTGTGTTTGGTTAGATTAAGTTGATTCCCTACATGGCTTTGCCTATATTGTTCGTTTTGATTGCTAGAATTTACTTGGCTTGGGTTGTATTGCGTGCCATTCACACTTCGGATATTTAGATTCCGAACAGGTACACGATGATCTGAATTATTCTTATTTTTACCCACTTCTGCTTGTTGATTCAAAGCATGGTATTGAGTTTCATAACATTGTACGAGCATTAACAAATGATTGAAACTCATACACTGTGTAGAAAACAAGATCTGTTGTAACTTAAATGGGAGCAAATTTCGAAGGGATGCTATTATTCTAGATTCTGATTGCAATGGATTTACAACTTTTAATTCGTTGTAGGTATTTACAACAAATTCGACAACAGATTTGTGTAAACGAGGATTGAAATGTTGATTTCTAAGGGTGGCATCTCTATTTGCCAGCAAAAAGTCATTTTCATAATTTGCGATCAATGCCGCTTTGAATTCCTCATATGTACTAATGTGATCACGTATTGCTTTAAACCATAAGGAACAAGGTGGGAGTAATACATGGGGTATTAATTTCATATATTGTGATGAATCTATACACATTATATCGCATTCGTCTTGGAATTTCTCTAAGAAAGAAGTGGCATTTTCATTACACTTACCACTAAATTTACTCATAGCTCGGATTTCACTCATCTTAACACTTAATTTTACCTTCTTTCTATCTTTCCGTGTACTTGTCGAGTGATAATTTCTATCCATAACGTGCTGCGTCGTCACACCATCTATGTTTCGCCCATCTGTACTCTTCGGATAATTTTCTTCTAATAGAATATCCTCATCAGACCCCGGCGAAGGCGAGTTCATCTCTGTTGAGTGAGGAAACTCCAAGCGCTCACTACCCAAGTTATTACGGTAAATGTTGTCTTTAGACTGTAACATTCTAATCTCTTCCTGTATAGTAGCTAATAATTGCGTATTCGCACGTACGCTGTTAGAATTGTTGATGACCTGGATCTTTTGCTGTTTAACGGAAGATTCTATTACTTCTAAATCTTTTTTTACAGCACTTATTTCTTGGTTTTGGTGATTGTGCTTTTCCTGACAATCATCGGATATTCTTTTTAACTTTTCCTCAAACTGTGAGGATATATCATTCACCACCTGGACAATTGTCTGTTTCATTTCATCTGATTTCTGTTCTATCCGTTCTATCCGTCTACCTAATTCCTCATATTGTTTATTATATTCGTCGAATTTCTGTTCCATGGTCTGGTTAGATTCGTTGAGCTTCTGTTCCAGGGTCTGCTTTAATTCTTCATTTTGCTTGTTAGATTCGTTGAACTTCTGCTCCATGGTCTGGTTAGATTCGTTGAACTTCTGCTCCATGGTCTGCTTTAGCTCAGTAGACATCTGAATCAATTGTCGCTGTAAAGCGAACAAGATTCGGTCCTCCGATGACAATCCTGGTGTTACACTAGTTTCAACGTTGTCACTAATACTTGATTCACGCTGCATTGTTTCGTCGTCCATTTTTCTTATAATTACTTTACCACTTCGCAATATGGTAAAATTCGTATTCATTCACTTGATTATAAAAGTAAATTCACCCTTACTTTTGCTTCGGGACGTGAATTTACAGTCGGTCCCGGGTGATGTAAACCAAAAATTTTTATAACGACTTATCAAAAAGATAGTCGTTAACCTGGTTCGGCTTAGTAAAATATATAAGTCTCGAGTGGTAATAGTCTTTAATAATTATATACTATCGTTCTCACCTTTTTTATATGAATAATAACGTCGATAAACAGTGCAACAAAGAATGGTTTATTAGCTGATATATTTTTATAATATATATTCCTTAACATTGACAAGCACTGAAACTTGCTGATACGGTATCCATAAACATGTACATAGCAACAACTATCCCATAATAATATCTTACATATCTCAAAAAAATTCTTCTTCTGTTATTCTTAAATTAACATTCTATGAAGCCTAGTGCCTATGTATGAGCACTTTCTGCCCAAGGTACAGGTAAATATTAATCAATCCAAAGTATTTTGTTATACGATGCAGTTAATGGAATATGTGAAAACGCGATTGAACGCGTGTTGAGCATATGCTCGTAAATTAGATTTTTTTTCCAGCGATTGGAATCCTTTTTGCAGGTAAAAATTTGTTTAGTTTGTTACTTTGATGCAACTTCTTTATGAGATTGTGTTGTTATTTTGAACAAACGTATTATATAAAATGAGATAATAGCAACAAAAGACGTGTTCTCAAGTCAGGACCATGGTGGAAAGACTACAAGGTGGTTGCATGCGCATGTCGCCTGGAGCGCTGTCGTGGCTGTGACGTCATCTGGTTTGCAAGAGGCAACGGGAAAAGGCGCGGCTTTAAGTGACAAGTGGAAATTCTTTGTTACTTTGTTCTCTTAAATGATATCGAGAATGCCGAACTGTGCAGCGTACGGATGTAGTAATTATTACATAAAAATTAAAGGAACTAATATAAAATACTTTAGATTTCCTCAAAAAGAGGGAGAATGTCTCCAGAAATGGATTTTAGCTTGCAGGCGACAGCAGGACAAAATAAACCTAAAATATGGTAAGTTTTACATAAAAGTAATAAATAAATGCAATGTTATATGAAATTATAAAAAAGCGATTTCATTATGAAGTTTCTTTTTAGTATTAATAGTATGTAATAATAGTATATCGGGCTACAGTAGCTTGTGTTGATTCTGCATACAAAAATCCAATAGTACGATTTAAAAAGACGAACTTTGAGGCAAGACCCGGATTCGAAATCATGAGGGAAGAAAACCGACAGAGGTGATCATTTCTATCATCATTTCCTTCTACATAAGATATTGAGACAAAATTTTCCCCACAGAGGCAGGCATGTAACTTGAGAAGGGAGGCGCGATGATCTAGAAGGCTTACCTCCCTCTAGTTACGCAAATGGAGAGCATTGAACGCGTTAAAGTAATTCAGGTCCCATTTCATTCTCGAGGTCTGCATTCCCTGTAGCCTAAAACGGGACGTTGCACTTCAAATTAACTAACGAATGGAAGGTTCGTAATAACGATTAACGGTTACAAAGATATATAACAATGTATTAGATCAAGAGAATAAAGTATCCACCTACCATGTCAGGGCGACATTGTCGGGACATTTTTACACTGAGATTTTGAAATTTTTGTTCATTTTAATCATAACGTTGGATAATTACATATACATATTTAGGGACCCCCTCCAGAAATATAAGATTAAGAATGACTACAGTAAATTTAAAAATATGGTAGGTTCTCAACCAATCAAGGAAGCACGGTGGCTCAGTGTCAGAAGGCTCACCTCTGGTGCAAGGGGTACTGGTCCGCTTCTCGATGAAGTAAGTTTGTGGTAGACAACATCGTGCCCGTGAGTTTCTCGGGGTACTCCCGCATTCTCATTCCACCAAATTCCACATAATCATTCACTTGCATTTATCTTTTGTCTTCTTTAGTCCACGGGACAGAAAAGAGAAAACATATCAAGAAAATTAAGCAAATTGTGTAATTTTATGGTTTATATGTTTTCTAGTCTAGCTCTAACACCCCTACATCGTCTTCACCTACGGCTAGTAATTTGTCTCTTGCTTGAAATAGTCAAGTTGCAATTTCTTTGTTTCAGGTGCTTTGTATATACATATTTATTTCTGTATATTTTTTAGAACACAATAGTATATGTAACGTTTTATTTCGTACAAATATTTAATAATAAAGTTTGTTATGGCGTAAATTTTGACACTAATATTCAGAGAACTGTCAGTTTCAGCAAACTTTTTGTTTAAATACAAATTCTATAAATAAGCGATCAGCGACTTCAAATAAGATTATTTTTTTATAAATCAAAAATAAAAACTATGTTTAAAATATTAAATACGTGCGCCCCTGCTTAATAAAGTTTTTAACCTCCCCTGAGATTCTGACGAAACTTACGTGGGAGCAACCTCTTAAAAAAACTGTCCAAGCATAACGAAAATATACGTACATGCATTTCTGTTTACGAAAACCATGAATTCTTCCTTGAGATATTCTCAAAATTTATATGGGGTCATCAGTAAAGAATTCTCTTCCAAGCAAAATAATAATAATAGTAAATCAAAACCGATCAATGTGTTACGAAAATATACTTGAGCATACATACATATATAATAATGAAATGCATTAACGACATGCTGTGTTATAGATTATTTAGGACTATACATACTCGAGTGTATTACTTCAGATGTTTAAAAAAGAAAAGAAAGAAAAAAGAAAAGAAAAAAAGAAAAAGCAGAAAATGTAGTAAGTAATATTGGCTTGTTCAAGCTTCAAAATCGTTTAATATGAACTGATATTGTTTCTTTTGCTATTGTAAATATCTTCCTTTGAATTCACTTAGCTTAAGCATTGATTACATTACGTTTATATAATTATTGTTTGTACTAAAATTTTTACTTCGTTGAAGATCACTATAAATAGAAGAGAAGTTTGCGTGTAAGAAACCAACGAGCAAGCGTTTGTTAAAAGTTCATCTGACTCTCGCTGGCCACGTCAGCGACCAAGATGACGTCATGCGTCAGAGCGACATGAATGTAGCCCTGCATTGCATCCACCTTGTAGTCTTTCCACCATGGTTAGGACGTTCTGCAGCTGTGGTTTCAAGATTTTCTGGTTGTCATTATATTGCATACGCAAATATTGCATCTTGTATGTTTTATTTCCAGTCTTTGTGATTCGAAACTGTAAACATTTTTAACATGAAAAGAAGTGAGGTCAAAATTATATGTGTCTGTGTATTTTAAAATTTATTTTTTCATTTAATTGAGAACATATTACGGAATGAAATGTACACAACTATTGCTTTACAAAGTTGATCTGTTACCATATATAAATCCGTAACTCAATTTTTGATTAAATATGAAGGTAGGTCTGTCAATACGGATGCACGCGAGACGCGAGAAATCTCGTCTCGTCTCACGTCTTGTCTCGCATTTGCGAGACGAGACTGAAAATTTTATACGAGAAGCGAGACGAGACGCGAGAAGAGACTCGGTTGAGTCTCGCACGAGAAGTCTCGCGAGACTTCTCGCAGTCTCGCAACATTTATAAATTACATTTAGTTGTGTATTTAGTGATTTTACATTTATTGAGTTTTCTAAGTTGAGCGTTAATGCCTCCAGGAACAAAAAAGTGATTGGGGCAATAGACATTTTATGAGATTTATTATTATTATTCAAGGTTGATTTTCAGAATTAAAGCCTTCTTTAGTTTCTAAATATCATTAAAAAAGAAAAACTCTGTAAATTGGAAATTTATTACAGCATCGATTTAGGATTTTATTTTGCGACACAAACACATACACGCGGGCGCGCACGAATACATGAACTTCTGTTTTTGGTCTGAAAAGCGAATAAGACTCCCTATTGCTTCGAAATGTGATATTTCTGTTGTTTCTGTCTTTTTCACATTACTACTAGCGATTAATGTTGGGGGATGGCGGAGAAATCCCCTTTCGTCAAAGTTTATCCCCGGCCCGGCTCGCAGAAATAAGATGATTTTTTTACATGGAAGAAGTATTTTCTTTCCATATTTTTATCAAAAACATCCCCCTCTAGTTCGGAAGTTTGATTCAAACACTGGTTTAGTAGGATGGTCCTATAGGTTTGGTGGGAGGTGGTAGGAATGGCCCTATATCTGTCAGTAAATTTATTTTCTAGATCTTGCAATACTATATAAGTTGAAAGCTAAAGTTGATAAAATGCGAATTCTGGCAATATTGCAGTGAGTTCAACTGTATGATCTGGAAATTGATCCAGAAAGCTTTTTTCGTGTCAAGTATAGTTTCCTGGATATTTGGATTCTCGCAATTGTTAACACATTGCGTTATCCACAAGTCCATTGACACAAGTAATGTTATTCCTTGGTGGTTGGTGTAAAGGGAGATATGCGACAATAGATGGCAGGACTGTTCTCCTACACAAGTAACGTATTTTTATATTTTCTCTGCTGCTTCCAGAAATTTAATGTTAGAGAGTTTAAACTTTCTGAAAAGAAAGTTCAAACCTATTCTAGGGGAACAATCCATGTGAATTTTGGATATTGTGACGTTAGAGCATTCCTCAGACTAGAAGCAGGCAAAGACAAGGTTGAAATCCGGTTAAGTAAGGACGAAGAAATTTACATATAGATATAGTAAAAGGATCCGGGTTTGGTTCAATGAGTTCAGAAAAACATATACGGAAACGTTATATTCTTTATATCCTAATTACATTGGCGACTTTTCTTCGGGGCAAAAATGTGCCCGCATGGCATACTGTAAAATATTGCTGGAGACCTCTAAGCTAGAAAACATTGTTGGATCCAGTAACAATTTACGCTGATTTTGCTGTAAATTATGGTATTAATTTGACGAAAATTAATGGTCCAGCAATCAAATTCCAGCACAACTTTACTTTTAATTTGGAGCTGAGGGGACAGAAGTTCGGATACTATGTTGAACTCTAGGTTCCGTCACCTTAGGATATTATAAACATTCATCCCATGGAAAGCAATGGCAAACCACCATGGATTCACCTTGCCAAGGGACTTTTAGGTCAAATACCTGCCTTCGGACAGAATATCACATCATCATTCATTAACAGCCATAGAATAACACATTGCAAAATTTTGACCCAGAATATATGCGAGACTGAGAGACCATAAGAGAAAGTCTCGCGCGAGACTAGAGATGAGACTCAAAATTTTATGCGAGACGAGACCAACATTTGAAGCTGCGAGACGAGACGAGACTTTCCATTTCTCGTCTCGTCTCGTATCGCGTGCATCCCTATCTGTCAATAACGCCTCTGAGACCCCCTAATAATAACAATATTTTCAACCATATTTTTTTGAATATCACTGAAAAGATAGGGATATCACTAAGTTGGACTATAACCTCAATTGATTGATTGATTAGGAAAGAATGGGAGCGTCAGCATCAAAGCCGTGTGTTCCCATCACCATTATCACGGCTGCTCCAATAATAAAATTCAAGGAAATGTTAAAACGAATAAATCAGAAAGCGCTGCGAAAGAAAGAAGAAAATTAAAAAATTAAAGATAAAAGAATAAATGTATAGAATAAAATAGATAACGATAACAATAAATATAGAAACACATAATAGAAAGTAGAACAAAAGATAAAAACATAGCACCAATAAAAGAAATAACAGACTAAAATCGCTCAGAAAACCTGAGCAACCTCAGATCCATGAATAAATTGAACTACCAAGCAAATAACACGAACGTCATTTCCCAACACACTGGTAAGCTTACAAGGCAGTCCTTGTCGTTCTATGAGATATGAGTATTCAGGACATTCAGCAAGAATGTGCTGAATACTTAGGGGAAACCTATACTCCTCAGAATATGGACGATTCAAACAACGCAGCAAATATCTGTGTGTCAGATGAGAGTGTCCGATATGCAGACGCGCGAGGAACCTTCATCTTGACGACTAGAGCGAGAGCACGTATGACACTCTCCTACGGCGGCTTAACTACGTGAAATTTATTTCCAACTACCTGGGCCTAATCTGCTTGCTAATGAGAGCGCATCAAGCTAGGAAAATAACGACAAAGATCAGAACAAGGAAGACTTTGCTCCAAGGCAACCGGACCAAGGAAGCGTTCTAGGCAGCTGTGTCATCACGGTCGTTTCCTAAAATGAGGACATGAACCGCACCCAGGAGACAATGACGACACAACTCTGTTGCTGTAATTGATGGCATCTCGAAAGAATCTCTTGAACGAGAGCGTGCTTACTGAAGACATTCCGTAGACTCAGTACCATGCTCTGAGAATCGGTGCAAACCAGCACACGACGTAACGAAAATGTGAGAGCATGGTTAGAACCTCAAGACGAAGCCTCACGATTCTCCAGAAAAGAGAGGAAAGTTATCAAAATTCAACGTCCATTTCCAATCTCAAAGTACAATCTTCATATGAGAGGGATTGATTTGAAGGACTCTCTTGTGGCTCGTTACAGAAACGACATTAGAAATAAGAGGTAGTATGTGCGTTTCCTAACAACAATTTTTTGAGTGTTATTGTGGTAAACATCTTGATACTATGGAAAAATTCAAAAGATGAATATTAGGATTTGCTTGAGTTCGAAACTCGTATGGCTATGAGAATTATTTACAAAGGAAATGCCATCACACGTGCAAGACTTACTGTTAGAGGATGACCCAGCAGTGAGACTTCGCTACCTTCACTAAAGAAGAAAGCAATCCTGACCGTAGCCAGGAAGAAAAAGTTAGATGGAGGAGGTCATTACTCAAGGAAAGGTGACTGTAAATGTGCAAATCGTTGTCCTGATTTGAAGTGTAAAAGTAATAAACGATATATCTGTGGCAGGGATGAGATACCAATGTGTCCAGAGTGCTTTAAAGTGTTTCATACAATTCAATAAATAATAGTTTTCATCGTTTAGTGGGTTAATACATCTTTTGTTGTAGACCTATCATTTTCATTATCTTGTTGCTTAAACAAAATACAAATTTATGTTAACTTTTTGAAGCCTCATAAAAAATACAGGTTATTTTATTGTATTGTATTGATATTCCAAATATTCTATTTCAGTGTTTTGGCTTTCCAAGGTAAGATATACTGATTTGTAACAGATTTTCCCCACTTTATGTAGTTTTCGTACAATGTTTCACAATTTTGTGTTTGTTATATGTCACTAATAGATTCATCCTTTGAAAAAAATATTGTTCCCTTTATTGCACTGCGTTTTCAGATGAGGACACGTCATATCTCGCTTATCAAACTACAAAATTTTATATTTTTTTGAAATACCTATTTTAAGGAATCTACTTGATCAGAAAATCAAACCCAAAAAAATATTTTATAACTTTTTCATAATTTATGCATGAGAGGGTTAGTAATCAGCTGCTTACAGCATATGCACTAGAGCGTAATGTGACTAACTATAAGAGCAAAAGATCAGAAAATTACAAAAGTGTAACATTTATTGTTTTCTTTTCTTGTCATATTGATTTGATTCACAAGGTTGAAATTTATTTGCTTCCTTGTGATAATGCACAAATCATGTTTTACCACTTCCATATAGATTTTTATCACCTTTCTATGTGATCATGTTCAGGGTAATGTAACACAAACATTTATATACAGGATATTTAAAAGATAGCATATCGGATTATTGCAGTTCTATGCCTTAGAAACAGGAACATAACAATTACGGAAAAAAAAGATCCCATTAAGCTCTGACGCTCATCCCATTACACATTTGGAAAACAGTAAAGCATTTGCAACATAGTAACACTTTACTGCATTAGTTTCCATTAGAAGAGCACGCAATAAAATCAATGATGGTGTTAAAGTAAACAAGTAAATATTGACTTCTTTCTACAATGGACAGTTCAAAGAACACCTTGATTTTCTTTCTCATTCGGAAGTAAGACATAAGAAACGGAATATACAGGTAAGTATTTCTTTTGTTAACCATATTGTCTTTCTAAAAACGATAAATCATACTGGAATATCTTGTACTATCTTCATTGTAACTTTGATGAAGGTGATATATTTTCATAAAAATCACACTAACCAAACCACTAAATACATAAAAGGTTCTCTTATGTAAAAGTTCTACAATGTATCATTGTCTTCATCCTATCAGTGATAGAATGGGTCATGGGTTACCAGGTGACCTGAATCAAGATTAGGATAATGCAGGACTGTTTCTGACTTCTCAGAAGAGGTCTGGTCCGGTGACGCGGACACCCAAACAAAACTATTAACCTAGACAAATTCGGAGACCAAAACAAACCCGGTGACCCACAAGCAGCCGAAACATCATATCAGTGTCGTTACTCAAGACTTTTATAATTGGTTAATGATATTTACCACCCCAACTCTAATACTTCATTTTTTTATTATCAGTGAAATTTCCTAATCACGATACGTCACAATGTATTAGAATATTTTATGTTTCCACAAATGTAATTTCACGTTTATTCGTCTTCTCACCTTGGTTTTACACATGACCTATACAAAAAATAACAAAACATCGTTTGGACACAGCGATATTTTTTTATGTGACAAGTTTTACAGGTGAATTAAACTTCGGCAATTCCTCAAAAAAGAAACATATATTTTATCTTTTCTGTGATTATGACGCGTTTGTGCATCAAATTTTGTAGTTATTTTTCAGAGCAATATTTGAGATACATAGAGGCAAATTATAAGCGAGAAAGAAAATTATATTTAGTGAAAAGGCAATGACAGATGAGAGAATCACGTTTGATTGAATTGCATTACTGGCATAACACATTTTCCACATGTGGAAGACGATATTTCGTCTCCGGGTCCTAGTAGGTCACAAGCGGGTCAGTCCGGCTTATAGGTATATTAGGGTCACCAGATTACTCCGGGTCAGACAGGATTACTCAGAGTTATGTGTCTGACTGCATCTTTGCTTCAGGATTACGGCTCAGGAAGTTCATTTCTCATTTCCTTACTGCATCATAGACTTTGTGAAAGTACAGTCCATAAGCTCTTTTACGAAAGAAGTGATTTTCCATTTTCCATACACGCACACACACACACACACACACACACATATATATATATATATATATATATATATATATATATATATATATATATATATAAGATTTCTTTTACACAGTGATATGTATGAACTTGGGAGAATGTATCATTTAGAAACGAAATCAATAGGGACTGTATACAGCCTCAGTCTGGTCTAAATCAATAAATAGCGGTGTCAGTTTTGATCTCGTCCCGATCTTCACATGGCGTCTCGTTCTCGTAATCGATATCGAGGGTCAAGTCTCAATCTCGTCTCGATAAACTCAGAATAAATTATGTGAAGTTAAGAATGTATAAAGACTGTAATCTTACAGCGTCTAATCTCTTCTTTACTTACACATTCCAGTCTTTGCTGCAGAATTATCGTAGGCCGCGTAGTCCTTCAAAGCTAATGTTATGATCGTGTTTTCTGCATTGTATTACAATGCATCCTTATTGACTCTAGTTTATCAAATTTATCCTAGCTTTTCAAGAATTAATTAAAACCAAATAATAACTCAGGCCCTACTTAAAGACTTGTCTCATGCAGTCTGGGTAGTAAAAAGGAACAGTAAACTGTAAAAAAATCAATTAACTCTAATCACATATAGTGAAATTTCTGTCTGTTATGTCAATGTTATTATACAGGGTTGCTCCAAAATAGTTATACCCCCGTGCATTGATCATGTATAACATTCTAGTTTATGGGTTTATTTGCTTCGGCTCTTCCAAGCTTAAGATGTCAGTAAAAACACGTTAAGAACAAATGATAAAGAAACTAAGTCTACCTGATGAATAACATATAAAATATAAAATGTAATGAGCTGATCAGTACGGTGCTGTATACCTAATTTTGGACTACCCTGTATACCGCACCCTAGATAACACAATAATAGCACCAAAACTATATATTTAATAGAAACATAATGCAAATATTATGAATTTTCATTTATTGTTCATTGCATTGTTTGACTGCTTATTTCACGAACAGAAAATCAGGCTAATTACAAATGTTAGAATGAGAATAATAAATTACTTTTACGATATGTTTTATTTCAAAAAGAGAAAGTGTCGTATTGCCTTTCTAGTTTCTTGACATTAATTGACTTTTTAACACAAACTTCCTGCTACTTATTGGTCAGCGTATCCCTTCATTGTCTCGTAGTTGCAGCACTCAACTTTGGTGTGTATGCTACCGGGTTCGATCCTTGAACGAGTTAGATTCAAACTCTGATATCTCGCGTAATTTGGATACCACTCTAAATATACGATATAACAGTTTACAAGCTTGTTTACTATATTTTCAGAATTTCTCATTTAACTTTACGATATTATTTGTTATGAATAGTTGTATGCTTTCATGTTTGCAGTGATTTTAGAGAATAATAATAAGTTTGAAGCTCAAGATACAATAACTGCTGTCAGTAAACATTTATACGTTAATTTGCTATACTTTGGCATGATTTGTTAGCATTGTTATTTCCATGAACTCGATATGTCTTTTTCTCTAAATTGTGAAGAGCATAGATAAAAGTTACGCGGCATTCCAATTCATTTTAAAAGGCATCGGAAGAAATTTCTTTTAACTCTGAATTCATTTAATACAGCAAATGTGTCTTTTCAAGTCTTAATTAGATTTAGAACGTTCTCCTGTTGTCGTTTCATTTATTTTAGTGTTAATATTACATGTACTATAATAAAATAAACATTTTAATTTCGTTTAATTCAAGTTTAATGTTCATTTGGAGCACTCCAAATTATGTGCAGAAATAATCAATAGACATGGAATCCCAACCACGGTAGCTTGAACTGGGAATCAAGTTCGGTGTCTCGCTCTGGAAGTGTTTACGCTAATCTGCCCCCCGAAGAGGAGGTTCCACAAGGAAACTTCTATTAATATTCTACTTGAGAAGAATTTGATTCTTAATTGAAACGTAAAGATCCCTTTCATTATTATTAATAAAGGGAATTACGTGGAAAGGTTCTTCTGAAACGTTGATTTCTAATGTTTTACTGTTTTCTGCTATTGCTATTAGTTACAAGAGTATTTTTCTTTATTGTTACTGTTACTGTATATATTGCTGTTGTTGTATATTTTGTCTATTGTTACTAATATTACTGAGCTTCTTCATGTCTAAGCGGTTAGCATACGCGCCTTTGGCGGGGGAGACAAGAGTTCGATTCTCGGCACGAGCTTAAGTGGTTTGGATTCCACATTAATGAGTAGGTTTCGTCTTATATAGCATCGCTGCTGAAACAGACGCTAAAATCGAAATCAACTCAACTCAATTGATATTACTATTTATTATTATTGATATATGTTTATTCTTAATGTTATATATTTGTTATTCTCATGTATTTATTATCTTATCTCTTCTTTTAGATTTTTATTTCTCTTTCGCAGAAGTATTTTTGTTTAGTTTGATACATTGGTTCTCAAGTTTTATTTATGGCAACTGTGTTTATTATGAAGGGCTCAATAGGCTCAATGGTGACATCTCAATTAGACATTTCTCAATTATATTCTACTACGGTGAGGCCTCGATCCTGTGTTAGGTTAAATATCGTGAAAACTCTAAAAATATCTAAAACGAATTGCAACGTTCTCGGTAGTAAGAGTTGTAGTTTACAAACTTCGCGATAATGGAAGAGAATACGAGCTCACATAGCGTTTTAGTGATGTTATATTTACAGATGTTTAAAATAGTGACAAGGAGTGTTTTAAGGTAAATACAAAGTCTTCGTGTAAATTAAGAACACAAGACGTGAAGTATTATTATTATTATTATTATTATTATTATTATTATTGCATTTAACTTATTTATGTAGGCAAAGGATATAAAAGTCATCTCTGAACCTAGAAACAGTAAGAAGGTGTGGTTCTTTTGTCATTACGAAGGTGAAAAGTTACCTTTTTCACACTACTCTCTTTAGCGCACATAGACATCGTTGCTAACGTGCTTGCTAATAGCGCCGCACCCATGCCAAATCGCAGACGTCAGCTTACCCTGGCCTGAACCACAATAAATGCAACACTAGTTCGTAATGACCGCATAAGACAGATTTTTACATGAATTACACCCACGTCTGTTTTATTCTCATTATAAAGTGAGGTATTTTCATATCGTTCACTCCAAATATGACCTATTTAAAATAACTGTAAGGAGATAAAGTACGAAAACCTACTTATTTTTGAACAATTATATCTAGTTTCAATCATACATTTTATCTGAAGAGTGTGAGTACCTTCCACGTAACACAGTGCAGATATTTTACAAACTAATAAGGTAGAAATTACTGACATAATTTTAATTTTTGAAAAAATGTTTATGGTGGCCTCACTCAACTATATCTTTGTGAAGTGGAAAATTGTTATGTCAAACATTGCAACTTCTGAGCAAAATCATAAAATAATAATTTATGATAGAACTGACATTTTTAGCTATTAACTCTAATGGTATTCTTAAATTTACAATGAACGAATATAAGTTTAAGCAACATATAGTGCGGTAAATAATGTCAATTTAAAAACTTAACTAATTACGTAAAGTTGTACAGGATATCCCAAAAGTAATGGTGAAAAATGAAACCACAGATTCCTGGCGCCAAAACAAGAGAAAACTGCTTACATGACATATACACTCTGTAAATCAAAAATAGCGACACCTCAATTTTCACAGTAACTTACACAGAAAACCATGATTGCGACCCACTAGAAAAGAAATAAAAGGAAAGAAAGAGTAGGAGATATCTTTTGCATTATTTGTAAAACGTGGTGTGCACAATAACGCTTGTGAATTGTTTATGTATAAGTAATATTCCCATTAGATGGTACTGAGAGCGCGCCCCAAGTTACTGTATTGAAAATTGTGTATTGCAGTTGTGATGTGTAGACCGATTTAAACATCCTTTCATGACTTCTGTATTTTCTTATTATTTAGACAGTGTCAAGTGACAGTTTTGTTGTTGCGTATTGTTGTTTTTGTGTGGTAGTATTGCTGTATGAGACTGTAAACAAGTAAAATGGGTAAGAAATGTGACTTATCTCCACGTAAACAGGGCATAATTCTTGCTTTGCACAGTGAAGGTAAATCTCTTAAGGAGATCGGTAAAATACTCAAAATCCACCACTCAACAGCAGGAAGAGTAATTCACAAGCAAAACGACAATAACATGTCTTCACTTCGCCAACTGTGGTAGAAAAAAGAAAACATCACCCAGAGCAGATCGCAAAATGAAATCAATAGCACTGCAGAATCGAGGAATTAGTTCCCGCCAACTCGCCTCTGTAAGTCAACAAGACATTGGAATTGCAGTTAGTCATACAACTGTGTTATCTCGACTGCGCGAAGAGGGTATTACCAAGAAAAAACCGCGTAAGAAGCCAAGGCTGACAAAAGCACACAGGTCAGCGAGACGTGAGTTTGTGAACCGATATGAAAGTTGGACTGAAGAGGACTGGAAGCACGTAGTTTTCTCCGATGAAAAGAAATTTAAAATAGTGGGAAACGATGGTGGTGTGAAGTTGTGGATTCGAAAGTGTGAGGAACTTGAAAAGGATTGTGTTTCAGAGAAGAATTCAGAATTCAAGAATTCAGTCACGGAGTCATGATATGAGCTTGCTTTACCGCTAAGGGCGTCGGAAGGATGGAAATATGTGAAGTTTCAGTTAATGCACGAAAATATCTCCAAATTCTGGAGCGTAAATTTATCACAACAGCTAGAGACTACTTTTCAGGGAAAAATATGGACTACTTCGTTTTCCAGGACGTTAATGCTTCGTGTCATCGAGCGAAAATCGTTAGTACGTGGTCCAAGGATATGAATTTTCCAAGACACTGGTGGCCTACAAACTCGCCTGACATGAATCCAATTGAAAACTTGTGGGCCATTATGAGCAGAAGATTGAATAACAAGACGTTCTCAAATAGGAAGGAACTCATAGAACAGGTAATCCGGGTGTGGTTCCATGAAATCGACGTTGCACTCTGCAATAGACTTGTTACCAGCATGCCTCGGCGTTTGGCTGCACTGAAGAAAACCTATGGAGGTCACACAAAATACTAGTTTACCGTGTCGTACCTCTTTATGTTCAGACATAACTTTTTAACCTTCAGACATTCAATTTGTTTGGTTTTGTATTGTTCTTGTTGTCTTTTTAACTTTGTGTATTACTTGCTCCACAATGTCTAAAACAGACATAACTACTAATATATGCATGTAAATTCTTTATAGTTATTTCAATAAGCTGAAACTATGACATATGTATTGAGGATGGACAGTTCATTACAAATATCTAAAGTAATATTATCAGAAATTCATGTAGAAAGTAGTTTTGATGAATGAATGTTGCGAAAACCATAACCGAGCAAGTGTCGCTATTTTTTCTTTACAGAGTGTAGTTCGGAAATGGATAGAAGCAGAGTTAGACAGCTTCGAATGTGAGGGGGGAAAAAACTTCACACCTGCCAGCGGAATAATGATAGGAGCTAGAAAGGCGGTTCAGAAAGACATAAAAATTATGCCGTCTTGACATGTTAAACGTATGTTACATAAATTCGCGAGAGATTCTCCATACCTCATTTAACGATTCACCAAATGTCTGTAAGGCAAGTGTAATGAAATGGTACAGTAAAGATGGAAACCATACACAAACGATTGTTATCCATTGCACTATTGCACTCACATGTGCAATGGGAGACAAAGCAAATATCACTTAGCCTTTTTGCATAATCTCAGGGAGCAATAGAAAATTGTATATCAAATAAAAACTAGCAGACAGAGGGCAGAAGTAAGAACAAGTGTAAGTAGTCGTGCCACGTAGAGCCTTATGAAATAACAGTCAAAATCCACAACTACATACTGTATTTGTAACGTTGTATCTTACACTAAATAGCACTACAAACTACTAGGTCATACGTGTTAACAATATACGCATCTATAGAAGATGTTCAAAGTGCTGTCTTCCCTCATCTATACAAAAGTCCTAGTCGTGAATTTTGAATGCATTCCACCACTCCCGGTGTGTTGCGTAACAGTTCACACGAATATTCAAGTTGCGTAACTGTTCACACGAATCTTCAATGCGGTTTTGTAAATCGGCAAGTTCCATTCCCTAAGTGTAAAGTTCCTTTCCCCTCACATTCGAAGCTGTCTAACCCCGCCCCTGTCTACTTATGGACTATATGTCATATAGAATTTTCTCATGTAATAGTGCCAGGAATCTGTGGTTTCATTATTCACCATTACTTTTGAGACTCCCTGCATAAAATGAATAAGTAGAAAACAATTGTTTTCTATTTATTAATGTTTTTTTCCTTTTGTATAATTTTGCATTATGTTTCGTTATTTTACAGACATGTGTAGCTTGAGGATAATTCTAATCCTGTGTGTGGCAGAAATTATATTTAGAGCGGGAGGTACATTCAACAAGGAATTTGACTCAATCGAATCAGGACATAATACCAATGAACTTCTCATTCAGCAAGTGTATAGAATTTGTTCAAATTATTTCCGAAAATATAGATTTATTGTGATTGTAATGAGCAACCTATTAAGAATTACTGAAGATGATATTACGTTTAATATTCAAACAAAACTTCAGATCCCAGTTATCCTACTACGTAACAGCATAAAGAAAACACCTGTAAGTCTAATGAGGAAATTAGACACAAGATTTGCTGTTGGAAATGTTAGAGCATTTATTTTCATTGTGAAGAGTGTATTGTCTTTCCTCGGTACTGTAGATCATCTTATAAGCTATTCTATATGGAATTCAAAGGCAAAATTTTTAGTGGTTCTAGAAGATTCTGTCTATAATGAGACAGATATTAAAGAGTTATTTCGGATTATTTGGTTCAAATGGAAAATGCTAAACGTATACATATTAGCAATCAATGGAACATGTCAAAATACGAGTCCTATTTGTACCATAATAATTGATCATAATCCATTTTGTGAGGATTTTTCAGGATCTTATTTTAACGTGCATCCTATATTTGAAATGCATTCCTTGGAAGCGTTGCAGCTGTTTGAAGACAAGACAAAAGATTTGTGTAAGTATCCAGTGAAGGTATCGTGGGGTGATGTTGAACCCTACTTTAAGAAGAGCGATTCAAACTCAAAAATGTTTGGAGGGAATTTTGGTAAAACTTTGGAAACACAAGCCGCAATTATGAACTTCACTCTAGTGTCTGAAATATATAGGACGACCAGTATTTGGGGAATTTACAGTGCAGAAAACAAGACATGGAATGGTGGCATTGGAGATGTACTATATAAGCATGTAGACGTTGCTCCAGCTTGTTTCGGTCAAACTTACGAACGAAACTTGTTTGTAGATTTCTCTACGCCTTTGATGATAGATAATATTGCATTTGTTGTTCCTAAGGCGGAATTAGCTCCATTATGGCAGAATATAATACGACCTTTTTCTGAAATACTATGGGGTTTGATAGTTGCATCATTTACTTGTGTTTGTATTTACTCAGTAATGGCAAAGTGTTTCTCTGTAAAGAGTAAGAAGTTAGAAGTTGACAAACTTAATATTATGATGATATTTTCAATGTTTCTTTCAATGTCTCTTTCGAAACTACCCAAATCAAGTAGAGAAAGAGTGATCATTATTTTGTGGTCTTACTTCATTCTTGTAATTGATTCCTTGTATAGGGGATCTTTAATAAGTTTCATGACACGTCCCAGTTATGAACCTGAGATTGATACTTTCGAACAGATTGCAGACTCTAACCTCGAAATACTAACTTTTCCATTATGTGTTGTCCTACTTCAAGAATCCGGAAATCCGATTTTGCAATTCTTGGCAAGTAAAACTCAAATAGAAGATGATGATGCAGCTTTGTTACGGGTTTTACATGATCGTAATGTAGCTGCTTTGACTGAAAGAAGCTATATAGAGGCATTTTACAGCAACGAAGAACACAAGGATGAAAGTGGTAATTCATTGACTCATATCTCAAAGGAAACTTTTCTCCTAATATTAAACTGTTTTGTAGTTCCTAAAGATTCTCCATACGTTACAAAATGGAACTCTATTATTAGGCACACTACTGAAGCTGGTCTCCTTGGTAAGTGGTTTCATGACGAAACTTTCGCTTCAACATCAGTTTGCAATCTCGAGGAAGATACGCCAGTAACTCTTACTCTTAAACATTTACAATCCGCATACTATATTTTGGGAACTGGTTTTGGACTTGCTCTTATGTCATTTAGTTGTGAGTTAGTGCAGAAAAACTGGGGAAGAATTTTCTTCTAATAAACACATATTATATCAAAGATAGAAAGTAGGATGTAGTTATATGTATGAACTAATTTACGCTTGTTGCCTTGCAATGTTGTTGAGATCGGGTTGAGTTGCTATAATTTATGTTTCATTCCTCTTCTTTCTAAGTTTGTTATCTTCTTCCAGCATTTCTTAATTTTATAAAGAGACTTGCAACCGCGGAAAGTTAAATTTAAGATATCTATTTTTTAGCAGTCCCATGTATTAAAATGATTTACGTATGTTACTTCCATCCGCCAGCAACAATTTTTGTTGTCTCTAGGACCGGAGTCTTCAGACGTAACGTTTGCCAAACAATGGTCATTGTCATCTCAGGTGCCTCGTTTCTTTTAACACGTATTGCGATTGACTTGTTCTCTTCATCCCCTTAGAAATGAGGAAAATCGCTAGATTAAAGGTCTAACTTTGGAGAAAGTTACAAATAATATAAAATAACATTGGCAAGTGATCTGTTGAAATTGTATTTACTAATCGAGATCAAACAAACTTAAATGTATTATAATGTTCCTGGTTAATAAATTAGTGCTATTGATTTTAAGATAATTTAGGTTTTTGCATACTTCGTCATTAATTTTTATGAGCTTAATATTACTAATAGTTTCACAAATTTTGCTAGAATTGTAAAAGTACATTTATCTCCTGAGATTATATTCATTGCATATGGAGATACTGTTAAATTTTTCTATGCACAGTACGAATTAAGCAAATGTATATTATGTTAAATTGTTCTGTACCTTGCCGAATGAATGGATTTTGATAGATGTCTTACTCTTGCTGTTAAAATGGTATTCTAAATTGTGAAGTGAAATTAAACTAGAAATACTAAATATTAGAAATGATATGTTTCAAATGTTCTATCTAGCTGTGAAGTGTATCGAATTCACACTTCGTCCATTATCAAGTCCATTATTGATATATTAGTTTGTTTTAATTTCACTGAGTTTTGTTTCTTTCCAGAGTACAATACAAACAGGAAAGAAAAATAGAATTCTTCCAAAACAGGAGAAGTGATCACTAAATTATTAATATAAATCGTTTGACACATAAGAACGAACGTTATCTCGAAGTTACAGATAACAATGCCGAATTATATTAGGGTTCAATTTAAATGATTTCCGCTAAAGTCAAGAACGTAAGATATTAATAGAAGTTTGTTTTAAGTGGATCATCTGTTTTCTTTGTCATAACCCAGGGTTATATTTTCATATACTTTCCTCCACTTCATAGGCTAATATAAACTAGTGACAATGTTCAAATTCAATCACATATACATTCTGAAATGGCAGATCTCACGCACACTCGTGGTAATAAGCATAATTATCTGACGTAACAATTATAGCCGCAGCGTTAAGAAAGAAAGAGGTAAAGTTGTTATGAAGAAGCGAGGACAAGATACATTGCGTAAATGATCGGTATATTGTGTTAGAATCTAACACTTTCCATCAATACAGTTAAAATTGAATTACACCATTTCCACCTCACGACTATCCCCTTGGTGTTTATTTCCCCAAGATACTCATGAATTTAAAAAACTAAAAATAGTCGTTTGAGGTACTGCTTGAGTTCTGACCTATCATCAAATAATCTAATACAATTTGTGTCTGATGACATTAGTGTGTTCATAATAGTCTTTTCGTATTAGTATACACATTTCATAGGTGTGTTTCACATTCTGGTACTCAAGTTTTTTACGTTAAGTTGTTGATAGTTACGGTCGTCAAAATACACCGTTACTGAAGACTATACTAGGAAACCCGAGCAGTAAAGACATAGCAAGTTAGAGAAAAGCACCAAAGGCTACCAATGTAACGACGTGACGTCTACCAACATCGAAATAAACATACTGTGTTGCGCCGAATCATATAGCTGGTCTGTACGCCAGATGAGGTGTAATATGTGTCTTACTTTTCCATATGCAGTTTCTGGCATGCATATATTGAAGCAAGAAACATAGTCCCTCATTCACGGTTTAATGGCATCAGTACTCTTTTCCGATGAGTCACAATTCAATTTACACAAACGCATGTTGATCTCGAGAAAATAGAGGATCCGCTTCAGTTCGCACTACATTATGGATTACATTATTAGGGGATTATCTTCAAGATGTTGTACTAGTTTTTGCAATATTCATCTTCAATAGATGCAGGTGCAGGCCTACATATCTTCAAGGGTGATACTGTCACTGCTAGATGTACGGCGATCACATGAACCCTCAAGTCTGGTTGTTTTGAGCGCAGTTGATTTGTCGCCCGTTTTCAAAGATGAAAAGACATTTCATCGAGCAAACGTGGTGAAGGTGTAACGGTATTGTATAATTTTTATATAATAACCTGTATTTACAGGCAAAAAGTGCTATTAAAATATGCACAAGCTGTTCAGAAAGGAAGAAGAAAATATAAAAAGAAATAGATGTAACTTCTTTTCTATTATTATGATTGATGTTGTGTTGTGATAGTGGTATGACATGTTTTGTAAGTCGTCATAGCAACGAAAAACATATAATATATATAGAGAATCCATCTTGTGATATATACATGTACAATATTTAAAAGTGAGTAATTGTTCAATTTATTACGTACTACAATAAAAAAGTGTAATATCTAAATGAAGTGTTTAGATGGATTTTGATAAAACAGTAACCTAGATTATGTAACTGAGGGCTATAACGAGATATAAAATATGCAAAACAAGCATTGAGTTAATTACAAACTGGTAATTTTCATAGTAATACACATTTAGTGGTCGTTATAAAGGATTACATTAAGGGGAAGATGTACAATGCGTGAAGAAGGTGGTTTGGACTCAGGACTTGAACCCCATCGAACAAGCATGGGATGCATTGAGAAGGCGAAATACAATCAGAAAGCTGCTTCCAAGAACGATTTTAGACCTCCGTACTTATTTTTGGAGGCGTTGTAACCTTTCCCAGCTGTCCTCAACAGCAGCCTTATTGTCAGTGCAATTAACGGGTAAGCTATTTACAATCCGTGGCCCAGGGATCGATCCTATATTAAGGACCTAACAATCTGAAACAAGAATGAGTCCTTCGGGTTCCTTATTGGACATGGAAATTAATACTTAAGGAATAGATAAAGAACGAATTTACAACTTTAATATCCAGAGGCTACCCATACTTGATCTCTCAGAATGGAGATTAGGTATGGTAACATTCATGCAAGACAGACGATATCTTGAATGGGAACATTTTTAAATAAACGAATAACAAACGTATACGTCTAGTGAAGTACTTATTGTTATTCCTCAGATTGAATGATTTTGCATGTCACTGTTCTGCCATTTTTAATGGTTATTTTTTTCACAGGTAATTAATGATAGCACACTTGTACATATTGATTCACTGCGCGTTATACTGAGGAATTAGAGAGTAATAAAGAAATAATGTTCATTAACGAAAAAATCTTCATGATGCAGGTAACAAAATCCAGGAGAAACCATTAACGAAAATGTCAAGATTGAGAAATCGCAAATATATGGCTTAAGTAACATATTATCTCCTCAATACTCACTTTACTGGAGGAAAAATCTAATACAAACTTTCTTGTGATAAACTATAAAACAATAATATATTCTTGTGTACTCAAATCGCAAACAAGTTAAAGACCTGTTATAACACAAAAGCAAAAAATCGACGGTGAGTGTAATATGGACGTAAGGCACTCACACTAAGAAATAAATATATTAGTTTCTCAAAGCCTGAATTTCGGTTTGTTTCAAACAATGAGAATGTTTCAAGATGGTCAACAGTTTCCCTCAAGTACCCATATTAAATAAAATAACGTATCTCTACATTGTAAGTGACCAATAAGCTTCTAATATTGTAGATAATCATTGTAATCTCGTTTTGAGTAATAACTATTCAGTTAACACGTGTGGACTATCTCAGACCTGTACCCTGAATTGAATAAAACATCTTCATAACAATCTCATAACAAAGTTTCGTTTGTTACGTTTCATGGCAAAGAAATTCCAACTTTGATATCTGGTCATCAATAAGTCTTAAACACACTTGTGATCTTTGTAGAACAAAGAGTTCATTATTTAACACAGTGAGCTCCTTAGTGACTAAGCGGTTAGCGTACGCACCCTTGGCTTCGGAAACCGGGGTTTGATTCCTGGCGGGAGCTTATGTGGTTCGTAGTCAACGTTAACCAGTATGTCCCGTCTTATATAGCCTCGCTGTTGAAAAGGACTTTAAACTCAAAATCAACTCAACTCTTATTTAACACATAAACTGTTTTAATTTTCCTTTTCCCTTAAATTTTCACCATTCCCACATGAAATGAAGAAATATTTTACATTTAAAAGCAATTAAAATTTCTTACTTCGAGTTATAATATTCCATCTAGATTTCCATTAAGATTCCGAACTAGGGATGGGCACGAGTCGAGTTTCGAGCCGAGTCAAAGGTAGTTTTCTCGAGTCGAGTTCCGAGCCGAGTTACTCTTTTTGAGATCGAGCTTCGAGTCGAGTCGAGTTTGATACATGGCTTGCTCATTTAGCTCGTTTTAGCTCGTTTTGAAATCATGGCCTGATTAAACTGGAAAGCGAAAACCATGTGAAATGTAAGCCGTAATATAGAATACTTTTAGTGTTGCTCGCGAGAGGGGACACTGCTTGCATCTCATCTCGTCTCGATAACGAGAGCACAATAGATTTGTATAAAGAGACAGCCTCAAATGTCGTGAGCACCAATATAAGTTTGTACTGTAGTTCTTGGCATCAAGGCTGAGGCCTGCACTGACGAATTTCTTAACCTAAACAGAAACCCAACCCAGGTAGTGATGTCAATCGGCTCGACTCGGTTCAGCTGAGCAAACAGCTAGAGCCATCTCTGTTGGGATGAGCCATCTGCTCGGTTCAGTTGAGCAGATGGTCTGAGCCGGCTCGGTAGGGATGAGCCACCGACTCGGTTCGATTCAGCTCAGGTGAGTCATCGGCTTTTTCCGTCTCGGTTGGGTAAGATGTTGGCTCGGCTCACTTGTCGGTTCGGCTCGATAGTAGATGAGCTGTGAGGTGAGCCACTCGAGCCGTTGAAAACCCTAAATCCGGCCGAGCACTGCGGTGATTCAGATAGCTGTTACCTACAGAACAGAAAAATAACAAGGTTGCCTGGGAATTCAAAGGTGGATATAGGCCCATACAGAATGTGTCTCATGTAACCCCTCTTTAATCAAATTGATGTCGGTATCAATTTATCTTCCGGTACACACCTTCATACTATAGCCGTGATGAAACAGCTCTCACGTTATGAATACTCGTAATTAATTAATTAACATGTAAAATTTACCATATTTTCCAATATTTTATCATATATCTCGAATTACCCCCTCCAACCATAATTATGAACATTAAATCTCCTTGTCTTCATATTTGTGACTGTGTATAGCTGTGTTGAAATGGCTCCCATTATGAATGATTAATAAAAGGGATAATTCAAAATTGATCACTTTTCTGAATATCTTATCATAGGCTATCTGGAGAAATTACTAGTTTTTCAGTATTAACATATTGCTTTATTAGTCTGTTTTTCTGTTAGTATCAATCATTATAAAGAGTTCTAGTGACAAAAGAAATCATACTTAACTTTAAATTATCTTCAAAATACTCTTTCGTAATATTCCTATATTGTCTTTAGCTGTGCCATTTTCCTATTTTTTAAAATTCCTCTTATTTAGAATTCCTTGAGAGAAGAATAATTGGCATCTATTATTATTATTATTATTATTATTATTATTATTATTATTATTATTATTATTATTATTATTATTATTATTATTTACTGATTATTAAGCTGGCCGAGAACACCAATGGTTTCATTATTAATAATGAAAGGATACCGATATTTGCAAAAAGCCTATTCCGGATAACAATGTTGTTATTTATATAATATTGGCAACTCGTGAAAACATAATGGTATGCCACATTTTCAAACTTTTGAGTAAGTATGAAAACAAAGTTCATCATTCTGATGCAATTCGATACAAAGACACATACCAAACAAGTTTCCCTTGTGGTTTAATACTAATCCAGTCTACCTAACAACTTAATTCTACCAGAAGTGACAATTATCATGATGTTCGATGAATTCTCTCATGGTAAATAAAGTGCTGACTTCGCTCCTTAATATTCTGTATGGCCGGAAATTCTCTTTTATCTTATTCATTGAAGGCAAACGTTCTGGACTGCCTGGTTCATTCTTTCCAAAAATGCTTTGAGAAAAAGTGAACGTTTATTTTATTGTTTCAAAAACATCATAAATTTCGTTTGCAAGCGCTTAAATCCAACAAGTGTGAAGCAAAATTATATAAATTGAAAGCTATAAAACATTTAAAAGTACGTTCAAATCAATTTTGAGATATACTGTACCAGTGTACGCCTCCATTTTAAAATTGTTACCAGTTTATACAAGCGTATAGTCTTATATTCTTATTATTTACACGATTATTGTTAAATAAAAAGTGTGGCAAGTTTATGGGCGCTCAACAGAGCAGCCATTCAAAAATATTGAGAACCACAGACTTAAAACATATTTTAACTTTTAGTAATAATAAAATAATGCTGAATATTAAAGTTCTCTTTTCAAAAGTTTATTAGCATTCATACTTCGGTCCGTTATCATTTTACATTGAATTAATATAAAAACACTTCATTTTGAATAAAATTCAATAGAAAAATATATTAAAAATTATAAACATTGAATTAAGAATTCTTAATTTCCATAAAAAAATATTGAGTACACATTTAAATTCAAACAAGAAAAAATGAACATGCATAAAGATACTAAATAAACTAGGGAATATACTTCTGTTAAATATAACCTTTATTACGTATGTTGGTACGTGTTTAGTTCCTTACAAACAGAATACGGAAAAAGTAGTCAGTGAATTTGAAGGAATTGTGATTTTAGATTAAATATTGGTGTATGTGAATATTTGGATTCACAAAATATACATGTTTTCAAATAAAAAAATTGATTCAAAACTAGAATTTGGCAAGAAATGCTTCATAACCAAATATTTAAAATTATTTGTGTTGTTCTTGATGTAGAAATGCAGAACTTCCAAACTGACAGTCTTTATATATATATATATATATATATATATATATATATATATATATATATACACTTTTTATTATCATTATTTTTTCCTTTTCTTAAGTGATCAAAGTAACAATATTGATGTAAAAAGAAATAGAAATGATTATGGATCAATAGCAATCTAGTAATTTAGTAGCATATGTTTTGAACTGTAGGAATTTCCAGATCATTCTTGGTTATTAAAATTTACTGTAAAAAATATTCTTTAGAATTTGAAATACTATAACAGTTTTAAATACGAAGGTCACTATGAAAGTTGTGAGATACGCATTCTTGTGGCACAGTATTTGAATTCCAACAATTGCGCTCGGTAGTGGTATCCAAATTTCAACTCGCCTCACTTATCGGCATGGCCGTATCGCCTTCAATTGTTTGTTGATGTGAGCAGTATTCGGCTGTCTAGAATGGAGCTCGAAAGGCAATGATTCTTTACGATTTCGAAAGTGGTTTGAACGAGACACAAAGCCTTGACCGTTTGCAGGGGGCATTTTGGGACCTTGATCCTTCCCGTGCTACAATTTTTCGGTGGTTTGGTGAATTCAGAAGAGGCCGGACATCGCTTAAAGATGAAAAGAGAGCTGGACGTCCGGCAACAGCTGTGTCAGATGAAAATATTGGCGCTGTGGAACAAATGATTCGAGAAAATCCTCGAACAACTTTCAAGGACATTGAATCTACAGTGAACATTGGATTGCCAGCAGTAACAAAAATTCTTCATGATCATCTTCGGCTCAGGAAGGTTTCATCTCGTTGGGTGCAGGCCCGTGCTGGCCCACCGGGACACCGAGAGGTGTCCCGGTGCGCCCTCCGGAACATCACAGTATAAATAAAGGTACAAGTTTTTAGTAATAAATTCTTACAGGTTTATTGGTAAAGAACCCGTGAAAGGTGCAGTGCGCCCTTTACATTAGACGCCCTTGCGAGACCACATCAAAAATGGACAATTTTATTCACTCTTCTGTATACTACAGTTCTGTACAATAAATACATACAGTTACTGTTGGTAAGGGACCTGTGAAAGATATAGTGCGCCCTTTACATAAGACGCCCTACGAAACATCACATTATAGATAAGTGGTTTTAGTTGTTCCATATACCAGGTTTGTATAATAAATTCAAATAGTGGCTGGGGGCCGCGATGGCTCAGTGGTAGAGCGTTCACCTCTTGTGCTTGGGGTCCCGGGTTCGATCCCAGCCCCCGACAAGTGAACTTTGTGGTGGAAAACACCGTGTGCGTGGGTTTTCTCCTAATTCTCCCACTTTCTTCATACCACCATTTTATTCATTACTCATCATCACCGTCTCCTTTAGCCTGACCGGCATACTCGTGGGACGTAAAACTCAAAGATTTCATTTCATTTTCAAATAGTGGCTGTTAATAAAGAACCTGTTAAGGATCGCCCTTTACATAAGATGCCCTGCGAAATATCACATATATACTGTATTAAAATTTTATTCTTCTGTATTTCAGTTTTATATTATAAATTCATATATAGTTGCTATTGGCAGAGAACAGGTAAAGAGTATAATCACTTTCAAAATATTATTAAGTTATGTACCTATGAAACGAAACAATGTGATACATCAAGATAGTTCGGATAGTCAAACGTACGATGCATTCATGAAATACTACATTGACACTAGTTTCTAATTTATGATTTTCACGGCATCAAAGATTTCACAGTCTTAATATGCATCCACATATCCGAGCATATTGATTGTTCCTATGTGTTTTAAAGAAGTTTTCGCATAATCAGTACCTATTGTATTTCTAAAATATAGATATATTAATTTCCGTGAATGTGGTCTTCCCGCCACCACGGCATGGAGCATCCTCAGGTTGTGGATCGAAGAGGATTCTAGATACACAGGTTAGCTGCGAACATACTTTTATAAGCAGTCGTGGACAGACGACAAGAGGTGATCCTCTAGCTTGGAGATTTGGTGTGGGGCTAACAACCTTATGCTGAAAAAAAAAAGGATTGTTCAGGTATATTCGCAGAATCCTCGGATCAGAACTGATAACTTGGCACGAACTCAGCAAAGTAAAATCGACATGAGACTTGGTACATGGAATATTAGAAGTCTCTGTAGGAAAGGCGCGTTAAAATTGTAACGAATGAGTTTAGAAATAGAGGATGGACCTAGTGGGATATCAGGAAATTTGATGAGAAGGAAATGGAGAAATCAAATTGAAAAATTTTACGTTCTTTTACGGGGAACGATTTAAAAATTATCAATTAGGAGCAGGACTTTTTGTTCACAAACGAATAATATCAGCAATTACATGGGTTGAATTTGTTAATGATAGATTTTCTTTTACCTCTCTTAAGGGTCGGCGGTGTAATATTATTGTTTTAAATGAACACGCCCCTACAGAAAATAAGGATGACGATATAAAAGACAGGTTTTACGAAATAGAACGGGTATTTGATCATCTCCCGCAACACAATATGAAAATTCTGTTAGGCGGTTTTAATGCAAAGGTAGAACGAGAGGGTATTTTCAAATCGATTTTAGGGAATAAATATCTGCATAAGGAAGGTTGTGACAACGATGTTAGACTCGTGAATTTTGCAGCATCCAGAAACCTTATCGTGAAGATTACAAAATTTCCACATCTCGACATTCATAAATATACTTGGACTTCATCAGATGGAAAAACACATAATCAAACTGATTACGTTTTAGTAGACAGAAGAAAACAATCTAGCACAACTGATGTTCGGTCGTTTAAAGGAGCTGATTGTGGTAATGATTATTACCTGGTAGCAGACTAGTTGAATAAAGGAAATATTCAATATCTAGAAACGGAGTGGTTTAATTTAAATAAATTAAATTAGAGTCAGGTGAAGGGGGAGCCAGATTGAAGTGTCGAATAGATAGATTCTCGGTTTTAGAATGTCCGGAGTGCACTAGTGTTCAGGATACTTGGTTGAAATTACATATATTATTAAAATTTCTGCAAAAGAGATGTTGAAGCACGCAGAAATACGTAGGAAAAAACCATGGTTCAACTAGGAATGCACTAAAGTAGCAGAGAAGAGAAAACAGAAAAAACAGCGTTGGCTACAAAATCCGTACGAAATAACCACATAAAATAAAGCTAAAATTAATTAATTTGAAGATAATAGTAAAAGCAGAAACATTCCGGACAAGTATAAATGCATCAACGAACTTAAGAAAGGCTATCAGCATCGTGCTTATACATTAAAGAAAGCCAACGGAACAGTTCTCACTGATCAGGATAGCATCTTAAATAAATGGAAAGATTTCTTTGACGATTTACTTAACACATAGCTAAAAACTAATGTTCGTGGAGAAAGTGAAATGCATACAGCAGAACCCTATATTCCAGAACCTAACCAGACAGAAACAGAAATCGCTATTTAAAAATTAAAAAAAACATACGTCTCCGAGTTGACGCGAAATTCTGGCTGAGTTAATTTTAGCTAGAGGGGAAAATTATAGGGCAAGATACACAAACTCATTCTCCTTATCTGGAACAAGGAGAAATTACCATAAGAGTGAAAAGAATCAATCATGTTCCAGTTCAGAAGAAAAGCAACAAAACTGATTATAATAATTATTGAGACATTTCTCTTCTGTCACACATCCAATAAATCCTCTTAAACATTCTATTAGCAAGATTGGCTCCATAAACAGATATAATCATTGGAGATTATCAGAGCGGATTTAGGTAAAATCGATCAACTATCGACTAGATATTTAACATTCGACTAATATTTGAAGAGAAACGGGAATACCATATCCTGGCATATCAATTATTGATTTAGACTATGTTAGGAGGGAAACATTGTACACCCTTACAGAATTTGAAATACCGATAAAGGTAGATTAATTAAAATATGTTTAAATGAATCCCAAAATAAAGTCCGAATAGGAAAATTTTTGTCTACGAGCTTTCTCGTCGAGAATGGCCTGAAACAAGGAGATGCGTTGTCGCCATTATTATTTAACTCTGTTCTGGAGAACACTATAAGGAAAATCAAAAACAACAATCAGGTCCTAGAGCTGAATTGTATTTACCAGGTTATGGCGTACGCTGATTTAAATTTAATAAGGAATGATAGAACAATAGAAAGGAATGCAGAAATCTTAATTAACGCTTGCAGGGATATGGGGTTAGAAGTAAATGCAGAGAAAACTAAATACATGGAAGTTTGTCGGAATCGTAATACTGTATTTTACGGATGCTTTAAAATACCAAATAGATAATATTTACTTTCGGGGGGCGCGGTGGCTCAATGGTAGAGCGTTCACCTCCGGTGTTTGGGGTCCCTGGTTCGATCCCAGCTCGCGCCGTGTGGACTCTGTGGTGGACAAACACCGTTCTCGTGGGTTTTCTCGGAGTTCTCCCGTTTAATCTTACTTTCTTCATTTCACCATGTCATTCATTTCTCATAATCATTGTCTCCTTTAGCCTAACCGGCATAACAGTGGGACGTAAAACTCAAAGATTTCGTTTTATTTATAATGTTTACTTTCGACAAAGTGGATACCTTTATATATCTAGGATCATTATTAACAGTCCGAAACTATAATCACCAAGAAATTTAATGTCAACTGAAAGCAGAGATGTCGTGTTATTATTCAGTTAAAAATATTTTCTTGTCGCGAATTCTGTAGAGGAATTTGTAGCTTAAAATATAAAACGATAATCATGCCTGTTGTGCTGTATGGTTGCGAAACATGGTCAATGACTCTGAGGGAAAATTGCAGACTTAAAGTATTTGAAAACAAGATTCCTAAACCAATATTCCGACTCGAAGAGGAACGGGAATGGGGAAAGGCGGAAACTTCATAAGGAGGAACTGGATAATTTTATACCGTTTACCAAACATTGTTAGGGTCATCAAATCTAGGAGGCTCAAATGGGCAGGTTATGTAGCCAGAAAGGAGGTACCAGAAACACTTTCAAAGTTATAACTGGAAATCCAAATAGGAAAACGACCATTAGAAAGACCGATGCGCAAATGAGAGAACAATATTAAAATAGTCCTCGCAGAGATTGAAATATAAAGTACAAACTGGCTCCAATAGGGTAAGGACGGAAATCAATGGAGAGCTTTTGTAAATGCGGCACTGAACCTCCTGCGTCCATAGGCCATAGAGCTATATTAAGTTGTTGATACATTTAGCTTATTTTTATTTGACAAATCTTATTACAGGAACTAAAAAGTTTTTCTCTAGTAAAGAGGATTTCGATTCGAGCTTAGGTATTTACGTTAATACTACAACAAATTTGGTGGTGATTTTGATATAAAATGGCACCCATACTTTCTTTCAAAGTCTCTCTCTAACTTTCTCTCTCTCTCTCTCTCTCTCTCTCTCTCTCTCTCTCTCTCTATATATATATATATATATATATATATATATATATATATATATTCCCGTTTGTATGGGCGCCCTTTTAGTAGACTTGTCCACCGCCCTTATTAGTATCCAAGCACGGCCCTGGTTGGGTGCCTCACACTTTGACTGAATAGCAAAAGCGCATGCGTGTCGAATGGTGTGAAGAAATCTTGCAAGATTTGACGGAATCAATTCTCCACGCGTCTCTGACATTGTTACTGGTGATGAGACTTAGATCTATCAATTTGACCCTGAAAATTAACGCCAGTCTACCGTTTGGATCTTTTCAGACGAAAATCCACCCACGAAAGCGAAGCGACCGCGAAGTGTGCGGGAGAAGATGGTCACAACTTTCTTTTCCAAATCTGGCCATGTTGCAACTGTTTCACTTGGAGAACAAAGGACTGTTACTGCTCAGTGGTACACCACTGTTTACCTAACAAAAGTGTTCCAGAAGCTTCGGGAACGGCGTCCAAGACCTGGATTGCGTGGAATCCTGCTTCATGGCAACGCGTCCGCACTCACGGCCAGCATCACAATTCACTTTTTAGAATCTACGGAGGTCAAACTTATGACTCATCCGCTATATAGCCCTGATCTCGCCCCGTGTGATTTTTTTCTGTTCCCCAGGATCAAAGAACGCATGCGTGGCAAGAGATTTTGCAGTCCTGAAGAAACTGTAATGGCTTACGAGAATGAACTTTCAACACTTGAAGAAAAAGACTGGCAACACTGCTTTCAAAAGTGGTTTTCGAGGTTGCAACAGTGTGTACAGTGTAATGGTGAATACTTTGAGAAAATATAAGTGTTAAATTGATTTTAAGTTTGTAAATTATTTCACATCTCAAAACTTTCGTAGTGACCCTCGTATTCATTAAATTTCTTGAAAATATAATTGCTGTTGTTTTCATTTTATTTTTGCATTTACAGACGTCTTTTGAAAATAATCTTCGAGTATATATATATATATATATATATATATATATATATATATATATATATATATATATATATATATATATATATATATATATATATATATATCGGGTGTTCTAAAAATAGCGCCCACGGACCACAGAGCACTATTCTAAGGTGAAAATAAAGCGAAAATGTTATATGATGGAATGCCCTCTAAAGCCTCCTTCAGCCGCTATGGGGAATCAAAATTTCACAATGTGGCAACGTCGCAGATTAACTTGGATCCATTAGCATTAGTGTACTAATACAACAAAGCAGTTGAATTGATTGCTACACTAATAAATGATGCTAGTATCAAGTAATATCGACTTTAGTTGCGATCTGGAAAGAATCGACATAATTATTTGATAGACTGGTACTTCTAATCTATGGTTCTTTATTTGCGACGTTGCCACATAGTGCAATTTGTGTCTCTAGATGTTGATTCGAAAGATATTCAAAAAAAATATATATATATATATATGTATGTATGTATTGAGAAACATAGTTCAATGTAGAAATCAACTTCGAGAAAACTAATTACTATGTATGGCCGTGCTATTCTTATGTGGTGGGAAGTAATGGGTTATATATCAATGATAGAAATTCAACGATCAAGGATTCTTATAATTATTTTTTCTACTGAATTGAACATAAAAAGTACTATTGTCTACTTAGCTGAAATATATATTCTCTGCCCATTTATAAGGTTGCAAGTCATTCAAGATGTTAGTTAGTAAACAATAGCTTAGTCTTTAAGCTTTTAATTATAAGTATTTATACAAAACCATACAAAAATGTACGTTACATACCTATTGTCAATTTTAGTGCAGAATATAAGTAGAATGTTGTGTGCGACTGTAGTAACACATACTAGCCGAAAACATCCAAATTGAAATAGATAATGTCTATGAAAAAACTGAAATGAAATCTTTGAGTTTTACGTCCCACGGTAAGGCTGGTTAGGCTAAAGCAGACGGTGATTATGAGAAATTAATGAAATGGTGGAATGAAGAAAATGGGAGGAAACGGGAGAACCCCGAGAAAACCCACGCACACGGTGTTTGTTTACCACAAAGTTCACTTGGCGGGGGCTGAGATAATGTCTATGTTATTTGTCAATTACTTTAGAATAAATTAATAGAAGACGTAGAATGCAGGGTAAAATTACTTTTTAAACGAAGTGACAACTTAGAAAAATATACTTGCTCATATTTAAAGCGTACTTGGTAGTTTGGAAGGCGTGCAGGACTTTAGGCAGTGTTGCAACCCCAAGAGAGCTTGTTTTATAGATCTCGGGAACTATTCGAAATGTCTATTACTCATAAACCTCATTGGAATTGCTGCGATAAAGGAAGACTTATTGTTCACATGCCCGCTTTATGTCACATGGGACTTCTTCTTTCTACCACTATTCTAACATGTGCTCTTTTTGGCTGAATCCTGTATCAAACCCGTTAGTCACTGTATTTTGCGCATGCTGTACTCTACTCCCTAGTGCACATTTGTTCTTTCTGCAGTCTTCTTGTTGTTATACACTATTTCGTTTCTATGTACGGACCCCATCATTTCTCAACTTTACAGCCTCATATATCTCTCATTTTGCAACACTGATAACCCATCTTTTGCTTTTTATATTTCACGTTTTATGCCAATTGTTTTAATGCCATAAAATGGTAAATGTTCTATTTGAAAAATTATAAGTTTGTGTTGGGATGGCAACACTGCTTTTGTGACAGTACTGCCACAATCTTGGTCACGTTTACCCCTTCTGTAGGTATCAGATTACCTGCACACATTTTTCATTTTGTGTCTTTTTCTGGCGCTTTTGTGGTAACTCGGCACAGCCTCACCCTGTCACTGCTTGGTATTATGTATTAATCGTAGAGGGCAAGCAAGGCACTTCCGCATCGAGTGACTATCACCACATAATTAGTGATCCACAATTAGTCGGGGTACGAATTTTCATAAATATCTAGCTGTCATAGTTCGCATACGTCCCTTGTAAGTAATTTCGTACATGTTTAGTAGTGAAAGTTAAGATGTCTACTTCTGCTTTTTCAACTTTGCAGAGACGAACAACTTGAAACAGTAAAGAAGCTTTTATAAAATCATTTTGGACAAATATATAACGAAATCTTAGTTCCAAAAATTATGTTGTGAAGACAAGCTTAAGAGCTAAAAAGGTCAATGATTTTTTTTTCTGTTAACGGTGATTAGTTAAAGGCGATCACTAAAGCAGATCAGCGACGAGAACACTAGAAGTTGTGAAGGAGTATAATGTTGATCATTGATTGTAGCATAAGATTTTGAGAAATTAAAAAAAAAAAAAAAAAAGATATGGCCGTTAAACAAAATGACTGAAGCTAGACAAACATTTTGATATTTATTTTATGTTACTCTTAAAATCAATTTCTTGACCACATTGAGTCTTGAGAAGAAAAATAGAACCTATGTAGTAACCAGCTATTTTTATAAATGATTGATTCACTAACTCCTAAAGTCTCTCCAAAGCCGATGTTGGTCTTAAATCAGGGTAGGGTGCCTGTGATCCACTATGCCTTCGTCAATGACGCCAATAATTATTTACAAAATTGATGGAATAGACCCAAAATTGTCGTCACCATTGGTCAATGGGAAAGGGGAAAATCATGTGAAATTAATAACGCTGCAGAAGTAATACACATTACGACAGGAAACTTGATATTATCCATGTTGCTTCGGACACCTGAACATATGGTACTTCTTCAAAAAAGAAAAAGTGCTCGGATTGACTTCGAAGCACTCACGGCGATAACGGCTCTGCAGATTCCACAGCATAGTAGTAGCTAATCAAGTGATTGATTCCATGCAATACTCATTAGGAAACTTTTATCCACTGATAAATTCTTATGTACTTTTACTAATAAGAATTTTTATGGGAATCTTTGATGATAGTTTCAATGCTTTCATGAGGTAGAAGTTGGATATTATACCCTTCTAGGTGGAAAATGAATAAATAAAATAATCCATGATCCAGTTTTAAAGAAGTTATATTTCCTCTCGGTTAAATACATCGGCGTGTGAGGAGAATTTGGGAAGGAAACGTTTTATGTTGTTTTGACATATTAATTAATTTTCGTATTGTCAGAAGTGGCCTGTGAATTACAGAAAAATAATGTTAAGTTGATACTCTGTAACATTTTGTGATAATAATTATATCTTGGGTGGATTACGACTATTTGGCATTGTATGTCATAACTATAACATTTGTAATAACTAACTAATAACTAACTAATAATAACGGTTTTTAATAGTGTATAGTTTTAATATGGTCAGAGACACAGAAGAAAAAAAAAACATTCATATTGAAGGAAAACTCAAAAAGTTTTGGTCATCAAATTTTCATACTTGAACAACTACCGGTGACGGTGCTAGTATCGCCGATAAACAGAAGTGGGTCGGAAGTCGAAAAGGCGCATTGCGTGTGGTGGTTTGCAGAGACGAAAAGTGTTGTTCCGGTAGAACGAAACTTTCGACGTGTTTACCACAAGGATTCTCCATCACGCAACGGTATCCAGGCGTGGAAGGATCAATTTTTATCAACGGAGAGTGCAGTGAAACAACACAGAACTGGTAAATCGCGTGTGTCAGAAGAAAATGTGGAAGCAATAAGAGAGTGTTTCTCACGTAGCCCGAGGAAGTCAATTCGCGCAGGGAGCAGGTGATTGGCAATTCCAAACTCAACAGTGCACGATGTGGTACACAAATGATTACGTTTTCGCGCATATAAGGTGCAATTTTTGCAAGAAATTAAGTCCAACGATATGCCACAGAGAAGAGCATTTGCTAGTAAAATTCTGGACAGGATTGATTTGATGATGACCACAATTTCCTATTGGACGTTTTCTCTGATGAGGCAACCTTTCACTTGTCTGGCTGTGTTAACAGACACAATGTTAACCCTAGGAGTACCAAGGTGTTTTTGGGTTACATGGAACACCAAGGGGGGGGGGCACCTCTGAGGTCCACAGCATAAACGCCATTATTTCTCACGGAAAAATCTATCTTGTCTAATATGAACTTGGGATGTCTAAGACATATATTTTTATTCTCCTTTATTACTAGGTTTCTAAGTACAGTGTTGCCAAATATATGTGTGTTATAGTTTAAGTGGGGTATACTTCAGTATTCCAATGAATTCAGGATTAATATTGTATAAATCCACCCACGTTATCCATGGAAAGGCGAAATTATTTTAAATTGTTTTTCCGTGAAAAGATAGATACAGGGAGAAACCTTCATTGGACACTGTAGGGGATGTTATCAGAGAAACAGTGTTGCCAACCCAACATAAAGTTACAATTTTTCTATTATCATAATGTCAGGTTCTTGAACCTGTGGAACATAAGAATCTGGGCATGTAGAATACAAGCAAACAAGCCACTACTTGTCTGTCAATATTTCAGTCTAATACCACTACAGTATGAAGAATATTACAAGGTATTTAGTGGAACAAACGTACCATTGTTTCCATTTGTTCCATTTGCACTATCAAATAAAATGTTCAAATCACTGTTTTCTGCAACAAAATCTGACAGGTTTATTTTCACTTCGTTATCTTTGATCTCACTGTCTTCTATGTCACATTCGTTTAAAAGTTTTTTCTTTTTTAATTTCTTTCTCAATTGAACTTTCGGGAAGGTAATAATTTGCCATTGTTCCAATGCTACTGCAGATTCCTACATACAATTACAATCACAGTAACAAAATAACGAACTGAAAATTTCCTATCAAACATGTATCTTCAGTCAGTATTGTAGGCTGCTGCTTGTAGATTCTATAATTAAAATAGTATATATATATATCTGTGTGTGTGTGTCTGATTATAATATGAAGTGACATATTTAGGTGTTAGCAGATTTGAAGGAAGAAACTAATAGAAAATAAAATATTTAGGTGTAAAAGAAAATAATCAGAAAAATGTATATACTAAATTTTTACAATGTGAATTTGGTGACACTGTACCAGAATTGAAACAACACAGTTTTTTCGTCTTTTTCTTCCTCATTCTATATCTATATGGTGGTGTGTGTGCTCATTATCCATCTCCCTACATGTAATATTTACATACGAACTAACTTTCCATTTGCATATTTCAGAATTTTTTAATTCATTACCATTTTCGAGAGGAAAAACAGTTGCCATGACTTTTACAATTACCCTCGTATATTCAAAAGTAAACTTTCATTGAATTTTACAGAATGTATTCCATAATATTAGATCCTCATAGAAAATGAAATGAAATAAAATATTTGAATTTAGCATCCCAAGATTATGAGTGTTTGTTTAAGAGAGACGATAATTAAAGAAAGTGAATGATGACGGAAGAATTGGTGAAATGCGAAAGTGGGAAGCAATGGGAGTACCCTGAGGAAACCCACGAGCAGTATGCTACCTACCACGATCTTACCTGGCCGGTGATCGAACCAGGGACAACATCCACTGAGCCACTGTGCCCTCTAGATCCGCATAGGACAAAAGCATTTAGTAATAGTGAGAATTGGATACAATGCCCCAAAAATAGATCCACATCGACTCGTATCAATTTACTGAAATCAAAAGATTTACAGTATCTTCTAATATAAATAAAATTTTGTTTGGGTGTTTCTCTCTCGGTCTGTCTGTGTGCGGCATCGGGACTAGACGAGTGGACCAAGAGTTACCAAATTTTGGTCAGGGGTACCTTCCAAATTCATCCCGTTCAGATGCAGGCCGGGGATCACCGGGAGAATAACGAGACATGTAAAAATAACCCAAAATGACCGATATTAGTTTCAAATCCATAGTTTTCGCGGTCGCTGAGATTAATGGTGACACTTCCATTAGCGATAACTTTCAAATTCAGCTACCATTGTATGCGTGCCGAGGGCCACCTGCGTTGGAAGGAGGGAGGTACCGAGGCATGTAAAAGGAGTAGAAAATGACCGATATTAGTGTCGAATTCATAGTTTTCGCTGTCGCTCAGATCAATTGCATTAACTTCCAAACTCACCCCATTTGACTGCGGGCCGGGGGTCATCTGCGGAGGCAGGATACCGACAAATGTAAAAGTAGTCCAAAATGACCGATATTAGTGTCGAATTCATAGTTTTGAGGTCACTAAAATCAACGGTGGCACTTCCATTAGCGATGACTTTTGAATTCAGGTACCATTATATGCAGACCGGGGTTCACCTGCGGAGGGGAGGTTACCAAGATATAAAAAAAAAATAATGCAAGATGAAAGATATTAATGTCAAATTCATAGTTTTTGCGGTCAATGAGATGAATGGTGATACTCCCACAGGCGTTGACTTCAAAATACAACCTCCGTCGGCTCAGAGCGAGGGTGTCTTAGAGGGCGTTTACCGGGACATGTAAAAGCAGTAGAAAATGACCTATATTAGTGTCGAATTCATAGTTTTCGCAGTCAGTGAGATAAATCGCATTAACTTAAAAACTCACCCCATTCGGCTGAGGGACGGAGGTCGCCTGCGGGGAGATGATACGGAGACGTGTAAAAATAATCCAAAACGACCGATATTAGTGTCAAATTCATAGTTTTCGCGGTCACTGAGGTGAATTGTGATGTTCTCATAGACGTTGGCTTCCAAATACAGACCTCAGCGGCTAGGGGCCTCAGACGTGTGTTTATTTTTTAAAAAAATGCGAACCAGGGGTCTCATGGATCGTTTATCGGTTATGTAAAAGTAGTAGAAAATGACCGATATTTTTTTTCGTTGTTCAAATTATTGACATATATGCTTTATCTGACTCATGCGAAGAATGGGTGTATTCTGCTAGTATTAAATATTTGCGATTACTGCATCAGATTGTCACACAATAACGATTGTAAGTAATTGTTAAAACGGTTTGAAACTCCAACCTTCAGTTTTTCTGAATCAATATTTGGCTCTTATAATCCGAAAGCTGTAGAGGAATTGATTCTTTTCCTATACGTATTCGAAGATTCAAAAAAGGATTCAAGCCCATCGTAATACAAGAATGATTCGAAACTCCCACGTTCATTGCTGGTATACCTAAATATCAGAAATGGAAAAAACGTAGCAGGAAAAGGAGTTTTAAACTAGATTCAGCGTCTCAAGAGTATTCTGTATATTTCAGTTCTATCCGTTACTACTTGCAGTTTCAATATTGTATTCACATAAATAATATATGATAGGGAATATGAAGAACAGTTCTAGGTGTGAGTTCAGTGTTCCCAGTATAGTTTCTGTTTACGTTCTTATTCTTCTATTGAAAGAAAGGAATGTGCTACTTTGGCGTCAACTAATGAATCCTCGTAGAAGGAAAATGGTAAGAAATAACTAGAACTTATTTTTGACACATAGCAGATTTAGCATCCCAGGAATAGGTATCATTCTAGACATTATACGTTCGTTACAATTTAATCCATAATTTTCATCTATAATATTAGATCACTGTCGTTAGAAATATGTTCGACAATTCTTTCACATTGCAATATTCAAAGTCCCAAGAATAGATTCTAAATTATTCTTATTACCTGTTCGAAACTGTGCACAATGTATTTAAATACTTCTACTCTAATTCTATATAGCAACTTCAAGAAAGAAATCACGAGAAATATTTGTAGAAATGTCTTTATTATTTTAGCGTAATCCGAAAGTAGTAGATTTATTTAACCTTCTTACATTTCTTGATAGGATGCAAGAGAAAACAAAAAAATTAATTGTCCGTATGGATTTGAGTGTCTCAAATATAGATTCTATCTCCACACTTTGGCCATATACATATTAATTTCCTACACACACACACACACACAAAAGTTAAGAGGTAAGGATAAATTGTGTATTGACATAATTTTAAAGTTCCAAAAGTAGGTATAATATTCTACTCTTATCCCGGTACTGATTCTGACAATGATAGAAATTCAATGCCATTTCCACTTTCAATATTAGTCTGTATAATCAATATCGGAAATAACATTTGAGACATTTTATAGAACGATATTGTTGAATTCTATGCTTCTCGTTAAAAAAAAAAATCCAAACGTTATATTTCAACAAGATAATACCCAGCCACACGTATTCTGGAATGTGCACGACTTCTATTAGAGAGCGCGTACGGCTTCGTACTCTGACACACGGCACATGGTTGCCAGACATGTTTAATTTGTAATTTCTTTAGCTTTACATTTATACCTCACAAATATTTAACCATTACATGGAAAAGAAGGTTCTATCACTAAATGTCCAGCATTGATGTCTTTCACTGTTTTGATCGTGTGTACTAGTGATACAAAGAACCGAACAAGAACTATACTGGAGGGCCAATTACTAATTTTCTTCCTACCTTCTTCTGTCCTGAGGCGATGGTTCCTTGAATGTGTGTAAGTAATGTACTGGCTGAATGTCAGGTTGTTACAAAAATATTGACCCTTTGGATTTCAAAACTTAGAATATGCCTCTTGTGATTTGAAAATAACAGTATAAAGTCACATATGCACTATTTTGATCAGTGACCTTCCGCCATTGTTCTGGTAACACATTAATCCTGTCGCTATAGAACTTCTAGGTTTCTAATTTTAAAAAAAAAAAAAATGTGAACAGGCATTTACAGGCTTCTTTTGAAACTAACTCAACACGATTCAGAGAGTTCTCCAGACACCGAAACAAATTACTGTCTGGCTGTCATACGTCATAGCAGTACGTTGAATGCATTAAAATCTTGTAGCAAAATTCCCTTAATTTCTAAGTGTTTTTAAAGATATAAGCCATCTCCGCTGTTAGCATGGTATACACCATCAATTCTGTTGATCATTTCCGGTCGTATATATTGAATTGATAGGTGCACTTGCACTAATTTTCAATGTACACCCCCTGTACATATTCGAATGTATCGTTCTTTTCGGTGGCAGCAGCTCGTGATGCACGATGCCCTTTCAATCTCACAAGACGCATACCGAACCAAATGCACAACTAACCGGACCCACAACTCAACATGGGATTCGAACCACAGGAGTTCCTACTGAGAACCGAATCCTGATGTTTCGCTGTACAGAGAACAATAAAATAGTGAAGATACTTAATACTCTGTTTTAAGCTATAGCATTTTACATTTAAAATTTTTATGATATTGTTTCCTGTTCGATCTGGTGCTTGGGGTTTCGGGTTCGATCCCAGCCCCCGCCAAGTGAACTTTGTGGTGGACAAACACCGTGTGCGTGGGTTTGCTCGGGGTTCTCCCGTTTCCTCCCACTTTCTTCATTCCACCATTTCATTTATTTCTCATCTTCACCGTCTCCTTTAGCCTAACCGGCATAACCGTGGGACGTAAAACTCAAAGATTTCATTTCATTTTTTTTCCTATTCGAATTTGGAAAGAATTAATAAACGGTTACTCTGAAAAATGTTCCCAGTCTTCGTCGTTCAAATATAATTATATTGAAAAAAGCAATTAAAAATACCAGAATTAGGGAGAACACGTGAAGAATTACGTAGACAGAGTTTTCTTCTCTTACAAGTTAATCATACTTAATATTTGTCTTAAGAGACCACTTTCATATACGTGTGTGAAGTTGCCCCCCGCCACCGCTCTTCCAAATTACAACTTGAAACTATAATAGATCGTTTGGTTTTTGTTTGTTGTTGACTGTTTTGAAGAAAAATCGTTTGTTTCGATAAACATGAAGAGATATATTCAAAACAAATTTGGGGGGGGAGAATTCACAATGACCCTCTCACTTTCAAATTTCGATTCAAAATCAAAATCAATCTTTTGTTTTTCATTATTTTGAAGAAAAAATGTTTTGTTTCGGAAAACTTCAAGAGATATTTGCAAAATAAAGTTTGGGAAATGTTTACATTGTCCCTCAGTTTCAAAATTCGACACGCAACGAAAATCAATCGTTTTTTTAAATTTTTTACTGATTGTTTTGAACAAAAAATAGTTTCCTTTGAAAAACTTTAAGAGATATTTAATAATAAAGCTGAGACTAACTTCACACCAACCCCCACTTTCAAATTTTGATTCGAAATCGAAGCCGATGGTTTGTTTTTCAGTTGTTACTGATTCTATTGAAAGAAATAGTTTCTTTCGAAAGCTATTAAGACATATTTACACTTCCACTGCTCTCACCCATACGTTTCAATTTAGAACCAAACCTAAAGTCAATCATTTGTGATTGATCGATTTTAAAGGAAAGAAATGTTTGTTTCCAAAATCATAAGGATATAGTTAAATAAAGCTGGAATTTGGCCAAATTGCTTGGTTCCTTCATTTAGAAAATTTGATTCAAATCCAAAATCAGCTTCTTTATATCGGTTCGTTGTTGATTATTTTGAAGAAAAGTAACTTGTTTCGATAAACATAAGAATATATTTACGAAATAAAGTTAATGAATATGGTTTATTTTTTGTTTGTTCTTGATTGTTTGAGGGACAAAATCGATAAACGAAAACAGAGATTTACAGGATACATTTGATGGTCAAATTCATACTACTTATTCTACTTTTAAATTTGAATTCAAAACTCATGCCAATCATTTGTTTTTCGTTTCTTATTGATTGGTTTGAATGAGCTAACTTTACACTAGTCTTTAAAATTTAAAATTTCGATACAAAACCAAACTTAGTTATTTATTTGCTTTCGTTATTGACAGTTTTGAAGAAAAATGGAGAAGCATTAAACTTAATTTAATAATAAAGCTGGTGATCATCTTCACACTTGCCCTGTACTTCCACATTTCATTCAAAGCAGAAAGCAGTAAAAAAAAATGAGAAAGGGAACAGAATCAGTAGCACACTCAGAAATTCGTCAAGGGATTCAGACTCCCAAGTTTATATAATTGCAAGTGTTTATATATATATATATATATATTACATAAGATCTTGCTCAAATTGGATTTCAAACCCTGAAATCCCTCCCCTTGCGTACGCTAGTGAACAGAATAATATTCTTTGAAAGGAGCGCATATTTTATGATAATGCAATACGTTTTATTGCTCTAAAAATTGAGAAAAGATTAATAAAAGTAATAATAATATCTGGGAAGTATACAGATTTGATAATGAACCAGTATTTCATTATTGTATCCTAAACTTTTAAAATGAGAATTGAAACACTAAAACGAATACAGATGGAATAATAACGCAATGCTTTATAATAGCTTTATACATTATGAAATGAGAAGGAAGAATCGTTGTAGAATTTAAACATTTTGGGTAGTAGCAGAGCTAAGGATGAAGGCGTAATGTGTTTAAATTCCAAAACAACTTTAGGTTTCAAAATAAATATACATGGAGCAGGAACGATAACAGATAGTGATAGTAGTTCTTTTTAGAATTGATTAAGTGTTCTAAACATAATTGCCATTTTCTTTCTCAACTCTCTGTTCAAACCGGAAGTGACAAAAATCATTCACTTCCAGTTTTAGCGTTGTTTGCCATAGACAAAAACTGTAATAGTAGATATCGAAAAGCGATTTTCTGTAATCAATTAAGCGTTCCAAAAATATATCCCTCTCCACTGTAATCTAACTACTTCCGGATTCAACGCTTATCGCTTCGGTTAAACGTCTGGAGAACACAACCATTTCCATCCTGTAGTATCCGCTTAAACCGAAAGTAGTAGAATTCCGCTGCGACTTCAAAGTTTCGATATTGCTCTTCATATAACAAAAACTATAAGAGTCCGGTTCCAACGTTCATTGTCATAAAATGAAAACGGTATTATACAGTAAGAAGCGTTCATCTGTAATCACGTTTGCTGCGTTACGAGTCACCGGTGGCTCGTGCGATATTTCGTTTCATTGCGGTGCCATTGTTTGCATTGTATTATATCTGTGCGTTTGTGATATTTTCGTTTGTACAGATTTTTAACATTCCTAGCATTGACGGACAAACCTTCAACGTGACACAAGGTGACTCATATAGCACTGAGATCCAAATTCGGTTTCACACTGCTGCACCGAACGTGTTAAGCATCCCGAGAATATATTGCATCTCTACTATAATATCTCTAGTAAAACCAGAAGTTATATAAATTTTAACCACTTATGATTTGAATAATAATTGAAAAAATATCACGTCATTAAAACCAAACACTATCAAATGGTGTACACGTGACACTGTTACTTGTTAAATATATAAAGGAAGAATGAAGCACTATTTTTATTCAATCTTTGTTCCATCAAATAGTATTACTCTCTTTCTTCTCAATTTGTAATATATAAAGCAATTTTAAAGCGTTATTATCTAATCTGTATTCGTTGTAGTGTTTCACTTCTTAGTTTCAAAGTTTAAAAGAAAGTAAGAAATACCGTATTGTTTTTTTATAGAATCTTTGTCATGTCAGGTATTATTATTACAATTATTGGTCTTTCCTTTTTCTAAGCTTTTATAGCAGTAAAATATATTGCACTAGCATAAAACATGTGCTATTTTCAATTAATATTATTTAGTTCAGTAGAGTACGTTAAGTTCATATGGACCTATGGCGGAAAGTTTCAGAACTAGGTCTGTCTAAAATCGCGAAAAAACTAAATTTCAATAGGTCATATTTCGAGTTTCAGAAACCGTGGAAGATGGTTCTTATCAGCGTAAAGCAAGTCATGCATACAGAATCCAAAAGTGCATATTTTATCAATTCTCAATAGGTGTAGAGGGTATTAATTGCAGGGTGTAATTCTCAGATATGTTTTCAATAGAGTTTTCAGATTTACCCTGATTTCAACAAGGATCCATAGTAGGCAGGAGATAAACCTTGACAACAATGGACACCCAATGCTTCGGAGAGAAGGCGGAAGTGTTAGGAACAGCCAGCTCCATGTTTTTTTTATTTTTTATTTATTTATTTTTTTGTGTGTGTGTGTGTGTGTGTTCGGAATAACATGTGATGATATGTATTTCGTCACATATATTTCACGTTTCCTTCACTTATAAGCGGGAAAGAAAACATCGCACCATACATTTTCCCGAGTACGAGAGACCGTGCTGCTGACGCACTTCCGACATCCCGCCAAAGGATTCGGTGTTCACTGCTATCAAAGCTTATCGTTTGCCTGCTTTGTACCAATCGTCAGAGTATATCTCAAAATTCGGTTGATGGCATGTCTGGGAATTTCACCCTGCATTGAATAATCTGTACACCTATTGAACATTAATGAAATATGCATTTTTGGATTGGGAATGCGTGACTTTCTTTACGCTGATAAGCACCAGCATTCACAGTCTCTCGAATTCGAAATAGCGCCTCTTAAAATTTGGCTTTTTCGCGCTACTTTGGATAGCCCTACCTATGAAACTATGCTCTTTTCGTCATTGGTCCATATGGACATTTTTACTCTTATTTTGACGAGAGGAATCACCTCTTAAAGTTTGTCAGTATAGTTCATTAACACAGTATATATATAAACACTTGAAATTGTATGAACTTGGGTGTAGGGACTCCCCTTGATGAATTTCTTCGTACACTATCGATTGTGTTCCTGTTCTCATTTTTACTGTTTTCTGCTTGGAGTGAAATTTGGAAGGAAAGCTCAAAACTTGCAATATCGACAGTTGCGGTACTGCGACATTCGCGATATTTCGAGTATCGATATTTGTGGAACTGGGACATTTGCGGTACAATCGAAATAACGTCTTATTCTCCAAGTTAAGAGAGGATATTGTCTGGTGTTCAGTTAGAGAATAAGCACACAGTATCAATTGCTATACAAAGACCAAATTTTATAATATTGGCGTAGCCAGTAAGTTTTTCTAGGGGAGAATAATATGACTTTTTCAGGGGGCTCGGGGCTTTTTTTTTTTGCATACTAAAGCAAACTAAAAATTTTCTTTTATTATTATCTCATCATACATACATACAAATCTTTCTCAGGACACTAAGAACATGTAAACATTTACTAGAATACATGGTAGACACATTCGAAAGATGTAAACAAATATTTGTTTGTGATTGGCCAAAACTGAAAAAAAATGTAATCTTATCTGTGATTGGTCGAACGCCTGTCCATGCTATTTAAAGGGAACTTCTAGAAATATTTATATATTTTTTGTTTTCTTTTGTAGGTTTCATTAACAGGTTTCCAATAACTATTTGCCAGTGAACATATTCTGTCAATAACTATTTCATTTCTAATTACTGGAAAGTATTACGGAATTATCCAAAGAGCAACTCATTTTGCGCACAGTTGTCCATTGTTATGATCATATTTATGAATTTTTGGTCAGATCTATCTCGAAATAAGAGACAAAGTAAAAATTAAAGTTCGCAATTAAAGTTAACGTAAATGAATTAGTAATTTATTTTCAGGAAATTACAGAGACTACTATGCGTTTCCTGCTGGAATAGTGTTCTTCGAAATCTTATTTCGAAATCCAATTCGATTAATTTCTGATTCCAGTCATTAATATTAGCCTTCACCAAACTAAAAAATCCCTGATAGTCTTACTAACTCTTCTTGGTAAGAGTCAGAAGATCAAAGAGACAATATTTGTTTCCCCCAAGTTTCGTTCTTGAAATTTCGATATTGTCCGCAGTGAAAACTTTGATGAAAAGCCCTTCGTTTCTTCTTAGATGTTTCGATTATTGTGATAATTTCCATCAGTTAGACGCGTGATCTCCTCTCATATATCCGTTACCTACCAAAATCAGCCAATTAGAATGAATGACATATTATTAGGCTGTTCACTCTCCATATCTACGTCCTTTATTATTATATTCATTCTAATTTAGACTAACGTGAGGTGAAATGGATGGTTTTGGCGCACGTTCCACGGTCTGTACCAAAAATGTCCCACTGTCTACGGGCAAGTTTTGAACAGTACCGCAAATGTCCCAGAAAACCTGGCTTTCTTATTGTACCGCAAATGTCCTGATACCATTTGGAAGTGCAGGGCAAACGTGAAGATGGCCCCAACTTTATTAACAAAATATTTTAATGCTTTTCGATTTTTCTTCAAAACAGTCAATAAAATGCAAAAAAAAAAAAAAAAAAAAAAAAGATTGAGATTTTTAGAATTTAAATTTGAAATTTAAAAGACTAGTATGAAGTTGACGCACGTAACTTTATTTTGTAAATGGCTCTTACTATTTTTCGAAACAAACTATTTTCTCTCAAACTAATCAACAAGAAACGAAAAACAAACTCGACTTGAGTTTTGAATCAAAATTTAAAAGTAGAATAAGCAGTGTGAAGTGGCCCATCAAATGTATTCTGTAAATATCTCTTGTTGTTTTTAGATTTTTTCTTCAAAACAATCACCAACCATCGAAAAAGAAACACCTTCATCAGCTTTATTTCGTAAATATATCCTATGTTTATCGAAACAAACTACCTTCCTTCAAAATAATCAACAACAAATCCATATCAAACGATTGATTCTAGTTTCCAATCGAAATTTGTATTTAAATAGACCAAGGTGAATTGCCACACCCGAAATTTAATTTGTAAATCTCTTTCTGTTTTTTGAAATAACGATATTCTCTTCAGAACAATAAACAACAAACAAAAGAAAAGAAACAAATGATTAGCTTAATTTTTTAATCAAAATTTGATTCTGAGGCCAGTGTATACTAGTTGCATTACCCAATTTTTGGTGGTGGGGGGTAAAAACTACTTATGGCTTTCGAAATAAACTATTCTTTCCTTTAAAAAATAATTAAAAACAAATAAACGATTGATTTTAATTTTCAATCGAAATTTGTAAGTAGAGGGACCAGTGTAAATTTGGCTATATTCCGAATTTGTTTTGTAAATATATCTTTATGATTTTCGAAATAAAGATTTTTTCTTTAAAATAATCAATAACAAACAGCTCCGGGTTTGGATCAAAATTTAAAAGTAGTGGAAAAACAGTGAAAGAGTAAATATCTCTTCATAATTCTTGAAGGAAACTATTTTTGCTTCAAAAGAGTCAATAAGAAACGAAAAACAAATGATTGGCTTGGATTTTGAATCAAAATTGAAATGTGAGAGTCGAGAGTAAAGTTAGCTACACCCCAATTTAAAAGTTAACTACATCCCAATTTGTAAATATCTCAGTACGTTTATGGAAACAAACGATTTTTTCTTCAAGACAATCAATAACAAACGAGAAACAAACGATTGATGTCGGTTTTAAAACAAAATTTGAAAGTGGGGGGATAGTGTGAAGTTGCCTCCAACTTTATGGAAACAAACGTTTTTTTCTTCAAAAGAATCGATTTAAAACAAAAAACGTGCGATTGATTTCGGTTTTGAATCGAAATTTGATAGCGGGGGACAGTGTAAAGTTGACCCTCTAACTTAATTTTGTATATATCTCTATGTTTTTCGAAACAAACGATTTATTATTCAAAACAAACAGTTACTAAGAATAAGAGAACGTTTGCAGGCCTGTATTTACATAATTTCCGCCCCCTGTGCTCTATATAATTTGCTGCCCCCTTCTACACAAACTTATGTCCCAAACAAGGAAACAATCCGTGATTTTGCAAACATACTAGCTCCTATTAAGTAGCAGTTTAGGTATTACAAGTTAAAAAAGTTACAACGTAATTTTTAATGGCCTCATTCTCTCAATTATGATTACGATGTGGTATTCTGTCCAAAGGTAGGTGTTTGACCCGAAGGTCATTGGGCAAGGTGAACCCATGGATAGTGCCATTGCCTTCCATGGCATGATGATGACTTATCAAGGACGGGACCTACAGCTTAACTTAAGATACGAACCACTAGTGTCCACACTGGGAATCGAACCCTGGATTCTTTGATTACAAGGCAATAAGCTTAACCACTCATTCATTGGGGACACATTCTCTCAATACTGGCATATAACTTATTCATGTGGGTTTTAATTTACTGTCCGGAGAAAATACGTTCTATTAATTTCTAGAGAGAGAGTAGCCTACTAGAGATCTAATGAGGGCTTGATTTTGAAGCTGGGATTGGCTGACATCCATCACTGACACACCAATAATTATTATCTGTCTGTAGCGTTTTTCAACTCGAGAACCATAATAGATTAAAACATTAAATTTTAATATATTTTAAAGCTCTAAAAGAAATGATCCAAATGACTGTTCCAGGTTCCTAGGTCACACTTGAGCTGAGATATTGGGGTGCAAAGTTCTCATAAGAATATCATGGAGAATTTTTAAAATAATCGAAAACGACTAATATTAGAGTTGAAATCATAGTGTTTGGGGTCGATGAGATGAATAGTGACAGTTTTAATCCAATTCAACTTTAAGGTCATACTCCACTCCCCAGGGAAGGGGCGAAATCTTAAAAGTAATCGAAAGCGACAGATATTAGTATTGAATTCATGGATTTCGAGGACGCTGAGTTTAACGCTACCAGTTTCCATTGTTCTGAAGTTCATCCTCAAGCAGGTGGAGGGTGGGAGAGGATGACTTTATAAATGATCAGATAAACTAGCTAATTAGTAACTACTGTAATTAGAGCGAATTAAACACATTAAGATATTTTCTAGCGCTTGCGCGGGATTTGCGGGTTGCTAGTTTTATATATTACTTTATTGTGAATCTTAAAAAAATCCAAAATTTTGCAGCCCACAAAATTTTCCGCCTTCTGCTCGAGCACAGAATAACCCTTATGTAAATACGGACCTGAATGTTTGGCTTCGTTTCCGAACCAAAATTTCAAAGTGACGGGTGGGCAATTCACACATGTCTTTCACATACTTCCTATAGTTGTTATCAGCGTTCATGTGATCCCAGTTCAAGGGGATGCAATATTACAACGACAATCCTGGACTTTTTATCTATTCTATTCAAATTAAAGTTAATGATAATTTTAATTATTGTTATTTTTAACCAAAGAGTGTACTGCCTTTTCGCTGGTGTCATAATGAAAGGCTTTATGCTGTTTTTATATCAATTTCGTTTTAAGGGGTGTAATAAGCCTGCTATTGTTAGCCACTAATAACATTTTTAGCACCATAAATATTTATTTTGGGAGACTTTCTCGATAAGTAGGCCTACACAGTAAAAAGTGGTTGTGTTAATTCCCATGATACCCCAGTTCGCCACTAAAATTTGCCAAGAATGGAAGGGTGAATTTATATCACATTTAAATAAATATGATCCACGAATTTTCGTTTTAAAAAATGTTAACGCAATATGGCTGATATTTCCTATGAGCCCCTCTGGGAGGAGCTGAAATCTGTCAAGAATAAAGAGATTGATTACATCCAATCCAACGATTTTAAAAAAATCCAACATATGAGGTAAATGTTAATCGAGTTTGATAAAAGGTCGTTAGTTACTATATTGTTTTAGGATTTTTCAGTCTTTAGTACTTACGATCAGTCAGTCAGGCTTTACCACTCGTATAGGGTGAATACCCCCTAAAGGAGTGAATGGTGGATCAAAGCAACCCCATGTTGTAAATGTTTAAAACAATTTTGCAGAAAAAGCAACACTTTAATAATAATAATAATAATAATAATAATAATAATAATAATAATAATAATAATAATGATAAAATTGACTCAATATGGTGCATGTTTTTTGAGGCTTCACAATCATTCGTAATACCTGAATTTAAAATAAATCGAGAACTACACATTGAAATTATCTTCTTTCCCCGGTATTCAAATGTAAAAAGTGTTCTACAATTACATACGTTACACTGTTCTATTTTTACGCATAATGGGGGAGTAAATCCCTCCTGATTCTAAATAAAATATTTAAAAGGCAATTTCATAAGTCTTCTATTTTTTATAAAACATAATGTGTGTTTGTTCGAGATTAGTAACTTACTCGTAGGGGTGTAGAGGGAGAATAAGGGAGGAAAGGGAGAACCCAAGATAACCCACGAACACGATGCTTTCTTTAGTTAACCTCTCACGTTATGCATCTAGATTAAGGGAGATGGTGATGATGATAATGAACGAAATTGTGGAATGAAGACGAGCGAGAACAAAAGAACCCCTTGACATATTGATGCACACACTTTTTGCCACCACAAAAACAACTTAATGAATACCGGGATCGAACCAGGGATCCTATGCATGATAGATGGGCGCTTTACCATTGAGAATCTATAGTTGAGTTATTTACCTAATTAACGAAAAATGAGTTAAAGTACTATATTAGAAATCTAAATTTATGTTTTCTATAAAAGTAATAAATTCTACATAAGTTAAATAAGTATATTGATAAATATGTTACCTTAAAACAATACAGCAAGTTTCTGAACACAATATTTTTTATACTCACACGTTTAAAATAAACATCATGGCGTGAAATGCACTTGAATTATGAATATTTTTTGAGAGTGATTGTAGCAGGTTGTAGTGCACTTGATTTTTCTAATTATCTAAGCATCACTGTTAATTTCTTATCGCAATTAAAAAATCAGTGAACCTTTAATTCATATTATTAATATGCAAAAAACTTTGACTAATATAAACGGTCGTCATTTAGAAAAAATGAAATGAAATCTTTGAGTTTTACGTCTCAGGATTATGCCAGTTAGGCTAAAGGAGACAGCGATTATGAGAAATGAATGAAATAGTGGAATGAAGAAAGTGGGAGGAAACGGGAGAACCCCAAGAAAACCCACGAGCACGGCGCGAGCTGGGATCGAACCAGGGACCCTAAGCACCGGAGGCGAACCCCAAGCACTGAGCTACCGCGCCCCCTGGTCGTCATTTAGAAATCCTAATACAGAATATTAGTGTCTTATAACTTTGAGAGTATTAAAAAATGACTATATTGACAAAAGTATATTGACGGACTTCCACAACTTATTATAGAGGTAACCAAGAAAGTTTTGTCGGTTTTTGTGAAGATCTGTGTTCAATTGGCTCTCACACAGTGAGTTGATTGCGAATGGAGATACGGCGAAGATCAGTTGTTGGTGTGGGTACATCCAACATAGTACCTGGTTATGGGAGTTCAGTTACACCGTGAACTTGTGTAAGGAAGAGTGAACATGGGACCACATAAAGTGATAAGGGTGTGTATGCTGTACAAGTTCAAACTGGAGTCAAACGCCGCTGCAGTGGGGCGGAAGACATGCTAGGTCTTTGGTGAGGGTATCCTGACTACGCAGACAGTGCAGCGCTGGTTTAGCAAATTTAAGGACGGTGACGAAACACTCGAAGACGCACTACGTACCAGAAGACTAACACATGTACAAAATAAAGATAGATTTTACAGCAATTGAGGCAAACAGTGACCACACAAGTAATGAACTGAGAATACAATTCAGTGTGAGTGGAGAAATCATTCGGAAGCACATCCACCAACTTGGGAAACACTACAAGTTGGGTAGATGGGCCCCACATGAATTGACTCCGGGCCAGATGGCAACACGAGCAGACACCTATATTTTTTATTTTCTCGTCTGAGGAAGGAGCAATTTCTGGACAGGGTGTTTACATGTGATGAGAACTGGGTCCTGTACAAAGCTCTACGGCACCGTCGTCATTGGTAAACATCCCATGAACCGGTTCCAAATCAGTCGAGACCAGCGTTACACCAGAAGAACGTCCTTCTTTGTGTTTGGTGGCGCCATCGTGCATCGGGACCTATTACAAGCTGGTCAAAGTATCAATTTAACTGTGGACTGTCAGCAGTTGAACCGTGTTCAAGAAAAACTCAAAACTCTGGAGGCAGTACTTCTGAATCACAAATGGGTCCTTCTGTTTCAGGACAACGCTAAGCCCTATGGCTAAGATGACCCGGGACACCATTCTACGCCTTGGATGGGGAATACAATTGAATCCGCCACACTCTCCTGACATTGCACGTCCGATTATCATGTGTTCCATTCCTTGGACAATCACTTTAGAGAACGAAAGTTCAAATAATTAGTAAATGAGCAAAATATACTTAATACCTTCTTCGTTTAACGGCCCACCAAGTTCTACCGCGATGGAATACTTTTCTTTCCAGAAGGTTGGCAGAAGTATGTCAATGCTGATGGGGACTACTTTCGATCTTCCAGGTACGTCTTAGGTGGCATATCGATGTTCGAAGTTGGTGGGTGAAAAAGCGACACAACTTTCCTGGTTACCTTTATAAAATGTGTAATCCTGAATTGAGTTTAAGTCTTACCGCCTAGCTTCTTATGCTGATAAGAACTATGCCAAATGAGTAGAAGAAGGCGTAGTCATTAAAGGGAGAAAGATAAAATATGACGAACTAGTAAGGCAGAAATATTTTTAGAGAAAAAGTATATATTCTGATGGAAATGATAAGAAACGTCTATCCCTACAAACGTCAATGAAAACGAAGTCCTACAATTATGTCAGCTGTAATTCATTTCAATCTTTGAAATATTAAATATAAAAAATATATAGGTCTCATAATATACGTATACCTATTATTACTGTAACTTACGTAGAACAATAGATGTTAAAGCACGCATGTAAGAGTAGAAGTTTGTTGTTTGCCTATATTTAAGGACCGTCATTACAACTTCGTGTTTTCTGTATCTCAACAATCAGACCTAATATTACACCTCTCTATATCTAATTTAGAACTGTGCGTGAGTAATTATGTGGAATAATAGAGAAACAGATAAAACAGCATTGCAATAATGCACATCTACATAACATAACACGATCAATATATGTACGAAACGATATTAACTTTAGTTTTGTAATGTGTGCTTCACATGTATCTCATATATTAACTCAACAGTTCTGTCCTCTCATTGAGCAAAGTATAAAATGTCAGTTGTGTTATAACATATGTATCAGGTATGTTACAAATGTTTGAAAACTAGATAATTTAGTGGGGAGTTTGAAACATGATATAAAACTTAGTGATATATGGTTTGTAGTAATAACACTTTGACATTTACTTTACGATAATAGTGAAGTTTATATGAGCAGATCAAAGATTCAGTACAGGTATGCTAAAATCATAAATAATTTAATTGTCAGTACAGTAGAGGTGTCGTCTCGGCGATTCTAAAATATATAGAAATTGTATGCTGCTATTGCTGATGGTTAATTAACACTTATGATTAATATTGTGGGATGTAGAGATTGAGATTATATCTCCTGAACTTTGGTATACATGGTGCTCTAGGAGGAAGGGAAAATATTTTGGGAAATGGTAGGATGGGTGATTCTAAGCAAAAAAGTTCATATGAACATCGATCCTAATCTCAACGGTTTGGGAGCTACAGGCTGTGAACCATTTAAGATTTATATTGCGCATTGCTCGCCCCTTATTTAATCTGCAGAAGTGAGACGTAGCGAATTTGAAAAGTGATGGAATGGCTTTTCGAACGGTTTGCAATATGTGGTAGTGATACCTTTGGAAGGGAAACTATTGAGGAAAATTTAGTATTTATTAAATGTGAAACAAAAGAAGGTAGGATATCTCAATTATTTGGACATGTAATTCAATTAATGTTTGATGTACTGCTCTTTCCAAGTTACATTTATTCTCAGAAGTCATATTTTTATAAATACACAGTTCAAAATAATAATTTGTATTAAAAACATACCTTTTAATAGTAATGAATACAGTATTGGAGTAATTGGATTCATAGAATAACTAAGTACCTTCACAGTATTTCAGCATGCGTTTTGTCGTGAAAATGATCACCATCATTGTTTCCAACTTTTACCTAAGCTTTTCACATCAATTGCCTCCTTGTCCTCGGTCTCTGTTTCCTCCTCTTCATTGCCATCCTGATTGAGAACCCTGCCTTGGATCTCCTCCGTCAACTCCTTGTCCTCCCTTTCGCCCTTCTCCTCCTTGTCCTCCTTCACCTCCTTGCCCACCCTGACCTCTTTGTCAACCCTGTCTTCCCTGGCCTCCTAAATTAAATCCTGATCTTCTTCCACCCTGAAACTTTCCTTGTTGACCTGCATCGTTACCTCCTTGTTTTCTCTCATCTCCTCTGGTTCGATTGTAACACTCAGCAGAGACAAACAGAGTGACAAACAAGAAGAAGATCTACAAGACAATGTTAGTTTATTATCTTTAATTGCTTTCTTTATTGATACTTAAAAATTTCTTTTCAATATTATTATCAGATCCTTAAGTATCATTATAAATGTTAATTCCAATTTTCAGGACTGTAATATATGTAGAATGACAGTAATTCTACGCAGTACTGTAATCCTAAAATTATAACTAAATAATGGAAAACATCGAAATGAAATACTTCCTTAACTATGGACTGAAAAAGCCATTGAAAATACGTATAGTGTAAATATTATATATGCAAATTTTCTAATAACAAATAATGACCAATTGTAACACTTCCTAATTTGTGATAGTAATTTAAAATTATTTAGAATAGTTTTGACTTGCCGGTAATTAAATGTTCTTTTACCCAAAACATCTTAAAATCACGAGTAATTAGATTCTTAACATCTTTCAGGATTTCTGGTTTACAGCTACCTAGTTGAATTTTATCTTAGGCTAGGTCCCGTTTCATCTATAAAGGAAACAAAGAAAGTTCTGTCGCTTTTTCGGGATGTATGTGTTCAATTGGCCCTCACACGATGAGTTCAATGCGAATGGAAATAAGGTGAAGGTTAGTTGTTGATGTGAGTATATCCAACATATTGCCTGGCTGTGGCAGTTGAGTTACACCCTGAACTTGGCTAAGGACAGAGTGAACATGGGACCTCCACAGAGCGTCATAAGGGCGTGTATGCTGTTCGAGTTTAAACTAGTGTCAAACGCCGCTGAAGCGCAAGGGCGGAAGATATTTCAGTCCTTTGGTGAGGGTGTCGTGACTACACGCACAGTGTAGTGGTGGTTTAAAAAAAAGTTTAAGGACTGTGGAAAACGCTTGAAGACGCACCATGTGTCGAAAGACCAACACACGTATGAAATGAAGATCTCCAGAAAGAAATTGAGGCGAACAGACGCAAGACATGTGAGGAACTGGCACTACAATTCAGTGTGAGTGGAGAAACCATTCGGCAGCACCTCTATCAAATTGGGAAGTTTGGTCGAAGGGTTCCACATAATTTGACTCCGGCCAGACGGCAAGGGGAGCAGACATCTAGATTTTCTTTCTGTCTCGTCTGAGGAAGGAAGCATTTCTGGACAGGATGTTGACATGTGATTAGAAGTAGAAGCTGTACGAAACTCCACGGCGCTGTCATCATTGGTTAGTATCCCATGAACCGGTTCCAAAACAGCCGAAACAAGCACTGCAACACAAGAAGGTTTTCCAGTGTGTTTGGTGGACTTTTCGCGGCATCGTGCATCAGAACTGCTACTAGCTGGCAAGAGTATCAATGAAAATGTGTGTTGTCAGCAGTTGAGCCGTATTTAAAAATATCTCAAAACTCTGGAGCCAGCATATCTGAGTTGCAAAGGGATTCTCCTGTTACATTACAACGCTAAGCCCCACGTGGCTAGGATGACCCGGGGCATTATTCTTTGGATAGGAAACACTATTGCATCCGCCATACTCCCTGGACATTGCGCCGTTCGATTATCACCTGTTCCATTCCTTGAACTATCACTTCGAGGACGCCAGTTCAAATCACTAGTAGAGGTGAAAATATACACTTGATACCTTCTCCGGTTCAAGGCCCACTAAGTTCTACCGGGATGGAATTCATGGTCTTCCAGAACGTTAGTAGAAGGTCGTCGATGCTGATTTTTAGTCGAAAAACTTATTATACCCTTAAGTACAACATATATTTTTCTGGGCCTCAAAGTGATGACAATATTGTCAAAAAGAAATACAACTGAAAACAAACGTGTTTACAGTTTTCTCACTGAGGGCCCCTTCAAACAATTCTTTGCCAGAGTTCACAATTTCCTTTTCTCTTGCGTCCCTTCCGATTCTGTCGTTCTTCGGCTGCTTCCATTGTGTTCGTTTCGGAATAGAAACACCAAATATATCTCCGTAACAGTGCTTCCACTACAACCGACTCTTGCTCAGTGAAGTTACATACATCTTGCGTCGGCTCCTCGTATCTATCAGTGCTTGCTTCACTGGCCACACACACGGTGGCTCTCTGTATCGGTAGAGCTCTCTACCGCGAGCAACAGACATACAGACATAAACACAAAGAAACACAAAAAACGCAAATGAACGTAAATAAACATATTTATGTTTATGTTTATGAATATATTTATGTCTTGCGATTGCGTTGTTACGTTTGTCCTTCGTTTGCTTGCGTTTGAGTTCTTGCGTTTTGGTTGTTTGTTAGTCTTGCGTTTTTGAGTTCGTTTGCGTTTCTGTGTTGTAGCTTGGAGCTTTCTTTATTAACTTTGTTTCGCTACAGAACTCTCTACAACTATACATGCTTAAACTTGATTGCAGCTAACTTTCTCTTCTGCAACGGTTTCTTGCTTGTTTCTGTGCTGGTGTTTCTTCTGCTTTGTCTTGGTGATTGGGAGTGGGTTTCTCTTTGCTAGCCACACTGCTTAAATGCACAATGGATTGCGCGCCTTTACCTGGAACCTTGCGTTAACAGATATTGCTGAGAAACTGCAAGGTCTGCGCCTCTTCTTGGAAACTTGCGTTAACAGATATTGCTGAGAAACTGCAAGGATGCGCCTTTTCCTGGAACATTGCGTTAACAGATATTGCTGAGAAACTCTAAGGACTGCGCCTCTTCTTGGAACCTTGCGTTGACAGATATTGCTGGGAGATTGCACGGACCGCGTCTCTTCTTGGAAGACGCGTGGCAGGGGGCATTGCACATGACCGGAACTGTTGCTGCATCATCATAGTAGGAACTCGAGTCAGATTAAGTGTTATAGGGTAAGATTGCACCATCCTACATACTTTGACTTATCTTCTAATTGCACCACCATAACACTCGAGTTTGCTTGGCTTTAGCTAGTTAACAATAATAATAACACATTGCTTACTTTGTTAATTTGTTGCTTTCCTTGTCTTTTGTACTAGAACAGAATCCAAGTTCTTGTTTGTGTGGAATATTAGTTTGCAACGAAGTAGATATACATAAGAGGAAAAGATTCTAATATTACTTTCTATTTGCGGATTGCCATGCTTTTCCTTTATAGACAAAACCCATAAAGAACATCTAATTATTATATTGTCTCCATCTACAGTCGAACAACTTTATCAGAATTATCCGAATCGTAAACTTGGTCTTTAGTAAAAGTAATCTTACGGAAACTCTTATTTGATCCTATTGGGTGCTTGCCTTCGTACACAGAATACAAACGTTCCTTTCTAGTATTTATCTTATCTACTAATCTTTGGTCAAAAAACGCTAGGTAACGATCAGGAAGAGACACCAAATACCTAGAAAAATGTAAAACTATCTTTGTACCCATTCGTGTGAGCTGCAAATCTACATGCTTAATTAAAAATTGCTTATTAGTTGGAAGATCTCTAAGAGGCAAAAACTGTTTGCAAGACGTATGTAAAGAATTTAATATCCTTGCTATAGCTTCCATTTATTATACAGAGAAAAAATCGAAATAGCTAAATACGAATATATAAATTTAAACAATATTACAGAATACACAGATAGGGACTTAAGTTTAGAAGAACAAACCTACAAGAAGAGTCCGAAGCTTTGACCATTAAATAGAAGTTTCAATAGGCATACACACACACAGGACTACACGCATGAATTTAGGAACTTAGATTTAGAAGCACACGTATAGAAGCTTAGGTCTACACGCACACACACGTTATAGAAATAAGTACCGACATAGCAGATTTCGATACAGGGTGTTACATGTTAAATGTTACTTCGATAGGTACACACACACAGGTTAATAGGTCACCAACTACTACATGCCCCAAAACTACTGACCATCTAGGTCAAAGGTCAAATATTTAAAACCCGAATCACTCATAAACAGACCACATAATCAGGAGCTCCTTCCACATTTAGTAATAGGTCACTAACTACTACATGTCCCAAAAGTACTGATCATCGAGGTAAAAGGTCACCGGAAAAACTCTTAAACGGAGTCACATATTGAGGCGCCCTTTCCACATTTCGTAATAGGTCATCAACTACTACATGTCTCAAAGTACTGACCATCGAGGTCAAAGGTCAAATATTTAAATCTAATTAACTCGTAAACGAAGCCACATATTAAGGTGCTGTTTCCACATTTAGTAATAGGTCATCAAGTACTACATGTCCCAAAAGTAGTGACCATCGAGGTCAAAGGTCAAATATTTAAAACCCGAATCACTCATAAATGGAGCACATAATCAGGAGCTCTTTCCACATTTAGTAATAGGTCACTAATTACTACATGTCCTAAAAGTACTGACCATCGAGGAAAAGGTCAAACATTTAACCCGGAATAACACGTAAACGGAGTTACAACAGTATGTTGTATATTTTGCTTGGAACAATTGTAATTTACTTGTATTTTTGGGCCATAATGTATGTTAAATATATACTAGGCAGATTCTGTTAATAGAAGAAGAGAAAGAAAAAGAAATAACATGTTTATAATGTCAATATATGAAGAAAACTGTTCAAATGGTTTTATGTAATCTAAGATTGATGTCGTCGTCATGACAACAGAAATAAATAGAATTATTCAGTTAGTTAAGCAGACATCTTAGAAATTTGTGTGGAAGTAAATTGTACGCTTCTCCTTTATTATAATTAAACAAAATGCACAAAATAGTGATTTTGTGTGTTTAGTGGCTCAATATTAACATTTTAGAACCAGAATTATCGTTAATGAGTGACATATTGAGGTGCTCTTTCCACATTTAGTAACAGGTCATCAGCTACTACATGTCCCAAAAGTACTGACGATCGAGGTCAAAGTTCAAATATTTAAACCTGAATAGCTTGTAAACGGAGCAACATATTGACGTGTTTCCACATTTGGTAATTGGTCATCAATTACTACATGTCCCAATAGTACTGAAACTCAGGTCAAAGGTCAAATATTTAAAACCGGATAACTCGCAAATTGAGCAACGTATCGAGGGACTGTTTCCACATTTAGCACTAGGTCGTCAATTCCTACTTCTCCCAAAAGTACTGACCATTGAGAAGAAAGGTCAAATATTTAAACATAAATAACTTGTAAATGGAGCGACGAATAAATTTGGGTGTCCTATTTACTTGTGTATCAAACATTTATATCATTTTGTACTATTCAAATAAACAAATGAATAAATATGTACTAACCAAATAAAGCGAAGAAGGACCATTTTAACTATCTGAGACTTTTGTACCATTTTGTACTACTCCAATAATAGAAATATTAAAATCAGGAGTTCTACGTTTTGTACCCACGAAAAGTGAAGGTCAATTTTAGCTAGGTGAATATTTTATACCATTTTGCATTATTAAAATAAACAAAGGGGTAAATTTGTACTAACCAGAAAAAGCAAAAAAGGACCATTTTAACTGTTTCAGAAGTTTTATACCATTTCGTACTACTGTATTTAAACAACGACGGGTTAACGTTTGAGTGAGCTATTCAATTTTGTAGCAAGAAGAAAAAAGCAAAGAAGGACCATTTTAATAAACTCAGAATGTAATATCATTTTGTACTACTCAAATAAACCAACAAACAAATGTGGATGGAGTATAAATGTGGATGTATGGCTTCATTAATACCTTTAGTTTCATTCTTTTCCTTCTATAAAGACTGCAAGCTAGTAAGAAATCTATAAAAATTAACAATAACGGCAGTACGTTTTGTGCTTCCTAAAGTCTGTAGTGCACGCACAGAGCTCGAGAATATCTACTGACAGAAATGAATGTTAATCAATGGTTCATTTCATTTCTTTTCAGTAATTGCAAGCAAATGTTCCAAGAGTGTCATTTGGGCAGGACAGGAGGGTGTAATTTCCCCCCCCCCCTTTGAGCTTCATAAATACATATTGTTTGAGCAAATATATAATAATATACTAATAAAAAGTGAAAAGTTCTTTTCGGTGGAGACTCTCCACTCCACGAAATGAAATCTAAAATGACGCTGCTTTTAGCAACAAACCTATAGAGTTACGATAGTACATTGCTAGAGAGCTTACATTAGGTTTCAAGAGTCGAAGGTTTGATCTCAAGCCATATGAGTTCCTGGGTGACATTGAGAGAGACAGACAGAGAAGGAGGTTGAAATATGGAGAGGGAATGATTTATATACACAGATATAGAACTGGGGGAAAATGATCGGACAGTATTCGTATTATGACGAAAATTTTGATTTTGTGAAACAGAAGAAGGGAAGGTTTCGAAATGCGAGGATCACATTGGGCAGTTGTCGAATTAAGGTGGAGAACACTTTTGAGAGCATCAGATGATTATAAATGTTGAGAAAGATCTTGAGAAATGAGGAATTAAGAATTTAAAAAATCTGAGGCTTCCGAGACGGGTTTCGAACTGCGAACCTTGTAGTTACCGAACCATGACTTTATCTATTCTGCTACGGAGAACTCTGTACTCATGCACATATGTTTCCTTTAGCTACGTTGAAAGCTAACTTAGTGGAATATTCCAAAAGTTGACTTGATGGATGCGCCGTTCTGATAGGATATAAACCTCTTGTAACTTAGTTACAATGGGCATAATGAACTTCTTGTTCAGAACACTTTTTAGGGCAGTAAAATTCTTACTATTGTGTTAATTAGATTACATTTGATAGAGCCATCTGATAAAGTAGTGCCAAACCCTGTGCGTCATTGTCTGTTACGTGAATAGTTAATGTAAGTTACTCCTCCGAGCTTCGAATGAAGACCGTTCTTATTGATTATTTTCTTTGAGCTACTCTCGTACTGTGCATTCCAAAAATTTAATTTTGAAGTAATGTAGTCAGAGCTAGTTTAAATGAAAATGAAATGAAATCTTTGAGCTTTACGTCCCACGGTTATGCCGGTTAGGCTAAAGGAGACGGTGATGATGAGTAATGAATGAAATGGTGGAATGAAGAAAGTGGGAGGAAACGAGAGGATCCCGAGAAAACCTACGCACAAAGCATATAATTGTGTTTTATAATTATTTTTCGATATCAATGTATTGCCTCTTTTTAAGTAAGATCCCATACTCAAACACAAATCATGTCTTTCAAAGCTCTAATGGAAAACGAAACGAATCGTCGTATACATGTTACTTTTTTGAAGAGAAAAAGAGCAAAACATTGATTACACAAAGTTCACTTGGCAGGGGCTGGGATCGAACCCGGGATAACTTTCTTTAACTTGCAATGTTTGAAACTTGATATTAAATCTTACAACCTTAATGTAACTCATTTCCCTACGGCATATCATCATGAATGTTTGCACAACTACGACAGGCAGGCGTTAATACAAAATTCAGTTCTTACTGGAATGTATGTATATATATATTTAGAGTTTGACTCAGAAAAAACGTACAGTGCAACATTGGAATTTCAAAGTAATTTACTATACGTATAAATTACCATCTCAACAATATACTGTAGGGGCTAAGACACTGAAACCATTCCAGGGAGGGAAAGGGGTTATAAGTAAAAAAAAGTAATAGAATACGAAAAATATTGGTGTCAAATTCATAGTTTTCTGATTCGAAGAGATGAATAGTGGCTACCAGATAGTACTCCTCACTTGTTTGTAGTCTTGCATAAATGGAAAATTGTTTTAAAAGTATATTTTACATTCAAGTATGATTGTTTTTTTTAAAAAAAGCTTGTCCTTCAACATTGTGTTTTATAATTATTTTCTATTGTATTTCTTATTTATAGTTAAATATTTTTTATGTATGTTTTATTCTATGTTATACGTTTCTTAATTACATTTGAAGAGGAGCTTATGACAATTCAGAGCAGCAGTGACATACACAGAATGCAGGCCTTGGAAATACAGAGCTCCTGCCCCACAAAATCACTACTTTGTTGTAAATTATGTCTAATTTTAGAGATGATGATAGACATTTTAGTAAAACATGTCCTCAAAAAGCCTTGTCTACGCCCCTGCAAAGCAGTGAAAATTGTAGAAAGTGAACAGTTAGTAATGTTTCTCCAGAAGTTATATTCTGATTTTTCCGAGTGTGATATCAGTATTTGTGCATTATCACTTTTCACCTGCAGTGTATCGAAACGTACTAAAAAGAAACTGTTCTGAATTCTTAACTGGTTTCCCCTATGATTTTATGCCAATAGGTTCAACCTTGGACATATCCATATCTGAAATATCACGTTTTATTTCAGTGATTCCGAAAACTATCCATTCGACATAAATATAGGATATTTTCGATTCTTTTTGCCTGTCACTCTCCTATTGTCAACTTCATGCCAACCAAGACTTGATTTGGACTTACGCAGCATCCACAGTGTCACTATTTATCTATGAACATGAATTCGACACTAATATCGTTCGTATTTGACGTCTTTTACATGTCATCTTATCCTCTTGATAGGGGTGGTTTCAGTGTCTAGTCCCCATAACTATGGAGAAATTTCAACCAACGTAAGTATAATTACAAAATTACCATTTGAAAAATAAGTGCAGGTGATCTTTTTCGTAGAGTAATTCGTTAACTAATTTTTCGATATCAATGTATTGCTTCTTTTTAAGTAAGATCCCATACTCAAACACAAATCATGTCTTTCAAAGCTCTAATGGAAAACGAAACGAATCGTCGTATACATGTTACTTTTTTGAAGAGAAAAAGAGCAAAACATTGATTGCAAAAACGTATAATTGTATCATTTGCATGCCAATTTATAACTTATAAAATGTGTTGACTTGATAGGTGAGGCGTTAGTGAACGGGTTTTCTGCTGTTGGTCCTACGTTCGAATCTCGTCCATTCTTGTTGTGCTTTTCTTTTAGCTACACTGAGTTTGTGCATTCCAGATCTTCAAGCTTGAACCAAATCTAATACCAGTTAGTGAATTAAAAGTAGCTGACATTATTTTCAAATACGAGACGTTATTACATGCTTTTCATTAGCTTATAGTACTCAACTTTGATATAAACTCTTCCATCCATTATTTAACTCATTTCTTGACATGTTTTGTTACGAAATTCATTAACCGTGAGGAAAAAATGTTTTACCAGTTAATGGTGACTGCTTTGAAAGCAAGTCCAAAGTATGAGAATTAAATTTGTCATATCTGTAGTTTCGTGTGTAGAAGAAATAAACTTATGAACCAAAGGTTTAAGAACAATATTAATAACTCAAGTTATTAATATGAACTTTGCCGGAGATTATCCACTTATATCGTCATAAAAGGAATACTAAAGACGTTCTGAAACGAAGAAATTAACACACAACTACGCTAACGGAGGCAAAGAAACCTAACGTAAGAAGACTAAAGATGATTTATTTACTGCGTAGTGATCGTAGTTGTGTGGTCAAGGCACTGGATCAGTAATCTATAGGTTGGAATCCGCATCGGGAACTCTTTTACTTTAGATTTTTTGATGACGATTGATCGACGATGACACACGTTTTATTATATTGAGATACTTGAATACTCGTATGTTTCAATACCTGAACTATCAAATCTTTAGGGATAATAATAGTAATAATAATACTTATTATTATCTCGTAGAAGATTAAAAGCTAGGAGCTAATTATCGCTTCGATCATACCATTACAAAGCAGAAACGTGACATTTGGCAAGAATATTTCTGTTTTGTTTAATGTTGCCCACGGGAAGAGAAATTTCTCATCTTCTTTCTAAAACAAACAAAATAACATGAGAATTAACATTTTACATTGGAGACGGGATAAGGGTAACTCAAATTATCATGTCGATTAAGAGATGAGAATCGAGACGAGACGAAAATTATCGTAAACATTTCTAAAATCTAGACGTATCAATTTCACGATTTTCGAAATAGTGCATGTCCATTGTTTAAGTAACAATTGCTCTGTAGACGGAATATTATAAGCTTTTTGCTACTTTGTATTTTACAGCTCATTTAATTATGTTCTGTGTGGGTTTTTTTGTTAGCAAAGCTTTTATACTTACCTCTGCATATCCTAAAAATTAGTATATGTTATGCCTTACTGTTGAGTGATATTCAATTATTTCTATTACAGTTATTTTTCTTAAAACATACAGTAGAACACTTTCTACATGAAACATTAGTGGAAAGCTTTTGTTTAAAATGTGGGTAGTTGCAGAGGTGTATCTTGAAGGTACGGAAACACTTCCCGCAATCCCTACGTTTAAGTAAGTGTTTCCATATTTTAGACTTGCTTTAAAACTTTTAATACCATTATTATTATTATTATTATTATTATTATTATTATTATTATTATTATTATTATTATTATTATTATTATTATTATTATTATTATTATTATTATTACTACTACTACTATTACTATTATTATTATTATTATTATTATTATTACTATTATTATTATTATTATTATTATTATTATTATTATTATTATTATTATTATTATTATTATTATTATTATTATTGAATATTTGAGACCTAAGTATTACGTCCTATTCAAATGCAAATAAGCATATGAAGTTAAGAAAAATGAAAAGTTTTTTGGACCCTCTATAAGGATGAATTGCCTTATAAGAGATACTTTGGAATTAAACGAGTGGGAAAAAGATGGTGTCAGCTACTGGACAATGTTAAAATCGAACTTTCGTTTGCCTTAACAGCAACTAAGTAGGATTTGTCTTCATCACGATGCATAGTAACGCCCTTTCTTTCGATAAAAGACATTGGATTATGTTTGCGTTATGTTGATATTTTAACAAAATATATATACAAAAAAAATAGTTCGTATTTACCAATTTTGGTTGAACGAATATATGGAACGTGTTGAAAATGACAAACGGAAATATTATTATTACTTTTAGTAAGAGTGGAAGAAGGTAGAAACAATTCTACAAAGTCGTTTCAGACAAATTTATGACTTATACTAGACTTTAAGGATGACCGTTTTGTATTTATGAATTGTTTGCGAAACACGCCAAGTTTTCAGACAGTAGGAATCGAGAGTGTAGACTGTGACGTCATGTTGATTTTCCCCCTGTGAAGGAAGTCGTTTCAACTCTAACTTGTAAGAACGAGAGAAATTGACTATGTTTTATGTTATTATAAATCAGAAATATCAACTTTGTAAATTATAAAATAATTCGGAATTTCGTCGCAAGGACTCGAACCGCGAACCCCTGACTCACGAAACGACTGCTCAAGGCACTATCCTAAGACTGCTCTTTTAAGTAAAAGTCAAGAAACACTCGTTTATATAACAAATTGCAAACGTTTACGAATGTAATATATTATTAACGATGAAATACTGATTTCGGTCATGATAATATATTATAGTCCAGAGAATTTAAGTTTAAATTTTAAAAAACACCAAAACTATCTCCGTAACTTCTCTCTATTATATTCGGTTATTCACGCTTTACATTTATTTATAGTAACCTTGTACGAGAGGGACACGAACACAGATGCATCAAGGACATTGAATATTTCAAATTCTCTACAATTGGGAATCGTAACTGAGACCTCCCCCTACTGAACTATCTGATGGGCGAGGCCCTAGTTCGTTCCCAAGATAAGTAAGTTTGAGACGGACGACATTGTGCTCGTGGGTTTTCTCGTGACACTCCCATTTTTCCATTTCACCAATTCATCCATCATAATTCACTTGCGTTAATCATAGTATTCCTCAACTTAACAGGCGTAATCGTGGGACATTAAACGTAAAGATTATATTTTCAAGCTGTTAACCCAAACCGATCCGAATCGAGAAACAGTTGCATATTATTGCTCATTAACGTGTTTTCACAAAAATATGTAGAAAAGAAACGGGGAATTGTAATTCCATTCAAAAGTGAAACAGCAGACTCATAATACCTTCACCTGGAACGTGTTGAAAATGACAAACGGAAATATTATTATTACTTTTAGTAAGAGTGGAAGAACGTAGAAACAATTCCACAAAGTCGTTTCAGACAAATTTATGACTTATACTAGACTTTAAGGATGACCGTTTTGTATTCATGAATTGTTTGCGAAACACGCCAAGTTTTCAGACAGTAGGAATCGAGAGTGTAGACTGTGACGTCATGTTGATTTTCCCCCTGTGAAGGAAGTCGTTTCAACTCTAACTTGTAAGAACGAGAGAAATTGACTATGTTTTATGTTATTATAAATCAGAAATATCAACTTTGTAAATTATAAAATATTTCGGAATTTCGTCGGAAGGACTCGAACCGCGAACCCCTGACTCACGAAACGACTGCTCAAGGCACTATCCTAAGACTGCTCTTTTAAGTAAAAGTCAAGAAACACTTGTGTATATAACAAATTGCAAACGTTTACGAATGTAATATATTATTAACGATGAAATACTGATTTCGGTCATGATAATATATTATAGTCCAGAGAATTTAAGTTTAAATTTTAAAAAACACCAAAACTATCTCCGTAACTTCTCTCTATTATATTCGGTTATTCACGCTTTACATTTATTTCCAGTAACCTTGTACGAGAGGGACACGAACACAGATGCATCAAGGACATTGAATATTTCAAATTCTCTACAATTGGGAATCGTAACTGAGACCTCCCCCTACTGAACTATCTGATGGGCGAGGCCCTAGTTCGTTCCCAAGATAAGTAAGTTTGAGACGGACGACATTGTGCTCGTGGGTTTTCTCGTGACACTCCCACTTTTCCATTTCACCAATTCATCCATCATAATTCACTTGCGTTAATCATAGTATTCCTCAACTTAACAGGCGTAATCGTGGGACATTAAACGTAAAGATTATATTTTCAAGCTGTTAACTCAAACCGATCCGAGTCGAGAAACAGTTGCATATTATTGCTCATTAACGTGTTTTCACAAAAATATGTAGAAAAGAAACGGGGAATTGTAATTCCATTCAAAAGTGAAACAGCAGACTCATAATACCTTCACCTAAAATGAAACATGATTACCATTCCCCGTGTTTTTCTACATATTTTTGTGAAAACACTTTAATGACCAAAATGGTATAAATACTCAGCTAACTAAAATGGTCCTTCTTCGTTTTTTCTGGTTGTACAAAACGCAGAACACCGAAATTGGTTCTTTTGTTTATTTGAGAAGTACAAAAGATACATTAATTCTGAGCTAGTTAAAGTGGTTCTTTCCGCCTTTCCTGGTTAGTATAAATATATTTTAAAAATTCTGAACTAGTTAAAATGGCATTTCTTGTTGGTACAAATTTAAATAAGTCACTCAAGTTTATCCTTTCCTTTGTTTAAATAGAACAAGATTACATAAAATTCTGAGTTAGTGAAAATGGCATATCTTTTCTTTTAGATACAAATTTATCCCTGTGTTTATTTAAATAATACAAAATAGTATAAGTACTCAACTAATTAAAATGGCATTTCTTTGCTTCTTCCAGTTTGGTACCGAAGTAAAGAGAACACCCCAATTTATTCATCCTTCGCTTTTTTTCTGCTTGGCACGAAACTGAATAGGTCACAAATTTATTTGTCACTCTGTTTACAACTTATTAAGGATTAAATAATTGACCTTTAATCTCGATGGTCAGTATTTTATGAACCTTTACTAGATGTGGAAAGAGCACCTCAATATGTGGCTTCGTTTAAGAGTTATTCGGGTTTAAACATTTGACCCTTGACCTCGATCATCAATTACTTTTGGGACATGTAGTAGTTGATGACCTATTACGAAATGTGGAAACAGCACCTCAATATGTGACTCCGTTTACGAGTTATTCGGGTTTGAATATTTGACCTTTTACCGCGATGCTCAGTAGTTTTGGGGCATGTGGTAGTTGGTGACGTATTACTAAATGTGGAAACACCACCTAAATATGTTTCTCAGTTTACGAGTTATTCTGGTTCAAATATTTGACCTTTGATCTCGATGGTTACTACTTTTGGGACATATAGTAGTTGGTGATCTATAACTAAATATGGAAGCAGCACCTCAATATGTTGCCCTGTTTACGCGTTATTGTGGTTTAAATATTTGACCTTTGACACCGATGGTCACAACTTTTGGGAAATGTAGTAGTTGGTGACCTATTACTAAATGTGGAAACAGTACCTCATTATATAGTTCCGTTTATGAGTTATTCTGGTTTAAACATTTGACATCTGACCACGATGGTCAGTACTTTTGGGACATGTGGTACTTGACAAATGCTTGTGTAATTTCTTCTATGTTACGTAGGAGTTGATTAAAGGGAACTAGCACACTCCTGCTATACGTTCATATTGTCTTCTGTATTAAATAGGGGTTTAAATATAGGCCATACTTTTATATTTAGTGGATTCCGAAAATAGGTTTTTGTAGTCTCTCTGTAATTTCTGCTATGATAAAATAGGGGTAAAAAAAGTGGTCATAAAAGAGAACAAATACACCCTCCATTATTCTCTGTTATGTTAGTAGTCTTTGCTAGGTTACATAGGAGTTCTGTTAAAATATGCATTCGAAATCTCTGAACTCATAATCTTATGTAACTCTTGGTACGTTAAAATTGGGGTGGAAAAATAAGCGAAACTCTTTTATTGGTTCTGCTACGTGCTCGTAGTCTTATGTAATTCGGCTAAGTTTAGAAAAGGGTTGGAAAAAGTTTTAATTGTCTGGTACATGTTCGTAGTCTTAAGTAATTTCTCCCACGCTAAATAGGCGGTTAGAAAATAAGCCATACTGTTTTATTAGCTCTTTAATATTCGTAATCTGTTATGTGTTTATAGTCTTACGTAATATGTGCTATATTAAATAGGAGCGGAAAAATATGCAATACTCTTTTATCAGCTCTGCTACGTATTCGTAGTCTTATGTTACAAAAGGGTTGAAAAATGAGCCACACTCTTTTATTAGCTCTGCTATGTTAAAATAACGGTTGAAAAAGGGAACAAGTTCACCCCTAAAATGGGGTGATAAAAGGAAAGGAGTACACTGCTAAAAAGTGTTCATAAAAGAGAACGAGTTTTTTGTTTTCGATTTTCCATAGATTTGCGGTACGAGGGGCATCACGTATCGTGCTACACTGGGAAATTGACACCTTGGTCTCAGGACGCCCTAAAAAAAGGGCGAATTTTAGGGTAGTGTGGTCAAGTGTCGCCGACCTACTGACGCAGGTATACAGCTTCGAAAGTGGGAGGAAGGAAATTCACACCTGCCAGTGGAATAGTGATAAGAGCTAGGAACGGGTTCAGAAAGACGTAAAGATCACCTTGACCTGAGATATGAAACGTATGTTATTTAAATCTGCCAGAGACTCTCCTTACGTCATTTAGGGATTCTCCGAATATGTGTACGGTAGCTGTAATGAAATGGTACAGTAACGAAGGAAACCACACAGAAAAAGTAGTTATCCATTGCACGATTGCACGCACATGTGCAATGGGAGTCAAAGCAAATATCACTTAGGTCAGTTGCATAATCTCAGGGGCAATAGAAAATGGTATACCAGATAAAAACTTGCAGAGAGAGAGAGAGAGATTAGAAATAAGAGCAAGTGTAAGTAGTCGTGTGATGTTTTGTAACGTAATATCTTACACAGAATAACACTACAAACTACTAGGTCATACGTGTTTACAATAAACGTACCTTGATATGTTCAAATTACTGTCTTCGCACATCTATGCAAAAGTGCTAATCGTGGGTTTCGCATCCATTCCATCATTCCCGGTATTTCGTAACTGTTGACACGAATCTTCAATGTGGTTTTATAAATCGGGAAGTTCCATTCCCTCCACATTCCAAGCTGTCTAGCACCGTCCCTGTCCACTTCCGGACAGTATGTCATATAGACATTTTTCTTGGCTTGGTGCCAGTTATCTGCGTTTTCTTTGTTCAGCATTATTCTTGGGAATCACTGAATAAAATGAGTAATGAGAAAATAATTCTTTACTACTTATTAATGTTTTTTCTTTTGTATAACTTTGCATAATGTTTCGTTATTTTACAGACATGTGTAGCTTCAGAATAATTCTAATCCTGTGTGTGGCAGAAATTATATTTCGAGGGGAAGGTACATTCAACAAAGGATTTGACTCAATCGAATCAGGACATAATACCAATGAATTTCTCATTCAGCAAGTAGATAGAATTTGCTCAAAGTATTTTCGAAAGTACAGATTTATTTTGGTTGTAATGAGCAACTTGTCAAGTATTACTAAAGAAAATCTTATAATTAATATTCAAACGAAATTTCAAGTTCCAGTTATCCTGCTACGAACAATCACCGAGGAAGGGCCTTTAATTCCAATGAGGGAATATGGAACATTGGTTACTGTTGGAAAGGCAAGAGCATTTATTTTCATTGTGAAGAATGTAATGTCTTTCCTCGGTACTGTAGATCATCTTATAAGCTATTCTATATGGAATTCAAAGGCAAAATTTTTAGTGGTTCTAGAAGATTCTGTGTATAATGAGACAGATATTAAAGAGTTATTTCAGATTATTTGGTTCAAATGGAAAATGTTAAGCATATACGTATTAGCAATCAATGGAACATGTCAAAACAACAGTCGTAATTGTAACATAATAATTGATCATAATCCATTTTGTCAGGATTCCTCAGGATCTTATTTTAACGTGCATCCTATATTTGAAATGCATTCCTTGGAAGCACTGCAGCTGTTTGAAGACAAGACAAAAGATATGTGTAAGTATCCGGTGAAGGTATCGTGGGGTGATGTTGAACCATACTTTAAGAAGAGTGATTCCAACTCAAAAATGTTTGGAGGGAATTTTGGTGAAACTCTGGAAACACAAGCCGCAATTATGAACTTCACTCTAATGTCTGAAATATATAGGACGGCTAGTATTTGGGGCATTTACAGTGCAGAAAACAAGACGTGGAATGGTGGCATTGGAGATGTACTATATAAACACATAGACGTTGCTCCAGCTTGTTTCGGTCAAACTTACGAACGGAACTTGTTTGTAGATTTCTCTATTCCTTTGATGATAGATACTATTGCATTTGTTGTTCCTAAGGCAGAATTAGCACCATTATGGCAGAATATAATACGACCTTTTTCTGAAGTATTCTGGGGTTTGATACTTGCATCATTTACATGTGTTTACATTTACTCAGTAATGGCAAAGTTTTTCTCTATAAAGAGTAAGAAGTTAGAAGTTGACAAACTTAATATTATGATGATATTTTCAATGTTTCTTTCAATGTCTCTTCCGAAACTACCCAAATCAAGTAGAGAAAGAATTATCATTATTTTGTGGTCTTACTTCATTCTTGTAATTGATTTTTTGTATAGAGGATTTTTAATAAGTTTCATGACACGTCCCAGTTATCAACCTGAGATTGATACTTTCAAACAGATTGCAGACTCTAACCTCGAAATATTAACTTGTCCATTATATGTCGTCCTACTTCAAGAATCTGGAAATCCTGTTTTGCAAGTCTTGGCAACAAAAACTCAAATAGAAGATGATGATTCAGCATTGGTACGGGTTTTATATGATCGTAATGTAGCAGCTTTGACTGAAAGAAGCTATATAGAGGCATTTTACAGCAACAAAGAACACAAGGATGAAAGTGGTAATTCATTGACTCATATCTCAAAGGAAACTTTCCTTCTAATATTAAACTGTTTTGTTATACCAAAAGATTCTCCATACATAAGAAGGTGGAACTCTATTATTAGTCACGCCTCTGAAGCTGGTCTTCTTGTTAAATGGTTTCATGACGAAACATTCACTTCAAAATCAGTCTCGAATCTCCAGGAGGATGCCCCGACTATTCTTACTCTTAAACATTTACAATCCACATATTATATTTTGGGAACTGGTTTTGGATTTGCTCTTATGTCATTTAGTTGTGAGTTAGTGCGAAGAAAGTGGGGAAGAATTTTCTTCTAATAAACACAAATTATGTCAAAGATAGTAAGTACGATGTAGTTATGCGTGTAAACTAATTTACGCTTGTTTCCTTGAGATGTTTTATGCGATCGCGTTGATCTGCTATAATTTCAGTTTCATTCCTCTTCTTTCTATGTTTGTTATCTTTTTCCAGCAATTCTTAATTTTATAAAGAATGTTGTAACCATGAAAAGTTAAATTTAGGATATCTATATTTTTTAGCACTCATATGTACTAAAATGATTAAGGTATGTTACTTAGGCAATTGTCATATACGGACTTTGTTTTCTATTGGAGCGTACGCAAGGTTTAGTGCAGTTTTGTCTTGTTAATGAACCTCATTTTCTTACGTTTCTCGCGTCCAGTTTGATCCAGAACGATTTTTCAACTTGAATATCTCGGACACTAAGTGAGCTATGATCATCATTCTTCGTGACTTTTAGTTATTTTACCAAATGTGTGTTTGAAAAAACTTCGATTCAAAAGTTCATCCTGTTATGTCACAGTAGAAACAATAATACATAAGTTTAGACCCATTAATTCAATGAATATGCAAGTGACTGAAAAATTATTATTGAAAGAATTTCTGATGATAATACTTGGACTAAAGAATGCAAAAATTTTCAGTATTATTATTATTATTATTATTATTATTATTATTATTATTATTATTATTATTATTATTATTATTATTAGTTATTGCTCTGTAGAAAAAAATTTAGTTTCTTCCAGTATTCTGTACTGGCAAAATCGTTTAGTTTGTTTTTTTAGATATTTTGTACTGGCAACATTGTTTACGTTCATTCTGGATCAGTTTTTATTCGTAGCATTGGTTTTTGATTCGTTGTGCAGTAGTTACAGTGTATTATGGTGTCTAAAATGAATGCTTTGACACTAGAAGAAATTCAAAATTTTCTTGCTATCTGACGTTGAAGAAATGAAATCTGAAACGGAGGATCAATTATCAGTGCAGACTTGTTCGTCTTTCTTGTCTGATGAAGAATCCGTAAATATTGTCACTGGACATGTACAAACGAACATTGAACTTTGAACTTTCCAATGATAAATCCATTCAGAGCTAGATTTAGTTTTGGTGAGGCCCTAAGATAATGAAGATAATGGGTCCCTTTATGTGTCGAGATGAACGTTGCACCGTATATACATAAATAACAAAACTAGTGATATTTTAGGAAGCAGGCTAGCCTACGGGGCCCCATTACTTGCATCATAGGGCTTACACAATCAAAGCACTATAGCTGTATATAATTTTTACTTCATTTATTATTTTCTTATATTTTGGAAATGTTCATTCAACTTTTTTTTTTAATTCTTGAGGCCCCCAAGAACGTGGGCCCTAAGCTATAGCGTGTTTAGCTCATACGTAAATCCGGCACTGAATCCATTGAATAATGTGCAACACCACTGCCATCTGTAGGAAGAAATGGAGCTCAAAACATTGTCCATCGAACCCCAAGTGCTGCAAAATATACAGTTTCCTGTATTTATGATGAACATTTATCTTTTTTGTTCTTTTTTCCGCCATACGTAAGTAATATTTTGAATCTAAATACAAACAAGGAAGGTAACCTTGTGTATGGGAGAGCGTGGAAAGATTTAAATAGCATGGATTTAGAAGCCTATATGGGTTTGTTGTTTTTATCGGGTGTTTATAAATCTCACGAGTCAACAGAAAGTTTGTGGAACGACACGACACGTTGTCCAATTTTTCGCGCCAGCATGTCACTGAAAATGTTCAGAATGATATCAGGGGTAATTCGATTTCATGATTCCCAAACACGACGTCAAAGACGTGAAAGAGATAAATTCGGGGCGATTCATGAATTGTGGGACATGTGGGTTGAAAATCTACCAAAATTGTACAATCCAGGTGTGTTTCTAACAGTGTAAGAGCAACTCGTAGGATTTCGATGGAATTGTTCTTTCCGGGTATATATCAGGCCCGTGCTGGCCCACCGGGACATGTCCCGGTGCGCCCTCCGAAAGATCACATTGTAGACCTAAATAAAGTTTCAAATTCTGTTGTAGTAAATTCTTTAGGTTGTTATTGGTAAAGAACCCGTGATAAGTCCAGTGTGCTCTTTACATATGGCGCCCTTCCGAAACCACATCAAAGATAAACTGTTTTATTTATTCTTCTGTACGGCACAGTTCTGTACAATGAACACATACTGTTAATGTTGGTAAAGAACCCGTGAAGAGTACAGTGCGCCCTTCACGTAAGGCGCCCTTGCAAAACCACATCAAAGATAAAAAAGTTTTATTTATTCTTCTGTATAGCAACAATTCTGTACAACAAATACATATTGTTATTCTTGATAAAGAACCTGTGAAGGGTACAGTGCGCCCTATGCATAGAGCGCTCTGCGAAGCATCACATTATGCTTAAGTGTTTCTAGTTGTTCTTCTGTATATCAGTTCTGTATAGTAATTTCGCCCTTATAAACGGCACCCTGTAAAATAGCACATTATAAATATTCTTTAAATTCTTCTGAACACCAGTTTCGTATCATACATTTATACAGTCGCTATTGCCAGAGAACAGCTAAAGAGTGAAATCATGTTTCAAAAGATATGTATGAAGCCAGTAAAGCAATTAACATGTAGGTCTACTTGGTAAGATAATATAGAAGTATTTCATTTATTGCCAAAAAACATTTTCAGAAGCTAAGTGCAATCGATATTGCGCAGTTTAAATAATTCAAGTTTCTTAAAGCTCTTTATTTAGAAATTTGATTGTTCCTGTGTGTTTTAGAGCAGTGCCGGTTTTTATAGTTATATTGATTGGCAAAATAAATAAATAAAACAAAATAAAATAAAAAATAAAAAGTTTTTCCCTAGTAAGAAATTTTTCCCAGTTTATCTACAGTATTACCTTATTAAACAAATTTGGTGGTTTTAATACATAAAATGGAGCCCATCTATATATATATAAGGTGTAACTTAATTAATATAACAAATGTCGAGAGATGATTCTTGACAGGTCCATTAACTTGGAGTGCGGAATCGGCAAATCACTTATTAAAAATGTTCATAATTTTGTACACATTTTGTACAATTTTGTACATCTTTGAAAAAATTTTGTACACCTTTGTGTTTCCAGTAATTTTCGATCAAAATTCCGGACTCCAAGTTGACGTTTGAGTGCGGAATCACCAGATACAATATTTAAGTAGCTAAAAATAATCTGCAAATTCTGTACAATTTTGTACACCTTTAAAATAATTTTGTACACCCATGTGTTCCGAGAAAATTACCCTCAAAGTTTCGAACTCGACCATCAACTTGGAGTGCGGAATTCTCAAATCGAAAAATGAACTATCCAAAAAGTATCTACGAATTTTGTACATTTTTGTACACCTTTTAAGAAATTTTCTACACCCCTGTATTTCGAAAAAAAATGGCCTACTTACGGATGCCACCGTAAGCAAACCATTAAGTTGGAATGCCGATTGCCAATATATGACATATAATTATCGCATTTTATTCAATATATGCCGTGAAATTTTGTACACCTTCCGTAGAATTTTGTACACTATCGAAATAATTTTGTACACCTCTCCGATTCCATAAAATTAGCTCCAAAATTTCGAACTCAACCATCAACTTGGAGTGCGGAATCTTCATATCGAAAAATTAAGTAGCCAAAAATTATCTACGAATTTTGTACACTTTTGTACACCTTTTAAAAAGTTTTGTACACCTCTGAATTTCGAAAGAAATGGACTTCTACTTACGTATGCCACCAAAAGCAAACAAATAAGTTGCAGTGCCGATTAGCAATATATGACATATAATTAGCGAATATGATTGAATATATGCCGTAAAATTTTGTACACCTTCTGTAGAATGGTGTACACCATTCAAATAATTTTGTTCACCCCTGTATTTCCAGAAAATTAGCTTTAAAATTTCAAATTCAACCATCAACTTGAAGTGCGGAATCTTCATATCGAAGACCTAAGTAGCCAAAAATAATTCACGAATTTTGTACATTTTTATACACCTTTTAACTAATTTTGGAAAACCATGTATTTCGAAAAAATGTCCCACTTACGGATTCTACCATAATCAAACCAATAAGTTGCAGTTCATATTAGCAATATATGACACATAATTAGCGAATATGATTGAATATATATCGTAAAATTTTGTACACCTTCCGTAGGATTTTGTACACCATTCAAATAATTTTGTTCACCCCTGTGTTTCCAGAAAATTAGCTCCAAAATTTCGAACTCAACCGTCAACTTGGAGTGCGGAATCTTCATACCGAAGATTTAAGTAGACACAAATATTCTTCGGATTTTGTACACCTTTCAAAAATTTTGTATATCCGTGTATTTTGAAAAAGTTGAAATCAGAAATGAATTCTGCCATAAGCAAACCCAAATTGGAGTGACATTTAGTAATATCAAACATACAATTAGTGGATATGATTGTACATGTCAAGTAGAATTTTGTACACCTCCCGTAGAATTTTGCACATCACTCCAATAATTTTGTACACACATTTGTTTGGAAAGAAATATCTCCAAAATTTCGAACTCAACCATCAGCTTGGTATGCGGAATCATCATATTGAAGATTTAAGTAGACAAAAGTAATCTACGAATTTTGTACACTTTGTACACCTTTCAAAACATTTGGTTAACCCCTGTATTTGGAAAACAAATTTGGCTTTAAACTTACCGATTTTATCATAAGGAAACGATTATGTTGTAGTGACGATTCGTAATATCAGACATTCAATTAGCGGATATTATTGTAGATTTTCCGTGGAATTTTGTACACCTTCCGTGGAATTTTGTACACCTCTGTGTTTCGAGAAAATTAGCTCCAAAATTTCAAAATCAACGATCAGCTTGGGGTGTGGAATCTTCATACTGAATACTTAAGTAGAAAAAATAATCAACGAATTTTGTAGTCATGTACATCCTTTAAACATTTTGTGCAACCTTATATTTCGAGACAATTGCTCTTAAACTTACGCTATCAAGCATATCAAACCATCAACTTGGAATGCCTAATCGCTATATCGGACGTATAGGTATTGGATATTATTGCACATATTCCGTAGAATTTTTACATCTTTAAAATAATTTTGAACACCCCTGGATTTTGAGAAGAATAATTCAATATTACACTGAACCATCAACTTGGTCTTTGTACTCATCATTTCGAAGATTTAGGTAACTGTAATCGGAATTGAATTCAACTTGAGTTCCTTGTTTTTAAATCAAATAAAGCTAACAGAATTGTATTTTAACAATACTGTAAATTATTCTTAATAAACAAAATATAGAAACATTACATGTAAACATTACATAAAAATTTGGAAACATGTAGGGCAAATAAAGTAAGAGTAGAAACAAAATTAAAGAAATGTAGAACCATATTATCATTAAATGTAAAATAAGAACACTTTAATGAGCATTTGTCTCATCTGCTACAAGATTTTTTTTTCTTTTAAACTAATACATACTTAGGTTTTTAGTATAAACTTGTAGGTAGCTAATAAATCTTCAAATTTATGGGAAGCAAAATATTGAGAAGATATATGTTACAATATAAGGAACAACACTAAAACAAGTATCAGTAATACTATACGCTGTTAGTTTTTCTATTGCTAATAATAATAGGAACTAGTAAAACTACACATAAGTTGTTGCCTCACACAAAATCGAACGTAGACACGCTGTCATTGTCTCTGGATGTAAACTATTATCGTTCTCATTCTATGGCGAACAACGTTAAAAACAGAAGTGGCTTTTTTCTGCAATGTCCTGTTTAAATAGAGGATTACCAAAGGAGACGGAACTATTCTTGAGTCGTTTAAACGATTGGAGAAAAACAGCTTTCTATCTATTACAGTTTTTGATTTTTGAAGATCAATATTGAAACCAGAAGTAGTAAATTTCTACCACTTCCTTTTAAAGTAGAGAGATATTTGAAACGATTATATGCCTCCTTAAGATGTCAAATCGATTCTAGGAAACAGCTTCTCGCTATTTTTACCGTTTCTGTTCTATGAAGATAACATTGAAACCAGATTTTAATTTTTACTACTTCCGGTTTCAATAGAGGATTACCGAAGAAGATGGGAGCTATCCCTGATACAATTAAGTGATTGCAAAAACCACTTGTTTCTATGTTTTACCGTTTTTGGTCAATGTAGATCAATATTGAAACTGGAAGTAATAAATTTTTACCACTTTCAGTTATAGCAGAGAGATACGGTAAAAAAAAAAAAATATATATTTTCTGAACACGTGTAATCATAAAAAAAAAGAACAAAAGAAACCTCACTGACTTTCATTGTTTGTTCTATGAAGATCGTGAAGCCGTCCGATGTTCGAGTCGCTGTTCGGGCTTGTGGTAGTACCAATAAGTATATTCCTGATACTTTGACTTACCTGGACAGGACGATGAAGGACCTCTCCAAGAAAAGGTTACAAACTGTTTCCAAATCGCTCGTCGGTCTCAATAATATGAGCATTAATCGCCGAGAGGTTCGGGTGTCTCGTCTCGAAAACCTCACGGACGATCAGACGGTCATCCAGACCATAACGCACACAAACATTACTCATACAAACAACGAAAACACACTGGATTAAATAACACTATACTTATTTATTAGAACACCATTGTATAAAAAAAATAGAGAAGAGGAATGGACACAACACTGAACACTAAAGATATATAATAATTTTCGTCACTGAAATCACTCTTTGCCCTTTTCAAGCAATATAGCCCTTTATATATATATGATTATAATTCAGATATCACTACAAATGCTTCTTTCACACCATTGACACATTTGGGGGATTAGCACTGGGGAAAAGTTGTCTGGATCGTCCCACGATGAATCCAATTGCAGTGCCGACGATATCGCGGCGTAAAGATGCGTCTCCAGCAAATTAAAAAAAGAAGGTCTCCACAATGGAATACTGATATTGGAGGGCGCGTGTATTACTTTTTAAACGCACAAGGTCTGCGGACCTAGGACTTCACTAGTTGGGGCTATCCGTAATAAAAGGTCCTTCACCGGCTAATAGCTTGTGCCCCTTAACAAAAAGTTACATTTGAAACTCGACGCGATATGCGTGGTTACGGCTTCCAGACCTGGAGTCAAACTCTCTGAGCATCCAAGCTGAAGCTACGGGTTGCAATGATCAACTAAAAGTGTTGGCAGTTCATTTCAAAAATCTCTCAGTTAACTCACCTGTACGCACATACAAACAGAATACGAAAAATAATTTATGTTAATTTTAGTCAACTGCCTATAATGCTCTAGACACGGCGATAACACTGCCGTGAGAAAGTACAGGTAACGGACTGCAAAAACTGTGACGCTGGTGCCACTTTGGCCACTGGGACATCTGGTCAGCCGGTCTTTCTCTAATCTATTGTAATGTTTCCATAAGCGATTAAAGAAAGCACTTAATTCAGTTCCCAATAACTATAGAATATATACTGTGCGTATTATAAGTCAGGGAGAAACACTGAAATGGTTAGTCACTAATTGAAATGTTCTCACCAAAAGCAACGTTTCAAATATATATATGAAAAAACGATGAAAGACTTTTTTGTTCAATTGTGTGGGAAAGAAGCAATTCCCACCAAAGAAAGAACTTATATGCGTTGCAGAATAAGGTATAAATCGAAAATAATGATCGCTGACTTTACGAAATATACAGAGTGTCCACAAAAATATTTCTATAACTTGGTAGCGGTTATATATGGCGTCTGAAAGTGGAACGACCTGTCAAGTGCACACGTAGACAGGTTGAGAACCCTTGGCCGTATGACGAAATATGAATAAAATTAGGTTATTCATAAAAAATTTAAAATTAGTTTTTTGGCAACACTGTGATATGGTGTGAGACTTACGTGCATAAACGATCAATGATTTTTCACCTAAAAAAGGGCTATTTAAAATAGTTAAAGAACTTATTCACTCACTACAACATGATGAGGTTCCTGCGTGAGCAGTGTCCAATCCAAGTGTTCCATAAGGTAACAAGGTTCTCTTGAACAATTGGTGCAATTGGGTTTCCTTATCTTCCGTTTCTTCACATGTTGAAACCATGCTGTCTTCCTGTGTGAGTATCCTCCATGATTTTCCACTTTATTTTTTGTTGATGAGGGGAGACGGGGAGTTTTTTTTAAGCACTGGTGTGAGAAACGTGGTATGGTTTAAACACCTGTGTGATAACTTCACTAAAAATGCGCAAAAAGCGTTTGTAGGGCTATTAAAATTCTTATTAAAAAAAACAGTATTTTTTTGTAAACACTTTGTAAATTCTTTTCATAAAATGTTTTAAGTGTTCCGTTTCGATCACTATATTTTGTGTAATATGGAGTAAATACGTTATAGGGCTATTTAAATGCTTTTTTTAAACACTAATAAATTCTTTTCGCAAAATGTTTAAGTGTTCCGTTTCGATCACTTTATTTTGTGTAATATGAAATAAATATATACACTCAATAACTATTCATGAAAAGATCGACTTAAAGAATTATCAAACATTTCAATAAAAATTAGTAAATGTCTTCTTTTAAATATATTGATATCTATATCAGAATATGAATGAATATGCAAATAGCAAATATGTTAAAGGTACTGAAATATTAAAATTATTGTTAAAGTTTCGATATCACTATAATATATTTGAAAAATATGAAAATCATTGAAAAAGTAAAATGAATGGAAATGTAAACACATGATAAACTGACAATATACAAACGAAATAAGGTTTTCACCTGTATGTCCCTTTTTATCATTATTATTATTTTTTTACTGTGCCTCGTGTTGTTTGGCAGAAAAGAACGAAAAATCGTTTTTCCAAAATAAAAAAAAAATAAACTTAAGTGTCAAAGATGACGTTCATAGTGATTCCAAGAAACAAACATGATTCTGCCTACCAAAGAAAAGATCATGGTTTCGTTGACATGTATGAAGAAAATTCGGCACACCATAAGGTCAAAATGAATCTGCTCGTCGAGACTTTAATTCAATAATGCTCAATACAACTAATGGTTTCATTCTGAAACAAAGTTATTATTAGCTTATGCCTAGAAAAGTAGTTGTTTGTTCACTTCCAAAACGTAAACATTGTAGAGTTACCAGAATAGGTGGGTATTATCCGCAAAAATGATATTAATAAAGCATTGAAAACTATTCAATATTGATCCAAGTTTTTCAAAGGTCTGAATCAAGGAAGTTGACTCACTAGTCCAAACATTCCTGAAAATAAATGGTCATTACGCCATGAATTGACCAAAACCATAGGTGGGGAAAAATGTGTAATACTACACGTACTTACACACGAATTATGCCATCGACACCTGCGACGCAAAACTAGAAACGTGAGTAGGCCTGCAACCATAGGCACTTACAAAATGTTTCTATACATAACTGAAATATAAACATTAATATTCAGCAAAATACACGTACGTTCCCTGGAACATAACGTACATCATCCACCTGGAAAAGGATGTGCAAACACACAAGATACACATGCTCTCGTAGCATCGTAAAATATGTCTCTATAAGACAAAATACATGAGACCTATTAAAAGAAAAACATGAGATACAAACAAAAATATAGTCAACGACATTACAACTTTCTGGTTGGTCTGAGACATCCAATTAAATTCCCTACAAGACATTTATGTCACCCCACGACAATTAAACTTTCTTAGGCGTCTCCGCTACAAGATATTCAAAATCGTCTTATTGACATTAAAATTCAGTCATCGAGCATGCGAAATAATTGACAAAGTAATTTTCAAAAATCGTTATGGCTTCATGCTGTTGGAAAGAAAAAAAACAAGTTTATTTTCGGAATCTATATCGAATTCGAAGAGTTTCTAGGACATACTGGAACTAAAATACAATTTTCTCAAAATTAATATGAAAAATAAACATTACAACACATTATCATACAAGTACACAATATAGTTACGATTCATAAACGTTAAAATATTCGCTAAAATGTTACTAGACAATAACATACACTAAAATAATCTAACCTAAGAATACGCATGCTTAGTTACGGGTTACTATAAAGGAAGAAGAGAAATGAAAAACTATATTTTGCGATTGATGGTGAAAATACAGTTAGCTCTGGAATATCCAATGGATTAGCCACATCCATTTTTGCAAGAGATCTGCAATTCCAGGAAATATTGCCTCCCTAAACAAAATATTTATCCCCATAAAATATCCTAACCGAAGAAGTTTCCCTACGGTCGTTCAGTGGTCTAGAGAAGACAAAAGAATGTTAATTAGAAATTACAAGAAAATATAGAAGTTAAACATATTTCCACATACATATCAATATGGGAGAGAAAACGACCGTTTACCATCACATTATCTGTTCATATAATTCCTTCTTGAATAAAAAGATTACTGGTTTCGTTCGGAGAACCTACTATTCACATGACATTCCTAAACACACTATTAGCTAACAAGGAAATGCGTTTCACTCGTTTAAGGCTTAGCCTACTTTCCGTTCTAAACTTTTCTCTTCGAACAAAATATATCATGTCACATCCTGGAAATTCAAATAAAGTCAAAATCGGGTAAATGACGTAAATGAGGTCCAATCAAATTACAGTAAACATTTCAAAATGAAAACGAAAATCTAAAATTAACACTGAAAAAAATAACATTAATAATTGTAAAATTCCATATTCTACGCATGAGATTACGTGCTAAGTTTCAATGACAAATATACAAATATATATATATAATTGACAACTAAAAATTTTCTTATCCTGGGCATCTCGATACTTTCATTTTTTAAAAAAGTCTGAAAAGAAAATCAAACATTAATTGTGAGTCATACGTATGATAACATGCTTAAAAATTTCGGAAGTGGGAAGGGATCCAAAAAAGGAATTTAAAATTTAAAACACAATAAAATATATATTATAACGCCAAAACGTCTTCCCACTAGCTAGGAAGACGGAAATCTCGCCAAGATTTCAAATTGCTTTTAGATAATGCAATCTCCCTACGTATTATGATACGTTAATTATTTACTAAAATCTTAAAATCAAATATCTAAAATGAAAACAAGAAAAAATAATAACATTAAACTAATAGTAAGTCATTGATAAGGTTTGCAACGCTAATACACAGCTGGTTGAAGTATGAAGTACTACGTTGAGCAAAGACGCACACACACACACAAAGAATCAATCAGCTGTGTGTCGTCTGTTTATTCGTCGACATAAACAGGTGATCGAAAATGAAGGGGCTATGTTATCAAAAAAAGAAAGAAAAACGTGTTATCTGCTCTTTGCTGAACAGTTAAAAGCTAGAAGCAAAAGAAGTTTAAAAACAATGCATAGTTCTCTTTTCGTATCCATGTGTTCCGATCAAAAACTAAAAGCAAAAAGGAAGAAAAATGAATGAATGTTTATCACCTAATAGTTAAAAGAAAGATTAAAAGAAATGCGTTGCTTTCCTGAAAGAAAATTCGTATCAGCATAAGATTTTTTTTTTAAATGAAGTGAACCTCACTTAACATCTGTTTTAATTCTTGCTCTCTGTGTAGCTTCTACGTAATTCTAGTCCACCGGTAACGTTAGGTGCGATTAATGGGATACACGTAGGCTCCCAATATGTGGAATTGAAGTAATAATGTAACCAAGGATCTCCTAAATAAAGAGATAACAAACGGGTGGTTGATAAGTTATTAACCAGTAAAGGAGTTGAATTATTCTCATCGGACTTGTCGTTTTCGGATTTTGACAAGTTCACTTCTCCACTAGGGGAAAAAGGGATTGGTTCTTGAGTTTCATTAACAGGTGACAAATTAAGGTGATGCAAAAGATCTTCTGGTAGTTGGCGACGTGCCAAGGCCATCCAAATTTCACGGGTTTCAGGGGTAGGTTCCCATAACTTGGTCCTGTCTATCGAATGAAGTCCTAAATATTCACCTGTGGAAGGGTCAACAAGTTCAACAACACGGTCATTAATGACCTTAACACATAAAAGGGGTCCTCGGTACAAATAAAAAAAATTGATATTTCACCTTTCAATAGACTACTGATGTTACGCTGTTTGAGAAAAATCAAACTTCCTTGTTTTAAACGTCGTCGCTGTTGTTGACTATCGTTCCATCGTGCGTTCCTTTTTTCAATGATGGCTTTTCGTCGGTGGTCAGCCATAAGTAATTTATTCGACCAACTAATCCCGTCTTCCTTATCAAAATCTTCAGAAACCTGTAAGCCAAAATGCTTAAAAATAGGACGAGAAAAATGAATATAAAGATACAAACTTGCTGGTGAAACACCAAGACTTTCAACGATGGAGTATTTATGTAACAGAACTGCTTGCGTCAGGTTCTCGGCCCATTTATTATGTGACTGACAACATAATAACCTAAGAGTAGATACAAGAATTTTATTAGAGTGTTCTGTGATGTTACTCATGGGGTGATACGGTGTTGTATGATGGACTTTAATATTGTACTCTTGCATTTTAGATAGAAACTTTTTGCTATGAAACACTGCAGCGTTATCTGTCAGCACTGCCTGAACGATACCTAAATGTAGCATGTATATATCAAATAAACACTTGATGACTGAAGTAGCAGTGGCGTTCTTCGAGGGGTAAGCTGTTCAATATTGAGTAAACACATCAACAGTAACCAGTGCGAAGCGCGCACCATTTTTGCCTGATGGGTATGGACCTAAAAAATCAAGGGCTAATAAAGTTCTAGGTTCTGAATAAGGATTAGTGGACAAGAAACGAGCTGGTGGGTGGGGATCAGATTTAAATTGCATACATTTCACACAATCCTTTAAATGTTTCTTCACATCGGATCTCATTTTGCTCCAATAAAATGATTTTGAGATGATCCGAAGCGTTTTGTCTACTCCCGGGTGATCTAAATCGTCATGGTAAGCTGTGAGAACATTATTCACTAATGACCTGGGAATGCAAATTTTATATGAATCTGGCAAATGAAAATCTCTGTATAAAAGAATACCATTATCAAGTTTGAAAAATTTTTCCCAATTACGTGAATTCCTTGGAAGTTCTTTTATTTCCTCGCCTGCTAAAAAAGAAATAATGGGGAAATAATCAGGATCTTCCTTTTGCGCGTTCTGTAACTCTTCAACTGAAATATTTTTGATTTTATCTTGAATAGCCTTAAGAGATGAACACGTTTAGTTGGTAATTCTTTGGAAGGGAAGAGACGTGAAAGCGCATCTGCACAAAGGTTCTTGGAACCTTTCTGGAAACGTATTTCGTACTACAGCTGCTGTAACTCCAGGGACCATCTAAGAAGACGAATGTTCCAAGGCTTGGCCTTATCCAACCAACTGAGATTTTTATGATCTGTAATAAAAATAACATGGTGACCAATTAGAAATTGACGCCATTTTCGGACCGCAAATACGATTGCAAGACATTCGATCTCACACTATAGCGAAACTCAGCAGGTGTTAAAGTCCGACTAGCGAACTGGATTACCTTTGTCTGTCCATCACTATACTGATATAGGACTGCACTGACTCCCAAGCGGGATGTATCCGATTCTAGGTAATAAGGTAAATTCAAGTCAGGGTGTGACAAGAGAACATCTTTACAAATATCGTCTTTAACTTGTTGAAAAGATTGTTTATGTTCTTCAAGCCATTGCCACCGTTTTCCCTTTTTGAGAAGCTGAAAAAAGAGGTTGCATTTTTTCTGAGAAATGAGGAATAAAATTTCGTAACCAATTAAAGAGACCAATTACAGATTGTAAAGATTTAATATTGGTGGGTCTGGGTAAGTTACGAACCGCCTCTATGGTTTTTGGATCTTTTTTGATGCCTTCGGGAGTAATCAAGAAACCTAGAAAAGATATTGAATTAGTGCAAAACGAACATTTTTCAATGTTGAGAGTAAGGTTGTGTTCTCTAAACTTTTGAAAGATTTGTCTCAGCAATGCAAGATGTTCTTCGAAGCTATCTGTAAAGCAAGCCAAATCGTCAATATATCGTAAGATTTTAGCATGTAACTCTGGTCCCAATACTTTTTGGAGCATACTGTTTAAAACACTGCTGCCATTTTTGTAACCAAAACATGTGACTCGATATTGGTAATGCTGGCCTTCGAAATTGAATGCTGTGTATTCCTGGGACTTAGGAGTAAGCAAGGCTTGATTATAACTACTTACAAGATCCAGAGAGCTAAGGAAAGGTTTACATTTTACTTTTAATAGTAAGTCCTGTATGCCCTCAGATTTTGTTTGGCGAAGTTCCACAAACCGGTTAGGCAAACGAAGATCAACACATATTCTTGGTTTCCCGTTTTTCTTGGGCACTACAAGGATAGGATTGCTGTGAACAGAATTCGAATGACAAATTAATCCTAATTCTAATAACTTATGAATCTCATCTCGTACATCTTGGAGATACTTATGAGGGATGGGATAATGTTTACGTACCAGTGGCTTGTCAGTTTTCACCTCCATCTCATAAACGAAGTCTTTACAGAGACCTGGGTAATTTGTAAAAATATCCCTATATTGTGACAAAAGAGAGTATAATTGCTTTTTCTGTTGGTTGTTTAAATTAAAAGTGCGGTTAACAGCATCTCTAATCTGTTCGTCTGTAGCACATTGTTTTACAAAAGTGGCAGCTGAAATAGAAAAATTGTTATCTATCGTATCTCTCTCTTCATCTTCGGAGATTTCTTGAAAGTCAAAATTTTCTGGTAAAAGATTAATAATGGTTTTCAAATTATTATATTCCATGGAAATCGTACCATCCGAAAGATTAATTTCGCTTCTCAAAGCAGTAAGTGCATCAAGTCCTAAAATAAGATCTTGATTAAGATATTCTGTAACATAAACTTTTACATAAACAGAAATGTTATCAATTTGAATATTGACTAATGTGTAACCTCTTACTTTTCTTCTGGTTGACCAACTGAAATCCACTAAAAGTACATCATCAGCTGGAGTGAGTTTGGGTGACGTCACATCTGCGCTAATGCGTTTCCAAAGCGCTAAAGACATGACGCACGTATCGGAGCCTGTGTCCGCCAAACATTCAACTTCAGTATTACAAACTAAAACTTTAAGTTTAGCAGAGATAGGGTTGGGTTGCGCATTAATATAATGGTCTAGACAGTTTGTGTCCGATTCACAGTCACTTCTAGCTAAATCCGGATTATTTACACTACAAATGTGAGTATGCGATACCAGAAAATGCTTAGTTGGACCTACAGTGGGATAGTATGTATTGGCTGGTACCCGGTCCTCAGTACCGCCTTCAAATTGTTTTCCGAGTGGCCAGAATTCCAATCATTACGTCGGTTTGACCGGTTTGAGTTGTTCTTATTGTTATGATTTTTCCTATTGTTGTTATTTCTACTATTATTATTCCTCCTTTCATTATTGGTACTATTGTTTCGCTGATTCCTAGAATTATTGTTCTTTCGTTCAGGTCTAGTGTTAGAATTATCGCGCGAGTTGCGATTCCTGTTTCGTTCCTCACTATTTCTCTGTTCACGTGATCTCGAGGGTCGGTTCCTATTATTTCTACTATTGTCGTGTCGCGTACGACCTCGGTTCTGATTCCTATCAATTCTCATATTATTTACCCGCTGATCCTGGTACCTTTGATTATTACTCTTATTATACGAAAAATTTCGTTGGTTACTTTGGAAACTGAAATTTTGATTACCATTATAATTATTACCCTGCTTGTATCTTTCTTCTCTACGACTTTGCTGAGCATGTAAAGTTTCTAATTTTTGAATTGCGGCCAAAAACTCCCTGATATTGTTACATGAATGAAGAAAGAGTTCAGTTTTAAATCTATAAGGCAAAGTCTGTATTACATCTGTAAGTATAAGAAATTCAGGCAATTGCGGTGTCAATTCACCAAGTTTATTGAATTGATCTAGCGCGAAATCATGTACGGAACTATGTACCTTGGGATCGAACCTAGTACTCTTACAGGTTGATAGCCTGTGTTGTACTGTAGCTTTTTCCGCGAAAGCTTCAATAAGTGCTTGTTTGATTTGATCATAGTTAGTAAAGTCGTCTTTCCTGATATTGTGCCAACTTAACGAAACTAATTGCAACAAATGTGGAATGAGTTTAAACAGAGATTTATCAGAAAGGTTGGCTAATTGAGCTGTAAGCTCTAGCTTTTGCAAATAATTGTGAATTGATTCACTGGAAGGATAACCCTGAAATTTAGGAAAACAATGAATTTCCTTAAGCATGACATCGTCTTTTAATTTCGTATTTTTTCTCTGGCGATTAGTGAAAGTAACATTTTTGTCGCGCTTGCGCCTTCGGTCACATACAACCTTGATTTCTGAATCATCACTTGCACTATCACTACTACTGGTGTTTTTACATTCCGAATAAGCCGAATCACTATAGTGCCTATTTCTAACTTGTCTACGAGTATCTGCTTCTACTCAGGGTTCGAATTCTGACGCTTTATTTTCGGTACTTTCTACTCTCTGGGCGAGCTCTACCATATCACTCCTAATTTCTTTTATGTTCTTATCTATTGCCCGTATTTCGGCGCGACATTCTGCGTTAGATTCATTTTAGACCTTCATATTGTAATCTATCAGTTTCGCCTCTTCATATACCATTTTAATGTCTTTACCTTGCCTTTCTACGCGTTCAGAAATTTCCTCAATACGGTCATGCATCTCATCTAATTTATCGATTGTATCTATATGTAAACTAACGCAGCGTACCTTATTAGCCTGACACACATCTCGGGCTGATTCCAACTGGCCTTGGAGGGATTGTGTGTATTCCTGAAAGCCTCCTAAATGATTCTGAATTTTACATACTTTTGTTTCTATTTGTACTACACGATGACATGTTTCTTCAGTCTGTTGCCTGACTTCGACGCTGGTCTGTGTGGCGAGTTCGATTGCCTGTTTAGTACTATGACTGACTTCGTGAAGCTGGTCATGTATCCTAAGAGTTATGCCATCGTACTTTTGTACGAGGATTTCGTACCTACGTTTACTTTCAGCCTCTACAGTCCTAATAATTTGTTCTAATCTTTGGTTATTTTCGCAACATTCTTTTTGTACAGCGTCTAACTTCTGACCTAACTCACTCTTTAGCTCTTTTTCTAATCTATCGATATTCTCTTTATTACCCTGTTCTAATCTAGCAAAATTCTCTTCGTTTTTATCTACTTTTTGTTCTCATCTATCAAAATTCTCTTTAAATTGAGCAAAATTCTTTTCAAGAAATGCATTCATCTTAGTAATCATATCTACTTCCTGTGCCATCTTGGACAAAGATAAAACTTAAAACATATGATTAGGATAAAATATACTATCACAAAACCATATGATTAGAATCAGCTGAGAGTTTTTTTTCAGATTACTGGTTCTAAGCTGGAAAAGAAGTGATATATTAAAATATTTATCATATAAGTATTCGAGCACCAACGGTCTCGATTCGGGTCGGTAGTTCGGGCGTCATTTATTTGTAACCGTCCGATGTTCGAGTCTCTGTTCGGGTTTGTGGTACTACCAATAAGTATCTTCCTGATACTTTGACTTACCTGGACAGGACGATGAAGGACCTCTCCAAGAAAAGGTTACAAACTTTTCCAAATCGCTCGTCGGTCTCAATAATATGAGCATTAGGCACCGAGAGGTTCGGGTGTCTCGTCTCGAAAACCTCACGGACGATCAGACGGTCATCCAGACCATAACGCACACAAACATTACTCATACAAACAACGAAAACACACTGGATTAAAAAACACTATACTTATTTATTAGAACAACATTGTATAAAAAATAGAGAAGAGGAATGGACACAACACTGAACACTAAAGATAAATAATTTTCGTCGCTGAAATCACACTTTGCCCTTTTCAAGCAATATAGCCCTTTATATATATATATATGATTATAATTCAGATATCACTACAAATGCTTCTTTCACACTATTGACACACTTGGGGAATTAGCACTGTGGAAAAGTTGCCTGGATCGTCCCACGATGAATCCAATTGCTGTGCCGACGATCTCGCGGCGTAAAGATGCGTCTCCAGCAAATTAAAAAAAGAAGGTCTCCACAATGGAATACTGATATTGGAGGGCGCGTGTATTACTTTTTAAACGCACAAGGTCTGCGGACCTAGGACTTCACTAGTTGGGGCTAGCCGTAATAAAAGGTCCTTCACCGGCTAATAGCTTGTGCCCCTTAACAAAAAGTTACATTTGAAACTCGACGCGATATGCGTGGTTATGGCTTCCAGACCTGGAGTCAAACTCTCTGAGCATCCAAGCTCAAGCTACGGGTTGCAATGATCAACTAAAAGTGTTGGCAGTTCATTTCAAAAATCTCTCAGTTAACTCACCTGTACGCACATACAAACAGAATACGAAAAATAATTTATGTTAATTTTAGTCAACTGCCTATAATGCTCTAGACACGGCGATAACACTGCCGTGAGAAAGTACAGATAACGGACTGCAAAAACTGTGAGGCTGGTGCCACTTTGGCCACTGGGACATCTGGTCAGCCCGTATTTCTCTAATCTATTGTAATGTTTCCATAAGCGATTAAAGAAAGCACTTAATTCAGTTCCCAATAACTATAGAATATATACTGTGCATATTATAAGTCAGGGAGAAACACTGAAATGGTTAGTCACTAATTAAAATGTTCTCACCAAAAGCAATGTTTCAAATATATATATGAAAAAACGATGAAAGACTTCTTTGTCCAATTGTGTGGGAAAGAAGCAATTCCCACCAAAGAAAGAACTTATATGCGTTGCAGAATAAAGTATAAATCGAAAATAATGATCACTGACTTTACGAAATATACCGAGTGTCCACAAAAGTATTTCTATAACCTGGTAGCGGTTATAATCGAAGGAGACGGAAGCTATTTCTTAGATGCTTAATCGGTTCCAGCGCTTCTTTCTATCTTTTGCCGTTTGTGGTCTATGGATTAATATTGAAATAGGAAGTTATAGTGGATTGCAACCACTTCCGTTCATCAGATCGCCGCCAAAACTATACAGCAAAAGCTATCTCAGGAGTCCACCCTAAAAATTTGAAGTCAAAGAACCAAAATTGGGGCATGTAACGTAGTACTGACAAAAGCGCAAATGCAGATCGAGTTATCTTATGAGCTCACTTCGTTCGGCACTAATGTACAACGTAATCTGATTAGTGATCTGCCACATTTGTAGGCCTGAAAATAAGTTTTTATTCACAGAGAACGCGCTTCAAGTACGGGATTGGAAATTCGCCTACACCACATAATCCGAATGAATGAGCCACTTTTACCTATCTGTCTCTTAATTCAGTATACAAGAAATAATACAATACTAGCCAATATAAATTCATCGGAAAGTATGAGTTAATTCAATAGTATTGTGTATTATAATGTAATAAAAAAATATTTAATTAAATTTTAAAATATATATAAAACAAATAATGTATGAAGTGGAGGCAGTTTAAATATTTTTTTAAAATTTATAATTTAATAAAAAATTTAAAGAATATTAACTTTTATAATATAAATAACCAGCTATAACTTCTAAAACTAAAAAAAACTTTAAAAATGTACAAAAATGTTAACATAACAAAAAAAAATCATATAAATACTACCAAATTCTCTTCCAAATATAAAAAAAAATATTTTAACGTGAAAACTCTGCAAATCAAATTATTCATCATTAGTTTTATTACTCCACCATTCTGTCCATCAAAAATTCTACTCATCATCGTTACCAAAAATAAATAATTATACATTATCTTCTCTAATCTTTAAACGATACCAGTCCACATCATGCTCTATAATTATTCAATCATTCAAAATAAATTCATTAAATTCTTATTCTAAATTATTACTATATTATCAAAGTTTATCTTTAAAATTCTACTCCCATATTTCTAATTAATTTTAAGCTACGTTATCTACACCCCCAAAACTTACATTAATTTAAATTACTTCTTAAAACAACTAAATAAATGTTAAAACCATCCAATAATTTTCATATATAAAAATTGTTTGGGGTTCGCAACCCAAACAAAAAATATCCATTCAACATACCTCCAAAAATTTCTAACCGCCTTTTACATCACAAAACCAATCACATTTAAAATAAATTACAAACCTATTTTTAAAACTTTAACAATAGTTATAACATATCAAAGCAATAGGTTTCTTGGAAACATAAAGAGGCACAGAACAGACAAAAGACAATTTTATACGCTTACACTGTCCCTACAAAATTAGTTTTTATTTGAAAAATTTAGACAATACGACTTTTATCATGAATACACATTCTGAAAACAATTAAATGTCTAGATAGACTAGAAAAGATAGACTGACTAGAAAAGATAGAAAGAAGCGGTAGAACCGATTAACTATCTAAGAAATAGCTTCCGTTTCCTTAGATCTTCATAGAACAAACAATGAAAGTCAGTGAGGTTTCTTTTGTTCTTTTTTTTATGATTACACGTGTTCAGAAAATGTCTATTTTTTTTACCGTATCTCTCTGCTATAACTGAAAGTGGTAAAAATTTATTACTTCCAGTTTCAATATTGATTTACATTGACCAAAAACGGTAAAACATAGAAACAAGTGGCTTTTGCAATCACTTAATTGTATCAGGGATAGCTCCCATCTTCTTCGGTAATCCTCTATTGAAACCGGAAGTAGTAAAAATTAAAATCTGGTTTCAATGTTATCTTCATAGAACAGAAACGGTAAAAATAGCGAGAAGCTGTTTCCTAGAATCGATTTGACATCTTAAGGAGGCATATAATCATTTCAAATATCTCTCTACTTTAAAAGGAAGTGGTAGAAATTTACTACTTCTAGTTTCAATATTGATCTTCAAAAATCAAAAACTGTAATAGATAGAAAGCTGTTTTTCTCCAATCGTTTAAACGACTCAAGAATAGTTCCGTCTCCTTTGGTAATCCTCTATTTAAACAGGACATTGCAGAAAACAGCCACTTCTGTTTTTAACGTTGTTCGCCATAGAATGAGAACGATAATAGTTTACATCCAGAGACAATGACAGCGTGTCTACGTTCGACTTTGTGTGAGGCAACAACTTATGTGTAGTTTTACTAGTTCCTATTATTATTAGCAATAGAAAAACTAACAGCGTATAGTATTACTGATACTTGTTTTAGTGTTGTTCCTTATATTGTAACATATATCTTCTCAATATTTTGCTTCCCATAAATTTGAAGATTTATTAGCTACCTACAAGTTTATACTACAAACCTAAGTGTGTATTAGTTTAGAAGAAAAAAATCTTGAAGCAGATGAGACAAATGCTCGTTAAAGTGTTCTTATTTTACATTTAATGTTAATATGGTTCTACATTTCTTTAATTTTGTTTCTATTCTTACTTTATTTGCCCTACACGATTCCAATTTTTTATGTAATGTTTACATGTAATGTTTCTATATTTTGTTTATTAAGAATAATTTACAGTATTGTTAAAATACAATTCTGTTAGCATTATTTGATTTAAAAACAAGGAACTCAAGTTCAATTCAATTCCGATTACAGTTACCTAAATGTTCGAAATGATGAGTACAAAGACCAAGTTGATGGTTCAGTGTAATATTGAATTATTCTTCTCAAAATCCAGGGGTGTTCAAAATTATTTTAAAGATGTAAAAATTCTACGGAATATGTGCAATAATATCTAATACCTATACGTCCGATATAGCGATTAGGCATTCCAAGTTGATGGTTTGATATGCTTGATAGCGTAAGTTTAAGAGCAATTGTCTCGAAATATAAGGTTGCACAAAATGTTTAAAGGATGTACATGACTACAAAATTCGTTGATTATTTTTTCTACTTAAGTATTCAGTATGAAGATTCCACACCCCAAGCTGATCGTTGATTTTGAAATTTGTAGCTAATTTTCTCGAAACACAGAGGTGTACAAAATTCCACGGAAGGTGTACAAAATTCCACGGAACATCTACAATAATATCCGCTAATTGAATGTCTGATATTGCGAATCGTCACTACAACATGGTCGTTTGCTTATGATAAAATCGGTAAGTTTAAAGCCAAATTTTTTTTCCAAATACAGGTGTTAACCAAATGTTTTGAAAGGTGTACAAAGTGTACAAAATTTGTAGATTACTTTTGTCTACTTAAATCTTCGATATGATGATTCCGCATACTAAGCTGATGGTTAACTTCGAAATTTTGCAGCTATTTTTTTCCAAACAAAGGGGTGTACAAAATTATTAGAGTGGTGTGCAAAATTCTACGAGAGATGTAAAAAATTCTACGGTACATGTACTATCACATCCGCTACCTGTATGTCATATTGTTTATGGATACTCCAAGTTGATGGTTTGCTTAAAGCGGAAACCGTAAGTTCAACTCCCATTTTCTAGAAATACAGGGGCATACAAAATTTTTTAATAGCGTACAAAAGTGTACAAAATTCGTACATTATTTTTGCATAATTAAATATTCTACATGATGATTCCACACTGCAAGTTGATGGTTAAATTCGAAAGTTTGGAGCTAATTTTCTCGAAACCCAATGGTTCACAAAAATATTTGAGTGGTATACAAAATTCTACGGGAGGTGTACAAAATTCTACTTGACATGTACAATTATCTCTGCTAATTGTATGTCTGATATTACTAAATGGCACTCCAAATTGGATTTGCTTATGGTAGAATTCATATTTGATGCCAACTGTTTCAAAATACAGGGATATACAAAAGTTTTGAAAGGTGTACACAATTCGAAGATTATTTGTGTCTACTTAAATCTTCGATAAGAAGATTCCGCACTCCAAGTTGATGGTTGAGTTCGAAATTTTATAGCTAATTTTCTGGAAACACAGGGGTGTACAAAATTATTTGAATGCTATACAAAATTCTACGGAAAGTGTATAAAATTTCTCGGCATATGTTGAATCATATGCATTAATTTTATGTTATATATTGCTAATCGGCACTGCAACTTAATGGGTTGCTTATGGTAGCATTCATAAGTTGGCCATTTTTTTCGAAATTCAGGGGTGTCCAAAATTTTCTAAAAGGTTTACAAAAGTGTACATAATTTGTATAAGATTTTTGGCTAGTTAATTCTTCGATATAAAGATTCCGCACTCCAAGTTGATAGTTGAGTTCGAATTTTAGGAGCTAATTTTCTGGAATCGGAGGGGTGTACAAAATTATTTTAAAGGTGTACAAAATTGTACAACATTTGCAGATTATTTTTAGCTACTTAAATCACGGATCTGGTGATTCCGCACTCAAACGTCAACTTGGAATGCGGAATTTTGATAGAAAATTACTGAAAACACAGGGGTGTGCAAAATTATTTGGATGGTGTACAAAATTCTACGGAAGGTGTAGACAAATATTGAAGGTGTAGAGAAAATTTTACGACATATATTGAATCAAATGCGGTAATTATATGTCATATATTGCCAATCGGCACTCCAACTTAATGGTTTGCTTATGGTGGCTTCCGCAAGTAGGCCATTTTTTCGAAATACAGGGGTGTACAAAATTTTTTAAAATGTGTACAAACATGTACAAAATTCGTAAATATTTTTGGTTAGTTAATTTTTCGATTTGCGAATTCCGCACTCCAAGTTGATGGTCGATTTCGAAGCTTTGTGGGTAATTTTCTCGGAACACAGGGGTGTACAAAATTATTTTAAAGGTGTACAAAATTGTACAAAATTTGCAGATTATTTTTAGCTACTTAAATCTCGGATCTGGTGATTCCGCACTCGAACGTCAACTTGTAATGCGGAATTTTGATCGAAAATTACTGGAAACACAAAGGTGTACAACATTTTTTCAAAGATGTACAAAATTGTACAAAATGTGTACAAAATTATGAACATGTTTAATATGTAATTTGCCGATTCCGCACTCCAAGTTGATGGACCTATTCCTGACATCGAGATAAATCGAAAAGTATACACCAACCTGGATGTAAAAGTGCCTCCTTTCGGCGCCTTTTATCACCCGAAAATTTTTCGGAAAAATGTAAAAAAACAGCCATATCTCAAGAACGAAACGTTGGATCAAAGTCAGGTAAAAGAGAATGTCCATTGTTTTTAGTCGTATATTTCAATAGTGTACAGTCGGATATAATGCTGTGTCGGCGCAAGGCTATTTTGTCTTAGCAGAGAATAAACTCTCGGAAGAAGAATTCAAATGAAACGAAGTCTATAACGTATCACAGTTATATCTTCTAAGCTGATGGTGACGGATGATAAATGAACGGCTTCCTGTCCAAGTTACAAGTGCATGAAAATGGAAAAACAATATACTCATCCAGATTAGATTTAAAATTACTGTGCATGGCATGTAAAGAAACATAACATGTAGTATCAAAAAATGCAAAGATCATATGTGATGAACGAGTGTACAAGGGATTCTCCAAATGACACAAGGATTCCCAAATATTTCGTTAGTACATATTGGGCTAAAATAAACTGTATTAAAAGGTTTCCTCCTCGTAATATGCAATTCTGTGGAACATGACACTTCTGTGCAAAGAAGCAACAAAAATGGACGAAACACGAGATGTTGTCCGTTAGGTCAATCTTCTTTCAGGGATACTTTCAAGGAGCGTTTCCCTTCCCTTGGAGTTGGCAAACCACCCCTTATCCCTGAGCTACGAAAAATTACATAGCTATTTTGAATATACCAAAATAGAGTCCTAGTGTATCAAACTTACATTTTGATTTTGTCACTGCTGGAGAAATTTTGTAGATGAAAATTCATTGGAATTACATTCAAAAAATGAGAGGAGACCTTTTTCGACGTTCTAATTTACTTTGGAGCTGGATGGAATAAACAGGAGGAAAGATAATGTAGAATTTTTGCGTACACGTAGCAGCACGTACGTATCTGATAGTGCTTTCACTGAGGGATGATGCTTTGGTCGGACACTACGGAACTATCGTCCACAATCAATTTGCGTGGCTGTGTTGTAATAGGCATCTACGCAACTTATGAGTGAGTCCAATGTTTTGGTGTTACGTGTGGGATTGCTATATAACAGGATAGGAAGTGTTGCGTTCAACCATAGAGGGTTATGTTCAGGTATTCAAGGTCGTGTAAAAGCGTAGACGTTGGGTTTAAGTAAAATTGATTGTGTTAATCTTTACGTGCCTGCGCAATGGCAGATTACCCTGTCCACGAATTGGCAGATATGCACCTCATTTATGGAGAAGCAAGAAGTAGTAGCCCATAGACGAGGCGTTTATATCGTGACAGTGACCCCCAAAGGAGATTATATTTTTCTGTATTTTTCCAAGTTTCCATATTCGCCTCCAAGATAGGGTCTCTTCAATTTCGCCTACAAGACAGCGTACTGAGAATGATCACAGACAGTCCTGTAGCAGCAGCCATATGTAGGATGTAAACATCCAAATGCAAATCTATTGAATGATAAGCAGGAGAGATTTGGTATGAGCATGCGGTGCGGTAAGTTGAATAATTTTGTGGTAGGGCCTTATTTATTACCGGCCCGCCTGTGTGGAAGTGCATATCTTTTATTTTTGCTTTATGTTTTCCCAAAATTGTTAGAACATGTGCCCTTGAAAATAAGAGAGCAGATGTGATTCCCAGCATGACAGTGCATCTGCACATTTTGACAGCAATATGCAGACCTACCTAAATACAATGTTCCCAGGTTATTAGTTTGGAGAGAAGGACGTGAGTTATGACCATTTCGTTCACCCTACCTCACGCCATTCGATTTCTCTTTTTCTTTGAGGGGGAGGGGTTGAAATGGCATTTGTATACAACACCAGCCACGACAGCCAAAGAACCTGTTGCACGAGTTAATAATCATCTGCGAAATTTCGGATGTGTTTGACCACACGCGAAAACAAACTCCGTCGATGTCATCTTTGCAACGCGGTCAACGGTCGACAATATCAGACTGTGAACTGCTATTCTTCAAAACTGTCTCGTGTAGACATACAGCATTGTACACATACTATACAAGGTACCTACGAGTATTTTACAGTTGTCCTACTTTGTACGAAGCAAGAAATCGGTAGTTTGGAGCTGCATTTCTTTGTATCATTGTGCAACACGCGCAACAGCTTGTGTTTCGTCGAGTTTCATTGCTTCTGTGCTCGGAATTATTATCTTCCACGGAATTACGTATTACGAAAAAAACAGTTTTATGCAGCTTACTTTCCCCCAAATTGTATTCATGTAATTTGTAGGAATCACTGTTGTCATGTGAAGAATCCTGGTACTCTCGTTTATCATGCTTGATCTTTTGCCACCTGACTGTCTTATGCACTGTCGTTATAACATATAATCTGGATCAAAATTATTTTTTCCACTCTCACACACCCTTAGACAAAAAGCCGTTCATTTGTCATCCGTCCCACTAGCCTAGAAGATATAACTGTGGTACGTAAAAGACTTCTATTCATTTAAATTCTTCTTTCGAGAGTTTATTCTGTGCTGAGACAAAATAGAGCAAACACAATCTGGAATATCTCTTTCGAATTGTGTGTTCTAATTTGAACGATGTACTATTACTTTTGATTGATTGTACTGTTACGTTTCAAATGTTGTGTTTGATTAGTATTCATTTTCCTCATTGAATGTTTGATAAAATACTCGAAACAATATTCGACTTTCTTTGGGAGACGCCTTTGCACCGCCACCGCACTACGTTCGATTATACACTATTGAAATCTACGACTAAAAATAATGGATATTCTCTTTTACCTGATTTCGATCTGACATTTTGTTTTCAAGTATGACTGTTTTTGCATTTTCTGAAAATTTTCGGGTGGTCATAGCTCCGTTTTATCTCGGAGACAGGAATCGCCTGCTGATGTTTACTATATCAATTAAATTACACACACACACTCTCTCTCTCTCTCTATATATATATATATATATATATATATATATATATAGAGAGAGAGAGAGAGAGAGAGAGAGAAAACTTGGGTAATGTGGAATACCAGTGTTGCAGCGGTGGCAGTGAGTGGCGTCTAGCGAAAATGTCCTATACTACCCTGCCAAGGGAATGTAGGCTGCCATGAAAATATGAGCTTACTGTTGTTGCAGGCGTCATAGTACGAGAAGGAAATCTAATTTGTCAGAAATACTAAACTTTTGAAGGTATGTATATTTTACTTATGTAATGTAATTTCTTGTGATTGAGTGGACGTCATAATTATGGTCCTTAGTAAGGGAAGTGTGACGTAAGGAACGATGATGTAGATTCTGCCAATCAGTTGAAAATGGGGGTTAAAATACCAAAATGGCGACGAGCGGGTGTAGTGGAATACCTGTACGGAGGATAATGTGGGATACTATTCCACATTACCCGTTAATTATTCCTTTCAGCACCGGGAGTGAATGCTTTGGCATTTTCAATGTGTATATAATTCATTTTATTGTTCTTTAAGTAAATAAATAAAATCGATGAATTTGTGATTTGACTGGTAATAGTTTATTAGTCTCGGCACCCTCACAAATAACTCAGATGACCCTTCAAAATGTGGTAAAGCAGCCGTAGAAGATTCACGCCAGCTTCCGACAATAATTTCTGGGGCTATTCCATCTACCTCAGGAACAGCTTCTTCTGCCATTCCTTCTATGCCACGAACAAATCATCCTGCCATTTCATAAGTTCCTCTGCGTCAATACACACAGAGATACATCCAAGCGAGTTCTCTCAGTTTTGCCACAAGTTGTTTCAGCGTACCCTTATTAAGGAGACGCAGTTCAACTCGAGGAAGACTCAAGTCAGCAGCAGCGGTGATAACATAATCACCTTTCAGGGAGAAACTGCAGACGAGTCTTAAGCCTACAAACATCCGTTGAGGGGCAAACGTCTGTTGTCTACATCGAACAGCAAGAAGTCTCATTTAAAACTCAGAATGAAGAACCCGATGACTGTCATGACAGTGATGCTACCTAAAGGGCAAATGCTCAGTGCATCTACTGCAATAGGAAAATTCCAAAGACAATTCAGATGATCAATGGAATTGGTGTATCTCGTGTTATCAATGGAATTATACTGAGCGCACTGAAGGATACAGAATGGATTTCATTTGTGATGACTGCTTATAAATTTCACACACCGTGCATTATTGTACGTGTTCTTCTTCACATTTTGTTTATTGTTGTGGATATTGTTTGCTTCTTTTTCTAAGCTCGGTTTTTACATGGTATATTCATATGTATTGCTTAAGTTAAATAAACATTCCAGCTGACGTCCCATACTTTCTTTTTCGATTTTCTATTCCAGTAGTCATGAAAATATAAATTGTAATATCAATATGTCATTTGTAACAGGTAGAGGATATAATGGGGAATACTATTCCACACTACCCTTCACTTTTGCATGATCTCAAAGTCTGTCATTTTTTGAAAATGATTGTCAAACTCAGAGAATGTAACGTGTATATCTTCTGCAGTATTGTTTTCTTAAAGAACATGCATCACATCATATTTTAGCATAAAACTCATTATTGTAAGTTCATTCATGTCTCTTATATCATTGAAAATTAAATACAGTATTCCACAATACCCGACTTTCTTCTCTCTCTCCCTCTCTCTCTCTCTCTCTCTCTCTCTCTATATATATATATATATATATATATATATATATACATTATATATGTATATAATATGCATGGTGAAAAGACTACAAGGTGGATGCAATGCAGTGCTACATTCCTGTCGCTCTGGCGCATGACGTCATCTTGGTCTCAGACGTGGCCAGCGAGAGACAGATGAACTTTTAACAAGCGCTTGTTCGCTGGTATCCTACAGGCAAACTTCTCTTCTATTTATCTTTTCTTCCGAGTCAAGCTCCGATATCTGTTCCTGTTCCGGTTCCCCGGAGCAGACTACGCCCAAAAAGTAGCCTTTTACGACTATGAAGAGCACACAGGAACACTCATGCGCAGAAACATTACACACAACAACAAGACTATGAACAACCATGACACTGCCGATAGTGTTTTCTCAACCATTATATAACATCAGTGATGTACTCCTCTTTTAAGAATACTTTTTATGTAAAAAAAGAACTACGCGTAACGAGTAGCCTTTTACGCAGAGATTTAAAAATATTACAGCAGAGATTTAAAAATAACGGCTGCGGTTTCTCAGTCTTTCGCTCTCACTTCGAGTGTCGTCTAATTTAGCTTATTCGGCATATTCGTGGGACGTAAATCTTAAAATTTGCATTTCGGCTCACTCACACACACACTTGGTGGCGAATGCGCAGATCCAATTTAGTAGAAATTACACGCTTGCGTAGAAAAATTGTAGTTACAATTCCCACTTCTGATTCCAGGTGAACACAGTAGAATCAGCCGCTATGACAACATGCAGAAACCTTTGACATATTTCGCAACCCTAGAGATGGATACAATGCACGCATATTCCAACTCACAGTCTAGAAAGGCTGTGACAGCATGCAGAAATGCAGATTTGGCGCCTACACATACTAAGTCCACCAGTTTTACTCGTTCACTATTTTACGTCGAAAATAGTGTAGCAGAGATTAACACACAGAGACAAACAAACACACACTGCGTTTACGGAGCACTTGATGGCGCATGCCCAGTAAAATTAAACTTCAAATTTGGTACAGAAAGTACAGTTCTAATTTCGACTCATGTTCCAGTTCCAGTTCCGATAACACAAAGGAGCAGCAGCAGACTACGAACATAGAAGAACAAATAAAAGATAAGCAGCCGATTGTTTTCGTCTTTAAAAAATACCATGACCCCAAATAATATACAATGTCGCTTACTCTTTTACGATCACTTGTTTTGGTTTGAAAAAAAGACTATGGCACCCTTATTTAACATAAGGGAGCAGACATTAAATAATAATAACGCCAAAGTCTGGGACAACGCGGTGGCTCAGTGGTTCACTTCCAATTCCGGTTCCGGTACCAATGTCGACTAAGGTTCCAGTGCCAGTTCTGGTTTCAATTATATCTCAACTCGCTGTGGGTTTGACTTCCACTTTTTCATTATCACCGCATTATTTAGCCTATTCTGCATATCTGTAGGAATAAGACTTAAAAATTGCAGACACACACACACACACACTGACATATTGTTTATGGTGCACTGGGAGGCTTATGTGCAGTTCCGATTTCGGTTCCAGTGCCAGTTGAGTTTCCAATTGCTCATGAACAGACTGCAAACATATTTAACATAAAAAATTATAACAGACTACTACTGAAAGCTATCAGCACACTTTTTAAAACCCTGTGTTACTTTTCAGAATCAAAAGAAATGAATTACAACATAATATACTTGTTTAGATAAATGTAGCCTAAATAAGTCGTTCTAGAATACACACTAACTAAACCATTATGGCAAAATATGTACCCTAAAGGAAACTTTCTAACTTAAGACGCAGATAAACAACAGTAAATAATAATCTGTCTTTATGCTTTTTTTTGGACATTCTTAAGTGAATATAGGCGGTATTACACTACACTTCGATAACAATAATAGTCTATAGTGGTACAGTTAATTTCCCGATTAATAGTAGGTTTTACATGAACATTAAAAGCAGTTTTAAATAGATTATATTGCGCAAGATTTTCCAATTAATACCAGTCTTAAGAATATTTCGGCAGCATTACACTATACTTGGATAATAATAATAGTCAATAATAGTGCAGTTAATTTTCCGAATAATAGTAGGTTTTACATGAACATTAAAAGCAGTTTTAAATAGATTATATTGCGCAAGATTTTCCAATTAATACCAGTCTTAAGAATATTTCGGCAGCATTACACTATACTTGGATAATAATAATAGTCAATAATAGCGCAGTTAATTTTCCGAATAATAGTAGGTTTTACAACAACATTAAAAGCCGTTTTAAATAGATTACATTGCACAAGATTTTCCAATTAATAGCGTGTTTAAAAGGGCAATAACACTTTTTTTTTTAAAAAAAAAAAAACAAATTCCACTACACAAGGTTCTCCAATTATATGTTCAAAGGTGCTCTCTGGTTTAATTTTGTGTATTGTGGTGTACGTTTTCCAGTCTACCAGCAATAATAGCCGCAGAATAAGTTCCTTGTTTTTCATTTTTTTAAATAAAATAAATGTCCGCTGAGATTTCTACAGAGAGTTAGTTTCCTAGAGAGTTATTAGGTAAAGATAAAACAACTGCAGAGAGATTTAACCAATGGCTATTACTAGAAGACTTACATGATAACAATTTACTTACAAACCTTGGAGATATTATTTATGCTAGTGAAGAACGAAGACTCCAATCTTTAGAACCAATTACACCACCATTCTCCGGCAATGTACTTCTTTTTTAGGTAAGCTCATGGGAATTATATTGCGAGGGACAAAGAGTTAACAATAAATTTCTAATTAAAAAGGAAGCTTGTAGTTCTTGTAACACTTTTATACGATCTAATTTCTCAGAGTTTTCTTTACCTTAGCACGGTGTTAATTCTTAATTACCTTTCCTTCTATATTATTGTACTAAAAGAGCAAGAGGTGTACAGCAAATTGTGCAAAAATATTTGGAAGATATAACTAAGAAATACAAAAGAATCCGATCATTATACCATATAAGGTTGTATTAGCAGATGTGTCAATTGAAAAGTTACTAAAGCGTTTACCAGAAATGTTAGGCCATTTACAAACAGATTAATATTTTCTTCTATATTTCAATATTACACAAGATTTTGCAGGTATCTTTATTAAGAGAGAAATGGAAAAATGTCTTATTAGTAGAATTAATTTTAGAATGGAAGGTTCTTCTATAGCTACTTTCGAGAAGAACAAACCTATTAACACTATTTGTAATAACGATGATTCCATGTTTTTAGATTGTCTTTGATAGAATACAGGTAATTCTTCCATTAAAATTTACAACAAATTTATTTGCCAAATTACTTCTCCAGGTGTATCTAAAATTTTGGGTAACTATCTAATTGATTTTGTTCATTGTCCAGACAAGCATTCATAGGGTACTTTCCAGAGTAACTTGGCACAAGAAAATGGAATTACAAGATTAGAAGCGACTATGTTTACCTACTCTATTGACGAGTGGATAAATTCTAATAAGTGGAATCCAATACAAAACTGTTTAGATCTAATTTTACAAACCAAAGAATATTTTACAGATGCTCCTGTCTGTAAAGTTCCTATTTCTAAGATGTGGATAAAGCTAACAGATACTTTACAGAACAGCTGTTTAGTAGTTAATAAGACACAACAGCTTTAAAGTTATGCTTATTAGGGTAATTTACATACTGAAAAGTTAACAGGCTTCCAAACAAAGATGTCTAGTACTTTCTGCTTTTAGTTTAAATACATTGCCTATTAATTATATTGCTATACAAGAGTGTGAGGATGATCGAATTTCTATCCGGCAGAAGTGTTATTTAAAGGAGGGGATCACATATTTTACTAAGACAAATTCTCTCTTCTCTACTATTTCCAAAAATATTAATCTTTCCACTCTTGGTCTAGTGGACACGAGTAACGTTCTTCCAAATATGTTTCGCAAAAGGCTTAATATTACCAACTGTTTGTATCCATTTACTGTTCGGGAAGTATCCCCATCTAATAAGGTTTATTTGCAGTATATTAAGAATAGAATTAAATAATTCGAAGAGCTTAAAATACAACACATGTATGTAGAATATCGAGATTTAAATAAGAAGTCTGTAGAAGAAAGAAAGAGTAGATATCTATAATTATTAGCCGTTATTAAAGAGAAGAAACAGCAAGAAGAAGAGCTAAAGAGTTTGTTCTCAATTTATAGAACGAACTCGATATTGAGTCCACTTATTTTATGTTTGCTTTTACTGTTAGAGAGATTAAGTCTTTGAAATATATAGGTGCATTGGTAGCTAAGAAGGACCACACGGAAAATAACTTTGTTTATTGTAAAAAAGGTGGTTATAAGAGTACGTTTTTAAAGTTATACTCCGATATGGATTACCTAAAGAAAGAAGGATTTTATTTTCTAAAGCATAATGGACTTACAATTATTTATTTCCCAAACTATATTAGTTTTGCTATTTTGGTAGCAGTTGAGTTGAGTTGATTTTGAGTTTATCGTCCCGTTCAGCAGCGAGGCCATATGAGACGTCTACCTACTGATTTACGTGGAATCCGAACCACATGAGCTCCTGCCGGGAATGGAACCCGGGTCTTCCACGCCAAAGGTGCGTATGCTAACCGCTTAACCACGAGGGACCTCTATCCTTAATGTTATATAATAGGTGAAAAAACCCTACCGGCAGTGCCATGGTCGTTCTGCTATGTTCATAGTGTTGCTGTTGTGTGTAATGTTTCTGCGCATGCGTGGTCCGGTGGTGTTCATAGGCATAAAAGGCTACTCGTTACGCGTACTCTGCTCAAGTTAGTCTTATATTTTTACATAAAAAGTCCTCGTAAAAAAGAAGGACTACATCCCTGATGTTATATAATGGTTGAAAAATACTAGCGGCAGTGTCATGGTCGTTCACAGTCTTCCTATTGTGTGTAGTGTTTCTGTGCATGCGTGTTCCTGTGTGCTTTTGATAGTCGTAACAGGCTACTCGTTGGGCGTAGTCTGCTCCGGGGGAACCGGAACAAGTACTGGAACTCGACTCAGAACAGGGGTCGGAGCAGGAACCGGAGCAGAAATCGCAACTGGAACAGAAACAGGAACAGTTTGCGCATGTGCAGTAGTTCAAAAAAACACCCCTAAGTGTCACCACTCAACTCATCAATAACTCAGTACATTTGAATTTTTTTTTAAAATGCCTTTAGGCATTTGTGATGTGTATGAGCGACTGACTTAAAGCTGGAAACGGAAATTTTAGGAAATTATTGCTATTTTCACTACCAATTTCTCACTTTGAAGAGTGTATATTCAGAACGGAAGGGGGTGCACGTGCTAAGGTTCATTCCCCAAATCCGGCCTAGCCGTATGTGCCAGGGAAAAGACAAAGGAGTACGATCAAATCTAGTATGTATGACAAATTTATCTGTAAAAGACATTCCACACAGATTTGTGAGTCACGTGAAAAGCAGTAAAATGGATGTTCACATGTTTGAAGTAACGCAAAAAACGATTTTGTAGTTATCATTTACGTGGATTTTGTTCTCAGAGGTTTTCAATAGATCTTAAAAGAAATGTATAATCTAACCTAACATAAATAAAACCTACTTGCATATATATGATGTTATGATGTGTGTGTGTGTGTTGTGTGTGAAGTTTTAGTGTTCTAGATGCATGGGCACCTCTGCCATGTTAAATTTGTAGAAATAAAAGTTGTACAAATATTTTTAAACATTTGAGGACGACAGGGGGAATATATCATGCATTTCAAAAATATTGGGAGCTCAAAACATCCCTCCCAACCAGTACCGCTTGTGTCTAGGTTTGACCTATCTTTTGTTATATTCGACACAAACCAGTCGCAACACTATTGCAAATACAAATGTGATGTAAACTACAAATTGAAACATAAAGAAACGAATGGGTCCATTTTGACCCAGAGGAACTTTTGTGTATGCAAAAATCGAGGGAAGTACAAGGGTTAAATAAGGTTTCGTATTGAAAGCTTGATATTTTACTTGAAATTTGTGTGCTGTCAACTGTAACTATTTCCATCCGCCAACAACATTCTTTGTTGTCTCTAGGACTGGTGTCTTCTGGAGTTTAATTTACTTTCGTCAATCCATACAAACAATGGTCAATGCCATCTCAGGTGCACCGCATCTTTTAACATGATTTTGCTTGCATTGTTCTCTTCAGCTCTTTAGAAATTAGAAAAATGGCTAGATAAAAGGGTTTAAATTGGTAGAAAATTGCAAATACTTTAAAATAACATTAGAAGGTGCTCTATTGATATTATTTTTGTCAATCGAGATCAATATAATCTAAATATATTGTAACGCGCGTAGTCCATAAATTAGTGCTATTTATGTCAAGAAAAGAAAATTAACAGTTTTGCATTACTTACTATCGTCAATCCATACAGTATACGATGGACAATATTATCAGTAGTGAATCACTGGCTCTTTTAACACGTATTTCGCTTAACTGGCTCTCTTCATCACATTAGAAATTAGAAAAATCGCTAGATTAAAGTATAATTTTGGAGAAAGCTATAAATAATATAAAATAACATTGGAGAGTGATCTGTTGAAATTATAATTACCGACCGAGACCAAACAAACTTAAATGTATTGTAATGTACCTGGTTAATAAATAGGTGCCATTGATTTTAAGATAATTTACGTTATTGCATACTTCGTCATTAATTTTTAAGAGCATAATGTTACTAATATTTTCATAAGTCTTACTAGAATAGTAAAAGTTCGTTTATCTTCTGAGAATATGTTGATTGCATATGGAGATAATGTTAAATTTTCTATGCACTGTACGAAACGAGGGTAATATGAAGGTAGTGCACTTTATTTGTTGAACTGGAATTAAGCAAATGTATATTATGTTAAATTGTTTTTTACCGTACCGAACGAATAGATTTTGATAGATGTCTTACATTTGCTCTTAAAACGGCATTCTAAATTATGAAGTGGAATTAAACTAGAAATACTAAGTATTTGAAACGATATATTTCAAATGCTCTGTATAGCTATGAAGTGTATCGAATTCGTACTTTGTCCATTATCGAGTCCATTATTGATATATTGCTCTGTTTAAATTTCAATAAGTTTTGTTTCTTTCCAGAATAGAATTCAAACAGGAAAAATATAGAATTCTTCCAAAACAGGAGGAGTGAACACTAAATGATTAATAAAAATCATTTCACACAAAAGAATGAAAGTAATTTCGAAGTTACGGATGACAATGCTAGGGGCAATTCAAATGATTTCCGCTAAAGTCAATAACGTAAGATATTAATAGAAATTGTTCTTAGTAGATAATCTTTTTTCTTTCTCACAATCCATGGTTATATATTCAATGTTTTTCTCTACATCATAGGATAATATAAACTAGTGAGAATGTTCAAATTTAGTGACATATACATTCTAACATGGCCTGATCTCACGCACACTCATGGTAATAAGCAAAAATATCTGACGTATCAATTATATCCGCAGCGTTAGGAAGGAAAGAGGTAAAGTTGTTATGAAAAAGGGAGGACGATAAACATTGCGTAAATGATCGGTGAGAATCAATATATTGAGTTAGAATCTAACACTTTCCATCAATATCGTTAATATTGAATTATACCACCTCACGATTATGCCCTTGATGTTTATTTTCCCCAGATACTCAGGACTTTAAAAAACTAAAAATACTCTTTTCAGGTAGTGTTTGAGTTCTGACCTATCATAAAATAATCTAATAAAAGTAATGTGCATGGGGCTCAGTGGCTCAGTGGTAGAGTATTCATCTCCGGTACTTGGGGTCCCTGGTTTGATCCCAGCTCGCGCAGTGTGGACTTTGTGGTGGACAAGCACCGTGCTCATGGCTTTTCTCTAGGTTGTCCCATTTCCTCCCACTTTCTTCATTTCACTCAACTCTCATTACCGTCTCCTTTTGCTTAACCGGCATAAGCGTGGGACGTAAAATTTAAAGATTTCATTTATTTTTTTACAAGTAGTGTCTTAGTAGTATTACATTAGTGTGTTCATAATAGTTTTTTCTTATTAGTATACACATTTCATAGACGTGTTTCACATTCTGGTACTCAAATTTATTACGTTGAGTTTTTGATAGTTACAGTCGTCAAAATACACCATTCCTGAATACTATACTGAGGAAAACCGGGCAGTAAGACATAGAAAGTTAGAAAAAAGCACCAAATGCTACAAATGTAACGACGAGACGTCTAACAACATCGAAACTAACATACTGTGTAACGGCGAGTCATAGCAGATCTGTACGCCAGGTGAGGTGTAATATGTGCCATACTTTTCCCTATGCAATTTCTGGCATGCCTATAATGAAGCAAGAAACATCATCCCACATTCACGGATTAATGGCATCAGTACTCTTTTCCGATGAGCCACAATTCAGTTTACACAAAAGCATGCTGATATCGAGAAAATAGGGGATCTGCTTCAGTTCGCACTACCTTATGGAAAGGGTCCAGTATCTTCACGATGTTGTACGTGTTTGCAATATTCATCTTCAAAAGATGCAGATCCAGGCCTACATATCTTGAAGGGCGATACAGTCACTAGATGGCCCAGCGGTCACATGAGCCCTCAAGTGTGGTTGGTTTGAGCGCAGTTGATTTATCGTCCATTTTCGAGATGAAATACATTTGCCAACCAGGAAACGTGGTGAAGGATTATATTATGGGGAATGCGTGAAGAAGGTGGTTTGGACTCTGGACTTGAACCCTGTCGAACATGCATGAAATGCATTGAGAATGTGAAATACAATCAAAAAGCTGCTTTCAAGAACGCATTCAGACCTCCGTACTTATTTTTGGAGACATTGTAACATTTCCCAACTGTCCTAAACAGCACCCTTATTGTCAGTGCAATTAACGGGTAAGATGTGTGCAAACCGTGGTCCAGGGGTCGATCTTCTATTAAGGACTTAAAATCTGAAACGAGAATGAATCATTCGGATTCCTTATTGTACATGGAAATTAATACTTAGGGAATAGATAAAGAACGAATTTACAACTTTGATATTGAGAACATAATCTGTCATGCATAATCATACATAATCTCTCAGAAATGGAGATTAGGTATTGTAACATCCATGCAAGAGAGACGATATCATGAATGGGAACATCTGTAATTAAACGAATAACAAAAGTATACGTCTAGTGAAGTACTTATTGTTATTCCTCAGGTTGAATGATTTTACATGTCGATGTTCTGCCATTTTTAATGGTTATTTCTTTTCAAAGCTAATTAATGGTAGCACACTTGTACATATTGATTCACAGCGCGTTACGCTGAGGAATTAGGAAAAGTAAAGAAAAAATACTCATTAACGAAAAAATCTTTATGATGCAGGTAACAAAATCCAGGAGAAACCATTAACAAAAATGTCAAGATTGATATCTCGCAAATATATGGCTTCAGTAACATATTATCTCCTCAGTACTCACCTTACTGGCGGACAAATCTAATACAAACTTTTTTTATGATAAACTTTAGAATACAGTAATAATATATTCTTGTGTACTGAAATCGCAAATAAGTTAAAGATCTCTTATAACACAAAAACAAAAATTCGACGATGAGTGTAATATGGACGTGAGACACTCGCACCAAGAAATCAATATATTACTTTCTCAAAGCTTGAATTTCGGATTGTTTCAAACACTGAGAATGTTTCAAGATAGTCAACAGTTTCCCTCAAGTACCTATATTAAGCAAAATAACGTCTGTCTACTTTGTAAGTGACCAATAAACTTGTCGTATTGTAGATAATCATTGTAATCTCGATTTGAGTAATAACTATTCAGTTAACACGTGTGGACTATCTCAGACCTGTACCCTGAATTGAATAAAACATCTTATTCATAATAATCTCAAAAATAGGTTTCTCTTGTTAGGTTTCCTGGCAAAGAAATTCCAACTTTAATATCTGTCATCTATAAGTCTTAAACACACTTGCGATCTTTGTAGAATAAAGAGTTCATTATTTAACACAATGAGCTCCTTCGTGGCTAAGCGGTTAGCGTACGCGCCTTTTGCTTTGGAAATCCGGGTTCGTTTTCCTTCAGAACTTATGTGGTTCGTATTTCACGTTAATCAGTAGGTCCCGTCTCATATAGCCTTGCTGTTGAAAGGGACGTTAAAACTCAAAATCAACTCAACTCTTATTTAAACAGGTTGACTGCCAAGATGATTTGAGGGTACTGCTCCCAGGAATCCATAAATTTATTCTTATCTTTGGCTCAATTATGGATAGTCATGTCACATTTTTGTCACGAAATTTTGCTTCTCCTGAAAATGTACCAATGGGAGACGAGCACCATATGTCATGCTCATGGTCTCAAAGTAATTTGTGACAATAAGCATCATATATGATGCCCAAGAACCTAAATAGGTTAGTAATTTGTAATATCGAGTATGAGCATCATGTATGGTGCTCATGGCCCCACAGAAAAATAAGGTGAGCACCAGATATGATGCTCTTGGCAGTCAACCTATTAACACATACAAATGTTTTCCTTTTCAAATTTTCCATTACAAATGTTTTCGTTTTCAACATTCTCACATGAAATGAAGAAATATTTTACATAGAAAAGCACTTAAAATTTCTTACTTGGAGTTATATATTCCATCTCGACCTCCATTAAGATTCACAACATTCTTGTTCCTTATTGAAAATACATTTACAACAGTATCTTCTTATCCTCTAAATTCTTACTTCAACGATGGATGATCTCCGACGATAATGGGAGTCCTTGATCTCCTCCTGAAATGAGGATAATGAACTTAAGAATAATATTTTACTTCACTGAAAGCAACTTTGTTTTATTTATCCTGAAAATCACTATTCAATTCCTCTTATTTATTAGTATTGCTAATATAGTATGTGCTGGTTTCTCATTCTTTTCAAAAATGTTTTGAAAAAGTTAACGTTTATTTTATTGTTTCAGAAACATCATAAATTTCGTTTGCAAGCGCTTAAACACAACTAGTGTGATGCAAAATTTTATAAATCGAAAGCTATGAAACATTTAAAAGTACTTTCAAATCAATTTTGGGACAGACTGTACCCATCTACGCCTCCATTTCCAAATTGTTACTACTTTATACAAGCTTATAGTCTTATATTCTTATTATTTACACGATTATTATTAAAGAAGTTTGGCGAGTTTATTGGCGCTCAACAAAGCACTTATTCAAAAATATTGAGAACCACATACTTAAAATATATTTTTACTTTTAGTAATAATAAAAAACTATTGAATATTAAAGTTTTCTTTTCAAAAGTTTATTAGCATTCATAGTTCAGTCCGTTATCATTTTCTCCTGATTTAATTTCAAAACACTTCATTTTGAATAAGATTCAATAGAAAAACGTTAAAAATTATAAACAATGAATTAAAAATTCTTAATTTCCATAAAATATATTGAGTACATATTTAAATTAAACAAGAAATACATGAATGCATGAAGTGTGTTCGAATCTAGAATGAACATGCATGAAGATACTAAATAAACTAGGGAATTCCTCTGATACTTAGTCACATTACGCTCTTGTGTATATGTTGTAAGGAGTTGATTATTAAACATTCCCTATTTAGCAGAATATATCACCACTGAAAATATAATAGATGATATCATCAACTTAACATTTGCCTCAGTATACAAATGTACACATCATATTTTTCCATCGTCGTATAGAAGTAATTACCTCATTTTCAACTTGACTTTACTACATATATCACATATAGACCTAATGTATTTTATGAAGACAAAGATTCTTTGCTGAAACTGTAACGATATTATTTCTTAAATACTATATGCCTTGGCCATAATTTGCTTTTTTTTTAATATAAGAAATTCCAAAGCTAAAATAAGTGGTATTCACTTTAGTATTCGTGTAGATCCTTACTTAATATTTTTGAACTTTCGGGAAATACGCAGTCTAGACTACAGCTTTTTTTCATTTTTTTTAAAGTAATACAAATTGTTATATTATTAGACTTCCAAACTATGCTTTGCATAAATGTCGGAAGTCTTCCTGAACGTTATTGTCCGTCCGTTCAAACAAACGGAAACACATTTCGAGAAATGTTTTTTTTTTTTACAATTGTTTCAGTTTCTCCTATAATAACTCTATTTTCAAAGCTTAAGTGCTTAAAACACAGCAATTTCCGGTTTCAACATTTATTATCATAGAACTAAATTGATAATAGCGACAAACAGTTTTCTGCAAAATAATCAGTGTCTGAAATGAACATATGACCACAGTTTTCGAATCCTCTACCAAATTCGAAAGTAGTTGAAATTTACTACTACGTCCGGTTTCAATAGTAATTTCCATAGATCTATAAAGGTAAAAGATATCGAAATTCGTTTTTTGTAGTCGGATCAACTTCCCTAGAATAGGCTCAATCTTTTCCGATAAACCTCTACTCAAACCGGAAGTGATTCAAATTCGTAATTTGCGATTTCAACATGTCGCCATACAACGAAAACGGCAAGAGATAGCGAGAAGCAGCATTATTCAAACTGTTCTGCTTCCCAAGATAAATTAATGATCAGCAAGAGTTTACCAAAACAACATTCGGAAACTTGCGGTTTTACTATCGGTTTCAATACCGATTTCCAAAGAGATATCGAAGTAAGGTTTTCGAAATTGATTCAGCTTGCCAAGGATAGATTTCATCCCCTCCATCTTCTGTTCACACAAGAAGTGTTCAAATTATCATTTTGTTTTGAATATTTATTGCCATAGGCGCAAAATGGTAACATAGAACGACTAACAGTTTTTTGCAAACGATTCCGGATCTTACAAATAGGCTTTCTCTCTTCCATTAATCTTATATCCAAACCAACAGTGGTTGAATTTAATGATTTTAGGGTTTTAACCATTGTTATCTTACAGCAAAACACTAAGCGATGGCGAGGAGAAAAGTGTGATAAAATTGAATATTAACTGAGTGCAAAAGTGTACAAGAGTTTAACATATGTTACCTATGCTATGTGTATCAAACATCCGGGGCCATAGCCAAGCTCGTTACGAATAAAGATAAGAAAAATTGAAACTACAGGCATTGGCGTATCTAGCCTGGGGCGGAAAGGCCTAGGCCTCACAGTGTTTAAGTAACAAAAATAATTGATGCTATTATTTATATATTTTTGAAAGTTTATGGTAACTCATGATATACCTACCATAGTCTGGGTTCTAGCAGACCACCTCAGTTTTTACCTTCTAGATCCGCTACTGAATACAAGGAAGCTTGTATTCGTGCAATCCGTTTAGGTTTCACACTAGTAAGACGTGCTATATTAAATTTAAAAAAATCCACGTTTCCATTGCAGTACAATGTTCAAAAACAAGGTAAGGGTATACGAAAGTGACATTATTGTGTGAGATAACCTAGAACAGCTCGAACCTGATTTCCAACAATTCTGTTGTATTGATTTAGTAAAGGTCTAAGGTAACTGACAATGTAGGATTTTATTCAAATTGTCTTACGATTGTGGAGAGCAAACAACCGGTGTGATTAAAAAACACAATTTTGAAATAAAACCACTTATAAATTGCATATATTTCCATTTTTCCGTATATAAACTAGATTCGAACCAACAACCTTAAACGTCTGATTCATCTCTAAATACAGCCAACTAAACAATAAGATTATGTGTATACGTTTAAATGCCAATGCTTAGCATTGAGTCAGCAAGGTTTTCTTCAAGGTCAAAGTCGCACACGAAGTAAAAAGATGACAACACAGATCTTCTATCTTTCTATATGAAACCTAAACCTAGTGTAAACTGCTCGCACTGAAATGTGTAATGCAACATAATCTGTTTAAATCTGCTCGTCTTCTTTTCATACGCAAAACTGTTCGCACCAATGGGCATGGTGGCTCAGTGCTTATTTCTGATGTGTGAGGTCTCGGCTTCAATCCGCAAGCAAGTAAGTTTATGATGTTTTCTCATTTCATCATTTCTCATCATCGTCGTTTCGCTTAGCTTCGAGGGGAATTAAAATTTCCTAACACTAGCATCAAGAATCGAACTCGGACCATTACATTGTCTATAACATAGTAATCAATAAATTAAAATTTCTCAATGGGGCACGGTAGCTCAGCGCGTGTCTCTAATGTGTAAAGTCCCTGCTTCAATCCTCAGTCAAGTATGTTCATGTTTTACCCTATTTCGTCCTATCATTTCTCATCACCATCGTTTTCGCTGGGGACGTTAAATTCAACATTTCCTAAACCAGCACCAAGAATCGAACTCGGGACGATTTCAAGATATCCATGTTCACCCCTGAAGCGGAACAAAATGGATCACAAAGTACATATCAAATTTAAGGGAATAATTTTAAATACGCCTCCATATAACGTAATAAGGCTCCAAAGGGAACGATAATTCCCAAATTTAAAAGTAAACCATTGTACTCTATTATATAGCGAAAATGTCGCATCAAAATAATATGATACGTTTAAAAAAATACTTCCAAAGATGATATTTTTATACTCATCAAAAGGAACGAGGTCCTTCTCGTCACGTGGATCAAGGTGATCATATGTGTCCTAAAAAAATGATCCTATGCATTCCATGGCCCCTGAGTAAATCTAACAAAAATTTCAATAGGTAATGTAATCCCGAACCAAAGCATCTCTAACTCATTCGCTATGGTCCATGTGGGGGTCCCAAAAGTGAAAACAGAGTCACCCCGACGTCAACAATCACATTAGCTCGAACCAAATACCTCTACTTCATTCGCACCAATAAGGGACGCGGTGGCTCAGTGGTGAAGCGTTCACCTCTGCTGTATGGGGTTCCTGGTTTAAACCCCAGCGAAAAGTAATTTTGTGGTGGGCAACGTTATGCTCCAGTTTCCTCCCACACTTCCATTCCTTTCTCATAATCACCGTCTCCTTTAGCCTAATCGTGGGACGTAAAACTAAAGATTTCATTTGCACCAGTGTTAGTCCATCTCATCAAAGGGATAACAATCCGAACCGCATGAGCTTCTTCCGGGAATCGAACTCTGGTCTCCCACGTTAAAGGCACATACGCTAACCGGTTAGCCACAAAGCAACTCCAAAGTTTTCGAGTTTCATATTAATACTAATACTAATTTATACTATTACTGGGGTCTACTAATTCATAATGTAATAGGTCATCAAGAAAGAGATCAAACCTTGTTTTGGTAATTTTATATCCATAAAAGGGACCGAAACAAGCCATCATAAGTTCCAAGCTAAAAATTCCAGTTCAGTGGCGTCAACGAACATATTAGCTCCAACCAACTACCTCTAATTCATTCATACCAGTAGAGATGCGGTGGCTCAGTGGTAGAGCGTTCACCTCTTCTGTGTGTGGTCCCTGGCTCAAACACCACGAAAATAGTTTTGTGGTGGGCAACATTATGCTACATTTTTCCCACACTTTCATTCATTTCTTATCGTCACCGTCTCCTTTAGCCTAAACGCCATAAGCGTGGGATGTAAAACTAAAGATTTCATTTGCACCCGTGTTAATCCATAGGATAACAATCTCCAAATTTTATACCATAAAAGGGAACGAAAAAAAAGCATTCATAAACCTGTACTATTTCATAACCTAATGAATCATCAAGACCATATTTTTAGTAATTTTAAAGAATCATCATGACCTCTGATCCAATACTCCCAATTCAATGACGTCATAGCAGGGCCAAGGTACCTCTGACTCATTTACACCAACGTGCATGGCCCCCGAATAAGCATAAGCAAAATTTCAATAGGTGACGCAATACCGGGCCAAAGCATACCCGATTCATTCACTATGGTTCATGGGGACCCAAAATTGGATTATTAAGAGTTAGGTAGAATATCCCCCGTACTACTATTATTTTGTAAACTGTCAATTCTCTTTCAGAGAGGAAAAAATATTCAGATATAACCTCATTATTTTTCAAAGAAAGTAATCAAACCTGTGTTTGTTGTTCCAATGGCACCTAAATAAAATGCAGAAAGTTCTAGATTAGAATGAAAAAAGTAGAAAATTGAATTTATCTAATTGGATAACATTGTTGAAGATCTTTTCTTTTATCATGGTTTGTTATCTCTATTATCGGCCTTTCTAAATTACTTGCATCCTTTGAACAATGCGCCCTGGATAAGGAATGTCCTCCATAAGTCCTTTGTAACTTTTTGTACGTCATAGTAGTGAATTCATCAAGCTTTCGTAAAAGTTGTTGATACAACTTTACTCAACCCTTACTCATCTATTTTCGCAACACATCTCACAAACACAACTTCACCTTAGGCGCTCTCAATAATTATTTAGCCACTCGAGCAGGTTCAAACTTGTACTGACTAAACTTAGTTCTAGTTTAACAGGATTAACAAGATAAATTTAACTGTCATGTGAAAGTGGAACAGCAGCGTTATCAGTTCATGTACAGCGTTGGCAGTTTCGTTACTAATCTAATAAACCTCGTAGTTCGATGTTAGACAAGAGCTTCTTTTAAATCACATTTGACATTTATTGACATCCATCGAATGTAGGGCGTCAGCGCCCATCTTCACCAGCACGAAACAATGAAAACACACTGTTACTATACTAACCTGATTGGCCGAACGAAAATAGCATAGTGAAAATAGAATAAAACATACTATTTCTTGATTTAAACTTTCGCTAGTTTCTTGGTTGGATTAAAAAGATTTTAATCCGAATCGGCGGAATCCGAATTTACGTTTCCACCTTTTTAAGTAAAGCAATAGAACAAGTCTGAATTTTTAAAAATTATGATAATTGAAAGGATACAATACAACGAGGTTCGGTGTCGCAGTAGTAGAGATTTCACTTATGTTATGAAATTATTATAAACAAAAGCAGTTTATTCATTTCAGGGTACAAGTAGACGATAAACCTGGCTGAATCACAATTACGAAATGTTACTCAATCTCTTTTTAAAACTTTGCATGTAATCAATTTTTTAAAAAGTTCAATTTGCCACACTACTTCCATTTTCAGGGAAAGTTCACGCGTGTTACCTGAAGAGTTATTATTCGAAACGAGATTGCGATGATTATTAACAATATTACATGTTCAGTCGTTATTAACACAATAGATGGACATTATTTTGTTTACTGGAACTGTATCACTGTTTGGAACAAACCATATTGAAAAACTAAGAAATTCATTTCTTTGTGCGAGCGTCTCGTGTCCATTTCGCGCTTATCGTCAATATATATAATAACAGATCTTTCAACTTGTCTCTATTTCGATCTGGATAATAACAATAAGTACCCCTAGTAGCAAAATCGATTGGCCCAACGTTGGGAAAATGGTGGTAATGCGACATACAAACGGTGGCCCAACGTCATGTTTGGCCGCTTTGGCAACCAATTCCCACCCAAACCATTACCCACTTATTCCTCAACCAAAAGAAGGGTGGGCCTTCGTTTGCCCAACCAATTCCCAACCATCTCCCAACGTTGGGCCAACTAAACCCCAACAACCTTGAGAATGTTGGGCCTTCATTCACCCAACCAAATCCCACCAGTTTCCCTACGTTACCCCAACTAAACCTCGACGTTGAATGGTGGTTCACCATCCAAACGCTGACGTTTACCCAACCAAATCTAGCATTATTCCCTGACGCTCCCCGACGTGTCCTTGCGACGGATGGGGTAGGGTGGTGATGCATTCGGTTTGGCACCTTTTATATGGTATTCCTGAGATATTCGGATGTTATTTATTTACACAGTTATTATTCATATATAATGACGCAGATATTATCAAGTGTATTTGCGTTATTACTATATAAATAATAACTCATGCCTAAATAAATAACAGATCTGAGTATCAGGAATACCATGTAAAAAGTAAAATGTGTCGAACCGAATGCATCTCCACCCTACCTCATCCGCAGCGAAGACACTTTAGGGAACGTCAGGGAATTATGCTACATTTGGTTGCGCACACGACAGCAATTGATGATGAACTACCATTCAACGTAGAGGTTTGGCTGGGCTAACTTCGGAAGACTGAAAATATGGATTATTGAATGTGTGAAGCAGTCTGAGATTCGACTCGCTCAGCATTTGTATTGTGTGTTGGTCTCACGACAACTTTCGAACATCTGAACCGACTCAAATGAAACTTTCAATGATTATTTATTCGTTCAAAGTACATACCAAGTTCATTGGAGAGGAAAATTGGGCAAGAGGGAGGGGGTAAAGCCCCCTACATGTGCAAAAATGTAGGAAAACACTAAAGAGGAATACTTACATGTTGGATCAGGATGCGACGTCTTCCGATTGTACATTTATACTAGTACTAAACAATAAACTCCATGGTTCTGGATAATATATAACAATTAAAACGCTCTGGAAAACCATTAACCATTAAATAACCATCAGTTGATAAGATCTGCTGTCAACAGTCTTTTCTCAATGTTTGCGTCTGATAAAGAGGACGTTAGGTCCTTGAAACTGTAACGTATAGTTATTAATATAATTTATTTTGTTCTGTTCAGAACTGCGTTTTAATGGATACTAGTACTAACCAAGCATATTATTGAAAAATAAAAATCAATAGACAAACAGCCAAATAACAAACACGCATTATACCCATTAGAGATTGAGGAACTTTTCCTTGCTATCTTATATACCAATCCACAATACTACTGCAATAACAAAGTAATTGAAAAGAGATCAGTATTAATTAATGAAATAAATTAAACACTGTTCTTAAGTTTCCACTACATAATTTTTATTATAATTGCAAGTTGCAAAATCATTTGTTTTACAACATTACAATCTTCTTAAATGTAAAAAACTACAATAACAGAAACAAAATAGTGGTAACTGTTCATTGTAAACAACAATGAGATATGCATATTAAATCTGGATCCATGTTGAAATACCAGCATTATATACAACACGTCTGAGTGTCTACTTCCTACCCATACATATGTTGTAACATTACAAGAAAAACGTTGAGATGTGTAACCGGCTAGTAAACCTATATATTTCATAATTTCTTAACATACACAACTTAATATTCTGATCAGATAAAACAAGTAAATGCCTTTTTATCTTATAAATCCAAGAAAGCAAATAAATTAAAAAAAAAAACGCTACATCATAGGAAAAGACAAGTAGACCTAACAGTGCGAATGGAAATTCAAAGAGTCATTAAAGGTTCGATTCGATTTTATAAGGCACAAGATGATGATTTGGATAAAACATACCTACTGTTTCCCTTCCCCCCGGCCTGTGTACGTACAGCTTAAAGTTCAATAAACGTTGCTTTCTTTCTAAAATTAAGAGGCCCCGTCATGGCGAAATCAAAATATCGCTGATTTTACAGTAATTATGATATCTTCAAACAGATAAAAGTAATCGAAAAGTGGAACAAGAGCTCGCTACACAATATTATTTTACATGAGATACCGTTATCACGACTCACTTATCTGCTTTCGATTTCTAGCCATTTAAAGAATCGGCACTTATTTTTGCGTTTACAAATGGCTGCAAACGCAAAGCTACTAGGTGATTCGTGATAACGGTATCTAATGCAAAATAATATTGTCTAGGGCGCTCTTGTTCCACATTTCGATTCTTTTATCTATTTGAAGATATCACATAATTACTGTAAAATTAGCAGTATTTTAATTTCGCTGTGACGGGGCCTCTTAAAAGTATACTTCATCACAAAGTCAACACTCGAAAAGTAGGGACTATAGAAAATAAAAATATCTCAATAAAGAAATTAGGGCGACTTCCGATTTTTACACCAAGCCTCCGCAAGTGCAGACATAATTTTGAAGTAGAAAATGTGTGATTGGACCAATAATCGAACCTGAGACCTTAGGCTCATCATGCTTATGTGCTAACTCACTGCGTCACCCAGTCGATCTAACTCCCAACCACACAATTTCAACTATTGAGGACGGTGTTGTAATTCTTTCAGACCACATGGAGTGTACTACAACTTCGTTGAGTTTGGACTACCCCAGTGTCTGCTGGGAAGTCCAATCACAACAGAAAGTTGTGGTATCCTGACTCTGCATATAGTCTGAAAAAAAAAAGAACACCGTACTCAAAAGTGTAAATTGTGTGACTGGAAAATGGATCGACTGGGTGGCGAAGTTGGTTAGCACACAGGCGCGATAAACCTAAGGACCTGGGTTGATCTCGAGTCCTGTCACACATTTTTCACTTTTAAAATTAATAATAATGTCCACTTGAAAAACTGGTGTTTTATCACTGCCTGATCCACAATTCCCATTAAAGGCCAAAAACATTTGGTTGAATTCGAATGTAAAGGTAAACCATTTACATTAATTGTAATAGTTACCAAACATGTTCCCTCATTTTCTACCAACAACTTGGAATTTACAAATGGATAAATACATGGAATCAAACCTGATGACTTTTTCTTCACAATATTATGTTCTATGCCAAAGTATTTAAATAGACCCCCTGCACGTGTATCTACATTGGAGCAAGACGGTGTATGTAATAGAGTTCGTGCGTCTAAAGGAAGTTGAGGGAAATATTGGTTTAAAATTTGTAACAGATTGGTATAGTGGCTGTATTAGTTATGTTATATTCCTTTGCCCACTGCACTAACTTCACTTCCAAAGAATCAGGAACTTCACCATGTGAACTATCACTCCACATTCCAAAATCACTAGAATTATCATATTCACTGGATACCTCTGAAATGTCGAGGTCACTGACACGTAGAACTTGATTATCATTTCTGCACGAAGTTTCATTCGCATTGTTATCTGAATCTAGTTTATTAGTTTTCTTTATTTCTTGTCCTATTACTTCTGCAGAGAGAAATTTGTATTCATTAACAATTTCTTCATACTCCTTTTGAATCTTGCGGCGCTTAGATCTCGCAGAATCTCCAAAGTTTTCTTTTTCCACTGTTTCCTCCATTTTTCAACTATTTAGCTGTCCTTTTAAAATCGAAGAATTGGATGTAGGTTCAGTAGCTGGCCTCTCATCTCAACCAGAACTGCAAATAAAAGTTAAGTAGCTTATTAGCACAAACAATCCCCTCCAATGCAACGTAATATATATTTCATATGTACAAAGTGAAAACAGCCGAACTTAATTTATAAAATATAATTTAAATACATTTGTAGTTCGCGATTTTCTAAAGTAAACAAATAAAGGTCCATTCTACCACTGGTTTAGCATTTGCAAATTCTGTGCTTCGCGAATGTCAATACTGGGTAGAAATTTTCATGTACACCTCAGATGAATACTGGAATAAAACTTTCAAAACAGACGCTACCAGAGCCCTTTGTCCTTCCGACTTGTGCCATATACACTTAACACCTTAAAACCTATCGAAATAAATAATGAAGTGGAAAAAATATTTTTAAAACTTCATTTGGCAGTTCTTTTATTTCAATCTTTTTTAAATAACATTTTTCTCTTGTAATAAGTGTTGCGAACCAGTTTTGGCAAAAAACGTTTTCTTACAAAAAATAAAAAGTCAACCTGTTTCTGTGATTGATTTAAAAAAACAATACGTATGGACAGAAATAAATTAACTTGGCCTTCACGTATTTCCAGCAATGGGGTTATAAAGGACAAGATCTACAACTCCTATACGAAGTATATTTGGGAATCGAAATAGTACTTTGCGTATAGAGTTGTGCGGTTCTATTAGTGTATTTTTTAGACCAGGAAATTCCCGTCATAATCATGCCTGCGTTATTATTTATCAACAATATTAACAAGTATGTAACGTCATTTTAGTGACATTGTATTATAATCAATACGCTAGAAATGACGTTTATAAAAGTAATGAATGGCTGAATTTTAAAATAAGAATTTAACCCAACACAGGGTTCTTACAAATTACTTTTATCATTTTCCCTGATTTCCAGGTGCAAGATCACCTATTTTCCCTGACCCGCGACATTTAATAACATAATGGTGTACTGATGATGAATGCCCGTAAAAACTAAATAAAGACTTGGGGCAGTGATTCTCAACCTGTGTGCTGCCAAAGATCAAGAACTTTCCGTTTGTAACACTATACAGTAGACACAGAGCCATACAAAAGGCTAATAATAGTAGACTAGTGTAAGTTATCCAAGGAATTGCCTTTTGAGCTAGTGAAGAGACTTTATAATACATCTTCAAATAATATTATACACTAACGTTAAATTTCTTTATATAAAACACTACAAGATTAGCCATCCTTCTGCACAACGAGCAGCTGTAACTTAAGAATTCTTAAAAAAAATGGCAATAAATTGATTCTATAAATTTCGAAAAAAAAAATAAGCGCTCCTAAAAGTTTAGTAAACAAACAAACAAAAAAAACGATACTTTAATGGAATTTCTCAATATTTCTTTGAATTCAATAAAATGAAAAATAAAACAATGAGAAACTTTTCAAAATAATGTGTAAATGTATATGCAACTGTGAGAATGCAAATTGTGAATTTTACACCCTCAAACGCAAAAATATTTGAAAGTTTAACATAATGAAAGTTATGACGAGCGAACATTACAGCTGCCCATACCAATTCCTACCGATTTTTTTCAGTTATTGCAATAGATCCTACTTGGTATCACAACAAAACAAATTTATTGTTATACATATTATACAACATATTAAAAGATAAAGAGAATTTTAGGAATGAACCCCCCTCAAAAAAAAAAAAAAAAAAAAAGCAGCAAAAGATAGCGATCTTGGCCGATAATTAGTTTTCGGATCAGGAGCTACAAAATTTTTGAACGGCACCTCATTTTTTTTTTTTTTTTAACGGAATAAGCTCATACAGAGTTAAGTGATAATTTTCGATTCATTTATCTATTGTGAAGACATTACAGTAAAACGGTGAAATTAGCGGCAGGTTAATGTTAAACGCACTAAAATTATGACTTAAAGAATATTAACTTAAATCTATCCATCTTAAATACAATTACTTTACATCGAAATAACTTACCGAAAAAATGCTTCTTTTTCTGTCTTTTTTAAAAATGTATTAGTTGTTTCTTAAGATTCCCCACTCGCAGAGGATGGTCGTCTTCGTTCCCGCCCACCGTCTCTGTCGATGGAGTATTTAAACCAATTCCTTACGTGCATTTCTATTTGATCATCGGTTGCTGATGGTATTACCCGCCGAACGCCATCTGGAATGATTACAAAGTTTCAATGTAATTAACATGTATAACGCAATGTATAGAACACTTATGAATTAAAAAGTACAATCGTTCACTGTTAAATTAATCGGAATATTCTGAAGAGAATTTAATTTTAATATTTTGTAGCCAAGTGAACATTACGGTCGAAGGTCGTCACACCTGAGATCTGACGTCCCTTGCCATTCAGATGCAATATCACTTGCCTCTTTGGGACTGAGAAAACCCGCCGAAAAACTCAGTCAGGATGATTACCGACATTGGTATCCTGACCTTCGACGTAGGAAGTAAAAGTTTTACTGCCATTCTCCTATAAACAGTACTAAATGGTCGCAAACACAAATGACGTGTTAATGTTCCGATCCTTGTTACCAGATCCGATTTCGGTCCATACGCTTGCAATCACTCGGATATTTCCTATACCAACTAGCCTGTATTCATTGTACCATCTCGACGTTTGCTCCATGGTTGTGGAGGATATTAATGATGTAAGATTTTTCCAGTCCCTACAAACATCAATCAACACTACAGTCACTGACATAAACACATTCTCTCTTGCTATTTATGGATGGAAGATTTCATCCATGAATAACGTAAGACATAATGTTTTTGTCTGTTTGGTGGGAATTTCGCGTCCCTTTTCAGCAGCGAGGCTATATAGAGACAGAACCTAAACTTTAAGGTGGGATCTGAACCACTACTCGAGTTGCTATCCGAGGCATTAGGTTCCCAGGTGAATTTGAACCTGCGACCACGCGCACTGAAGGCGAGCGCTGTAACCGTAACGACGGCTACGGGGAAACCCGAGAGAGAGAGTTTTATATCACTGAGTTAGTGTTAGTTGGTTTTTAGAAGGACTGCTAAAAGATCTTACTTCAATAAATTCCTCCTCAATATTTTAATTTTGTAAGGTTCTCTTCAATCAATAAACAAATAAATGTGATTTAATGGTTAGTCTGCAGTTTCATTCGAATCCAAAAAAAGTAAAAAATTCTTCATCTATGCATAACAAAATGATACAGTGTTCTATGTCAGTGAGTGCAGTATTAGTTGTTTACAGAGTTTGGAAAAAATCTTACTTCAATAATGATCTTCCCAACCATGGACTAAATGTCGAGATGGTACCGTGAATCCAAGTTAACTGTTGCTATACGGAACATCCGAGTAATTTAAAATTAATGGACCAAAATTGGATCTGAGAAACCTGTAATTTATTTTCGAGAGAAAATTGGCTATTCCCTGTAACGTATAGCGAATTAAATGAAAATGAGATCTTTCAGTTTTACGTCCCACGGATATGATGGTTAGGCAAAAATGATGATGATGAGAAATGAATAAAATGGTGGAATGAAAAAGTGGGAGAAAACGGGATAATCCCGAGAAAACCCACGAGTTCGGTGTTTGTCCACCACAAAGTTCACACAGCACGAGCTGGGATCGAACCAGTATAGCGAATTAAAATACTGTGTAGTCGAATGATGGGGACTAATGTTGAACTTCGCTCTATGCTTAAAAGTTCCCTTTGAAGCATTTTGGCTGAAAAAAATTGATATAGAAGTGTAATAAATGTGATGGGTTTTCACACTAACGAGCGTTATTCAGAATTCTTTTTCTGACATGCAACGAATAACTTGAATACAGAACATTTATCTTTAGAACAGACTTGAAAAGAAAGAAAGTGAAGAGAGAAGACATAGTCGAAGTAGTAATGCAACTTACTGTCAATAATCTATTGCAGCATGGAGAACAAGGATGATGCCGATAAGGTAATGAGTCTGTTAAACAAATCTACTATACTTATTAAAACATTCACATTTGGTAATCTCACTTCTATTTGGAAGCAACAGTTCACGATATGTAAATTTTGGACATCGTTTAAAACTTATTTCAAATTTTTTGACATTTAAATAAAATTAAATAAATAAATAAATAAAAATAAAAAAATAAAAATAAAATTCAAAATTCACTGTATTGGGGGAAAGAAAAATTCTTATAAAGCTAAATATTAATAGTAATAACAGTAAAATTAACTATTTTTTTTTCAAATTGTTAATTGTAAAAATTCTACATGTATGCAGGCCGAGGCAAAAGTCTGGACATGTCATATTTTCAACATTGCTGGAGAAATCGGGCAATACCTTACGATGGAGTAATAATAACATGAGGACCGAACGCCTTATGACCATCATGTTGAAGGTAGTCACCGTGCGTTTTGTCGACACTTGTAATAAACGGTTATATAATAATTAACTTGGGACCAGTTGGTCCTAATATGGCGTAGAAGACAAATTTTATGTCACCTGGCAGCAAATTTGATTCATTAAGTTTTACTATAAAAGCTAGAAAGCAGCTGTGTAAGGTTACGTTATTTTGCATGTAATCTAGCTAGGCACTCTCATTGCATGACCGCACAGAAACTGTCTTGGTAAGTACTAGTAGCAACAACTGAGTGATAAGCCAAATAAATGAAAGAGCATTCATGTGGTCCTTGTCCAAGATACCGACAGGTCAAATATTAGAAAATCTAAGCAGTGACAAAAGCCAACGAGGAAACTATAACGAAATTTAGGCCGTCATTTCGAAGTGGGGTATCTGGATTTTTCCCAAGTTTACAGCAGAGCGATTTAAAGTTCTACGGGAAATTTGATTTTTAAATCTTTATATCGCCGGAACTATAATGAAGTGAGATACTGCATTTTAACAGTTGATAGAACACGTGGAAGTCATAATAGAAAAACGCACTTTTTTTTTCAAGTTACGCCCCTTTGCGTTTTCACCCCTGAATTTGTAAAGCGTGCAAGTTGTGTTTCGCGCATATTATCGGAGGAAACGAGCATCAATGAATAGTAAGTAAATCCTACAGGTCTGTTATCCACGAATGGAACCTACACAAGATTCAGTCACAACAATAACGCACATATGAACCTCAGATTGCGGGAGGAAGGAGGGGAAGGTGGCATTTTGCTCAATGTACTTGATAGGAGTGGTGACTGTCCAAAATTTGTCCTCAAACAAAGTGCATATTAGACAGGAGTTTCCAATCAAAGCATACCTTTCAGTATTTGCATTATTCTCAGGGTTCTTAGTGCTTCTTTACCCTTTCTACCGGTCCAGTTGAATTTCTTTGCTGCGTCGTTACTGAATACTTTTTCTAACATTCGTCTCACTAACTTCTCAACACTTTTACCACCCAAGGTACTCAAAGCTATTTGCTGTAAGCAAATATAATAAAAGCAGTTATAATTATACATATTACCAATACAATAGTTGTTACTAACGAATAGCAGGACACAATGAACTAAAAATATCATTTTTTTCCTTGCCTAACATAGAAACGAAGAAAACTAGAAGTAATAGATGAAAGGGTTCCTGCTCGTTTGGCAAAATCAAATTTCCTGACTTTTCCAGGTTCTTAAATACCACTACTTAGAGATGTTTAGATAGCATATATTTGCACCAGTGCACAGAGCAGTACAATTTGCACACGAAAGAACGGAAACAGAACATTTTTAATATGAAACATCCCGTAACAACTAGCCGGATAAGGCAAACAGTAAAATATGCTATTATTTCCAAACATGAAAATAATGACGAACAGAATTTTAAAAGCATAATGAAGCATAAAGAACCTTAAAATGTGTAGCAAATATACAATGAAAAACTTATTTCTCTTTAATCATTTCGCCAACACTGAATAAATAATTATTTTCTTATGATACAAAAACAAAGGAAGCAGGGATGCTACTTCAGGGATATTTCCATTGCATTGTGTATAACATTTTGTTTATAATCTAGATACAACACACACGTTACATAACAGCTTAAGATGCGGGAAAATGTTTAAGTCATGACCATTTTCTATAGGCATAGTCTTAAAATTCTCCTGGTGGGAAAATCCTGAAAGTCCCTGTTAGGATGGCGGAGCCGAACTTGTGCCCAAAATACAACGAACGCAAATCCAAGTCTCTATAAAATAAGATATGCCCTATAGGCTTCATTAGGTTATGTATACTGGAACGAAGTTATTCATAATTGCTTCCGCGGTTGTGAATATTCATATTACAACAACTGAGACATTCATAGAAACAGATGCCGAATGTTTCTACCACACACGCCCCAACATGACACGTTAAGGTCGTTGACTGCTCTGTAGCGGCTTAATATATGAACAATTTATGAGGCATGTTATATATAATTCATACTAGAAGAGATGCCAATTGCTGGTATGAAAAAGTTTATTTCTATCATAGTTGCTGCATTATCAATGTTCGAAATTACAAAGGAAATTATGACCCACTTTGTTTATTCAGTTTCAAGTTGCCACGTGTCAATGAACAAATGTAAGATACCTAATGGGAAGTATCACCCCGTATAATATAAAAATACGGAAATTACTGTCTAAAATACTACAGTGAGCTCAAAACCTACCAAACTTGTAGCATTATTTTCATTGTGTGCCCATTCTTCCAGTGATTTAACCAATGATACAGTTTCACAGGGTAGAGTCAGACCGTCGGGTAATACCAGTGGTTGCGAAATTCCCGGTGAACGTAAATTTCCGTGGATGTATTCCAGTATGCGTGACTGGGTTTCTTCTATACGTTCCAGACGTCCCTTAATGTTCGCCAAATGCTTAGCAATAACCGTGAAACCTGCGGGAAAAATGAAGTATAACCTGTATTGCATATATAATAACTTTTAAGAAATAGAAAGAAAAAAAAAAAGAAATATAGAAGGAAAATAACTTTAAACATTTTTTTTTCTTTTTTTGCAACATTACGATTTCGAATGCTCATAATTTTGGCATTTTTTGTTTAAGAATGTTAACCCTTGTGTACTATCAAGAACACTTTTACACAGGAATTACATGGGGTCTTCTAGAATCCCACCTAAATTATGTTCTTTACGCAGAACCATCAAAGAGACAACTTAAATATTTAGTATGCATCTTTAGCATACACTCGAGATAGTCTGCAAGAAAAGATGAATTGTAACCTCACTTGTTTAACAGCTGTAACATGAGAAACAAATCTGGGGTTCCAAAAGACCCCATGGTAGTACACAAGAGTTAAAAATAGTACTATTAATAATTTCTGAACTTTGTTTTCAGAATTTTATTCATTTATTAATAAATATTTGCACCAGTTCAGTTTCATAGAAAGTATAAAACCAACCAACCATTTCTGATTTCAAAGATATAGTAGCTAATGGGTGAAGGAGTTTACTTCTGCCAGCCTCAAATGCATTCATTGCAACATATTTTTGAATGTACAATTCTAGGATATACTCATTTATATGCCTGCTTTCTAAACCCGATATTATGATACTGATCTTACAGTTTGGGTATTCTAATTTCTCCTCTCAGCCGTTCAGTCCAGCTTATCTACTGACCGCAAACATGCTCTGCACCACGCGGGAGTCTGGTGCAGGGTGGAAAATACTAACTTTTTCTTTTAAACAGTGTTATCTTTAATTTAATAATTTCTTTCGCTTTGGATAATACATCTTGAGACCTGAGAAAAACATTGGGAATTAGAGTTAAATGTTAATTAGCTATGAATTTTCATAGCAAATTTCCTAATTGGGATTAAATTTCGAATTGATTCCCAATCTTTAACTGATTGCAATCCCAAACACTTTTTCATACTTTTCATGCTTTGAGGAAAAAGTACATCAACATTCAACAAAATGATACACTGTATTCACGAAAGTTATTGAAATCTGGCAGGAACGTATATATATATATATATATATATATATATATATATATATATATATATATATATATGTGTGTGTGTGTGTGTGTGTGTGTGTGTGTGTGTGTGTGTGTAAAATCGGCCGGTTCAGAACTAGTTTACGGAATGAGATGCATAAATTTCGACTCAAGTTATGTAAAATGCACAGGGTTTTCAACCTTGGGTGCAGATGGGGGGGGGGAGGAACACCCGAAATACGTCCCTGAAGTCTGAACGCCAAAAATTTACATTTTAAAAGAAGGAAGTACATACCGACCGTGTTGATTTTCGATTGTTCTGGGCTTAATGAAGATGTTTCTTCAGCGCTGAAGGTCGCCCCATCCTCGCCTCCAATGGCACTTGAAGACTTTCCTGCATTTCTCCCAATTGCATTTTGGTTACTTTCTGAAGGTGACGAAACTGAATGGGCCTCTGATTCCCTGAACAATTCTCTAGAGTTCATACGTGGATAAATTATTTTCTGGGTTCGTTGACTATCATCTTCTTCACTTGTGTCATCACTTTCCACATATTGTGCATTACGACTAGTTTTCCTCTTTCTTTTAACTTCCTCTGCATCACTTAACAAATCCGAAGTATACTGAGCATCCCTTTCTTTTCTTCGTGCAATCAATAGGTCACCTGAAGAGATACATTACATGGATAAAGGACGTGGAAATTTCGTTAATAAGATCTTCCACTAAGTCTATTACAATAGATAGAACTTCTGATGCAAAGCTAACGTGAATGAAGTGCAGCTTCCGACATAAAATAAAATTGAAAATTAGTAAAAAAAAAAAAAAAAAAATATTTTCCTAATTAGTTAATTTGGAAGTGTTTACTTAGGAGCGTAATATAATGTAATAGTAGCTGTCAGGCTGGAACGATATGTTTAATTTCTAATGAGAAAGAAAACCAAGTATATTTAATGTAAGTGAATAAAGCTAATAATTTTCAAGAGATTCATTGCGTTGATTTTGAGTTTAACGTCCCGTTCAGCAGCGAGGCTATGAGACGTGGACCAACTTGTTAACGTGGAATCCGAAACGCATGAGCTCCAGCCGGGGAAACGAACCCATTGCGTGATTATTTCAAACGGGACATTTCCTTTTCGCAATATAGGATATGAATTGTAGGGTCATTAATTCGACCGTTTTAAAACGGCACAGACAGCTAATGTTTCTTAAAGAAAAAAAGTCAGTATCCTAACATGTCCGGACGGAGGGGAATATCTTTGTATTTACTGCACTGCATACCAAATAATAATAGCAGTAGCTAAAATAATAATGCCATTTTTCAAGGTGGTATTTATATTCCGCTATCCGGCACGTGACGTTTGGGTTCCGCCGTTTGGGCACCGGAGGTTTGGACGCGAAGCCATTTGGGCGACAGACGTTTGGACGCGAGTTAAATTAAAAAGTCATTATGTTAGGCGCTGAATACTAAGTTCGAATCAAGATATCACAAGATGTTTACTGTCGTGGAAGTCCTTGAATTATACTTGATTTTGTTTTACATACTAGAATTACTGAACTTTCAAAATTCTAAAAACTTAATTAACAATTAAATTTCGTAAATTTAAGTTTCAACCAAGTTAAGTGTACTTTTTATTTGATAAATTTTCAAGCCAAAGATAAGTAGACCAGACTAGATATGATTGACTGCATTACATACGTAGTGAGACTATTTCATTATTAAAAAAAAAAAAAAAAAAACTTTAAACCTACTTCTGCAGTTATGCAATAAGTGAATGTCAAAAACACATCTTTAGTGGCTAAATGATCAATATATGTACACTTAACTATTATTTTTCACTTTGAAATCGTTCTTTTTTTTCCTTTCCCCACTTTCGCCAGTTTAAATGCTTACAATGAGACGAAAAAAGTATGTTAAGTTTTGACTTTTATATTGGAATGTTAATATATATATATATATATAAAGTGATACCAGTAATACAGCACACTGCAGTTCCTAAACTCAATGTCTTAGACACTCTGTATTAACATCTCTCCCTCAACTCTATTAGGATTTAGAAGTTTTAGATATCTGGGCTCTCGGCATCTAAGGCCATTTAGCCCGTGACGTTTTTTGGGAAGACGTCCCTCGGCGAGCACACTATCAGGGGAAAGGGAAGGAAAGAAGCGGCCTGGAACCTACAAATTAGGGTAGTACCCCGGCATTTGCTGGTGTGAATGAGGAAAACCCAGGAAAACTTCATTCAGACTGGCTGGCCTGAAAGAGCGTGTTACACTTTCTCGATCGAGTGCCCCCACCGGAAATCGAACCCGAGACCACTCGCACCGAAGGTGAGCGCGTTAGTGACTACGCTACGCGGGGCCACTTTCCTCAACTCGAGTGCGCGGAAATCTTTTATTGGTAGTTCTTTATTGGACTTGGAGAGAAGAGAAGAGTTTGGCAACGTAATACGAAAGAAAACAAATTTTAAGAATCGTGAACAAGCGAAAAATCAAGCCATGACGATGTTAGGCAACAAATGTCACAATCGCATTAAACTGTTTAATTTAGATTAATAAATAAAGTAGAGATAGAAAATAGATAGATAAATGAGGTGAGATAAAGACAGAAGTGCAGGAAATGTATATATATATATATCTTGATTCGCGCTTAGTTTTCAGTGCCTAGCTTACTTTATATATCGTAAATTGTAATTTTTACTATGTATTTCGCGCCCAAACGTCCGCGGTGAAATGGTAGCGCCCAAACGTCCTGTCCAGCCGCTATCCTGGAAAGCGTGGAGGGGAATATACTTTTGTAAATGCAGGGTCGCTACCATAGCTCAAAGGAAAGATAATTAACTAACCTGTTACGTAATGAACTTTTCTGATTTTATACAGCTTCCAAGAGTCCTCAGGAATTACGCCATCTTCCAAAAGTTTATTGAATCTTTTTGATTCTTTACAAGGTGGCCAGAAACTCTCCGTCTTTCGAGGAGTTAGCCATTCCGAATGAACAATCCCCAAGCCACCCCCAGATTCTTCGTCAAATTCCACCACATGAAACATCCTGAAATCAACGTGTATACTTATAATATGCTATTGGATAAAGAAAGAAGAGAAACAAATACAACAATACAATACATTACAATATAAAACACCTTAAATATAAAAATATAAATATAATATTTCGAGACAGGCCCACAAATACATATTTGAACGCATGGTTTACACGTATAAGTGAGTTACAATACACATTGATGCGCCACGTTTGCTTTCTCGAAGCAGGTTAACAGAGGAGATGAAACTTGGAAATGAAGTGTGTATATATAAAGGCTGATCAGATAAACTCTTTTATAAAGAACATTTTGAGAACAAACTACATTCACAATTTTTGTCATGAGTTCTCGTCAAATTATTAAAAAAAAAAAATGCTTAGGTGAGTCCTAAATCGTTCGTTTTCAGAGGAATTTTTCTGTATATTTGATCTAAATACCTCCCCCCCCCCCTCCGCCTTGACAACCTAAACTACAAAATTACCTTAACCGTTTCCTGTATTTTCACTTTCCGCGCCCCGAAACCTTTTTCTAATACATATTTTACAAATTAATGAAGTAGCTAATTATTATCATCCTATTTAATTACCCAATAAAACAGGGTTGGTTAAAACCCTGTTTCTTGAAAGTTTTTATGGTTTAATACGCTGGTTTTCTTGGTTTAAATAGTAACATGTGGATACAAATAAGTATGTCTAGCCTTAACTTCCTTATGTGACAGCAGAGGTACGAAGGACACGTGTCTTACAGCTCATAGTTCCTTCCACGTACAGATACAGTGCTACTTAAAAACACAATAAATAGCCAACAACCAGGCCTAGCACATATTTCGCGGTTCCACTCGAGCAGAATGTTTTACCAAAAAGAAAATTTATAGCTAAATACGATGTGAAACATCTTTTATGAAAGAATGGAAGTGTGAATGTAAGAAATTACTGTCAGTGCACAGCATATTTAAATGAATTTTGAGTGAGAGAAAGTGTGCGTCTCCACTACCCTCGTTTATGCGTACACCCTCCGTCGCTGACGCGCCTGCCCCGTACGGACGCACCCCTCGCTTTCGCTCGCGCCTCCCTGCTCTGACTCAGACAGCATTCGTGTTTCTTAGTGGCCACCTAGTACAAGTTAGTTCGTGTTTTGTGCATTGTAGTTTGTGTGCCATACGTCCACACTGTATTTATACTGAACCCCAGGGTTGGCAAAAACCATGGTTTTTATTGAAAAACCAAAAAAACAGGTTTTTTTTGCTTTAAACCCGGTGTTTTTGGTTTATACCAGTTTTTTTTTTTTTTGTTTAAATAATTTGCTCTATGTATTTGTATCACATATGGACAGAAATAAGCTTTTTTCGCCTTGGTGTTAGTATGCAACAACCGGGTTATGCTGGAAGGGGTCACATAAGGTTAAAGCGGAATCCAAACTTCTTCTCGGCTTACATCCAAGAGAAATTGTCCTCTATTTGAACTCGAAACCGGGACTAATTGGCCACAAATGCGATACGTCTGCCGACTCACTCACGAAGGACTCCTGGTAAAAATACGTTGACTAATCTTTACATATTTGCCAATATAATCATCAAGAGTCATTAGGACAGGACAAAAAGATAAACAATTGCACAAATGGAACCATTATACAGAATTACATATGGACAATTTCAAAGTACTACAGATTACAGAAGGACTAATTTGGTCAAAGTCAGTTCACTACGACTTTTATTAGTCCAAGTTAAAGAAATATAACTACTTACTTTGCATATCAGTAAGAAAAGTGAATAAAGATACGAATTGAGTCCACTTAAGCTCTGACCAATTTATACAAAAATAGTTACCAAAGATTCTTGTTATTTCAATAATTGCCTCCAGTGGGGTTTGTATGACCCCATTCCCCGAAAAAGTACGGTACTTCGATGTATTTTATCAATAGTAAACATTATTAAAACGAAACAATGTTTAGAATTTTCCTTTGGTTGCATAACAATAATAACAAACTATAAAAAAATCACAAAAGAAACATCCATAAAGTCACATAAAAAAAGTTGCTTTTGTAATATAATCTCTTTGAGTAAAGAATGGGGAATTTAGGTCTGAATATAGTACGAATAATATATGGGAGTGAAACGTGATAGCCCACAAATATGTGTTCATCAAAATTTTACGAATAGTTACACTTTTACGAACATTTTGGTTTAAACCAGTTTTTTTTGTTGTTGTTGTTGAAAAAACCAGCTGGTTTAAACCAAGGTTTCAATCATGGTTTAAACCAGCCAACCCTGCTGAGCCCTCCTGAAGTCAATCTGCAAGTAGTAATGGAGCTCCTCCAGGGTTTGAAAGAAACCGGGTCTTTTTGAAAAAGCACAACCCACCTGGGCCCATATGGGTATTTTCCGGTTTAATTGTTTTTTTTTTTTTTGAAATATTTCAATGTCTCTTGATTTGTAGTGTGGACACCCGCTATTTTGAACAAAATGGCCGCCATTTTGAAATTTTACATTGGTATGCAGCCAAAGTCTGTACAGGAAATTTACAGAAAATCTCCTGATTGTGCCCTGAAAATTTAAGCTTAAAACACTGAAAGTAGTACCGTGTAGTATGTGTGATACAGGCAGACGAACGAATAAATGTAGATAGAATCATCCCGGGAGCCTCAATGACGTTCGCCAAAAATATTAATTTAAAACAAATACACAACTCATGTTTTATAAAATAAATAGTTTTATCGGTGAAGTTCACTTCCGATACTTTGTGTTCAATTATGGGAATTTCCCGAGCATTTCTTTCGCGATGTTTTCTTTCTTTTTTTTTCTTTCTAAAATCCAAGCTTTTTTTTCTGTACATCGAAACTTCTAGTAGTATGGAAGTTTGAATTCAGCACTTGAAATAATAAGCGTCACACGGTTTTCGGAACTCTGAGCATTACGCTTCTTAAATTTGACAAGAATTTTTACGCTATTGCTGCTGTTGATTCTACAGAATGCTTATTTGAGGAGGAGCAACAAATAACTGGACTAAACAGCTGTTGTTGGAAAACCAAATTTTACTTAAGAATACTTGTGCTACCATCAAAGGTAACCAAAAATAAATAAAATAATAATAATAATAATAATAAATAAGGGTTAAGTTCCGTAGCACCGGACCAATTTTAGGAAATTTACCCGGTCAATTGAAGAATTTATTTAAGTTTGCGAGTAAGAATGAGTGAAAGTGGGGTAAGTAAAACTAGTAAAAGTGAAGAAAGTTGTTTTTCTTCGTTGTTTTTGATTTTGTAAGCGGCACAGTATGTTGAGGCGGAAGGACTATTTCGCGGAGAGATACATTTGTTATGATATTGTAGCGCGAAAGGCAAGGTGTTGGGGAAGAAGGAAGAGCATTTCGAGGGCTATTTAGCGGACTATTTATTTAAGGAAACGAAACCCCAGGAAACTGTTGTGCACGATTTTCTTCTTGAAATCGGAAAAGTTTACAAGCCTCAGTTTTGATAAGTGACTTCCAAGTGAACGGGAACGTTGTCACTACCCTCGCTTACGCGTATACCCACCTGCTCCCTTCGGACGCAACCCCTTGCTCCGCTCGGGTCTCCCTGCCCTGACTCGGTTCGACAGCATTCGTGCTTTTTAATGGCCACCTAGCACAGGTTGGTTTGTGTTTCTGTGCTGTAGTTTTTATGCCCCTACCGTAAAGTAACATAATTTGATGTAATCCAACAAAATATAACCGAATGCAGTGCATTTTGGTGCTTTTTCCAGTTTTCAAATTGGCCCGGCGTTACGGCACTAATGCCAAAAATAATACTAGTATTTTCACTAATGCAGTACATATTTACTGGTAGTACCGGCACTCTGTGAGGGATAACGTCTCTCGGTGTCGCATTTGGCGAGCACACTATTCACGGAAAGTATCTTCTAAAATATAAAATTGCATATTTTATTTCAAACAGGCTATAAGCATAATCTGCACTTTAATTTGTTCTATAATTATCTCAAGCTAAGAGAAGTTTTTTTCTTTTTATCCATTCAGTGCATTCTAAAGTTTATAAATGTCTTATGTTGAATGCTGTTGAGTACCTTAACATGAAAGCATCTGATTCGCCCAATGCAAGTTCAAAATCTGATAAAAATCACTTTCAATATGATCGCCTTAGTTGTACCAATAAAAATACTAACAAAAAGCTTAAAAACCCAGATGGTTTTTTACAAGTGGGTCCAACCCGAAAAAACCCGGTGGGTTTTATCGGGCAGGGCCCACTTGGGCAAACCCTGATCTCCTCACTTAATGCATGCTCTGCTAAAAGGAATGCAAAGCCCTAACATAACTTGAAAATATAGGAAACGTGTCAAAATTTGGTAGAATTGTGTGCTCGAGTAATGCCCATTCCAGTACATAAAAAACAAAAATCTCCTAACTGATACACACTGTTCCTCTGAAAACAAAAACTAGGCCTAATTGTTCAATATATTCGGCAAAGTTTCTGAAATTGGTTGGGACTTTGGCAATTCACTCAAAATCTAAGTACAAGGGGCATATGTCTTAAAGTTTATTGCATGCTGTTTTGAGTACATTTTGGCACTATTTCCCTTTTTCCAAGTGACTGGAGAATCGTTACTAATGCATAAACTTATACAAAGTCAAAGCATTATGTCACACTTGGGTGGAAGAGCAGAATTAACCTAACCTAATGTGCATGCGCAGGAACAATGCATTGTAGCCAAAGATAATCGGCCAAACTGAACCCAGAAATATTTATTAACTCTAATTTCCATGCAGACATCTGCTGTACTGTAACCCAGTGAAGAGTGTAACTAGCTCACGTAAACTAATTTTGCCTTCTTAAAATGGATATTAATCATTTCAATGTTATTCTACATTAGCACTCCATGCACAATCATAACCTGTTCACCCACATGTTTCCATAACAAAAAAAAAAGTATGGAAATTATTTTATATAGAACGATTATATAAACCTACTTACCTTTCTTGTCTTGTCTTGTCTTCTTCACTTATGAATAGTGCTGGTTTTTTGCATCAGGTCTAAATCTTTTTACAAAAGCACACTCTTTCTTCTGTAACTAGAGAGACAACCCAATGACCACAACACTTCTAATATGGCGGTGAAGGACTGCGCATGAACAGTAACGCACTCTACCAACATCAAGTATGTTGGAGTTAGCGACCTTTACCCAACGATAAAAATCAGTGGTCGTGTGGTGGGAAAAAATGCTTTTCGTAGAGCGATTCCCCGTTATTTAGCCAACGCTAAAGTAACGTATTTCTTGGTTGGGAAAACAGTCAACTCGAGTATAGTTGCGTTAAGGTCGGGAGAATAGTTGGTTGGCCAACCATACATTTAACCAACGGTGGGCCAACGTACGTTTCTCCACTATAGGCTTGTACCGACCATCACCCACTGTTTTGACCAAATCCCACTCAATCCCCAACGGTGGGCCAACCAACCTTCCTACTAGGGGCTTTGCTGAAGGTAATATTTTGCTTTTCCTTTATTCCAAAGGGGGGCATGGTGGCTCAGTGGTAGAGCGTTCACCTCTGGTGCTTGGAGTTCCGGGTTCGATCCCAGCCCCCGCCAAGTGAACTTTGTGGTGGACAAACACCGTGCTCGTGGGTTTTCTCGGGGTTCTCCCGTTTCCTCCCACTTTCTTCATTCCACCATTTCACTCATCTCTCATCATCACCGTCTCCTTTAGCCTAACCGGCATAACCGTGGGACGTAAAACTTAAAGATTTCATTTCCTTTATTCCAAAATATTACCACTAAAGACTTCGTCTGCCTTATGTATTTATAATTCCTAAAACACCTCATTTATGAATTTGATATCTTCCTCTAAATACGACCTGACAAAATGGTGTTAAAAGATTTGAGTAATGATCAGCAATACCCTTTGGACATTTTTCGAGCCGTTTCAGAAGGTGTGTGTCCGCTAGACCTTCTGGAGGAAAAGCCTGGACCAATTGTCATGTCGCGATGGTTGATGACAGCTTCTCGCATCTCCGATTATATATTTGCACCGAAAATCCGAAGATGTATTTCGTTGTCTTGCACAGTGTGTCAGCAAAGTGTTTACATAAGTTTGGTTTGAAATAAAACGAAATGCTTCTCTCTCTCACCAACTGACGCGGCACTAGTGGCTACTCCCTCGATTTGCATCATTTCTTCCAGAGGAATTAAGAAGAATCCGGTACATTGTGATTCGCTGCAGCGCTTACTTTGCCCATCCGGAAAACTTGTTGTTGGCAACGATCACCGACAGGAAACAGAACCTCCAAGTTTTAGGAGGGAGAAGAATAAAAAACAAGCATCGACAAAGAAAGAGATCAAGTCTACGTGAATTTGTTCCGAAAGTAAACTAACACAAGTAAATATCATGAAATGATCGATTGTTTCTCAGCGGATATCACCAAGTACCATTAACAAAAGAATTTTCTTCGAGTCAGATAGAAGACAATATTATAACGAATGCTACAGCTTCTGAGGAAATTAGATGTTTTCTCGTGCCATACGCAAGCGGTAGAAAGATGAAAAAACTAGTTACAGAAGCGTCAGCATTAGTGTGTGGAACGGATCGAAGAGAGGGCTTTATTATGGCAAACGTAAGAGTCTCGAAGAAAAAATGCAAAAAATTGAACTCCCCGCAGAACTATCAAATGTAAATGAGCCAAAAGCGGAAGTAAGTGGCTGGACGGGTGGAACTGAATTTGAAGCCACCTCCTATTGGTGGGTTCTGAAGAATTTCGGAGTGTACGTGCCAAGACGAGCTAAGTGATACAAGGGAAGGTTTATCAACAATTCTTCATGACCTATATTCATAATGTGTTTTGAAAACATCAATACAATTTCTTAGTCTAATTGATTATATTTTTTAACCGTATAGGAACAATAGTGCATCTCACTTTTATCTTGCGTTTTATATTCAGCCTCAGAATGCTTCAGTGTGAAAAAGAACCAAAGGTTATAGCTGTGCAGCAAAATTTTCTTCGCAGTGTCGTGCGGGTTGCATATTTGCAGCTATAACATATTCAAATTCCATGAGGCAAAAGAAGGTGGAGACCCAAAAAAAATCCAAATTTTGTGTGTTGATTACCACTAACACGAGGCGACTTTTTCGCAACCCGGGCAATCGAAATTCCGAAAAAAGTTTTTTTTTTTTTTCGGCATACCCTAGGTGATTCCAGCCTTCTTCTCAATGATTTGATTTTCTGTTCAACTCGCCTACATTTAAACTTTGGTTCCTTTTGCTTTCTTCCTACCTCCAACATTAATATAGAAGCTTCATTTTTACTTCGTTCTTGTTATAAAAGTTATATGAATGTAAAAATATTTGGATGTTTTTTGCCAGTTTTCAGTTAATCTAGGGTGCCACCCTCGACAACACTAGTTTTTCTTCCCCCAAAGTTGTCATAATAGTTCCACACATCTCTGGAAAAGAGCAAAACATTAATTATATAAAACAGATCAAAGCTTGATAAAAGGCATTCTGCAACGCTTGGGGTATTCATTGAACATAGTATCAATGGTTCAATGTTAGTATTAAATTATATAAATAAAAAAGGGATGTATAAGTTAAATTATACAACGTATTAAATTTATAAGTATTCAGTTTTGTAATCATTAGTCACTAGTATGGCGTTAATTTCTGATCTTTGATATGAGCTGGTTAAAATTTCCTATTGGCATGCTGATCTCTAAAATAAATGATTATGGAATGAGAATAATGATTACGCTTATCGTATTCCATTAAAAACACTATCTATCATTCCTATCCAGAAACTTGCGATCTCTCAATTGTAGAACATATTAAGCAATAAGGTGATGGCGAAAAAGGAGTTGTTATGTAGAAGACTAAGACTCTTTCTTAGCTGAACGAAGATATTTTAGTAGAACTCTTGCTCCTGCTCTTCGAATAGCATTTTAAAGTTCTGAATTGAAACTAAGCTAGAAATACTCCATATGTTAAATGATACAATTTAAACTTTACCTTTATGTATGTAGTGCATCAAATCCACACCTCGTCCGTTATTGAGTCGATTATGGACATATTAATCTTGAAATTTAACTTCACTTTTTTTTTCTTCCCAGAGTACAATTTAAGCAAAAATTGAAATATTTAAATCAGAAGTGACAACTAAATTCTTAATGTAAATCATTTGAGACAAGGACAACATTTCAATAATTTCCCTTCCGTAGGCAACATTACAATGTAACTTACACCAAACCATACTCACATCTCTCTTTAAAACAAGGCTTTATCCATACCAATAGTTTTTGACCAATGAGTCATTAATTGAAAATGTAGGAAAAAGTCAAAAGTAACCTCGGTCCGAATAGGTTAAAGGCCAATACAAAGAATTTCCACCTAAAATTAAGAACTTAAAATATTGATAGAAGTTGATTTAAGTGGATTATCTATTGTATTTTCCATTAGCCTGGGTTATATTTTCATACCTGTTTCCTCACTTTGTGGGTTAATATAGTGACAGTGTTCAAATTCAATGAACTATACAATTTGACATAAACCGATATCACGCACACTCATACTAACAAACATAAACATCTGACGTAAAAAAATAAGTCGTGGCATTAGAATGACAAGAGGTGAGGTTATGAGAAAGCTAGGACAATAAACGTTGCATAAATGATCGGTGAACATCATTATATTTATTTAGAAACTACCAGTTTTCATCAATACTATTAAAATTGTATTATACCACTCCCTCTTTTCTCGGCTATGGCCTTGGTGTTTATAGGGTCGGATCCAGGGAGGTGATCGGGGCGATCGTTCCACCCAAAAAAGGATATTTATTAATTAAAAAAAACTATTCTAAAACTTTTCACCTTTGTGTTATAAATGTAATATAAAACCTATTGACTTCGAATGACCGCCTCCCGAAAACATTCATCCTGGATCCGCCCCTGGCTGTTTATTTCCCTAAGCTACTCAGGAAAAAAAACTTGTAAGACATTCTACCCAGCTACTACTTGAGTTGGGGTCTATCGCCAAATAATCAAATACGAGTAGTGCCTGATCACATTAGTAGGTACACAATAGTTTTTCATAACAGTATACACATTTCATGGACGAGTTCCACATTCTGGTTCTCAGATTTATTTTCAGCTGAGTCATGATAATTACAGTTGTTGTTAAGAACTTAGCAATATTATGGTGAGGAAAATTGAACAATGAATGCATAGAACGTTCAAGAATAGCGGTAATTGCTATCAATGTAACAATGTGACATCGAATAACGCCGAGACAAAAATAACATTTGCTTTCAACAGGTTATAGGAGAAAACGTTGTACCCTTCCTTGACAGTAGCACATCAAATCTCATCCACAGTGTTTCGTTGAAACTCAAAAAAGCTATCTGTGGTGTCAGTGAATGTTGTTCATCGAAACATGCCATGCGCAATTGACGTGGGATCAACATGAGATCTGTTCAGTTCGCTAAACATCATGGAAACATCAGAGTATCTTTACGATATTTTACTAGTGTGAACGATAGACATCTCCAATGGATGCAGGTATAGACCAACATCTTCGAGGGTGACATTGTTAGGTGCTGCAGCGATGAAGTTCTGTGTCCTTAAGTGCTGCTGTTTTGGATATAGTGGATTAATCATTAAAATGAAAACGCACTTGTCATCGTAGAGGCTTGGTGAAGAAACGTATTTAGAGGAAGATATCCAATTCATAAAGGACGTGTTTTAGGAATTATAAGTACATGAAAGGCAGACGAAGTCGTTGGTGGTAATATTTTGGAATAAAGAAAAAGCAAAATATTACTTTCAGCAAAGTACTTATTGTTATTATCCAGGTCGAAATACAGACAAGTTGAAAGATCTGTTATTATATATATTGACGATGAGCGCGAAATGGACACGAGACGCTCGCACAAAGAAATGAATTTCTTAGTTTTTCAATATGGTTTGTTCCAAACAGTGATACAGTTTCAGTAAACAAAATAATGTCCATCTATTGTGTGAATAACGACTGAACATGTAATATTGTTAATAATCATCGCAATCTCGTTTCGAATAATAACTCTTTAGTTAACCCGTGTGAACTTTTTCTGAAAATGGAAGTAGTGTGGCAAATTGAACTTTGTAAAAAATTGATTACATGTAAAGTTTTTGAAAGAGATTGAGTAACATTTCGTAATTGTGATTCAGCCAGGTTTCTCGTCTACTTGTACCCTGTAGTGAATAAAATACTCTTGTTCATAATAATTTCATAACATAAGTGAAATCTCTACTACTGCGACACCGAACCTCGTTGTATTGTATCCTTTCAATTATCATAGTTTTTAAAAATTAAGACTTCTTCTATTGCTTTACTTAAAAAGGTGGAAACGTAAATGTGATCCGATTCGGATTAAAATCTTGTTAATCCAACCAAGAATCTAACGAAAATTTAAATCAAGAAATAATATGTTTTATTCTATTTTCACTCTGCTATTTTCGTTCGACCAATCAGGTTCGTATAGTAACAGTGTGTTTTCATTGTTTCGTGCTGGTGAAGATGAGTGCTGACGCACTGCAATCGATGGATTTCAATAAATGTCAAATGTGATTTAAAAGAAGCTCTTGTCTAACATCGAACTACGAGGTTTATTAGATTAGTAACGAAACTGCCAACGCTGTACATGAACTGATAACGCTGCTGTTCCACTTTCACATGATAGTTAAATTTATCTTGTTAATCTTGTTAAACTAGAACTAAGTTTAGTCAGTACAAGTTTGAACCTGCTCGAGTGGCTAAATAATTATTGAGAGCGCCTAAGGTGAAGTTGTGTTTGTGAGATGTGTTGCGAAAATAGATTAGTAAGGGTTGAGTAAAGTTGTATCAACAACTTTTAGGAAAGCTTGATGAATTCGCTACTATGACGTACAAAAAGTTACAAAGGACTTATGGAGAACATTCCTTATCCAGGGCGCATTGTTCAAAGGATGCAAGTCCTTTAAAAGGCCGATAATATAGAGAACAAGCCATGGTAAAAGAGAAGATCTTCAACGATGTTATCGAATTAGATAAATTCAATTTTCTACATTTTTCATTCTAATCTAGCACATTATGTATTTTTATTTATGTGTTATTGGAGCAAAAAACAGGTTTGACTCACTTTCTTCGAAACGTAATGAGGTTATATCTGAATATTTTTTTCTCGCTGAAGGAGAATTGACAGTTTACAAAATAATGACATAAGGAAATGAACATTAACCCACAAGTAGACACGTAGAGGTAAATTATATTTTCAGCTAGTTTATTTTTTTATTTTCAAATCTATTCGGTTAGTAACACTGTTATCACGCTCTTTAACTCCCGAAAAAGAAATTAAATTATTTTGTACCCCCATTCGAATGTTTACTTGTCAGTTGTAGAACACTCTACTTTGGTTCATAAGCGTCTCTGGTTGAAGTGGACCTTGATTTAGACAAACACCGTGTAAGAGAGATTTCTCGTGACTGTCAAGTGTCCTTCTACTTTCTTCATTCCACCATTATCATCCCTTAATTGCGGCCACATATTAATCATTTATTGTAGATAAAGTCAGTAGCATGGCTATTTCAAGGTTCAAGTTTCAGTTGGATACAATTTATGCAAAATATTGGTCAACTAATTCTGTGGTGAATAATCTTATATGCGTATATCGCATCATTAGAATCTTTACTCACAACTAAATAAAAATGATTAATAGAAGATAAAATGTAAAGTATAAAAGTAATAGTCTATGAATATAGATCTACAAGGAAAGCAAATCAAAAATACCTGTTATGTACATTTTCATCAAGGATTGTTTTCGTATTGCACTATAATAATTCAACACGGAAATCTACGGTGGCATACGGAAATCTTAAACAAATTTATATGCTTTTCTAGTCTTGATATTCACACCCTTTTTTCATGTTTCTGTATTTCTTCTTAAAAATATTCACATTTCGTCGTTTATGTATTGCATCTTTGAAATTCACATGATGTACCAAAATTCCGAGGCAGAAGAACAACTCCATGATTAGTTTATATACGGAAAAATGGAAATATATGCAATTTGTAAGTGGTTTTATTTCAAAATTGTGTTTTTTAATCACACCGGTTGTTTGCTCTCCACAATGTAAGACAACTTGAATAAAACCCTACATTGTCAGTTATCATAGACCTTTACTAAATCAGTACTACAGAATTGTAGAAAATCGGTTTCGAGCTGCTCTAGGTTACCTCACATAACAATGTCACTTTCGTACAATCTTTTCTTACATTCTTTTTGAACATCGTACTCCACAGGAAACGTTGATTTTTTAAATTTAATATAGCATGTCTTACTAGTGTGAAACCCAAATGGGTTGCACGAATACAAACTTCCTTGTATTCAGTAGCGGATCTAGAAGGTAAAAACTGAGGTGGTCTGCTAGAATCTAGACTGTGGTAGGTATATCATGAGTTTACCATAAACTTTCAAAAATATATATAAATAATAGCTCAATTATTTTTGTTACTGAAAGACTCGGGGGCTAGGCCCTTCGACCCCAGACTGCATATGCCAATGCCTGTAGTTTCAAATTTTCTCATGTTTATTCATAACGAGCTTGACTATGTCACCGAAAGTTTGAATCACATAGTACAGGTAACATATATTAAATACTTGTACACTGTTGCACTCAGTTAATATTCAATTTTATCACACTTTTTCTCCTCGCCATCCGTTACTGTTTTACTCCATGGTAACAATTGCTAAAACCCCAAAATCATTAAATTCAACCACTCCTGGTTTGGATATAAGATTAATGGACTAAAGAAAACCTATTTGTGAGATCCGGAATCGTTTGCAAAAAACTGTTAGTCGTTCTATGTTACCATTTTTCGTCTATGGCAATAAATAATCAAAAGAAAATGATAATTTGAACACTTCTTCTATGAACAGAAGATGGAAGGGATTAAATCTATCCTTGGCAAGCTGAATCAATTTCGAAAACCTTATTTCGATATCTCTTTGGAAATCGATATTGATACCGGTAATAAAACCGGAAGTTCCCGATTATTGTTTTGCTAAACTCTTGCTGAAATTAATTTATCTTGGGACAGCTGCTTCTCGCTATCTCTTGCCACATTCATTGTATGTCGACAAATGTTGAAATCGCAAATTACTAATTTGAATCACTTCCGGTTTGAGTAGAGGTTTATCGGAAAAGATTGAGCCTATTCTAGGGAAGTTGATCCGACTACAAAAAACGAATTTCGATATCCTTTATCTTTATAGATCTATGGAAATAAGTATTGAGACCGGACGCAGTAGTAAATTTAAACTACTTTCGAATTTGGTAGAGGATTCGAAAACTGTCGTCATATGTTCATTTCAGACACTGATTATATTGCAAAAAAGTATTTGTCACTATTATCAATTTAGTTCTATGATAATAAATGTTGAAACCATAAATTGTTGTGTTTTAGGCACTTAAGTTTTAAAAATAGAGTTATAATAGGAGAAACTGAAACAAATGTAAAACAAAACATTTCTCCAAATGTGTTTCCGTTTCTGCGAACGGACGGGCAACAATGTTCTGGAAGACTTCCGACATTTATGCAAAGCATAGTTTGGAAGTCTAATAATATAACAATTTGTATTACTTTAAAAAAACTAAAAAAAACTGTAGTCTAGACTGCGTATTTCCCGAAAGTTCAAAAATATCAAGTAAGGATCTACACAAATACTAAAGTGAGTACCACTTATTTTAGCTTTGGAATTTATTATATTAAAAAAAAAGACAAATTATGGCCAAGACATATAGCATTTAACAAATAATATCGTTAGAGTATCAGCAAAGAATCTTTGTCTTCATCAGATACATTAGGCCTATATGTGATATATGTAGTAAAGTCAATTTGAGAATGAGGTAATTACTTCTATACGACGATGGAAAAATATGATGTGTACATTTGTATTCTGAGGCAAATGTTAAGTTGATGATATCATCTAAATGTACTTTCAGTGGTGATATATTCTGCTAAATAGGGAATGTTTAATAATCAACTCCTCATAGCATATACACTAGGGTGTTATGTGACTAACTATCAGAGCAAAAGATCAGAAAATGACAAAAACGTAATATTTATTACTTTTTTCTCGTATTGATTTGATTCACAAAGTTGATTTCTTTTGTTTCCTTGTGCTAAGGCCCAAATCATGTTTTACCATTTCCATATAAATTTTTGTCATTTTTCTACGTATTCATTTTCAGAGTAATGTAATACACATTTATATACAGGGTATTTAAACGATAGCATATCACATTAGAAACAAAAACATAACAATTACAGAATAAGAGAACCCATAAAGCTCTGACGCTCATATCATTACACATTTGGAAGACTACTAACAGTAAAGCATTTGTAAGATGGTAACATTTTACTGCATTCATTTCCATTAGAAGAACAGGCAATAAAATCAATTATGGTCTTAAAGTAAAAAAGTAAATAGTTACTTTTTTCTACGGTTCAAAGAACAACTTGATTTTATTTCTCATTCGGAAGTAAGACATAAGAAACGGAATATACAGGTAGATAATTCTTTTCTTAACCATATTGTTTTTCCAAAAACGATGAAACATACTGGAATATCTTGTACTATGCTCATTGTAACTTTAGATGAAGTTTATATATTTTCATAAAAATCACACTAACCAAAGCACTAAGTACATAGAAGGTTCTCTTATGGAAGAGCTCAGCAATGTATCATTGTCTTCATCATACCAGTGATAGAATGAATCATGGGTTACCAGGTACCTTGAGAAACGATTTTAGTCAGGATAACGCAGGACTGGATCTCACTTCTCAGAACAGGTCTGACCCGGTGACCCGGACACCCAGACAAAACTAGTAACCTAGACAAATGCGGAGACCAAAACAGACCCGGTGACCCACAAGCAGCCGAAACATCATATCGGTATCATTACTCAAGGCTTTTATGATTGGTTAATGATATTTACCACTCCAACTTTATTACTTCATTTTTTATTATCAATGTGACATTTCCTAATCACGATACGTCACAATGTATTAGAATATTTTATGTTTCCACAAATGTAATTTCACGTTTATTCGACTTCTCACCTTTGTTTTTCACACAATCTATACAAAAAATAACAAAACATCCTTTTAACACACCGATATCTTTTATGTGACAATTTTTGCAGGTCAATTAAACTTTGACGATTCCTCAAAAAAGAAACATATAGTTTATCTTTTCTCTCACTATGACGCGTTTGTGCAACAAATTTTGTAGTTATTTTTCAGTGCAATACTTGAGATACATAGAGGCAGATTACAAGTGAGGAAGAAAATTATATTTAGTGAAAAGACAATGACAATTGAGATAATCGCGTTTGATAGAATATCTTTACTAGCATAACACATATTCCCCATGTGGAAGACGATGTTTCGTCTCCTCGTCCTGCAAGGTCAGATGCGGGTCAGTCCGGCTTCTGGGTATATTAGAGTCACCAGATTACTCCGGGTCAGACGGGGGTTACTCAGCGGACTCATGTGTCTGACTGCATCTTTGCTTCAGGATTACGGCTCAGGAAGTTCATTTCCCATTTCATTACTGCATCATACACTTTGTGAAAGTAGAGTCTATAAGCTCTTTTCCAAATGTGGTGATTTTCCATTTTCCATATATATATATATATATATATATATATATATATATATATATATATATATATATATATATATATATATATATATATATATATATATATCTATCTTACACAGGGATATGTATAAACTAGGAAGAATGTTTTCTTTAGAGACGAAATCGATAGGGACTGTATACCGCCTCAGTCTCGCCTAAATCAATTAATAGCTGTGTTAGTTTTGATCTCGTCTCGATCTTCAAACGGCCGTCTCGTTCTCGTGACCGATATCGTGGGCCAAGTCTCAATGTCGTCTCGATAAACCTGGAATAAATTATGTGAAATTAAAAATGTATAAAGACTGTAATCTTACAGCCTATAATTTCTTCTTTACTTACACATTCCAGTCTTTGCTGCAGAATTATCGTAGGACGCGTACTGCTTCAAAGTTAATGTTATGATCGTGCCTTCTGCATTGTATTACAATGCATCCTTATTGACTCTAGTTTATCAAATTTATCCTAGCTTATCAAGCCTTCATTAAAACCAAATAATAACTCAGGCCCTACTTAATGACTTGTGTCATGCAGTCTCAGTAGTCAAAAGGAACAGTAAACTCTAAAAAAAATCAATTAACTTTAATTACGTATAGTGAAATTCCTGTCTGTTGTGTCAATGTTATTACACAGGGTTGCCCCAAAATAGATATACACCCATGCATTGATAATGTGTAACATTCTAGTTTATGGGTTTATTTGCTTCGGCTCTTCGAAGCTTAAGATGTAAGTAAAAACCCATTAAGAACTAATAATAAAGAAACTAAATCTACCTGATGAATAAAAATAAGAAATGATATAAAATGCAATGAGCTGATCAGTAAGGTACTGTATACCTACTTTTAGGCTACCTTGTATACCCCGTCCTAGACAACATATTAATGGCACCAAACCTATATTTAATAGAATTATAATGCAAATTTTACGAATTTTCATTTATTCTTCATTGCATTGTTTGACTGGTTAGATCACGAAGAGAAACCAAAAATATTAGAATTAGAATAATAAATTACTTTTACGATATGTCGGATAAAATGTCGTATAGCCTTTTTTCTTTCTTGACATTAATTGACACCTTTTAACACAAACTTTCTGCTACTTATTGGTCAGCCTATCTCTTCATAGTCTCGTAGTTGCAGCACTCAACCTTGGTGTATATGCTACAGGGTTGGATCCTTGATCGAGTTAGATTCAAACTCTGATATCTCGCGTAATTTGGATCCCACATTGAATATACGATATAACAGTTTACAAGCTTGTTTACTATATTTTCAGAACTTCTTATTTAACTTTACGATATTATTAGTTATGAATAGTTGTCTGCTTTCATGTTTGCAGTGATTTTACAGAATAATAAGAAGAGGTGTGAAGCTTAAGATACAATAACTGCCGTCATTAAACATTTACACTTTAATTTGCTATACTTTGGCATAATTTGTTAGCATTGCTATATACATGAACTCGATATGTCTTTTTCTCTAAATTGTGAAGAGCATAGATAAAAAGTTACGTGTCATTCCAATTCATTTTAAAAGGCATCGGAAGAAATTTCTTTTGACTCTGAATTCATTTAATACAGCAAATGTGTCTTCTCAAGTCCTAATTAGAATTAAAACGTGCTGTTGTTGTTGTTTTATTTACTTTAGTACTAATATTACATATCCAATAATAAAATAAACATTTTAGTTTCATTTAGTAAAAGTTTAATGTTCATTTTGAGCAATCCAAGCTATATGACACGTGGAAGGAGAAAGAATCAAGAGACATGGGATCCCAACTACAGAGGCTCGAACTAGGAATCAAGCTGGGTACCTCGCTCTGGAAGCATTTACGCTAATCCGCCGGCTAGAGAGGAGGCTCCACAGGGAAACTTCTACTAATATTCTACTTGAGTAGAATTTGGTGCTCAATTGAATTGTAAAGACCCCTTTCATTATTATTAATAAAGGGAATTACGTGGAATGATTTTTCTCAAGCGTCGATTTCTGATGTTTTACTGTTTTCTGCTATTGTTATGCCTGCAGTTACAAGACTAATTTTCTCTATTATTACTGTTACTTTATATATTGTTATTGTTGTATATGTTTCTATTGTTACTAATATTACTGACCTCTTTGTGTCTAAGCGGTTAGCATACGCGCCTTTCGCGTGGGAGACCCGGGTTCGATTCTTGGGGGGAGCTCATATAGTTCGGATTCCACGTTAATCAGTGGGTTCTGTCTTACATAGTCTTGCTGCTGAAAGGGACGTTAAAATCAAAATCAACTAAACTCAATTGATATTACTATTTATTGTTATTGATGGTATGTTTATTTTTAATTTTATATATTTGTTATTCTCGTGTTTTTATTATCTTATCTCTTCTTTTAGATTTTTATTTCTCTTTCGTAGCAGAAATTTTGTTTAGTTTGATATGTTAGTTTTTAAGTTTTATTTATGGCAGCTGTGTTTATCGTGAAGGAGTAAACAATCTCAATGCTGACATCTCAATTGAACATTTATCAATCATATTCTACTACGGTGAGGTCTTGATCTTGTGTTTGGTTAAATATCGTGAAAACTCTTAAAATATCTAAAACGAATTTCAACGTTCTCGGTAGTACGGGTTGTAATTTACAAACTTCGCGATAATGGAAGAAAATAAGAGCTGACAAAGCGTTTAAGTGATGTTATATTTACATATGTTTAAGATAGTGACAAGGAGTGTCATAAAGTAAATACAAACTCTTCGTGTAAATTAAGAGTACAAGGCATGATGTATTGTTATGAAACATTATTATTATTATTATTATTATTATTATTATTATTATTATTATTATTATTATTATTATTATTATTATTATTATTGCATTTAACCTATTTATGTAGGCAAAGGATATAAAAGTCATCTCTGAAGCTAGAAATAGTAAAAAGGTATGGTTCTTTTGTTATTTCGAAACGAAGTTATCTTTTTCACACTACTGTTTTTAGCGCATAGAGACATCGTTGCTAACGTGCTTGCTAACAGCGAGGAACCCAGGCGAATTCGGAGAGACGTAAGATCTAGCCTGCCATGAACCACAATAAATGCAACAATAGTTCATAATGATTGCATAAGGCTGATTTCTACATGAATTACCCCCACGTCTGTTTTATTCTCGTCATAAAGTGAGGTATTTTCATATCGCTCACTAAAAAATACGACCTATTTACCAGAACTGCAAGGAGATAAAGTACAAAAACATTTTTATTTTTGAACAATTGTATCAGGTTGCAATCTTAAATTTTACCTCAAGAGTGTGAGTTTCTTCCACGTAACACAGTGCAGATATTTTACAAACTAATAAGGAAGAAATTACTGGCATAATTTTAATGTTTGAAAAATGTTTATGGTGGCCTCACTCAACTATATCTGTGTCAAGTGGGAAATTGCTATGTCAAGCACTGCCACTTTTGAGCAAAATCAGAAGATAATTTCGTGATAGAATTGACATTTTTAGCTATTAACTCTAATGGTATTCTTAAACTTAGAATGAACGAATATAAGTTTAAGCAACATATAGTGCGGTAAATAATGCCAATTAAAAAACTTAAAAATTACGTAAAGTTATACAGGGTATCCCAAAAGTAATGATGAAAAATAAAACCACAGATTCCTGGCACCGAAAAAGAAAAAAATGTTTATATGACATAAAATTCGGAAATGTATAGAGGGAGAGCTAGACAGCTTAGAATGTGGGGGGAAAGGAACTTCACACCTGCCAGCGGAATAATGATAGGAGCTAGAAAGGCGGTTCAGAAAGGCATAAAAATTATACCGTCTTGACATGTTAAACGTATGTTCCATAAATGCGCCAGTGATTCTCCATACGTAATTTAACGATTCGCCAAATATATGTACAAGAGGTTAATGAAATGGTACAGTAAAGATGGAAACCATAGAGAAAAGGTTGTTATCCATTGCACTATTGCACTCACGTGTGCAATGGGAGTCAAAGCCAATATCACTTATCCTTTTTGCATAATCTCAGGAGGCAATAATAAATGGTATATCAAATAAAAACTTGCAGACAGGGGTTAGTCGTGTCATATAGGTCCTTATGAAATAACAGGCAAAATCTCCAACTACATACTGTATTTGTAACGTGGTATCTTACACAAAATAGCACTACAAACTACTAGGTCATACGTGGTAACAATAAACGTAAATAGGGAAGATGAAAGTGCTGTCTTCCCACATTTATGCAAACGTGCAGGTCGTGAGTTTGGAATGCATTCCATCACTCCTGGTGTGTTGCGTAACTGTTCACACGAATCTTCAATGTGGTTTTCTAAATCGGCAAGTTACTTTCCCAAAGTGTAAAGTTCCTTTCTCCCCACATTCGAAGCTGTCTAGCTCCGCCCCTCTACTTCCGGATTATATATCATACAGACTTTTTTCATGTAATAGTGCAAGGAATATGTAGTTTCAATTCTCACCATTACTTTTGAGACTCCTATATAAAATGAATAATTAGAAAATAATTGTTTTCTACCTATTAATGTTTTTTTCCTTTTGTATAATTTTGCATTATGTTTCGTTATTTTACAGATATGTGTAGCTGGAACATAACTCTATTCTTGTGTGTGGTAGAAATTATATTTAGAGCGGGAGGTACATTCAACAAGGAATTTGACTCAATCGAATCAGGACATAATACCAATGAACTTCTCATTCAGCAAGTAGATAGAATTTGTTCAAATTATTTCCGAAACTACAGATTTATTGTGGTTGTAATGAGCAACCTATTAAGAATTACTGAAGATGATATTACGATTAATATTCAAACAAAACTTCAAATCCCAGTTATCCTGCTACGTAACAATATAAAGAAAATGCCTGTAAGTCCAATGAGGGAATTCGACACAAGGTTTGCTGTTGGAAAGGCAAAAGCATTTATTTTCATTGTGAAGAGTAAAGTGTCTTTCCTCCGTACTGTAGATCATCTTATAAGCTATTCTATATGGAATTCAAAGGCAACATTTTTAGTGGTTCTAGAAGATTCTGTCTTTAATAACACAGATATTATAGAGTTATTTCGGATTATTTGGTTCAAATGGAAAATGTTCAACGTATACGTATTAGCAATAAATGGAACATGTCAAAACACCAGTCGTAATTGTACCATAATAATTGATCATAATCCATTTTGTCAGGATCAATCAGGATTTAATTTTAACGTGTATCCTATATTTGAAATCCATTCCTTGGAAGCATTGCAGCTGTTTGAAGACAAGACAAAAGATTTGTGTAAGTATCCAGTGAAGGTATCGTGGGGTGATGTTGAACCCTACTTTAAGAAGAGCGATTCAAACTCAAAAATGTTTGGAGGGAATTTTGGTGAAACTTTGGAAATACAAGCCGCAATTATGAACTTCACTCTAGTGTCTGAAATATATAGGACGACCAGTATTTGGGGCATTTACAGTGCAGAAAACAAGACGTGGAATGGTGGCATTGGAGATGTACTATATAAACATATAGACGTTGCTCCAGCTTGTTTCTGTCAAACTTACGAACGGAACTTGTTTGTAGATTTCTCTATTCCTTTGATGATAGATACTATTGCATTTGTTGTTCCTAAGGCAGAATTAGCTCCATTATGGCAGCATATATTACGACCTTTTTCTGAAGTATTATGGGGTTTGATAGTTGCATCATTTACATGTGTTTACATTTACTCAGTAATGGCAAAGTGTTTCTCTGTAAAGAGTAATGAGATAGAAGTTGACAAACTTAATATTATGATGATTTTTTCAATATTTCTTTCAATGTCTCTTCCGAAACTACCCAAATCAAGTAGAGAAAGAATTATCATTATTTTCTGGTCTTACTTCATTCTTGTAATTGATTCTTTGTATAGAGGGTCATTACTAAGTTTCATGACACGTCCCAGTTATCAACCTGAGATTGATACTTTCGAACAGATTGCTGACTCTAACCTCGAAATACTAACTTTTCCATTATATGTTGTCCTACTTCAAAAATCTGGAAATCCTATTTTGCAATTCTTGGCAACTAAAACTGAAATAGAAGATGATGATGCAGCTTTGTTACGGGTTTTATATGATCGTAATGTTGCTGCGTTGACTGAAAGAAGTTATATAGAGTCATTTTATAGTAATAAAGAACACAATGATGAAAGTGGTAATTCATTGACTCATATCTCAAAGGAAACTCTCCTCCTAATATTAGAGTGTTTTGTTGTTCCAAAGGATTCTCCATACATTACAAAATGGAATTCTATTATTAGGCACGCTACTGAAGCTGGTCTTCTTGGTAAATGGTTTCATGACGAAACTTTCACTTCAGCATTAGTCTCGAATCTCCAGGAAGGTACCCCAACAATTCTTACTCTGAAACATTTACAATCCGCATATTATATTTTGGGAATTGGTTTCGGACTTTCTCTTGTGTCATTTAGTTGTGAGGTAATGCGAAAAAAGGGGGAAAATGTTCTTCTAATAAATAAAATTATGGCAAAGATAGACGCAGTATATGTATAAACTAATTTATGCTTGTTGCCTTGAGATGTTTACAACGATACTCGTATTCAACATCTTTAGTATATCTTAATTTGTATTTGTGGGCAAAATATACTTTTAAATTATGCACAAGGTGTTCAAGAAAGGAAGAAGTAGAATATGAAAAGAGATGTAGATGTAATTTATTTCCTGGTTGTTATACGATTATATTTTGTTATTAAAGTGATTCGACGATGTGAATTAGTTGTCATAGCAACGGAATATATATAATACATAACTGAAGATCCATCTCGTGAAATCTATATGGACAACTTTTAAGGAGTGTAAATGATTAACTTGTTTCGTACTATAATAAAAAAAGAAATATCTTGATGCAGTGTGTAAAATGGATTTTGATGCAACAGTAGCCTTAGTTATATAAATATATGTGTTATATGTTGTTGGGATCGCATTGATCTGCTATAAGTTCTATTTCATTCCTCTTCTTTCTAAGTTTGTTATCTTCTTCCACCATTTCTTAGTTTTATAAAGAGACTTGCAACAATGGAAAGTTTAATTTAGAGTATCTATATTTTAGCAATCCCATGTATTGAAATGATTAACATATGTTACTTAGGCAACTGTAGTATCCGGATTTTGTTTTCTATTGGAGCGCACTCAACGTTATTACAGTTTTGTCTTGTTAATCAACTTAAATGAGTTTTCGTATTGAATATATATATATATATATATATATATATATATATATATAGATAGATAGATAGATAGATAGATAGAAAAATAGATAGATAGATAGATAGATAGATAGATAGATAGATAGATAGATAGATAGATAGATAGATAGATAGATAGATAGATAGATAGAAATTTGTATGCTGTCAACTATAACTACTTCCATCCGCCAGCAAAACTTTTTGTTGTCTTTAGGACCGTAGCGTTCAGGAGTTAAATCTTCACTTTCGTCAATCCATACAAACGATAGTCAATGTCATATCAGGAGCACCGCATTTTTTAACATGCAGTTCGCTTGTATTGTTCTCTTCTCATATTTAAAAACTAGGAAAACGGCTAGATAAAAGGAAAACAGCTAGATACTTTAAAATGACAATAGAAGTTGCTGTATTGATATCATATTTGTCAATCGAGATCAATATAATCTAAATATATTGTAACGCGCGTAGTTCATAAATTAGTGCTATTTATGTGAAGAAAAGAAAAGTTACAGTTTTGCATTATTTATTATCGTTAATCCATATAATACACGATGGAGAATGCTATCAGTAGTGCATCACTGTCGCTAGATTAAAGGTATAATTTTGGAGAAAGTTACAAATAATATAAAATAACACTGGAAAGAGATCTGTTGAAATTATAATTTCCGACCAAGACCAAACAAACTTAATTTTATTGTAATGTAACTGGTTAGTAAGTGGTTGTCATTGATTTTAAGATAATTTACCTTTTTGCATACTTCGTCATTAATTTTTAAGAGCATAAAGCTAATAATAGTTTGATAAGTGTTGCTAGAATAGTACAAGTTCATTTATCTCCTAAGATTGTGTTGATTGCATATGAAAATAATGTTAAATTTTTCCATGCACTGAACGAAACGAGTGCTTTTTATTTGTCGAACTGGACTTAAGCAAATGTATATTATGTTAAATTCTTCTATACCTTGCCGAACGAATGAATTGCGATAGAAGTCTTACCCTTGCACTTAAAATGATATTCTAAATTATGAAGTGGAATTAAACTAGAAATACTAAATGTTTGAAATGATATATTTCAAATGTTCTATCTAGCTGTGAAGTGTATCGAATTCGTACTTCGTACATTATCGAGTCCATTGTTGTTATATTACTTTGTTTTAATTTCACTAAGTTTTGTTTCTTTTCAGAATAGAATTCAAGCAGGAAAAAATAGGATTCTTCCAAAACAGGAGAAGTGATCACTAAATGATTAATATTAGTCGTTTCACAGGAAAGAACGAATGTTATCTCGAAGTTACGGATAGCAATGCTGAATTATATTAAAGGGCAATTTAAACGATTTTCGCCTAAAATCAATAACGTAAGTTATTAATAGAAGTTGTTCTTAGTGGGTCATCTCTTTTCTTTGTCATAATCCAGGGTTATATTTTCATATCTTTTCCCTCACTAGGCTAATATAAACTAGTGACAATGTTCAAATTCAATGACATATACATTCTGACATCGCTGATCTTATGGTAATAAGCATAAATATCTGACGTAACAATTATAGCCGCAGCGTTAGGAAGGAAAGAGATAAAACTGTTATGAAAAATCGAGGACAATAAACATTGCGTAAATGATCGGTGAAGATAGATGTATTGAGTTAGAATCTAGCACTTTCCACGAATACCGTTAAAATTGAATTATACCATTTCCTCGTCACGACTATGCCCTCGATCTTAATTTCCCCAAGATACTAAGGAATCTAAAAAAAAAAAAAACTAAAAATACTTTTTTCAGTTCGACCTATCATCAAATAATCTAATACGAGTAGTGTTTGATAGCGTTAGTGTGTTCATAATAGTCTTTTTTCGTATTATTATACACATTTCATAGACATGTTTCACATTCTGGTACTCACGTTTTTTTACGTTGAGTTACAGTCGTCAAAATACACTGTCACTGAATATTATACTGAGGAAAACCGGGCAGTAAAGACATATCAAGGTAGAAAAAAGCGCCAAATGCTATAAATGTAACGACATAACGTGTACCAACATCGAAACAAACATACTGTGTAGCGGCGAATCATATAGCTGGTCTGTACGTCAAGTGAGGTGTAATATGTGCCATACTTTTCCCTATGCAATTTCTGGCATGCCTATAATGAAGCAAGAAACATCGCCCCTTATTCATGGATTAATTGCATCAGTTCTCTTTTCCGATGAGCCACAATTCAGTTTACACAAACGCATGTTGTTCTCGAGAAAATGGGATATTCGCTTCAGTTCGCACTTCATTATGGAAAGGGTCCAGTATCTTCACGATGTTGTACTAGAGTTTGTAATATGCATCTTCAATAAATGCAGATACAGGTTTGCATATCTTGAAAGGCGATGCAGTCACTGCTGATAGTAGGGCGATCACATGAACCCTCAAGTGTGGTTGGTTTCAGCGCAGTTGATTTATCGCCCATTTTCAAAGATGAAGAGACATTTGTCACCGAGGAAACGTGGTGAAGGATTATATTACGGGGAGATGTCTAATGCGTGAAGAAGGTGGTTTCGATTGTGGACTTGAACCCCATCGAACTTGCATGAGATGCATTGAGAAGGCGAAATACAATCAGAAAGCTGCTTCCAAGAACGATTTGAGACCTTCGTACATTTTTGGCGGCATTGTAATGTTTCCCAGCTGTCCTCAACAGTACCCTTAATGTCAGTGCAATTAACGGGTAAGATATTTGCAATCCGTGGCCTAGGGATCGATTCTCTATTAATGACCTAATAATCTGAAACGAGAATGAGTCATTCGGATTCCTTATTGGACATGGAAATTAATACTTAAAGAATAGATAAAGAACGAATTTACAACTTTGATATTGAGAGGCTAATCATACATAATCTCTCAGAAATGAAGATTAGGAATGGTAACGTACATGCAAGAGAGACGATATCATGAATGGGAACATTTGTAAATAAACGAATAGCAAAAGTATACGTCTAGTGAAGTACTTATTGTTATTCCTCAGATTGAATGATTTGGCATGTCACTGTTATGCCATTTTTAACGGTTATTTCTTTTCAAAGGTAATTAATGATGGCACAATTGTACGTATTGATCCACTGCGCGTTACACTGAGGAATTAAGAAGAAGTGAAGAAACAATATCCATTAACGAAAAAATCTTTATGATGCACGTAAAGAAATCCAGGAGAAAAGATTAACGAAAATGTCAACATTGATACCTCGTAAATATAAGGCTTAAGTAACATATTATCTCCTCAATACTCACTTTACTGGCGGAAAACTCTAATACAAATTTTCCTGTGATAAACTACAGAACAATAATATATTCTTGTGTACTCAAATTGCAAATAAGTTAAAGATCTCTTATAACACAAAAGCAAAAAATCGACGATGGGTGTAATGCGGACGTGAGACACTCGCACTAAGAAATCAATATATTAGTTTCTCAAAGCTTAAATTTCGGTTTGTTTCAAACAATGAGAATGTTTCAAGATGGTCAACAGTTTTCCTCAAAAACCCATATTAAACAAAATAACGTCTCTCTACTTTGTAAGTAACCAATAAACTTGTAGTATTATAGGTAATCGTTGTAATATCGTTTTGAGTAATAACTATTCAATTAGCACGTGTGGACTATCTCAGACTTGTACGCTGAATTGAATAAAACATCTTCATCATAGTAATCTCATAACAAATTACCTTCTGTTTCGTTTCATGGCAAAGAAATTTCAACTTTGATATCTGGTTATCAATAAGTCTTAAACACACTTGTGATCTTTGTAGAATAGAGTTCATTATTTAACATAATGAGCTCCTTCGTGACTAAGCGGTTAGCGTACGCGCCTTTGGCTTGGGAAACCAGGGTTCGTTTTCCTTCATAGGTTATGTGGTTCGTATTCCAGGTTATAGCCTCGCTGTTGAAAGGGACGTTAAACTCAAAATCAACTCAACTCTTATTTAACACATAAAAAAGTTTTAATTTTCCTTCTCTCTTAAATTGTCCGCGTTCTTACATGAAGTGGAGAATTTTTTTACTTTTAAAAGCACTTAAAATTTCGTACTTGGAATTATAATATTTCATTAAGATTCCCAACGTTCTTGTTCCTTATCGTAAATACATTTACCACAGAGTCTTCGTATCCTCTAAATTTTCACTTCAACTGTGGATTATCTCCGACGATAATGGGGATCCTTGAGTTCCTTCTGAAATGAGGATAATGGACATAAGAATAATATTTTACTTCACCGAAAGCAACTTTATATTATTTATCCGGAAAATCACTATTCAATTTCTCTTACTTATTTGTAATGCTAATATTAGTATGTGCTGGTTTCTCATTCTTTCCAAAAATGTTTTGAAAAAACGTTAACGTTTATTTTGTTTTTTCAAAAACATCATAAATTTCGTTTGCAAGCGCTTAAACCCAACTAGCGTGATGCAAAATTTTATAAATTGAAAGCTACGAAACACTTAAAAGTACGTTCAAATCAATTCTGAGACAGACTGTACCCCTCTACGCCTCAATTTTCAAATTGTCACTATTTTATACAAACTTATAGCCTTATATTCTTATTATTTACCTGATTATTGTTACAAAAAAGTTTGGCAAGTTTATGGGCGCTCAACAAAGCAGTATTTCAAAAATATTGAGAACCACAGACTTAAAATATATTTTCACTTTTAGTAATAATAAAAACTATTGAATATTAAAGTTATGTTTTCAAAAGTTTATTAGCATTCATACTTCAGTTCGTTATCATTTTCTCTTGGATTAATTTCAAAACACTTCATTTTGAATAAACTTTAGTAGAAAAACATATTAAATTTTATAAACATTGAATTAAGAATTCTTAATTTTCATAAAAAAATATTTAGTACACATTTAAATTCAAACAAGAAAAATGAACATGCATAAAGATACGAAATAAACTAGGGAATATACTTCTGTTAAATATAACCTTTATTACGTATGTTGGTACGTATTAATTCCTTACAAACAGAACACGGAAAAAGTAGTTAGTTAATTTGAAAGAATTGTAATTTTAGATTAATTATTGATGTATGTGGATATTTGGATTGAAACAATGCATGATTCCAAATAAAAAATTGATTCAAAACTTGAATGTGCGAAGAAATGTTTCATAACCAAATATTTAAAATTATTTGTGTTGTTATTGATGCAGAAATGTAGAACATTGAAACTGACAGTCTTTTTGTACACTTATTTTGTGTTTATTATCATTATATTTTCCTTTTCTCAAGTGATCAAAGTAACAATATTGATGTAAAAAACAATTGAAATGGATATGTATCAATAGCAAACTCACAATTTAATAACATAAGTTTTGCGCTGTTGGAATTTCCAGATCATTCTTGGTTATTAAAGATTAATGGAAAGAATATTCATTAGAATTTGAAATACTGTAACAGTTTTAAGTATTCAATAAATTTACTTAAAATATAATTGCAGTTGGTTTCATTTTATATTTACATTACACAGATCTTTTGAAAATAATCTTCCAGTGAATCTGGGTATGTAATTATAGACGTCTGAAATGTGTTGTTTATATGCACACACACACACACATATATATATATATGTGTGTGTGTGTGTGTGTGTGTGTGTTAAAATATGCGTCGAATCCGTATAAACTGATCACACTGAAAATTCATCCTTTATCAGTAACATTAATCAATATTGATTATACGTGATAATACACACGAGCAACTGCCTCTCCGTTGCAATATGATATTAACTATAATATTCAGAATATACGCTTGGCCATTTCGTTTAAAAATACTTCAACAGATAGCAATAGAATATTCTTCAATAGTTATATATTCTGTGAAATATATAACACGTCGACAGTCAAAGGTATGCCTCTGACAATATATATATATATATATATATATATGTGTGTGTGTGTGTGTGTGTGTGTGTGTGTGTGTGCGTGTGTGTGTGTGTGTTCATAAAATTAGTCCCATGTTGTCTTAAGCAGATATTCTTGGAGGAAACAAACTTAAACATTCATTATTATATTCAACTTTTCGCTTCGAAAATATGTCAGAAGCTGAAAATAGCAGATAAAAATATATAATTGAATGATTAATTGCATGTATGTTTGTTCGGTATTCAAATCTACCGTTAACTTAGCATACTTCAGATGAATTTTATTTAGTAGACCATAATCTGAAGAGAAGGTAGGTTATACGAAAGTTTTTTGTTCGTATCCTAAGGGATGAGAGGGCTTCAAAAAGGAAAGTCTGGTTTAAAGTTTATGTAACAATGGAGTATCTCACGAATTCCTGTTGTTAGGAAGTTCAATCATTTCTAAAACCAATTTGATATTATTAGTTACAATTTAGGAAAGATACTCTGAGGTAAGACACCCCTAGTGACATAGCAAATGTCTTGCATGAACAAAATGATCGAGAATGACCAATGGTTTTGTTTTTGGGGTCGCTGAGGTAAATAGTGACACCCTGAGAACTTTAAGTTAAAATTCACTTCCATAGGTGTTGACGGAGTGTAAGGTGGTATGAAGAATAAAATATTCAATCTTATCGAGAATACTGTCGAACACATAGTTTTCGAAGTATCTAAGCTGATTGGTGATAGTTGTAATGAAGTTGAAGCTCACGTTTATTAAGAATTTGCATGTTAGCTGACCTGATCATGATTTATCTTGTTTTGCTGGAGACAAATCTAAAGACGGTACTATTAGTGCTTATTTTACTGGGTTCATTATTTTCTCAAGAGAGCAATATTGAACATGTTTCGCAGATTAGTTAGATCACAAATGAGAAACATGCGTTGTTTTTATTATTCAACTAAGATTTTTCTTTTCAAATTTTGTCCCTAGACATTGTTCGCTCCCTGCTAAGCGAAGAACTTCTGCTGTAGATACACAAAAGATACATGAAGGTTAATTTGTGTTTGTTTATCCGATATTCAAATATGCGTGTTAAATCTGGAATTTTTCAAAGTGATTTTATCGAAAAGACAGTAGGCTATAGCCTGGAAGAGACAGTACGCTATATATATGGAACGTTTTGGTTCCTATTCTGGAAAGGACGGTGAACTAGTATTATAGTTTGCAAACCTGCACAATGTTTTTTTTTCTGTTTCGTAGAGATGAGAGTGAAAGCTCACTTTCTGCTTTAGATGAATGTCAATAGATGTTATAGTGTATTTAAAACACACTCTTCTAACATCCAATGACGAAGATTTCTAGGAGAGTAATGAAACTTGAACACTGTGAATGTACTGGCAGCGCTGCTGCGTCCACATTCAAATGAAAGTTAAATTTTTTCCTGTTGAACCTGTTAACCCAGAACTAAGTGCCGGAATAAAGAAAGTAGGCACAAACGGGAGTACATGAGAAACTATTCCAACCAGGTGATAAAAGCAATGTTAGTTGGAATAGGAACAAAGACCCACGCACTAGAAGTAAACGGTGTAGTACTGCAACATCGAGGATAGTTGTATTACACTGTTTCAATTATCATTAATTTTAAAATGCCAGATTTGTTCTATTGTTTCAATTAAAAAGGTGGAAACGTGATTATGATTTGATTCGGATTAAAATCTTGTTAATTGAAAGAAGGAACTAACCCAGAAATGCTCCGTTCTGGTCCAATTTCATTCTATTTTTTTCTTTGGTCGAATTAGATTCGTAAATTTCCGCATCGTTGTTGCCTTGATTCGTGAATACGAGGGTGTGTGCTCACTCTCTATATTCGATGACATAGTTTGATTTAAGACGAATATTACTCTAACAACAAACTATGAGGTGTATTACAAACGTAATAAAACTGGCAAAGCTGCGTATAAAGTGATAAAGATGTTGCCTCTATCTCCGCACGGCACGTTGAAACTGTTAACCAGAACTACATTTTATAAACAAAAAACACCCATTTTCAGTCACCTTCTCTGTCCTCTCTACATAGTTTTTTTTTATATATATATACGAATAGGTAATGCGCAGCTAACATTCCAAATGTTTTTCTCAGGTTTAGTGCCGACCATTAATTAAAGCTTAAATGATATCTTTCGATATATTAGAGTATGCCACTACCGTTTTTACATGTCCCAGAGATAGAGGTATCAAACATGTGAGTACATTATAAACGTGAGGAGCTTTCAGAAAATTTTCAAAGTATTACTCCACATTAACGTGTATTAGAAGAAAATTTATTTAGCTTCAATTCATGTAAGGAGAAGTTTGTAACAGCCTGATAGAACGTTATCTTCCACTTAGTAATTTTAATAGGTTCTATTGGAACAACACAAACAACGTTGACTCAATTTCTTTGAAATTTAATGAGCTTATGGCTCAACTGTTTTCTTCTTTATGAAAGAGAAGTTTTACTGATAGTTTATAAAGCAAAAAATAAGGAAATAAACATTAATGTTCGGAATTTTCAATTTTTTTCTGTGTTGTTTGAAATGTATTTAAAGAAATGTTAGATGCAATCAATAAAATGAGTTATAAATCGACTTTCTTTAATTTGAAGCTTAGTTAAATGAGTCTTCGTAATATTCTATTATTTTGTCAGTTGATGAAAGTCTGATAAAGGACTAAGTTTTAAATGCATTTTTCTCCAAAATCAAAGTGACAGACGAGTTGAGAAAAAATGTAGACACAACACTAACTTTGACATACAGAGTACAGCCTAACAGAAAAAAAAACAAATTATTCTCCACCCTCATCCGAATGTTTGCTTCTCAGTTCTAGAGCACGCAATTCTGGTAACTTTGTATCAGACAAACACTGTGTGTGTGTGTGATTTCTCGTGGTTCTTAGGTTTCCTCCCACTTTATTCATTGCACAACTTCATTCATTATCATCACCAACGTAACTCTTTCACTCAGAGCATAATTTTGAGACGTCAAACTAGAAGTTTCATTTTGATTTCAAATATTAAAGTCTACATTGTTAAGAGACATTCAAACCCATAAGTAAAATTTTTAGAAGTAATTTTATTTCATTGAAAGTGAAAAGTAGAAACTACACGTTCAAAACAATAAATGGAAGTGTGTCCAAAAGACTACTTTATTGACTCGTTTAATATGAACTACTTTGATTTTACAAAACAAAACTCTCGTATAAGCTTACGTAATTTCTTTCTTCGGTCGCCCCGAACACATTACCATACAGCTATTTATTACAGCTATATATAGAAACTTTAAGAACGTAATGACTTACGACTAACGTGACGATTTTAAGGTGGATCACTAGGTGTTCTCGGTGCTGTGCTGAATGCTGCAAGAAAAGTGCGGCGGTTCCAGGTAGTGTTGAGTGTTTACTGATGAGAGATAATAAAGGATGTAATCATGGAATTTTGCTTGGAAAGTTACTGGAAAAATTAGTTTTCCACCCTTATCGCAATTCACAGCTAAGTTCTGCTTATCGAACTGCAACGCTAGAATTCAGAAATTGTCTTACTGTGACTACCACAGTAAATGTACAAATTTTGCAACAACGCATTATGGCGTTCTGCGCGAGTTTCTTCTCAAAAACTATTTCCTTAAATTGAAATTAATATTTAAATAAAATGTGAAATATAACACGAAAAACTGTCGAATAAATTATCTATTTCGTAATAAGGTTGTTACTTTAAAGTACTTTATACATTCAAATAAACATATAAAACTGAGCATTTCTAGTAAGATCTAACAGCAGGTGCCATCTTGTGTGCTCATTGTAAAACGAATCAAATATTTTCTTTTACTTGTTACACTTTTCGATATCAGACGACACAACCAAATAAGTCAGTGTCTTGTGTTGTAGCTGAAACATAACTCTGTCTGACAGTACAATATTTATAACATGTAATGTTTCATTGTGTAGTAGTTACGGGAATGAGCTAAAATATGTACTGTCTTTCGGTTGGTAATCCACTTTAATCTCGTATTCCAACTTCCTTATTTTTGATCGTGTTGGATTTCACCAGTTACACATAATGTACGCTGAACTCACCATCAGTATATTAACAAAAAGAGTGGCAAAATATTATCTGCCATGCATGTGTTCTTAAAGCCTCATGACTAATTGTCTACTATCACTATAATTTTTTGCAATATCTATTTAGAATTCACTACGTAACAACCAATGACTACGTCTAATAATCTTCTTATTCATGTCTCTTAAGTCCGTTTATTTATTCACTAATTATTGTAAATACTGTTAATAGCTTGGTTATTTTACGGTTCTCGTTCCAGTTTGAAAGAATTTATAGTAAATAATATGCAGTATATTGGTCAGTTAATTCCGTGGTGAATAGCCTCATATGCATATATCGGATCTTCAGATACTCTACTCACAATTAAATTAGACTGGTCAACAAAAGTTAAATGTAAAATCTAAAACGGATAGTCTATAAATACAGATCTACAAGAAAGGCAAACGAAAAATACATTTATGTGCATTTTCATCAATGATTATATTCATATCGCAGTATCCTGTTTCGTCTATAGCATACCGAAATCTTAAACAAGTTTATACGTCTTTCTACTTCCTCGTTTGATATTCTCAATTTCTGTATTACTTATGTTCCCTGTATTTCTCTCTTACAACTATTCACAGTTGGTCATGTCTTTATTGCATTCTTAAATTTTGCAGGGTCTACCGTATCGTACGTTCAGGGAACAGGTCAACTTCAGCATGAGTGCAGATCCGGAAGGTTGAAACATGCCATTAGTAGGTTATTTGGAATCCAAAATGGATTTTTTCAGTGATACCAGTTGTTTGCTCTCCACATTCTAAAGATAGCTTAAACTTTAAATAAAATTCGAAACACAAGGTAAAGAAGTATCGCGATCACTTCTGAGTCAAAGAGAATGACCTTTGCATACAGTTACTATTGGAGCATAAAAAATGAAAATAAATGCAAGAAGTTCATCCGTTGTTTTGGAACAGTTATAAGATAATAATTAAGCGTTATTAGGTTATTTTCTATTTGTGTCATTAGATTTTTATCGATCCATTGTGGTGTATTCAAAATAAGAAATCAATTACTGGCAGGACAGTCCTTCCACAACATTCCTCTTCACTTAATTTGCTGGCCCAGGTATTTCTCTGAGTATTTTTTGAGTTGATTTTCTTCCAGGATTATTGGATTCTATTTTCATCGCTTACTGCTGGGTACTATCACGACAAATTAGCTAATCTTGTAAACAAACCTTACGAGAACGTTTCGGTGTCATCTGATTCATTGAACAGTCCCATTCCTTTTACTACTACCCACGCTGGTACTTGGAACAGTATCTGGCTACTTCGTTTATATCACTATCATCGCATTCAGTTGAGTGAGAACTATCATCACTCGCAATGATATTATACCGGCATCAATTTGAGAATTTCAAGTCACAATTGTGTGAATCGTCCTTTTCTTCAGATAATTTAAAACCATCCGATTCTTGTGAGGAAACATCTTTTATAATCGCAAATATTTTGTCTCTTTCATTGATGTATTGTCCTGGACAAAAAAATCAATTTAAATCACCCTAATAATGTCAAAAAATTCTTGACTTATACACGCAACAGTAAAACTGAAGCATTATAGAGCTCGTAAGGGAATAATAGTATACAATAACTAACATAAGCAAACCTTCTACAATTTTCGCAGTAAAAATGACCTCACATCATTAAACTTAATCTAACAACATACAACGTTTAAATAAAAATTTAACCCTTAACTGGAAGTATATGTCTGACAGACACGCACGATTTTTTCTTTTGCTGTGCTGGCAACCCTGTAATGAAGCGAGCTCTTCAGTACCTTCATAAAATAAATTTCTTAGTTTGGTCGTGTGATTAACTGTTTTCGGTCGCGCTTGTATGTTAGCTGATAACAGCTCTTTTTGTAACCTACCGTGTCTGACAGGCACACACTTCCAATAAAGTCACTTTTTTTGCGTGTCCCGTGGACACATACTTCCAGTAGTGTAGTTTTCTTGCACACAAGTGTTACTGTTGTTGGTGATTTGAATTTAGTATCAATGGTGGAAGGACCTTCTACATCTAGGAGAAGGAAACCAAGCGATGTAACGAATGTGGGTGAATTCATTATGCCGCCAAGATTTTTAAAGAATAGGAAGAAAAAACATGGAAGATTTTTTTTCTGATTATGATTCAGATGTGGATCCTTCGTTCATACAAGAGACATCTGGTTCTTCCACTGATGATGAAGATTGTCGTAATATCGAACAAGGTATTTCGCCTGTAAGTTGCACGACAAATAATGAAAAAAATATTCCGGCTTTCTTTCAAGGTACGAAAGGATATTCTTGGGAATCTAAAGAACCAATAAGGACTAGACGTGTTCCTCGTCGAAATATAATACGAGGAATTCCAGGCGTGCCAAATATTGTTAAAAATTTAGGTGAAAATCCTAAAATGGAAGATATTTGGTCTCTAATTTTTGATGACGACATTATATTCACGTTAGTAAATATAAGTACGGTAAATAGCTGCTTTCTGAACTTATATTTTAAAAACAGCCCAAGTATTTCCAGATACACATTTGTGAAAGAACTAGCCATGAACCTCATGAGACCTCATCTTCAAAGGAGGTTAAAGATTCATAATTTGAGGAGAGACCTGGCAACAACAATCGAGAATGTTCTCGGAAGAGAACACCGAACAAGGAAGACGAACAACAGTTGGCGAAAAGTGACAAAATGGAACGCAAAAGAAGATGTAGCCTTTGTCCTTATCAGAAGAATAGGAACACACTACATACAGGCACGTAGCCAAGAAGTGGGTCCGGGGGGTCCGCCCCCCCTTCAAAACCAGAAATTTTAAAAAAATAAGGAAGGATGAAACAAAAAGAAACGAGAAATAGGAAGAATCAGCGTTAAAAATAAAAGCGAAAAATAGAAATAATTTTTCATCATCGCTTCTTTGTAGGGTATCAAACATGTTATTTCAGAAACGGTTTTCAACTGCTCCTTTAACTTATCATTTGGAACAGACAGTAGTTGACGGAAACAGGACAGTAGAAACAGGACTGTTGTTTGGAACAGGACAGTAGAAACAAAAAGTTATGTGGAAAGCAAGTTCTGTTAACATTTGATTCAACAGAGAAAGGAACGCAGATATAAAATATTTTACATTATTGGATACGTACTTTTTTTTTAATAGTTGAGGTCATAATGAAAGGAAAATTGTTATAGTTGAATGAACAGAAGAAGAAATGTAGATATTGTAAACTCTTTTAAAATCTTTTTAATATTCTTTCATTTGAGATTTCTTCATAGTTTGTTACTAAAATACTTACTAACTTGTCCTCATTTTCTTGTTCTAACAAACCAATATGTGTTGCTAATAAAATAATTTAGATTGATCAAGCTCCTGGTGTGATAACCATAATATTTCATGTCACACGCCCCCCCCCCATTACGAAATCCAGACTAAACGAACCAATGTATGTTACCAATAAAATAGTTTAGAATAATCGAACTCTGGTGTGATAACCACAGTATTTCATGTTTCGGACCCCCCCTATTACGAAATCCTGGCTACGTGCCTGCTACATAGGTGCGTCAACTGTGAAAAGCCAGTGTGTCTTGAATGTTCCAGGAAAGAGTTGTGATGCGTTTGGGTGAGAGAAGCACCAAATTTTGAAACTTACTGCCCTTTAAAGAAAACTTTTGTTCACAGATAAAAGTGTATTACGAAATGTCATTTTAATGAAAACAGAAAAGTTTTTCTCAATAATAGTCCTTTTTTCTTACATAGCACTTGCATTATGTATGTATTTTGAAACAAATTTTATATTATTAGGCGATAAGAATAAATTTATGAAATATTTTGCCAAGGAAACCAAATTTTCGGCGTTCCGTGTCTATCACACACATACTTTCCAATTATGTAATAAAAATCATCCTTCCAGTTAAGGGGTAACTATTGTTTATCGAGTGAAGGTCCGTACTGGCCTTTATTTAAAACCGCGAGTCATTTTGATACATTTTTGCGTTTTTTCCAAACACATTATGCAGTTGAACATAAATAAATTAGCTAAATATTTGTTACTCACCGTGTTATTAATATTACTATGAAAAATGTCGAGAAATTTAAAATACTAGCTTAAGTATTAAATATGTTATCTTTAGTTATAAGACGTGAAGTGTGAAAATGACATATTGTAGGGAAGTCTAATGCTAAGAGTAAGCACCTATCTGTATATTGTTACGAATAGAATTTGAGATGTACTATGTTGAAAACCAACTCCATTGAAAAATAGTAGCTTAGGCAGAAAACAATACAGGAAGTAAATGTTTGTTGCAGAAAAAATATTGAAAATTTAACATACGCATTTGAAATCCGTTACCTACTTATTAGTTATTTATTTTCTACAATATAAAAGCATCACAAGACAAGCTATTCTTCTTAGTTTGTGATTTGCACCTTATGATTTAAATATTCAAACGTCGTTACAAACGCCACACATTCTTTACTCTCTCTCATATAATAAAATAGATATAGATAATATCTCATTTCTACGAAATACACCAATAATATATTTTGTTCCACTCTGAAGTAACTTAACTCTTTCGCAGCCACTTGACACCATATGGCATCATTCATACCTATCGCAGTAGGCGATTGGCGACATTTGGCTTCAAGTATTAGTTCTCATTGTAGACATTATCTGTAAAATGGCATGCAGGTATTAGAGGTTTGCACGGGCTCGGATCGCGCCCTCGAGCCTACAAAGCATACATCACTTCGGACCCAGGCCGGGCTCGGGCACTAAAATTTAAATATACAACCATATTTCTCGGGCAGTAAAATTTAAATATACAACCATATTTCTCGAGCAGTAAAATTTAAATATACAACCATGTTTCTCGGGCAGTAAAATTTAAATATAGAACCATATTTCTCGGGCTTAACTTTGTAAATATACTGTACAACGGTATTTATTGGACCGTCCTTTCTGGAGAACTTTTAAAGCAAAACAGCAAATTAAACTTGTAATTGCTGTAAATAAAAATATAACTTTGCCTTAATGATTAAGTTACTGTAGTTCAGGCTTACTTTGGGCTCACATGATTATCACACGAGCTCAGGCTGGGCACGGCTCTAAACGCTAAAACAAATTTCGGACTCGGGTCGGGCGTCACATTATAAATTCATGAGGCGGGCCGGGTAAGGGCGAAAAGCTCCGACGCGTGCAGACTTCTTGCTGGTATAGAGCTCTTATACTCTGGTGTCAATGTTGGCCCTCTTATTTTGTGTAGTGTGCTTGGTTTCTGTTACATGTGGCTAATTTGTTGCAAAAGGTTAACTGTTGAAAAGTTCTAGGTGGCACATTGGGTTGAGGTACTAGAATCATGGTGGCAGTGAAAGAGTTAAAAACAGAAGAAAGAAACAACCCTTTCTCACAGTTTGGAAATTTAAATCTGGATCAAACTTTACGCTAGAGAAAGTGAGTTTTGTGGGGGATGGTCAAAACTGATTAGCAATGTGAGCATTTTGCTACATGAATCAATCAACAGTCATTTGTCATAAACAGAGTTTATAAACATGTGACAAAAGTTAAAGGAATATAGCATTCCATAAATCTATCAACCAAATGTCTTGCAATCTAGAAAATGAATTCGAAATCTTGCATGGGAAAATCTTATATTGATAGCAGCATTGCCCAATCGACAATGCACCATCGATAGAGGAGTAAAGAAAAGCAAACCCGAAGTTTTACGGGCTGACACCCAAAAACACAAATCATGTAAAGATAGCAATCCAAAAGATACACTGACACAGAAAGAACTTCAACAAAATCATTAAAGTAATCAAAATGACGTTTACACAACAGTATAGTAAGCAAACATTGTACCCACAGACATGGTCAATAACATTGTATGTAATTCAGTGTTGCCAACGGAGCACAAAATGAAGTTTTGTTAAATGGCACGGAACAAAAATCGTAACATCTAGAAAATCGAATTAGTTGTGGAACCATAGTAGTTAAGTCTTCAAGTAGAGTGCTGCCAATGTTTGAGGATAGACCTATATGAATTCCTATTTGAATCTTGGATGTAGAAGAACACGTACAGTACACGATTCGAACTAGTTAAACCAAAATATGAGACCAGAAACAATAATATAATCACTGAAGTACGAAAATAAGGGACAAAGCACAGTGCTGAAGCAGTTATGCCCAAGTGGAAAATCAGAATAATATCAAACACAACACACAAAAATGAAATAATGCATGTTCTTAGATTGACAATTGATTAGCAGGTTTATGCTTGTGATGGACGTATTACTGTAGCAGCAACACACATTATTGGTAGTCAGTTTGTCAGTGTTGCTGTTGATAAAGCGCTCCACAGTATGTTGGTCCCTATGAGGAGAGGTTCACTTGAAAAGAGTGGTAAACGTACAGAAAGCACATTTATAAACCACGAGGGTCTCCCAGATATTGTGTAATTATTACAATAAAGACGTAAAATGTAGCTCACGTATTTTGATTTTAGAATATTGCCTTACTGGTAACAGTTCACATGTAGTTTTGTAATGAGGGTTTGCGATAAGCAGAGGTATTTCGTACAAAGTGCACACCTTAAAAAGCTCACGTTTGTTCATCTTTCTTCCTGGCATTCGCCTGACATTCTGAGATCGAAGCTGTATTCAATTGATGTTATAAAGCCGTCAGGCATTTCATAAGGATAACCGCAACTAAAGAAACCAAACTTGATCATGTCCCAAAACCTATCACAGGAAACAGGTAATGCGCAAAGGATTGCACATATAGAAAGCTATCTCTCCTCCAAATGTCAATCTCTCCAGTAGGTAAAACACTGTCCGTAATGAAACGGACGAAGTTTTTGTACAAGAGGAAGAATCAACATCAAGGGGCTGAATGAGTCTGGTACATTAAGCTGGAGTTAATCTCTGCTAATCTCCGATACCTTCAGGAACTGTTTCCTGAACCAGCGTGACATCCTTGTTTGTACTCCATGAGATCACAAGCAGAAGAAGACGACTGACACAGTTTGTTGGATTGAACGACAAAATATTTCTGCTATGAAAGTTTTCAGATCACTTTTAGTCATGTTTGCAGTAGTTCCGGAGTACGATCGAATATTTGAGGATATTCAGCTTTAGTTTTATGAAAGCGACCAGCAGGTTCCGCTACTAACACATGGAAAGTAGATAGAAGACTACCATTCATGAGTATCGCAAGCATGAATATATAACAATGTGTAATAACAGCGGAAAGAGACCTTACCTTAACATTTAACCCCATGCCGTAAACATCACCAAAACCTAGCGGCCCACTTGCCGGTAAATTTCGATCGTCGATGTAGCACACGTCGAAGGATTGCCGCTTGTGTCTCACTTTCGGCAGGGTTTCTTCGAATCGAAACAGGTATCTAGAGTCGGGGTGTTGAAGCTTGCACAGCGTAGCAGCGAGGACTTTATTTTGATTCGTCGTGGAGACTCGTGAATGGATCAACACGAACTATCCACAATCATGTGCATACTGTTATTATTATCTATAACTTTTCCTGACGAATTGTGAGCTCCGGGGATCAAGAGTAACCCCTTTACTTATGAGATGAAAAATCTTGAAAAGAGTGCGTATAATGGTATGAATTTGTTGCCGATCATTTGAAACTAAATAAGGAAGAACCATGATATAAAGTAATAGACGCGAGTCATTTTGTTATAAAATTACATTGCGAGAAGATTTTATTTGATTCCAAATTGTTATCGTCGAATATACACGATTACAGGAGCGCTCTCATTAGTCAAATAAAAGAGACCTCAAAGATTTATCCCTCTACAAGCGACGTTTTCTTTATTTCCTCCGTGGCCAAGTCGGAAAAGCAAGTGCCCAATAATCAAAAGGTTGTTGGTTCGCGCTCACTACGGTGTTACTTTTAACATTTTAACGGTTCTTTTAAACTCACCTTAATGTAAACAAATTACCCATATAAAAGATGTAACATATTTTGAGGTAGTAATTTTGTTGTTCATTGGCGTTTTGTCGCGTCTCTGTCGCTGGTGGCCGCTAGTAGTATAATGTTCAAAGCATAAGTGGGGCCACTACAGATCGTCGTTGCGGGGCCGCCAATTTTTGCTAGTTGCCCATCGGTGGTCCAACGACGCTTACGGCATGGGAATTCGATAAGCTCCTTTCAGAGCAAGAATCCGGTGTGAATGCAGCTCCTTCTCGACTCGACCTTGGAGAGTATTAATACCTGTTCAGAAGTGTATTTTGCTTCGATTAAGGTTCTTGTATCAGCAATAAAGTGATCTGCACTTTTCCTTTATCTTATTCTCATCCAGATGGTAATTTCTTCTAACGTGATGGGTAGCTTTTCGAATACCTAAATTATATGTTCGCTTGAAATTGCGTAGCCAAGTCAGTGAAACAGTGAAATTGCAGGAGTCAATATGACCAATAAACGTCGGTTCAGACATCAATTGGTGTTTTAGTTGCAATCCCCAAAAGGGGATAGTCCGGTCATAAACGATTGCTATCCTAGCTCGGGCTGCGTTGAACAATTTCCATATTTCCTCGTTGATACTCGTTGATACGTGTGATGGATGTTCCTTTGAGACTGTTAGCAAATCTACAGAGTTGGTGTTCGTAACCCAGGAGATTAAAATGTTTCTGAAATGTTTTGAATTTTAGTCGGAAGTCATGTCAATGGTCTTGTGACGGTGTGCTAATTGTAAGTTTTCTATTTTGGCTGTTTTGTCGAATATTTACACAAATTCTGTAGATATTTAGTTGGTAAATCTATATTTTGTCTCTTCGGGGGGTGATGTCATGTAATCAGAACTACTACTTGTCGGTGATTGTGCTGGTGTATAATGTTTCTTCTGTAATGCCCAAATTGTTCCTGCCCTCTTTATGTCACTATCGATAAGTTTCATTTCACTATTATCAGATACGAATCAAGGACATTGAGTGTGCTGATTTCTTTCACATCGATGTCATTCCTCGTGTAATACTGCCTAATTTGTCAAAACACAACCATATCAGCGGGACTCGGCGTGGTTTCGTTGATTCGAATTTTTTTTTCAAAAGAGCAACAAGATGACCTGGATCCATTGTATTTCTTTGCACCTGTTAAAACTACATATTTTGTTGTGAAACGAGGAAAATACAAATTGGCATTTTAATGATTCCAGAGATGCACAATGCACGCTCAATAACACACATATTTGAACACAAGTGCTGTCACTCAAACTACCTAATGTATTGCACTTTTATTTGTAATAACAGAACACCAATACAGCATGGAACAAAAATAGAAGTGCCAGTTTTGTTTTGGTAAAATATCCATTGGCACTTCCAGAGGGTATGTTTTAACACAAAGATCTTGGTTACAACAACCGTGCAAGTAACTTGCTCCTCAATGGACACTATACTTGTGTGCTCATGAGCACTACGTCTCTTTGTCACTTCATGGTATGTTATTTCCAATTTTTATCTTGCTTTTCTTTATTAGTGAATGAATCACCTAATGACTACTGTCAAACGATCTTACAACAACTACACGACTGCCTTCCCTTTGGCTTAACTGGTTACGCTCATTTTTACTTCGAAATGCTTCCTTTTGAATTCGATTGGCGGTGACAGCACGCTGGAGCGCATTTAGTTAAGTTGAACTTTCTTCACAGGAACACGCCAGGGCATTTCACTTGGCTGATAACCAGTTTACAATGAATGTGGGAGGCAGTGATATATATATAACTTGGATTATGGAACGTTTTCGATTCCTTTTCTATCCAGGACATATGTAATGTGTATTTATATTTCAGGCAGCAATGGTTGTGATTAGGGGAGATGGGAGGCAGTTGCTTTCACATTTTGCTTCCATTCAAGATCTTTGCAGAAAATTGAATAACATTAACAACTCTTTGATCACAGACTCCCCTACTACTGGCGAACATCTAATCCCCGCAAAAGTTTAAGGCTTTGGAGTGTTAGCGTATTCCTATATTTAAAAATGTAGGTTCGGTTCTTTCTGGACTTGCAGTTCATGTATTACCAGTGGAGAAGTTAGGGTGTGAGTCCAGGAGTCCGGAGTCCCAAACGTTTCAAACGTTGTTAAAATAAAGGCTACTTTACATTTTCACTACCAACATTGCCAAAACTATTCCGAAGAAGGACCCCGAACTCCCAGAATCTTTTAAAACTTCTTAAAGCATACAGTTTCGTTTTCAGTTTCGACATTGCCAAACAATTTCCGGGGGTTGGAACCCCGGATTCACCCCGACATGAAATCCTGGTTACGTCACTGTGTAGAATGTAGGAAACAACAGATCAATTCACATCGGTAACAACAATGAATAAATGAATTCATGTCTCTGCTAATACGCTTATGCACACAATGGTTCAGTACTCGCTTGTATAACCACCTTATTTTCAATGTTTATAGTTTGCCAATAGTTATGATCCAGGTTCTATGGACATTGTTGTCTAAGCGCTGCGATGTTTCTGGTAGTAGATACTATATATTCTTTGATTTTCTCTGAATATTATATCTTACTTTGTATTTCCTCTCATTTCCACTTTCACGTTCTAAGTGAGCTAAGGTCGTGCAAGACATCTTGCCAAGGCGTGATAAGAAATATTGCGCCCGGGACAAAGACGTGTGTCGGCCCCCTTCCTTCCAATTTTACATCGAACTGGCGCCCCCTACATACTCTTATCCATCTCAGCCCCTGGACAAATGCCCGAAATTGACCCCCTCCCTAGATCCGTCCGTGCGTAACGCAATCTGTGGCTGAAACCACCACTTTGTATGAAACGTATTTTTGTCTGTATATATAGCGTTATACTATTGCCCACTAAATAGAAGGTACATTCAAAATACGGTATAAAACTTATTTATTTTTAAGTTCCTTCGATGCCATTAATACTTGTTATAAGTTAGAAATTATGAAAATCTATATTATTTTCTCGGGCATAATTAAGAAGGTTTTGAAAAGATATTATTGTGTCATTCATATAATCGTTCTTTCGAAACGAGACAGGATCAAACACATTATATATTCAAGCAACATTCAAATTACAAACGAAATATCGACAACGTTTAGAACAAAACCAGATAATCAACATCATAATAAACGCTAAGATAAATAAAGAAATTGTCATATTAAGAATTAATTTAAAGATTAAATGTCACTCATATTAAATTTGGATACAACTTCAGAAGGAGCCAATGCCTTAACTAATTGCATCCATTTACTTTTGGTATATTTTGAAAAATGCCATATCTTAAGTTCATCAATGTTGCGTAAACCCAAAAGTTTACTAACATTCTTTCGGACGCCACAATATTAGCTTAAGGTACATGACCAACGAATTCATTCAAATTGCATTGAAAACCATAAATCGTAGTTCTTTGTTTCCTATTTTGAGAATTTTTACCATCCATGAAACTTCTACGAAATCCAATTCGAGGGAAATTAGATCTAAAGATTACATGCTTCTTAAGAGCTTCTTAAGTGTAGTACGATTACTATTACAGTTGCTACTAAGATTAGGTTCGGTTACACGATTACTATTACTGTTGCAACTAGGATTAGTTTCGTTTTCAGGAAAAAAAATTCAAGCGCTTCTAACGCTGACGTGGTTTCTACCCACTCCACGCCAGCCAAATCTAATTTAAATTACGATTATCAAACAAGTCAGTTATATTACATTGTACACCACAATCTTCTGTATTTTCCTGCCTTTTATGTTCTTCAACAATATTTCGATTTCTATATTGCTAATTCCTGTCACCTAGGTATCTATTAGTAAATCCATTTCGTGAAAAATTAAACCCATTATTTGTTTGATTCCTAAACGTGCCTTGATTATTATTTCTGTTGTTACTCCTGTAATTAGCTTCGGTTCTAGTACCGGTAAAGTTTAATTCATTTACTCTGCCATTGTAAAGAAATCTATTATTATTTCGCATATTTGTCACACGTTCTTCTTTAATATTGTTATTACGAACAGATGCCTAATTAACTTGGCTACGATTAGGACTGATTTGACCTCGATTATTGTTTTCCATCATAGATCGACTTTCAAAATTTTGAACTATCATAATAAGATGGTTAAAGTTGCTGAAATTAACTGAGCTCAAATTAACATTTGTTGTAGCTTGAAAGGTAGCAAAATACGATGAACGCTATTATTCTTGATTCTGGTTGAAAAGGATTGATTGATTTCACCTCATTGTATGCCGACATTACAAAGTCAGTGATACTTTGGTCCAATTTAGGATGATAATGCCTATTCGGAAGTAATGCATCCCTATTAGCTAACATGAAGTCATTCTCAAAATTGGATAATAACGCATTCTTAACATCAGAATAATAACGCAAATTGATTTTGATAGCCTTAAACCAAGTGGAAAAGTGAAGTAATAAAACGTACGGTAAAACTTTTAAGAATTTGGATTCATTCACCCCCATTAGGTCACATTCATCTTCGAACTTCTCTATAAATGTACTGGCAGGTTTATCATCAGATCTTCCGCTAAATTTTGTAAGAGATCTGATTTCACTAATATGAAAAAATTTACCTTTGTTAACATTCTTTATATGTCGGGGATTTAGAGGATTATTTATTCCTCGGTGAGATGAACGATTTGTTCCTCGTTGTCTGCAGACACTAACCTCACTATCACTCTTTATAGAGTATCCAGATTAATCACTCTCTTCTATATTCCTTCGGTGTTGATACGATGTCGGTCCCATATTGTCAGTAACAACTCTTTCACCATTCGCACAGACATTGACATGCTCACCATTGGCGGTAACAAGTCTTTCTTTGATGGAGTTTACTTCCTCTTGTAATTTCCGGATATGACTACTATGTTCACTTATTTGATTGGTATGTTCATTAATTACAGTTTCCACAATTTCAACAGAATTTTGTACTTCGGTGAACCTATGCAAAATCTGTTCCATTTTGCGGTCACTCACTTCAATCCGTTGTGACAAATCTTGTGATAACTGTTGATTTGTCTGTTCAATCCGTTGTATTAACTGTTGATTTGTCTGCTTAATCCCGGTATCTCATTTAATATCTGATTGCTCTATCTGTCGCTTCATTTGTCCCATCTGCTGATTCAGCTGATTCATTTCCTGATTCAGGTGTCTGATAAGGTCAGGTAAGTCTGAGGATGTATTCATTTCTATATTGTCACTTACTTCAGGTGTATTTTCAATCCCATTAACACTCATTTTGATATTTCAGTAAATTTTTCTTCCACTCATTAACAAGGTATGTATTTCCGTGTTGATGGATTTGATAAAACTGCTACGTAGTTTTAAAATCAATCTAAAGTTAGTTATTTAGGAGATTGTTTACTTATCTTCTCACAAATCTCCGAAAATTCTGAGGCAGTAAACACCAATTTATATGTAACGCAATCTGTGGCTGAAACCACCAATTTGTATGAAACGTATTTTTCTCTATATTTTTAGCGTTACACTATAGCCCACAGTTCGAATGTGTCTAAAATCTAGTTTACTATATTACCAAAATTACCAAAATTCACTTAAACACTCCAACTCGATATTACCCTTTATTATAATACCTAATGAAGTAATCATTGATACCTTTTAAATAGCATACATATAGATTATATATATGATGGATCCTTTGTTATATCTTATATTTCTCGTTGCTATGACGACCAATAATACATTTTGTCAGATTGCTATATTAATATAACATCAATCATAATATCAGAAAAGAAAATTAATTGTAGTTCTTTCTTATATTTTCTTCTTGTTCTAGCTAGCTTGTGCGTATTTTAATAGCACGTATTGCCTGTAAATACAAGTAAAGATATTAAAAATACACAATATCGTTATTCGTGCATCTAGCGTAATGTAGGATTCCAACTACTACTATGTTGCAGAACGCTCGAATCGGAAATCGAACATGTGCACCAGCAGTGACCCTGCGGATCACTTGATCATCCAAGGCATGGATCATTTCAGCTTATGTCTTGTGTTTTGGTACTATTCTGTCATTTTCCTTTGACAACAATGGTTCGATATTATGCCTCGTCCATTATTTTTGTACTTCAGTGATTATATTCTTCTTTGTCGTCGCATATTTTGGTTTAACTAGTTCGAATCGTGTACTGTATGTACTATTCTACACCCGAGATTCATATAGGAATTCATATAGAATTATCTTCAAACGTTGGGGACACTGCAATACATATGATGTTATTGAGCATGTCTGTGGGTACAATGTTTGCTTACTATAGTGTTCTATAAATGTCACTTTGAGTACTTTAATTATTTTGAAGTTTTTTCTGTGTCACTGTATCTCTTACATTGCTATCTTCACATGATTCTAGATTCTTCTTTCCTCTGTATGTCCTGTGTTTCTGGATGTCGGTCCGTAAAGCTTTGGATTTATCACTTTTAGCCACTCCTCTATCGGTGTCACGTTGTTCGATTGGGCACTGCTACTATCAATATAAGATGTTCCCTTATTAATTGCGTCGACCTCTGCATAGGCACACAAGTCTACGACAAACATAAAAGGCCAACATCATCTGTAATTTTAGAGATATTACATTGAATGGATATGTTCTTTCACCCCCTCGCCTCACTCAACATATATACTGTGATATGGATGCAGAAAGTTTGGACAGCTAACTTCACGCAAGTCCCCAAGTATACGGATGAGCCGAGACAATGCATGAGCTAGATACTATTGTGTATAGGCTTTCTGGGTACCAAACTTTTATTTATTTATTTATTTATTTATTTAAGAAGAAGAACACAACAGGTTATTCTACCCAATTACAGTGTTCATATCAGAGTTACATAGAATATCTAATATATTTGGGAAATCTATTCTGACTCATACTGTATATATATCCAGAACATTTTTACATTTAATCAGTTTGTTGTACACTCCACCCATTCTCCACGTTGGTGACTGTTTTGTTGCATTTGTTCGAGATTTCTTACAATAAAAGAAATTTCCATTGCTTACACGTATGTTTCCATTGGGTACCCTTAGATGAAAGACAGAGACCAAATCCTTACTATGTAATTTGTTATTTAATATTTTGTACAAGAATATCATGTCATTTGATACTCTTCTGTGATTGAGAGACATTGTGTTAAAATTTTCATTAAGAGAAGTACTATTTTCATATGTGGGGAAGATGCCTTTTCTCTTGTACACCAGAAACCGCAGAAATTTATTTTGAACTCTTTCTATTCTAATAGAATCTTTCTTCGTGTGGGGATTCCATATAATAGACGCATATTCTAATTTTGTTCTAACAAATGAAAAATATAATTTCAGTAAAACATTCGACTTATTAAATTCCTTTCCCATTCTCAAAATGAATCCAAGATTTCTGTTTGTGTCATTTACAATTTGATTTATATGATGCTCAAACGATAGTTTGTTATCATATATTACACCCAAATCATTGACAGTTTGTTTCCCCTTTAATTGTTTACATCTATCTTATATTGAAATTTTACAACATTCCGTTTCTTAGTGAAGGACACGATTTTGCATTTATCTGAATTTATGTTTAACAAGTTGCTCTTGCACCATTCCTTTACTCTGTCTAGATCCTCCTACAAACTGACACAGTCCTGTGCTGTTGTAATTCTCCTATATAATTGTAGATCCTCTGCATAGAGTAGTTTATGTGAAATTTTAATACAATTAAGACGGTCATTAATGAATATTATAAAAAGTAACGGCCCTAAATTAGATCCTTGTGGGACTCCAGAAAATTTAATGTATTCAAATGATCTACAGGATTTATAAACCACATATTGTTTTCTGTCCATCAAATATGACTTCATAAGAGCAATTAACTGATCAGAAAAGTTGAGAAATTTAAGTTTATTCACTAACAACGTGTGGTTTACCTTGTCAAATGCTTTCGCAATATCTGTATAAACTACATCTATTTGATTATTACTCTCCAATGTATCAACAAAATGGTCAGTGAAGACAGCGAGATTTGTTACGGTTGATCTGCCAGAAACCAATCCATGTTGATAATCCGATATTACTAGTTTAATATGATTTTCAATGCGCTTATATATTATGCTTTCAAATATCTTTGCAAATAAGTTTAGAATACAAACCGGCCTATAATTTTGAATTTCTTTACTGTCATTATTTTTAGAAATAGGACACACTTTTGTAAGTTTCCATTTTGCTGGAAACTTGCTAGTTTGGATAATTAGGTTAAATAGCATGTGTAAAGGTAATAAGAAACTCTCTTCACAACCTTTTATTACATATGATGGTACATCATGGATACCTATCGAACACTTTGATTTTAGTTTTCTGATTGCCATTCGAATCTCGTCCACTTCTATTATCGCTATTTGCAATATACCAATTTTTTTATACATTTCAACTAATGTCGAATCATCTGTTTCAACTAGCAGTGGTGCTCCGTCTGTATACACTGATTTAAAGTAGGTTGCAAATGCGTTTACTATATCTTTATCACATGCTAACTCTTTACCCTCATAACACAATACACTACCATTTAAATGCTTTGATTAACTCTTAATAAAGTTCCAAAACGTAAATGGGTCCTCTTGTATTAAATATTCCGCTCCCTTAACGAAGTTTGTATATGCGGTTTATATATCTTTCTTAATAGTTTTTCGAAGTTTATTAAATTCGTGTTTATGTAAATCTATATTTGACTTTCCGAGTGTTATCGCCTTGCGGTGACGAGCTTTCATTTTAATTTTATTTATAATGTCTAGCGTGAACCAGCTAGGATAGTTTCCCGTGCTCTGTTTCTTTTTCGGAATGCATTTGTCAAATATATTATATAAGGTGGAATTAAACTTTTCAACAGCGCCATCAACGTCAGTATAGTCACCCAGTACCTCCCACTCTACCTTTCCCAATTTGTGATATAGTTGATTGTAGTTTGCCTTACTGAAATTATAACCCATTACTTTACTTTGACTTTTTATCTTTACCTTATTGTTGTGTTTGATTTTAATTAATAGCGCTGGGTGGTGTTTATCCTCGGGGGGTTCTTCGCTCTCAACCACTACATTATCTAAATTTGTTATTACCAAATCTAGTGTTCTACCTAAACCATTCTGAACATCATAACGTAGTTATTTAGTAAAATCAATTAGAACTACTATATTTTGACAGGAGAATTCGAATTGGAGGACATGGACGTCCGTAACTATATAAAGGCAACCAAAAAAGCTATGTCGGACTAGACGATGTTTTATTATGCATTACAATCAGTCAATCTGTCGTTAACGTAGAAATATAAACATACCTTTAAAAGTGTTCACAAGTGACGGAACTCCTTAACAGAAATGTGGTTTCCTTATCACACATTCCACAGATTTCCACAACTCCAGATAATTACCCTAAAGTGCTCACCAGTACCTCTAAATTTTGAAAAATAAATAACTTTTGAGACCCGCGGAGGTAATTATTATTTAATTCGAAATTTTTACTGGTGTCTCATTACTAAGTACTTCCTGTGGTTAAATGGTTAGCTTACTAGCGTTCAGAGCGAAAGACAAGAGTTTGATTCTCGGTGGGAGTTTCACGTGACTTTTGTTCAAAAGATTTCCGATACTGATGCAGTATAGTTTGAAAGTATATTAATAATTTGGCAGGATTCGCACAAACTAGGATTTTTTATTTAAAGCGGTTTGTTTATTTTAAATGGATTTTCTCACTTATTTAGCTAACTTACGGACAGAAATAAATTTTTATTTTAATGTCCTTATGCAACAATAGTAAGGTGGGTTCCTGTCACCACGGCATGGCGCGTCCTTAGGTTACGGATCGAGGAGAATGCCTCTAGATATAGAGGTTAGCTGCGAATATACTGAATAAGCAGTCGCGGACAGACGACTAGGAGTAGTCCTCCAGCTTGGGGGTTTGGGTAAGGCTAACACCCTCATCCTCTAAAAAAAGGTACTTGTTCAGAAACATTCACAAAAGCCTCGGACAAGGACTGATAACTTGGCACGACATTAGCAAAAGAAAATGGACATGAGATTTGGAACATGGAATATTAGTAGTCTTTATAGGCGCGTTAAAATCTGTAACGAGTGAGTTAGAGAAATACCGGATGGACTTAGTAGGAGTTCAGAAAGTTAGGTGGGAAGGAAATGGATCTGAGAATTCCACAAATTTTACGTTCTTTTACGGGGAAGGAAATAAAAATCACCAGTTAGGAACAGGGTTTTTCGTTCACAAACGAATATTACCAGCAATTAAACGGGTTGAATTTGTTACTGACAGACTTTCTTTTATTACTCTTAAGGGACGGTGGTGTGATATTATTGTTTTAAATGTACATGCTCCAACTGAAGATAAGGGTGACGATATAAAAGTGCAACGGACATTTGACCAATTCCCGCGATACCGTATGAAGATTCTATTTGGGAATTTCAATGCGAAGGTAGGACGAAAGGATATTTTCAAACCGATTATAGGGAACGAAAGTTTGCATAAGGAAAGTAATGACAACCAGAGTTGGCGTGGGTCAATGAAAACTTGACCCACGACCCACTGACCTACCACCCACCGTGACCCACGACCCACTGACCCACCACCCACCATGACCCACCATGACCCACCGTGACCCACTGTGACCCACCACCAACCATGACCCACTCTGACCCACCATGACCCACTCTGACCCATCACCCACCATGAACTACTCTCATCCACTTTGACCTACTCTGACTCACCAAAATCCATCGTCACCAACTCTGAATACGATCCACGGCCTCTTCTGAACTGAATAAAGAGTTTACACTTGTAATAAAACAAGAGTGCGATATTATCACTAATCGGAGTTTGAATTTCTAGTCAATCGTTCAAGCACAACTCTGTTACAATAACGGTGGATCTGACCTTTACGATATAAAATGGTAAAGTGTTTGTCAGTGAGGAAATTGAAGCAGTTCGAGGTGGGGGGGGGGGAATTAGTGTGTGCCTAAAATATACTTGTACTAAGAGAGTATTCTTGCAAGTGTTAATTTCTGAACGCATTCCCCAAGAAACTTCTATTCGCAGGAAAATATCCCTGTACAATATGGAAAAGGTTATGGTTTCTGAGTTCACAGTATTTTTCTCACAAAAAACTTGAAAAATCAGTTTTTCATAGTGTATAAAGGTGGTCTGGTACCCTATGTGAGAGCATTTCCATAAAGCATGCTCATAATTGTAATTTGTGTAATCACTAAAACACCACGTTAAATATAAGTTACAAATATGCATAACTGCAATTATTATGAATATTTATTCAAAGTAGTTTACCTAAAGCAAAGAAGAGATTTACTAAAAATTAGGTACAAAGTTGAATAACATAAGTAATTAGCCATTAGTAATACAAGTATACATTTTCCGTAACTCGTAATTTTCCACCTTAAAACAAATCCAAAATCGGATTTATTTCCTGTTGGTAACTTTTTCGTGGTAAATCGTCCGCAGCGGAATGATGTCCATCCTTCAGCCAAGAAATAACTAGCTCGTCTATTTCGAGCTGGTCTAGCGGTGGGTCATTAACATTGATGAGCAACAAGTTAGACAATGTTTGAGCACTTAGTCTATTTCTAATATGCCATCTGTAAATTCATAAGGAGAAATCCCCGTTTGCACTCTGTCGTGGAAATTGATAATACTTCTACCCGATTTCTGCAACTTCTCATCGACAATCTACTTGTTAGACTCAAGTCTGATAACGATTTTTCTTGGTCAGGTTTGAAATACTCAGCAAGAAGTATCATCTCTCCATCACCATACAACATCTTTTCCATATCGACCATGTCAGTTGGCAATGTCGACCCATGTAGAACAGAAACTTCATCTACCACACCTTTGATAGGGAATCTTGTGCATAAATTATCAATTAAAGCCTGATAAACTGGTGATTTCTTATTTGTTTATAAATTTAATTTTTGTAGTTACACATGAAGGTTTGATACCATTACCAAGTTTCCTCCCCCGTCTAGAAAGCGAAAGGGAACGAGGTTCCTGAAAAGTGTTCAGAGGTGAATGGGAATTTTCCTCCTTCCCCTTCAATTACCACACTGCTGTTTGCCATGTGCCAAATTACGATGAATTTCAATTAAATTATCATAATATAATTATTTCCTTGTTGAATTATCAATACTTTTCAGTGGAGAAAAGGATGAAATTTCAAAGTTCCAAATCAAAGTAAGTAGACCAACATAAAGGAAAAAAAGTGTAAAATTTTCCATACAATTATGCGTACAATCCAAACTTAAAAGTTCCGTGTAATTAAGCTTACAGTACAAATTTTATGCCTATTTTTCTCACAACTTTATGGGTTGATTGCCCTGTGCTGTAAGCGCTCCATATAATAAACATAAGCTTCAGCAATTATTATAACAGAAAGCAATGGATATATGAAGCCAAGCACTGTATTTTTTGTTTCTGATTTTTTTTTTTCTTAAATAACATCGATCGTTTTCGATCATTTTTACTAGAGGTGGGCACGAGTCGAGCTGAAGCTCGACTCGACTCGAATTCGAGTCGAGTTTCGAGCCGTGTGAAAGGTTGTTTTCTCTAGTCGAGTTTCGAGCTGAGTTACTGTTTTTGAGATCGAGTTTCGAGTCGAGTCAAGTTTGGTACATCGTTTAGATCGATTTGAAATCATGGCCTGATTAAACTGTAAAGCGAAAGCCATGAGAAATGTAAGCCGTACTGTGGAATACTTTTAGTGTTGCTCACGACAGGGGACACTGCTTGCATCTCATCTCGTCTCGATAACGAGAGCACAATAGTTTTTTTTTTTTTTTTTTTTTTTAAATAAAAGGACAGCCTCAAATGTCGTGAGCACCAATATATGTATATACTGTAGTTTTTACCATCAAGGATGAGACCTGCACGGTCGTATTTCTGAACCTAAGCAGAAGCCCAAACCGGGTAGTGATGTCAACAGGCTCGGCTCGGTTCAACTGAGCAAACAGCTTGAGCCGGCTCGGTTGGATTGAGCCGATGGCCTGAGCCGACTCGTTCGGGATGAGCCACCGAATCGGTTCGGTTCGGCCCTGGTGAGCCATCGGTTTTTGCCGTCTCGGTTAGGTGAGGTGTTATCTCGGTTAATTTCTCGGTTCGGCTCGATAGTAGATGAGCTGTGAGCCGAGCTACTCGATCCGTTGACAACCCTAAATAAGGGCGGAGCACCGCGGTGATTCAGATAACTGCCGACTCCAGAACAGAAAAAAAAAACAGGGTTGCCGGGGTATTCTAAGATGGATATAGGCCTATACATGATGTGTCTCATGTAACCCCTCTTTAATCAAATTGATGTGCGCATCAATTTATCTCCTGGTATACACCTTTATGCTATAGCCGTGTCGAAGCAGCTCTCACGTTATGAATACTCGTAATTAATAATTTAATACATAACATTTACCATATTTTCCAATATTTTATCATATATATCTCGAATAACCCCTCCAACCATATTTATCAACATTAAATCTCCTTGTCTTTATATATGTGACTGTGTATAGCTGTGTTGAAATGGCTCCCATTATGAATGATTAATAAAAGGGATAATTCAAAATTGATCACTTTTCTGAATATCTTATCATAGGCTATGTGGAGAAATTACTAATTTTTCAGTATTAACATATTGGTTTATTAGTCTGTTTTTCTGTTAGTATCAATCATTATAAAGGATTCTAGTGACAAAAGAAATCATACTTAACTTTAAATTATCTTCATAATACTCTTTGTAATATTCCTATATTGTCTTTAGCTTTATAATTTTCCTATGGTATTTTTAAATTCCTCATATTTAGAATTTCTTGCGAGAAGAATAATCGTCATCTAGTTTCTAGATATTATTATTATTATTATTATTATTATTATTATTATTATTATTATTATTATTATTATTATTATTATTATTATTATTAACAATATTATAAAAAGCCTATTCCGGATAACAATGTTGTTATTTGTATAATATGGGCAGCTCGTGGAAACATAATTGTATGCCACATTTTCTGACTTTCGAGTAAGTATGAAAAGAAAGTTCATCATTCCTATGCAATTCGATACAATGACACATACCAAACAAGTTTCCCTTGTGGTTTAATACCAATCCGGTCCACCCAAAAACTTAATTTTACCAGAAGTGACAATTATCATGAGTTCGCTAAATCCTCTCGTATTATGGTAAAAACGAAATGAATCTTTAAGTTTTATGTCCCACGCTTTTGCCGGTTAGGCTAAAGGAGACGGTGATGATGAGATATGAGTGAAATGGTGGAATGAAGAAAGTGTGAGGAAACGGGAGAATCCCAAGAAAACCACACACATCATGATAAATAACGTGATGACTTCGCTTCTTCATATTTTGTATGGCCGGAAATTCTCTTTTATCTTATTCATTGGAGGCAAACGTTCTTACAGATTTAGACTGGACTGCAACTGAACACGTATGGTTTATTGTTCAACAGCCCTGCAACTCTGCAAATAAACAAGTTACCACCAAACGGAATCTGTAATCAGAGGTCCCTCCCTACAGAGGTTCAGACTTTTCTTTACTGAATAGTTTTAAGCTCTTTCCTTTTTTATAGGAGGCAATAACAATAGGAGAAGAACAATATTACTTTTCTGCGGCAGTGTGTCATTTATTTGAGCAAAGCTATGGTAGTCAAAATTTGCAGACACTCCTCAAATAACAGGAAGAATCGCACAGCTATTTACAATGGCAATCGGAAAAACAAGTTCATTTCTCTGCTTTCACGAAAATATTTACATGTGTGACACTTTGCGTGCTGAAATTAATAATAATAATAATAATAATAATAATAATAATAATAATAATAATAATAATAATAAGAAGAAGAAGAAGAAGAAGAAGAAGTAGTAGTAGTGTCATTGATAATAATTGTATTGTGTATGTATAATACTTGAAGAGAGTACTTGAAGTACACACACGATTAGGCTCGATTTGGCTCAACTCGAAACTCGAACCAAATTCGAGTCGAGTTTCGAGTCGAGTTGGAGGAAATTTTTTGAGCCGAGTTCTCGAGTCGAGTTCAAACATGTCTGTTTCGAGTCGAGTCGAGTTTCAAAGAAAACTCGCTCGAACTCGCTCGTGCCCATCCCTAATTTATACAAACCAACTCACTACCAATTTTCCATATATAGAAAAGTGCCGCTCCCCCACATAAAGGAGAATTTTAAAAATGCTAGGACACATTCTGTTTATTTTCAATAAAGAGTTAATACACTGAATTTCAGCTCCGTAAGTTTAACGGGTTGCGAGATACTCATTTTTTTCCGCAAAAGTTTGAATCCTCACTACCTCCTTAGGATATTATGCATTATAATAAAAGCAATATAACATCCCAATTTGGATTAAGGCCGAACTATATACCAAAAGTAATTTCATTTGACTTGGCAATTTGACCGTGATGATCAGGCACACATAGTTACATGCATTTTTTTTATATATTACAGTGATTCAAAAATGTATTTTTTTTTCCCAGTAGTTAGCTCTAAAAACTCACAGGTCTCGAAAGCCAAGTTGTATTGTAAGTCCTATTGCTATTATTACAATTAAAAATATCAATATCCAAAAGTGCCTGAAGTTCTTTTTTCACTTGGTTAGATATACTCACCTCAGGTAGGTAGACAGAAACAAGTGGAAAAGGAAGGGAAATGAAGGTCTTGAAAGTAAAACAGACAAATTTACCATTCCTCAGAAGATACTGCCTACAATGCAGTGAGCAGAGAGGGTCGGTAGACCATACTGAGTCGGCAGGTCGCAGTGGGTCACGGTGGGTGGTGGTTCGTAGTGGGTCATGGTGGGTGGTGGGTCACAGTGGGTCATGGTGGGTGGTGGGTCACAGTGGGTCATGGTGGGTGGTGGGTCGCAGTGGGTCACGGTGGGTGGTGGGTCACAGTGGGTCACATGCTGTTGACCCACGACCCACTGACCCACTCAGAAAACTTGACCCACTGACCCACCGACCCACTGACCCACTCCAACTCTGATGACAACGGTCTTAGACTCGTGAACTTTGCAACATCCAAAAACCTAATCGTGAAGAGTACAAAATTCCCACATTGCGACGTTCATAAATACACTTGGACATCACCAGACGGAAAAACACATAATCAAATTTATCACGTTTTAGTAGATAGAAGAAGACAATCTAGCATAATTGACGTCCTGTCGTTTAGAGGGGCTGATTGTGACACTAATCACTACCTGGTAGCAGCGATAATACGGGAGAGATTATCGTTGAATAAAGGTAATAGGCCTACTCAATGTTCGAAAACGGAGAGATTTAGTTTAAAGAAATTAGAAGAGAGCCAGGTAAGAGAGGAATACCAGATTGAAGTTTCGAATAGGTTCTCGGTTTTAGAAGACTCGCAGTGCACTAGTGTTGAGGATACTTGGATTGAAATTAGAGATAGCATTAAAAGTTCAGCAATAGAAAAATTTGGACACTCGGAAATACGTAGGAACAAACCATGGTTCGACCAAGAATGTATTAAACTAGCAGAGAAGAAAAAACAGGCAAAATTACGGTGGCTACAAAATCCGAATGAAATAACTACACAAAATTAACGCAGATATCAGGCGGGAAACTTCCAAAACTTTTAGAACAAAGAAACGGGATTTTTTGAAAGCTAAAATTAAGGAACTTGAAGATAATAGTAAAAATAAAAACATGCGGGACATGTATAAGGGGATCAGCGAATTTAAGAAAGGCTATCAACCTCTTGCTTATATATTAAAGAAATCTGACGGAACAGTTCTCCCTGATACGGATAGCCTCTTAAATAGATGGAAAGATTTCTTTGACGATTTGCTGAACACGCAGCCAAAAACTAATGTGCGTGGAGAAAAGGAGATACACACCGCAGAACCGTATATTCCAGAACCCAATCGAATAGAAGTGGAAGCCGCTATAAAGAAATGAAAGAAACACAAATCTCCGGGTGTAGATGAAATTCCGGCTGAGTTAATTTTAGCTGGAGGCGAAAAATTGTGGAACAAGATACACAAACTCATTCTCCTTATCTGGAACAAGGAAGAATTGCCACAAGAGTGGAAAGAGTCAATCATTGTTCCAATTCACAAGAAAGGCGACAAAACTGACTGTAATAATTATCGAGGCATTTCTCTTCTGTCAACATCCTATAAAATCCTTTCAAATATTCTGTTAGCAAGATGGACCCCATACGCAGATGAAATTATTGGAGATTATCAGTGCGGATTTAGACGAAATCGATCAACTATCGACCAAATATTTACCATTCGCCAAATACTCGAAAAGAAGTGGGAATACAAAACCCTGGTACATCAACTATTTATTGATTTTAGAAAGGCTTACGACTCGGTCAGGAGAGAAACATTATACAACGTTTTTACAGAGCTTGGAATACCGAGAAAGCTAATTAGATTAATTAAGATATGTTTAAGTGAATCCTAAAGTAAAGTCCGGGTAGGAAAATTTTTGTCCACGAGCTTCCACGTCGAAAATGGCCTGAAACAGGGAGATGCGTTGTCGCCATTATTATTTAACTTTGTGCTGGAATACGCCATAAGGAAAATCAAAGATAGCAACCAGGGTCTAGAGTTGAACGGCATTCACCAGGTTATGGTGTATGCTGATGATGTAAATTTAATAGGGGATGAAAGGAGAACAGTAGAAATAAATGCAGAGATATTATTAAACGCTTGCAGGGTCATGGGTTTAGAAGTAAATGCAGAGAAACCCAAATACATGGAAGTGCGTTGGGACCGTAATACGGCAAATTGTGGAGGCGTTAAAATATTAAATAATACTTTTGATAAAGTGGATACTTTCAAATATTTAGGATCAATATTAACAGACGAAAATCATATTCAGGAAGAAATTAAATATCGACTAAAAGCAGGGAATTCGTGTTACTACTCGGTTCAAAATCTCTTGTCGGCGCGAATTCTATCGAGGAATTTGAAGCTTAAAATATATAAAACGATAATTATGCCTGTTGTTCTGTATGGTTGCGAAACATGGTCGCTTACTCTGAGGGAAGAACATAGACTGAAAGTATTTGAGAACAGGGTCCTGAGAAGAATATTCGGACCCAAGAGAAACGAGAATGGGGAATGGCAGAAGCTTCATAACGAGGAACTACATGGTTTATACGGTTTACCCAACATTGTTAGGGTCGTCAAGTCTAGGAGGCTTAGGTGAGCAGGTCATGTAGCTAGAATGGAAGAAAGTAGAAACGCTTTCAAAGTCTTGACTGGTAGACCCATAGGAAAACGACCATTAGGAAGACCTAGGCGCAGATGGGAGGATAATATTAAGATGGATCTCGCAGAGATAGGAATACAAAGTAGAAACTGGATCCAATTAGCTAAGGATAGAAGTCAGTGGAGAGCTTTTGTGAACGCGGCACTGAACCTCCTGGTTCCATAGGCCATAGAGTTAGTTAGTTAGTTTAGTTAGTTATGCAACAGTAGGGTTATGAAACTAGACCACTGGTGCAAATTCCGGTGGGATAGGGAGACATGTCCCCCCAATAACCCGATTTGAAATGTGTTTTTCGGGGAGAAATGTGATGATTTGTGACCGATTGCCACAAAAGCAATGGGAACCGTCTTACCCCTCCCAATTTTGAAGGCAGATTTACGCCGCTGAAGTAGACAACGATAAAAAGGAAAATGTTTAACTATCTGATGCAATAGAAGTAACGCACTTAAAATACTAATTTTCATTGATTGTGGTTACAAGTTAGTTCGATTCGGTTTTGGTCACTACGCTAGAATAATCACAATCTGTTTCCTCAGAATGTCCACTCAACCGTGAAAATGCCGTGGATTTCGGATACTATGAAAAGTCCTGGAATAAGCTGTGGATTTCGTTAAAAAAAAGAAAGAAAGAAACTACAATGTACAAAATTCCAATTTTCCCACCCGTAAACACAGTCCCAGAGCCAATGGGGTTAAATTTCTAACTTAAAACGATCGGAATTTCACCATTGATCTCAGCAATCCCGACAATTATGAAATTTAAAGTAATATCTATCATTTAAAACTAATTTTATATGTCCCGATAACCCTCCTCTCTGATCCCCTAGTTCGAAATAGGGAAAAAAAGGCTTCGTCTTGATTTCGGATCGGGATCAGACTACCCGTGACCAAAATTTGGTAACTCTCGGTCCATTCGTCTGGCCACATTCTAGCACACACACAAATTTTTATTTTATTTATATTAGATCTGTACGCGATAATTTGGGCATGGTCCTATAAAGTAAGAATGCAAAATGTGTTAGGGAATTATTTCAAGCAAGGAAGATGAGCAAAATACTTTTCTAAGATGAAAATAAAAGATTTCAGTTTGATGTTATACCTTTTGGGCTAAGGGAGACTATGACTAAGGCAAGTGAATAATGATGGAAGAATTGATAGAATGGGAAAGTGGGAGGAAATGGGAGTATTCCGAGAAAACCCACGGACACGATGTTGCCCGCCACAACTTACTTGGCCGGGAAACGAACTAGGGACTCTACGCGCCAGACGTAAACGCTCTACCACTGAAACATAGTGCCTCCTATTTTTAAAATTGTTTACCTATTATGCGACTGCACGAAAGGTTCTTCCAGTGGGTACGTCTTTTATAATGACCTCATGTAGATTAGTTACAGTATGCTCGCTACCTTAGTCGGATGCTACATGAGTACTAACCTCACTACTCCTAACTTACTAAACTACTAGTAATAGTATGCAGGGGCGGATCCATGACCAACTTCTCGGAGGGGGCGGTGGGTTGTCATACTGCTACTTTTAAGGGCTCCAAACTTTGGGATGGGTTTTATTTATATATATAAAATAAGAAAGCTTCCTCTTCTGGGGGGAATCGCCCCTATCGCCTCCCTGGATCCGCACCTGGTAGTATACTGGCAGTTTTTCAATGAAATTCTTGAGAAGATGGCGGGTCTTAATGGAACAAATCCCGAAAGGATTCCCTAAGTCATCCTGCGCTGTTATATTGATGCAGTACGGTATGTCCAAAATCTTGTGTAGATTAATTATATGCGTACCAAGTGATGAGTATAATTTCTGTTAATACCAGTCAGACAAAAGAATAATAATAATAATAATAATAATAATAATAATAATAATAATAATAATAATAATAATAATAATAATAATAATAATAATAGGAGCAGCAATAGTAGTAAGTTAGATTAGGTTACGATATGTTTAGTTAGTAGTAGCATTGGCGTAACTAGTATACTTTGCTGGGTGCCAATGGCCCCTTAATTCTGAATATTGCAAAGGCTATGTGTAAATTGACGTAAAAATATTACATTATTTTCGTCAAATAAAACATTGGGGGACAGAACCCCTCTAGTTTAACTTATAAGTAATGGTAGTAGCAGTAGTAGTAACAAGAGTATGTAGTAGTACACTTTTTCCGTTAATACCCGCCCCATTATTCTCTTCATAGTAGTGGCAGTAATAATAGGCCACGTAAGTTAACACTACGGTAGGTTCGGTTCACGGCGAGTATTAATGGAACTTAACTCGTATTAGTAGTAAGTTATAACTTACTTACATTCAGCTAAATATGCGAGAAACATATAGGGCCTACTAGCTGATCACCAAAAGCAGCAATTCAATCGGGTCCGTATGTTTTCTTATTCGGAGCTTAATGTGAATTTTGCAATATTTGAACATGTATTGCAAACATACAAACTCTCCTTTACAAACAAACTGTCAATTGTATACATTACGTAAGTACTGAAAATTAACAACAGATAATACCTTCACAGGCCTATGTTTAGCAGAAGGGGTCCAGGTCTTTTCTCTAAAAAATGTTACAATTTTGGTAATTTCTGTTCACATTCGGGTAGTTTAGGGTAGGGTTGGTTAGTTTAAGTTAGGTTAGGCTAGTTTAGGTTACGTTAGGTTACTTTAGTTTATGTTATATTAGTGTAAGAGTCCCGCATAATTTTCTAAAAAATGATAGAATTTCGCTTATTTCCACTAATATTACGTTAGTTTAGGTCAGTTCAGGTTAGCTTACGTTAGTTTATGTTAGGTTAGGTTAGATTTGGTTACGTTATGTTACGTCTAAGTACTTGCATCACTCATTTCTCCTGTAAATTTTGTGTTTTTACGTGCTTCTGGACCCCTTGTACTAAACATACCCCCCTTCACACAGTACTTGTAATAGTTTAACCCTTACCTTTTTATTTAAGCGATCATATTCACTCCCAATTAGTATATTTAACACAGCTGTGATTCGTTGATCTGTGTTGTGAATTTAACACACTTCTTGCTTCTCCGTTCAGCCAAAGTCCAGTAAACATTTGAAGTCCACGTAGCGACTGAACACAGTCCTGCCAGACTGTAGTGTGTTTTATTCTCGTGAAAATACTGTTTTACACCGGTACGTATGTACATTTCCTCTCTGCAGATTGTAAATAGCAGCGTTCTCCTGAAAATCAAGTTTATATTGTTATTTTCCAGTTGTACTGCAGGAATCTTCTGCAGTCCATGCAAAAATACGTACGTATTGCAAATATTGTCTATTTTATGCTTTCATTCTCAGTAGGTGATTGCATCCTGCTCGCTTGTGTTCATATATGACGTCATATGCTTCGTGTTACCAGTCGGCAGGATGTGCCATACGTGTAACAATTTATACATGGAAAGACAACATGCATACATAGTAAACCTTCTGAATTCTGACATTTTCACTTTGCCATTCCCTGTAATGTAGACAAGTCTAATTGCAAATTTCAGTGAACGTGAGTTTCTTACGTATTACGTGCGTTTCAGACGTATTTACGCGTGTAACCTATTTCGTATTGTAAATGTTGCTCTCACATTCACGGTAATGTATTCATTTTTTCAGTGCACCCAGCGTCGTGAAGAAAACTGGGGAGTCATATGACGGCCACTAGGTCTAGAAAGCTTCCGATACGCCGATAAGCGATAGGGCGACGCTCACCACGTGTTATCGCTAGGATGCATGTAGTTCCACCAATCGCTAACAGATGGCGTGGAGCGGCTCAGGCACAGAAATTTAGTTAGTTTTTTTTTTTTTTAATAGAGGATATAGATTCTAAAGATTCATAGCAGAATTGTAAATTGATTAAATGCAGTCTAAGCAATAATTAAGCTCTAGCCAATTCTTGTATTAATGAAATGGTCGCAAAGTGCTGCTTCCACATTTTCCACAGTTATTTTATGTTATTGTATAAGTCTATATGAGTGTACATGCGTGTAGTTATATGTCAGTGCGTAAGTGCAGTGTGTAGTTAATATATTTTAGGAACATGTCGTCGCGTCGGAAGTGCAAGTTACGTGCGGATTCCTTTTGATATGTGCCTGGATACTATATTAGTCCGGAGCACGTCAAGCATAGGATTGTGCCCGGAACAAACTTTTACTTCGGAATGGCGGTTTGGGACCTTGACAAGCCATGAGCCCCACATGTGTCTTGTGGTAACTGCAGGTCGACGTTCGGACATTGGTTGCGTGGGAATAGGAAAAGCATGACGTTTGCCATTTCGCGAGTTGCCATTCTTCAATTTCATTACGACTATCAGCAATCAGCTTAACAACTTCGAAAAATTTGTGATCGACAGTAATCTCGATCAGATTGAATATTTTATTTTTCATACCATCTTACACTCCGTCAACGCCGATGGGACTGAATTTGAACTTAAAGTTCATCGACGTGTCACTATTTATCTCAGCGCCCCAGAAATCAATGGATTTAAAACTAATACTAGTCATTTTCGGTTATTTTGTTCATGCCAGATTTTTGCTATCTCTCTAGGGATGCCTTACCCCAGAGTATCTCTCTAAATTGCAAATAATAACATCAACTTAGTTTTAGAAATGATTGAACTTCCTAACAACAGGAATTCGTGAGAAACTCCACTGTCACATAAACTTTAAACCAGACTTTACTTTCTGAAGCCTTATCACCCCTTAGGATACGAACCAAAAAAATTCATATAACCTACCTTCTCTTCAGATTACGGTCTCCTAAACATAATTCATCTGAAATATGCTAAGTTAACGATGGGTTTGAATGCCGAACAAACATACGTACAATTAATCATTTATTTATATATTTTTATCTGATATTTTCAGCTTCTGACATATGTTCGAAGTGAAAAGTTGAATATGTTAATGAATGTTTCCGTTTGTTTTCTCCAAGGACATCTAATCAAAACAGCATGAGACAAATTTTATGAACATATATATATAATTGTTAGAGGCATACGTTGGACCTTTGATGTGTTATATATTTCACAGAATATATAAATATTCAAGAATATATTATTGCTATCCGTTGAAGTATTTTTAAGCGAAATGGGCAAGCGTATAATCTGAATATTATAGTTATTATTATACTGCAACGAAGAAGCAGGTGCCACGTAAAATCGATATTGATTAATGTTCCTGATAAAGTATAAATTATCAGTGTGATCAGCTTATACGGATTCAACTCGACGAATATGTTAAAAACTATATATATATATATATATATATATATATATATATATATTCTAAAAATGGCGCCCACGGACCACATAGCATTATTCTAAAAGTCAAAATAAAGAAATATATATATATATATATATTTATATATTTCGGGTCGTCATCTAGAGACACAAATTGCACTATTGGCAACGTCGCAAATAAGGAACCATATATTAGAAGTAACAGTCTATCAAATAGTTGTATGGATTCTTTCCAGATGGCAACTAAATTCGATAGTAGTTGATACTAGCATCATTCATTAGTGTAGCAATCGATTCAATTGCTTTGTTGTATTCGTAGACCAATGCTAATGGCTGCAAGTTAATCTGCGACGTTGCCACATTGTGAAATTTCGATTCCGCATAGCGGCTGAAGGAGACTTTGGAAGGCATTCCATCTTATAACATTTTCGCTTTATTTTGACCTGTATCATTTTTAGAACACCCGATATCTATCTATATATATATATATATATATATATATATATATATATATATATATATATATATATATATATATGCATATAAACAATACACTCGAACATTATTTTCAAAAGATGTGTGTAAATGAAAAGATAAAATAAAAAACAGCAATTATATTTTCAAGAAATTTAATGAATATTTAAAACTGTCATAGTATTTCAAATTCTGATGAATATTCTTTACATTAGTCTTTAATAACCGATAATAATCTGAAAATTCCTACAGTTCAAAATATATGCTACTGAATTGATAGATTGCTATTGATCCATACTAATTTCAATGGCTTTCTATGTCAATATTGTTACTTTTATCACTTAAGAAAAGGAAAAATTAAAATAATAAACAAACAATATATATACAAGAAGACTACCACTTTGGACGTTGTGCATTTCTCCATCAAGAACAACACAAATAATTTTAAATATTTGGTTATGAAGCATTTCTCGGCAAATTCAAGTTTTGAATCAATTTTGTATTTGAAAACGTGTACTTCTTGTGAATCTAGATATTCACGTACAGCAATATTTAATCTAAAATCACAATTCCTTCAAATTCATTAAATACTTCTTCCGTGTTCTGTTGGTTAGAAACTAAACATGTAGCAATACACGTAGTAAAGGTTATATTTAACAGACGTATATTCCCTACTTTATTTTGTATCTTCATGCATGTTCATTTTTTCTTGCTTGAATTTAAATGTGCACTCAATATTTTTTATGGAAATTAAAAATTCTTAATTCAATGTTTATAATTTTTAATATGATTTTATACTGAATTTTATTCACACTGAAGTGTTTTGACATTAATTCAAGAGAAAATGTTAACGGACTGAAGTATGAATACTAGTAAACTTTTGAAAAAAAAACTTTAATATTCAATATTATTTATTATTACTAAAAGTGAAAATACATTTTAAGTCTGTGGTTCTCAATATTTTTGAATGGCTGATTAGTTGAGCGCCAATAAACTCGCCACACTTTTTTTTAAACAATAATCATACCAATAATATGAATATAAGACTATAAGCTTGTATAAAGTAGTAACAATTTGGAAATGGAGGCATAGACGGGTACAGTCTGTCTCAAAATTGATTTGAAAGTACTTTTAAATGTTTCATAGCTTTCAATTTATAAAATTTTGCATCACGTTAGTTGGGTTTAAGCGCTTGAAAAAGAAATTTGTGATCTTTCTGAAACAACAACAACAACAACAACAAAACGTTCAGTTTTTTTAAAAAAAAAACATTTTTGGAAAGAATGAGAAACCAGTACATACTAATATTACCTATATAAATAAATAAGAGGAATTGAATAGTGATTTTCAGGATAAATAAAATAAAGTTGCTTTCAGTGAAGTAAAATATTATTCTTAAGTCCCTTATCCTCATTTCAGGAGAAGCTCAAGGACTCCCATTATCGTTGGAAGTCATCCACCGTAGAAGTAAGAAATTAGAGGATACGAAGACTCCGTTGTAAATATATTTTCAATAAGGAACAAGAATATTTTGAATCTTAATGGAAGTCTAGATGGAATATATAACTCCAAGTAAGAAATTTTAAGTGCTTTTAAATGTAAAATATTTTTTCATTTCATGGGGAAATGCTTAAAATTTAAGGGAAAAGGAATATTAAAACATTTTTATGTGTTAAATAAGAGTTGACTTGATTTTGAGTTTAACGACCTTTTCAATATCGAGGCTATATGAGCCGGAACCAACTGATTAACGTGGAATACGAATTACATAAGCTAGGGATCGAACCCGGGTTTCACAAGCCAAAGGCGCGTACGCTAACCGCTTAGCCACAAAGGATCTCATTGTGTTAAATAATGAACTCTTTATTCTACAAAGATCACAAGTGTGTTTAAGACTTATTGATGACCAGATATTAAAGTTGAAATTACTTTGCCATGAAACGTAACAAAAGAAACTTTGTTATGAGATTATATGAAGAAGATGTTTTATTCAATTCAGGGTACAGGCCTGAGATAGTCCACACGTGTTAACTGAATAGTTATTACTCAAAAGGAGATCACAATGATTGCCTACAATATTACAAGTTTATTGATCACTTACAAAGTAGCCAGACTTTATTTTGTTTAATATGGTACTTGAGGGGAAACTGTTGACCATCTTGAAACATTCTCACTGTTTGAAACAAACCGAAATTCAAGCTTTGAGAATGTAGTATATTGATTTCTTAGTGCGAGGGTCTCACGTCCATATTACACCCATCGTCGATTTTTTTGCATTTGTGTTATAAGAGATCTTTAGCTTATTTGAGATTTGAGTACACAAGAATATATTATTGTTCTGTAGTTTATCACAAAAAAAGTTTGTATTAGATTTTTCCGCCAGTAAAGTGAGTATTGAAGAGACAATATGTTACTTAAGCCATATATTTGAGAGATATTAATCTTGACATTTTCCTTAATGATTTCTCGAAGATTTTGTTACCTGCATCATGAAGATTTTTGTCGTTAATGAATATTATTTCTTTACTTCTTCCTAATTCTTCAATATGATGCGCAGTGAATCAATAAGTACAAGTGTGGATCATTAATTACCTTTGAAAAGAAATAACCATTAAAAATGACAGAACAGTGACATGCAAAATCATTCAACCGAGGAATAACAATAAGTACTTCACTAGACGTATACTTTTGCTATTCGTTTATTTACATATGTTCCCATTCATGATATCGTCTCTCTTGCGTGTATGTTACCATACCTAATCTCCATTTCTGAGAGATCAAGTATGAGTAGCCTGTTAATATCAAAGTTGTAAATTCGTACTTTATCTATTCCTGAAGTATTAATTTCCGTGTCCAATAAGGAATCCGAATGACTAATTGTTGTTTCAGATTGTTAGGTCCCTAATAGAGGATCGATCCCTGGGCCACGGATTGTAAATAGCTTACTCGTTAATTGCACTGACAATAAGGCTGCTGTTGAGGACAGCTGGGAAACGTTACAACGCCTGCAAAAATAAGTACGAAGGTCTGAAATCGTTCTTGGAAGCAGCTTTCTGATTGTATTTCGCCTTCTCAATGCCTCCCATGCATGTTCGATGGGGTTAAAATCCAGAGTCCAAAACCACCTTCTTTACGCATTGGACAACTTTCCCTTAATATAATACTTCACCACGTTTGCTCGATGACAAATGTCTTTTCACCTCCGAAAATGGGCAATAAATCAACTGCGCTCAAAACAACCACACTTGAGGGTTCATGTGATCGACGTACAATCTAGTAGTGACTTTATCGCCCTTCAAGATATTTAGGCCTGTATCTGCATCTATTGAAGATGAATATCGCTAGTTTAACATCGTGAAGATACTGGACCCTTTCCACAATGTAGTGCGAACTGAAGCGGATCTGCTATTTTCTCTAGATCAGCATGCGTTTGTGTAAACTGAATTGTGGCTCATCGGAAAAGAGTACTGATGCCATTAATCCGTGAATAAGGGACGATGATTCTTGCTTCATTATAGGCATGCCAGAAATTGCATAGGTCAAAGTATGGCACATGTTACATCTCATCTGGCGTACAGACAAGCTATATGATTGTATGTACAGACAAGCTACACAGTATGTTTGTTTCGATGTTGGTGCAACGCCTCCATTATCAATCGTTACATTTGTAGCATTTGGTGTTTTTTTCTAACTTGCTGTCTTTACTGCCCGGTTTTGCTCAGTATAGTATTCAGTAACGGTGTATTTTTAAGTCTGTAACTATCAACAACTGAACTTAAAAAAAGTGAGTACCAGAATACGAAACACGCCTATGAAATGAGTATACTGATACGAAAAAACTATAATGATCAAACTAACGCCATCAGACACTACTTGAATTAGATTATTTGATGATAGGTCAAACTGAAAAGAGTATTTTTTTTAAATTCCTGAGTATCTTGGGGAAATAAACATCAAGGGCATAGTCCTGAGGTGGAAATGGTATAATTCAATTTTAACGGTATTGATGGAAAGTGCTAGATACTAAGTAAATATATTGATGTTCACCGATCATTTTCGCAATGTTTATTGTCCTCGCTTTTTCATAACAACTTTACCTCTTTCCTTTCTACCGCTGCGGTTATAATTTCATTTATGCTTATTATCATGAGTGTGCGTGAGATCAGGCCATGTCAGAATGTATATGTCATTGAATTTGAACATTCTCACTAGTTTATATTATCCTATGATGTGGAGGGAAAAATATGAATATATAACCATGGATTGTGGCAAAGAAAAAAGAAGATCCACTTAGAAAAACTTCCATTAATATCTTAAGTTATTGACTTTAGGGAGAAATCGTTTGAATTGTCCTTTAATATAATTCAGCATTTTTACCCGTAACTTCGAGATAGCGTTCTTTCTTATGTGTCAAACGATTTATATTAGTCATTTAGTGATCACTTCTCCTGTATTGGAAGAATTCTATTTTTTTTCCTGTTTGAATTGTACTCTGGAAAGAAACAAAACTTAGTGAAATTAAAACATAGTAATATAGCAACAATGGACTCGATAATGTACGAAGTGCGAATTCGATACACTTCACAGCTAGATAGAACATTTGAAATATATCATTTCAAATATTTAGTATTTCTAGTTTAATTCCACTTCATAATTTAAAATGCCATTTTAAGAGCAAGGGTAAGACACCTATCAAAATCCATTCGTTTGGCAAGGTATAGAACAATTTAACATAATATACATTTGCTTAAGTCCAGTTCGACAAATAAAGAGCACTCGTTTCTCTCAGTGCATAGAAACATTTAACATTATTTTCATATGGAATCAACACAATCTCAGGAGATAAATGAACTTTTACTATTCTAGCAACATTTATAAAACTATTAGTAATATTATGCTCTTAAAAATTAATGACGAAGTATACAAAAATGTAAATTATCTTAAAATCAATGGAACTAATTTATTAACCAGGTACATTACAATACATTTAAGTTTGTTTTGGTCTCGGTCGGTAATTATAATTTCATCAGATCACTTTTCAATGTTATTTTATATTATTCTATTTGTAACTTTCTCCAACATTATACCTTTAATCTAGCGATTTTCCTAATCTCTAAGAGGATGAAGAGAAGAAGTCAAGCTAAATACGTGTTAAAAAAGCCAGTGATGTACTACTGATAGCATTATCCATCGTGTATTATCTAGATTGACGGTAGTAATTAATTCAAAACTGTAAATTTTCTTTTCTTGACATCAATAGCACTAATTTATAGACTACGCGCGTTACAGTATATTTAGATTATATTTATCTCGATTGACAAATATAATATCAATAGAGCACCTTCTAATGTTATTTTAAAGAATTTGTAATTTAAACCAATTTAAACCTTTTTATCTAGCCGTTTTCCTAATTTCTAAAGAGCAGAAGAGAACAATACAAGCGAAATACATGTTAAAAGATGCAGTGCACCTGAGATGGCATTGACCATCGTTTAACTGGATTGACGATAGTAAAGGTTAAACTCCTGAAGATTCCGGTCCTAGGGACAAAATAACATATTGCTGTCGGGTGGAAGTAGTTACAGTTGTGAATTACTTGAATATATATAGCTTTCAATAAGAAAACTCATGCAACCTTCTTACGTCCCTCGGGTCCATTTTGACCCAAAGCTATTTTTCAACTTGATTATCTCGGACACTATGTGGGCTGTGATCACCATACTTCCTGACTTTTAATTATTTTTCCACATGTATGTTTGTCAAAATTTCGATTTAAAACTCCATCCTGTTACGTCACAGTAGAAGAAGCAACATAAGTTCCTCGATTCCATTTAAACCCATTAGTTCAATGAATATTTATGTGACTGAAAAATCATTATTGAATGGATTTCTGATGATAAAACCTCCACAAAAAAGCAATAATAATAATAATAATAATAATAATAATAATAATAATAATAATAATAATATTAATAATAATAATAATAATTATTATTATTATTATTATTATTATTATTATTATTATTATTAGTAGTAGTAGTAGTAGTAGTAGTAGTAGTAGTAGTAGTAGTAGTAATAGTAGTAGTAGTATGATTATTAGTTATTGCTCTGTCCGAAAATTATTTAGTTTCGTCCAGTATACTGTACTGGCAAAATGGTTTCATTTTTTTCAGATACCTTGTACTGGCAACATTGTTTACATTTATTTTGGATTGTTTTTATTGATAGGATTGCTTGTTTCCCCGTTGTGCAGTAATTACAGTCTATTTTGGTGTGTAAAATGACTGCTTTGGCACTAGAAGAATTCAAAATTTTCTTACTTTTTCTGACGATGAAGAAGTGACATCTGAAACGTAGGATTAATTATCGGTGCAAGATTCTTTGTCTTCGTCTTCACCTGTCTGATGAAGATTCTTGGGAAAGCTCTGATTGGAAACTACATCAAGATCGCCCTCATGGCTAAGCGGTGAGCGTACGCGTCTTTGGCGTGGGAGACCCGGGTTCGATTCCTGGTGGGAGCTCACGTGGTTCGGATTCTATGTTAATCAGTAGGTCCACGTCTCATGTGGCCTCGCTGCTGGGTCGCTCCGTGGAGAGACACTAGAGGAGTGTGTTCATCAAACGACGAGTATCCTTGATACTCCGAGAAAGAGAGAAACGGAAAAGAGAACAAAAGTACGATCAAATACAGTTCGTGAAACAAATTTATCTGTAAAAGACATTCCTATCAGATTTGTGAGCAATGTCCAAAGCAGTAAAATGGAGGTTCACATGTTTAAAGTAGCATAAGAGAAAACAATCACTAACGTGGATTTTGATCTCAGAGGTTTTCAATAAAAGTTAACAGGAATGCTTGACCTAACCTAACCAAAAGTAACCATACAACCTGCTTGCAGCAGAACATTGTAAGTCGAAACATATTATATATATAAATGTGTGTGCGTGTGTGAGTGTGTGTGCTGTATTAGTGTTCTAGATGCAAGAACATCTCTGGCATGTAAATTTCGGTGAATAATAAAAGAGTTGTACAATTATTTCTAAATATTTGAAGACGACAGGAAAATACATGATATATTTCAAAAATCTAGAGAGCCGAGGACATCCAACTACCTGTAGCGCTTGTGAAGATTTGAGCCATCTTTTGTTATATTTGACACAAACCAGTCACAACATTATTACATGTACAAATATGGTGTAAACTACAAATTAGAACATAAAATAATTGAGTGGGTTCATTTTGACCCAGAGGAACTTATGTGTATGCAAAAATAGCTGGGCATACAAAGGTTAAGTTGATTAACAATACAGAACTGCACTAAACGCTGCGTATGCTTCAATAAAAAATAAAGTATGGATATTACAATTGCTAAGTAACATACGTTAATCATTTTAGTACATAGAAGTGCTAAAAAATAGCTATCTTAAATTTAACTTTCCGCTTGCAGGTCTCTTTATAAAATTAAGAAATCCTGGAAAAAGATAACAAATTTAGAAAGAAGAGGAATGAAACAGAAATTTTAGCAGCTCAACGCAATCCCAACATCATCTCAAGCAACAACCGTAAATTAGTTTATACATATAACTACATCATACTTTCTATCTTTGACATAATTTGTGTTTATTAGAATAAAATTCTTCCCCATTTTTTTCGCATTAACTCACAACTAAATGAAATAAGAGCTAGTCCAAAACCAGTTCCCAAAATATAGTATACGGATTGTAAATGTTTAAGATTAAGAATTGTTGGGGTACCTTCCTGAAGATTCGAGACTGATGCTGAAGTGAAAGTTTCGTCATGAAACCATTTACCAAGAAGACCAGCTTCAGAGGCGCGACTAATAATAGAGTTCCATCTTCTTATGTATGGAGAATCTTTTGGAATGACAAAACAGTTTAATATTAGGTGAAGAGTTTCCCTTGAGATATGAGTCAATGAATTACCACTTTCATCCTTGTGTTCTTTTTTGCTGTAAAATGCCTCTATATAGCTTCTTTCACTCAAAGCAGCTACATTACGATCATATAAAACCCGTAACAAAGCTGCATCAACATCTTGTATTTGAGTTTTTGTTGCCAAGAAGTGCAAAATAGGATTTCCAGATTCTTGAAATAGGACGACCCATAATGGAAAAGTTAATATTTCGAGGTTAGAGTCTGCAATCTGCTCGAAAGTATCAATCTCAGGTTGATAACTGGGACTTGTCATGAAACTTAGTAATGACCCTCTATACAAAGAATCAATTACAAGAATGAAGTAAGACCACAAAATAATGATCATTCTTTCTCTACTTGATTTGGATAGTTTCGGAAGAGACATTGAAAGAAACATTAAAAAAATCATCATAATATTAAGTTTGTCAATTTCTAACCTCTTACTCTCTACAGCGAAACACTTTGCCATTACTGAGTAAATCCAAACACAAGTAAATGATGCAACTATCAAGCCCCATAATATTTCAGAAAAAGGTCGTATTATATTCTGCCATAATGGTCCTAATTCTGCCTTAGGAACAACAAATGCAATATTGTCTACCATCAGAGGGACAGAGAAATCTACAAATAAGTTTCGTTCGTAAGTTTGACCGAAACAAGCTGGAGCAACGTCTATGTGTTTATATAGTACATCTCCAATGCCACCATTCCAAGTATTGTTTTCTGCACTGTAAATGACCCAAATACTACTCTTCCTATATATTTCAGAAACTAGAGTAAAGTTCATAATTGCCGCTTGGGTATCCAAAGTTTTATCAAAGATCCCTCCAAACATTTTTGAGTTTGAATCGCTCTTCTTAAAGTATGGTTCAACATCACCCCACGATACTTACACAAATCTTTTGTCTTGTCTTCAAACAGCTGCAATGCTTCCAAGGAATGCATTTCAAATATAGGATTCACGTTAAAATAAGATCCTGAGTGATCCTGACAAAATGGATTATGATCAATTATTATGGTACAATTACGACTGTTGTTTTGACATGTTCCAGTGATTGCTAATACGTATATGCTTAAAATTTTCCATTTGAACCAAATAATCTGAAATAACTCTTTAATATCTGTCTCATTATAGACAGAATCTTCTAGAACCACTAAAAATTTTGCCTTTGAATTCCATATGGAATAGCTTAGCAGATGATCTATAGTACGGAAAAAAGACAATTCACTCTTCACAATTAAAATAAATGCTCTTGCCTTTCCAACAGCAAACCTTGTGTCGAATTCCCTTATTAGACTTACAGGTATTTTGTTTACACGGTTACGTAGCAGGATAACTGGGATTGGAAGTTTTGCTTGAATATTAATCGTAATATCATCTTCAGTAATTCTTAATAAGTTGGTCATTATAACCACAACAAATCTATATTTTCGAAAATAATTTGAACAAATTCTATGTACTTGCTGAATGAGAAGTTCATTGGTATTATGTCCTGGTTCGATTGAGTCAAATTCCTTGTTGAATCTACCTCCCGCTCCAAATATAATTTCTGCCACACACAGGATTAGAATTACCCTCAAGCTGCACATGTCTGTAAAATAACGAAAAATTAATCAAAATTATACAAAAGGAAAAAAAGACATTAATAAGTAGAAAGCGATTATTTTCTCATTACTCATTTTATACAGAGAGTCCCAAAAATAATGGAGAAAAATGAAAAGAGATATTCCTGGCAACAAGACAAGAATAACATCTATATGACATACAGTCCGGAAGTGGACAGGGGCGGTGTTAGACAGCTTGGAATGTGCGGGAAAGGAAGTTTTACTCTTAGGGAATGGAACTTGCGGATTTACAAAACTACATTGAAAATTCGTGTGAACGGTTACGCAATACCGGGAGTGATTGAATACATTCGAAACTCACGATCAGAGCTTTTGCATAGATGTGGGAAGACAGTACTTTGGACATCTCTAGGTTCGTGTATTATTAACACGTATGACCTAGTAGTTTCTAGTGCTGTTTTGTGCAAGATACTACGTTATAAATAAAGTATGTGGTTGTGGATTTTGCCTGTTATTTCATTAGGCCCTACATCACACGACTACTTACACTTGCTCTTATTTCTACTCTCTCTCTCTGTAAGTTTTTATCTGGTATACTATTTCTATTGCCTCCTGAGATTATGCAACCAAGCTAAGTGAAATTTGCTTTGACTCCCATTGCACATGTGCATGCAATCGTGCAATGGATAACAACTTTTTTCTGTGTGGTTTCCATCTTTACTGTTCCATTTCATTACAACTACCGTACAGACATTCGGTCAATCCCTAAATGACGTAAGGAGAATCTCTGGTGGAGTTAAATAACATGCGTTTAATATATCAAGTCAAGATGATCTTTATATCTTTCTGAACCCCTTCCTATCTCCTATCGTTATTCCACTGGGAGGTGTGAATTTCCTTTACCTCCACATTCTGAGCTGTCTAGCTGCGTCCCTATCCATTTCCGGACTATACGTCATGTAAGCATTTTTGTCGTGTTTTGGTACCAGGAATTTGTGGTTTCATTTTCACCATTGCTTTTGGGACACCTGTATAACTGTACATAATGTTTTAGTTTTTAAGTTGACATTATTTACTGCACTAATGTTACGTAAACTTATATTCGTTCATGCGAAGTTTAAGAATACCACTAGATTTAATAGTTGAAAATGGCAATTTTATCACAAATTATCTTTTGATATTGCTCAAAATTTTCAATGCACGACATAACAATATCCCACTTCGCACAGATATAATTGAGGGAGGCCACCATAAATATTTTTTCAAAAAACTAAAATTACGTTAGGATTTTTTTTTTCTCATTAGAATGCAAAATATCTCCACTGTGTAACGTGAAAGGGACTCACATTATTCAGGTAAAATTTACGATTGAAACTAGAAATAATTGTTCAAAAATAAGAAGGTTTTCGTATTTTATCTCCTTACACTTCTGGTAAATAGGTCGTATTTGCAGTGAACGATATGAAAATACCTCACTTTATAATGAGAATAAAACACACGTGGGGAAAATTCATGTTGAAATTTGTCTTATGTGGTCATTACGAACAACTGTTGCCTTTAATGGGGTTCAAGGCAGAGCAGAGCTGACGTCTCTATTTAATTTCGCATGGGTGCATCCGTAATTATTAACAAGCAATTAGCAACGATATTTATGTGCGTTAAGAACAGTAGTGTGAAAAAAGTAACTTCGCTTGGCATTGACAATAGAATCACACTTATTTACTCTTTCTAGTTTTAGAGATGACTTTAACCCTTTCCCTACATAAGTAAGTTAAATATAATAATAATAATAATAATAATAATAATAATAATAATAATAATAATAATAATAATAATAATAATAATAATAATAATTATTATTATTATTATTATTATTATTATTATTATTATTATTATTATTATACATCATGCCTTGTATTCATAATTTACATGAATCTTTGTATTTACCTCATGACATTAGGGCCACGGTGGCTCAGTGCTAGAGCGTTCATCTCTGGTGCTTGGGGTCTAGGGTTCAAACCCTGCTCCCGCCAGGTGAAATTTGTATTGGACAAACACCGTGTACGTTGATTTTCTTGGGGTTCTCCCGTTTCCTCCTACTTTCGTCATTCCACCATTTCATTCATTTCTCATTATCACCGTCTCCTTTAGAATAACCGGCTTAACGGTGGGACGTAAAACTTAAAGATTTCATTTTATTTTAATATTTCCTTGTCATTATTTTGAACATCTGTAAATCGCTGAACATCGCTAAAATATTTTGTGAGCCCATATTCTCTTCCATTATTGCGAACTTTGTAAATTACAACTTGTACTACCGAGAACGTTGCAATTTGTTTTGGATGTGTTAATATTTTTCACAATATTTAACCTAACACAAGATCAAGGTCTCACCATTCTAGAATGTGGTTGATAAATGCTTATTGGAAAGGTCAGCATTGAGTCTGTTTGCCCCCTTCAGTATAAATAAAGGTTAAGAACCAACATATCAAACTAAACAAAAATTCCGCTGCGAAAGAGAAGTGAGAATCTAAAAGAAGATATAAAATAATAAATATATGGGAATAACAAATATATAGCATTAAAAATAAACATATATCAATAATAATAAACAGTAATATCAGTTGAGTTGAGTTGAATTCGATTTTAAAGTCCGTTTCACCAGCGATGCTATATAAGACGAAACCTACTGATTAACGTAGAATCCAAATCAGATGAGCTCCCGCCGGGAATCGAACTCTTGTCTCCCACACCAAAGGCGCGTATGCTAACCGCTTAAACACGAAGAAGCTCAGTAATATTAGTAGCAATAGACAATATTTATAACAATAACAATATATGCAGTAACAATAAAGAAAAATACTCCTGTAACTACAGGTATGACAATAGCAGAAAACAGTAGAACGTCAGAAATCAAATTTTGAGGGAAACCTTTCCACGTAATTCCCTTTAATAATAATAATGGAAGGGATCTTTACATTTCAATTAAGCACCAAATTCTTCTCGACTTCAAGTAGAGTATTAATATTTGTTAGTATTAATCAAATAAGAAGTTCTGAAAATATAGTAAATAATTTGTAAACTGTTATATCGTATATTTAAAGTGGGATCCAAATTACGCAAGATATCATAGTTTGAATCTAACTCGTTCAAAGATCAAACTCGGTAGCATATACACCAAAGTTATGGCGTTAGTTAGCATATACACCAGAGACTATGAAGAGATAGGCTGACCAATAAGTAGCAGGAAGTTGATTTAAGTGGATTATCTATTTTATTTGCCATTAGCCTGGGTTATATTTTCATATCTTTTTTTTCACTTTGTGGGCTAATATTTACTGAATAGTGACAGTGTTCAAATTCAATGAACTATACATTTTGACATAAACCGATATCACGCACACTCATACTAACAAACATAAACACCTGACTTAAAAAATAAGCCGTAGAGTTAGAATGACAAGAGGTGAAATTATGAGAAAACTAGGACAATAAACAACGCATAAATGATCGGTGAAGATCATTGCATTTCTTTAGAAACTACCAGGTTTCATCAATACTATTAAAATTGTATTATACCATTTTCTCTTTTCTCGGCTATGGCCTTGGTTTTTATAGGGTCGGATCCAGGGAGGTGGTCGGGGCGATCGTTCCACCCAAAATAGGATATTATTATTTAAAAAAAAACTATTCGAAAATTTTTCACCTTTCTGTTATAAATGTAGTATAAAACTTATTGTCTTCGAATGACCGCCCCCCTAAAACATTCACCCTGGATCCGCCCCTGGATGTTTATTTCCCTAAGATACTCAGGAAAATAACTTCAAACATGTTCTTTCCAGCTACTACTTGAGTTGGGATCTATCGCCAAATAATCAAATACGAGTAGTATCTGATCACATCAGTAGGTACACAATATTTTTTCATGACAGTATACACATTTCATGGACGAGTTTTACATTCTGGTTCTCAGATTCTTTTTCAGCTGAGTCATGATAGTTACAGTTGTTATTCAATATTATAGTGAGGAAAAGCGGACAATGAATGCATAGAACGTTCAAGAATAGCGGTAATTGCTATCAATGTAACAATGTGACATCGAATAACCCCGAAACAAAAATAACATTTGCTTTCAACAGGTTCTAGGAGAAAACGTTGTACCTTGCCTTTGACAGAAGCACATTAAATCCCATTCACAGTGTTTCGTTGAAACTAAGACAAGCTATCTGTGGTGTCAGTGAATGTTGTTCATCGAAACATGCCATGCGCAATCGACATGGGATCAACATGAGATCTGTTACAGTTCGCTAAACATCATGGAAACATTCGAGTATCTTTAGGATATTTTAATAGTGTGAACGATAACCATCTCCAATGGATGTAGGTATAAATCTACATCTTCGACGGTGACATTCCTAGGTGCTGCAGCGATGACGTTCTGTGTCCTTAAGTGCTGCTGTTTTGCATACAGTGGATTTATCATCCAAATAAAAACGCACTTGTCATCGTAGAAACCTGGTGAAGAAATGAATTTAGAGGAAGATATCCAATTCATAGGGGAGGTGTTATATTAGTTATAAATACATGAAAGGAGACAAAGTCGTTAGTGGTAATATTTTTGAATAAAGGAAAAGCAAAATATTACCTTCAGCAAAGTACTTATTGTTGTTTTCCAGGTCGAAATACCGATAAGTTGAAAGATCTGTTATTATATATATTGACGATGAGCACGAAATGGACATGAGACGCTGGCACAAACAAATCAATTTCATAGGTTTTCAATATGGTTTGTTCCAAACAGTGATATAGTTCAGTAAACAAAATAATGTCCATCTACTGTGTGAATAACGATTTCACATATAATATTTTTAATAATCATCGCAATCTCGTTTCGAATAATAACTATTCAGTTAACACATGTGAACTTTCTCTAAAAATGGAAGTAGTGTGCAAAATTGAACTTTGTAAAAAATTGATTACATGTAAAATTTTTAAAAGAGATTGAGTAACATTTCGTAATTGTGATTCAGCCAGGTTTATCGTCTACTTGTACCTTGAAGTGAATAAAATACTCTTGTATTGTATCCTTTCAATTATCATTAATTTTAAAAATTCAGACTTGTACTATTGCTTTACTTAAAAGGATGGAAGCATAATTGTGATCCGATTCGGATTAAAATCTTGTTAATCGAACCAAGAAGCTAACGAAAGTTTAAATCAAGAAATAGTGTGTTTTATTCTATTTTCACTCTGCTATTTTCGTTGGGCCAATCAGGTTCGTATACTAATAGTGTGTTTTCATTGTTTCGTTCTTTTGAAGATGGGTGCTCACGCTCTGCATTCGATGGATGTCAATAAATGTCAAATGTGTTTTAAAAGAAGCTCTTCTCTAACATCGAACTACGAGGTTTGTTAGATTAGTAACGAAACTGCCAACGCTGTACATGAACTGACAACGCTGCTGTTCCACTTTCACATGACAGTTAAATTTATCCTGTTAATCCTTTTAAACTAGAACTAAGTTTAGTCAGTACAAGTTAGAACCTGCTCGAGTTGCTAAATATTTATTGAGAGCGCCTAGGGTGAAGTTGTGTTTGTGAGATGTGTTGCGAAAATAAATGAGTAAGAGTTGAGTAAAGTTGTATCAACAACTTTTAGGTAAAGCTTGATGAATTCGCTACTATGATGTACAAAAAGTTAAAAAGGATTTTTGGAAACATTCCTTATCCAGGATGCAAGTCCTTTAAATGGCCGATAATATAGAGAACAATCCATGGTAAAAGAAAAGATCTTCAACGATGTTATCCAATTAGATAAATTCAATTTTCTACTTTTTTCATTCTAATCTAGAACGTTCTGTATTTTTTTAGGTGCCATTGGAGCAACAAACACAGGTTTGAATCACTTTCTTCGAAACGTAATGAGGTTATATCTGAATATTTTTCTCTCTGAAAGAGAATTGACACTTTACAAAATAATGAAATAAGGAAATGAACATTAGCCCGCAAGTAGACACGTGGAGGTAAATTTTACCTTCAGCTAGTTTATTTTTTTTATTTTCTAATATATTTGGTTAGCAACACTGTTATCACGCTCTGCAACTCCCGAAAAAGAAATTAAATTATTTTGTACCCCCATTCGAATGTTTACTTGTCAGTTGTAGTACACTCTACTTTGGTTCATAAGCGTCTCTGGTTGAAGTGGACCTTGTTTTAGACAAACCCCGTGTGAGAGAGATTTCTCGTGACTGTCAGGTGTCCTTCTACTTTATTCATTCCACCATTATCATCCCTTAAGTGCGGCCACATATTCATAATTTATTGTAGATAAGGTCAGTAGCATGGCTATTTCCCGGTTCAAGTTTCAGTTGGATACAATTTATGCAATATATTGGTCAACTAATTCTGTGATTAATAATCTTATATGCGTATATCGCATTATTAGAATCTTTACTCACAACTAAATAAAAATGATTAATAGAAGATAAAATGTAAAGTCTAAAAGTAATAGTCTATGAATATAGATCTACAAGGAAAGCAAACGAAAAATACATGTTATGTATATTTTCATCAAGTATCGTTTTCGTATTGCACTATTCTAATTCAATACGGAAATCTACGGTAGCATACGGAAATCTTAAACAAATTTATATGTCTTTCTAGGTTTGATATTCACAATTTTTTTTTATTACGTTTTCTGTATTTCTTTTTACAACTATTCACATTTCGTCGTTTATGTATTGCATCTTCGAAAGTCACATGATGTACCAAAATTCCGAGGCAGAAGGACAATTCCATGATTAGTTTATGTACGGAAAAATGGAAATATATGCAATTTGTAAGTGGTTTTATTTCAAAATTGTGTTTTTTAATCACACCGGTTGTTTGCTCTCCACAATCGTAAGACAACTTGAAGAAAATCCTACATTGTCAGTTACCTTAGACCTTTACTAAATCAGTACTACAGAATTGTAGGAAATCGGTTTCGAGCTGTTCTGAGTTACCTCATACAACAATGTCACTTTCTTACATTTTTTTGAACATCGTACTGCACAGGAAACGTTGATTTTTTAGTTTAATATAGCATGTCTTACTAGTGTGAAACCCAAATGGGTTGCACGAATACAAACTTTCTTGTATTCAGTAGCGGATCCAGAAGGTAAAAACTGGGTTGGCCAGTTAGAACCCAGACTATGGTAGGTATATCATGAGTTTACCATAAACTTTTAAATATATATATAAATAATAGCTCAATTATTTTTGTTACTGAAAGACTCGGGGGCTAGGCCCTTCGACCCCAGACTGCATACGCCAATGCATGTAGTTTCAAATTTTCTCATGTTTATTCATAACGAGCTTGACTATGGCACCGAAAGTTTGAATCACATAGTATAGGTAACATATATTAAATACTTGTACACTTTTGCACTCAGTTAATATTCAATTTTATCACACTTTTCTCCTCGCCATCCGTTACTATTTTACTCTATGGTAACAATGGTTTAAACCCCAAAATCATTAAATTCAATCACTCCTGGTTCGGATGCAAGATTACTGGAGGAGAGAAAGCCTATTCGTGAGATCCTGAATCGATAGCAAGAAACTGTTTGTCGTTCTATACTACCATTTTTCGTCTATTGCAATAAATATTTTTTTTTTAAAAAAAAATGATAATTTGAACACTTCTTGTATAAACAGAAGATTGAGGAGATGAAACCTATTCTTGGCAAGCTGAATCAATTTCGAAAACCTTATTTCGATATCTCTTTGGAATTCGGTATTGAAATCGATAGTAAAACTGAAAGTTTCCGAATTTTATTTTGGTAATCTCTTGCTGATAATTATGTTATCTTGGGAAGCAGAACAGTTTGCAAAACGCTGCTTTTCGCTATCTCTTGAAGTTTTCGTTGTATGGTAACAAATGTGGAAATCGCAAATTACTAATTTGAATACTTCTGGTTTGAGTAGAGGCTTATCGGAAAAGATTGAGCCTATTCTAGGGAAGCTGATCCGACTACAAGAAACGAATTTCGATATCTTTTATCTTTATAGATCTATGGAAATCAGTATTGAGACCGGACGCAGTAGTAAATTTAAACTACTTTCGAATTTGGTAGAGGATTCGAAGGCTGTGATCATGTGCTCATTTCAGACACTGATTATTTTGCAGAAAACTATTTGTCGCTATTATCAATTTAGTTCTATGGTAATAAATGTTGAAACCGGAAATCGCTGTTTTAGGCACTTGAGGTTTGAAAATAGAGTTATTATAGAAGAAACTGAAACAAATGTAAAAAAAAAAAAAAAAAAAAAAGACATTTCTCGAACTGTGTTTCCGTTTGTTTGAACGGACGGACAATAACGTTGTGGAAGATTTCCGACATTTATGCAAAGCATAGATTGGAAGTCCAATAATATAACAATTTGTATTACTTTAAAAAAATGAAATAAGCTGTAGTCTAGACTGCGTATTTCCCGAAAGTTCAAAAATATTAAGTAAGGATCTACACAAATACTAAAGTGAATACCACTTATTTTAGCTTTGGAATTTATTATATTAAGAAAAGACAAATTATGGCCAAGGCATATAGTATTTAACAAATAATATCGTTACAGTATCAGCAAAGAATCTTTGTCTTCATCAGATACATTAGGCCTATATGTAATATATGTAGTAAAGTCAAGTTGAGAATGAGGTAATTACTTCTATACGACGATGGAAAAATATGATGTGTACATTTGTATACTGAGGCAAATGTTAAGTTGATGATATCATCTAAATGTAATTTCAGTGGTGATATATTCTGCTAAATAGGGAATGTTTAATAATCAACTCCTCACAGCATATACACTAGGGAGTAATGTGACTAACTATCAGAGCAAAAGATCAGAAAATGTCAAAAACGTAATATTTATTACTTTTTTCTCGTATTGATTTGATTCACAAAGTTGATTTCTTTTGTTTCCTTGTGCTAATGCCCAAATCATGTTTTACCATTTCCATATAAATTTTTGTCATTTTTCTACGTATTCATTTTTAGAGTAATGTAACACACATTTATATACAGGGTATTTAAACGATAGCATATCACATTAGAAACAAAAACATAACAATTACAGAAAAAGAGAACCCATAATGCTCTGACGCTCATATCATTACACATTTGGAAGACTATTACCATTAAAGCATTTGTAACATGGTAACATTTTACTGCATTCATTTCCATTAGAAAAACAAGCAATAAAATCAATTTTGGTCTTAAAGTAAAAAAGTAAATAGTTACTTCTTTCTACGGTTCAAAGAACAACTTGATTTTATTTCTCATTCGGAAGTAAGACATAAGAAACGGAATATACAGGTAGATATTTCTTTTGTTAACCATATTGTTTTTCCAAAAACGATGAAACATACTGGAATATCTTGTACTATGCTCATTGTAACTTTAGATGAATTTTATATATTTTCATAAAAATCACACTAACCAAAGCACTAAGTACATAGAAGGTTCTCTTATGGAACAGCTCAGCAATGTATCATTGTCTTAATCATACCAGTGATGGAATGTATCATGGGTTACCAGGTACCTTGAGAAACGATTTTAGTCAGGAAAACGCAGGACTGGATCTCACTTCTCAGAACAGGTCTGACCCGGTGACCCGGACACCCAGACAAAACTAGTAACCTAGACAAATGCGGAGACCAAAACAGACCCGGTGACCCACAAGCAGCCGAAACATCATATCGGTATCATTACTCAAGGCTTTTATAATTGGTTAATGATATTTACCACTCCAACTTTATTACTTCTTTTTTTTTATCAATGTAACATTTCCTAATCACGATACGTCACAATGTATTAGAATGTTTTCACAAATGTAATTTCACGTTTATTCGACTTCTCACCTTTGTTTTTCACACAATCTATACAAAAAATAACAAAACATCGTTTTAACACACCGATACTATTTATGTGACAAGTTTTACAGGTCAATTAAACTTTGACGATTCCTCAACAAATAAACATATAGTTTATCTTTTCTCTCATTATGACGCGTTTATGCAACGAATTTTGTAGTTATTTTTCAGTGCAATATTTGAGATACATACAGGCAGATTACAAGTGAGGAAGAAAATTATATTTAGTGAAAAGACAATGACAATTGAGAGAATCGCGTTTGATAGAATTGCTTTACTAGCATAACACATATTCCCCATGTGGAAGACGATGTTTCGTCTCCTCGTCCTGAAAGGTCAGATGTGGGTCAGTCCGGCTTCTGGGTATATTAGAGTCACCAGATTACTCCGGGTCAGACGGGAGTTACTCAGCGGACTCATGTGTCTGACTGCATCTTTGCTTCAGGATTACGGCTCAGGAAGTTCATTTCCCATTTCATTACTGCATCATACACTTTGTGAAAGTAGAGTCTATAAGCTCTTTTCCAAATGTGGTGATTTTCCATTTCCCTTACACAGGGATATGTATGAACTAGGAAGAATGTTTTCTTTAGAGACGAAATCGATAGGGACTGTATACAGCCTCAGTCTCGCCTAAATCAATTAATAGCTGTGTTAGTTTTGATCTCGTCTCGATATTCAAACGGACGTCTCGTTCTCGTGACCGATATCGTGGGCCAAGTCTCAATCTCGTCTCGATAAACCTGGAATAAATTATGTGAAATTAAAAATGTATAAAGAATGTAATCTTACAGCCTATAATTTCTTCTTTACTTATACATTCCAGTCTTTGCTGCAGAATTATCGTAGGGCGCGTACTGCTTCAAAGTTAATGTTATGATCGTGCCTTCTGCATTGTATTACAATGCATCCTTATTGACTGTAGTTTATGAAATTTATCCTAGCTTATCAAGCCTTCATTAAAACCAAATAATAACTCAGGCTCTACTTAATGACATGTGTCATGCAGTCTCGGTAGTAAAAAGGAACAGTAAACTTTAAAAAAATCAATTAACTTTAATTACATATAGTGAAATTCCTGCCTGTTGTGTCAATGTTATTACTCAGGGTTGCCCCAAAATAGATATACACCCATGCATTGATAATGTATAACATTCTAGTTTATGGGTTTATTTGCTTCGGCTCTTCGAAGCTTAAGATGTAAGTAAAAACACATTAAGAACTAATAATAAAGAAACTAAATCTACCTGATGAATAACAATAAGAAATGATATAAAATGCAATGAGCTTATTATTAAGGTACTGTATACCTACTTTTGGGCTACCTTGTATACCCCATCCTAGACAACATAATAATGGCACCAAACCTATATTTAATAGAAATATAATGCAAATTTTACGAATTTTCATCTATTCTTCATTGCATTGTTTGACTGGTTAGATCACGAAGAGAAACCACAAATATTAGAATTAGAATAATAAATTACTTTTACGATATGTCGGATAAAATGTCGTATAGCCTTTTTTCTTTCTTGACATTAATTGACACCTTTTAACACAAACTTTCTGCTACTTATTGGTCAGCCTATCTCTTCATAGTCTCGTAGTTGCTGCACTCAACCTTGGTGTATATACTACAGGGTTGGATCCTTGATCGAGTTAGATTCAAACTCTGATATCTCGCGTGATTTGGATCCCACTTTAAATATACAATATAACAGTTTACAAGCTTGTTTACTATATTTACAGAACTTCTTATTTAACTTTACGATATTATTAGTTATGAATAGTTTTATGCTTTCATGTTTGCAGTGATTTTACAGAATAATAAGAAGAGGTGTGAATCTTAAGATACAATAACTGCTGTCAGTAAACATTTATACTTTAATTTGCTATACTTTGGAATAATTTGTTAGCATTGCTATATACAGAAACTCGATATGTCTTTTTCTCTAAATTGTGAAGAGCATAGATAAAAAGTTACGTGTCATTCCAATTCATTTTAAAAGGCATCGGAAGAAATTTCTTTTGACTCTGAATTCATTTAATGCAGCAAATGTGTCTTCTCAAGTCCTAATTAGAATTAAAACGTGCTGTTGTTGTTGTTTTATTTACTTTAGCACTAATATTACATGTCCAATAATAAAATAAACATTTTAGTTTCATTTAGTTCAAGTTTAATGTTCATTTTGAGCAATCCAAGCTATATGACACGTCGAACGAGAAAGAATCAAGAGACATGGGATCCCAACTACAGAGACTCGAACTAGGAATCAAGCTGGGTACCTCGCTCTGGAATCATTTACGCTAATCCGCCGGCTAGAGAGGAGGCTCCACAGGGAAACTTCTACTAATATTCTACTTGAGTAGAATTTGGTGCTCAATTGAATTGTAAAGATCCCTTTCATTATTATTAATAAAGGGAATTACGTGGAATGATTTTTCTCAAGCGTCGATTTCTGATGTTTTACTGTTTTCTGCTATTGTTATACTTGCAGTTACAAGAGTAATTTTCTCTATTGTTACTGTTACTTTATATATTGTTATTGTTATATATTTTTCTATTGTTACTAATATTACTGAGCTCCTTGTGTCTAAGCGGTTAGCATACGCGCCTTTCGCGTGGGAGACCCGGGTACGATTCTTAGGGGGAGCTCATATAGTTCGGATTCCACGTTAATCAGTAGGTTCTGTCTTACATAGCCTTGCTGCTGAAAGGGACGTTAAAATCAAAATCAACTAAACTCAATTGATATTACTATTTATTGTTATTGATGGTATGTTTATTTTTAATGTTATATATTTGTTATTCTCGTGTTTTTATTATCTTATCTCTTTTTTTAGATTTTTGTTTCTCTTTCGCAGCAGAAATTTTGTTTAGTTTGATATGTTAGTTTTTAAGTTTTATTTATGGCAGCTGTGTTTATCGTGAAGGAGTAAACAATCTCAATGCTGACATCTCAATTAAACATTTATCAATCATATTCTACTACGGTGAGGTCTTGATCTTGTGTTTGGTTAAATATCGTGAAAACTCTTAAAATATCTAAAACGAATTTCAACGTTCTCGGTAGTACGGGTTGTAATTTACAAACTTCGCGATAATGGAAGAAAATAAGAGCTGACAAAGCGTTTAAGTGATGTTATATTTACATATGCTTAAGATAGTGACAAGGAGTGTCATAAAGTAAATACAAACTCTTCATGTAAATTAAGAGTACAAGGCATGATGTATTGTTATGAAACATTATTATTATTATTATTATTATTATTATTATTATTATTATTGCATTTAACCTATTTATGAAGGCAAAGGATATAAAAGTCATCTCTGAAGCTAGAAATAGTAAAAAGGTATGGTTCTTTTGTTATTGCGAAACGAAGTTATCTTTTTCACACTACTGTTTTTAGCGCATAGAGACATACGCTAATAGAGACAACGTGCTTGCTAATAGCGAAGAACCCACGTGAAATCGGAGAGACGTCAGATCTACCCTGCCATGAACCACAATAAATGCAACAATAGTTCATAATGATTGCAGAAGGCTGATTTCTACACGAATTACCCCCACGTTTGTTTTATTCTCGTCATAAAGTGAGGTATTTTCATATCGCTCACTAAACAATACGACCTATTTACCAGAACTGCAAGGAGATAAAGTACAAAAACGTACTTATTTTTGAACAATTGTATCTAGTTGCAATCCTAAATTTTACCTCAAGAGTGTGAGTTCTTCCACGTAACACAGTGCAGATATTTTACAAACTAATAAGGAAGAAATTACTGGCATAATTTTAATGTTTGAAAAATGTTTATGGTGGCCTCACTCAACTATATCTGTGTCAAGTGGGAAATTGCTATGTCAAGCACTGCCACTTTTGAGCAATATCAGAAGATAATTTGTGATAGAATTGACATTTTAGCTATTAACTCTAATGGTATTCTTAAACTTAGAATGGACAAATATAAGTTTAAGTAACATATAGTGCGGTAAATAATGCCAATTAAAAAACTTAACAAATAACGTAAAGTTATACAGGGTATCCCAAAAGTAATGATGAAAAATAAAACCACAGATTCCTGGCACCGAAAAAGAAGAAAATGTTTATAAGACGTATAATTCGGAAATGGATAGAGGAAGAGCTAGACAGCTTCGAATGTGGGGGGAAAGGAACTTCACACCTGCCAGCGGAATAATGATAGGAGCTAGAAAGGCGGTTCAGAAAGGCATAAAAATTATACCGTCTTCACATGTTAAACGTATGTTACATAAATGCGCCAGTGATTCTCCATACATAATTTAACGATTCGCCAAATGTATGTACGAAAGGTTAATGAAATGGTACAGTAAAGATGGAAACCATAGAGAAAAGGTTGTTATCCATTGCACTATTGCACTCACGTGTGCAATGGGAGTCAAAGCCAATATCACTTATCCTTTTTGCATAATCTCAGGAGGCAATAATAAATGGTATATCAAATAAAAACTTGCAGACAGGGGTTAGTCGTGTCATGTAGGGCCTTATGAAATAACAGGCAAAATCTCCAACTACATACTGTATTTGTAACGTGGTATCTTACACAAAATAGCACTACAAACTACTAGGTCATACGTGGTAACAATAAACGTAAATAGAGAAGATGTTGAAAGTGCTGTCTTCCGACATTTATGCAAACGTGCAGGTCGTGAGTTTGGAATGCATTCCATCACTCCTGGTGTGTTGCGTAACTGTTCACACAAATCTTCAATGTGGTTTTCTAAATCGGCAAGTTACTTTCCCAAAGTGTAAAGTTCCTTTCCCCCCACATTCGAAGCTGTCTAGTTCCGCCCCTCTACTTCCGGATTATATATCATCCAGACTTTTTTCATGTAATAGTGTCAGGAATATGTAGTTTCAATTCTCACCATTACTTTTGAGACTCCTATATAAAATGAATAATTAGAAAATAATTGTTTTCTACCTATTAATGTTTTTTTCCTTTTGTATAATTTTGCATTATGTTTCGTTATTTTACAGATATGTGTAGCTGGAACATAACTCTATTCTTGTGTGTGGTAGAAATTATATTTAGAGCGGGAGGTACATTCAAGAAGGAATTTGACTCAATCGAATCAGGACATAATACCAATGAACTTCTCATTCAGCAAGTACATAGAATTTGTTCAAATTATTTCCGAAACTACAGATTTATTGTGGTTGTAATGAGCAACCTATTAAGAATTACTGAAGATGATATTACGATTAATATTCAAGAAAAACTTCAAATCCCAGTTATCCTGCTACGTAACAGTATAAAGAAAATGCCTGTAAGTCTAATAAGGGAATTCGACACAAGGTTTGCTTTTGGAAAGACCAAAGCATTTATTTTCATTGTGAAGAGTAAAGTGTCTTTCCTCCGTACTGTAGAACATCTTATAAGCTATCCTATATGGAATTCAAAGGCAAAATTTTTAGTGGTTCTAGAAGATTCTGTTTTTAATAACACAGATATTATAGAGTTATTTCGGATTATTTGGTTCATATGGAAAATGCTAAACGTATACGTATTAGCAATCAATGGAACATGTCAAAACACGAGTCTTAATTGTACCATAATAATTGATCATAATCCATTTTGTGAGGATTCCTCAGGATCTTATTTTAACGTGCATCCTATATTTGAAATTCATTCCTTGGAAGCATTGCAGCTGTTTGAAGACAAGACAAAAGATTTGTGTAAGTATCCGGTGAAGGTATCGTGGGGTGATGTGGAACCCTACTTTAAGAAGAGCGATTCCAACTCAAAAATGTTTGGAGGGAATTTTGGTGAAACTTTGGAAATACAAGCCGCAATTATGAACTTCACTCTAGTGTCTGAAATATATAGGACGAACAATATTTGGGGCGTTTACAGTGCGGAAAACAAGACGTGGAAAGGTGGCATTGGAGATGTAATATATAAACATATAGACGTCGCTCCAGCTTGTTTCGGTCAAACTTACGAACGGAACTTGTTTGTAGATTTCTCTATTCCTTTGATGATAGATACTATTGCATTTGTTGTTCCTAAGGCAGAATTAGCACCATTATGGCAGAATATAATACGACCTTTTTCTAAAGTATTATGGGGTTTGATAGTTGCATCATTTACTTGTGTTTACATTTACTCAGTAATGGCAAAGTGTTTCTCTGTTAAGAGTAACGAGATAGAAGTTGACAAACTTAATATTATGATGATTTTTTCAATGCTTCTTTCAATGTCTTTTCCGACACTTCCAAAATCAAGTAGAGAAAGAATTATCATTATTTTGTGGTCTTACTTCATTCTTGTAATTGATTCTTTGTACAGGGGATCTTTAATAAGTTTCATGACACGTCCCAGTTATCAACCTGAGATTGATACTTTCGAACAGATTGCGGGCTCTAAACTCGAAATACTAACTTTACCATTATACGTCGTTCTACTTCAAGAATCTGGAAATTTTATTTTGCAATCCATGGCAACAAAATCTCAAATAGAAGATAATGATGTAGCTTTGTTACGGGTTTTATATGATCGTAATGTAGCAGCTTTGAATGAAAGAAGCTATATAGAGTCATTTTATAGTAACAAAGAACACAATGATGAAAGTGGTAATTCATTGACTCATATCTCAAAGGAAACTCTCCTTCTAATATTAAACTGTTTTGTTGTTCCAAAAGATTCTCCATACATAAGAAGGTGGAATTCTATTATTAGGCACGCTACTGAAGCTGGTCTTCTTGGTAAATGGTTTCATGACGAAACTTTCACTTCAGCATCAGTCTCGAATATCCAGGAAGATACCCCAACAATTCTTACTCTGAAACATTTACAATCCGCATACTATATTTTGGGAATTGGTTTGGGACTTGCTCTTGTGTCATTTAGTTGTGAGTTAGTTCGAAAAAAAGGGAGAAAATGTTCTTCTAATAAATACAAATTATGGAAAAGATAGAAAGTACGACGCAGTTATATGTATAAACTAATTTACGCTTGTTGCCTTGAGATGTTTACAACGATACTCGTATTCTAATATCTTAATTTGTATTTGTGGGCAAAATATACTTTTAAATTATGCACAAGGTGTTCAAGAATGGAAGAAGTAGAATATGATAAGAGATGTAGATGTATTTTATTTCCTGGTTGTTATACGATTATTATTTGTTATTAAAATGATTCGACGATGTGAATTAGTTGTCATAGCAACGGAATATAAATAATACATAACTGAAGATCCATCTCGTGAAATCTATATGTACAACTTTTAAAGAGTGTAAATGATTAACTTATTTCGTACTATAATAAAAAGGAAATACCAAGATGCACTGTGTAAAATGGATTTTGATGTATCAGTAGCTTTAGTTATATAAATATATGCGTTATATTAATTTGGTGGTTTACCGCCTCAGGATTTTAGGAAATTTGTGTGAAGTTAAGTAAACAATCCCCTAGATAATAAACTCCAGGATTGCAGACTGATTTCAAAGCTTATAACAAAATACTTTGGCTTGAGTAATATTTACCTGTACCTAGGGCAGAAAGTACTCATACATGTGCACTATACTTAGTAGAATGCTAATTTCTTATTAACAAAAGAAGAATGTTTTTAATATATGTAAGTTATTATTATGGGATAGTTGTTGATATGGACATGTTTTATGGTTACCTAGTCAGTGTCATCGTGTACTTAACAGTTTAAAGAAAAGGATATTTAAGTTATATCAAAATAATAAAATCAGTTTAACACCATTTATAGACGTTGTCATATTTATTAAAAAGGTGAGATTAATGGTATTTACATATCGAAGCTAATTTTTACATGAGGAAGAAATACTACCACTTCAAATTTTTATTTTAGCAAACGAACCAGGTTTACGACTATCATTTTGATAAGTCGTTGTAAAAATTTGGTTTACCTCACCCGGGACTTTGTAAATTCAGTTCCCGAAGAAGAAGAGTAAGTTTGAATTTACTTTTATGAATAAGAACTTAACCATATTGCGAAGTGGTAAGGTAATCATAAGAAAAATGGACAACGAAGCCATGCAGCAGGAATCAAATACTAGTGACCAAGGTGAAACTAGTGTAACACCAGGTTTGTCATCAGAGGATCGACTCTTGTTAGCTTTACAGCGACAAATGTTGCAAATGTCTACCGAGATAAAGCAGACCATAGAGCAGAAGTCTGACGAAGCTAACAAGCGAAATGAAGAATTAAGTAGACGAATGGAACAGAAGTTTGACCAAGCTAACAAGCAGAATGAAGAATTAAGTAGACGAATGGAACAGAAGTTTGACGAAATGGAACAGAAGTTTGACCAAGCTAACAAGCAGAATGAAGAATTAAGTAGACGAATGGACCAGAAGTTCGACGAATCTAATAAGCAATATGAAGAATTAAGTAGACGGATAGAACAGAAATCAGATGAAACGAAACAAACAATTGTCCACGTGGTGAACGACATATCCTCACAGTTCGAGGAAAAGTTAAAAAAGATATCCGATGATTGTCAAGAAAGGCACAATCACCAAAACCAAGAACTTAGTGCATTAAAAAAAGATTTAGAAGTAATAGAATCTTCCATTAAACAGCAAAAGATCCAGGTTAGCAACAATTCTAATAACATACGTGTAAATACACAGTTATTAGCTACTATTCAGGAAGAGATTAGAACGTTACAGGCTAAAGACAACATTTTCCGTAATAATGTGGGTAGTGATCGCTTTGAGTTGCCCCACTCACCTGAGATGATCTCGCCTTCGCCCGGATCTGATGAGGATATTATCCTAGAAGAAAGTTATCCGAAGAGTACTGATGAGCGAAACTTAGATGGTGTCACGACTCAGCACGTCACGGATAGAAACTATCACTCAACAAGAACAAGGAATGAGAAAGGGAAGGTAAAATTAAGTGTTAAAATGAGTGAAATTCGAGCTTTGAGCAAATTCAGTGGTAAGTGTAATGAGAATGCTACTTCTTTCTTAGAGAAATTCCAAGACGAATGCAATATAATGTCTATCGATCGATCACAATATATGAAATTAATACCCCATGTATTACTCCCACCTTGTTCCTTATGGTTTAAGGCAATACGTGATCATATTAGTACATATGAGGAATTCAAAGCGGCATTGATCGCAAATTATGAAAATGACTTTTTGCTGGCAAATAGAGATGCCACCCTTAGAAATCAACACTTCAATCCTCGATTGCACAAATCTCTTGTAGAGTTTGTTGTAAATGTCTACAACGAATTAAAGGTCGTTAATCCTTTGCAATCGGAATCGAGAATAATAGCATCGATTCGAAATTTGCTTCCATTTAAACTGCAACAGATCTTATTTTCCACACAGTGTATGAGTTTCAGCCATTTATTGATGCTTGTCCAATGCTACGAAACTCAATATCATGCCATGAATTCACAATCAGGAATAGGTAAAAATAAGAATAATTCAGATCATTTGGTGCCTGTTCGGAATTTAAATATTCGGAGTGTGAATAATACAGAACCTAACCTAAGCCGAGTATACTCTAGTAATCAAAATGAGCAAAATAGACAAGGTTGTGTAGAGAATCCGCCTAACCTAATTAGTCGTAGCAATTCATATGTTAGACCAGATAGTCAAAGTAGATTTAAAAATAGACGTAATGTATGGCGAAATTCCAGAAATACAGCGAACTACGCGGATAGACGTAATGGAAGGACAAGAGATGGCACTTCGCATCAAGATCCAGGCATTGAAGTAATTTCTGTACAGAACAATAATACGGGACATAATCACGATTGTGCTGTACAGTGTACCTTATTGGAACCATACACGAGTATGAATTTAAACTAATCGCGGCTGATGTGGTAGGGGTTAAACCCATGTCAGCTGTAGATTCTCATGAACATTTATCTAAAAATTTAAGTAATAATTCTTACGAACATTTATCTTCCAATTTACATGTTCATGCTAATTATGAAAATGATTTTTCACATGACGTCACTGTAAATAATTATTCTGAAATAGCAATTAATAGGTGTCAGTACCAATTTATACCGGTTGTAAATCGTTGTTGGTTTGAAGATGATACTGTCAATGATGGTTTTAATATTGAAGAAAATTTTGTATTTTTAAAGTCATATAGTACAGCTAAAATACCTATTAAAGTCAATGGGTTAAGTACCGAAGCTCTACTTGATACAGGAGCAAATGCCTCTCTATTATCGTATTCATTGTGGAAAGCAATTACTAGTAATTATTCGAATCCTAAGTTACAAAAGGCTGAGAATCTTATTATAGTTGATTTTACCGGTAAACATAAAAAGAGAGTAGCAGGAATTACTCGTGTGACAATATCTATTCAAGATTTTGAAATATCAATCCCTATTCTGGTGATAAAGAATCTTAACGAGAAATTAATTATGGGCTTAGATTTATTATCCCAATTACGTGTCATGCTTGATTTTAAAAACCAAACGTTGACGATACCGGGTATACCTCAGGAAATTGTTCAGAAACTGCTTCCAAAATTAGATAATCTTGCTTGTCAATATAATGATATGTCTCCTATAGTGAATAATGTTTCTATTAGTGCAAAAAGTGATAAATTAAATGATCCTCGATTGGAAGACAAACAAAATTTGATGAATGTAAAGGACGATGTATTATTTTCTGAACATGTTAAATCACTCGAAAGCGGCCTTGATTTTGCTGATAATACAGTAATAGCCGACTTTAAGAACATTTTATATAAACATAAAAATGTCTTTTCAGAACGTCCTGGACGTTGCAAGGATTTTGTTTATTCTTTTAAAGTTAAAACAGACAAACCCATAGTAACTAAGCCCTATATAATTCCATATAGATACAGGGAAAATGTACGGCAGCAAATTGCAAATATGTTAAGAGATGGGATCATTAGGCCTTCAAGAAGCGTCCACCTTAATCCATTACATGTTGTTCCCAAGAAAAATGGTTCTCTACGTGTGGTATTAGATTTGAGACGCACTAACAGTCACATTGATCTGGAACAAGTGAGGTATCCTCCAGTAGAAGAAATACTAGCTTCTTTACAAGGGAACACTGTATTCGGAAATCTAGATCTAGTGATGGCGTATAATCAGGTCGAGTTACATGAAGATTCAAAACCATACACAGCATTTAGTTTTGAAGGTCACTTGTACGAATATAATCGTGTAGTCTTTGGGCTTATCAATGGTAGTGCAGCATTAGCATCCTGCTTGAACAAAGTTCTAGGTCAAGACTTACGTAGCAACGTGATAACGTATGCTGATGACATCTTAATCATGGGGAAAAATCCACATGAATACCTGAAGTACTTAGATATAGTTTTAGACAGATTGGGAAGTTCGGGCCTTACTATCAATCTACAGAAATCCAAATTTTTGCAGAATTCTATAGAATTTCTTGGATACCAAATTGATGCCTCTGGTCTACAATTCAGTCAATCTAAAGTTCAAGCCATAGAAGATCTGCCTGCGCCAGTAAATGTGAAACAGACACGACAAATATTAGGACTCTTCAATTGGTTTCGCAAAGCCATCCCGCGATTCGCTGAGATAGCCCAGCCTTTATTTATGATCATAAAGAAAGGGGTACCATGGCAATGGGGTCCTATTCAAGAACACAGTTTTAATAAGTTGAAGGAGTGCGTAAAACGAAACATCCATTTGAACCACCCCAGATACGACGTTCCTTTCTATGTACAGTGTGACGGTTCTCAACTTGGAATCTCTGCAGTACTCTGGCAACCTAACCCAACCATTCAGGAACCAGCTGTTATACATTGCGCTAGTCGTACTCTAAAGAAAGCTGAAAAGGGATACACCACGACAGAAATTGAACTTTTGGCTATACGTTTTGCAATACAAAAATTCGCTCCATTTCTTAGCGGATGTCATTTTATTGTACTTACCGACCATAATTCATTGCGATACCTCAATAGCGTACAAGGATATAATAACAGATTACTTCGCTGGTCGTTAGATCTTCAAGCTTATGATTTCGAAGTACAACACATTAAAGGGGTAGATAATGGACCCGTAGATACCTTATCACGTCTGTTTCCTGGAGAAGAGCAACATATTTTGTCCATTAACGAATTTAAGATCTTACAGGATGAAATAGTACCATTTCAATAGAAGATTTAAGAGAACATCAAATGAAGTATCATGAATATAAACAAATCATGGAACATTTATCTTCATGTGACGAGGGATGTAGTTGTCCCAAACACTGGAATTCCAGATTTAAGTTAAACAACGGGATTTTACTTATTAAAGATTTTAAATTCAAATTTAGGAACAAAATTTGCATTCCACCTACGTTAACAGCACGCATATTAAAGGCCTATCATGATGATTTCGGACATTTTGGGTATGTGAAGGTATGTGCCTTGATTAATAAATCTTTTTACTGGAAGGGAATGAGAGCTCAGGTCAAAAATTATATCAATGACTGCATTGAGTGTATGCAAATTAAGCATAATTATCAGGCTATACAAAAACCAATGCTCTCAATAACACCTGAGAGACCACATTCATTTCTATCGATTGATTTATATGGACCGTTACCCAGAGCAGCTACTGGAGAAGTTTATTTGTTAACAACTATGGACATCTTTTCACGATATGTGGTAGCCTATCCCCTGCGTAAAGCAACCTCCGCTGCTGTCGTGAATAAAATTCTGAATGTATATATTCCACATTGTGGCCCTATCGAGCATATATTATGCGATAACGGTTCACAATTCAAAAGTGATGTGTTTCTCAAAGCCATGAACAAGGCCAACATTAAAGTTCATTTTGTGACTCCGTACCATCCAAGTAGCTCCGTGGTAGAAAATGTACATCGCAATTTTGGTATGTTGTTTCGGCACTTTTGTAAGGATAAACATGCTGAATGGATTAAGCATGTCAACCAAATTACGTACCTTTTGAACCATTCTATATCAGACACTTTAGGTGTGTCTCCTGCTAATGTTCATAATGGCTCTGATCTGATTTTCCCTGTGGAACAACATTTTGATGTCAAGTTGGAAGATTCGACAATTATACATTCATCCAATCTAGTGAATATGGTAAAGATCCGAAGACATAACAAGTTTTTGAAACGTAATTCGCAAGTAGAGTCTTTACAGGAAGGAAGATATCGGATCAAGGTCAATGACTTAGTTTTTGTTAAACAACATCCGCAAAGTAATATGTTGTTAAAGAAGATTTACAAATTTTGTGACATTTTCTCAGGTCCTTATTTATGTTTTAAGGAAATAAATCCTAAAGTTTTCGAATTGTTGAACGCTAAAACGGGGATGTCAATTGGACTTCGCAATATAGATGAGTTAAAGGTTTGGAAACCTACTCCGTATACAAAGGAAAAATGGATGCATCTAGTGAAAGAGTTAGTAGCACCTGACATTCTTGCTCAAATAAATAGGAATGAAAAATAATAGTGATAATAATAAAAATGTATTTATATAATAACAAAAGGGTGTCTTTTGTTTCTGTAAAATAGATTTATTTACTTACATGTGCTTATTCAAACGTAGATTGTGTTTAATTTTTGATTTTTGTTCAATTATATTTTCTTTGATTTTCATTCATCAACGATAATTATAATTTTTCAATGACTTGAATTCTTTCTTATTAACGTGAAGGATTGTAATTTAATTCATGATTAATCAAGCACAAAAATTGTTTTCATTATATTAATTTGTGTTAAAACTTTATTGTTAAAAATAGGTATTGATGAAGTGTAAGATTTGTTTAATGTATATATGAAATGTAATGAATAGATATACAAGGTGCGATCAAAATATGATGGACATATACAATGTAAAAACACTAATGTTAACGGACCAGTTTTTCTTGAAGATAAAAGCCAAGCCTACTCATGACTTTTATATTCAGTCCCTTTGTCGAGCGACATTTTTATATAACAAAATACTTTGGCTTGAGTAATATTTACCTGTACCTAGGGCAGAAAGTACTCATACATGTGCACTATACTTAGTAGAATGCTAATTTCTTATTAACAAAAGAAGAATGTTTTTAATATATGTAAGTTATTATTATGGGATAGTTGTTGATATGGACATGTTTTATGGTTACCTAGTCAGTGTCATCGTGTACTTAACAGTTTAAAGAAAAGGATATTTAAGTTATATCAAAATAATAAAATCAGTTTAACACCATTTATAGACGTTGTCATATTTATTAAAAAGGTGAGATTAATGGTATTTACATATCGAAGCTAATTTTTACATGAGGAAGAAATACTACCACTTCAAATTTTTATTTTAGCAAACGAACCAGGTTTACGACTATCATTTTGATAAGTCGTTGTAAGCTACGTTGTGATTTTGCTAAAAACATCAAATGGAGTATATACTTTATTAAGCAGTGGTGAAACATTTTCAGAAATATCAAAATCAGTCTTCCTGGTATTGAAAATATAACTGAATCAAATGAGAATGGGGAGATGAACTTCTTTGACCTAGCTTATCTCATTAAACAGCTAAGCCAAGATTTTGTTGAAATGAATCAGCAGATGGGACAATTAAAGCAAGAACTGAGGCAAGATTTTGTTCAGCAGATGGGACAATTAAAGAAATATTTTCATGTCCGAATGAATCAACAAACGGAACAAATAAATCAACGAATTGAACAAAGTGATTTTAAAATGGAACAGATTATACGTAGATTTACTGAAGTTCAAAATTCCGTTCAACTAATAGAAATTATAGTTAATGATTACAGCACCCAAATAAGTGAACATAATAACCAGATTAGAGAGTTGCAAGAAGAAGTGAATTCTATTAAAGAAAGTCTTGTTGCTGCTTATGACAATCGTGTGAATGCTCATGCGAACGGCGATAGAGTTCTCACTGACATTATGCAAGCATCCCAGTATCATCATCGAAGGAACATGAAAGAAAGTGATTCATCTGAATCTTCAATAGGGATTGATAGTGAGGTTAGTGTGGGCCAGCGTCGGAGAACCAATCGTTCCTCGCAGCGTGCAATCCTGTGAATTCCTGACAGGGGAAGGATAGGAACACAGGTAAATTTTTCCGTGTCAGTTAAATCAAATCACTTACAAAGATCTGATGATATACCGGCTAATACATTTATAGAGTAATTCGAAGATGAGTGTGATCTAATGGGGGTGGATGAATCTAAATTCTTAAAAATTCTCCCACATGTTTTATTAACTCCCTGTTCAACTTGGTTTAAGGCTATCGAAGTTAACCTGCGTAATTACTCTGATTTTAGGGATGCGTAATAATTTATCCAACTTTGAAAATCACTTTATGTTAGCTAATAGGGATGCAGTAATTCGTGATAGGCATTATCACCCTAAACTGGACCGAAGTATTCCTGACTTTGTAATATCAGCTTATAATGAGTTGAAATCAATTAATCCTTTTCAACCTAAATCTAGGATAGTAGCATCCATACGTATCTTATTACCCTTTAAGCTACAACAAATGTTAATTTCGGCTCAGTGCGTCAACTTCAACCATTTCATTATGATTGTTCAAAATTTTGAAAGCCAATCTATGATGCAAAATAACAATAGAGAGCAGGCTAACACTAATCGTAGCAATGTTAATTATGCCTCTATCCGTAACAACAATGTTCAAGAAGAAGGTATTTCAAATGTGCGAAATAATAATAGATTTGATTCTAATGGGAGAACAAATGAATTAAATTTTACCGGTACTCGAACAGAACCTAATTACAGAAATAGCAATAGAAATAGTAATAGTAACACGTTTTGACGAAATATATTAACTAATAGATTCACAGGTGGCACGAATTCGCAATATAGAAATCAGAATACAGGTGAAGTACATAATAGACAAGACAGTACACAAGATTGCGCTACGCAATGTAACTTAACTTAATCCTATGATAATATAACTTAAGCCAAAGTTACGGCGTCCGAAAGAACATATTCAATTGATTTTTGTTATACGTCATTTTAAATACCGCAATGATCTCGTTTGTTATTTACATTTCATTTTAATTCGATGAAGATAATTCAATAAATCAACAAATAGAACAATGCGTACATTCATGATCTTGATAAGAGCTTCTTTTGTTCAAACCGTAACACTAGTTTTTGTTGTGGTGTTAATTATTTGTTTTGTTCTAGATATTGTCCACATTTCAAATTTTAATTTGCATTTTGTTTGAGTAAATCACATATTTGATCATTTCTTGTTTAAAAGAGCAATTATCTAAATGTCATAATGATATCCATTTCACAATCTTGTTAGTTCTGTCCGATAAAATAATATAGATTTTCTTAACCTTCAACTTATAATACTTATCAATGGCCCCAAAAGGACCTAAAATTAAACAACTTCTATGTTGTTATCTGAATGTACCTTCTGATACCGACGTTGAAGTGTATAAATATTTGAAATGAAATTAATTAAGAGGATTAAGATAAAATATGAAAATAATATTGATATAAAAGTAAAATATGATATATGATTATATGAATTGTAATTTTAATATCTACGAGGGTCATTCAGGAACTTAAGTAATTAGTATATAATAGTTCGCGGTCCAGAACTTCCCTTTTTTATATTTAGAAAAAAAGGTTCTATTGTTCAGGCGCCACATACAACGATACTTATATTCTAACATCTTTATTATATCTTTATTTGTATTTGTGGGCAAAACATAATTTTAAATTATGCACAAGGTGTTCAAGAAAGGAAGAAGAAGAATATGAAAATAGATGTAGATGTAATTTATTTCCTGGTTGTTATACGATTATGTTTTGTTATTAAAGTGATTCAACCATGTGAATTAGTTGTCATAGCAACGGAATATAAATAATACATAACTGAAGCTCCATCTCGTGAAATCTATATGTACAACTTGTAAGGAGTGTAAATGATTAACTTGTTTCGTACTATAATAAAAAGGAAATATATTGATGCAGTGTGTTAAATGGATTTTGATGTATCAGTAGCTTTAGTTATATAAATATATGTGTTATATGTTGTTAGGATCGCATTGATCTGCTATAATTTCTATTTCATTCCTCTTTCTAAGTTTGTTAACTTCTTCCACTATTTCTTAGTTTTATAAAGAGACTTGCAACAATGGAAAGTTTAATTTAGAGTATCTATATTTTAGCAATTCCATGTATTAAAATGATTAACATATGTTACTTAGGCAACTGTAGTATCCGGATTTGGTGTTCTATTGGAGCGCACTCAACGTTATTTCAGTTTTGTCTTGTTAATCAACTTAAATGAGTTTTCGTATTGAAATATATATATATATAGATAGATAGATAGATAGATATAGATATAGATATATAACTAGAAATTTTTATGCTGTCAACTATAACTACTTCCATCCGCCAACAAAACTTTTTGTTGTCTTTAGGATCGTAGCCTTCAGGAGTTCAATCATTTTTTAACATGCAGTTCGCTTGTATTGTTCTCTTCTCATATTTAAAAACTAGGAAAACAGCTATATAAAAGAAAAACGGCTAGATGCTTTAAAATGACAATAGAAGGTGCTCTATTGATATCATATTTGTCAATCGAGATCAATATAATCTAAATATATTGTAACGCGCGTAGTCTATAAATTAGTGCTATTTATGTCAAGAAAAGAAAAGTTACAGTTTTGCATTACTTATTATCGTTAATCCATATAATACACGATGGAGAATGCTATCAGTAGTGCATCACTGGCGCTAGATTAAAGGTATAATTTTGGAGAAAGTTACAAATAATATAAAAATAACACTGGAAAGTGATCTATTGAAATTATAATTTCCGACCAAGACCAAACAAACTTAATTTTATTGTAATGTAACTGGTTAGTAAGTGGTTGTCATTGATTTTAAGATAATTTACGTTTTTGCATACTTCGTCATTAATTTTTAAGAGCAGAAAGCTAGTAATAGTTTGATAAGTGTTGCTAGACAAGTTCATTTATCTCCTAAGATTGTGTTGATTCCATATGAAAATAATGTTACACTTTTCTATGCACTGAACGAAACGAGTGCTCATTATTTGTCGAACTGGACTTAAGCAAATGTATATTATGCTAAATTGTTCTATATCTTGCCAAACGAATGAATTGTGATAGAAGTCTTACCCTTGCTCTTAAAATGACATTCTAAATTATGAAGTGGAATTAAACTAGAAATACTAAATGTTTGAAATGATATATTGCAAATGTTCTATCTAGCTGTGAAGTGTATTGAATTCGTACTTCGTACATTATCGAGTCCATTGTTGTTATATTACTTTGTTTTAATTTCATTAAGTTTTGTTTCTTTCCAGGATAGAATTCAAACAGGAAAAAAATAGGGTTCTTCCAAAAGAGGAGAAGTGATCACTAAATGATTAATATAAATCGTTTCACAGAAAACAACGAAAGTTATCTCGAAGTTACGGATAACAATGCTGAATTATATTAAAGGACAATTCAAACGATTTTCGCCTAAAATCAATAACGTAAGATATTAATAGAAGTTGTTCTAAGTGGATCATCTCTTTTCTTTGTCATAATCCAGGGTTATATTTTCATATCTTTTCCCTCACTAGGCTAATATAAACAAGTGACAATGTTCAAATTCAATGACATATACATTCTGACATGGCTGATCTTATGGTAATAAGCATAAATATCTGACGTAACAATTATAGCCGCAGCGTTAGGAAGGAAGGAGGTAAAACTGTTATGAAAAATCGAGGACAATAAACATTGCATAAATGATCGGTGAAGATAGATATATTGAGTTAGAATCTAGCACTTTCCATCAATACCGTTAAAATTGAATTATACCATTTCCTCCTCAAGACTATGCCCTTGATCTTAATATCCCCAATATACTCAGGAATTTAAAAAAATCTAAAAATACTTTTTTCAGTTCCACCTATCATCAAATAATCTAATACGAGTAGTGACTGATGGCGTTAGTGTGTTCATAATAGTATTTTTTTTTTCGTATCATTATACACATTTCAGAGACATGTTTCACATTCTGGTACTCACGTTTTTTACGCTGAGTTACAGTCGTCAAAATACACCGTTACTGAATACTATACTGAGGAAAACTGGGCAGTAAAGACATAGCAAGTTAGAAAAAAGCACCAAATGCTATAAATGTAACGACGTGACGTCTACCAACATCGAAACAAACATACTGTGTAGCGGCGAATCATATAATTGGTGTGTACGCCAGATGAGGTGTAATATGTGCCATACTTTTTCCTATGCAATTTCTTGCATGCATATATTGAAGCAAGAAACATCGACTCTTATTCACGGATTAATGGCATCAGTTCTCTTTTCCGATGAGCCACAATTCAAGTTACACAAACACATGGTGATCTAGAAAAAATAGGGGATCCGCTTCATTTCGCACTGCATTAAGGAAAGGGTCCAGTATCTTCACGATGTTGTACTAGTATTTGCAATATTCATCTTCAATATATGCAGATACAGGCCTACATATATTGAATGGCGATACCGTCACTGCTAGATAGTAGGACGATCACATGAACCTTAAGTGTGGTTGGTTTCAGCGCAGTTGATTTATCGCCCATTTTCAAAGATGAACAGTCATTTGTCACAGAGGAAACGTGCTGAAGGATCATATTACGAGGAAGATGTCCAATGCGTGAAAAAGGTGGTGTGAATTGTGTACTTGAACCCGATCAAACTTGCATGAGATGCATTGAGAAGGCGAAATACAATCCGAAAGCTGCTTGCAAAAACGATTTCAGACCTTCGTACTTACTTTTTGAGGCATTGTAACGTTTCCAGCTGTCTTCAACAGCACCCTTATTGTCAGTGCAATTAACGGGTGAGGTATTTGTAATACGTGGCCCAGGGATCGATCCTCTATTAAGTACCTAACAATCTGAAACGAGAATGAGTCATTCGCATTCATTATTAGACATGGAAATCAATCTCCTCAATACTCACTTTACTGGCGGAAAAATGTAATACAAATTTTCTTGCGATAAACTATAGAACAATGATATATTCCTGTGTACTCAAATCGCAAATAAGTTAAAGATCTTTTATAACACAAAAGCAAAAAAATCGATGATGAGTGTAATACGGACGTGAGACACTCGCACTAAGAAATCAATGTATTAGTTCCTCAAAGCTTGAATTTCGGTTTTTTTCAAACGATGAGAATGTTTCAAGATGGTCAACAGTTTTCGTCAAAAACCCATATTAAACAAAATAACGTCTCTCTACTTTGTAAGTAACCAATAAGCTTGTAGTATTGTAGATAATCATTGTAATCTCGTTTTGAGTAATAACTATTCAATTAGCACGTGTGGACTATCTCAGACCTGCCCTGAATTGAATAAAATATCTTCTTCATAATAATCTCATAACAAAGTTCCTTTTGTTACGTTTCATGGCAAAGAAATTCAACTTTGATATCTGGTTATCAATAAGTCTTAAACACACGTGTGATCTTTGTAGAATAAAGAGTTCATTATTTAACACAATGAGCTCCTTAGTGGCTAAGCGGTTAGCATACGCGCCTTTGGCTTGGGAAACGCGGGTTCGTTTCCCCTTGGAGCTTATGTGGTTCGTATTCCACGTTATAGCCTCTCTGGTGAAAGGGACGTTAAACTCAAAATCAACTCAACTCTTATTTAACACATAAAAAAGTTTTAATTTTCCTTCTCTCTTAAATTTTCCGCATTCTCAAATGAAATGGAGAAATATTTAACATTTAAAAGCACTTAAAATTTCTTACTTGGATTTATGATATTTCATTAAGATTCCCAACGTTCTTGTTCCTTATGGTAAATACATTTACCACGGAGTCTTCATATCCTCTAAATTCTTACTTCAACGGTAGATTATCTCCGACGGTAACGATAGTTCTTGAGTTCCTTCTGAAATGAGGATAATGGACTTAAGAATAATATTTTACTTCACTGAAAGTAACTTTATATTATTTATCCGGAAAATTACTATTCAATTTCTCTTAATTATTTGTATTGCTAATATTAGTATGTGCTGGTTTCTTATTCTTTCCAAAAATGTTTTGAAAAAGTTAATGTTTATTTTATTGTTTCAAAAAATCATAAATTTCGTTTGCAAGCGCTTAAACCCAACTAGTATGATGCACAATTTTATAAATTGAAAGCTATGAAACATTTAAAAGTACGTTCAAATCAACTTTGAGACAGACCGTACCTCTCTACGCCTCCATTTTCAAATTATTACTACTTTATACAAGCTTATAGTCTTATATTCTTATTATTTACACGATTATTGTTAAAAAAAGTGTGACGAGTATATGGGCACTCAACAAAGCAGCCATTCAAAAATATTGAGAACCACAGACTTAAAATATATTTTCACTTTTAGTAATAACAAAAACTATTGAATATTAAAGTTATGTTTTCAAAAGTTTATTAGCATTCATACTTCAGTCCGTTATCATTTTGTCTTGGATTAATTTCAAAACACTTCATTTTGAATAAAATTCAGTAGAAAAACATATTAAATATTATAAACATTGAATTAAGAATTCTTAATTTTCATAAAAATATTGAGTACACATGTAAATTCAAACAAGAAAAATTCTAACATGCATAAAGATACTAAATAAACTAGGGAATATACTTCTGTTAAATATAACCTTTATTACGTAATTTGGTACGTGTTTAGTTCCTTACAAAAGAACACGGAAAAAAGTAGTGAGTTAATTTGGAAGAATTGTGATTCTAGATTAAATATTGATGTATGTGGATATTTGGATAGAAACAATGCATGTTTCCAAATACAAAATTGTTTCAAATCTTGAATTTGGCAAGAAATGCTTCATAAAAAATATTTAAAATTATTTGTGTTGTTATTGATGTAGAAATGCAGAACATTGAAACTGACAGTCCTTTTGTACATTTATTTTGTATTTATTATCATTATTTTTTCCTTTTCTCAACTGATCAAACTAACAATATTGATGTAAAAAACAATTCAAATGAGTATGTATCAATAGCAATCTAACAATTTAATAGCATATGTTTTGCACTGTTGGAATTTCCAGATCTTTCTTAGTTATTAAAGATTAATGTAAAGAATATTCATTAGAATTTGAAATACTGTAACAGTTTTAAATTTTCAATAAATTTACTGAAAATATGACTGCAGTTGGTTTCATTTTATCTTTACATTTACACACATCTTTTGAAAATAATCTGGGAATGAACCTGGGTATGTAATTATGGAAGTCTGGAATGTATTGTTTATGAAAAAAAAGAACTACATGGTTTGTCGTGCAAAAGCAGCGCAGGCAGACACCCACGTCATTCAAGTGTAAATGATATAATATTAAGAGCATTAATATCAGCAGGGATCCCAGCAGTGAGGGAACCGATTGGATGCAGCCGATCTGACGGAAAAAGACCCGATGGCATGACATTAGTACCTTGGAAGAAAGAAAGGCATTGATTTGGGACTTCACATGTTCAGACACCTATGCCCCCTCCAACCTACAATATGCCTCTGTACAAGCTGGACTCGTAGCTGCTTGAAGAGCGAAAGAAAAAAGGAATAAATATAGCAATCTACTCGATAACTATTGCTTTGTCGCAATAGCAATTGAGTCTAGCGGTTCTTGGGAAGAAGGAGGCCTCAAATTTATAAAAGAAATCGGCCACCGTTTATCAATTAAATCAGGAGATAATCGAGCAAAAGTTTCCTGATTCAACGCATAAGCATAGCCATTCAACGTGGGAACGTATCGGCTATAATGGGAACGTTACACACTAGTAAAGAGCTAGAAGAAGTGTTTCTTCTGTAATTGCGGAGAAGGGAGGTTAGGAGTAAAAACGGACATCATTGGTGCATCAATTTATGTAGCAAACAAGCAAGGAGTATGGAGAGACAGCTCACAGTCAATAAGTTTATATGAAAAAAAACCGGCATGAATGCTGTACCGTACGTCAAGAGAGTGACATAACATGACAGGTTGGAGCCTTTGAAAGAAGAAGATTTAGTATTACCTGCCGAACGTCATGGGAACAAAGTACCGAATAATAGATATTTACTGTTTCATTTGAAATTTTCATTATAACAGTCTTTTTAATAATCACTGTTATTTTACAATTCTTATGTAATTACTTATGATTGTGTTGCCATTATTATTTTTTCTATTTGATATACATTCATTCAATAAGAATATATATATATATATATATATATATATATATATATATATATATATATATATATATATATATATATATATATATATATATATATATATATATATATATACGAGGATCATTCAATAAGTAAAGAGACTATATTTTTAACACTAATCATTTTTTTTTTTTTTTTGTTTCAGGGGTGTTAGCTGGCTACCTTGGGATATGCTCTGATCTGCTGTTTCTTAATTTTATGTCAACATAACTTCAAAAATATCAATTCATCATGGCAAGTCCTCTAGAAGATTGCACCTTAGAAGAACAGCGCTCAGTCATTTGGTTTTTAGGCGCAGAAGGTGTAACACCAAGTGAAATTTTTTGTCGAATGTTGAGACAGTACGGTAACAGTTGTATGAACCGTGCGAATGTGTACAAGTGGGTTGATCGCTTTAAAAGTGGCCGAACAAGTGTAGGTGATGAACCCCGATGTGGACGTCCAGTGGAAGTTTCTGGTTCTTCGTTGGAATCGAGGATTGACGGACTTATTCGTGATAACAGAAGAATTACTGTTGAAATGATAGCTGAGGAAGATCAAGTAAGTGTTGGAACTGTTCACAATGTCAGTAGAAACATTTTAAAGTACAGAAAAACGTGTGCCAGATGGGTTCCCAGACAGCTTACTGACGCTCGTAAAGAATCAAGGCTTTCCATTTGTCAAGCATTAACTCAACGAAGTTTGATTGAAGGAGACACTTTTTTTTGAAAGAATAGTGACTTGCGACGAGGCCTGGATCCATCACTACGACTCTGAGACCAAAAGGCAGAGTATGTAGTGGAAACACACTAGCTCTCCAGTTCGCAAAAAATTCAAGTTTCAACCTTCCGCTGGTGAAGTGCTGCTGACCATTTTTGGGACTCACAGGGTCCAATCTATTGCGATTTCCTTGAAGATAAGTGAACTATCAATAGCCTATACTATTCTGAGATGCTAGAACACAAAGTTAAACTGGAGCAAACTCCATAGACTCTTATCAAAAGGAGTCATTCTTCAGCACGATAACGCCCGCCCTCATACAGCCCAGCTGACCCGATATAAGCTTCAAGAATTGGGTTGGGAGGTCTTACCTCATCCTGCCTACAGCCCAGATCTCGCCATATCTGATTTGTATCTGTTTGGACCACTCAAAGACGCCCTACGTGGAAAAAGATTTGCTAATAATGAGGAAGTTAAGGCAGCGGTGCAAAGGTGGCTTCGGGGTAAATCGAAAGATTTCTTCGCTAAGGGAATTAGGAAACTGCAAGAGAGATGGGACAAATGCATAACTGTAAAGGGTGATTATATTGAAAAATAGCCTTAGTTTTGAAAGATTGAAATAAATCTTTATTGAGCTATAGCAATTTGTCTCTTTACTTATTGAATGCCCCTCGTATATATATATATATATATATATATATATATATATATATATATATATATGTTAAAATATCCGCCTTGTCGAATCCGTATAAACTGATGATACTGAAAATTCATCCTTTATGAGTAACATTAATCAATATTGATTATAGGTGACAATACATACGAGCACCTGCCTCTCCGTTGCAATACGATAATAACTATAATATTCAGAATATACGCCTGCCTATTTCGTTTAAAAATACTTCAACAGATAGCAATAGAATATTCTTCAATCTATATATATAAAAGAGAACGTACAAAATCCTTTGTCCGCTCATCACGCTAATACGGCTGAACCAATTTCTTTCATTTTTGGGGGGTTATTAGGATTTGGATCCTAGATGGTTTTTATCATATCACTTTAATTTTTAATTACCAGTGTCTTGAGATAATTGACCATTCAAGTGTCCATAACGTACAAATCCTTTGTTATTAGTTCATCATAGGTAAAAATAAACGTATTTATATGCAACCCGCATGACCGTGTCACTCGGCGGGTTAACATAAATGACAGGCGATATACAGCGGAAAATAGCTTGAATCTTCTGTTTAAAATTTTTTAATTGATTTGCTTATTTTTACAGACACTTTTACAATATGCCAGCACCGGGATGACCGCAGCGAAGCGGGGCGGGTTAACATAAATGACAGGCGATATAATGTTAAGATTTACTGCAATCTTCTATGGTTTTTATCATATCACTTGAAAGCGAAAAAGTAAAAATTATCTAAGTAACAAAGTTTATTGCGTTCCGGGGTGACCGCAGCGAAGCGGGGTGAACGCTGCTAGTATTTATATATTCTGTGAAATATATAACACTTCGAGGGTACAAGGTATGCTTCTAACAATATATATATATATATATATATATATATATATATATATATATATATATATATATATATATTCATAAAATTAGTCCCATTTTGTCTTTCGTAGTTATTCTTGGAGAAAACAAACGGAAACATTCATTATCATATGTAACTTTTCGCTTCGAAAATATGTCAGAAGCTGAAAATACTAGATAAAAATATATAAATGAATGATTAATTGTATGTAAGTTTGTTTGACATTCAAATCTACCGTTTACTTAGCATACTTCAGATGAATTTTATTTAGGAGACCATAATCTGAAGAGAAGGTAGGTTATATGAAATTCTTTGGTTCGTATCCTAAGGGGTAATAAGGCTTCAGAAAGTGAAGTCTGGCTTAAAGTTTATGTAAGAACGCAGTATTTCACGAATTCCTGTTCTTAGGAAGTTCAATCATTTCTGAAACCAAGTTGATATTATTATTTACAATTTAGGAAAGATACTCTGGGGTAAGACATCCCTAAAGAGATAGCAAATGTCTCGCATGAACAAAATAATCGAGAATGACCAATGGTTTTGCTTTTGGGGTCGCTGAGGTAAATAGTGACACTTCCGATGAACTTTAAGTTAAAATTCAGTCCCATCGGCGTCGACGGAGTGTAAGGCGGTATGAAAATAAAATATTCAATCTTATCGAGATTACTGTGGAACACATAGTTTTTGAAGTTGCTAAGCTGATTGGTGATAGTTGTAATGAAATTGAAGCTCACGCTTATCAAGAATTTGCATGTTAGCTGACCTGATCATGATTTATTTTGTTTTGCTAGAGACAAATCTAAAGACGGTACTATTGGTGCTTATTTTACTCGGTTCATTAATTTCTCAAGAGGGCAATATTGAACACATTTCGCAGATTAGTTAGATTACAAATGAGACGTGCGTTGCTTTTCTGTATTTATTCTACTTAGATTTTTGTTTTCAAATGTTGTCCCTAAACATTGTTCTCCCCGTGCTAAGCGAATTACCTCTGCTATAGATACACAAAAGATACGTAAAGGTTAATTTGTGTATGTTTATCTGATATTCAAATATGCGTCTTAAATCTGAATTTTTTTAAAGTGATTTTATCGAAAAGACCGTAGGCTATAGCCTGGAAGAGACAGTACGCTATATATATGGAACTTTTTGGTTCCTATCCTGAAAAGGATGGTGAACCAGTATTATAGTTTGCAAACCTGCACAATGTTGTTTACTTGTTTCGTAAAGATGAGAGTGAAAGCTCACTGTCTGCTTTAGATGGATGTCAATAGATGTTATATTGTATTTAAGACATACACTATTCTAATATCGAATGACGAGGATTTCTAGAACAGTAATGAAACTTGAACACTGAGCATGAACTGACAGCGCTGCTGCGTCCACATTCAAATGAAAGTAAAATTTTTTCCTGTTGAACCTGTTAACCCAGAACTAAGTGCCGGAATAAAGAAAGTAGGCACAAACGGGAGTACAGGAGAAACTATTCCAAACAGGTGATAAAAGCAATGTTAGTTGGAATAGGAACAAAGACCCACGCACCAGAAGTAAACGGTATAGTACTGCAACACCGAGGTTAGTTGTATTACACTGTTTCAATTATTATTAATTTTAAAATGCCAGATTTGTTCTATTGTTTCAATTAAAAAGGTGGAAACGTGATTATGATTTGATTTGGATTAAAATCTTGTTAATCGAAAGAAGGAACTAACCCAGAAATGCTCCGTTCCGGTCAACTTTCATTCTATTTTTTCCTTGGTCGAATTAGATTTGTAAACTTCCGCATCGTTGTTCCCTTTTTTCGTGAATATGAGAGTGCGTGCTCACTCTCTATATTCGATGTCATAGTGTGATTTAAGACAAATTTTACTCTAACATCAAACTATGAAGTGTATTAGAAGCGTAATAAAACAGGCAAAACTGTGTATAAAGTAATAAAGATGCTGCCTTTACCTCCGCACAGCACGTTGAAACTGTTAACCAGAACTACATTTTATAAACAAAAACACCTATTTTCAGTCACCTTCTCTGTCCTCTCTACATTTTTTTGATACGAATAGATAATGTACAGCTAACATTCAAATGTTTTTCTCAGGTTTAATGCCGACCATTAATTGAAGCTTAAATGATATCTTTCGGTATATTAGAGTATGCCACTACCGTTTTTATATGTCCGAGAGATAGAGGTATCAAACAAGTGAGTACATTATAAGCGCGAGGAGTTTTCAGAAAATTTTCAAAGTATTACTCCACATTAACGAGTATTAGAAGAAAATTTATTTACTTTCAACTCTTGTAAGAAGAAGTTTGTAACAGCCTGAGGGAACGTTATCTTCCAATTAGTTGGATTCAATTTTATACTTGTTTCATTGTAAGTTCGTGTTCTTTAATCTGTAATTTTAGTAGGTTGTTTTGGAACAACATAAACAACGTTGACTCAGTTTCTTTGAAATTTAATGAGCTTATGGCTCAAGTGTTTTCTTCTTTATGAAAGAGAAGCTTTATTGATAGTTTACAAAGCAAAAAATAAGGAAATAAACATTAATGTCCGGAATGTTTCAATTGTTTCTGTGTTATTTGAAATTTATTTAAAGAAATGTTAGATGCAATCAATCAAATGAGTTATAAATCGACTTTTTTTAATTTGAAGTTTAGTTAAATGCTTCTTCGTAATATTCTATTATTTTGTCAGTTGATGAAAGTCTGATAAAGGACTAAATTTTAAATGAATTTTTCTCCCAAATCAGTGTGACAGACGAGTTGAGATAACTGTAGACACAACACTAACTTTGACATACAGAGTACAGCCTAAAATAAAAAAAAAGCAAATGATTCTCTACCCTCATCCGAATGTTTGCTTGTCAGTTCTAGAGTACGCAAATCTGGTATATTAAGGTCTCTAGTTCAAGTGGACTTTTTAGCAGACAAACACTGTGTGTGTGTGATTTCTAGTGATTCTTAAGTTTCCTCCCACTTTATTCATTGCACAATTTCATGCATTATCATCACCAACGTAACTCTTACACTCAGAGCATATTTTTGAGACGTCAAACTAGAAGTTTCATTTTGATTTCAAATATTGAATTCTACGTTGTTAAGAGGCATTTGAACCCATGAGTAAAATGTTTACAAGTAATTTTATTTGATTGAAAGTGAAAAGTAGAAGCTACATTTACAAAACAATAAATGAAAGTGTGACCAAAATAGTACTTTATTGACTTTTTAAATAAGAACTACTTTGATTTTACAAAACAAAACTCTCGTTCAAGCTTATGTAATTTCTTTCTTCTGTAGTCCCTAACAATTACCATACAGCTATTTATTACAGCTATATATTGAAACTTTTAGAACGTAATTCCTTACGACTAACGTGAAGTTTTTAAGGGGATCACTAGATGTTCTCGGAGCTGTGCTGAACGCTGCAAGAATAATGCGGCGATGCCAGGTAGTGTTGAGTGTTGAGATATAATAAAGGATGAGAGATAATAAAGGATGTAATCATGGAATTCTGCTTGGAAAGTTACTGCAAAAATTAGTTTTTGACCCTTATCGCAATTCACAGCTAAGTTCTGCTTATCGAACTGCAACGCTAGAACCAGAAATTGTCTTATTATGACTACCTCAATAAGTGTACATATTTGGCAATAACACATTATGGCGTACTGTGCAAGTTTCTTCACAAAATCTATTTCCTTAAATGTAAATAAATATTTAAATAAAATGTGAAATATACCACGAAAAACTGTCGAATAAATTATCTATTTCGTAATAAGATTGTTACTTTATACTTACAAATAAACATTTCAAACACTGTTCAGTTCTTGTAAGTCCTAACTGTAAGTGCCATCTTGTGTGCTCATTATAAAACGAATCAGATGTTTGGTTTAATTTGCTACCCTTTTTGATATCAGACGATACAACCAAATGAGTCAGTGTCTTGTGCTGTAGTTGAAAAATAACTTTGTCTTATAGTACAATATTTATAACATGCAATATTTCATTGTGCAGTAGTTACGGGAATAATCTAAATTATGTACTGACTTCCGGGTGGTAATCCACCTTAATCTTGTATTCCAACTTCCTTATTTTTGATCGTGTTGGATTTCACCAGTTACACATAACGTACGCGGAACTCACAATCAATACATTAATAAAAATGGCAAAATATTATCTGCCATGCATGTGTTCTTCAAGCCTCATGACTAATTGTCTACTATCACTATAATTCTTTGCAATATCTAATTAAAATTCACTACGTCACATATTTGAACCACACCAATCATTACGTCTAATAATCTTCTTATTCATGTCTCTTAAGTCCGTTTATTTATTCATTACTTATTGTAGATAATGTTAATAGCTTGGTTATTCTACGGTTCTCGTTCTAGTTTGAAATAAGTTACAGTAAATAATATGCAGTATATGGGTCAGTTAATTCCGTGGCGAATAGCCTCATATGCATATATCGGATCTTCAGATACTCTATTGACAACTAAATAAAACTGATCAACAAAAGTTATAAAGTAAAACCTAAAACTGATAGTCTATAAATACAGATCAACAAGAAAGACAAACGAAAAATACATTTATGTACATTTTCATCAATGACTATATTCGTATCGCAGTATCCTATTTCGTTTATAGAATATCGAAATTTCAAACAAGTTTTATACGTCTTTCTAGTTTCTCGTTTGATGTTCTCAGTTGCTGTATTACTTATGTTCCCTGTATTTCTTTCTTACAACTATTCACATTTGGTCGTTTCTTTATTGCATTCTTAAATTTTGCAGGGTGTACCGTATCGTACGTTCAGGGAACAGGTCAACTTCATTATGAGTGTAGATCCGGAAAGTGGAAACGTGCCATTTGTAGGTTATTTTGAATACAATATGGGTTTTTTCAGTGATACCAGTTGTTTGCTTTCCACATTCAAAAGGTAACTTAAACTTTAAATAAAATTCCAAACACAATGTAAAGAAGTATATCGATCTCTTGTGAGTCAAAGAGGATGGCCTTTGCATATACTTACTACTCGAGTATAAAGGATGAAAATAAATGTAAGAAGTTCATCCGTTTTCGTGGAATAGTTATAAGATAATAATTAAGCTTGATTAAGTTATTTTCTATTTGTATCATTAGATTTTTATCGATCCAATGTGGTTTATTGATAATAAGAAATCAATTACTGGCAGGATTGTCCTTTCACAACGTTCCTCTTCACTTAACTTGCTGACCCAGGTACTTCTTTGAGTATTATTTGAGTTGATTTTCTTCCAGGATTATTGGATTCTATTTTCATCGATTACTGCTGGGTACTATCACGACCAATAAGCTAATTTTGTAAACTAAGCTTACGAGAACGTTTTGATGTCATCTGACTCCTGGAACAGTCAGATGACATCAAAAACTACTAAACATTCCTTTTACTACTAAACACACTGTTACTTGGAACAGTATCTGGCTAATTCGTTTATATCACTATCATCGTATTCAATTGAGTGACAACTATCATCACTCGCAATGATATTATACCGGCACCGATTTGAGATAGTAAAACTTGTCTGAATCGTCTGTTTGTTCACATAATTTAATACTGTACCGTAAGTAAAAAAAAAATTACACATTAAAGAAATAAAAAAAAATCAACATAAATTTTGTTATATCAAGTAAATGACTGAAGGAACAGTGAATTCTCAAATCAAAAAGGAGTGCAATTAAACGAATGGCTGCAATCTCTTATTGTCACAAATGACAATATTTTATTAATGAAACAACTGACTTACAATGGTAGTATAGTGGATATTTTTGTAACAATATAAATTACTTAACAGTGAACATCCAAGAGTACTGAATACAGATTATCAGATTAGTATGTCAGATTAATTGTATAACAGATCATTATAATTTTACTCAATGCTTAACCAAACGGAAATAAGCTAAACATTTAAACATTCAAATCTGCCTGTCACTCTTCAGAGACCTCCTAATTTCATGTCACATGCAAAATAGACAGTTAAAGTTCTCTGTAGTCATACATTACCTTATTGCATAATTCACTTGGTCTTGACCGGACAATGGTCTTTCTTGCGGCATTTGTAATTTCGTATAGACCATTCCATTGCGATTCTGGATACAGGAACCAGAATGCAGAATGCAGAATGAATTTTTAGTTGCAAACTTGGTCATTTTATATGGACTATTGTCCTTGTTTGCCTTAATTATTTTTTCTTTTAACTTTGCCAAAAGCCAACATAAAAATTTACAAAATCTTAGGAAAGTCCTAATTACAGGGATTGAACAGACAAATCAATAGATATCACAAGATTTGTCACAACGAATTGAAGTGAGTGACCGCAAAATAGAACAGAATTGCATAGGTTCACCAAATACAAAAGTCTGTTGAAATTGTGGAAACTGTAATTAATGAACATGTCAATCAAATAAGTGGCCATAGTAGTCAAATCCGGAAATTACAAGAGGAAGTAAACTCCATCAAAGTAAGACTTGTCACAGCCAATGGTGAGCATGACAATGTCTGTGCGAATGCTGACAGAGTTATTACTGACAACATGGAACCGACACCGTATCAACACCGAAGGAATGTAGAAGAGAGTGATTCATCTGTATATTCTATAAAGAACGATATTGAGGTTAGTGTGAGCAGACAACGAAGAACAATTCTTTCATCTCACCGAGGAAGAAATAATTCTGTAAATCCCCGACATATGAAGAATATTAACAAAGGTAAATTTTTTCGTGTAAGTGAAATCAAATATCTTACAAAATTTAGCGGAGGATCTGATGATATACCTGCCAGTACATTTATAGAAAAGTTCGAAGAGGAATGTGACCTAACGGGAGTGAATGAATCCAAATTCTTAAAAATTTTACCGCACATTTTGTTACCTCACTGTTCCACTTGGTTTAAGCTATCAAAATCAATTTGCGTAATTATTCTGATTTCAAGAATGCATTATTTTCCAATTTTGAGAATGACTTCATGTTAGCTAATAGGGATGCATTAGTACGAAATAGGCATTATCATCCTAAATTGGACCGGAGTATCACTGACTTTGTAATGTCGGCATACAATGAGTTGAAATCAATCAATCCTTTTCAGCCAGAATCAAGGTTAATTGCGTCCATTCGTATTTTGCTACCTTTTAAGCTACAGCAAACGTTAATTTCAGCTCAGTTCATTTCAGCAACTTTAACCATCTTATTATGATAGTTCAAAATTTTGAAAGTCAATCTATGATGCAAAACAATAATAGAGTTCAAATCAATCCTAATCGTAGCCAAGTTAATTATGCATATGTTCGTAATATCGTTATTGAGGAAAAAGCTGTGTCAAATGTGCGAAATAATAATATATTTCCTTCCATTGGAGAAAAAATGAATTAAACTTTACCGTTACTAGAACCGGACCTAATTACAGCAGTATCAACAGAAATAATAATCGAGGCACGTTTAGGAATCAAACAAATAATGGGTTTAATTTTTTACGAAATGGATTTACTAATACATACCTAGGTGACAGGAATTCGCAATATAGAAATCGATTTATTTTTGAAGAATATAATAGGCAGGAAAATACAGAAGATTGTGGTGTACAATGTAATATAACTGAGTTGTTTGATAATCGTAATTTAAACTAGATTTAGCTGGCGTGGAGTGGGTAGAAACCACGTCAGCGTTAGATGCGCCTGAATCTTTTCCTGAAAATGAAACTAATCCTAGTAGCAACATTAATAGTAATCGTGTAGCCGAACCTAATTTTAGTAGCAATTGTAATAGTAATCTTACTACTACTATTAAGAAGCTCTTAAGATGCATGTAATCATTAGATCTAACTTCCCTCGAATTGGAATTCGAAGAAATTTCATGGATGGCAAAAATTCTCAAAATAGGAAACAAAGATATGTAGAAGTAAATAACGCACAAGACTGTATTACGGTTTATGGTTTTCAATGCAATTTGAATGAATTTGTTGGTCATGTAACGTAAGCTAATATTGTAGTGTCCGAAAGAATATATTCAATTGATTCTTGTTTTATTTCACTGTAAATATCGTTATGATTTTGTTTATTTCCACTTTATTTGATCTCTATGAAGATAATATAAATAAATATCACTGATAAGAATTGCATAATATATAACAGAAGATCTAGAATATGAATAATGCTTATCAAAGTTTTGATAACTATACTAATTTTTAATATGATTATTTCCCTGCGTATAAAACCATATTTATGTATCAAACAAATTAATCTTAAAGTTTTCGAACTAATGGATGTAAAAACTGGTTAACTTTTGGGTTTACGCAACATTGATGAACTTAAAATGACGTCCTTTAAAATATACCAAATGTAAATGGATGCAATTAGTTAAGACATTGGTTCTTTCTGAAGTTGTATCCAAATTTATTATGAATGACATTTAATCTTTAAATTAATTCTTAATATGAAAATTTCTTTATTTTTGTTAGCTTTTATTATGATGTTGATTATCTTGTTTAGTTCTAAACATTGTCGATATTTCGTTCGTAATTTGAATGTTGCTTGAATATATAATGTATTTGGTCCTGTCTCGTTTAAAAAAGTCAATTATATGAAAGTCATAATAATATCTTTTTCAAAATCTTCTTAATTATGCCCGAGAAAATAACATATATTTTGTTCATTTCTAACTTATGACAAGTATTATGATTGATGTTATGTTAATATAGCAATCTGACAAGATGTTATTGGTCGTTATAGCAACGAGAGATATAGAACATCATATATATAATCTATATGTATGTTATTTAAAAGGTATAAATGATTACTTCGCTAAGTATTAATAAAAGGTAATATTAAGATGGACTGTTTAAGTGAATTTTGGTAATATAGTAAACTAGATTTTAGACATATTCGAACTGTGGGCTATAGTGTAACGCTAAAAATATAGACAAAAATACGTTTCATACAAATTGGTGGTTTCAGCCACAGATTGCGTTACATATAAATTGCTGTTTTCTGCCTCAGAATTTTCGGAGATTTGTGAGAAGATATTAAACATTTGCGTTACACACGGACGGATCTAGGAAGGGGGTTCAATTTGGGGCATTTGCACGGGGGTGAGCTGGATAAGAGTACGTAGGGGGCGCCATTTCGATGTAAAATTGGGAGGGAAGGGGGGCCGATACACGTCTTTTCCCCGTGTGCAATATTTCGTACATTACACCCTGGTGAGTTGTCTTGCACGACCTAGCTCACGTAGAACGTGAAAGTGGATATGAGGGGAAATACAAAGTAAAATATAATATTTGGAGAAAATTAAAGAATATAAATATCTACTACCAGAGACATCGCAGCGCTTAGACAACAATGTTCATAGAACCTGGATCACAACTACTGACAAGCTATAAAAATTGAAAATATGGTGTTCATACAAGCGAGTACTGAACCATTGTGTGCATCAGTGTATTACCAGAGGCATGCAATCATTATTTAATTGTTGTTACCGATGTGAGTTGATCTGTTGTTCCCTACATGCTACACAGTTACGTAACCAGGATTTCATGTCGGGATGGGTCCGGGGAACGAGCCCCCGGAAATTGTTTGGCAAATTGGAAACTGAAAAAGAACCTGTATGCTTTAAGAAATTTTAAAAAAATTCTGGCGGATCGGGGTCCTTCTTCGGAATAGTTTTTTCAATGTGGGTAGTGAAAATGTAAATGTAGTTTTTATTTTAACAAAGTTTGAAACGTTCGGTACTCCAAACCGCCGGACTCACACCCTAGCTACTCCACTGGTAATACATGTGCTGCAAGTCCAGAAAGAAGCGCACCTACACTTTCAAATATAGGAATACGCTACCACACTAACGCCCTTAAACATTTGGTGTTTGCCAATGGTAGGGGAGCTTGTGATTTTGATTTGAGTTGTTAGTGTTATTCAACTTTCTGCAAAGATCTTGAAAGGAAGCAAAGTGTGGGAGTAACTGCCTCCCATATCCCCTAGTCACCGCCATTGCTGCCTGGAATATCAATACAAATTACATACATCCTGGATAGAAAAGGGATAGAAAACGTTCCATAATCCAAGTTATATATATATAGCATTCTGCCTCCCGCATTCATGTAAACTGCTTACCATCCAAATCAAATGTCCTGAAGGGTTCCTGTGAAGAAAGTTCAACTTAACCAAAAGCGCTCCAGCGTGTTGTCACCGGCAATCACATTGAAAAACACGCATTTCGAAATAAAAATTAGCGTAACCAGTTAAACCAAAGGGAAGGCAGTCGTGTAGTTGTTGTAAGATAGTTTGACGGTACTCATTACGTGATTCGTTCACTAATAAAAATTAGCAAGATAAAATTTGGAAATAAGATAGCATGATGTGACAAAGAGACGTAGTGTTCATAAGCAGGCAAGTATAGTGGTCATTCAGGAGTAAGTTGCTTGCACGGAAGTTGTAACCAAGATCTGTGTGTTAGAACATACCCTCTGTATGTGTCAAGGGATATTTTACCAAAACAATCCTGGCACTTCTATTTTTGTTCCTTGATGTATTGATGTTTTGTTAGTGCAAATTAAAGTGCACTACATTAGGTAGTTTGAGTGACAGCACTTGTGTTCAATTATGTAGGTGATTTAGCGTGTATTGTGCATCTTTGGAATCATTAAGATACCAATTTGTATTTTCCTCGATTCACAATAAACTATGTAGTTTTAACAGGTGCAAAGAAATGCAATGGATCCAGGACAGTTTGGTGCTCTTTTGGAAAAAAGATTTCGAATCAACGAAACCAGGCCGACTCCCGCTGATATGGATATGTGTCGACAAATGAGGCAGTAATTCATGAGGAACGACATCGATGTGAAAGAAATCCGCACACTCGACGTCCTTGATTCGAATCTGGTAATAGTGAAATGAAACTTATCGATAGTGGCATAGAGAGGGCACGAACAAGTTCGACATTACAGAAGAAACATTACACACCAGCACAATCACCGATAAGTAGTAGTTCCGACTGTCTGCCATCACCCCCGAAGAGACAAAATATAGATCTACCAACTAAATATCTACAGAATGCGTGCAAGTATTCGAAAAAACAGTCAAAATACAAAAATTACAATTAGCACAGCGTCACAAGGAAATTGACGGAAGTTCCAACCGACAAAAATTCAATACGGTTAAGGAAAAAATTAATCGCCTAGGTTACGAACACCAAGTTTGTAGATTTGAAAACAGTCTCAATGGAATATCCATCACACGTATCAACGAAGAAATAAGGAAATTGTTTAACACAGCCCGACTTAGGAGCGCAATCGTTTAAGACCGAACTATCCCGTTTTGGGCACTGCAAGTAAAACACCCATTGATGTCTGAACCAACGTTTATTGGCCATATTGGCACCTGCAATTTCACTGTTTCACTGACTTGGTTACGCAATTTTAAGCGAATATATAATATAGGGATTCGAAAAGCTACCCATCTCGTTGGACGAAATTACCATCTGATGAGAATAAGATAAAGGAAAAGTGAAGATCACTTTATTGCTGATACAAGAACCTTGATCGAACCAAAATACACTTCTGAAGATGTATGAATGCTCTCCAAGTTCGAGTCGAGAAGGATCTGCATTCGCACCGGACTCTTCTTCTGAAAGGAACTTAACGAATCCCCATGCCGTAAGCGTCATTGAACCACCGATGGGCTACTAGCAACATCTCACCAAAAATTGGCGGCCCCGCAGCGACGATCTGTAGTGGCCCCACTACCGTTTTGAAAATTATATTACTAACGGCCAACCAGCGACAGAGACTTGACAAATCGTCAATGAACAACAGAATTACTCCCTCAAAACAAGTTAAATCTATGCGTAATTTGTTTACATTAAGGTGAGTCTAAAAACCGTTAAAAAAGTAAACAAGAAAAATTACCCTGGGTTGGGCGCGAACCACCAACCTTTTGATTATTAGGCACTTGCCTTTCCGACTTGGCCACGGAGGAAATAAAGAAAACGTAGCTTGTAGAGGAATAAATCTTTGATGTTTCTTTTATTTGACTAATCAGAGCGTTTCTGTAATCGTGTATATTCGACGATAACAATTTGGAATCGAATAAAATCCTCTCACCATATAATTTTATAACAAAATCACTCGCGTCTGTTTACTTTATTTCATGGTTCTCCCTTATCCAGTTTCAAATGATCGGCGACAAATTCATACAATTATACGCACTCTTTTCAAGATTTTTCATCTCATTTTCTTGATCCCCGGAGCTCACTTTAGGTGCAATTCGTCAGGACAAAAGAATAGATAATAATAACATCTTGCACATGACAGGCGGTAGCTCGTGTTTATTACTTCACGATTCCCCGCGACGAATCAAAATGAAATCCTCGCTGCTACGCTGTGCAAGCTTCAACACCCCGACTCTAGATACCTGTTTCAACTCGAGGAAACCCTGCTGCGAGTGGCACACTCGCGGCAATCCTTATGCTATATTGACGATCAAAATTTAACGGCAAGTGGGCCACTAGGTGTTGGCGATGTTGACGGTATGGGGTTAAATTTTAAGGTAAGGTTCCTTTTCGCTATTACACAATGTTATATGTTAATGCCTGTGATACTCTTGTATGGTAGTCTTCTTTCTCATTTCTACGTGCTAGTAGCGGAAACTACTGATCACTTTCCTAAAACTAAAGCTGATTATCCCCAAATATTCGATCGTACTCCATAACTACTGCAAAAATGACTAACAGTGAACTGAAAAGTTTCATGGCAGAAATGTTTTGGCGTTCAATCCAACAAACTGTGTCAGTTGTCTTCTTCTGCTTGTGGACTCATGGAGTACAAACAAGGACGTCATGCTGGTTCAGGAAACAGTTCGTGACGGTATCGGAGATTAGCGGAGATTAATTCCAGCTTAATGTACCAGACTCTTTCAGACCCTGGATGTTGATTCTTCCGCTTGTACATAAACTTCGTCCGTTTCATTACGGGAGTGTTTTACCTACTGGAGAGATTTACATTTGGAGAAGAGATAGCTTTCTATATGTGCAATTCTTTCCGCATTACCAGTTTCCTCTGATAAATTTTGAGACTTTATCAAGTTTGGTTTCTTTAGTTGCGGTTATCCTTATGAAATGCCTGATGGCTTTATAACATCAATTCAATACTACTTCGATCTCAGAATGTCAGACGAATGTCAGGAAGAAAGATATACACACGTGAGCTTAGCAAGGTGTGCACTTTGTACAAAATGCTTCTGCTTATCGCACACCCTCATTACAAAACTACATCTGAACTGTTACCAGTAAGACAATATTCCAAAATCAAAATACATAAGCTACATTTTACGCCTTTATTGTAATAATTACACAATATCAGGGAGACCCCCCTGGTTTACAAATTTTCTTTTTGTACGTTTACCACTCTTTTCAAGTTACCCTCTCCTCATAGGGACCAACATACTGTGGAACGCTTTATTAACAGCAACACTGACAAACTGACTACCAATAATGTGTGACGTGCTACAATAATACGTCCATCAGAAACGTAAGCCTGCTAATCAATTGTCAATCTAAGAGCATACATCATTTTATTTTTGTGTGTTGTTTTTTATATTATTCTGATATTCCACTTGGCCATAACTGCTTCAGCACCGTGCTTCCTCCCTTATTTTCATACTATATTATTATTTGTGGTCTCATATTTTGGTTGAAATAGTTCGAATCGTTACTGTACGTGCTCTTCTACATCCAAAAATTCAAATAGGAATTCATATAGGTCTATCCTCAAACATTGGCAGCAATGTACATGAAGACTTAACAACTATGGTCCTACAACTAAATCGATTTTCTAGATGTTACGATTTGTGTTCCGTGCCATTTAACAAAACTTCGTTTTGTGCTCCGTTGCCAATACTGCATTCCATTCAATGTTATTGACCATGTCTGTGGGTACAATATTTGCTTACTATACTGTTGTGGAGACGTAATTTTGATTACTTTAATGATCTGAAGTTCTTTCTGTGTCAGTGAATCTTTTGGATTGCCATCTTCACATGATTCTAGATCCTATCTTCCTCTGTATCTCCTGCGTTTTTGGGTGTGGGTCCGTAAAACTTCGGATTTCTTCCTTTCTTTAGTTCTCTATCGATGGAGCATTGTTCGATTGGGCAATGCTACTGTCAATATAACATTTTCCCTTGTAAGTTTTCCAATTCATTTTCTAGATTGCAAGACATTTGATTGATAGATTTATGGAACGCTATATTCCTTTTTCCTTTTGCCACATGTTTATGAACTCTGCCTGCTGGATACCTTATAGTAAATTTATAACAAATGACTGTTGAATTATTCATGTAGCAAAATGCTCACATTGCTAATCAGTTTTGATCACCCCCCCCCCCCCCCACAAAACTCACTTTCTCTGGCGTTGAGTTTGATCCAGATTTAAATTTCCAAACTGTGAGAAAGGGTTGTTTCTTTCTTCCATTGTTAACTCTTTCGCTGCCACTTTGATTCTACTATCCCAACCCAATGTGCTACCTACACTTTTTCCACATTTAGCCTTTTGCAACAAACTAGCCATATCTAACAGAAACCAAGCACAATACACAAAATAAGAGGCCCAACACTGACACCAGAACATAAAAGCTCTATATCCGCTAGAAGTCTGCCCGGGCCGGAGTTTTTAGCCCGGACCCGGCCCGCCAGATGAATTTATAATGTAAGGCTCGACCCAAGTCCGAACTTTGTTTTAGCACTGAGGGCCGAGCCCAGCCTGAGCTCGTATGATAATCAAGTGAACCCGAATTAGGCCCGAACTACAGAAACTTAATTTATTTACAGGCAAAATTATATTTTTATTTACAGCAGTTACATGTTTAATTTTGCAGTTTTGCTTTAAAAGTCCTCCAGAAAGAACAGTCCAATAAATACTGTTGTACAGTATATTTACAACGTTAAGCCCGAGAAATATGGTTGTATATTTAAATTTTACTTTCCAATCCCGGCCCGGGCCCGAAGTGATATATGCTTTATATGCCCGAGTGCTCGAACCGAACCCGTGCAAACCTCTAATACCTGCATGCCATTTTGCAGATAGTGTTTACATTGATAACTAACTCTATATATGTATGATGCCATGTGGCGTCAAATGGCTGCGAAGGAGATAAGCTACTTAAAAGTGGAACAAAGTATATTCTTGGAGTATTTCGTAGAAATGAGATATTATCTCTATCTATCTTATATGAGAGAGAGTAAAGAATATGTGGCGTTTGTAACGAAGTTTAAATATTTAAATCATAAGGTGCAAATCACAAACTAAGAAGAATAGCTCGTCTTGTGATGTTTTTGTATTGCAGAAAATAAATAGCTAATAAGAAAGGTAACTATTTTCAAATGCGTATGTTAAGTTTTCAATATTTTTTTCTTCAAAATACATTTACTTCCGGTATTGTTTCCTGCGTAAGTTACTATTTTTCAATGGAATTGATTTTCAACATAGTACCTCTCATATTCTATCCGTAATAATACACAGATACAGGCTTATTCTTAGCACTAGACTTCCCACAAAATGTCAGTTTCACACTTGACGCCTAATGGCCACGTAATATAACCAAAGATAACATATTTGATTCTTAAGCTAAAGTTTAAAATTTAAAGATCTAAAAAATTAAAATTTCTTTCATAGTCTAATTATTAACATTGTAAAGAACAAATATTTAGCTAATTTATTCATGTTCAACTGCATAGTATGTTTTCTAAAACGCAAAAAGGTGTCAAAATGACTCGTGGTTTTTAATTACGGCAAGTACGGCTTTTCACTCGAGAAGCAATAGTTAAATTTTGATTTTAACGTTGTATGTTGTTTGATTAAGTTTAATGATTTGAGGTCGATTTTACTGCAAAAATTGTAGAGGGTTTGCTTGTGTTAGTTATTGTGAACTATTATTCCCGTACCAGCTCTATAATGCTTTAGTTTTACTGTTATGTGTATAAGGCAAGAAATTTTTGACATTATTAGGGCGATTTAAACTGAATTTGCTTTGTCCAGGACAATGCCTCATTGAAAGAAACAAAATATTTGCGATTATACAAGATGTTTCCTGACAAGAATCGGATGGTATTGTAATGAAAGCATGAACTGAGAATTTAAAAAATCATTTTTTCATAAAAATTATAATGGCAATTTGGTAGGTGAAGATGGAACTAAGTTTTCTGTAATATTTTAACTTTTGGATACATGCATCACATTATTTTTAAAAATCACAAGGACAGGACTTGTATTTATGAAATCGTTGGAAGCAGAAGCAAAATAGTCAAGAATCACCTGTAGTCAAATAACATTGCTTGTCAGTAGTAATTAACAATTCGGATAAAATCACTAAAAAAATGAAAGCAAACCTCAGGGTAAATTAAAATTCAAAAATACTTATTTTTACATCATTAGATAACAACAATATTTTGTCAGGAAATGTAATTAGGACTATCCTAAGATTTTGTAAATTTTTATGTTGGCTTTTGGCAAAGTTAAAAGAAAAAATAATTAAGGCAAACAAGGACAATAGTCCATATAAAATGACCAAGTTTGCAACTAAAAATTCATTCTGCATTCTGCATTCTGGTTCCTGTATCCAGAATCGCAATGGAATGGTCTATACGAAATTACAAATGCCGCAAGAAAGACCATTGTCCGGTCAAGACCAAGTGAATTATGCAATAAGGTAATGTATGACTACCTTACCTAGGCAGGGAATAGAAAAAGTCGCACGGTGCGAGAGCTGGGCTATACGGTGGGTGTGGCACACAGTTGATATTGTGCTGATGTAGGTATTCGAGGACAGCATGTGCCACGTGTGGTCTCACGTTGTCATGGTGGAGTCTCCAGCCGCCATTGCGAAGGTTTGGTCGTTTCTTCGCAATGTGCTGCCGTAAGGTCTGAATGACTGACACGTAATATGTTGCAGTTACAGTAGTGCCGGAGGGAACAGCATGCTGATACACCATACCAAGATGATCAAAGAAAGAGATCACCATCACCTTGCCTGCCGACTTCACAATCTTTGCTTTTTTTGGTGTGGGCGAACCTGGTGTCTTCCACTGCGTACTGGCTTGCTTGCCCTCAGGATCGAAATGTTGAAGCCATGACTCATCGCCGGTGACAATTGACTCCATATAGGCGTCTCCACCATCCTCAAACCTTTGCAACAGCTCCCTGCAAGTCCCCACTCGAACGGCCTTCTGCTCTGGTGTCAGGAGTCGCGGAATCCATCGCGCACACACTCGGCTCATGTGGAGGTGGTCATGCAAAATTTTGAAGGCACTGCCATGAGATATGCGTAGTGCGGCTGCCAGATCGTCGATACTGATGCGGCGATCTTCTCTAACAATGACTGCTGCCGTGTTAATGTTCACCTCAGTAACAGCTGACGCTGATACACCTGGTCCACCAGCTTTCGTGATTGTCATTCGGACCTCTTTAAACTCTTTGAACCACCAGAACACGGTACTTCGTGGCAGAGCGTCATCTTTGTAGGCTGGTCTCAACATTCCTAGAGTTTCTGTTGCACTTTTCCCCAGGCGATAGCAGAAACGTATAGCTGCAAATTGTTCATCTCGTAATGACTCCATTTCTTCTACAGGCGACTTCTAGAGGCGGCGCAGAACATCACCTGCAATAAAAAGTCGTGGTTACCAAACATGCAATGATTCCTTAACAACATTTTATATATATGCACAGCAAGACCCACCTTACTTGTATGCCAAACTATGAAGCTCCAGCGTTAACAGAACTGCCGGGAAAAAAATCAGTCCAAGTCTTTCTTGACTTGCCTACGTAATATTTTAAGTCTGTGGTTCTCAATATTTTTGAATGGCTGATTGAGTTGAGTTGAATAATCATACCAATAATATGAATATAAGACTATAAGCTTGTATAAAGTAGTAACAATTTGGAAATGGAGGCATAGACGGGTACAGTCTGTCTCAAAATTGATTTGAAAGTACTTTTAAATGTTTCATAGCTTTCAATTTATAAAATTTTGCATCACGTTAGTTGGGTTTAAGCGCTTGAAAAAGAAATTTGTGATGTTTCTGAAACAACAACAACAACAACAAAACGTTCAGTTTTTTTTAAAAAAAAAACATTTTTGGAAAGAACGAGAAACCAGTACATACTAATATTAGCTATATAAATAAATAAGAGGAATTGAATAGTGATTTTCAGGATAAATAAAATAAAGTTGCTTTCAGTGAAGTAAAATATTATTCTTAAGTCCCTTATCCTCATTTCAGGAGAAGCTCAAGGACTCCCATTATCGTTGGAAGTCATCCACCGTAGAAGTAAGAAATTAGAGGATACGAAGACTCCGTTGTAAATATATTTTCAATAAGGAACAAGAATATTTTGAATCTTAATGGAAGTCTAAATGGAATATATAACTCCAAGTAAGAAATTTTAAGTGCTTTTAAATGTAAAATATTTCTTCATTTGATGGGGAAATGCTTAAAATTTAAGGGAAAAGGAATATTAAAACATTTGTATGTGTTAAATAAGAGTTGACTTGATTTTGAGTTTAACGACCTTTTCAATATCGAGGCTATATGAGCCGGAACCAACTGATTAACGTGGAATACGAATTACATAAGCTAGGGATCGAACCCGGGTTTCACAAGCCAAAGGCGCGTACGCTAACCGCTTAGCCTCATTGTGTTAAATAATGAACTCTTTATTGTACAAAGATCACAAGTGTGTTTAAGACTTATTGATGACCAGATATTAAAGTTGAAATTACTTTGCCATGAAACGTAACAAAAGAAACTTTGTTATGAGATTATATGAAGAAGATGTTTTATTCAATTCAGGGTACAGGCCTGAGATAGTCCACACGTCTTAACTGAATAGTTATTACTCAAAAGGAGATCACAATGATTGCCTACAATATTACAAGTTTATTGATCACTTACAAAGTAGCCAGACTTTATTTTGTTTAATATGGTACTTGAGGGGAACTGTTGACCATCTTGAAACATTCTCACTGTTTGAAACAAACCGAAATTCAAGCTTTGAGAAAGTAATATATTGATTTCTTAGTGCGAGTGTCTCACGTCCATATTACACCCATCGTCGATTTTTTTGCTTTTGTGTTATAAGAGATCTTTAGCTTATTTGAGATTTGAGTACACAAGAATATATTATTGTTCTGTAGTTTATCACAAAAAAAGTTTGTATTAGATTTTTCCGCCAGTAAACTGAGTATAGAAGAGATAATATGTTACTTAAGATATATATTTGAGAGATATTAATCTTGACATTTTCCTTAATGATTTCTCGAAGATTTTGTTACCTGCATCATGAAGATTTTTGTCGTTAATGAATATTATTTCTTTACTTCTTCCTAATTCTTCAATATAATGCGCAGTGAATCACTAAGTACAAGTGTGGATCATTAATTACCTTTGAAAAGAAATAACCATTAAAAATGACAGAACAGTGACATGCAAAATCATTCAACCGAGGAATAACAATAAGTACTTCACTAGACGTATACTTTTGCTATTCGTTTATTTACAAATGTTCCCATTCATGATATCGTCTCTCTTGCGTGTATGTTACCGTAACTAATCTCCATTTCTGAGAGATCAAGTATGAGTAGCCTCTTAGTATCAAAGTCGTAAATTCGTTCTTTATCTATTCCTGAAGTATTAATTTCCGTGTCCAATAAGGAATCCGAATGACTAATTGTTGTTTCAGATTGTTAGGTCCCTAATAGAGGATCGATCCCTGGGCCACGGATTGTAAATAGCTTACTCGTTAATTGCACTGACAATAAGGCTGCTGTTGAGGACTGCTGGGAAACGTTACAACGCCTGCAAAAATAAGTACGGAGGTCTGAAATCGTTCTTGGAAGCAGCTTTCTGATTGTATTTCGCCTTCTCAATGCATCCCATGCATGTTCCATGGGGTTAAAATCCAGAGTCCAAAACCACCTTCTTTACGCATTGGACAACTTTCCCTTAATAAAATACTTCACCACGTTTGCTCGATGACAAATGTCTCTTCATCTCCGAAAATGGGCAATAAATCAACTACGCTCAAAACAACCACACTTAAGGGTTCATGTGATCGACGTACAATCTAGTAGTGACTTTATCGCCCTTCAAGATATTTAGGCCTGTATCTGCATCTATTGAAGATGAATATTGCAGACACTAGTTTAACATCGTGAAGATACTGGACCCTTTCCATAATGTAGTGCGAACTGAAGCGGATCCAGTATTTTCTCTAGATCAGCATGCGTTTGTGTAAACTGAATTGTGGCTTATCGGAAAAGAGTACTGATGCCATTAATCCGTGAATAAGGGACGATGATTCTTGCTTCATTATAGGCATGCCAGAAATTGCATAGGTCAAAGTATGGCACATATTACATCTCATCTGGCGTACAGACAAGCTATATGATTCGCCGCTACACAGTATGTTTGTTTCGATGTTGGTGCAACGCCTCCATTATCAATCGTTACATTTGTAGCATTTGGTGCTTTTTTCTAACTTTCTGTCTTTACTGCCCGGTTTTGCTCAGCATAGTATTCACTAACGGTGTATTTTGAAGACTGTAACTATCAACAACTGAACTTAAAAAACGTGAGTACCAGAATATGAAACACGCCTATGAAATGTGTATACTGATACGAAAAAACTATAATGATCAAACTAACGCCATCAGACACTGCTTGAATTAGATTATTTGATGATAGGTCAAACTGAAAAGAGTATTTTTTTAAATTCCTGACTATCTTGGGGAAATAAACATCAAGGGCATAGTCCTGAGGTGGAAATTGTATAATTCAATTTTAACGGTATTGATGGAAAGTGCTAGATACTAACTAAATATATTGATGTTCACCGATCATTTTCGCAATGTTTATTGTCCTCCCTTTTTCATAACAACTTTACCTCTTTCCTTCCTACCGCTGCGGTTATAATTTCATTTATGCTTATTATCATGAGTGTGCGTGAGATCAGGCCATGTCAGAATGTATATGTCATTGAATTTGAACATTCTCACTAGTTTATATTATCCTATGATGTGGAGGAAAAAATATGAATATATAACCATGGATTGTGACAAAGAGAAAAGAAGATCAAGATAGAACAACTTCTATTAATATCTTACGTTATTGACTTTAGGGAGAAATCGTTTGAATTGTCCTTTAATATAATTCAGCATTTTTACCCGTAACTTCGAGATAGCGTTCTTTCTTATGTGTCAAACGATTTATATTAATCATTTAGTGATCACTTCTCCTGTATTGGAAGAATTCTATTTTTTTCCTGTTTGAATTGTACTCTGGAAAGAAACAAAACTTAGTGAAATTAAAACATAGTAATATAACAACAATGGACTCGATAATGTACGAAGTGCGAATTCGATACACTTCACAGCTAGATAGAACATTTGAAATATATCATTTCAAATATTTAGTATTTCTAGTTTAAATCCACTTCATAATTTAAAATGCCATTTTAAGAGCAACGGTAAGACATCTATCAAAATCCATTCGTTTGGCAAGGTATAGAACAATTTAACATAATATACATTTGCTTAAGTCCAGTTCGACAAATAAAGAGCACTCGTTTCTCTCAGTGCATAGAAAAATTTAACATTATTTTCATATGGAATCAACACAATCTCAGGAGATAAATGAACTTGTACTATTCTAGCAATACTTATCAAACTATTACTAGCTTCATGCTCTTAAAAATTAATTACGAAGTATGCAAACGTAAATTATCTTAAAATCAATGGCACCTATTTATTAACCAAGTACATTACAATACATTTTTTTTTAAGTTTGTTTGATCTCGGTCGGTAATTATAATTTCATCAGATCACTTTTCAATGTTATTTTATATCATTCTATTTGTAACTTTCTCCAACATTATACCTTTAATCTAGCGATTTTCCTAATTTCTAAGAGGATGAAGAGAACAAGTCAAGCTAAATACGTGTTAAAAAAGCCAATGATGTACTACTGATAGCATTATCCATCGTGTATTATCTAGATTGACGATAGTAATTAATTCAAAACTGTAAATTTTCTTTTCTTGACATCAATAGCCCTAATTTATAGACTACGCGCGTTACAATATATTTAGATTATATTTATCTCGATTGATAAATATAATAACAACAGAGCACCTTCTAATGTTATTTTAAACCAATTTAAACCCTTTTATCTAGCCGTTTTCTTAATTTCTAAAGAGCAGAAGAGAATAATATAAGCGAAATACATGTTAAGAGATGCGGTGCACCTGAGATCGCATTGAATATCGTTTAAATGGATTGACGATAGTAAAGATTAAACTCCTGAAGATTCCGGTCCTAGAGACAAAATAACATATTGCTGTCGGGTGGAAGTAGTTACAGTTGTGAACTACTTGAATATATATAGCTTTCAATAAGAAAACTCATTTAACCTTCTTACGTCCCTCGAGTCCATTTTGACCCAAAGCGATTTTTCAACTTGATTATCTCGGACACTATGTGAGTTGTGATCATCATACTTCGCAACTTTTACTTATTTTACCAAATGTGTGTTTTGTAAAAATTTCGATTCAAAACTCCGTCCTGTTACTTTACAGTAGAAAAAGCAACATAAGTTACTCGATTCCATTTAAACCCATTAGTTCAATGAGTATTTTCAATGATGTTCAAAAATCATTATTGAATGGATTTTTGATGATAATACCTCCACAAAAAAGCAATAATAATAATAACAATTATTATTATTATTATTATTATTATTATTATTATTATTATTATTATTAGTAGTAGTAGTAGTAGTAGTAGTAGTAGTAATTGCTCTGTCCGAAAATTATTTAGTTTCGTCCAGTATACTGTACTGGCAAAATGGTTTATTTTTTCAGATACCTTGTATTGACAACATTGTGTACATTCATTTTGGATTGTTTTTATTGGTAGGATTGCTTGTTTCCTCGTTGTGCAGTAATTACAGTCTATTTTGGTGTGTAAAATGACTGCTTTGACACTAGAAGAATTGAAAGTTTTCTTACTTTTTCTGACGATGAAGAAGTGACATCTGAAATGGAGGATCAATTATCATTGCAGGATTCTTTGTCTTCGTCTTCCATGTCTGATGAAGATTCTTGGGAAAGCTCTGATTGCAAACTACATCAAGATCGCCCTCATGGCTAAGCGGTGAGCCTACGCGCCTTTGGCGTGGGAGACCCGGCGATTCGATTCCTGGCGGGAGCTCATGTAGTTCGGATTCCATGTTAAAGGTCCACGTCTCATGTGGCCTCGCTGCTGAAAGGGACGCTAAACTAAAATCAACTCAAGTGAAAACTACATCAAACAAACAAAAAAATGCTAAGAATAAGTGCAGCCCAAGGAAAGGTTGGATCGCTGCGTGGAGAGACACTAGAGGAATGTGTTCATCAAACGACGAGTATCCTTGATACTAGCAGGAAGAGAGATATATGCCACATGTGAAAGGGAACAGACAACAAAAGTACGATCGAATACAGTTCGTGAAACAAATTTATCTGTAAAAGACATTCCAATCATCTTTGTGAGCAATGTCCAAAGCAGTAAAACGGAGGTTCACATGTTTCAAGTAGCATAAAAGAAAACAATCGCTAACGTGGATTTTGTTCTAAGAGGTTTTCAATAAAAGTTAACAGGAATGCTTGACCTAACCTAACCATAAGTAACCTAAATACAACCTGCTTGCAGCAGAACATTGTAAGTCGAAACGTATTTTATATATATATAAACGTGTGTGCTGCATTAGTGTTCTAGATGCAAGAACATCTCTGACATGTAAATTTCGGTGAATAATAAAACAATTGTACAATTATTTCTAAATATTTGAAGACGACAGGAAAAAACATACTATATTTGAAAAATCTAGGGAGTCGAGGACATCCAACCACCAGTAGCGCTTATGTATATTTGAGCCATCTTTTTTTATATTTGACACAAACCACTCACAACACTATTACATGTACAAATCTGGTGTAAACTACAAATTGAAAACTAAAAAAAAATAAATAAATAAACGGATCCATTTTGACCCTGAGGAACTTATCTGTATGCAAAAATAGAGGGACGTACAAAGGTTAAGTTGATTAACAATACAGAACTGCACTAAACGCTGCGTACGCTCTAATGGAAAACAAAGTCCGAATATTACAATTGCCTAAGTAACATACGTTAATCATTTTAGTACATGGGAGTGCTAAAAAAAATTAGATATTAGAAATTCAACTTTCCGCGGTTGCAAGTTTCTTTATAAAATTAAGAAATGCTGGAAAAAGATAAGAAACTTAGAAAGGAGAGGAATGAAACAGAAATTATAACAGGACAACGCGATCCCAACAACATCTCAAGGTAACAACCGTAAATTGGTTTATACACATAACTACATCGTACTTTCTATCTTTGGCATAATTTGTGTTTATTAGAACAAAATTCTTTCCCATTTTTTCCCACTAACTCCCAAATAAATGACATAAGAGCAAATCCAAAACAAGTTCCCAAAATATAGTATACGGATTGAAAATGTTTCAGAGTAAGAATTGTTGGGGTATCTTCCTGATGATTCAAGACTGATGCTGAAGTGAAAGTTTCGTCATGAAACCATTTACCAAGAATACCAGCTTCAGAGGCGCGACTAATAATAGAGTTCCACCTCCTTACGTATGGAGAATCTTTTGGAACGAAATAACAGTTTAATATTAGGAGAAGAGTTTCCCTTGAGATATGAGTCAATGAATTACCACTTTCATCCTTGTGTTCCGTTTTGCTGTAAAATGCCTCTATATAAATTCTTTCAGTCAAAGTAGCTACACTACGATCATATAAAACCCGTACCAAAGCTGCATCAACATCTTCGATTTCAGTTTTTGTTGCCAAGAATTGCAAAATAAGATTTTCAGATTCCTGAAGTAGGACGACACATAGTGGATAAGTTAATATTTCAAGGTTAGAGTCTGCAATCTGCTCGAAAGTATCAATCTCAGATTGATAACTGGGACGTGTCATGAAACTTAGTAATGACCCTCTATACAAAGAATCAATTACAAGAATGAAGTAAGACCACAAAATAATGATCATTCTTTCTCTGTTTGATTTGGGTAGTTTTGGAAGGAACATTGAAAGAAACATTGAAAATATCATCATAATATTAAGTTTGTCAACTTCTAACTTCTTACACTTTACACAGAAAAACTCTGCCATTACTGAGTAAATCCAAACACAAGTAAATGATGCAACTATCAAGCCCCATAATATTTCAGAAAAAGGTCGTATTATATTCTGCGATAATGGTGCTAATTCTGCATTAGGAACAACAAATGCAATATTGTCTAACATCAGAGGGACAGAGAAATCTACAAACAAGTTTCGTTCGTAAGTTTGACCGAAACAAGCTAAAGCAACGTCTATATGTTTATACAGTACATCTCCAATGCCACCATTCCACGTCTTGTTTTCTGCCCTGTAAATGCCCCAAATACTAGTCGTCCTATATATTTCACAAACTAGAGTAAAGTTCATAATTGCGGCTTGTGTTTCCAATGTTTCATCAAGATTCCCTCCAAACATTTTTGAGTTTGAATCGTGTTTGTGTAACAAAAATACTTGAAGCTATTATTTATATACTTTTGATATTTCATGGTAAACTCATGATATACCTACCATAATCTCTGTTCTAACAGACCACCCCAGATCTTTCATTCTAGATCCGTTACTGAGTATAAGAAAGTTTTTATTCGTGCAATCCGTTTAGGTTTCACACTAGTAAGACGGGCTATATTAAATTTTAAAAGTCAACGTTTCTTGTGCGGTACAATATTCAAAAGAAGGTAAGGGTATACAAAACTGACGTTGTATGAGGTAACCCGGTATGTAGAACCGCTCGAACCCGGTTTCCTACGATTCTGTAGTACTGATTTAGTAAAGGTCAAAGAAAGCTGACAATGTAGGACTTTATTCTAGTTGGCTTACGAATGTGAAGAGCAAACAACTGGTGTGATTAAAAGAACACAATTTTGAAATGAAAACAACCTAGAAATTGCATATCCTTCTGTTTTTCCATATCTAAACTAATCATGGAGTAGTCCTTATGTTAGACTTTTCTATCAAGAGGCGAGACTTGTTTTCTCTTCTTTCACTTAACATAAGCTCTAATATGACACTCAATTCGAACCCCTTCCTATTTCAACATTTCGAGTTTGACCCCGTCTGGGACCATGCGAGGGATCCTTGAACATTGTTTTTACTTTGAATCATTAAACGTTTGAAATAATGACATTTCCGTCTTTTTGTATCTACATCTATTCCACCGTTTCAGATACATAAGAGTGGCCATAGACTTTGCAATGAAGATTGTGTTGATATTTTGATCCACCGCTATTTTTCACAGGCTTATCGTTGAGAGTCGCGAGTTATCTTCTTCTTTTATTTAACACCAACTTTCATACGATGTGCAAGTTGATTCCCATTTCCATTTAAAAATTTTGAGTTGGACCCCGACTGGGACACTGCGGGGGACCCTGTGACAATTTATTTTACTTTGACATGTTATACTTTTGAAATGATGAAGACACTTTTTTTTCTGTTATCCTACCTTGACCCAAGCTTTCAGGAAATATATACGTCACCCCCACTTTGTCTGTTCAGGTTCAAGTACATCCCGTGTTAGATGCGGTTGCATAGGTATACATTTATAACAGTGATGATATCTTATTTCAAATTATATTAACTATATTGACGATATGTGGTATTTAATATTGCTAGCATTTACATTGACAATATAAACATATATGACATATTGCATGTAGTATAGAATCATGAATAACAGACATATCACCTGTCCAGGTGATGTCGGAAGGGAGTTATGATGTAGGAGGAAAGGCTCTTTTTCAGAAAAAGAGCCGCCTTATGCATCCTCTTGCATTATTTATTTAATATATGGGGAAACATGTCTTGAGGATGTGAACTATGCCACCTTTTATGAAGGGCGACACTTACGTGTTGAGGATGAACTAGTGACGCAACTAAGGGGGCGGGTAAACGGGGATTGTGCACCGGGCACCGAATTAAGGGGTGAAAAGGTGGGTAAAATATTTATTTTCAATATAAACTAAAGAACAGACTTATAACAAACTGGAGATCATAAAAAGTACTTCAGAAACTTAAGAGGACAAAAACGACTCACCAACTTTAGGATCATATCCAAAGTGCGTAAGTTAACTTCAAAGCTATCGTTTGCTAGTGGACATTGCAAAAATCCTTGCAGCTACAAGAGCCCGTAAAGTTAAAGTTTAGTTCCAGCTTTTTTTGTTTTCATTTAACTTACATCGATTTAAGAGATTTACAAAATTCGAGACAAATGCTTGACTGTTTGTTATAATTAAATATTCTATTTTAAAGCACGACGGGAACTCATGTGGTTCGGATTCCACGTTAATCAGTAGGTTCACGTCTCATATAGCCTCGCTGCTGAAAGGGACGCTAAACTAAAATCAACTCAACTCTATGTTAAAGCAACAAACTCTTGATTCATTCCATACATCCAGATCCGGACATAATTCGAAAAAAACATTGTGATTTGTAGTTATGATAAGACTATAAGAATATGTCAAGCATGCTACTCTCAAATTATTTGGCAATCAAATACTAATTAGTTCGGTGTTTTATCTTGTACTAGAAATTAAATTATGTACTGTAATTTTTAAATCAATCATTACCAGTTGAAGGAAAAATGGAATAGGAGAATTACTGTCTGATGCCAATATCAACTGTAGTTGGGGAGCGTTTTGGTTTGCTTGGCCAAGGGGGGAGGGTTAAGGTATGTTCTTGTCCCGTGCCACAACTAGCTTAATTTTATACTGGTAAACTGTATAAAATGTTTGTTTGGAAATGACTTGATATTAGACCGAAGTCCATTTCAGTCAATATGTCAAACGGCTTTCTTTCAACTGAGTTTATCAATTTTCCATTTCCCTGCAGGAAGTTTTTTTTAAAGAATCACATTCATCTTTATTAAAGTAAATGTAAATAACACTGTTAATAACAGAACTGTATCTAGACATTATTTCGAGAAGAACAAGTGGAATAACATCTAAAATTTATTACGAAACTTAAAGAAATGCGGTAGTTATTTAAGATTTTAATTTATTAAGTTTATATATATAATCTATTTAATATTATAGTTTATTCAAGATTATAGACTATAGTATATAGATTAAGATAATAGTTATTCAAGTTACGATTACTAAAGAAAAATTCACTAGAAACAATCGCTCCCTGCAGAGAATTTCCCTTCTCGAAAAATTAGACAGAACGGGAATTTTCGTTCTGCCCAAAGTTAAGATGATTTTAAAAAAATATGGAGGGCCTTTAGGTAGAACGGGAATTAGGCATAACTGGAAGATACCCAGGAGAGCAGAGTTGTTTCCAACATTGGGAGACGGACAAATTTGAGGCTTATTATGGGGGGGATATCAACTTCATGTTACTTTCCTTTGTGGCAATCTGACACAAATCATCACATTTCTAGCTAGAACACCTTTCAAATCGTATTATTGGTGGGCAGTACCCCAGTTCCAAGATTGGAGGGAAATGTCCCCTTGGATTTGCGCCAGTGGTTATCCCCATATCCAATGGACATCATCACTTTCACAATACCAACAATACTCATGAAACTATTGATAATATTAAGCTCTTGAAAATGAATGACAACTATGCATAAATGTAAGCTATCTTTTCCAACACCAAAATACTAATTTATGAAGTATGCACACTATAATACATTGAATTTTGCTTGATTCTGATTGGTAACTATAGTTTCAACAGATCATTTACAATGCTATTTTAATGTATTTGTAACTTACTATCAAACTATACCTGTAATTTAGGCATTTTCTAATTTCTAAGGAGGTGAAGAGAATAATCCAAGCGAAATTCGTGATAAAGAGTCCGTAATGAACCAGAGATGTTATTGTTTATCGTTTGCCAAACGTGTGTTATATGGATTGACAATAGTAAAGATTAAACTCCATGGGGCTTTAGCTCTACAGACAAGAACACATGGGTGGTCCCACGTGGCGTAGTTGCTAACGCTCTCGTCTTCGCTGTGGGTTGCCTCGGGTTAGTCAAGAAAGTGTAAACCGCCCTGAATGAGGTTCTCCTGGGGTTTCTTCAATCACACCAGGTAAATGCCGGGGTGGTTCCTAAATTATAGGTCCCAGGCCGCTTCCTTCCTTCCCTTTCCGCTAATTGTGTGCTCGTTGAGGAACGTCATCCCTCGAAACGTAAAGGACTAAATGGCCTTTGATGCCGAAAGCCCAGAAATCTAAATCTTAAATCCTAAAGAACAAATGCTACTGGCAGATGGAACAAGTTACAGTTAGCAGCATATAAACTTCAACCAGAATATATGTAGCTTTCCAGACGAAGAATCATTTAAGTAGATTGACAATACAAAATGCACTGAAAATTGTGTACGCGCCACCAGGAAACGAGTTTCGGACATCACACTTGCCAATGTTACGAACATTAATAACTTTAGTACATTTTAGTACATAGTATTTTAAATGTAACTCTCCATAGCCTCATTCCCTTCATAGTATAAAGAAATTCTAGAGTGAATTAATAAACAAACAAAGAACAAGAACAAAACAAAGAAATGAAAGCAGATCAACACGATTTCAAGGATAATATTTGAAGGCGATAACATTTCGTGTAACTAGCTGAGAACAGCTGGAAACAAGTTTCTAAATATGACTAAATGGCACATTCTACCTTTTAGATTCAAATTATGCTCAACTAAAAAGTCTTCTTTTTCCTCGCACTAACTCACAACTAAATGAGATAATAGCAAATCCAAAACCAGTTTCCAAAATATAATATGCTGGTTGTAAATGAGCCAGTGAAGAATAGTTGGGGTCCCTTTCTGAAGATTTGAGACTGATGCTGAAGTGAGAGTTTCGTCATTAAACCATTTATCAAGGAGACCACATTCAGTACCACGTGTAATGATAGAGTTCCATCTTCTTATGAATGGAGAATCTTTTCGAACGACAAAACTGGTTAGTATTAGAAACGTTTCCTTTGAAATATGAGTCAATGAATTACCATTTTCATCATTGTGGTCTTTATTTCTGTAAAATTATTCTATGTGACTGTTTTCTGTCAAAACATCAGCATTACGATCATATAAAACTCGTAACAAAGCTGCATCGTCATTTTCTATTTCAGTTTCTTTTGCCGAGAACTGCAACAAGGAATTTCCAAATTCTTGAAGTAAGACAACGCATAATAGAAAATTTAATATTTTCAGATTAGAGTCAGCAATCTGCTAGAAAGTATCAATTTCAGGTTGATAACGGGGACGCGTCATGAAACATATTAATGATTCTCTATACAAATAATCAATTACAAGAATGAAACAAGACCACAAAATAATCACCACTCTTCTTCTACTTGCTTTTGGAAGTTTCGGACGAGACATTGAAAGAAACATTGAAAATGTCATCATAGTATTAAGTTTGTTGACTTGTAACTTCTTACTCCTTACAGAGAAACACTTCGCCATTTCAGAGTACATGTAAACACAAGTAAATGATTGCAAATATAAAACCCCATAACGTTTTAGAGAAAGGGCGTATTATTTTTTGCCATAATGGGGCTAATTCTACCTTAGGAACAACAAATGCAATATTATCTATCATCAAAGGGATAGAAAAATCTACAAACAAGTTCCGTTCGTAAGTTTGACCGAACCAAGCTGGAGCAATATCTACATGTTTATAGAGTACATCTGCTATGTCACCATTCTTAGTATTGTTTTCTGCATTATAAATGTCACAAATGCTGGTCGTCCTATATATTTCAGTAATTAGAGTGATGCTCATAATTGTGGCCTGTGTTTCTAACCGAAATTGCCTCCAAACATTTTTGAGTTTGAATTGCTCTTCTTAAAGTATGGTTCAATATCACCCGACGATACCTTCACTGGATACTTGCACATACATCTTGTCTTGTCTTCAAACAACTTTAGTACTTCCAAAGAATGCATATCAGATGTAGGACACATATTACAAAAATACCATGAGGGATTCTGACAAAATGGATTATGGTCCATTAGTATGTTACAATTATGACTGGTATTTTGATTGCTAGTACGTATACGTTAAACATTTTTCATTTGAACCAAATAATCTGAAAAACTCTTTAATATATGTGGTATTAAAAACAGAATCTTCTAGAGCCAGTAAAAACTTTGCTTTGTAATTCCGTGTAGAATAGATTAGAAGATGACCTACAACAAGGAGGAAAGACGTTGTATTCTTCACAATGAAAATAAATACTCTCGCCTTTCCTACAGGAAACATAGTTTTTATTCGCTCATTATATTTACAGGTATTTTCTTTATGCAGGATAATTGGGATATGAAGCTTTATTTGAATACTAATCTTTGAATATCATCTTCAGTAATCAATAACAGTTTGCTCATTACAATCACTATAAATCTCTATTTTCGGAAATAATTTGAATAAACTCTGTGCACTTGCTGAATGAGAAGTTCATTTATATTATGTCCTGCTTCAATGGTATCAAATTCCATTTTGGTTGTACCTCCCGTTCTGAATGTAATTTCTTTCACAGACAGCAGAATAATAATCCTCAAGCTACGCATTTCTATAAAATAAAGAAACATAATGCAAAATTATAAAAATTGAAACAAATTAGTAAGTAGAATGTGATGATTTTCTAATTAGTAATTTTTATAATTTGCGAAATTATTTAAGTTTTCAAACTAAAATTATTTACTGCACTATACATTACTTAAACTTATATTCGTTCAGGTTAAGCTTAAGAATGTGACTACAAGACATAGAATACAAACGCGTTAATCATAGAAGATATAGCCTAAATATCTCCTTTTTTGAATTGTTAATGTTGAATCTACCTGTAAATCATGTTGTTTAGAATATAATAAATATCGCTGAGGAAGAATGGCATTTGTTATTTATTTTTCATTTTTATTTTTATTTTTTGTACACTCTATGTTTAAAAACCATAGATGAGAAAGTTAATAAACATGAAATTTTAAAACATTTAATATTCAAAACATTGTGTTGTAACTTCATGAAGAAATGTAACGCCGAGAATCAGAGAAAAAAGTGTCGAGTTCGAATACCGAACATCATTCATCAACTATAAAATTATTGAGTAATGCAGCAGAAATAATATTTCGGTTGTTTTTGGATCACCAGGTCTATTCGGGCAACCAGCTGTCTTGGTTTCCGGGTTTATATGAATCATTAAGTGTTTCTGGATGTCTTATTCACCGGGCCAGACCGGGTCTGGGAAATGAGACCAATACCAGTGTGACCCGAATTAAAGTTGTGACCGGTGACCCATGACTCATTCCATTACTACTATGAAGAAGGCAATGATACATAGCCGAAACTCTTACACAAGTGACTTCTTTACCTATTTACATGTTAGTGTTTTTTTCTATCTTTTATGAAAACACATTAACTGTGTCTAAAGCTATAATGAACATAATACAGAATACTTCAGTATGTTTCAACGTTTTTAGAAAAAGAAAGTGTGGTTAACAAGAAATATGTACTTGTATTTTCATTTCTTACGTCTTGAATTCAAACTGGAGGTAAAATTATGATCTTGGTTGAACCGTGTAAAACAAAACAAAAAAAAAATTTTTTTTTGAAGAGACCTTCATTGATATTATTGCGTGTTTTCTATTGAAAAATAGTGCGATAAAGTGCTATAAAGTGTACTAAAGTGCTTCCCTAATAGTTTCCGAAATATGTGTCTGTACTTAATGAAAGTCTTATTGCCGTTATTGCTATTCTCTTGTAAAAATGAAATAACTTGGATGGAAATGATTATGTTAAATTACTCTCATAATTAAAATGTAGAAAACTGATACAAATCTATATGGAAATGGTAAAAAATTTACAACCAATAATTTCAACCTAATGAATCACACCAATACGAAAAAGAAAATGAAACGTCACATTTTCGTCACTTTCTCATTTTCTCTCCGGAAGTTAGTCACACCAAAATCTAGTGTATGTGCTAAAGAAAGCTGATTATTAAACATTACTTATTATTGATATATATTCCTTCAAAAGTGAATGAAAGTATATTAAATGAGCTCTTCAACTTGGACTTTGCTTACGTGTACACATTATGTTTTGCCATGATCCTATTGAAGTATTTTTTTTACTCTCAACTTACTTTGGTATATTTGTAGGCACATATGTGATAGATTTGATGCTTTAGAAAATTCGCGGTCTAGACTATGTAACGACCCTTTCCTCCTATTCATGCCACACGAATCCAAATCGAGAGTCTTAACAAAGAAAAAAAGAAAAGAATTTTTAATTCAACAATCGATTTTAACTCGAGTAGCGAACCCGAAAGAAGGGTCTTGGCCGAACAGACACACAAACCCAAAGTCGCCGCGACAGACTGGACGGATTGATATTCCTTGTGTTCCTTGTGAATATGTTAATGCATAGCACAAAATAAACAGGATATACCAATAATCATAAATAATGGAAGAACCAGATTTCAAATTTTCAATAACAAACTTTACTTCAAAGAGATGGTTGCGCATATATACTAATACGTTAGATTAAAATATATGCACAAAGCAACAATAACAACAAAATTAAAGTAAAAAAATGAATATATATATATATATATATATATATATATATAACCCGCGAAATAATTCGTGATTTCCAATTCAAAATATAATTTAATTTGATTCAAATATATATTGATTATGAATTTAATTGCAATACCTAATACCAATCTCGGTACCTTGATATAAATCTAAATACGTTTGAGTATAATACAAAAGTCAAAAGGTAAGTAATAGAGAAATTTCATAATAATACAATAAATCTGAAGCTAATAAGTCTCAACAATTTTATATCAATTCAAATATACTATTCAAAGAATTTCTTTCTTAAATATTAAGTGAAAGTTTCAATGTTGACTTAAAATCTATGGTTCCATTACTTTTGTCACCGACTGTACAACAATCGCTAATGGGTGAAATCAAGAAATATCACAATTAATCTTATGAATTTCTTTCGAATCAAATTCTTATTCATAATACAACACTCTTTACTAAAATTGTACCTAGTCCTATAATTTTTGACCGTGACTGTACAAACTTGAAAATTAATACTTGATTTCCAAATCGCGTAATATACTGATTCCACAATTACTAATCCTTATGATTTTCAAAATACCGCACAATGAACCTTCAGATTTAAATGCTCTTTGGAAAGTTTTACTCTTAAGTGCTCGATCTAGAATATCAATGGAAACCATTCATCAGAGGTAAATTTAATTACGCACGAATTAACGAGTCTTAATAACGCATCAATATTCATAAACATACCCACAAGGAATAATGGCAAACTTCTTACTATTCTTCAAAATAATTCGGATCAATACTTCCGGATTATCATTCCACCAAATTCAAATAACAATCTGGGGAGGCTTTAATTAGAATATGAAACAGATCCCTACTGTGGCAACTTAAATCAAATGCAAATAGCGTCCTAACCAAAGCGGAAACAACTTTAACCACAACCAAACAGGAATTGTTAACAAAGTGACCCATCTACTACTTAAATTGAAAATCCACTCACCCAAATTTTCCGTCTTCTTATTACCTTGTTTCACGGTGTCACAATATTGGAATTGGCTTCGTTGACTGACCATCGAGATGAAACTCGAAGCGAACAAACATATTGGTCAAACGGCACTTTTAAGCAGAACCCTTTTTAAAGATTCTCGGCAAAAATTCAAACTAAAAATAGTTTTGGCATACAAACGGTTACTTGCAATAGCAGTTGAGCTCATTAACGGAAGGCTTCCTGCATTACAAAATCAAACCAAGTAACTATCGTTTCTCAGTCCCTTTCTTTTCTTTCCGCAGATTTGTTGTCCCACAAAAAAATGCAGAATTCGTCCTTTGGGGCAAAAATGCTCCACAAACTAACCAAACAACTAGGGTTATAGTAATCAAAACGATCACACTGGTTATTAGGACGAATTCGTAACATATAAACGGGTACAAAGTTGACCTTCTTTGGTCCCCCGCACAATTCCTGCCTCGGCTCCAACACTCCTGTAATCTTTCTGCTTAAAATAAGACAAGAAGCTTAACAGAAATTCTTGCTTCTGAGAAACTGCGATTATTTTCATATCACTAAGCACCTTTTCCACACTTTTCACTCCTTTTGCCGTTATGCCCAATATATTCATTGCCCCAGTTCAACTTCACTGTTAAACATAGACACAGACAACGACACAAAGCAACGACTGGTACACGTTTCGTTCCATAACCGTCACCACACATGCAACCATGAGTATACGATCCGTCCTGAATGATCATCTACAACCATGAGTTAACGATCCGTCCTGGCTGATGAACTACAACCATGAGTTAACGATCCGTCCTGGCTGATGAACTAAGAAAGAGTATGCGGGAACAAGGCAACCGCATACCGCGAAGCTACGAACCATCACGTGACGTGCTAGCAGATATGAATGATTTCCATTTTAGTTCCAATATACGCGCACTCCTACTCTTTCCTTTCTACTTTTTTTAAAAAAACCTACTGAAAAATACAAAGAATATATATATATACAGGTTAGATTTAACTTGTTTTAAACAACACTATAACATAATGTAAACATATATTCCCTTATTTTCTATTTTTTTCAATCTCTTGCTTCTCATATGTCGTCATCAACATGGGACGAGTCCATTCAGTCGCGAGCTGGGGGGTGTCCTCAAGGCGACTCGTTACAAGTACCATTTTTTTTTTCGAAAATAACTAAGTTGTTATATTATTTGTTTGTGCTAGAAATGTGATGATTTCTGTCAGATTGCCCAAAGGAAAGTAAAATGAAATTGATTCCCCCTATAATAAGCTTGAAGTTTGCCCGTCTCCCAATGTTAAAACGAACTCTGCTTTCCTGGGTATCTTCCCGTTATGCCCAATTCCCGTTCAGTCTAAAGACCCTCCATATTTTTTAAAAATGATATCTTTGGGCAGAACGGGAATTCCCGTTCTGCCTAATTTTTCGAGAAGGGGAATTCTGTGCTGGGAGCGATTTTTTAAAGGAAATTTTTCTTTAGTAATCGTAACTTGAATAACTATTATCTTAATCTATATACTATAGTCTATAATCTTGAATAAACTATAATATTAAATAAATTATATATATAAACTTAATAAATTAAAATCTGAAATAACTACCGCATTTCTTTAAGTTTCGTAATAAATTTTAGATGTTATTCCACTTGTTCTTCTCGAAATAATGTCTAGATACAGTTCTGTTATTAACAGTGTTATTTACATCTACTTTAATAAAGATGAATGTGATTCTTAAAAAAAAAACTTCTTGCAGGGAGATGGAAAATTGATAAACTCAGTTTCAAGCAAGCCGTTTGACATTGTGACTGAAACGAATATAAGACAAATTTACTTCGGTCTAATATCAAGTCATTTCCGAACAAAATTTTATACAGTTTATCAGTATAAAATTAAGCTAGTTGTGGCACGAGACAAAAACATATCTTAACCCTCCCCCCTTGGCCAAGCAAACCAAAACACTCAACAACTACAGTTGATATTGACATCACACAGTAATTCTCCTATTCTATTTTTCCTTCAACTGGTAATGCTTGATTTTAAAATTGCAGTACATAATTTAATTTCTAGTACAAGATAAAACACCGAACTAATTAGTATTTGATTGCCAAATAATTTGAGAGTAGCATGCTTGACATATTCTTATAGCCTTATCATGACTACAAATCACAATGTTTATTTCGAATTATATCGGGATATGGATGGGTAGAATGAATCAACAGTCTGTTGCTTTAAAATAGAATATATAATTATAACAAACAGTCAAGCAGTTGTCCCGAATTTTGTAAACCTCTTAAATCGATGTAAGTTAAATGAAAACACAAAAAGCTGGAACTAAACTTTAAATTCACGGGCTCTTGTAGCTGCAAGGATTTTTGCCATGTCCACTAGCAGTTGATAGCTTTGAAGTTAACTTATGCTCTTTGGATATGATCCTAAGGTTGGTGAGTCGTTGTTGTCCTCTTACAATAAGTGTCTGATTTCTTTTTTATGATCTTCAGTTTGTTACAAGTCTCTTCTTTAGTTTATAGTGAAAATAACTATTTTCCCACTTTTTCACCCCTTTAATTCGGTGAACGGTGCACAAGCCCCGTTTGCCCGCTCCCTTAGTTACGTCAGTAGTTCATCCTCAACACGTAAGTCTCGCCTTTGATAAAAGGTGGCATAGTTCAAATCCTCAAGACATGATTGCCCATATATTAAACAAATAATGCAAGAGGATACATAAGGCGGGCGGTTTTTTTTAAAAAAAAGAGCCTTTGTCTCCTATATCATAACTCTTTTTCGACATCACTTGGACAAGTGATATGTCTTTTATTCATAATTCTATACTACATACAATATGTAATATGCTTATATTGTCAATGTAAATACTAGCAATACTAAATATCACATAACGTCAACATAGTCAACACAATTTGAAATAAGATCTCATCATCACTGTTCTAAATGTAAAACTATGCAACCGCATCTAAGTGATTCACCAAGTCTATTACAGGTAATTCCAGCCTTTTTCTCAATGATTTGATTTTCTGTTCAACTCACCTATATTTAAGATTTGGTTTCTTTTGCTTTCTTCCTAGTTCCAATATTAACATTTCATTTTCACTTTCTTCTTGTTATAAAAGTTGTATGAATGTAAAAATATTTACATGTTTTTGTCAGTTTTCAGTTAATTTAGGTTGCCACCCTCGACAACATTAGTTGTTCTTCCCTCAACGTTGTCATAATGGTTCCACATATCTCAGGAAAAGAGCTAAACATTAATCATATAAAACAAATCAAAGCTTGATAAAAGGCATTCTGCAGCATTGGCGGTTTCATTGATAATAATATCAATAGTTCGATGTTAATATTAAATTATAAAAGTAAAAACGAAATATATAAGTTAAATTATATAACGTATTAAATTTATAAGTATTCAGTTTTAAAATGATTACTCACTAGTATGGCGTTGATTTCTGATCTTTGGTATCAGTAGGTGAAAATTTCCTCTTGGCAATCTGATCTCTAAAATGAATGATTATGGAATGAGAATAATTATTAAGCTTATCGTACTTCATTAAAGACACTATCTATCATTTCCTGTCCAGAAACTTGTGGTCTGTCAATTGTAGAACACATTAAGCAATAAGATGTTGGCGAGAAGGAGTTGCTATGTAGAACACTAAGATTCTTTCTTAGCTGAACTAAGGTATTTTGATAGAACTCTTCCTCTTGCTCTTAAGGTAGTACTCCATATTTGCTGAACTAGAATTAAACAAATGTTTATTAGGCTAAATTGTTCTATATAATGTGCGAAATGAAGGTATTTTGATAAAACTCTTACTCCTGCTCTTCGAATAGCATTTTAAAGTTCTGAACTGAAACTAATCTAGAAATACTAGTTATGTTAAATGATACAATTTAAAGTTTACTTTTATGTATGTAGTGCATCAAACCCACACCTCGTACATTATTGAGTCCATTATAGAAGTATTAATTTTCAAATTTAATTTCACTTTTTTTCCCAGAGTAGAATTTAAGCACAACTTGAAACATTTTAAATCAAGAGCAGTGTCAACTAAATGGTTAATGTAAATAATTTGAGATGTGAGAACAAAATTTCAATAATTTCCTTTCCATAGGCAACATTGCAATGTAACTTACACCAAAACATAGTCATATCCCTCTTAGAATACAAGGCCTTATTCATATCAATCGTGTAAATAGTTTCTGAGCAATAACTCACTAATTGCAAATGTAGGTAAAAGGCAAAAATGACCTCGGTCCGAATGGGTTAAAGGACGTTACAAAGGATTTCCACCTAAAATTAAGAACTTAAAATATTGATAGAACTTGATTTAAGTGGATTATCTATTTTATTTGCCATTAGCCTAGGTTATATTTTCATACCTGTTTCCTCACTTTGTGGGCTAATATTTACTGAATAGTGACAGTGTTCAAATTCAATGAACTATACATTTTGACATAAACCGATATCACGCACACTCATACTAACAAACATAAACATCTGACGTAAAAAATAAGCCGTGGCGTTAGAATGGCAAGAGGTGAAGTTATGAGAAAGCTAGGACAATAAACGTCGCATAAATGATCGGCGAAGATCATTATATTTATTAAGGAACTAGTAGTTTTCATCAATACTATTAAAATTATATTATATCATTCCCTCTTCTCTCTCCTTGGCCTTGGTGTTTATAGAGGCGGACCCAGTGAGGTGATCGGGATCACCGTTCCATTCAGAATAGGATATTTATTATTTTAAAAATAAAACCTATGCTTAAAAAATTTCACCTTTGTGTTATAAATGTAAAATAAAACAAATTGACTTCGAACGACCGCCTCCTCAAAACATTCAGCCTGCATCCGCCCCTGGGTGTTTATTTCCCCAAGCTATTAAGGAAAAAAAATCTTGAAATACGTTCCTTCTAGCTACTATTTAAGTTGTGGCCTTTCGCCAAATAATCAAATATGATCAGTATCTGATCTCATCAGTAGGTACACAATAGTTTTTCCTGACAGTATACCTATTTCATGAACGAGTTTCACATTCTGGTTTTCAGGTTCTTTTTCACGATGAGTCATGATACGAGGATCATTCAATAAGTAAAGAGACAAAGTCTATATTTTAAACACTAATCAATATTTTTTTTTTTTTTTTTGTTTCAGGGGTGTTAGCTGGCAACCTTGGGATATGCTCTAATCTGCTGTTTCGTAATTTTATGTCAACATAACTTCAAAAATATCAATTCATCATGGCAAGTCCTCTAGAAGATTGCACCTTAGAAGAACAGCGCTCAGTCATTAGGTTTTTAGTCGCAGAAGGTGTAAAACCAAAGTGAATTTTTTTCCCGAATGTGAGACAGTACGGTAACAGTTGTATGAACCGTGCGAATGTGTGCAAGTGGGTTGATCGGTTTAAAAGTGGCCGAACAAGTGTAGGTGATGAACCCCGATGTGGACGCCCAGTGGAAGTTTCTGGTTCTTCGTTGGAATCGAGGATTGACGCACTTATTCGTGATAACAGAAGAATTACTGTTGAAATTATAGCTGAGGAAGTTCAAGTAAGTGTTGGAACTGTTCACAATGTCAATAGGGACATTTTAACTACAGAAAAACGTGTGCCAGAGAGTTCCCAGACAGCTTACTGACGCTCATAAAGAATCAAGGCTTTCAATTTGTCAAGCCTTAACGCAACGAAGTTTGATTGAAGGAGACGCTTTTTTTGAAAGAATAGTGACTTGCGACGAGGCCTGGATCCATCACTACGACCCTGAGACCAAAAGGCAGAGTATTGAGTGGAAATTCACTTGCTCTCCAGTTCTCAAAAAATTCAAGGTTCAACCTTCCGCTGGTAAAGTGCTGCTGACCATTTTTGGGACTCACAGGGTCCAATCTATTGCGATTTCCTTGAAGATCAGCGAACTATCAATAGCCTATACTATTCTGAGATGCTAGAACACAAAGTTAAACCAGGTATCAGGAGCAAACGCCGTGGACTCCTGTCAAAAGAAGTCATTCTTCAGCACGATAACGCCCGCCCTCATACAGCCCAACTGACCCGAGATAAGCTACAAGAATTGGGTTGGGAGGTCTTACCTCATCCTGCCTACAGCCCAGACCTCGCCCCATCTGATTTTTACCTGTTTGGACCACTCAAAGACGCCCTACGTGGAAAAAGATTTGCTAACAATGAGGAAGTTAACGCAGCGGTGCAAAGGTGGCTTCGGGGTAAATCGAAAGATTTCTTCACCAAGGGAATTAGGAAGCTGCAAGAAAGATGGGACAAATGCATAACTGTAAAGGGTGATTATATTGAAAAAAAGCCTTAGTTTTGAAAGATTGAAATAAATCTTTATTGAGCTATAGCAATTTGTATCTTTACTTATTGAATGCCCCTCGTAGCTACAGTCGTTATTCGATATTATACTGAGGAAAAGCGAAAAGTGAATGCATAGAAAGTTCAAGAATAGCGGTAATTGCTATCAATGTAACAATATGGCCTTTAATATCAAAAATAACATTTGCCTTCAACAGGTTCTAGAAGAAAAGTTGTACGCTGCCTTGGCAATAACACATCGTATCTCATTCACAGTGTTTCGTTGAAACCCAATAATGTTATCTGTGATGTTAGTAAATATTGTTCATCGAAACATGCCATGCGCAATCCGCATGGGATGCACATGAGATCTATTTCAGTTCGCTAAACATCATGGAAATAGTCGAGTATCTTCATGATATTGCACTAGTGTGAGCGATAACCATCTTCAATGGATGTAGGTATAGACCTACATCTTCGAGAGCGGTACAGTTAGGTGCAGCAACGATTACGTTTTGTATCCTTAAGTGCTGCTGTTTTGGATACAGAGGCTTTATCTTCCAAATGAAAACGCACTTTCCATCGTCGAAAGCTGGTGAAGAAATTTATTAAGAGGAAGATATTCAATTCATAAAGAAGGTGTTTTAGGAATTATAAATACATAAAAGGCAGACGAAGTCGTTAGCGGTAATATTTTTGAATAATATAAAAGCAAAATATTACCTTCAGCAAAGTACTTATTGTTATTTTCCAGGTCGAAATAGAGATAAGTTGAAAGATATGTTATTATATATGTTGACGATGAGCGCGAAATGGACATGAGACGCTTGCATAAAGAAATCAATTTCTTAGTTTCTCAAGTGAGATAGTTTCAAGATAGCCACATAGTTTTAATACTGTGGTAGTAATTTGTCTGAAGTACCAACATTAAACAAAATAATGTCTATCTATTTTGTGAATAACGATTGAACATGTAATAATTTATATAATTATCTCAACCCCTTTTCGAACCATAACTTTTCTGTTAGCAGGTGCGGAATTTATCTGAAAATGGAAGTAGTGTAGCAAATCCAAGTTTGTATTTGGTCTAGGAATTAATTCGTGCGGTTGGACAAGAGATGGCGCAACGAACGGAGCGTCCCACAGTTCCGTGTATCCACACATGTGTTGCAAACCCCTGTCATCGCGTATCGTTCGTAGTATAGGGCAGTGGATTAAAGCGTCAACAACACCAGTTTGTAGTTAAGTGAACATGGCGCAATTTGTGCCTGATAAAGTGTTTTTGCGGGGTGTCCTGCTGCACTACTTTAACATGCAGAAAAGTGCGACTGAAAGTCATCGTATTTTGGTGGAAGTGTATGGTGACCATGCTCTAGCTGAGCGAACGTGTCAGAAGTGGTTTGCACGGTTTAGAAGTGGTGATTTCGGCTTGGCAGGCCAAGAGCGAGTTGGACAGCCAAAAAATTTCAAGACGAAGAATTGACAGCATTGCTCGAGCAGGATTCATGTCAAACGCAGGAACAACTTGCAGCAGCATTAGGCGTTGATCAAACAACAGTCTCCAAACGCTTGAAAGCCATGGGAATGATTCAAAAGATGTCACATTGGGTTCCACATGAATTGAAAGACAGAGACGTTGAAAGACAAAAAATCATTTGCGAATTGCTGCTTCCACGACAGAGCAGAAAGGAGTTTCTGCATCGAATTATTACGGGTGATGAGAAGTGGATCCATTACGAGAACCCTAAACGAAAAAAGGCCTGGGTGAAGCCAGATGAACCAGGTCCATCACAACCAAAACAAGATATTCACTGTGCAAAGGTTATGCTGTGCATATGGTGGGATATGAAAGGTGTGGTGTACTATGAGCTGCTGCAACCGGGTGAAACTATGAATGGAGAACGTTATCGACGACAATTAATGCGTTTGAAGCAAGCTCTGGCCAGAACACGACCAGAATGGGAGAACAGACATTATAAACTTATTGTTCAACATGATAACGCTCGCCCACATGTCGCAAAAACCGGTAAAAACCTATTTAGAAAATGTCGGATGGGAAGTTTTACCCCACCCGCCGTATTCACCAGACGTTGCTCCCTCGGACTACTACTTGTTCGATTGCATGAACAACGATTTGATTGGACAGCGGTTTACTTCTTCAGAAGATATCGAAACATGGGTCTCTGACTGGATCGCTTCCAAGGATGAGGACTTCTTTCGCCATGGAATCCGTACATTGCCTGACAGATGGGCGAAAGTGGTGGCTGGCGATGGACAATATTTTTCTTAAGGTATTTATGTATTTTGTGTTTGTACTACAGCTTCAATGTGTGCGTACCAACCGCACGAATTAATTCCTAGACCAAATAAAAAATTGAATACATGTAAAATTGTTCAGAAAAAAAAATGAGTAACATTTCGTAATTGTGATTCAGCTGGTGCCAGCAAGTTCATCATCTACTTGTGCCCTGTAGTGAAAAAGATACCCTTTTTCATAATAATTTTATAACACAAGATGTGAACTCTGTTCTACTGCGACACAGAACCTCGTTGTATTGTATCCTTCCAATTATCATTAATTTTAAAAATTCAGACTTGTTCTATTGTTTTACTTAAACAGGTGGAAACGTAAATGTGATTTGGTTTGGATTAAAGTCTAGTTAATCCAACCAAGAAACTAACGAAAGTTCAAATCAAGAAATAGTATGTTTTATTCTATTTTCGCTATACTATTTTCGTTGGGCCAATCAGGTTCGTATACTTGCAGTGTTGTTTCATTGTTTCGTGCTGGTGAAGGTGGGTACTCACGCTCTGCATTTGATGGATGCCAACAACTGTCAAATGTGATTTAAAAGAAGCTCTTCTCTAACATCGAACTAAGAGGTTTGTTAGAGGAGTAACGAAACTGCCACCGCTGTGCATGAACTAACAACGCTGCTGTTCCACTTTCCATGACAGTTAAATTTATCCTGCTATTTATGTTAAACCAGAACTAAGTTTAGTCAGTACAAGTTTGTAACTGCTCAAGTTGGTAATAATTATTGAGATCGCCTAAGGTGAAATTGTATTTGTGAGATGTGGTACGAAAATAGATGAGTAAGGGTTGAGTAAGGTTGTGTCAACAACTTTTAGATAAAGCTTGAATTCGCTACTATGACGTATAAAAAAGTTACATAGGACTTATGGAGAACATTCGTTATTCAGGGCGCATTGTTCAGAGGATACAAATCCTTTTAGAAGGCCGCTAAAATAGAGAACAAGCCATGGTAAAAGAAAATATCTTCAATGATATTTTACAATTATAGAAATTCAATTTTCTACTTTTCTTCATTCTAAGCTAGAACGTTTTGTATTTTATTTAGGTGCTATTGGAGCAACAAACACAGGTTTGACTCACCTTTTTCGAAACGTAATGAGGTTATGCCCCAATATTTTTTCTTTCTGAAAGATAATTGACAGTTTACAAAATAATGAAATAAGGATATGAACATTAACCCGCAAGTAGACAAGTGGCGGTAAATTATACCTTCAGGTAAGTTCTTTTTCATTTTCTAAAATATTCGCTTAGCAACACTGTTATCACGCTCTGTAACTTTAGAAAAGGAATTAAATTATTGTGTACCCCTTTGGATTGTTTACTTGTCAGTTGTAGAACACTCTACTTTGGTGCATAAGGGTCTCTGGTTGAAGTGGATCTTGTGGTAGACAAACCCCGTGTGTAAGAGATTTCTCGTGTTTGTCAAGTTTGCTTCTGCTTTCTTCATTCCACCATTTCATTCATTCTAATCACCAACGTATCCTTCATACTCAGAGCGTATTTCTGGAACGTATAACTAGAAGTTCCATTTTGATTTCGAATATTGAGATACATATTGTTAAGAAACATCCAAACCCATTAGTAAAAATTTTAGGTGTAATATTTGATTTAAAGCAAAAAGTGGAAGATTCAACTTCCAAATGTTAAGGTCAAATGTGAGCAAAAGACTAATTTTATCGACTCGTTTAGTAAGAATTAATTTGATTTTTACAATGAAAACTTTCGTATAATCTTACGTTATTTTGTTGTTCGGCCGTTTATAACACATGACCATACAGCTATTCATTTCTATTTGAATTATATTGAAACTTTTAAAATGTAACGCTTTACGACTAACGTGACGTTTTCAATCTCGTATCCCAACTTTATATATATATATATATATTTTTTTTAGTATAAGTTTTTCATTTATTACATTATATTTCACTACATTCATATATCAACCCCCCAATCAATACGTCTATTACTCTTGTTAATAATATCTTTTAAGTCCGCCCACATATTCATCATGTACTGTACATAAGGTTACTCGCTTGGTTATTTTCCGGTTCAAGTTTCAGTTGGAAACAATTTATGCAATATATTGGTCAACTAATTCTGTGGTGAATATTCTTATATGCGTATATCGCAACATTTGATTTTTTACTCACAACGAAATAAAAATTTTCATTAAAGGATAAAAAGTAAAGTCAAAAAGTAAGAACGTATGAATGTAGATCTACAAGGAAAACAAATGAAAAGTACCTGTTAGGTACATTTTTATCAAGAATTGTTTTCGTATTGCATTATCCTAATTCGTTCATAGCATACGGAAATCTTAAACAAGTTTACATATCCTTCAAGTTATGATATTCACACTTTATTTATTATTTATGTTTTCTGTATTTCTTCTTACAATTTTTTACATTTGGTCGTTTATGTATTTCATCTTCGAATTTCCCACACAGAGAAAAATCCGTTCTCCGGACAGCGGTATATTGTACAAATATACGGTATCCTCTTGCTTACTATAGAAATCAGTACGGAGCATACGTTATCCGTATGCTACATAGGCACTGCTCTTAGATGTTACATCATGCCGTTGCAGGATGTCTGACATCTAACAGTTTTCCGTATATCACATCCATATACTTATGCTACATTCCTAAGATATATGTTATATACGTCCATTTGTATGTGAGATCCTGACCGCCTACATTGTTTCATACGGAAAGTACGTATAGATGGAACACTTATACAGAAAGTATTATAAAACATGCGTTTTCAGTTATACGTCTGCTGTACGTTAAGTCCAAAAACTACAGGAATTACGCATGTAACCTATCTTTTTAAGTACGCCACCTACATTTTTTTTTTCTCAGTGCAGGATGTACCAAATTTCCAGCGCAAAAGCAAAACCCCATGCTTAGTATTGATACGGAAAAAAAGAAAGATACGCAATTTATAAGTTGTTTTCATTTCAAAATTTTATTTTAATCACACCAGTTGTTTGTTCTCCATATTCGTAAGACAACTTCAATAAGATCCTACATTGTCAGTTTTCTTTGACCTTTACTAAATCAGTACTACAGAATCGTTGGAAATCGGGTTCGAGCTGTTCTAGGTTACCTCACACAACAATGTCATTTTTGTATACCCTTGCCTTCTTTTTCAATATTGTACTGCACAGGAAACGCTGACTTTTTAAACTTAATATAGCACGTCTTACTAGTGTGAAACCTAAACGGATTGCACGAATAGAAACTTCCTTGTATTCAGAAGAGGATCTAGAAGGTAAGAACTGGGTGGATAGTTAGAACCCAGATTATGGTAGGTATATCTGAGTTTACCATGAAATATCAAAAGTATGTAAATAATAGCTTCAAGTATTTTTGTTACTCAAACACTGGGGGGCCTAGGCCCTTCGACCCCAGGCTAGATACGCCAAAGCCTGTAGTTCCAATTTTTCTTATCTTTATTCATAACAAGCTTGGCTATGGCAACGAACGTTTCAGACACATAGTATAGGGAATATATATTAAATAGTTATACACTTTTGCACTCAGTTAATATTCAATTTTATCACACTTTTCTCGCCATCCCTTACTTTTTTGCAGTATGGAAACAATGGTTAAAACACCAAAATAATTAAATTCAACCACTCCTGGTTTGGATATAAGATTAATGGAGGAAAGAGAACCTATTCGTGAGATCCTGAATCATTTGCAAGAAGCTGTTTGTCGTTCTATATTACCATTTTTCGTCTATGGCAATAAATGTTCAAAAAAATTGATAATTTGAACGCTTCTTGTTTGGACAGATGAAGAAGATGAAACCTATTCTTGACAACCTGAATCAATTTCGAAAACCGTATTTCGATATCTTTTTGGAAATTGGTATTGAAACTGGTAGTAAAACCGGAAGTTCCCGAATGTTGTTTTGTTAAACCCTTGCTGACAATTATGTTATATTGGGAAGCCGAACAGTTTCCAAGAAACTGCTTCTCGCTATCTCTTGCCGTTTTCATTGTATGGCGAAAAATGTTGAAATCGCAAATTACTAATTTGAATCATTTCCGGTTTGAGTAAACGGTTATCGGAAAAAATGAGCCTATTCTAGGTAAGCTGAGCCGACTACAAAAAACGAATTTCGATATCTTTTACCTTTATACATCTATGCAAATCTGTATTGAAACCGGACGTAGTAGTAAATTTCAACTATTTTCGAATTTGGTAGAGGATTCGAAAGCTGTGATCATATGTTCATTTCAGACACCGATTATATTGCAGAAAACGCTTTTATCAATTTAGTTCTATGATAAATGTTGAAATCGGAAATTGTTGTGTTTTAGCCATTTAAAGTTTAAAAATAGAGTTATTATAGGAGAAGCTGAAACAATTGTAAAAAATCTTTTCTCGAAATGTTGCTTCAGTTTGTGCGAACGGACGGACAACAACCTCGTCGAAGACTTCCGACATTTATGCAAAGCATAGTTTTAAGCCTAACTAATATAATAACTTGTATTACTTTTAAGAAAAGTTGAAAAAAGCTGTAGTCTAGACTGCGTATTTCCCGAAAATTTAAAAATATTAGTTAAGAATCTACACAAACACTGAAATGAATACCACTTATTTTAGCTTTGGGATTTCTTATACAAAATAAAAGAAATTATGGCCAAGGTGTATACTATTTAATAAATAATATTGTTACAGTTCCAGCAAAGAATCTTTGTCTTCATGAGATACATTAGGCCTATATGTGATATATGTAGTAAAGTCAGGTTGAAAATGAGGTAATTACTTCTATACGACGATGGAAAAATATGATGTGTACATTTGTATACTGAGGCAAATGTTAAGTTGATTATCAGGGACCGGATCTTGTTAACCTAAAATTTTCTAAAAAGTGACCTATAAAATGACACTAGAATTCTTGTAAAATGACCCTAAAAATCACAAAAATTGACCTTAAAACTTGCGTTTTCTTAAATGTTTATTTCATTAAACATTGACATTTTTAAATATCCATTGGATTTTTAATTAACATTTCTACTCATATTCAAAAAATTTTGTTTCAGTTAGTTGCACTCCATTGATCATTTATTTCTATTGATCAGTTCATTGTACGGCATTGTAGGTCCTAAGTATTGAAAGTTTCAATTCACTCCCAAGTTGAAACTAAGAAGCACTCTTAAACAATAAAAGTCCCCAAGTATAATGTTACACTACATGAGAATAATAGATAAAAACCTGTTTAAAATCTGTGTACGCTTTCCAATCCATTTTTAGTTATTCATGTGATCACATTCTTTGTGTCAACCACCCAAAACTATCTGTTTGGACACCTACCAACCCCCACCTTTCGTTAACCAGCTACAGCTTAGCTTTCATTAGATTGTTAAGAATGCAGTTTTTCCACCCCGAATAGTCAGGAAGCAAGAAAAGAGATTATTCAACTTCGTCTTTTCCACATCCGTAAACCGTGTTCATTTCAAGATTTTCGTATGAAGAAGAAAGAGAATAAAAAGACCACAAATGACCTAAAAGTCATCTTAAAATATTAAAAAATGACCTGAAATTTCAAAACGGCAAAAAGTGACCAAAAGTTGACCCTAAAAAACTATATTTTTAGAACCTAGAGTTGATGGATAACGTTTTTATTTCAACTTGCCTTGTCCTATGCGTAACAGAAAAAAAAGTTGACTTGTCAACAAGATCCGGGCCCTGTTGATTATATCATCTAAAAATACATTCAGTGGTTATATATTCTGCCAAATAGGGAATGTTTAATAATCAGCTCCTTACGGCATATACACTACAACGTAATGTAACTAACTATGAGAGCAAAAGATCAGAAAATGACAAAATCGTGACATTTATTTTTTTCTTTTCTTCTCATATTGGTTTGATTCACAAGTTTGAAATTTATTTGCTTCCTTGCGCTAATGCACAAATTATGTTTTACCATTTCCGTACACGTTTTTATCATTTTTCTATGTTTTCATTTTCAGGGTAATGTAACACATATATTTATATACAGGATATATAAAAGATAGCACATCGTATTATTGAAGTTTTATGCGTTAGAAACAGAGACATAACAATTACGGCAAAAAATCCCATTAAGCTCTGACGCTCATACCATTAGACATTTGAAAAACTATTAACAGTAAAGCATTTGCTATATAGTAACATTTTGCTCCAATAGATTCCATTAGAAGAGCACGCAATATAATCAATAATGGTGTTAGAGTAAACAAGTAAATACTTCTTTCTCCAATTCACAGTTCAAAGAACACCATGATTTTATGTCTCGTTTGGAAGTAAGATATAAGAAACGGAATGTACAGGTAAGTATATCTTTCGTTAACCACATTGTCTTTCTAAAAACAATTAAACAGACTGGAATATCTTCTACTATGTTCATTGTAACTTTAGATGAAGGCGACATATTTTCATAAAAATCACACTAACCAAAGCACTAAATACATAAAACGTTCTCTAGTGTAAGAGTTCTACAAAGTATCATTGTCTTAATCATACCAGTGATAGAATGGGTCATGGGTTACCAGGTGACTTGGATCAAGATTTTAGTCCGGATAATGCAGGACTGTTTCTGATTTCTCAGAACAGGTGTGGCACGGTGACCCGGACACCCAGACAAACTAGGAACCTAGACAAACGCGGAGACCAAAACAGAGCCGGTGACCTACAAGCAACCGAAACATCATATCGGTATCATTACTCAAGACGTTTATAATTGGTTAATGCTATTTACCACCCCAACTCTAATACTTCATTTTTTATTATCAGTGTGACATTTCCTAATCACGATACGTCACAATGTATTAGAATGTTTCCACAAATGTAATTTCACGTTTATTCGACTTCTCACCTTTGTTTTTCACACAACCTATAGAACAAATAACAAAACTTCGTTTTAACACACCGATATCTTTTATGTGACAAGTTAAACAGGTCAATTAAGCTTCGACGATTACTCAAAAAAGAAACATATACTTTATCTTTTCTCTCATTATGACGCGTTTGTGCAACAAACTTTGTAGTTACTTTTCAGTGCAATATTTGAGATACATAGAGGCAGAGTACAATTGATTTCCCATTTCATTAGTGCATCATAGACTTTGTGAAAGTAGAGTCCATAAGCCATTTTCCGAAAAAGGTAAATTTCCACTTTCCGTATATATATATATATATATATATATATATATATATATATATATATATGTGTGTGTGTGTGTGTGTGTGTGTGTGTGTAAGATTTCTTTTACACAGTAATATGTATGAACTGGGAAGAATGTTTCCTTTAGAGACGAAATTAATAGGGACTGTATACAGCCTCAGTCTCTCCCAAATCAACAAATAGCGGTGTCAGTTTTGGCCTCGTCTCGATCTTCAGACGGCCGTCTCCTTCTCGTGACCGATATGCGGGTCAAGTCTCAATCTCGTCTCGATAAACTCGTATTAAATTACCGGTATGTGAAGTTAAAAATGTATAAAGACTGTAATCTTACAGCCTCTAATTTCTTCTTTACTTATACGTTCCAGTCTTTGCTGCAGAATTATCGTAGGCCGCGTACTCCTTCAAAGCTAATGTTATGATCGTGCCTTCTGCATTGTATTACAATGCATCCTTAATGACTTTAGTTTACGAAATTTATCCTAGCTTATCAAGCCTTGATTAAAACCAAATAATAATTCAGGCCCTACTTAATGACTTATGCCATGCATCTCAGTAGTAAAAACGAACAGTAAACTGTAAAAAAAATCAATTAACTCTAATTACATATAGTGAAATTCTTGCCTGTTGAGTCAATGTTATTACACAGGGTTGCTCCAAAATAGTATACACCGATGCATTGACTATGTATAACATTACAGTTTATGGATTTATTTGTTTCGGCTCTTCGAAGCTTAAAATGTAAGTAAAAACACATTAGAAACAAGTAATAAAGAAACTAAGTCTACCTGATGAATAACAATAAGAAATAATATGAAATGCAGTGAGGTGGTCAGTACGGTACTGTATAGCTACTTCTGGGCTAACCTGTATACCGCATCCTAGACAACACAATAATAGCACCAACACTATATTTAATAGAAACATAATGAAAATTTTACGAATTTTCATTTATTGTTCATTGCATTGTTTGACTGCTTAGTTCATGAACAGAAAATCACATAAATCACAAATATTAGAATTAGAATAATAAATTACCTTTACGATATGGTTTGTTTCAAAAGGATAAAATGCCGTATTGCCTCTTTAGTTTCTTGACATTACAGTAATTGACACTTTTTCACACAAACTTCCTGCTACTTATTGGTCAGCCTATCTTTTCATAGTCTCGTAGTTGCAGCACTCAACTTTGGTGTGTATTCTACCGGATTCGATCCTTGAACGAGTTACATTCAAACTCTGATATCTCGCGTAATTTGTATCTCACTTTGAGTATACAGTACGACAGTTTACAAGGATGTTTACTATATTTTCAGAATTTCTTATTTAACTTTCCGATATTATTAGTTATGAATATTTGTATGCTTTCATGTTTGAAGTGTTTTTACATAATAATAAGAAGACATTTGAATCATAAGGTACAATAGCTACTGTCATTAAACATTTACACGTTAATTTGCTATACTTTGGCATAATTTGTTAGCATTGCTATATACATGAACTCGATATGTCTTTTTCTCTAAATTGTGAAGAGCACAGATAAAAAAATAGAAAGACCATAGGTAAAAAGTTACGCGGCATACCAATTCATTCTAAAAGCCATGGGAAGTAATTTCTTTTAACTCTCATTTCATTTAATACAGCAAATGTGTCTTCTCAAGTTTTAATTGTAATTAAAACGTGCTCTTGTTGTTTGTTTTTTTTTATTTTAGTGCTAATGTTGCATGTACTATAATAAAATAAACATTTTAATTTCCTTTATTTCAAACTTAATGTTCATTTTGAGCACTTCAAGTTATTTGACACGTGAATGTAGAAATAATTAATAGATGTGGAATCCCAAACACAGAAACTCGAACTGGGAATCAAGCTTGGTCCCTCGGTCTGAAATCATTTATGCTAATCCGCCGCCCGAAAAGGAGGCTCCACATGGAAACTTCTTCTAATATTCTACTTAAGGTAGAGAAGAATTTGGTGCTTAATTGAAACGTAAAGATCCCTTTCATTATTATTAATAAAGGGAATTACGAGGAAAGATTTTTCTCAAGCGTCGATTTCTGATCTTTTACTGTTTTCTGTTATTGTTATACCTGTAGTTACACGAGTATTTTTCTTTATTGTTACTGTTACTGTATATATTGTTATTGTTATATATTTTGTTTATTGTTACTAATATTACTGACATTCTTCATGTCTAAGCGGTTAGCATACGTGCCTTTGGCGAGAGAGGCCCGGGTTCTATTCTTGACGGAAGCTCATGTGGTTCGGATTCCATGTTAATCAGTAGGTTGTAGTATATCTTTTCGTAACTATCTAATTAATCTTCACTTCTTCTTTTCTTATGAAACTACCTGGCCTACTTATCGATTAGGCCCTTTCCTTAAGGCAATACTCACTATATATAAATACACTACACATAAAAAATTATATTAATACGTATGTAATATTATTCAATATCTAGGGGTATGTTTAACTGGAGATTCTTGTTCCCGGATTCAGGGACTTTTTTATTTTAAAGACAAAACACCATTATTTTGATGATCCTTTTATTTCCAAGATAGATAAACTAATAAGAAGTTTTAGTAATCGCACACGCAGAGTTGTTCCCCCAGAGTCTTCACTGCAAACTCTGAAGTGTTTCTATCAGTATAGGCCATCACTCCGAGCCAGTACATACCTAATGTAAATTCTCTAATAGTTTAAAAGTCATTTAAATGTTGGTGGGTCCTGTGGCATAAGCTTTTTGCTGTCCTTACTGATGCAACAGCTCATCTTAGCCTTAAATTTAAAAGCGATTCTATCACTTGAAAAAAGCTTGTCCTAGCTACACAGAATCCTCGTATACAAGAAAAACTGTGTTCGGGATGCCTAGCTAAAAATCGTTATTAGGATATAGGTGAGGGTAAGGTAAAAAACAGTCCCTCATTATGAGACAAGAAAAAGGCCCTTAAAGTAGGCCGTGCCCTATCCATCGGTCTCTCACTAATGAGACCAGAAAACTTGACCCTTTTACAAGGGCCAATCTCTATCACAGGTTAAGTCAGGAAAACAAAATGTACAACATGTAAAAACTATGCAAGGTCTGAGAAATAAATTCTCAACCATAAAATGGATCGAACCCAAAACCGTTTGAGTTCGGGAATATCCTTCATAAGACCTAACCAACATTTTTAACAAACCATCACCTTAATAAAATCTCACCTAACTATTTAAACATAATTCCTAGCAGGGGAGCAAACTTAAGAAAATCGAAAATTCCTATATCTTAAGCAAAAGTTAACATTTTAAATTATTGAACTATGTATCCTATCTCCCTACTTGGCCGTACGCAAGACCACCTAACCGGCAAGCCTTTCACTGCATAGCCCTGACAAAAAGAAAGTCCTCGAAGTTGACTTCGATTGATCCACGTTAACCCAGGACCGAAGGCCTTATGTAGCCATGTGATCCAATGGTTTCTGAAAGAACAACCCTGACCAAGAGAACAGGGATCGCTTATATACGAATCGGGAGACACGTTGCAGAATCTGAATACTAAAAGTTCCCTAGCCAAAAGAAAGAAAAGATCGTTAACTTTGAAAAAAGGAAGGACGCTAACTACCTCCCCTCCTATATTTTTCCGTTTCTCTGCAACACATGTCGACTAAAACTATAGCTTCTAATGGACCAGTGTTTCTATCTATCTTTAAAACTAAAAGATTTATTTTTATTTATATGAGCTGAAATGCTTAAAAAAATAAATATACAGTTTGCATTCAATATTCAGATTAATATATATATATATATATATATATATATATATATATATATGAAATAAATTATTAGCTTCATATTTACACTTAATATATATTAAACACCCAGGCCTGGGAATAAACCTAATATTTATACGTTTGTATATATATATATTTATCATATAAAAGTACAAATTAAAAAAAAATCATTATTAATATAAATCAAGTAAGTGGCATAAAAATGTCCACTTACAAGGTTCTATCTTCCATAGTGCCGCTGCTCAAAGGAACGTTAAAATCGAAATCAACTAAACTCAATTGATATTACTATTTATTATTATTGATATATTTTTATTCTTAATGTTATATATTAGTTATTCTCGTGTATTTATTATCTTTTCTCTTCTTTAGATTTTTATTTCTCTTGCGCAGCAGTATTTTTGTTTACTTTGATATGTTAGTTTTTAAGTTTTATTTATGGCAGCTCTGTTTATTGTGAAGGGGGACAATTAAACATTTAGCAATCATATTCTACTACAGTAAGACCTTGATCTTGTGTTAGGTTGAATATCGTGAAATCTCTTAAGATATCTAAAATGAATTTCAAAGTTCTCTGTAGTACGAATTGCGATTTACAAGCTTCGCGATAATGGAAGAGAACACGAACTCACAAAGCGTTTTAGTGATGTTATTTTTACAGATGTTTAAAATAGAGACAAGGAATGTCATAAGGTAAATACAAAGTCTTCGAGTAAATTAAGAGTACAAGACATGATGTATTATAATGAAACATTATTACTATTATTATTATTATTTTTATTATTATTATTATTATTATTATTATTATTATTATTATTATTATTATTATTATTATTATTATTATTATTATTATTACATTTAACTATTTATATAGGGAAAGGATATAAAAGTCATCTCTGAACATAGAAGCAGTAAAAAGGTGTTGTTCTTTTGTCATTGCGAAGCGAAGTTACTTTTTTCACACTACTGTTTTTAGCGCTTTTAGCGCACATAGACATCGTTGCTAATGTGCTTGCTAATACGTACGCACCCATTTGAAATCCTATAGAGACGTCAGCTCTGCTCTGCCCTGAACTCCATTAAATGCAACACTAGTTCGTAATGAACGCATAAGACAGATTTCTACATGAATTAACATCACGCCTGTTTTACTCTCATTATAAAGTGAGGTATTTTCATATCGTTCACTCCAAATACGACCTATTTAAAATAACTGTAAGGAGATAAAGTACGAAAACATACTTATTTTTGAACAATTATATGTAGTTTCAATCCTAAATTTTACTTGAATAGTGTGAGTTCCTTCCACGTAACACAATACAGATAATTTACAAACTAATAAGGAAGAAATTACTGACATAATTTTAACTTTTGAAAAAAAAAATGTTTATGGTGGCCTCATTCAACTATATCTGTTTCAAGTGGGAAATTGTTATGTCAAGCATTGCAACTTTTGAGCAAAATCAGAAGATAATTTGTGATAGAATTGACATTTTTAGCTATTAACTCTAATGGTATTCTTAAACTTACAATGAAAGAATATAAGTTTAAGTAACATATAGTGCGATAAATAATGTCAATTTTAAAACTTTACTAATTACGTAAAGTTATACAGAGTGTCCCAAAAGTAATGGTAAAAACTGAAACCACAGGTTCCTGGTACAAAAAAAAAAATGCTTACATGACATAAAGTCCGGAAATGAACAGGGACGCAGCTGGACAGCTTCGAATGTGGGGGGAAAGGAACTTAACACCTTTCATCGGAATAATGATTGGAGCTACAAAGGGGTTGAGAAAGATATAAATATTATCTTGACTTGAGATATTAAACGCATGTTATTTAACTCCACCAGAGATACTCCTTACGTCATTTAGGGATTCATCGAATGTCTGTACGGTAGCTGTAATGAAATGGTACAGTAAAGATGGAAACCACACAGAAAAATTTGTTATCCATTGCAGGATTGCACGCACATGTGCAATGAGAGTGAAAGCAAAATTCACTTAGACTGGGTGCATAATCTCAGGAGACAATAGAAAATGGTACACCAGATAAAAACTTGCAGAGAGAGAGAGAGAGAGAGAGTAGAAATAAGAGGAGGTGTAAGTAGTCGTGCGATGTAGGGCCTAATGAATTAACAAGCAAAATCCACAATTACATACCATATTTGTAACGTAGTATCATACACAGAATAGCACTACAAACTACTAGCTCATACGTGTTAACAATAAACGTACCTAGAGATGTTCAAAGTGCTTCCTTCCTACATCTATGCTAAAGTGCTAATCATGAGTTTCGCATGCATTTTATCACTCCCGGTATTGGGTAACTGTTGACAGGAAATTTCAAAGTGGTTTTGTAAATCGGCAAGTTCCATTCCCTAAGTGTAAAAGATCCCTTCCCCCACATTCCAAGCTCTCTAGACCCGATCCTGTCCACTTCCGGATTATATGTCATATAGACATTTTTCTTGTCTTGGTGCCAGAAATCTGTGGTTTCCTTTTTCACCATTACTTTTGGGACTCCCTATGTAAAATGAGTAAGTAGAAAATAATTGCTTTCTACTTATTAATGTTATTTTTCTTTTGTATAATCTTGAATTATGTTTCGTTATTTTACAGACATGTGTAGCTTGAGTATAATTCTAATCCTGTGTGTGGCAGAAATTATATTTGAAGTAGGAGGTACATTCAACAAGGAATTTGAATCAATCGAATCAGGACATAATACGAATGAACTTCTCATTCAGCAAATAGATAGAATTTTTTCAAATTATTTCCGAAACTACCGATTTATTGTGGTTGTAATGAGCAACCTATTAAGAATTACTGAAGATGATATTACGATTAATATTCAAGTAAAACTTCAAATCCCAGTTATCTTGCTACGTAACAGTATAAAGAAAATGCCTGTAAGTCAAATAACGGAATTCGACACAAGATTTGCTGTTGGAAAGGCAAGATCATTCATTATCATTGTGAAGAGTGAATTGTCTTTCCTCCGTACTGTAGTTCATCTTCTAAGTTATTCTATATGGAATTCAAAGGCAAAATTTTTAGTGGTTTTAGAAGATTCTGTTTATAGTAACACAGATATTAAAGAGTTATTTCAGATTATTTGGTTCAAATGGAAAATGTTAAACGTATACGTATTAGCAATCAATGGAACATGTCAAAACACCAGTCGTAATTGTACCATAATAATTGATCATAATCCATTTTGTCAGGACCACTCAGGATCTTATTTTAACGTGCATCCTATATTTGAAATGCATTCCTTGGAAGCATTGCAGCTGTTTGAAGACAAGACAAAAGATTTGTGTAAGTATCCAGTGAAGGTTTCGTGGGGTGATGCTGAACCATACTTTAAGAAGAGCGATTCAAACTCAAAAATGTTTGGAGGGAATTTTGGTGAAACTTTGGAAACACAAGCCGCAATTATGAACTTCACTCTAGTGTCTGAAATATATAGGACGACCAGTATTTGGGGCATTTACAGTGCAGAAAACAAGACGTGGAATGGTGGCATTGGAGATGTACTATATAAACATATAGACGTTGCTCCAGCTTGTTTCAGTCAAACTTACGAACGAAATTTGTTTGTAGATTTCTCTGTCCCTCTGATGCTAGACAATATTGCATTTGTTGTTCCTAATGCAGAATTAGCACCATTATGGCAGAATATAATACGACCTTTTTCTGAAATATTATGGGGCTTGATAGTTGCATCATTTACTTGTGTTTGGATTTACTCAGTAATGGCAAAGTGTTTCTCTGTAAAGAGTAAGAAGTTAGAAGATGACAAACTTAATATTATGATGATATTTTCAATGTTTCTTTCAATGTCTCTTCCGAAACTTCCAAAATGAGGTAGAGAAAGAATGATCCTTATTTTGTGGTCTTGCTTCATTCTTGTAATTGATTCTTTGTATAGGGGATCTTTAATAAGTTTCATGACACGTCCCAGTTATCAACCTGAAATTGATACTTTCGAGCAGATTGCAGACTCTAACCTCGAAATATTAACTTATCCATTATGTGTCATCCTCCTTCAAGAATCTGGAAACCCTATTTTGCAATTCTTGGCCACAAAAACTGAAATAGATGATGATACAGCTTTGTTACGGGTTTTATATGATCGTAATGTAGCTGCTTTGGGTGAAAGAAGCTATATAGAGGCATTTTACAGCAACAAAGAACACAATGAAGAAAGTGGTAATTCATTGACTCATATCTCGAAGGAAACTCTCCTTCTAATATTAAACTGTTTTGTTGTTCCAAAAGATTCTCCATACATAAGAAGGTGGAACTCTATTATTAGGCGCGCTTCTGAAGCTGGTCTTCTTGTTAAATGGTTTCATGACGAAACTTTCACTTCAGCATCAGTCGCGAATCTCCAGGAAGATACCCCAACTATTCTTACTCTTAAGCATTTACAATCCCCATACTATATTTTGGGAACTGGTGTTGGATTTGCTCTTATGTCATTTAGTTGTGAGTTAGTGCGAAAAAAATGCGGAAGAATTTTGTTCTAAAAACACAAATTATGACAAAGATACAAAGTACGATATAGTTATATGCATAAACTAATTTACGCTTGTTGCCTTGATATGTTGTTGGAAATCATTCCTTTTCTTTTTAAGTTTTTGTTATCTTCTTCCAGCATTTCTTAATTTTATACAGAGACCTGCAACTGTGGAAAGTTAAATTTAGGACATCTATTTGTTAGCACTTCCATATATTAAAATAATTAACGTATGTTACTTATGCAATTGTAATATCCGGAATTTGTTTTTTATTAGAGCATATGCAACGTTTAGTGCAGTTCTGTATTGTTCATTATCTTAAATGAGTTTTCGTATTGGAAGCTATATATATATACATTTTAAATGATAAAACGATATATACATTTTAAAATGCGTGTGCTATCAACTGTAACTACATCCAACCGCCAGCACTTTTTTTGTTGCCTCTAGAACGAGTCTTCAGGAGTTTAACCTTTACTTTCGTCAATCCATATAAACGATGGTCAATGCCATCTCAGGTGCACCCAGGCACGTAGCCAGGATTTCGTGAAGGGGGGGGGGGTCCGTGACATGAAATACTGTGGTCATCACACCAGGGGCTCGATCATTCTAAACTATTTTACTGGAACATATATTGGTTCGTTTAGCCAAGATTTCGTAACGGGGGGGGGGGACATAAAATTCTGAATGCCCAGGAGCTCGATCAATCTAAACTACTTTACTATCAACATATATTGGTTTCTTAGGACGATAAAATGAAGATATTTTGGTAAGTATTTTAATTTTAAAAAAATATGAAGAAATCTCGAGTAAAATAATTAAAAAACGTGTTGAAAAAGATATTACAGTATTTACGTCCTTACTCTGTTCATTCAAATATAACAATTTTCCTTTCATTATGACCTCAACTATTATAAAAAGTACATACTGAATAATGTCTTGTAAAATATTTTACAATATCAGCGTTCCTTTTTCTGTTGAATAAAATGTTAAGAGAACTTTCTTTCCACATAAACTTTTGTTTTTATTATCCGTCAACTACTGTCTGTTCAAAATGACAGGTTAAAGGAGCAGTAGAAAACTGTTTTTGAAATAACATGTTTGATACTGCCTGCAATAATGCGATAACGAAAAATTATGATATAAAAAATGTCCAAGCTGTTACACAAGGTTACTATATTTTCGGAAGCTTGAAATCTCCCTGACTAGTAGCAGAAATTCTGAGAATTCCGTACTTTTCTAGAAATTCTGAGAATTCCGTATTCTAGAAATTTTTCATTTCTGGTCTCGAAGGGGGGGGGGGGGTCCGGACCCCCCGGACACCCCCTTGGCTACGTGCCTGGTGCACCGCATCTTTTAACATGTATTTCGCTTGTATTGTTCTCTTCTGCTCTTTAGAAATTAAGAAAACGGCTGGATAAAAGGGTTTAAATTGAAAGAAAATTGCAAATACTTTAAAACAGCATTAGAAGGTACTCTATTGATATTACATTTACCAAAGAAGATCAATACAATCTAAATATATTGTAACGCGCGAAGTCCATATATTAGTGATTTTTATGTCAAGAAAAGAAAAGTTACAGTTTTGCATTACTTACTATCGTCAATCCATATAATACACAATGGACAATGTTATTAATAGTGCATCACTGGCTCTTTTAACATGTATTTTGCTTGATTTGTTCTCTTCATTCCCTTAGAAATTAGGAAAATCGCTAGCTTAAAAGTATAGTTTTGGAGAAAGTTACAAATAATATAAAATAATATTAGAAAGTGATGTATTGAAAATATAATTACCGACCGAGAACAAACAAACTTAAACGTATGTAATAGACTTGGATAATAAATAGGTGTCATTGATTTTAAAATAATTTACGTTTTTGCATACTTCGTCAATAATTTTTAAGAGCATAATGTTACTAATAGTTTCAAAAATGTTGTTAGAATTGTAAAAGTACATTTTTCTCCTGAGATTATGTTCATTGCATATGGAGATAGTGTTAATTTTTTCTATGCACTGTACGAATCAAGCAAATGTATATTATGTTAAATTGTTCTCCTATACCTTGCCGAACGAATGGATTTTGATAGATGTCTTAGTCTTGGTCTCAAAATAGCATTCTAAATTGTGTAGTGGAATTAAACTAGAAATACTAAATATTTGAAATGATACATTGCAAATGTTCTATCTAGCTGCGAAGCGTATCGAATTCACACTTCGTTTATTATCGAGTCCATTATTGATATATTAGTTTGTTTTAATTTCACTAAGTTTTGTTTCTTTCCAGAGTAGAATTCAAACAGGAAGAAAATAGAATTCTTACAAAACAGGAGATTTGATTAAATGAAATGACACTAAATGATTAATATAAATCGTTTGACACATAAAAACGAACTTATCTCGAAGTTACGGATAATAATGCTGAATTATATTAAAGGACAATTCAACGATTTCCGCCTAAAGGCAAGTTGTTCTAAGTGGATCATCTTTTTTCTTTGTCATAATCCAGGGTTATATTTTCATATGTTTTCCTCCATATCATAGGATAATATAAACTAGTGACAATGTTCAAATTCAATTACATATACATTCTGACATGACTGATCGCACGCACACTCATGATAATAAGCATAAATATCTGACGTAACAATTATCTGTATATATAGCCGTAGCGTTAGGAAGGAAAGAGGTAAAGTTGTTATGAAAAAGCGAGAACTAGAAATATAGCATAAATGATCGGTGAATATCAATATATTGAGTTAGAATCTAACACTTTCCATAAATATCGTTAAAATTGAGTTATACCATTTCCACCTCACGACTATGCCCTTGATGTTTATTTCCCCAAGAAACTCAGGAATTCTAAAAAGTGAAAAAACTCTTTTCAGGTACTGCTTGAGTTGTGACTTATCATCAAATAATCTAATACAAGTAGTGTCTGATGACGTTAGTGTGTTCATAATAGTTTTTTTCGTATTAGTATACACATTCCATAGGCGTGTTTCACATTCAGGTACTCAAGTTTTTTTTTTTTTTTTTTTTTACGTTGAGTTGTTGATAGGTAGAATCGTTAAAATACACCGTTACTGAATACCACACGGGAGGGTCCCAAAAGTTGTCGCTAAAATCTGAATACCACATAGCACATCTGATAGAGCATCATGAGAAATGGACATTAGAAAAAATTAAGGTGCTACGGACCAGAAGGATAGGAGCTACGGAGCTTAAAATTTGAATATCCAAAAATTATATCATGGAATTATGTACGTTTAAAGTAGATATTTTGAAAACCGTTAAAGCAATCAAAACAAAAGTTGCACGATATAATGAGAACAAAATACCTTACCGAAAACCATAAACAGTGTTGCCATAGATGAAGCAGTTTTGAAAACTCAGAAAAAATATGTTGTTTGGAATAGCACTATACACAAATGTGCACAGATTTAAAATGCAATATTATCACTAAACATAACAGTGAAGTGTAATGTTAATGATAGCACTCTTGTACATATTGATTCCCTGTGCGTTACACTGAGGAAATAGGATAAAGTAAAGAAATAATATCCATTAACGAAAAAATCTTCATGATGCAAGTAACAAAATCCAGGAGAAACCATTAACGAAAATGTCAAGATTGATATCTCGCAAATGTATGGCTTAAGTAACATATTATCTCCTCAATACTCACTTTACTGCCGGAAAAATCTAATACAAACTTTCTTGTGATAAACTGTAGAATAATAATATATTCTTGTGTACTCAAATCGCAAATAAGTTAAAGATCTGTTATAAGACAAAAGCAAAAAATCGACGATGAGTGTAATATGGACGTGAGATACTCGCACTAAGAAATCAAAGCTTAAATTTGGGATTCTTTCAAACAATGAGAATATTTCAAGATGGTCAACAGTTTCCCTCAAGTACCCATATTAAACAAAATCAATCAAGATGGCGTCTAGTGGTGTGTCGGTGTTTTGTTGTGCTCTGATATTTTTTAGTTTTTGTCTGGCTTTCCCGTGTGTTAGAGTGTTTTGGTTATCTGTAACTGCATGATGGTGTGATATTGATAAACACTGTGTTTCTCAGTGCTGTGTTTGTGATCTCTCTTGCTCTGAAAGAATGTTTTCTTTTCTGGTATCATCCTTATCTGAGACTCTTTGGACTGCCATTACAAAACCTTCTTCTTCCAAGCAGGTTGACTCAGGTAAGAAATCTGTCAATAGATGGCACCACCTACTGCTGATCGTTCTGCTCAGTGGTGATGTCCACCTCAATCCGGGACCCAGTGAGGGTTATGCCCTTTCTGTCTATTATCAAAACGTTCGCTCCGTTAAAAACAAACTAAGTGACTGCAAAATACATTTATCTGAACTTTTAGAATATGACTGTTTAGTTTTTACTGAAACTTGGATGACTGATGATATTCTTGATTGTGAACTGCCATTCTCCGATAGCTTTACTATATACAGACGGAACAGGTGTTCACGTGGTGGTGGTGTAATGATATATGTGAACTCTAAAGTAAAAAATAAGGAAAGTAAAGACTTATACAGTAAGGATTGTGAAATCTTATGGGTTGAAATTAACGTTCCAAACGGTCCAAAACAACTCATAGGCTCCTTTTATCGACCACACAAGAACTCTCCGTTGTACATATTTGAAGCCTGTCGTGATTCCATGATTGCCGCCGTTGCAGACTACAATGCAACTCTTCTTGGATATTTCAATCTCTCCGTTGGCTGGCTTTCCTCCACATATGGTGTCCCAAATTCTAAAAACTATAATAATGACTCTATGTTTTTAGACAATTTTATACATGGTCTTGGATTAGCACAGCATAATATGCACCCTACTAGAGGCAATAGTAACCTGGACTATATTCTGTCAACTCACAAATCAATGGTTGTGCCAAAGTTAAACTTTTTCCCATCAGATCACGACTCTCTCAGTGTGTTTTTCCCTCACATCAAACATAAAATATCTCAACGTCAAAAATCAGAAAATTCTTTACCCCAGTGGAAAAAGGCCCCTTGGGATGAAATACGTCAAGCTCTTCCTATTTTCCCATGGTGCTTACTTGCCTCAGGCTCAGTTGATGATGCAGCTGACTTATTTGTTGACGGCATTTAGGCTATAGTTAAAGACTTTGTGCCTTTCCGAAAAAAACCTTCTTCAAAGTTTCCCCCGTAGTTTGATGAAGAACTAAAGTGCATAATTCGCAACAAAAAAAGCGCATGGAAGCTATGGAAGGATTTTCCCAGTGTGTATACTTACAAGAACTTTACAGATATTAGAAGACATAGTAAATATCTTATGAAAAGAAAGTATGAGGAGTACATTGAAAACATCACAATTGATACATGTAAAAACCTTAAGCGTTTCTGGACCCTAATAAACAATCGAAGAAATCGTTCTCGCATTCCGACAGAACTGACCTACAAAAATGCTTGTGTCAATGAAGAAGACAGGGCAAAGGTATTCAATGTATATTTTGCTAGCAGCTTTGCTTCATCCCCTCCCACCTCACCTTCCTTTCCCTACCCTCTTCAACCTGTTTGTTCTGAGTCTTTGTCTTCTATCAGTACCACACCGATTGAAGTACTCTGTCTTCTCTTGTCTTTGCCCCAACAGCGCGCCTTAGGGCCAGATAATATCTATACTTGCTTCCTACGCAGTGTGGCCAGTTCTCTTTCTCAACCCCTTTCGGTTTTACTCAATCACTGTTTTGCTGAAGGTGTCTTTCCCACCAGTTGGAAGAGAGCTAATATCACTCCTGTTCATAAGTCTGGTAAAAATAAAAATGATGTGTCTTCCTATCGACATATTTCCTTATTATCTCCACTCTCACTTGTTTGTGAAAAGATAATCAAAAACAGGCTTTTTCAATTTGTTGCTTCATTTATAAACTCCTCACAACACGGCTTTTTGCCAGGAAGATCTTGTCTTACTAATTTATCAGTTCTTCTGTCCGATGCAGGGGACAGCATCTCAGAAAATTCGCAACTCGACATTTTGTATTTGGACCTGTCTAAGGCTTTTGATTCTCTTCCACACCATCTTCTTCTATACAAACTCAGTTCTAGATTCAATATAAATGGTAAATTACTTAGTCTTCTAAATACATATCTCAGTAATGGGACACAACGAGTTTCAGTTTCAGGTTATTTTTCTTGACTTTATTCCCGTAACTTCTGGAGTTCATGAAGGAAGTGTTCTAGGTCCACTTTTATTTTTATTATACATGGACGATTTGCCTTCTTTGTTCACAAACAGCTCTACCAAAATTCTTCTATTTGCTGACGACTGCAAACTCTACAGGCAAGTTGAAACAGAGTACGATGCTCTTGCTCTTCAGCATGATGCTTCTATTCTTCTCAACTGGTGTAACTCTTGGAAACTTAATTTAAACATCAAAAAATGTGCTTCTCTTACGATTTCTCTAAAAAAAAAAAAAAAAAAAAGGACCCTATAAACCACAGCTACAAAATTGGTCATCACAACACATAAATCCTGTCACCTCTTTCAGAGATCTTACTGTTATCATTGACAGTAAGCTTACTTTTGCGGATCATATAAGCACAATATCTTGTACTGCTATGAAAAAACTAGGACTCCTTTATCGCTTCACTGACATAAAAAATCCAAGTTCCTTAAGCTTATTCTATAAATCATATGTTGCTCCCACAATTCAGTACTGTTCTCCTATCTGGTCTATGGCCTGCCCTACTCATCTGAAAAAAATAAATTCTGTAATTAATTTCTTTTTAGCCATTGTATCCTACCGAGTACCTCACCTTCGAACACTTCCAAAAAATGATGTTTTAACATTTCTCAATATCAAACCTCCCCTAGTGAGAAACAAAATTTCTGACCTAATATTTTTGCATAAAATTGTAAATGGCCATATATCATGTGAACAATTATTAAGTTAGATCAATTTACGCGTACCCGCTAGAACAACACGATCTAGTGATCTCTTTTACACTCGAGCTGCGAGAGCTAATATTGTTCAAAGGTCCCATATAAACCGAATTCTTAGCACGTATAATAAGTTACCAGAAACTGTAGACGCTTTTCCAAATAAGCATACCTTCAGATCATATATAAATAAACTATCTTTGTAATGTTGCCATTGTATTGTACTATCTTGATTTCAAATTATTACTCTATTGTTATGTTACATAATTGTTAAAATGTTTCAGTGTAAAATGGCCTAGTGCTGTATCTGAAACCTATTATAAATAAGTAAATAAATAAATAAAATAACATCTGTCTACTTTGTAAGTGACCAATAAACTTGTAGTACTGTAGATAATCATTGCAATCTCGTTTTGAGTAATAACTATTCAGTTAACATGTGTGGACTCTCTCAGACCTGTACCCTGAATTGAATAAAACATCTTCTTCATAATAATCTCATAACAAAGTTTCTTTTCTTGAAATCAAAATGAAGAAATATTTTACATTTAAAAGCACTTAAAATTTCTTACTTGGATTTGCCGTATAATATTCCATTAAGATTTCCAACATTCTTGTTCCTTATTGAAAATACATTTACAACGGTGTCTTCGTATCCTCTAAATTCTTACTTCAATGGTGGATGATCTCCGACGATAATGGGAGTCCTTGAGTTCCTCCTGAAATGAGGATAAGGGACTTAAAAATAATATTTTACTTCACTGAAAGCAAATTTTATTTATCCGGAAAATCACATTCAATTTCTCTTATTTATTTGTATAGCTAATATTAGTATGTGCTGTTTTCTCATTGTTTCCAAAAATATTTTGAAAAACTGAACGTTTATTTTGTTGTTTCAGAAACATCATAAATTTCGTTTGCAAGCGCTTAAACCGAACTAGTGTGATGCGAAATTTTATAAATTGAAAGCTATGAAACATTTAAAAGTACGTTCAAATCAATCTTGAGAAACTGTACCCGTCTACGCCTCCATTTTCAAATTGTTACTACTTTATACAAGCTTATAGTCTTATATTCTTATTATTTACACGATTATTATTTAAAAAGTGTTGCGAGTTTATGGACGCTCAACTAAGCAGCCATTCAAAAATATTGAGAACCACATACTTAAAATATATTTTCACTTTTAGTAATAATAAAAACTATTGAATATTAAAATTTTATTTTCAAAAGTTTATTAGCATTCATACTTCAGTCCATTATCATTTTCTCTTGAATTAATTTCAAAACACTTCATTTTGAATAAAATTCAGTAGAAAAACATATTAAAAATTACGTGGTAATATACACGAACACTTGCCTCTCCGTTGCAATATGATAATAAATCTAACATTCAGAAGATACGCTTGCCCATTTCGTTTACTTCAACGGATAGCAACAATATATTCTTGAATATTTATATATTCTGTGAAATATATAACACGTCATTTACATGAGGGTCCAACGTATGAATCTAACAATAATATATATATATATATATATATATATATATATATATATATATATATATATATATATATATACATACATAAAATTAATCTCATGTTGTCTTGAATAAATATTGGTGGAGAAAACAAACGGAAATATTCCTTAACATATTTTACTTTTCACTTCGAAAATATGTTAGAAGCTGAAAATACCGGATAAAAATATATAATTGAATGTTTAATTGTACGTATTATCAGCTAACAAATATTAAATTCCATTTCTTGTTGTCATAAAATGATAATTCTATCTGTAAAGCCACAAACGTAACACTGTTATTGCGTTCATGTATAAACCTAAGAAACATCCGACATACTGTATATCGTTTCTGTTCCTATGAAGAACTTCGGTAATGTAACCCTTTCGTTTCTTCTGTGGTAATAATAATAATAATAATACAATAACGCAATTACAATTCAAATTACATTACCTTCCCATAACGAAAAATTAATAATTGCCATGTCGGGATTTGAACCCAGCTAGCTGCAATGGGAGTTTCTTGCTTTCAAAATGTTTTAACCAAATCGCCCCAACCGGGATATTATTCGCCCCTGGCACTTCATGTTCATTCGTCACTGAAAACAGAAATACCGAGGACAGTTAAATGTCCGACCTGCTCTTCAGACGAATTCGGACCCCTAGTGGATTGAACCTTATGATCAGAAAAGGAATGCCCAAAATCACTCGGCTAGTCATACCGGCTCAATTTGCCATAAATTCGTCATATAAATATAAGAAAAAACTAGTAGTTATGGAACATAAACATAGAACCTTCTATTTCTATATGTGTTGATACAATTCAAAGAATGTGAAAAAATCTGTCGTCTTTTCTTCTTTGGAAATTAGAAAGTATGGAGAAGAAGAAATGTAGTGTAAATGGGAACCATCCCTGAAACCGATGACGTAGCCTCACCTTGAAGAAGGTGCCGTAATATTTTCCTCGTTGAGGAATGTCTATATAGCTTGTTTTTGAGTTCAACAAAGAAATATCGAGTAAGTCATTAAGGCACTCACATACGCATTAGTATCTTGTGTATTTTCGTCCATGAAACGATTTTAACTAGGTATTAGTTTGGGTATAAGATGAAATGGCGTAGTATCTAAGTGGACACAGTTTATCGTATGTTTTCATGGTGAGTGGAGGTGATTTGAGAGATCCGTGCTTACATGGCCTGTGATTTCAATTGTTTTTTCTTTAGTTTTGGTGGTCCTGTGTTTAGTGGTTATATACCGTAAATTGTAATAAGTCGTACGACGTCATGAATACTATTCGACAAAACACGTTAAAATTTGAATTTGACAAACATTCCCGTCAATTATGACCATCTCCGGCGAAACTACACATTTGGTTAAGTGAACATTTTCCTGATCTTATGAATCAAGTGATTGCTATCCATTTACACAATTACGATTTTTGTGTTTATATTAAACTGGATACTGCTCTACATTTTGAACATGCGTCAGGTACTTTGCCCGATTCTGTTCCTTTCCGTCATTCGACTGGTGTTTCCTCTTTGGTGCATATATTGGACGCTACAACCAATTATACTAAATTTCGCATTTTTTCAATTACCGTTCGAACTTATTAATGATATAGTGCGTGATATTTTGCGCAAATAAGTGCGATTAAAGAAATAATACATGGAAAACGGAGAGTTTACTTAAAATATCCTATATTGAATGGTGTCCTTGCTGTTTATATAGAATTGGGGGAAAATATACCATCTAAACTCCACTTCATAGGTTATAAGGAGTCTATTGTGTAGCCCGGAAAGCTTCATACATGTTTCCGCTTCTTAAAAACTGATCATCTAGTTTCCAACTGCAATGTCCCAGCTCGACAGTTACCACCTCCTCAGCAAAAGCAAAAAAAAAAAAAAAAGAAGAAGAACGGAAAGAACTTCGTATGACACCTTTATCCAATGGAACTCTCCCGAAAACCCCGCAATACTCGTTAAACCTTCGGTCTATTTCCTTAAGGAACGGTGTTTCTACAAGTGTTCCTGATATGTCTCCAGCTCCTTCTTCCCTTCCCCCAGGAAATGATTATACTGATTTTCCTATATTATGGTCAGAAGCCATAAGTAATACTGTATCAACTACTCCAGCTCTACAAGAGAGTGTGGGACCGCATCAATGGACCTCGACCAGCCCAGTGTTACATAGTTTCCCGCTAAATTAGGCAACGTCGCAGAATGATGCTGTGCCCTTGTCCACCTCAAATGTTTTTCTAACCAAGAACCCAACAACAACTACTGACACTTAATTTGAATCTTCTTCGCCCATTACTAGAGTTCATGGAAATCAACTCAGGAGGTCATTACGTAAAAAACGAAAAGTGATTTCAAATAAAACAGATTGTGGCAGCCAAGAAACCCAAGACTGTGCGAGTGATCCGGAAATACATATCGGTAGTGGTGACCATGGCTCTGATATGGTTTGTAACACACTCTTTGCTACAGACGAGTCTCGTGAGCAGAGTGTTGCTGCAGAACCTACTATTTCGTAAGTTCTTGTGTCGTGCTTCTAGTCGTCAACATTCACGTGATTTCTTTCTTTCTTTTTGTGTTTCGATAGTATATGCATTCTTTTATACAATTAATCCAGTGCAGTGTTCACGTGATGTTTCCCAGACTGTTTATTTTTATTTCTTTCTTTCATTATTTTTTTAATAAATGTTGGTACAGTTGGAGGCGTACGCATTCTTGGAGGCAGAAAAGTCTTTCTTCCTTCATTTCTGTAGTGTGGTGTATTCCTTCACACCTTCTTTAGTTTTTGTTGTTAATTTTACGTTGTTTTTTCTTATATTTCATTATTCACTTGATGGCAGACCATCCGTATATTAATCGACTTAATGTTCGCTGTTTGTGTTCTATAAACATTGCTGGCATTCGCCATCCAGCAAAATAAAATATTCTAAAAACTGTTGTACTATAAACTGATTACGACCTGGTTCTACTTCAAGAAGTCAGCACGTCAAAATTTGAATTTCTGCCTATGTACACTGCGATTGTGAATCTTGGTCCTCAGAACCGGTGTACTGTTATTTTGATCAAAAAGGATATTGTAGAACCTATTAAGCGACTTCCTTCTGGCCGTGATATCAGTATCTTTTGTGATGGATTTAATATTATCAATGTATATGGCATTTCTGGGACATTTAATAGGCGCTCTCCTGAAGACTTATAATGAAGAAATTGTCCATGTTTTGCTAGATAATTGTGCTCCTATTATTATGGCTGGGGAATTTAATGTCCTTGAACGACAAATCGACACCACTGGAATTTTCCACCCTAGCGTTACTTTTACCCGACTTCTCCAACAGTTAAGCCTTCGGAATGTATGGTGGCAAGATTGGAATGTTTCAAAATACACCTTTAATAATAGTTCCACGATGTCAAGACTAGATCGCTGGTACATAACATCTTCTCACTGTTCCAATATAGTTGAAACGGAAACCCGTGCTATCTCATTCAGTGACCACGCAGCAGTTTATGATGTTATTGAAATTCCGACAGGTGTTTCCCACACGCATGGTAGAAGTTACAGGAAATTAAATTCTCAACTTCTCCATCAGACTATTAGGAATGATTTTGACTTCTTCAGAGTATTAAGAATGATTTTGGGCAACGTTGGCAATTTTGGATACATCAACAACGTTATTTTGCGACTATCTCTCAATGATTGACTTTTTACGTTAACCCAAATAGAAAACGTTTTTTTTTTTTTTCAATGGCATGGCAAAGAACTTAAGCGCGAGACTCATCATATTTTAGAATATTACTATGCTGTATGAAACGATCTTTATAGTCTCAACTTAGTAGCCCTCAAAATTTCATTATATTCATAGGGTTAAAGCGCAGATTACACGTTTACAACTTCGCATTCTTCAACGTTACCAAAAGAATTAATCTTATGAAGCATGTTGTAAATCAGAACGAATGTCCTGATATCAATATATTCAATAGATGCATCGTCGCCAACAGCTATACACTGAAACTATTATGGTAGATGGTGTTGGTGCAGTTAAGGATGTTCATGATATTTAACATCATGTTTATGAACATTTTTTGGTATATCGTCCTGGACAAATCAATGCTACTGCACTCGAGACACATTTCTCGGAGTCACTGTCCCAGCTGTCTCCCGAGGTACTCCAACAACTAATTGCGGATAATACTCCGACGGAAATACGAGAAGCGTTGCGTACATACAAGTAATGTCGCGGATTTGATGGGCTTATTTATGAACTATATGTTACATATTGGGATCTTGTTGGATCGGAGTTATCTTTTTAATGAACTCTTAAGGCATCACAATTTCATAGATAACCAAGATGTCATTGTCCTCATACCTAAAAGGAACTGTCCACTGACTATACAGAATTACCATCCGATCACGTTACTTAATAATGACATGAAACTTTTCTTTGAAGTGTTAACACAACGTTTGAAACATGTTTGTCATAAGTTTATTAGTCATTTCCAGGCAGTTATTCATCCTACCAAGAATGTGTTTACTGCACATAGCAAGATCCGTAACATCACTGAATATTTTAAATTTCAACGCATCTCTGCATGTTTATTATCAGTGGACTTTCAGAAGGCGTTTGACTTTTTATTCCACGAATATCTCTACACTGCCTTAAAAGCTTACAGATTTCCTGATGATTTTATTGAATTTATTCGTTGCTTTTTACTCGTCCGCTACTTCCCGTGTACAAATCAATGGTCACTTGACCGCGCCTTTCTGAATAATCGTGGAGTCCGACAAGGCTATGCTTTATCTATGTATTTATTTAGTGTCACGCTAAACCTCTGTTCTACCATTTAGTGTCCCTAACATCATCAGTAAATCATGATTTCACAATATCAACGTACAAGCGTTTGGTCAAGATGTGAACATTCTTTTCACTACGAAGGACCAATTTGAGCATATTGAACAGTTTATACAGACTTTTGTGCAAGTGAATGGTGCAGAAATCAATGTGAGCAAATCGAAATTATTAGTATATAATTTCTGTGGCTCAGTCGCCTTTTTCTCTTGAACATCCTTATATCGTAGCCGACCACGTAAAAATCATTAGTATTATATTTACAGTGTGCACTGGCATCACGACCGACGTAATTTGGTACCCGGTTCTTCAGAACTTACACCAAATTAATGCAGCTAATAAAAGTCGGAGTTTGAACATCATATAACCTGGTTTGTTAACACATATTATTTCAAAAGTATGGTATTCCGCTGCCTGAATCTTAAGCCAGAAAAATTGATTCTTTGATAGGTTGGTTCTTGTGGACTGGTATTTATTTTCGACTACTATTGTTCATATCTTCAAGGAGAACTATAAGTTATTATTGTGAGCCAGAAATGTACAGCTCTTTATATGCGTACTGGATTGAAATTATACCTTGATTCTGACTCCCAAAGGTCACAATGGATAGCGTGCTGGACTTTTTCATTAACCGACAATAATCCACATTGCATTCGAATTTTTCCTCATTACTCTTAATATGTAAAGAAACTCGTCTAATCATGCGGGTATTTCCCACAGTCACCTGCGATTTTCAACACGTCCACTAAAATGTTATATGCTGAATTACTTCACAGTGTTGTATGCTGTGTACCTCGTATTTGTATGAAGTTTTGCACATATGACTGGACTGTGATCTGGCGTAATGTACACTCCAAAATATTATCTTCGGACATTAGTAGTGTTTGGTTCAGCTTTATTCATGATTTTCATCCTACTAATGAAGCACTTCGCAATGTCCATCGTATTATTCTACTAATGGTGTGAACTATGGTTGCCTGAATACACTTTTGCATCGTGTATCGGAATGTAATGATACTCTTAGCATCTGGGCCTCCTTATGTGATTTACTCACGGCGATGTGTCGTAAACCGAATCACTATTTTGATCGTCGCATGCTTGTTTTTCCGGACTATATTTGGTATCCCTATCCGAAACTTAATGCTGTTAATTGGATTATCAGGCATCTATCTATTATACTCTGTCTTCTCGGCAGAAGTGTGCAGTGGAGGAATATTATTTGTATTTAAAATTTGTTCGTAATCAGACTTTTCGTCACTAAAGTTAGATTCACCCGTCTGTATTTGCTAATTTTCTCACAGTGATCTTTAAGTTTTCATAGTGTCCTTGTCTGACTTTATGTAATATCAGTATCTGTAATGTAATGTAATAGGTAATTTAGTTCAATAAATGTAATAAAAAGTGGTTCGCGCATTGTACTTCTATTCGGTAGACACGGGTTCAAATCCCGACCAGGCTGAAACTTTTTCAAATGTTTAAATTTCAATTTCAATGCATACTCAGTGTGAAAGGCAAGATCTCAGTGTGAAAGAAAAATATGTTGGAATAAGGAGAATTGGAGGTCTGTCAATGGAAACAGTAATTTACAAAAATATATTCTAGATTTGATATATTCATCTACTTTCAAGCATTTTCTGATTTATGTGTGATCAGTGTTTTTATTTCTTTGAATATACAGTATATAATGAAATAATACACTACATACAAAGTAATATTGAGATTAATATATGGTGTTCTTTGGACAACACACTTTGAACCAGAGCGATTCATCTCAGAATGCAGAAATGTTAGGTGTGTTATCTACTCACAATTTTACTTGCATAAAGACCTGACTTTATGCTGCCAACTGCTGCCAGTGCCGAGAAAAGTTACGTGTAAATTGGGTTGCATCTGTCTAGGCGTTCTTATAACTGCATATTACCTGGACCCCAAGTAATGGAATTAAAGCAATTGGGGGGGGGTAGTTTGTGGTTCGCTGTGCGCATTCTCTAGATATTTAGTTGGTAGATCTAAATTTTGTCTCTTCGGAGGTGATGGCAGATAATCAGTTGTCGGTGATTAGCGATAATCAGTGATGGTGAATATTGTTTCTTCTGAAATGGCCAACTTTTTCCTGCCTCCTGTATATCACTATCTATAACTCCATTTCACTATTATCAGATCCAAATCAAAGACGTCGAATGTGGTAATTTCTTTCAGATCTATGTCGTTTTTCGTGAGCTGCTGTCTAATTGGTCGAAACATAACGATATGAGCGGTAGTCGACGTGCTTTCATTGATTCCAAATCATTCTTTCAGAAGAGCAACAACACGTCCTGGGCCCATCGTTTTGGTTTGCACGTGTTAAAAGTACGTAATTTGTTGTGAATCGAGGAAAACGTGAATTGGTATCTTAATTATTCCAAAGACGTACAATGCACGCTAAATAACACGCACACACACACACACAAACAAACAATTGAACACAAGTTCTTTCTACAAACTTCATATACCTAATGTACCGCACTTTTATTTGCAATTACAAAACATCAACATATCATGGAACAAAAATAGAAGTGCCTGTTTTTCTTTCTTTCTTTCTTTCTTTTTTTTTTTTTTTTTTTGTTTGTTTGTTTCGTGTTTTAAAATATCCCTTGACACACATACAGAAGATACTTTCTAACACACATAACTTTCGTACAACTTCCGTTGCTCCTCAATGATCACTACACTTGTCTGCTCATGAGCACTACGTCTCTTTGCCACATCACTTTATGTTATTTCCATTTTTATCTTGCTCTTTATTAGTGAACGAACCACGTAATGACCACCGTCAAACGATCTTGCAACAACTACACGACTGCTTCCCTTTGGTATAACTGGTTACGCTCACTTTTATTTTGAAATGCATGTTTTCGAATGCGTTTCCAGGTGACAGCACGCTGGAGCGCGTATGGTTAAGTTGAACTGTATTCACAGGAGCACTTCAGGGCATTTCTCTTGGTTGATCAGCAGTTTACAACGAATGTGGGATGCAGAATACTAAGATACGTACCTAGGTATATACAAACTTTGTACGGGTTGCAACACCTTGATTATGGAACGTTTTCTATTCCTTTTCTATCCAGGGACGAATGTAATGAGTACTGATATTACGGGCAGTAGTGGCGGTGATTAGGGGGTATGGCAGGTAGTTGCTCCCAACGTTATGTCTCCGTACAAGATCATTTCCGATATTGAATAACACTAACAGCTATTTCAAGGGTCCTCTTTCATTGGCAAATCCCCGCCCTCCCCCTAAAACACCTTGTCTCCGAAAAGGTTCAAGGATGTTGGAATGTTAGCGTATTCCTATATTTGACAGTGTAATTTCGATTCTTTCTAGACTTGCAGTTCATGTAGCACCAGTGGCGTAGTTAGGGCGTGGTTCTGTGGAGTCTGGGGCCCCGAAATTTCAAACGTTGCAAAAATAAAGGCTTCATTTACATTTTCAATCTCCACATTCCCAAAACTATTCTGAAGAAGGCCCCCCCAACTCCCTGAACCTCTTAAAACTTCTGAAAGTATACAGTTGCGTTTTCAGTTTCCACATTGCCAATTTGCAAGGATTGAATCCCCGGATCCACCCCGACATGAAATTCTGGTTACGCGTCTGTGTAGCATGTAGGGAACAACAAATCAATGCACACCGGTAACAACAATGAAATAGTGATTGTATGCCTCTCCTAGTACACTGTTAAACACAGTGGTTCAGTATTCGCTTGTATGAACAAATTAGTTTCAATGTTTATATTTTGTCAGTACCTAGGTAGACATGATCCAGGTTTTTTAAACATTGTTGTCTACGCGCTACGATGTTACTGGTCGTAGATATTATATATTCTTTGATTTTTCCAAATTTTATGTTTTATTCCGTATTTCCCGTAGTTTTCACTGTTCCCGTTCTAAATGAGCTAAGACATGGAAGACATCTCGCCAGCGCCGGAGGTAGGAAATATTGCGCCGAGAGCAAAGACGTGCATCTGCTCCTCCTCATTCCCAATTTTGAATCGAAATCGTGCAACCTACATACTCTTAACCAGTTCAGTCCCTGGGCAAATGCCCCGAACTGACACCCCAAGATCCGGCCCCGAATCTAATTTAATATTGGATTCCAACTACTACTATGTTACAGAACGCTCCAATCGAAATAGAACATGTACACCAGCAGCGGACCTGCATATCACTTGGTCATCCAAGGGCATGGATCATTTCAGCTTATGACCTTTCTTTTGGTACTATTCTGACATTTTCCTTGACAACAATGCTTTGACACTGTGCTTCGTTCGTTATTTTTGAACTTCAATTATTATATTCTTGTTTGTGATCTCATATTTTGGTTTTAATTAGTTCGAATCGTGTAATGTATGTACTTTTCTATATCCGAGATTCATATAGAAATTCATATAGAATTATGTTCTTACGTTGGCAACACTACATTACATATGATGTTATTGAGCATGTCTGTGGATACAATGTTTATTTACTATACTGTTGTGTAAATGTAATTTTGGTTTCTTTAATCATTTTGAAGTTCCTTCTGTGTCACTGTATCTTTTGCATTACGGTCTTCACATGATTCTAAATCCTTCTTTCCTCTGTACCTCCTGGGTTTCTGAATCATAAATCATTGAATTTCTCACTTTTCTTCACTCCTCTATAGATGGCGCATTGTTCAACTGAGGAGTACTACTATCAATATAAGGTGTTATCTTGTTAATAGCGTCGACCTTGTTAATAGCGTCGACACACAAGTCTACGGGAAGCATAAATGGCAAAAATCATCTGTAGTTTTAGAAATATTACATGGAATGGACGTGTTGTCTCCTCCCCCTTGCCTCACTTAACATATATACTCTGATATGGATGCTAAAAATTTGGAGAGCTCACTTCACTCACATCCTCCCGTATATAGATGAACTGAGACAACGCATGGGCTGTTTAGTATTTCGTATAGGCTTTATGGGTCCAAACTTTTCAGCATTTAGTCTAACGTAGTTCCTGAGCAAAATTAATTAGAACTACTATATGATGACAAGGGAGTTCGTATTGGACCGCATGAACGTCCGTAAGTATATAAAGTTAACCAAGAATGTTCTCCCACTTTTTCACCCAACACCTTAGAACATTTTTATCTCACCGAAGGCATACCTGGAAGATCAGAGATCGTCCCCATCATCATCGACGACCTTCTTCCAAGTTCTGAAGAGCCAAGGATTCTTTCGCTATAGAACTCGGTGAGCCGTGAAGCGAAGAAAGTATCAAGTGCATTTTGCATCTCTACTACGGATTTGAAGTGGTGTCCTCTACGATGATTGTCCAAAGAATAGAACGGGTGATATTTGGACCGTGTAATATCCATGGAGTATGGTGAATACTATAGTGTTGTCCATGCAAAGCGCCGAATGGTGTCCCGGGTCGTCTTATCCACGCGGGGCTTAGCGTTGTCCCGTAACAGGAGGACCCTTTGTGATTCAGAACTGCTGGCTAAATAGTTCTAAATCTTTCTTGAAAATAGCTCAGCTGCTGACAGTACAGAGTTGCATTGATGCTATGACTAGTTGGTAGCAGTCTCCGATGCACGATGCTGAGAGCTGTCCACCAAACACACAAGAGGGCATTTTTCTCGTGACGTGCTGATTTGGAAACGGTTCATGGGATGCTAACCAATGATAACGGTGCCGTGGTGCTTTGTATATTATCCACTTCTTATCACATGTCAACACCCTGTCCAGAAATGGCTCCTTCGTCAGACGAGGCAGCAAAGACACACAGGTGTCTGCTCGCGTTGCCTTCTCGCCCGAAGTCAAATTATGTAGGACCCATCGACCCAACTTGTAATGTATCCCAACTTGATGGATGTGGTACTGAATGGTTTCTCCACTCACGCTGAATTGTAGTCCGAGGTCCTCACATGTCTGGCCACTGTTCTCCTCAATATTGCTGCCTGAAGATATTCATTTTGTACATGTGTTGGTGTTCCGGTACGTGATGCATCTTCGAGTGTTTCGTCACCATCTTAAAACTTGTTGAAACACTGCTGCAATGTCTGCGTAATCATGTCACCCTTACTAAAGCCCTTCCGTCCCGCTGCAGCGGCGGTTTTGAATTCTTGCAATATATAGGGCCTTATGACGCTCTAGTGGATGTCCTATGTTCACTCTGTCCTTAAGGAATTTCACGGTGTAACTGACTGCTACAACCAGGTTGTATGTTGGATATACCCACACCAAAAGTTGACCTTCGCCATATCTCCATTCAACTCACGATGTGAGCGCCAGTTGAACACAGACCTCCACAAAAAACGACAGAATTCTTGCTTACCTCTATATTTGTGCAAAAAAAGAAAAAATAGCAAGCTATTGTTGTTTTACGTTTCGGACAGACAAAATTCTGTCCCGTCTGGGAGTTCATTATTATTATTATTATTATTATTATTATTATTATTATTATTATTATTATTATTATTATTATTATTATTATTATTATTATTATTATTATTATTATTATTTTCTAATTGCAAAATAGCTTGAATCAGGTCAAAATATTTTTACTGAAACTAAAAATGGCTATAGATGTCCGTGCCTCCCAATATCAACTTCGATATCAACGTATAGAAGGCTTACAGTTAATTTCTCTCAGTAACTTAGTCAAAATAATGAAAGATAATTGCTCAGAAAGTATACATGAGATGTCTCTCGAGTCTAAGGGGAGTAAGTAAGGGTAAAGCCAAAGGAGGATAATTGTAAGTGAAGAAATTTTTGAACTTTCCTTGTATATTTCGTATTTGAATATATCCCCCTTTGGAATTAATTTATGCCATGGATGAACCTTTCTCTATAACACAAGAAGCGCTCATTTTTAATCTACCAGGTATGAAGTCACATAAATGATCAAGTTTTCATGTATTTCACGGGTAAGAGAAAATTTCTGGAATCTACCTAGTATATTTCATATTTCAATGTTATTGTCTCATTTTATATCAACTATGTAGTAAAGAAAGGCGTGTCTATAACACAAAATGCGTTTATTTGAAAACCGTGAGGTGTAAGTTATTGTAAAGATATCAAGTCTGCAGATATTTGTAAGTGAACATTTTTAAACTTCCCTCGTATCTATCATATATTAATATTATATGTAACCTTCTGCGTTAATATATTTGTCATCAATGGAAATTTAACATCAACAAAGGACGAGTTTTTTGGAGATCAACGAGATATATATAAGCTTAAAGGTATCAAGTTTTCACATATTTTTGTGAGCAAATCTTTCAAGTTCTTTCATATTCTAATAATACTTTTCGTTTCTTTGTTACCATATATATAGCCCTCTGTACAACCTGGGTTTTGGGAGTATTTTTTTAAACTTTCAGTCAAGCAGCTACTGCATCGTCAGTATTTATCCTAGGATCATGGTTCATATCTCATTCTCTTCAAAATGGAGCAGGCTTTCAAATGGTATCACTTGCATGCCCATACCATATACCAGGAGAGGGAAAAGTAATGCCAAGGGAAATTTTCGGGGGGGATTTTTTTCACACTTTGGGCCCCTTTGGAACGGCCCTGTGTGAACGTAGAGATCTCAAAAATCTGATAATTACTACGCGGTAGACTGAATGTGTGTGCCAAATTTCAAATTTCTATCTTGAACTGTAAGGGCGGAAGAAATGTTATCAAGAATTCCCACAATGCCCCAAATTGCCGCAAAAGACCCTGATCTCAGGTAAAAAAAATCCTGAGACATCTCTATTTACCGTAGGACTCTAATCCCCCAACCATTCCCTTCCGAATAGAACTGCCTTTCAGGCGGTACCATTCACATGTCTCCATCATGTATCTAAGGCGGGAAAATCCTGAAGAAAGGGATTTTTTGGTACAAATATCCCTTTTTCCCAAATTTTTTGCCCCTCTGGACTCCCCTGTTTCAACGCAGCTGATCTGAAAAAATCTGATAAATACTACTCGGCGGACTGAATGTTTGTGCAAAATTTCAATCTTCTACGTGCAAAAATAAGGCCGCCAATAATAACGAGCGTAGGCTTAATAAGAGAAAATATATTGTTTAAAGTTATGACGTCATCATCTCCTATATCTCGACGCAGGAAGGCGTGAAACCATACATAACGTCTTCTACAATGTCTCTGGACTTATAAACAAACAAAAAAAGAAAACGGACGGAAAAACTCAAATAGGAGAGTTATAACGCAATGTACCATGAATCACCCGTATGGTACAAATTGTCCCACAATATCCTGAAAGGGATAGCAGATGGAGCTTCCTCTATAAGATAAGATGTGATTTCTTGAAATCCGACTGGGTTTAAATTAACGCAAAGATATCAACTTTCCAGATATTTGTAAATGAACAAATTTTCAAACTTCCCTCGTACATTTTATATTTCAATATTACTGTCCTCATTTCATAATATTATATATAGTAGAAGAAATGTGTAAGATACGTTTCCTTGAAATTGTGAAATGAAAATTAACTTAAAATCATCAAGTTTCCGGCGTGGGAGACCCGTTTCGATTCCCGGCGGGGGCTCAAGTGGTTCGGATTCCACGTTAATCAGTATGTCCACGTCTCATATAGCCTCGCTGCTGAACGGGACGTTAAACTCAAAATCAAATCAGAGCTCCTCCGTGGCTAAGCGGTTAGCGTACGCGCCTTTGGCGTGGGAGACCCGGGTTCGATTCCCGGCGGGAGCTCATGTGGTTCGGATTCCACGTTAATCAGTAGGTCCACGTCTCATATAGCCTCGCTGCTGAAAGAGACGCTAAACTTAAATTCAACTCAAAATCAAATCAACTCATCAAGTTTCCAGATATTTGTATGTAAACATACTTTGGAACTTCACTCCTAAATTTCATATTTCAATATTGTTTTCCCTTTTTTTATTAATATATGTCATTGAAGTGACCTTCATCTATATCGTAAGATGTGCTTTCTTCAAATCGACACAGTGTAGGTAAGCGTGAAGACATCAACTATTCAAATATTTGAAAAAAAATTGAAACACCTCTCGTATATTTCAAATGTTAATATTAATCCCTTATTTTTATTAATCCGTGCAGAAAAAAGACGTTCCTCCAACACAAAAAATGTGTTTTGTTTAAATTGTCGTTCTGTAAATTGGCGAAAATAGCGACAAAAACATCAAGTTTCTGGATATTTGTAAATGAAAAAAAAAACTTCTCTCGTGCATTCCACATTTCAACATTATTTCTCTTTATATGTAATAGAAGGGTAAGATACGTTTTTGTGTAAGATGTGTTTTCTCGAAACAGATGATGTTTAAATTAGAGTAATATCGTCACATTTCCTAATATTTCTAACTGGACAAATATTGGAATATCTCTCTTATATATAGAATAACCTACAATGGGCAAACATTCACAAAATTTCAGCGTTGCCAGTACAAAGAAATATAAATTAACAGAATATTCAAATATATGAAACCACCATTATAACCACACATTCCAAAAGCAAGGTCACTCATATTAACTACAAACATCTCTAAAGAGTAGAAATATTGAAATATTAGATATATCTAAAGAGTAGAAATACTGAAATATTAGATATATCTAAAGAGTAGAAACATTGAAATAATTGAAATTGGACGATAAAGTAATAATGGAGGGAAGACAGACAGAAAAAGAAAGATAGGGAAGAGCAAAAGGTTTAGGATAGGGACATGGAACGTACGTACTATGTTACAGGGATGAAAATTAGAAAATCTTAAAGAAGAAATGAAACAAAATAATTTAGATTTGGTAGGCGTTTGTGAAGTTAGATGGGAAGACAATGGGGTATTGAAGAGCAAAGGATATAGAATTTTTTACTCAGATAATGAATAGGGCGGTCATAATGGCGTAGGAATAATTCTTGTAAAGCGCTTAATGGAGAAGGTAGTGAAAGTAGAATTTATTGATGATAGAGTTATGATGTTAAGACTTAAAGAGAAAATGAAGGATCTAGTGGTGATACAGACATATGCACCGACGACTTTGCATGCAAATGAAGAAGTAGAGGAAAATTATGAGAAAATAGAAGAAATTATAGATAGGGAGAAGAAGGGTCCATGAATAATTCTAATGGGAGATTTCAATGCAGTTGTGGGAGAAAAACAGGAAGGTAGTATCGTAGGCAAATATGGTTTAGGCGAAGGAAATGAAAGGGGAGAGGGTCTAGTGAATTTCTGTAGACAGAATCCACTAGTAATTGGGAACACTTGGTTCAATCAGCACAAGAGAAGAAAATATACATGGAAATCACCAATAGACGGCGGAAGATATCACCTAGACTATGTTATGATTCAGGACAGGTATCGGAATAGCTTAAAGAACGCGAAGACCCTTCCCGGGGCTGATATTTTTCCTGATCATAATCTTGTGCTGGCCGAAGTAGATATTCAACTGAAAAATGTAGGCAGAAGAAAAGTAGGTACCAAAGTGTTGAGTACTGAAAAGTTGAAAAACGAGGAAATAAAAAATCTTTTCGTTGAAAAATTCGAAGAAAAATGTTCAAACGAGAAAAGGATAGGCGCAGGTAGTAACGCACGGTGGAAACATATTAAACGTTGCTTACAGCAGGTTGCAGAAGAAGCAGTAGGCTACCGCGAACACAAAACTGCTAAGAAACCATGGGTTACAGAGCAGATGTTGCAGAAAATGAGGGAGAGGATGAGGAAACAGGTTGATACAGAAGATGGCAAAAGGATGTACAGAAAGTTAAATAATGAATTACGAAGAGAAACAGACAGAGCGAGGTAAGACTTTTACAAAAAAAAAAAAATGCGAGGACATAGAAGAATTAGAAAGAGTTGGGAAATATGAGGAAATGTATAAGGAGGTGAAATCTATTAAATTTAGGAGGAAACAAGGGGGTATTATCATGGCAGTAGGTAATAAGAATGGGAAGGTACTCAGCGAGAGAAATGAGGTCATAGGAAGGTGGAAAGAATACGTTGAAGACTTATATGAGAGTAGGGATAGACCGTGTAGCCTAAATGTTGAAGTAAAAAATGAAGTCGGCGAGGATGATAAAGGATTTAGTATTCTTCTTGATGAGTTTGAAAAGGCTATATCCGAGATTAGGAATGGAAAGGCAACCGGAATAGGTAACATACCAATCGAATTCATTAAAAATATAGAGGACAAGGGAAAGAAAGAATTGTTCCGACTAAACAATGAAATATATGAAACAGGAGAATGGCTAAAAGACTTTCTGAAAACAATCATGATACCGATGGCTAAGAAATCGAACCCAAAGAGATGTGAGGATTATAGAACTATTAGTCTCATATCTCATGCAGCTAAAATTCTGCTCCGAATACTGAACAGAAGATTATATGAAAGAAGAAATAAAGATGTTGAGTAGGAGCAGTTCGGGATCATAGCAGGCAAGGGTACAAGAGATGCAATTGGATTATTAAGGACGATCGGTGAAAGATTTACGAGGGCTGTCTAAAAAGTATCCGACCTTTGGCCAGAAAAATAGTTGCGAATACCTGACAGATTTGGGACCCTAATCCCCTTCAAAGTATCCCCCTTGTGCTTCCACACACATAGCCCACCGATCCTTCCACTGCTGGAAACACCGCTGGAAGTCTTCTTTTGGAATGTTGTTCAGCTCCGTCGTCGAGTTCCGCACTATGTCTTCTCTACTCTCAAAACGGGATCCCTTCAGAGGCGTCTTCAATTTTGGAAACAACCAGAAGTCACAAGGAGCCAGGTCTGGAGAGTAGGGAGGTTGGCGAACGGTTGTAATTCCATGTTTGGCTAAGAACGTGTGGATCAATTGGGATGAATGTGCTGGGGCGTTGTCATGATGGACGTGCCATTTCTTCGCTGTCCACATGTCTGGTCTTTTGCGCCGGACTGCGTCACGGAGTCGCCTGAGAACATCTTGATAGTACTCCTTTGTCACTGTTTGTCCTTCCGGTGCGTACTCCTGATGCACAATTCCACGGGCATCGAAGAAAACAGTCAGCAACACCTTGATTTTGCTTCACACCTGCCGCGCTTTCTTCGGCCTTGGAGAATCAGGATGCTTCCATTGAGACGATTGTTGTTTTGTTTCTGGGTCGTACTCGTACACCCATGACTCATCTCCAGTTATCACGGAATTCAGATACCCAGGATCAGTGTTGGTGGTGTCCAGAAGGTCCTGTGCAACGTCAAAACGGGTCAAAACGGGTGTCTTTTTGTTCCTGAGACAACAACTTGGGTACAAATTTAGCAGCCACTCGTTTCATGTTCAAATCGTCACGCAAAATTGCATGTGCAGAATCTTTACTCACTCCAACATCTTCTGCAAACTTCCGCGCTGTCAAACGGCGATCTGCCATCACCAAATTTCGCACCCGCTCAACAACAGCTGCATTCCGAGCAGTTTGGGGCCTGCCGCTACGCTGCTCACTCTCGACTGATGTGCGGCCATCTTTGAATCGGTTGAACCATTGTTTAATTTGTGTTACACCCATCGCATCTTCTCCAAACACCTGCTGAACCTTACGAATTGTTTGGCTTTGAGAATAACCCAGCCTTTGACAGAATTTGATGCAGTATCTTTGCTCAATTCGTTCAGTCATCTTGCGAGAAACACTAAATCCGACGAACACTACCAACAGCACCTCACTTCGCGACCACCAGCTCACGACTGGCACACGCGGTGAAAAAATTCAAGCATGCGCATTAAGGTTCCTCCTTCCACCGTGCACGGTGGCGCCGCCTGAGAATTACTACTTTGCGTAGAAAAAATTAAGGTCGGATACTTTTTAGACAGGCCTCGTAGAAAAGGGGAAAGAGGTGTATGTTGTATTTATTGATCTAGAAAAGGCTTTTGACCGCGTGAATTGGGAATTGTTGTTGGGAGTTCTAACGAAGATAAGGTTGGAATGGAAAGATAGAAGACTCATAAGAAATGTATACGTGAACCAACAAGTAAGTGTTAGGATAGGGGAAGAACTGACGGAAGAGAGTGAAATTGGAAGGGGAGTTCGACAAGGATGTTGCCTCTCGCCAACACTATTTAATGTCTATCCAGAAAAGATAGTGAAAAAGACCCTACATGATGATGATGGCATTTCGTTAAGAGGTAGAATGATTAGATGCATAAGATTTGCAGACGGTATGGCGCTTCATGCAGAATCTGAAAAGAAAATCAATAAAATGTTAGAACAAATGAGAAAGGGCTTTGAAGAATATGGGATGAAAATAAATGTTAGAAAGACAAAAGCCATGGTGATTGGAACGGGGTCTGTGTCAAATATAAAAGTAGGAGGGGAGAAAATAGAACAAGTGAATAGGTTTCGATACCTGGGTAGTATTCTTAGTAATAACATGAAGTACGAACGTGAAATAAAAGCAAGGATAAGAATGGCGAAAAAAGCCTTTAGGAGGAAGAAAAGTCTGTTTTGTGGGACCTTGAGCAAAGAGTTGAGAAAAAGACTCATAAAATGCTTCGTGTGGAGTGTTGTACTGTATGGGGCGGAAACGTGGACATTACGTAAAGGTGATGAAAATCGACTAGAAGTCTTCGAAATGTGGATGTGGAGAAGAATGGAAAGAATTAGTTGGGTCGAGCGGAAAACGAATGAGAGAGTGTTAGAAATGGTGGGTGAGAAAAGAACACTTTTAGATATTATTAGGAAGAGGAAGAGAAACTGGTTGGGACACTGCCTAAGAAGAGATTGTATCATGAGGGACGTCCTAGAGGGTATGGTGGCGAGAAAGAAAGGGAGGGGGCGAAAGAGACTACAATTAATGGATGATATAAAAACAGAAAGGTCATACGCGAAGACGAAGAAGTTAACGGAGGACCGTGGAGCATGGAAGCTACTCAGCTGCGGCAAGTGACCTGCCAATAAAAGCAGAATACCTATGATGATGATGATATGTCTACTCTTTAGATATGCTTGTAGTTAATATAAGTGACCGTGTTTTTGGAATGTGTGGTTATAATGGTGGTTTCATATATTTGAATATTCTGTTAATTTATATTTCTTTGTACTGACAACGCTGGAATTTTGTGAATGTTTGCTGAAGAACTTCTATCAAAATTTCTTTGTATGTGTTCCCTATATATAAATTCTAGATATCATATATTATATTGCATTCTCCTACATTCATCAAACCTTCCTTCTTTTTCTGTAAAGGGTCTGGAAATGACTAATTTGATCCATTTTTTTACTCGAGTAGAGTGTTAAAAGAATCAATTGTACCTTTTGTTGATAAGCTGATTAGACTAAACAAAAAAAATCGATATCTTTTACCGTTTTTGATTTATCTAACTCTGTATTTAAACGAGACTATTAGGTTATTTCAACCACTTCTGTATTTGAAGGGTTGTGACGATATATTTCCTTGAGACCCCAAATCGATTACATAAAACTGTTTGTTGCTATCTATTATAAATTTTGTTCTATGGTAATGAATGTTAAAACTAGAAATTGTTAATTTGAACCACTTCGACTTGAAAACAGAGTTATTGTAGGAGACTGAACTTTTTCTTGAGAAGCTGAATCCATCGCAAAAAGGTATCTCGAAATTTCTTACCGTCATTGTTCTGATACAGGTCGACAGACGGACGGACAAAGACTTTGAAACGGCTTCCGAGATTTTTACGTAACATAAGGAAAATGAAATGAAATGAAGTATTTTAGTTTAGCATCACACTAGTATGTCCTTTAGGCTAAGAGAGACGATGATTAAGGCAAGTGAATGATGATGGGAGAATTGATGGAATGAGAAAGTTGGAAGAAGCGGAAGTACCCCGAGAAAACCCAAGGACATCACTTTGTCCACTACAAACTTACTTCGCAGGGGATCGAACCGGTGATCCCACGCACCGGAAGTAAGCACTCTATCACTAAGCTACCGCTGAAACATCACAAATATCACAATTGACACTGCGCCTCGAAGAACCGCTATGTGTTAAAACCACAACTTTTCAGGAGAAGCAAAAAAAAAAAAATCCAGTCTTAAAATTTTGCCAAATATACACGCAAACACTTGAAAATATATAATAAAATTTGTTCTACGTATATTATGCACTAGACATTGTTGTAGCTTGCTTCGACAATATTATATTACTATTTTTGTGTTTACGTAGCATATGTCGGTTTATCTTTTACGCCTTTATAACCACATAGAAAATCAATACGTATGCGATTAGAACTTGAAGTCTATCTATTATTTTTTCATTATTGTGGCGAAACAATTGAATATTCACTTATTACATTATAAGGGAAACTGCCTGGCTACCTTAAGGTTTATTTGCACGGCATAACTCATTTTCGACAAAAATGTCACATAGCGGTTCTTCGAGGCGCAGCGACATGTAGTTCTGCACAAATGCTAAAGTAAAGGATTAGGAGATTACGTTTATAGATGATGGCAAAAGATGATGTGTACATTTGTACATGCAATTAAATTTCAAGCTGATGAAATCATTTAAAATATTTTCAGTTCTCTGGCGAAAGTAGTATATATACTTCTAAATAGGGAATGTTCAATTATACATTAGATCTTGAGAGTGACTAACTACCGAAGCGAAAAATCAGAATATTAGGAAAACCTGGCATTTGATTTCTTTTATTCGAGTATTGATTTGGTTGACAAGTCTGAAATTGGGTTGTTTGTGTTAATGCACAGATCATATTTTACCATTTCCATATAGATTTGTATTACTTTTCTGCGTATGCATTACCAGAGTAACTCAACATACATATTATTACCCAAGCTATTTTGTTAGAATACTTTATTATTGAAGTTTTATGCTTTAAGAACAGAAACATAACAATTACGGGGGGAAAATTCCATTAAGCGCTAACGCTTATACCATTAAACATTTCGGAAACTATTACCAGTAAGGCATTTGTGACATACTTGATACCCATTTAATGCATTAGTTTCCATTAGAAGAGCACACAATAAAATCAATGATGTTCTTAAGGTAGAGAAACAAATATTTACTTCTTTCTGCAATGGACAGATCAAAGAACACCATAATTATATTTTTCGTTTAGAAGCAATACATAAGAAAAGGAATATACAGCTAGATTTTTTTTTTTGTAAACCACATTCTCTTTCTAAAAACGATGAAGCATACTGGAATATCTTATAACTATTCTATCAGACCTTGTTTCCATATTGCACTAAAACACAATAACACACTGAGCAAGGCCATGTGATAATATGTAAAAAAAACTATCACGTAACAGTTTCAACACAATAAGTTTGTCTTCATCAGACTTCCACTTCTTCTCTGATGAAGACATAGTTATTGCGTTGAAACTGTTACGTGATTGTGTTTGTTTTTTACATCGTATCGCATAGCCTTGCTCAGTGTGTTATTGTATTTTGGAATATCTATATTATGTTCATTATAGCTTTAGATGTAATTCATATGTTTTCATAAAACACACACTAACCAAAGCACTAAATACATAATAGGTCCTCTTATGTAAGAGTTTTGCAATGTATCACTGTCTTCACCATACCAGTGATAGAATAGGTCATGCGTCACAGGGTTACTTGAATCACGACTTTGGTCCGGGTGGTTTAGGTCTCGATTCTAAGAATAGGAAAGGCCCATTGACCCTGGCACTCAGGCCTAGAGACACCTAGGGACCTAGACAAACCTTGATACCAAGAGATAACTGGTTTACATAGTTACGTTCACTACAGTACTGGAAGTACTGTAATTATTTCAAAAACTAGATTAAAATGTATTTAACAAATTATTTGTTGTTAACTACTTTGGAATTTGAATATTACAATATATTTTAAAATTTTATAAAGCACGGGAAGAATACTAATTGCACCGTCAGCCTTGTTCTTCGGACCTGTAAGAAGAGAGAATTAAATATGTTGATAATAGAATTAAATATATGCGACAGAATTCTCGTGATCATCGTTATTGAAATTTCGTCTCTATCAATGGCTTAAATTTAATTCTTTAAAAAGATTTTCATACATGTGCAGGTTGTATATGGGAAAACGACAACACTGAGTTAATTCCGGAAGCTGTAATATGTTTTATTGTCTGCCGTCTTAGGAAGTCTTGTATCATTTAATATAACCAGAAAAAATGTTCAATTCATCTAGTGCAAAGTTTACTGTTTTATTTGTTCCCCTTGGGGCGTTTTCAAAGAGCATTTCCTTTATTTTCAATTGCAAGTATTCCTTATTGTGCTAGCAATTTGTCTCTCTGTGTCGTTAACGAATAACTCATTAGTTAATGATATTGATGTGGGTCGTGAAACAAGTTTCTTAATTACAGTGCGTGGCTATCATGGCAGAATGTCAGTGGCATTGGAAAGAAATTCAAGCTGTCAATAAACTCTAAATATTTAGATCCCTATACTTGAAATTTTTACAGTCTTTCATAATTATCTTTGGGGATGCTTAAAACGAGCATCATATCCTTTTGCGTTATGCTTAGGTAATCTAGAAAATCTATCTAATAATTTTCTGTTCTATTACACACGCTATATAAAATGTAGTATATTTGCTATTTGGACAGTAATAACACACCTCTTGTGAGACTACTAAATTTGGGACATATTCCTTTATCTCATTTCGTCTTCGTTCAATGTTGTAAAATACTATTAACCACTTTTAATGGAATGAATATAACATCAATAATCGCGATGTATTATGTCATTACATACTGTAAGTATATATAGTTACTTCCATTTGACAAATTCTACATACTTTTATTTTCGAACATAGAACCAAATGAATGTGATACTGAATAAACAATTAGATTTCTAACAGTTGAAAACGTCATCTGCTTTTACACGGTTGTCATTTTATAATATTTACATATAGTTATAGTATATTCAGGTACTCTTGAAATTGTTTCAATTCCGGTATGGCACACTATTTATTAAAAGAACACCAACATTATCATGTGCATTTCAGCTCTTAAACCTATAAATTTCTTCCTTTATTTCTAATAAGGCTTGCTTTCCTTTTTATTTCCATTATTATAAAATAATTCTATAAAACCACAAGTGCCTTTGTAACGTAACTACAATGCCACTACATTTTGTTAATGTATTCCTCATGAAGGTAAATTTTTGTTGTATCCGTTCCTTCCCATGTAATAGAAATCAATAACAAATTATCCTGCTGCATAAACAGCGTTTAATTGCACCACATTTCCTAATGCTAATCATATAAACTCCTCATTCACGTTGGTTGTATTTCGGAATGAGAACAAAAACGATCTACCTAAATTACCAGGGTTCCACGGAGTTAAGCCCTCCTGGTGGTGCGACTCTACATCCTGCAATAAAATTATATCTTTTAGCCACGTAATAGCGGAAGGAGGCGTCAAATAACATTTTATAGTTTTTATCGTAGGGTAAAAATCTTAGACGGTCTAATTGCGAAAATATGCCTTAGCCTAGTCTGTATGTAATCTCTGCTATGTTAAATAGAAGTTACTATTCTTGTAATGGGTTGAAAGGCACTACATGCTTAGCATTGTTTGGTTACGATGATACCAACCAAAAGTGGGTCAAAGAAAAATGGTTCGTGTCCTTTCATAAAACAGACTACTATTAGGATTTTGTCGCATACAGTGTTCGCAGTTTTTCTGCATAAACTATCCAATTCCTTCATACCAAATGTGAAAACGGAATCACACTATGCTGCATGGTTTACGAGCTACACCTAGCTCAATGTGAAGTCGAGGTACTTTTAACCGCCCGTATGCAGAAACTACAAACAGAATTTTAATATATTGTACTCTTTACGAGTTATACATGGTTAATTATTTGACCTTTCAACTCGAGGTCACAATTTTGTAGTATATAGCAGTAAGTGTTCTTTTGCTAAATGTGAAAAAAGAATTTTAATATGTTGTACCGTTCACATGTTATACACGGTCAAATATTTAGCAACCCTTGACCTCGATATTACAAATTTTGTAGTATGTTGTAATAGATGGCCCACTGCTAAATATGAAAACATAATATTAATATGTTGCACAGTTTACGAGTTATAGACGGTTAAATATTTGACTTTTGACTTCAAGGTCTTAACTTTCGAGGTATGTATTAGTCAATGTCCCAGTACTAAATGTGAATACACAATTTTAATATGTTGCCGCGTTTTTAAGATATACATTGTTAAATTTTGACCTTGGACATCGAGGTCACCAGATGTGCTCTAATTTCTGCGTGTAAGGTAGTTGAAAGGTTGCTGTGTAATTTCTACTAGGCATAGCCGTACATAGAGTTGGGAAAATATGTGATCTCTACTTTACTCAATACGAGTCGCTAATATGAGCCGTAAAGAGAGGTGATTTTGAGTTTTACGTCCCGTACAGCAGCGAGGCTATATGAGACGTAGACCTACTGATTAACGTGGAATCCGAGCCACATGAGCCGTAAAGAGAACACAAAAACACTACGCCTGTTTTTCCAAAACACTGTTTCCATTTTCTTTTGTTCTCTGCTATGTAAATGGGGATATAAAAGTTGTCATACTGTAATATTAGGAATAAAAATAAATGGGTTAAGATGTATAGTAAAGAAAATTGGAGTGATACCATAAAGACTTCCAAGGGATGGTTGAATGGGTCTAGTGGGATAAGTATCGGTGGGAAATAAGGGGAGTTTCAATACTTTTGACTTGAAATAAATACTAACGAGTGGTAGAATTCAGCTTGCTACAGATTTTTTTCTGCTTATGACCGTTTTCAACGTTCATTGACTTGGTTACAATGGATTCATTATTGCTATACACAAAGACGTATAGCATACGAACGGATGTGTCATACCAAGGAACTGCTGTTGGACCCCTTCTGTTCATATGTGTGGAAAATCAAACAGTCACAACTCGAATGCTTGTATTTTTCATCTCCATACCAACCTGGCTCCTAGCTTGTAGTATATGATGCAATTTTATTCTATGCTCACTCGTGTTTACTACACATTAGCAGGTCTTTAATCAACAAGGGATAGGACCTGATTCTGGTTTTTATATTGTAGGTACTGTACTGCTTAAAGACATTGGAAACAAGATATCGCGCGACCTCATGACTCACATTTCCAGTATAGGTTAGATTACCACTTCTTCCTTCGCCTCGACATTCACCTAACCTTTTACAGATATCATACATCTTATTCACTATAGCACACTAAAGACCTTCCAGAACTAGAGTTGACAAATTTAGGAAAGAGTAATAAGAACACATGATTTCTTGTATCCAAGGATAATATAGGAGGTTTCATCCACTCTGTGCCTCTTTGTGTTGCAGCTGTTTTAGGCGCCCATGTTGAATTCTAGTGTTATTGGCCGCTTGATTTTCTGATTGGCTTTTCCGAAACTGCCATACGTCGCACAAATGCAAAAAAAAAAACAGAATTTCTTACTTATATATTACACAATTAGTGTGCAACATATAAATATTAAAACTAGGGGCGCCGATTATGAGTGTGGACCCACTCTTAAAATAACAAGAACTTACTATATTGGAAAATCTGAATAAAGGATCAGGGATAGATAAGTAGGATTATTATTTGTAATATTTTTATTTTCCTGTAACTGAAGGAAGTTTGTCTCTATTTGAGCTTAGCACATTTTATGTGAAATTTATTTCACGATAAACAAAAGTGTTTCAATATTGTATTTAACATTTTACCTCTTGGGGCTATTAGAAACCACTGAGGTCCAAGAAAATTTTGCGACTTCCTATCTCCCGTATTTGTTCATACTCAGTTACTGCTATGCGAAAACATCACAAAGACTGCGAAGACGTTAAACAATATAATTTTACACTCAAAGCCCATAAGCAGTAGTCTAACATCCTCTTTGTAAAGCCAGTATTAGGACGGAGAAACTCGGTTGCGCAGTAGTACCAATATTGTTTTCGGTACAGATCTAGCTTGTGGACAGCCTTTTTTTTTCACGTATACCATATTTAAATTTTAAGTTTTAATGCATTGCCCTTTGAAATTTGCCGCCCTGGGCACGGGCTGCTGCAGCTTCTATATAAATATGGTCATGTTCTTAACTATTATATTTCGCCCAAAAAAGAGGAAATTTTATTTTGTATTGAAATTGGCATTGGTGTCTTGTTACACGATGTTACTAGGAAGACATATCTGAATATTCCTTACCTCCTCGTGAAAGTTATATAGAACTCAGAACCGCTTGTTAAGGCTGCTATCTTTTCATCTTCATTTTTTCTGTGTTGCATTTTTAATGTTCATCAGTGTACCGGTATTCATAATAAAAGGCACGAGGAACTGCATTGCACTTGCTCGCTATAATGTCTGAAACTTGATCTTATCGTACTGCATTTTTTACTTGAAAATTTACCTATGAACAGGAAGGAAAATTTGCTTTAGGATAGCTTCATCTAAACAAGAAACTCTTTTGTAGACTTTATCATTTGAAGTAAGTTATGTCATATATTAGGATTATTAAAGAAATATTAGTTTATATCAGCAAAATCACATTATTCGAAGTTATAGAATAATGGCCAATAGGGTGATAACTCCTCATTCCGTTAGAGAACTTTTGCCACTATATTAGAAATGTTCCTTAGATCCTTAGAATCAAAAAATAGTTGTTGGTGACCATATAAGTGCAACACCTATGTTCTAGGGCCCTTAACCCTTTAGCACCCGTGTACATTTACAGACATCGTTGAGATCTCTTTAAATGATCGTAGATCAGACCGTTAGTGCAACACTGGAACAAGTTATACCTCGATTGATTTGTAAGATTTAGGCTTTCGGTTTACGTAATGAACGAGACAAAGGAAAAATAATTGAGGGATATTTAAGAAAATTTCCCTAAAAAGTCGCTTTATTAAGAAAACTAAATGACTTAAGAGTAACATATCCCTTTCAGATATTTGCAGGTCAAATGAATTATCGTTGTTTGTTTGCGGGGGGAAAAGTAAGAAGAAAATTCGAAGATTTCTTCTACAGAATCCTATAGAAACTCTACGTTTACATTAAGGAGACGTGATGGCTCAGTGGTACAACTGGGTATCTGGTACATGGAATCCTTGGTTCTATCGCAGCTCACGCCAAGTGAGCTTTGTGGTGGATAAATACTATGTGAGAAGGTTTCCTCGGTTTTCTTCCATTACCTTCCACTTCCTTTATTCCACCATTTCATTCATTTCTCATCATCATCACAGTCTCCTTTCTCCTAGCCGTAGGACGTAAAACTTAAAGATTTCATTTCATTCCATTTCCAAAACTTAAATTTTGGATCTCTATATGTTGAATGGTGTAGCTTTTAGTCCAATGAACATCATTACATCGGGACAAATAATCGAACCGACGGACGAGCAGAGAGATAGATTCAAAAATAGGGTTTTCGAAATATTGGAGCATGAAACTTGTAAATTCTTTGAAATCTCTATATTTTCATGATTATAGTGTTACTTTCTTCTCTCCAGTCCTGGCTTGAAAGTAAAAATTCAATACGAAAAAGAGGTAATTATAGAGACCACATAGAATACGAGTAAGTATTATGACTTTACATACGAGAGAACTGTTTCCTCTGAAAACTTAGTTTTTAAAACAACTGATGAATTATTAAATAAAAATGTTTCCGATGGAGACATTCTTTGTTTTAATGTTAAATTATAAAATTAAATTACACTTTCACATTGCTGCCTAACAATCTTTATAATATATTAATATTTAAATATCGTACTTGAACTAAATTTAATTAGGTTGTAAATATTGTTTTATGGTTTCGAAAAGTGAAAAATATCACTTGATAATTGTGAAGGCGACCTCTGAAACTGAGCATTTCCACCCAATAATGTCAGTTCGTGATCAACTAAAGTACCATTCATTCATCTTTCTTTCTTTTTTAAATTTCATAATTCATCCACGCGTAACGTAATGATATAAAATGCAAAAATGTAAAATATATGATTATAATAATAATTTCTTTAGCTGGTGTAGTTCTGTATAGGAGCAGAGTGACTTAACAATGAAACATGCTTTCGTAAGTAATAGTGATTTTTCATTTTATTCCTTTTAATTTACACAATTGTGTCTTGTCTTTAAATCCACTGGTAAAGAAAAAAGTCCCCTTTTAAATCTTTTGACCCCTTGAATTCACGATGTAATTTTCCTATGAGTGTGCTGAAATACCGGCTTCACTTACTGTTAAAGGACTGTCTAGACCGCCATATAGGGCATAGATACTGTGTATTCGTGATGAGAGCATTCACATTACTAACAAAAACAATTATTTACATTGTGGAAAACATGGACTGAAAACGGGAAAATCTGATCTTCTGAAGGGATTTTACGCTGCTTGAGGTTGGGAACACTGACCGGAGATCAAAGGCAAATGCTCTCCTTTTCCGATTTCGAAATAGATCTCGCAGTTGCTAATTGTTTATGGTCAAAACAAACACATGCGTGCTGTAATTGAATACTCCCTTATGTCTGCCATTTACTGAAACAGCATTTTTTTGTCTTTTCTGTCAGTATGGTGCTGCCACCTAAGGAGAAATAGTAGAACTAAGTTTAGTCTTGCATCCACTAACAAATTTCAGTATCTTCACGATTAACACGACCCTTAATAAGGGATACGTTTTCATGACATCCACATGGATGTCACTGCTACTCAAGGGGTTAATAATTTGTTTTTAAATGAAACTGTTTTCATTTCTTACTTCTCACGCAGACGTCCTTGGTTTATAACTGTTGTAAATAAGAAGGGCTTACCTTTTTTATTTCAGGAAATTTCTTTGATTTTGTTCCTTTGTTCTTATTTATAAAATACTCTCTTATTATTCACTGGGTGTCCTTGATTTTAGTTCTTTCCTTTGACTATTGATTTCAGAAAATACTTTCTTATAAAATGAAATTACGTTTACGTATTGTTGTTTTATGTCTCACGACAATGTCCTACAGACTAACAATGATTGATGATTTCTGGAAGTGAATAATTTGGAAATAAGATGTGAATGAAAATGCAGGAGAAAACGGGAGTCCAAGGAGAGGATATTGCCCACAATAAACTGAGATGGACTGACATCGAATCAGAGACTTCTCTATCCAGTGGTAAGCCGCGACACCCATTTCATGTAATCTTTCACCAGATGTGAACTTAATTATTTTTTGGGGTTGGGAGTGTTCAATACTACAAAAGTTAGTGTTCAATGCTACCAGACACTACGTCTGTATAGTATTGAAAGGGTGTTATTCTGCATCTCAAAAGACTATAACTAATGGTTATCTACTGACACCTGTATTAACATATATATATATATATGTATGTATATAACATATACAGGGTGATTCAATAAGAGCGTACCAAGCCTATATCGCGGCTAATACTGCACGTAGAGCATTTAAACAAAATTTGCATTACCAAATCATATGTGTAGAAAGCAGTAAAAATAGTAGCGAGACCAGTGGCATCTCGTGCATACCTCCAACGTTCAGCAACTTCAAAATTTGAAATGGAAAGTGGTATAACTGTTGGAATCGTTCGAAAGAACATTAAATGTCATTCAACTTTTAGACGACAAACTTTGTCATACCTTTTCCCATTTAGCCGCTAGAGGCGTTGTTGCAGACCCCTAGAAGGTCTTTATTTCAGTTAATAATGCACAGAGAGACGTCAAACAAACAATTGAACTACCAAATCGTATTTGTAGAATGCAATAAAAATAGCAGCGACACCAGTGGCGTATCGTGAATATCTACATCAGGGGCCATCTGCAAAATTTGACATGGAAGCAGGGGTTGGTTGTGCCTCCATTGAAACAAGCGCACAATGGGAGAAACATCGAGAGGAAACACCTTGTCATATTTCTTCTCGTTGGTAGCAACACGATCGCATTACGAGGTCAAAGTTGATGATACTAGGGTTCCTGCATGCGGAACCAAAGGAAAGAGAAAATACTGGTCTGAAACGAACAGGACGTACAATTCTACATACGCGGAATCACACCGTGTAAGTGGCGACAACAATGGCGTCAGTAAGAGACCACGACGGGGGGAGGGTACATACTATAACAGTAAGCAGAAGTACATTTGCTGCTGTTGAATGAAGCTCTAAATAGGAAGTCAATGACATATTTGAAGAGAGTGGTTTCCGTATGGTTGCGACAGAAGCGCAGTGGGTGGGCAGAACTGTGATGAGGGACAATGTACGATGCTATAACAAAACGGAACAAGAAACTATTGGTTGCAGCGAAGAAAGACGAACCTTATGTGTTGTTGCCAAAGCATGAAATAAAACATGGAGACAGAAAGCTGAGGCGTTGCAATCAAGCCTTCGGAGAAAGATGAGTAAAGAGCTGAAGAATCAGCTTACCTTCTGCGGACTGTAGTCGACGCCCCCTGGCTTTCACAAATGTTCAAAGTGATGTCCACGAACAGCATTACAGCGATTTATTCGCTGTACATAATTGTGACCAACAGTTTCCAACTCTTCCACATTGATGGTCCGGAATGCGGCTGTAATGCGGTCTTGCATGTTGCGAATTGTAGTTGGTCGGTTGACATTAACTAGATCCTTAATTCGACCCCAAAAAATATAGCTCATACAAGTAAGTTCGGATGACCGCAGAGGAAACTGTGATTTGGTACCTCTTCCGATCCAGCGTTTCGGAAATAGAACGTTTAGCTCTTCCTTACACATGGCAGCATTATAGGCTGGACAGCCATCTAATTGAAACCACAGCTTCTGACGTATATGGAGCATTTTGTTTCATTCGCTCAGCCGCGTTACTGTCAGCCGGTGCCTTCAGCATTCAAAATCAGCGAAGTATCATCATTGCGAATGATTTCTCTTTTGGGTTTATTTACTTCATAATTTTGAAAAAGGAAAGGGAAGGGGAAAAGGCCGTGAAACCAAAAGAAGGGAGTTCCTTTCCAAACCGAGAGGCTGGAGGTGCAGCACGCATTCTGGTCCTCGGCGAAAGCACGGTAATCCAGTGCTTGGGTTCCAGGAGTCTTTTCTCCGGTCCGAGGACTTCTTCACACATTCTTCCACTTCGTCTTAGTTCGGAGTATTCATTTGTCAAATTTTCCAATTTTTTGCAGTCTTCCTCTACTTCTATTATTTCTTTCAGCGGTTTTTCTCTTATTTGAGTTCTTAGTTCTAAAATTTCTTCTAATAATGGACACCACATGACATGGTGCTCAGGAGTTTCTTCTTCTCCGCATTCACACGTTGGGCTGGATTTAACTTGATTCTGTGAAGGTGTTGTTCGTATGGTCCATGGCCTGATAGATAATGAACCAATCCATATGTTGGATTTAAGTGATTTATTTTTAGTCTGTCGACGATGCTACGAAAAATTCTATGTATTCGTTGCGCTCCACTGTATTCCTGCCATTCTTTATCCCATAGTTGTATTATGTTGTCGTAATTTCTTTTTCATCTTTTAGATCCCTGTTAAAAATTTCTCTAATTTTCCTTTTCTCTTCTTTCCTTAACCAGTAATTAGTTGCCCTTTGCAATAACACATAGTTAATTGGTTGGATACCAAGGATTATACAGAGTGCGCTATGCGAAGTAGTGTTAAAAGCTCCAGACATTCTGATTAATAGGTTTCTTTGTGGTCTATTCATTTGATTTTTGTAGGTCTTATTTCTTAATAGTCTATCAATCCAAACGCTGGATGCGTACGCCATGGTAGCTGACAAAATAGTTTCTTGGTATAGTCTTAGTATTTTTAATGGTAGCCTGTATCTGTTTCTTGCAATAGTGCTCAATTTATTCTCTACACTGTTTCCCCTTTTTACTATATATTTCAAATGTTCATCAAATTTTAGTCTATAGTCTAGCATTATGCCAAGGTATTTTATGCTTTGCACTCGTTCTACTCCTACTCCATTTAATTTTATAGTCGGATTTCTTTGTAGTTTTGTGACGAAAATTAGATATTTGGTTTTCTTTGATGATATCCTTAATTTACTCTCTGTACTCCATTATTCAAGTGTTTCTGTTATCTTTTTAACTTTTTCTTCTAATTCTCTTCGGCTGTTTCCTGATGTTATTATGACGTCATCGGTGAATGCCACTATTTTATCGGCTTCTTGCTTTTTTATTTTTCCCAAGCATGATTGTAATCCTATGTCCCATAGCAGGGGTCCTAATATTGATCCTTGCGGACATCCTTTCTCTGTTTTAATTACTATGTCGCCCTCTTCATTGGGTATTATTATTTTTCTGTTTTCTAGATAGTTTCTTATCAAATTCAGTAAGTATTCTGGCATTTCCAGTTTTTTTTACATTTTCAATCAAGGATAGAAACCATAAATTATTAAATGCTCCTTCGATGTCAATGAAGAGCGCTAATACATATTTTCTTTCGTATATTTTTTCTTTGATATCATCTAGAAGAGTATTTATGGCGTCTTCTGTTGATTGTCCCACTCTGAATCCAAATTGTAGTTTGACTTCAGTTACGTTTCTGTATTTTTGAATTCTGTTTAATATTACTCTCTCAAAAATTTTTAATATATATTTTAATAAGCATATACGTCTATATGAGTTTACTTCTGATGGATCCCTTTCTGGTCCTTTTGAGAGAATAATTAATTTTGATGCTTTCCACGGCTCTGGAATTTCTTGTTTCTTTACTAGTAGATTGAAAAGCTTCGTTAGGTAGGGGACCCATAAATCTTTAGTCTTCTTGTATATTTCGTTTTTGATGCCATCTACCCCCGGAGATTTCTTGTTTTTAAGTTTTCTAAAGATCTTTTCTATTTCTTCGTTAGTGACTTTGTCCGATTCTGGTACAGTTCCTGTATGTTGTTCACCCATTTTGTTTTTTAGTACTTTGTTTCTTTCTGTGTCGTTATTGTTTTCATCTCTGGGAAAAAATTTGTTCGCTAAAACTTTTAGAGTTTCTTCTCTGTTTGAGGTGTATGATCTATCTAATTTCTTGACTGTATTTAATACTAATGGGTTTATTTTTGTGTTATGAGTTTGTATGGAACACCCCATGGACCTATTTCAATATTTTTCTTTAGGTAAAGATCCCAACTTCTTTTCTTAGCCTCTAATATCGCTTCCTTATATTTATTCTTTGCGTTCCTATATTTTTCTAATCTTCTTTCCTTTAGTATTGGGTTATAAGTTGCTTGATAACTTTTCCGGACTGACGTTGCAAGTCCTTTTAATCTTTGTAGTTTAGGTGTCCAAAAGTCTTCATATACTCTTCTTTCTTGATTTTCCGGAGTAGCCTCTTTTAAAGCTTTTTTTGTTGCTTGTTCAATTTCATTGATTATTTCGGTCAAGTTTTCATCTTCATTTATTTGGGGTAGATTTAATTTGTTCTTGAAAGTAATCCAATTTGTCTTAGCTATATTATTTTTTGTTCTTTTCCATTTTTTCAATTTTCATATCAAATAGTATTATTTCTTGGTCGCTGAGAGTGAGTTTATCTCCAATCTGCCAATTTTCAATCCTACTTGTTATTTCAAATGTTCCGCATGTCACATCAATATGAGAGCTGCCTCTATTCCCTACAAAAGTAGGTCTGTTTCCTATTTTTGAGGTAACGAGTCCGTCTTGCATTACAAAATCTTCAATTATTTCTTGTTTATCATCTGTTCCCGCGGCACCCCATAAGATTGATTTTGCATTTGTATCGGCAAGGATTAATATTTTCGTATTATTCCTCTGCCATATTATCTCTTGAATTTTGTCTATGAAGTCACGTGTTTCTAAGCTGTATTGGAAATACGCATTTATTAGCCAGAATTTCATGTTTCCACACTTAACTTCAGCTGTTGTTATCCAATTGTTACTATATTGGGTTATTTTAAGTACTTCAATTTATCTATTCATGAAAACTATAACTGTTTTAGATTCCTGTCCTCCGTACATTATTTTTGAACTTGCTGGAAAGGTTGTTAATTTCCCTTTTTGTAAATATGGTTCTTTTATTGCTACGATATCGATCTTTGGGATTTCTATTAGTCTTCTAAGTTCGTATATGGAGCGGTATGTTTTTCAATAGCGGCTGTAGATGGTGTCGCAAGAAATCACGAAACATTGCATATGTTAAATGACCAGCCAAAACCATGGCTCAATGACCTGAGTCCCTACAATGCCACCACACACATCAATGCGCCATCGGTGATGCCGATTGACTTCTTTTATCCGATGTGGGTTCTCCGCTGCCCAGTTATGTGCATTGTGGAGATTCACGTTGCCATCACTGCAGAATGTCGCTTCATCTGTCCATAAAATGAAGTGAATGAAATTCGGATATTCTCTCACGCGATTGACCAGCCAGTTGCACAACAAAACCGGTAAATTACAGTCCGCATCACTTAGTTTTTGTTGCAGAGAGAGCTGGGTGAAATTGTGATTTCCACAGAATACGCAGGACACTACCTTGACTGATACCACGATATCGTGCGATCTACCACGAAGATACATGAGAATTTAATGCAAAAGCGGCAAGTGCATCAATGGCAACGTCTTCAATTTGTACGACTCTTCTCCGGACACCATAGCGTCCACGCATGTTGCCTGTCTGCCGCAATCGTGCTGCTAATCTCCGCAGCAGATTTTGGGAGCTGCAGCCCAATAATTTTCCCGGCTTTCCCCTAAAATCATGAGCATTGGGAATGCCTCCAAATCCGTATACCGCATGAATGTTATTTACTACCGACACTTCCTACTACAATCACTCAAACACCAACACAATCAAAAAGGTTTCACTGCTCGTGGAAGTTTTGTATTCGTCCCGTCACGAGCTTGTAATGCACAGGGGTAGTAGAATTCAATCTACGACACATTGTCCAGTACACAGACCATTTTTATCCACTGCAGAGGTTAATCACTCTCGCACTCTACACACTTGTGTTACCTATTTTGGCTACAGCGTCGCTCCTTCTGCTCTTTGTTTAACGTAGCAGCAATTGCCTGTTCGAGGCCGCATAGACTATGTCTTGAGCAAGGTCGTGTACGTCTCAGCTACTCGATTTACAGAGAACCCTCTCATAATCACTGGCGACCATAAATGAGTGTGCTGTTAGAAACAACGACAAACAAGCCCACAACACATGCGCCCGGATTTGGCAGATAATTCATATTGTACGTACGCACACAAGATACATCTCGCGTCCATGTCATTGTGTATCTGGGCTACCCTTGACTTAGTCCCCGAGTTAATCCTGCAAAGGCGTCGGCGGTTGTTTGCCAGGGCATGGTTTGCACGTATCCTCCCGGCATTCGCCTGGTGTGACTGGGGACACCCTCGCACCATCTGACTTTCCCCTAGTATTGTGAACGTGTTGCTGCCAACGAGTAAGAAATATGACAACGTGTTTCTTCTCGACATTTCTCCCTTTGTCCCCTTGTTTCAATGGAGGCACAACCAACCCCTGTTTCGATGTTAAATTTTGCAGATGACCCCCGTTGGAGATATTCACGATGCGCCACTGGCGTCACTACTATTTTTATTGCATTCTACGCATACTATTTGGTAGTTCCATTGTTTGTTTGACGACTCTCTGTGCATTATTAACTGAAATAAAGACCTGCTACGGGTAGACAGATACAAGTCTGCAACAACGCCTCTAGCGGCTAAATGGGAATGGATATGACAAAGTTTGTCGTCTAAAAGTTGAATGAAATTTAATGTTCTTTCGAACGATTCCAACAGTTATACCACTTTCCATTTCAAATTTTGAAGTTGCTGACCGTTGGAGGTATTCACGAGATGCCACTGGTCTCGCTACTATTTTTATTGCATTCTACACATATGATTTGGTAATGCAATTTTTTGTTTGAAGGTTCTACATGTAGTATTCGCTGCGATATAGGCCTGGTGAAGGCTCTAGGTTCTTATTGAATAACCCTATACATACATACACACATACACACGTGCATATATATATATATATATATATATATATATATATATATATATATATATATATATATATTGCCGGTCAAATTTTCCGGACAGATCAAAAAACAGGGAAATATTAAGTTAGGCTTCTAATACGGTGCATTTTTGGACAAGATACTTGGTAGTTTAGGAACACAGTGATAGTTTTAACATCAGAATAACATAATAACGTTATCCAGCGAGGAAAATTTGCAAATTCTTAAAAAGTTCTTCTTGTCAAAGAAACCGCCTTTCGCCTCTATCACTCGTTTCACCAATCGGAGCATGCGCCTTACAAGTTTTTTAAGATTTTCATGATTTTCATCTGAATTATTATTCCAGGAGTGGTGTAGAATATCGAAAACATCCTAAGCAGATGTTGGACTGCCTTTTCGTACACTTCTGCCAAGTTCATCCCAGAGAAGTTCGAAGGGCTTAGGCTCTGGAAACTATAGAGTCCATTCAATAATACAATATCACCTTTGTTTTGTTTCTTCTTAAAATAATTAAAACAAAGTTTGGACGTGTCCTTCGGATTAGTATCTTGCACAAAAGTGATTCTGCGACCAATCAAATCAAATCCTCAGGGAATAATATCGCTGTTTAAAATGAAAATTTGTCCAGATGTCCAGATGTTCGGGGCAGGGCTAGCCGGGCACTGCAAAAGACGGATAGAGCGCTATATAGTCGGCCTATGCTAATCATAATTTGTTTGGAAAACTGATTCTTTATACAAGACTGTTACCGGTAACTACTGTACTACTAGTACTATTACCACCACTACTATCTCTGCCAGTATTACTACCACTACCACTATTACTACTACTTCTATTACTTATGCTTCTACTACTACTACTACCTTTTTACTACATCTTGTACTATTACTACCACGACTAATACTAATATTACTACAACTGCTACTACTGTGTGAGAGTTTACCCCTCTAGTAATACAGAATTTACCATCTAATTACAGAAAAAATCGAAGAAATGCTAGTTATTACGACCAGTGTTCGTACAATTTGAACCGATGCTTCGTAGTAGTAGCAATATTAGACCTAGTAGTTGTACTCTTTTGGTATTAGAGCTGCGGAAGCTCAGCGGTAGAGCTTTAGCTTCTGGCGCCTGGGGTCCTTGGTTCGATCGCACTTCGCCCCAAATGAGCTTTGTTGTGTACAGACACCGTATGAGTGGATTTTCTGCGTCCGTTTCCTGACACTTTCTTCATCTCAACATTTTCATTCATTTCTTTCAATCACCATCTCCTTTAGCCTAGACGGCATAAGTGTTGGACGTAAAAGTTAACGATTTCATTTAATTTGTTTTAGTATCACTAGTAGTAACAGTAGTAGTATTCGCTGTCGTATTAGTATAGTAATATGAGTAGTAGTAATAGTAGTAGAAATGGCACTAATAGTAGAATTAGCAGTAGTATTTGTAGTCGTAATAGTGAAAGTAGTATTAGCGTTCTAGTTCTACATATGATGTAGCAGTTGGTCAATCTTCTATGTTACTCGTAACGCACTAATGAGTGTAGTATAAAATTTTTACGTCCATGAGCTGTATTATATAATAAACATAGCAGAGTAAGCACAAATGACAAATAGACAGACCGAATAGGGTTATAGAAAGCAAACTTTGGGTGACTTTTCACACGATTTTCACATTCAAGAAGATCAAATAGGTATTGCAATGTTATAACGACACATCTCTCATTCTCCATTAAATATTGAAGCATTCACTTAACTTATTATAATTGGTTTTTCTCAGGCTAGTTACGCCGTCCTGGTTCTTGTCTGGCCTTGGCTCGTTTGTGACGGCCCGTGTATAGCCCAACCCGTTTGTACCCTGCACGTTCTCCACCCGGCTCGAGATTCGGGCAGTCTTCTGGCCAGGTGTTGCTGGGATCTCCTTGGAATACACTCTTGATCACTCTCATGGTCTTAGCAAAGATTAAGTACTTGGTCACACACTAATAAAACACTTATAATAATTTTCCAAGTGCATTTGTCTTTCAGTCATTGCTTTTATCTTCTTCACATAACTGTATTGGTTTCATTCAACCGGTTCACTGCCCAGTGTGAACCGATTGTTAATATTACTCTGGTTTCAATACCGTAAACAGTTCTAAATTTTTTTCATCTCGAGATCTCTAGCACTAGGTCTATTTTTAAGAGCTAGTGTATGCTTTTCCAATCTAAGAAGCGATTCCTTACCAGCATTCATTCCAGTACTCATGGCACAAACTTGCTTCTGCGACAAGAAATGTACACATTTCACCTGCCGTAGAAAAGTTAATCTCCAACTTACAAGGTTACATTCGTGAGAAAGTGTAATGCTATGTTTTTTTAAGAGGTGGCAGCAAAATCATCGATCTATCTGCGCAGTGAGTGGTAAAAGAGTAACCACTCAAAATAACGTTTGAGTTTTGAAGAGCGTAAGAAAGTTATTAAGTGATACTGGAAGTTTGAGAATGTTGCTCATGTTTAGAGATAGTGGAGGCGTGAGTATGAGACAAGAATATACACGTCTATAAGACAAATTAGACGTTCATGGAATAATTTCTGATGTGTAGAAAGACCGATTACAACAACCTTAAACAACTACACTTGCTGAATTTTCGGTTTCGTTTCTAGAACCGTACCAACATTCACCACAAAAATCATTAAGGTAAGGGTCACGTGAGAGCGGTGTAAGTGCTTGTAGTATGCTATACATAATGAAGAACTATAACGTTTACTCCATAGGATGATAATCCTAAGAGAGCAAACATTACATTAGATAGTCGTAAATAGGATGTTTGCTCGAGCGTTGACGATGAAACAAGTTATTATAAGTAATAGCTCCTTTCAACGTCAACTACACATAAGCAAAGATTCTAAATACAAACTTAAATATGCTTACACACTAAACATTTAGCATCATAATTTCCGAAGGATAATAAACACCACCAAAAATAAGTAAGAATTATTTTCAGTACCATGCACATGGATTGATTACCACGAGGCTTGAGGACACAACATACAAAGCACAATCAATACATATAAATGGACTTGAAATTTTAATAATTGATCATACTTACATATCCTACTATTAGTTATTGGATATTATACTATAATTACGTATCGATGGTTTCTATATATTGTGATATAAAAGGATGAATTACATAGTTATTGTATTATGTCAGCAGCAAGTTAATCGAGCTGTTGCGTTGTTAGTCCCTTGGCTCCAATTAGTGCTGCCTACCGCCAAATATCTTTAGTTCTCGCTGTTCGCGTTAGTTTCTCGTGTTAGGTGACGTAAGAGCTGTGATTGGCTGGAGAAGCGCTGGCCAAGGTCAAGCCAGTCGTCTGCATCCTCTGAGCGAGAAAACGCAAACATAGAAACGTGGTCTGTTTGCAAGTGACAATCCTTTTAAAATAAAAGAGAACTAAACTGCTTGAGCCGCATATCGCCAAAATAATGTACAAACGAGTTTATGACAGAACGATAGGATTCGTGTGTACATTCTAAAGCTGGTGCAAGATATAAGTACCTACGACTGACAAGGGAATGAAGGGAGAATTGATATCGAGTTGGAACGTTGTGCATACATCGATCGAAAGCACTAATGATGCTGATTAAGAATCTGTAATAAAAAGTTTCCACATAAATGTATTGAAGGAGTTATGTCGATTTGTCACTTTTCACATTGCGAGATTTTGTTGTTTTGAAATTAGTTAAGTAGGTGAAAACAAAACGATGAACTCAACTCACAGAGCTTGCTACCTTCTAAAGCTAATCATCTATATGAAATGCATAGTGAGAATGCATCATAAGCCCTATTGCACGCATAATAAAGTCCCTGTGTAGTACTGCCATCTATGTGGTAAAGTGCGCAACAACTTCGATTCTCCCATGCCTATCTTCGGACTGTAAACACACGCGAACAGTTGTCAGTGTGCTCTCGCCGAGGTAACAAGGTGCTTGTTTTGATGTGTACTCAAATGTTGTTCATTTGTTACGTCAAGGTGCAAAATGCCGCAAATGAATATTGCCAACGTCTTGGCAATTGTAACTGAACAAGTCAGCGACTATATCCAGCGGAATCGGATCAAATCTGCTGAACAAACGTCAAGTAAAATTGACTTCGCATCCGCCATTAGTGACATGATTATTGAAGGCTATGAAAAAGGCCATCTCATTTCAGAAACTTTGGTTTTGACACTTTCGCGTGATTGACGGTGATACACCAGTGGCACATTTACAGACATCATGAAGGAGCGAAGGAGCTGTTCGGTTTTGGATGAAGACCCTGATTATGAACCATCGACATCAGCAGGTCGTCCGAAAAATTCAGACACTCGGAAATACACAGACGACGAGATGAGGATGGCTCTTGATTGTGCATGGGCACCGCGAGGCAAATGCAAGAAAATCACTGCCATCCGTAAGAAACACTCTTGGGCTCCAGAAAGGCAATTCGCATCTGGTGACAATAGAGAATTGAAGCTGAAGCAAATAAGCGACGACACGTTTGTCGATTTCAACGCAACTGCTGCGGCTGGGTATCCAATTCACGACGACGACATACGAATCTGGGCGATGAAAAATGCAGCCAAACTTGATTTCGCTCATTCGTTCGAGGCTTCGTCTTGGTGGGTACAGCAGTTTAAAAAAGCCCGTGGAATTACCAGCCACCGAATCACGAGTCGCGTGACGAAGTCCTGCTTCGAAGATCAGGAGCTTTTCGAAAACGGAAGCAGACAAATTTGCGACCCGCATCAGCAACACAATCAATGAAAAACGCATCGCTGCCGCAAACGTTTTGAACGCCGATCAGAGTGGTGTTCAATATGAAATGACAGGAAATCGCACTCTGGCGTTCAAAGGACAAGCTAGAGTTGTAAAAGTTGTGCAGTCAACAAATGCTACAACCCACTCCTTCACAATGTTGCCAATAGTTGCGATGAGCGGAGCTGTTCATGACAAAATGATGGTAATACTCCAAGAATCTAGCGGAAAATTTGGGCCAAGGGTGTGGGAAACAATGATCAAACCCGGAAATCTAGTGCTTGATGCATTGAAAAATGGCATCATGACAAGTGACGGCCGCGACAAGTTTGTTAAAGACTTGCTGTCTGCAGGGATTTCACCGAACGAAGAAAATATCGTTCTACTTGACCATTGGGGTCCGTTTACAGACCACACGCGAATTGCCGCATGTTTGCCAAGTGGTGCAATGGTGAAGGTTGAGAATATCCCGAAAAACTGCACGCGATTTTGTCAGCCGTTAGACGTTTATGGTTTTGGTGTTTGGAAACATTATTTGAAAAAACTTGAACACTATGTGAAACTCGAATTTGACGGGTATAAAATATTTCAACGAGACCAGCGCATTATATTTGCTTCGATTCTAGACAATCAGATGAGCTCGCCAAGATACATTGGGTTGTATCAATATGCATTTATTAAAGCTGGTTATAAGACTGGTGAATATCCTGCTTTTGATTCACCAAGCAAATTTGGTTTCAGGTTTGGTGTCGCCAACTGTAACCATTGTGAGAAACTTGCGTCAATCCGTTGCTCTTGGTGCAAAGACATTTTTTGCTTGAACCATTTTCTTGTTGATAACCCTGAGTATGTGCTGAAATATCATTACTGCACATCTTAGGTCAACTAATACATTTGATTCTGTTATGCTCCAAACGTTATGTTTCCTCAAATACGAGTAACGAAAACATTTCCAAACGATTTCTAGTGCATGAATTAGTCGTTTGTATGAGTTGGATTGGAATTGAAATAACGTAGCGATTGGAACTGAAATAACGTGTAAAAGTGCGAAAACTGTGAAAAGGACCAATCGACATAACTTCTTCAATACATTTATGTGGAAACTTTTTATTACAGATTCTTAATCAGCATCATTAGTGTTTTCGATTGATGTTTGCACAACGTTCCAACTTGATATCAATTCTCCCTTCATTCCCTTGTGAGATGGCACAATACAATTCTGATAATGAGTTCAGTGTTAATGGGCACACGTCAGCCGGGACTTATGGATAGCATTGTTTGATCGGATCAAGCATAACGCAAAGTTACTAGGTCTATCAATATGTGTAATTGTGTACAGAGGGTTGCAGATAATCCCTACATTACTGTTGATAGGCTGTGAATTTGCATGGTGTTGGATAAATATGTGGTAATGTTTGTCTCCTAGGGACTCATTCAGCTTTTCGGTATAGGTAGTACTGTGAGAGAAGAAAAGTATCTAATAATATTTGCTGATACCGTTTCCTCTGCTATTCGTGTAATGTACAGTGATAAATCTTGTTACCAACAAGATGACTCTCTATGACACTATCATAGGGATGTGCAAGGATACCGGTGCTTGTGGATAGGACGTAGGGAACCAATCGAATTTCCTTCACGCCCTTCAAACCATATGCTGCTCGGTTGTATCCTATTGGACGAAGTAGAAGATGCGGTATACTATCGCAAACTACTTAACGTGAACATGCTTTCGGATAAGATTCAAACGGTGTACGTAAAAAGTCCATTGGATATTTTGGCGTGAGGTATGGCTAAAGTTGCGACTCCTACTCAGAAATGTATACATGCTGAAGACAACTATTTTGTAAATTTACTTTAACTACCATTTAGAAGATTCATTTTGACCGGAAAACTCACTTATTTTGCAAATTGAGTTGTGCTTTTACTTTTCCCAAACGTTTCACCACGTAGATTTGAGAATAAATGTTTTCATGACAGTTTAAAGTATGTAGGCTTATACATGTTTTTTGACACACCTGGTAGTTGTTTTCAGTCCCTGAAACCCTGTCTCCATGCGGGTGCATATCTTACTCTACAATCAGGGAAACTAAAAGCAAGAAATAAGTCCCCAAACAAAAGTTTTTTCTGTTTTTTATATGACATTTTTCATATTGATAAAATCATGTAAAATTTTAACCTTTTAATATATCTTTACAGATTGTTTTGTTAGCAGCTTCAGTTGTGATGGAAATGGAATGTTACCTTCCTTACAGAGGAAGTCTCGAAATTCTTACTGGACTTGTCTCTTCTGATTCGGAGCTAAGTTCGAGAGGTCAAATCAACAGAAGCGATAATGTACAACCATCTTCTGGGTTCTTAAGAACAGCTCTTAGGACAGGTTCATCTTCACAAGGGATCTCGTCTAGGATTGACTTTTCTGGCAGGAGTTCGTTCGGTAGGCCAACAGAAAATTTCAGATCACGTGAACGATTTGGAATTAGAGGATTCCTTGGACCTCACTCTGGACGGCTATCAACAATTCATGGTAGAAAAGGACATAGGGAACCCTGATTCAATGTCAAGAATTAATTATTAACTCTCATTAACACTTTAACACTTGAATTTTAATTCAAAGACTATGGTGGAGATAGACAAAATACAGTATTTTCCAATGATAGAAAACCAATATATGTTTGTTTACCAGGTTTATTACTTCTTATTTATTAATCGTTGAAAACTAACGTATTTCGTCAAGTGAATTGTGCCCACCAGTTGTTGGATCAAAATTTTGAGAATTGGAAGTTTCTAACCACAGCGCACATAAGAAAACGTCTGATCATGTCTTAGCTGCTTTCTCAGTAATCGAGACCAACACTCGCTTATCAATATGTGTATCTCGTTTCTTTTTGAATATAGCGTCTCAAACCACAATTGATTTTATTGTAACCATAAATTTAATAAACTTTATTATGTTTCCGGAGCGTTACTTCGTATCAAAATTGATGTTTACTTTTTATTTATATTCTATAGTATTTGTTTATTTTATTTTATTTTATTTATTTCGGAGAGACTTCAACATATGTATATGAAATAATTTTATGTAATTAAAAGTTCGTATGCATGTTTAGTGTTTTCACAAAAATTTACTCAAAACAGATTTATATTGTACACGAAAATACACTTCAAATAAGAGTCTGTCATTACTCAAATTTGATTTATATATTGTAACACTACAATATTATATTTTGAAAATAAAAGCTGTTTAAATACATGTGGTAAATTGTAGACTGACTATAAACTACGTGCTAAGTGCCAAAATGAAAATGTTGAATAAAAAGCCCAGATATTATTTAATAACTAATGATACATAGGCCCACTTGCATTCTTGTGGCAATCATTTGAACTACTTTCATAGTGAATATTATATAGACAGATTTTAATTCAGCAGTGTTAGGCACACAGGACACATTTTGACATTAAACGAAACTTCTTCATTTTTGGCATTTAGCATGGATTTCATTTTCAGTCTAAAATTGTGTTTGTTTTACAGGATAGTGTGTACTGTGTATTATTTGAAGTGTATCATAACTTGGATGACTATTGGATGAAGAATTGTATAAAGGGGGTATTGCCCCCTTGACAATGACTGTAGGTTCGAAATAGAGCTTTACATAGAAACAGAATAAAATAGCTATAGAAGTAGTTATATAAATAGTTCTAAGCATAATACAAATTTTCAACACATAATATAACAAATGATATACGCGTTAATGTTTTGTTGTATTTTTATTGGTAGATTTAATATGATATGCTATAATAAATGTGATGTGATGCCAAATAGCGAAGTTAGAACAATATTGCAGATTCGAGGGGTGCGGGAAGCTGTCGTCACCTTCCATTTGGATCCGCAACTGGCTTAACTTTTGCTTGTTTAGTGAAAGTCTTGAAGAATGCTATATCAGCGGTAGAAGTATGTAATCACAGTCAATATTTTGATATATTCGTGAAAGGAAAAGAAATCTAATTAGTGCACTATAATATAAGTATTCAAGATATGATTTTGCTCAAAGCAGTCCTGTATCCAGGGGGCTAGGGGGCGGGCCTCCAGTATTTTTGCTGTCCCCCTTACGTTTTCACGGTAGGCTTGCAAATGAAGTATAATATTATGATGAACTATAATAACGTTGGGTCGGGCCCATCCCTAAATTCAGCCGGGTCCCCTACATTTTTGGGTTGGCTACCGACCTGGCTTAAAGTGCTCGCAAATATGATAATGTCCTTAAGTAGTTAGGAAAGTACGGTATAACTGCAACTAAGATATAGAATTATGATGGATTTATCAAGTTGTCATAAGGAAAATATTGAGTAAATTATAGACAAGCTGTCTTGCAGTGGAATTGTAAAGATGGTATGTGATAATTAAAGTGTGCAATTGATCACAAATTAAGAATAAAGATTTACTGGAGAATGCAAGTATAAGATTTTCTTATTGAGTAGAGAATTATTAAAAGAAATTAACCATTAAGCGTGACATAACTAAGGTTAGCAAAAGGGGCTTGTGCCCCAGGCGCCGGATTGGGAATTGCAAAACTGTACAAATATTTATTTTCACTATAAGGCAAGGAAAGAAGTTTTAGCAAACTAAAGATTATAAACATTTACCTCAGAATCTTAACAAGACAAAAATTACTCACTAACCTTAGGATCATACAAAACGAGCTTAAGTTAGTTTCAAAGCTATCTTTTGAGGACATTGTAAAAACCTTTGCAGCGAAAGTTTTCATTTAATTTACATCGATTTAGGAAAGTTGCAAAATTTCCAAGTATAATACTTGAGAGAACAGCTCGACTGTTTTTCATAATTTTAATTTGTCATAACCATTCTATTCTAAAGCAATATTCTGTTGATTTATTTTACACATACAATACTCACATTCTGATATAATTCGAAAAACATTGAGATTTTGTAGTTATTATAATTCAGGGGTAAAAGTGGCTCTGTAGAGGTAGGGGGACGCATGAAGCCACGCCTATCTTTACTCTATCTTTACGTCCCCCGTGCCTATCTTTACTTATTATAATTTTTAGTAAGTGGGGATACCACGGATACTTTCTGGAAGCGGGGAAATTGCGTTCCCCGGCGTTCCTCCTCACTTTTACCTCTGGCTAAGACTATAAGAATATGTTAAGCATGATATGTGAACATTGGTTGATCAGGGGATAACCTGAAGCAAGTTCTTGCACCGGGCGACAACTAGCCTAGTTGAGTCGCTCCACCTTAATTATTGGGGACTGATACGTATGAACAGTTATGTATTATTTGCTGGCCTTCATCTCCTGTTAATAAGTCACGTGAAGAGTTAGTGGTAGCGTTAAAACCTATTAAGTAGCCAAAGTTCATCTGATATCCGAAAAATACATTTTTCCTTCGTTAAATACCAGAATTTAACAAATTCTGTGTTAATATTTAAGTAAAACAACAACATTTTACTTTTTACGGTTATTAATGATCTTTGGAAGACAATTTACGGGATCAATTTGCTCTCAGTATTGCCTACGAGGCTCTAAGACGCAAACTTTTAAATACCAAGGATTTAACTTTTCAATCTAATATTGACAGTGCTTTAACGATGGAAGCTACTGAACAGCAGTTACGTTTGTTTAAGTCATATTGATGGAATGAAGTTAGTTTAATTCATCGTTTGAGTAAGAACTCTCTGAAAACAGGGTTTCATAATGTTTAGCTAAAGGGGTTCAGAAAATCTTTCGAAATAATACCAAATTTCACTTATTTCTGCTAATATTAGGTTAGTTTAGTTTAGGTTAGGTTAGCTTACATTAGTTTAGCTCAGGATAGGTTAGTTTCGCTTAAGGTAGTTTAGTTTAGTTTAGTTTAGCTTAGGTTATTTTACTTTAGATTACGTTAGGGCTAACTATTTGCACATTTGTATTCATAGTCCCTTATGTGCACTTCCGGAAAGTACATATAGTCTCTACAGCATTTTGCATTTCTCATTTCTACAACATTTAGTACGATTCCAGTCTTAAATGACACGGAAATCAATTATAATTCCGTTACTTCAACTCATTCCTTCTGTAAATCTACACTATAAAAAATAAGGTGTTGAAACAACATAAAATGACTACCACTTTAGTGTGTTACTTGTATGTTAATTCAGTATCAAGCAGATCGTCTTCCAAGCATATCAAAAATAATTAGTTACTACCTGAGAGAATTTGCATTGGTATTTATTGTTTAATATGAGCAAAGCTTTGCGAAATATACATTTCACTTACTCCAAGTAATAATAATGTTCTATGTTTCCTGTAATCAGTCACAATAATATTATTGTAAACCTGTGAATTGTCTGAAAGCAATTACACAGGCAACAGTTATTTCATCTTCTGTTCATATGTGATAAGACATAAGAATAACAAATAAATAAAATAGATGGAAGTACTGCTTTCTGTGTAACTGTTGTTAGCTGATTCAGAGGTTTACTAAAATATTATTGTGGCCGATTACAGGAAACATAAAATGTTATTAGTTACTTGCCACAAATGTGAAATATATTTTGCAAGGCTTTACTCATACCAAACAATAAAAACCAATGCAAATACTCACAGCCAGTAACAAGATATTTTGATATGCACAGAAAGCGTTGGTGTACATACTTTCATAACGATCAGGACTTCCCAACACTTGAATCGACTCTGAAACCGAAGTGGTATCCATTCACACTAACAAACTACGATACCAAACTCGAAAATCCAAAACTTCTACTCCAGCAGATCACTAAATATCTTTGAAAGGAAGCTGTATCGGAAATTATCAAAACCCGGAATGGCATTATTATTCGATCTACTGATCCTCGATTTGCAACTATCATTCGAAATAAATTCTCTTACAAGATTTTTGGTAAGAAAGCCAAACTTGATAAGCTACAACCACCAACCTATAAAGAACCTCAGCTGCCTAGGAAAGCACCCTTCTTGACTGTCGTTATCCGTAGCGTCAACCATATCATCCAAGATAGCGAAGTAGAGGAACAACTAAAGCTAGAGGGCATTGACATCCATAAATGCATGAGTATTCGCAATAACCAAGGCCCGACCTACATGGCGCGAGTGTTAACTAATTCGCAAGATGCAATTGACATTCGACTTTCCAATGGCGCATACATCTTTAAGGAACGCCACCGTGTAGAACCTTCTCGAGCTGCACAACGCTTACCGATTCGGTGTGAGAGGTGTCAAAAATATAACGGACATACTACAGCTAATTGTAAGAGCGCTCGAAATGTGGTTATTGCTCCGGTCCCCATGCTACTAATCAATGTACGAGTTTGAAAACGCCACCTGTTTGTTCTGCCTGTCCCGAGAGTCATCCTACATACAGCTTTAAATGTAAATCACGCCCAGCAAATGACACCACAAAACCAAGTCTAGTCATTGCATTTCGGCTTCATACAATACAGCAAACTCAAATGCCTCCTACCCAAACGGAACAAACTGTAACTGTGGCTCAACTACTCTCTTTCATAACCATCGCTCTTCAAAACACACATCCATTTGATAGGACACATGTTCTTCAACAAATCCAATATGCTGCCCGAAATATTTTTTATATTAACCTAAATGCTACGTATTCAGGACAATCTGTCTACTTTCATGCTGCACCACTGAAAACAGCAGTCTAAGCATAACGTGATCATGCAACTTGTACTTATATTTCTTAATATCCGATCGCTACTAACGCACAAACTTTTGTATGAGCATCTTCTTCTTGAAGAAAAAGCTAACGCATACCTATTGAATGAAACATATCTTACATCCAAGCAAAGCTGTAAAATATCACATTATCAACTTCTACGTCATGATAACACTGTTCCAGCACAACGTGCAAATGGCGGCGTTGCTATTGCCTATCATGTTTCTCTTGCCATCCGACAACATTTCGATTCATTTCATCTTCCGGAATATCTTACAGTTACGACCTATTTTCGCCAACTGTATGTCACTCTTGCAACCATCTACTGTATATACGCCCAGATCAGCATATTCCATTTAACTTCTTCCAACAAATCTCCAATAGCTTTCGTAATTATATTATTCTGGTAGATATTAACATGCACAGTAGACCTGCGAGAGAGAAAAAACAGTTTATTAACTTCATTGAAACAAACACGACAGGCATCATTCTTCAACTCCCATCGCATACACGATCCATCTCACAAACTACCCCAGATATTGTGATTACCTCTGTGTCCCTTCATAATCGCTGTAATATTACAGTTCTGGGAATCTGGGAAGTGATCATTTACCTATTCAGTTAATAATCACGTCTCCGAAATCTGCTCAAATCCGATCCAATTCTACTGCTCGACGTATTCTTCGTTTCGATAAAGCGAACTAGGTCGCCTATAGAAATGGCATAACTACTGCGTTAGCAGAAACTCCTAGTCCTGAAACCGAAAAGGCACTGTATGATACACTAACTGCGATCAGCACGGCAATTAAAAACGCCAGGGAGAAACACATCCCTACTACCAAGGCTAACTTTCCATGCCGTCCTCTGTTACCTCCGCAATACGTACCTCTCATACGACGTTCGAGAGATCTTTATAAATAATATATACATACCAGAAACGAAGAAACTCTTCGGCATCATCGGCAGATGCATCGCAATCTCTCTAATTACCTTAAAGCATATAAACTCCGAAACAGGGTAAAAATCTGTAATTCACTTGCTGAAACAGCTCATCCTACACAATACTGGAAGCAGTTCCATCAGCTTACAGGGAAAACCATCCGTACTTCATACCCATTAATAGATAACGACACTCCACTACAAAATGACAAGGATAAAGCCGATGCATTTGCAGCATACCTACAGGGAATCTTCACTCCGCTTCCGCCTGTTTCTTCTCAGCGTCATCATCCGGTTGAGAGACTTAATTTCGACACTTTCCGTCTCCAACCTGACATCCATCATACTATCTCTCACAATACTGACCTTAATAAACCAATTACAGTAACTGATATCACTCGCACTGTCCAGAACAAGAAAAATACAGCACCTGGTTTTGATGAGATTACTTATCGCCATATTAAAGAAGCGCCCTATCAGTTGTTTTACCTTCTTGTTATCCTTTATACGTTCATCCTTCGTACAGGCTTCATTCCTTGTGAGTGAAGACTTCAAAAACTCTCATGTTCCAAAAACCACACAAACCACCAAATACTTTTTCCTCTTATAGACCTATTCAACTTACTTCCATATATTGCAAAATTCTTGAAATAATTAATGTCCGACGCCTCTATTCTTATCTATCAGAACGTAACATCATCCTTTTACATCAGGCTGGCTTCCGCCCCGGTTTTAGTATCAATCATCAGTTACTCCGTTTGTGTAATATTATTACAAATCAGTTTAATACACAATTTCCATCTTGTCTAGTGCTCCTCGACCTGGAATAGGCATTCGATAAGGTATGGCATGGAGCTCTCATATATAAAGTTATTAGTCTGACACTTCCCATATCATACATCAGGTTTATCTATAATTTTCTTCGCAACTGTATTGCATATGTCGCTCTTAATGACACTCTCTCACACCCGATATTTATTTTCACTGGAGTACCACAAGGGTCTGAATTATCACCTTTGCTTTATCTTCTATATGTAGCAGATATGCCACCGTTGCCACCTAACACACATTTTTCAATATGCAGATGATACTGCATTTCTTACATTCGGCCGAACAATCCATCGTATCAGTACTGGAATTAATGCAGCAATTGAAAACTTTCTCACCTGGTGTACGAAATGGCGTTTGAAACTCAACCCAACCAAGCCATAGTGTTTCTCCCGCCAAAACGCAGATATCGTTTGCATCGAAATCCTTCGCTACTTAACATCCAAGTACATAACACGCGCGTTCATCTAACTAAACATGTCACATATCTGGGAATTATTTTCGATCAACACCTACAACGACAACGTTGTATATAATATTAGCAATCTATGCCAGTTTATAAAAAGGGATCAGAGGCGAATTGTTTGAGCTTTATTATGTAAAAAGAAAAGAAAGACACAAGGTGATTTCGAGAGATTATTTTGTAATCGTTAACTAAAAAGAGAGTTGTTGCTATAGCAACAGAGTAAACAAGTGTACGTGTATGTAGACATCTTGTTGAGTAAATAAGTGTGTAAAAAGGTGTAGGCATCTTGTTGAATATGCAGAAAGTTGATTATGTACGCTTCTCATGGTTAAGTATTGAAAACCAGCTAAGAAAGTGTTAAAACCTTTGAGTTATTTTGAAGATTACTAAATACGAACCAGGAGGCCCCTTACACACCTCACTTGGCGCCCTCACGTTCAGAAAGTAATACAGAAAGCATATAATAGGCTTAATCTTCTCAAACGTCTCACAGGTACTAAAGGGGACCAGGAATTAATACTGTTCTTAACACCTACAAAGTATTCCTACGACCAATCCTGACATATGGCTTCACAGCATGGATATCCGCCCTCCAACCCCATTATGAAAAACTGAAAATACTTGAACGCCATGCCATACGACTAGCCTATAGAATAAAGCTCCCGAGTCCTACTCAAGAGGTTTATGAAGTAGTGCCTTTTCCACACCTTCTATTTTATTTTGAAGATTTAAGATCGAAGTATATTACTAGCAGATTTGAGTCCCAATATCCATTACTGCCATACAAATTGGTGCCTCACCACCGGGAGTTATATAAGTGTCGTTTTGAAGAATAGTAAAAACGGCAAGCTTTCAACGCGACCTTACTTTTACCATATTGAGAAGTGGAAAAGTCATTCACCAAAATATGGCTATGAGTACAACAAGTAATAATATAACTGGTGATCAGAGTGTGTATCCAGATATGAATCCTAGTGAAAATTTGACTGACATTTTAAAAGACTTGGCCCAACAAATAAGAAACCAGTCTGAACAAATAAAGAACCAGTCTGAACAAATAAGGGACCAGTCAGAGCAAATTAGGAGCCAGTCTAAGCAAATGAGGAACCAGTCAGAGCAAATTCAACACTTTGATGAAAAATTGGACAAGAAGATAACACAGCTAGCTAATGATTTTGATGAAAAAATAGCGAAGTTGGAACAATGCAATGAAAACAGATGGGATCGTGTTCAACATCAATTAAATCAGATGAACCAACATGTAGTGGGAAAATGTGAGCAGTGCGAAGAGAAAATGGAAAAAGTAACACAAAGGAGCATAGAAATTCAAGAGTCAATGGATGTTCTGGAGTCAACAATGTAACGTGCTCTCGTTATAAATCGCAAGCTCGTTCGTGGAGACTCTAGCTATTTTAATATAGACTAGGACACGTTTCACGTAAAAATTAAATTGGTCTATATACGTACCTTTAGTAGTAATCATCAATAGTAAGACGACTCCAGAGTATAGAAAGTTATTCAACAAACACAGGGCAACCATAAATTCAGGCAAAAGTATATTTGCGAAATAATAAGATATTTAAGTCCTTTTTACTAATAACTTTATAAACGTCCTCAAAATATATTCCAAAAAGAAGATTCGAAAAGTTTCTCAATACACCCATTTAACAAGAACTGTAGACTGTTCCATTTAAACAAGCACTTGGCATAATCCCTAATCGAACACTAATGTTTTAAATGCTACCATAGTTCCGAAATAATTCACTTGTGTACTTTTAATATTAATCTTTTTAGTCAGTAAAGATGATTTCTTCAAAACATATGTATAATTCAAAAAACAAACTCACCTTAATCATGTTACACCAAGGCTAATGTAATATGTGCACTCATATACGTCATGATCGAAGACCACCAGCTAATCTGGGACAATAACTTCTCACGATAATATCACAATTAATTATAATTCTTTTAATAAATCACGAACTGCAATTCACTTCAACTTCAAGAATACTTCTATCCTATATATTGCAAATGTAATGCTATTTTACTTTTCGAGTTGCCCATCTAACTTTCGCAAACGAGTTTATACACTTTTTCAACTTCTGGAATTCCAACTCTCTACTTTAGTCATTTTAGTCTGAATGACCTTAACGTCACCCAGAGGGCTAGAGCAAGAACAAGTAGCTCCCAAAATTGCCAGATATGCGCTTTAAAATCGCATATCTGGTTGCATAGCCGTTTGAATAGAAATAGGAAAAAAAATCGGAACGTCAATACGGTACACATATCACTCACCCCACATAAAAAGTTGACAAACTTTTTAAATACCCTTTCATTTAACAAATACCGTATTGAAAGTTATGAATAGAAAACTTATCGTCAGTTTTTAAACGTCATGTTGAATTAGTATCTTTAACTACCTTTCTACCCAAAAGCTACTAACTACCACCACATACCAGCAAACTCTCATTCATCCAAAAGAAAAAGATAACAAAACTAAAGAAAAAAACTATCCCCCAAAATCATTCTCACACCGACTCATCCTTCTACTTACACTATCCAAGTTAGTAAATTTGAGTCCAAGGTCGGACTATTCATAACCTTTACAAAATATTATAATTTTCAATTTATAATATGTATTTAGATTATAAATTACTCTTATTCTTAATATCAATTAGGTGAGTTTTTTTTTAAACCATTTCATATTCTAAAAATATAAATTTTCAGATACATACTTGTGTGTCTTCAGTATATATAATTACATATGTACATCGCTGATATCTCTGATTTTCAAATTGTCTCCAGAGCGATGCTCCATCAAAACAGCCAATGGACGTTTACAATCCAGTCAAATTTGCGTTCTATTACATACATTTAATTACAATCCTCTAAATCCGCGTACATTAAAATGTATACATTTTCTTTATATTAAGCCCAGGCCTGGAATTATTAAAAAAATTATATTAAAATTCACATATAACTATCACACACATATATATATAAATAGATATTTTTTCCGAAATAATAAGCTTATAATTATAGCTTGATGATACTAATTAATTGGACTTAATTTAGTTGAATCATACATTCAATGACTAGAGTTTAATATATATATTCAATTTCCTACAATTCTTCTACCCTCTCTGAACAGTTTAATCATGTCAATATGAACCTTACGTACATCATTGTTGTTATCTACCGCTCGCACCTGGACAGTATTCCTTCCCAACCAGCGATAAATTTCCTCCAACCTTACATTCCACCGTATATCTAAAGGGTCACACAGATTGTATGTAAAAACCATTTCCATGGGACTACATTTTGTATCTTCGTGTATAGCTGAATTAATAGAAAATTCTATTTCCCATAATCCTCTATCCCATTTACTCTGTTTATCATTGAAGTAAATTCTTAACGAATTTTTAATAGTCGAGACATATCTTTCACTCGGATTCGAAGCAGCGTGATAGGGAGCAATTCTAATGTCCCTTATCCCATTTCCATAAAGGAAATCCCTAAATTTTGCAGAAGTAAACACTGAATGATTATCATGCGCTACTGAATAACAAAATCCGTTCCTACACATTAACTTATACAGTTTATTAATAATACACTGACTCGACAAAACTTTGATGGGTTCTAGAAAAATTCTTTTGGAAAAAGAATCAACTATTATCAAACAATAACGTCCCGAACGACTCTCTACCATTGGTCCCAAAAGGTCCATTTGCCAACAACCATTAACCATTTTTTCATATTGAGATACTAACTGTCCCTGGGGTTTCACGTTAGAACTTTTATTTAATTGACACTCTCTGCAAGTAGATACAAAATCCCTTATTTGTTGGACCATTCCCGGCCATGTAAAGCGCGCGAATATTTTTCCAATTGTTCTTTTTATCCCACAGTGCGATGCGGGCAAAATATTAGAATGATAGAATTGAATGATGCTTTTTGCTAAAGCCGTCGGAAGACATACTTTATAAGGGTTTCTAACAGCCCTAGTTTTCTTGCATAATATCCCCCGTACTAACTTATATTCCTCAACAGTCTTTTTCGCTTTTAGTTGTTTTATAATTTCTTTCAGATCCGGATCATTTTCTTGATGTTCGTTGATAGCTATATTGGCACAAGGCATATTCCATAAATTTATCAAAAAATAATTAGTTACCTGTTCCTCATGTGATGGGTTAACATCCATCTCCTCAAAATTATTACTATCCTACAACCTTGATAGAAAATCGGCTGAAATATTTAAATTTGTTGAAATTGATTTTACAACAAAATTAAACGAAAAAAGTCGATACAATAATGAACCATAACGCTTGACTCTTTTCATATTCTTTATGGCACATACTAATCCCGCGTGATCACTACGCAATTCAAACTGTGAATGCAAATAGGTACTATACCGTTCCATCAATTCCACCGCCGCCATCATTTCAAGTAAATAAATAGGTTTATTTAAATCATATTTCTTGAGGCGACGACTAAAAAAACCAACCGGTAACAAGTTACCTTCCTCATCATATTGTTGAACTACGCCGCCCAGACTCTTGAGCGACGCATCCGCATTCAAAATAAACTTCTTATTTAAGTCAGGAAGCTTCAACATTATGTGTGTTTCAAACATGAGTTTAATATCATCTAAGGCTTTCTGTTGTTCGTGCCCCCAAACAAATTTTACAGAAGCACTCCTTAAACGATTAATAGGTTCCATTATTTCATGGAATTGGGGAACAAATTTGCCATAATATTGCAGAAAAGAGCTAAGCGAAATTAAACTCTTCCTATTTTTAGGAGCTGGTAATTTACGAATTACTTCAACCCGTGCTGGGTCCATATACATTTTTCCATTTTCAATTATAAATCCTAAATAGGAAACCTTAGTTGAAAAAAGGAACATTTCTTTTTAGATAAAGTTAAACCTTTGTCTTCCAATTTTTTCAAGACCTTTTCTAAAATAATTTTATGACTCTCTAAATCTTTTGACTTTATTATGACATCATCCATATACCATTCAACTCCTTCCTCCTTAAGTGGATATAACAGTTCTGTTAATATTTTTGATAAAACGTGACTACCAGCTGCTAAACCAAATGGTAAAAATTTAAATTCGAATAGTCCCCTATGGGTCAAAAAGGCTGTATATCTACGGCTTTCTTTAGTTAGCGGTATTGTTAAGTAGGCCTTACGTATATCAAGATGTGAAAAGAATTTACCATCTGCGAGTTCGGCCAATACATCCTCCATACGCGGCGTATATTGAGTATTTAAACATAAACGAGAATTTAAAGAAGAGTAGTTTACAACCATGCGTTTTGTTCCATCATTATTATTAACTACAAAACAAGGAAAAGCAAAATCACTTTCACTCATTTCTATTATCCCTTCACTCAATAATTCATCCAAAATCTTATCAAGATCCTTTTGAGTAACCCGTGATAAAGGATATGCCTTTTTGCGAATAGGAGAATAATCATCTAATATTATATTATAAGAATAATCTGATATAAATCCAATTTTATCAGAAAATACATTAGGAAATTTTGTAACTAAATTATTAACATACCCTTGTATATGTGGATGTTGGTCAACCACTTCCGGATCCACCATCAAGGATGCCCGCTCGATCTCTGGACTCAGATAAGTATCCCCAGTTGTTTCATGGATAATCTTCATGCATCTTCCAACCCTGCCTCTGTCGGCGCCTCCCAAAAGTGTCTGACCACTCGCCAATCCTGGATCCGCCACCATCCCTGGATTTACTGGAATATTTCTCATTGGATCCATTCCATTCTCCCCCTTTGATGATAGATCTCCAACACTATTAGCTTTAATGAATAAATTTGTAAAAATTTCGGACTGTTTTAAAGAAGATAATTCACCATTGAACTGTTCCCTAATTGCACTAGTGGAAGGGGGACAAGTTTTTGAAGAAAATTGTAACCGAATTTTTCCATTTTCCAAAGGCAACACTAATTCATTTTGAACTAAATCAATTTGCGCCTGTATAGATTTAAGTTCATTAATACCCAAGATGAAAGGTGGATTTAAACTATCAATAAGAAAAAACTTCATTTTGTAAACGCGCTTTTGAAATTTAATATGCAGCATAACACACTGATTGAGTGTCACTTTGCTCTGATTCACTCCCACACCAGTAAATTTCTCATTGTAAACTGCGATAGGTCTAGCTAAACTTTTATTCCACTCAACAAATATTTGTTTACAGACCAATGAGGCGGAAGAACAAGTGTCCACACAACCTAAACATTGTTTACCCATTATATAAGCCGGAATACAAGCTGCCACTAAATTTCTTTGATCACGACATGAATAAGGTTTTCTAGTCTTTGTCCAACTATAAGGATCACAACTCACTTTGGCTGTACATCCACCCTCATTGCATGTTTCGACTCGAACTCCGGTCTCTGTCATACAAGTCAATGAATTCAACTGTTCACTGCCTTCATTAAATTCACCTACAACATCTCTAACCTTCTCATGGTCTATATTTTGAACTCCTTTTCTACCCCCAACACTGGGTCTCTTATAATCCTTTCGATAATTCACATAATTCCCCTTATTCCCTGCAAAGCGTTCATTAATTTGGGAAGAATTATGGTCCATCTGACACACACCACTTCTCGCATATCTAGAATCCAACAACTGAGACTTATCACCAACTGTATTTTCTTGCGTAAATAAGGGTGAGCGATGCTTAATGCTATAATTCTTTTCCAGCACTCGATCCTTTTTACCACGCCCCCTTTTATAAATACCATCCGGCCCCCTAGTCGGGGAAAGAGTCGTGTTCAAGGACAAAAAGTTTTTTGTTTCACCTAAACGTTCCCTCGGAGAATTTATAAACTGTCTATTTTTCCCCACGAAACCATCATCCTGCGGGTATCGAACCCCTTGATCACTTATATGAGTAGAAGACCCCAATCCCTCTGCAAAGCGTCCTGCTGGAGTTCTACTCATATTCACCTTTACCATTTGTTTATTTAATAAGGACTGTTTATACGCTTTACAAGTCGCCATTCGATGGTTCGCACCACAAAAATAACAATTAATTTGTTTCTTCATTCCACTATCAGCTCTAGTAAAATTTATCATTGAATTGTATACTTCAACATTCCTATTATATGTCTCGTAATTATGGATATCAGCCATCAGTTCCCTCAAAGACTCCGGTTGTCTATATTTATACATATCAAATTTTATTTGTGGTTTCATTCCACTTACCACTATATCCAATACCTCCCTTTCATTTATTCGACCATAACAAACTTTATGATAATCCACAATTTTATTTACGTATTCAAGAATGTTTTCATTAGGTTCTTGCATTGCATTCAAGAATCGTATAGTAAAGTCCCGTTTACCTAATGGAGTAATGAGCTTCCTAAACAAGTAACTACTTATGTCTGTCCATTGTCTCGTTTGCTCATATACATGCAATAATTCATTATTTAAACGCCCCTGTGATTTACTCAAAGCAGCTAACAATACTGCTTCAATCGGAAACAAACCACCCTTTATTATATTATAAACAGTGACCATAAAACGAAACAAACCGACATCACTTTTACCGTCTGTAAACGGAATTTGCTTTATTTTCTCACTAAAAAGAGCACTTGTTGTATTAACAGCAATCTTATCAAAATTAATATTGAAAGGAAAAAACCTTTGATTAATATGCGAAGTTTGATTTTCTTGCTCCGATCTTAACTCACGACCAAAAGGCACAAATGGATTTGTATTCTCTTTTTCTTTTTCCTCCTTTATAAAATCAGCTGTTTCACCACCACTAATGTGCACTGAATGGAATTCCTTCACACCACTGCTACTACCTGATAACAAGGGTTGAGTTACGTCATCGCACAAACGCACCTGGCTTCCCGTTCCTGACTCGACACCTGTTACACAACTGCTTGAATAGCTAACACTATTAATCGAAGGACTCTCCTCCCTCCACATTTCGTCTTCCAGATATGATAAATCCCAATGACCTCGAGCACATTCAGGGATTACAATTCCTTCATCGCCTCCTACACAACCATTTAAAAAGAGTTGTGACCTAGTATTTTCCATATCTTTACTACTTATTAGACTAACTATTACAAGCAACAGGAAAAAAGGAAAAGAAAAGTACCGGACTCCTTTTAGCAATAAATGATCCATAAGCCACTGCAAGAACCCGTCAAACCGGATTTAATCACTTTCCACATATCCATATTGTTTCATCAATACTATAATTTTTATAATTATATCGTCCTTTTTCCTCGAATCTATTAATATATATATACCACTTGGTACGTACATATATTATAAGGATTCAGACTAAAATTTTTGTGTAACGTGCTCTCGTTATAAATCGCAAGCTCGTTCGTGGAGACTCTAGCTATTTTAATATAGACTAGGACACGTTTCACGTAAAAATTAAATTGGTCTATATACGTACCTTTAGTAGTAATCATCAATAGTAAGACGACTCCAGAGTATAGAAAGTTATTCAACAAACACAGGGCAACCATAAATTCAGGCAAAAGTATATTTGCGAAATAATAAGATATTTAAGTCCTTTTTACTAATAACTTTATAAACGTCCTCAAAATATATTGCAAAAAGAAGATTCGAAAAGTTTCTCAATACACCCATTTAACAAGAACTGTAGACTGTTCCATTTAAACAAGCACTTGGCATAATCCCTAATCGAACACTAATGTTTTAAATGCTACCATAGTTCCGAAATAATTCACTTGTGTACTTTTAATATTAATCTTTTTAGTCAGTAAAGATGATTTCTTCAAAACATATGTATAATTCAAAAAACAAACTCACCTTAATCATGTTACACCAAGGCTAATGTAATATGTGCACTCATATACGTCATGATCGAAGACCACCAGCTAATCTGGGACAATAACTTCTCACGATAATATCACAATTAATTATAATTCTTTTAATAAATCACGAACTGCAATTCACTTCAACTTCAAGAATACTTCTATCCTATATATTGCAAATGTAATGCTATTTTACTTTTCGAGTTGCCCATCTAACTTTCGCAAACGAGTTTATACACTTTTTCAACTTCTGGAATTCCAACTCTCTACTTTAGTCATTTTAGTCTGAATGACCTTAACGTCACCCAGAGGGCTAGAGCAAGAACAAGTAGCTCCCAAAATTGCCAGATATGGCGCTTTAAAATCGCATATCTGGTTGCATAGCCGTTTGAATAGAAATAGGAAAAAAAAATTTGGAACGTCAATACGGTACAACAATTAATGCTCATCATAATCACATCAAATTACTGCAAGACGAAGTAAACTTCATCAAGGAAAGATGTATTCTCGAAACTCCATTTCAGGATAATGGATACACGAATCATCCTACATCTACAGGTTGGGTACCTGATTGTCCTCCCAGACCAACTTTGGAAATTGACGGATCTTGAGTTGTGTAGAGAGTACTGAAAGAGAAGGAAGAGTGAGGCAAACATCCAGGCGTAAACACATCTCCAATCGAGGTATGAAGACGACTACAGGTAAACAGTTGCGATTCAGCGAAGTTAAGTCGCTTACAAAATTTAGTGGCGTGCCAGAAGATATCCCCGCTAGGGCATTTCTCGAAAAATTTCAGGATGAATGTGAGCTCATGGGTGTAGATGAGTCTCAGTTTTTAAAATGATTACCGCACATCTTATTACAACCCTGCTTAACATGGTTTAAAGCTATTAGAGGTAGTCTTCATACATATTCAGATTTTAGGAATGCTCTTCTATCAAATTAAGAAAACGATTTTATGATAGCGAATAGAGATGCCGTTTTGCGAACGAAGTATTTCAATTCAAAATTACATCGGAGTATTACTGAATTTGTAGCATCTACATATCATGAGTTAAGATCACTAAATCCAAACCATCCGGAATCCCGAATTATATCTTCTATTAGAATCTTATTGCCATTTCGACTACAACAGTTGTTAATGTCGGCACAGTGCATTAACTTCAACCATTTAATTATGCTCATTCAGAGTTGAGAGTCAGTCTGCAATACAGAATAACAATAAAATGCAGAATAGAGGTCAGGGTAATTATGCACGTAATCAGACACAATATGCTCCTGTTCGTAATGCAGATATACAACCTGAAAATGATTCTTATGTTCGTAGTTTCAATAATAGAATGAGTAGTTATAATGGTATCGGAAATCAAACGCAACCTAACCATAGAAATGGAGCTAGGAATTTTAGAAATAACAACAGGAATTTCAGTAGGAGTAATTATTATCGCCGATCTTCACAAAATCAATTTGCAGATGGCATGAATTCTGTAAATAGGAATCAAAATATGGTATCATCTTATGAAAGACAAGAATGTACACAAGATTGTGCTATACAATGTTGCTTAAATAAGCAATTCCAACGTATAACTTGAACTATCCCAAAAGGCGTCCGATCGATTTGTATTAAATTGACCTTTGCTTACGTCTATGCTTAACATATTCTTTAGTTGATTTATTATTAAGATGTATGTTGAAAACATATGCAATTATAAAATCAGTTAACAAAGTGATAAAATTAATTTATGGTAATTAACTGAAAGTACTATTGATTTGTTCCTTATAGTTTTGTTGCAATTTCCTTTTATAGTATTAATTTGAGGAATCGTTAATTTATGTTTCATGATAAGAAATTATCTAAAAGCTTTATTGTAATACAAGGATATACTGAGTTTGACAATTTATGTTTTCTCCAAGAAACATATATTTAAGCTATTCTTGTTTTCGTGTTTTTACTCTATTCGGATTTCATGCGAATATTATAAATACTAAAAGATAAAAGATCATAATTTTAATGTAAACTATGAAGGTAATGACAGACTTATATAAGATAAATGCAACTTATTATATGGAGAGAATAAGAATAATGGATATCGAATCTCTTAATTTTTCAAAGTTTATTAATGTATTAAATGATAATCCTCAATGTGTTTATATGTTCTAATTTTGTCGCCTTCTAACCTTGCTAATATTTAGTACTATAAAGATCTTTGTTTGTAAATAATGTTGTTTGTATATGAAGGAATAGTTAATTTCTACCCTTGAAGGAAACTATCAGTTAGGTTTAATTTTTGAATAGCCTCATCCATGATAATTGTAATTCGTCGTTCTTAGTATTGAGATATACTGATAAATATAAAAATGTGTAATATTATGGTATATTATATATAAATGGAAAAGTAGAATATATGTATTGAAAGTGATATTAAATATACGAGGGCTATTCAAAAAGTAGATGCTTTATAACCTTCAATCCAGGGTTCTTTCCTTCATAGTAGAACTATTACGGAAGTCCCGTCCGGACGACATCTACAATGATAACGTTGTATATAATATTAGCAATCTGTGCCAGTTTATAAAAAGGGATCAGAGGCGAATTGTTTGAGCTTTATTATGTAAAAAGAAAAGAAAGACACAGAGATTTCGAGAGATTATTTTGTAATCGTTAACTAAAAAGGGATTTGTTGCTACAGCAACAAAGTAAATAAATGTACATGTATGTAGACATCTTGTTGAGTAAATAAGTGTGTAAAAAGGTGTAGGCATCTTGTTGAATATGCAGAAAGTTGATTATGTACGCTTCTCATGGTTAAGTATTGAAAACCAGCTAAGAAAGTGTTAAAACCTTTGAATTATTTTGAAGATTACTAAATACGAACCAGGAGACCCCTTACACACCTCACTTGGCGCCCTCACCTTCAGAATGTAATACAGAAAGCATATAATAGGCTTAATCTTCTCAAACGTCTCACAGGTACTACATGGGGACCACGAATTAATACTGTTCTTAACACCTACAAAGTATTCCTACGACCAATCCTGACATATGGCTTCACAGCACGGATATCCGCCCTCCAACCCCATTATGAAAAACTGAAAATACTTGAACGCCATGCCATACGACTAGCCTATAGAATAAAGCTGCCTAGTCCTACTCAAGAGGTTTATGAAGTAGTGCCTTTTCCACACCTTCTATTTCATGTTGAAGATTTAAGATCGAAGTATATTACTAGCAGATTTGAGTCCCAACATCCATTACTGCCATACAAACAGACATTCCATACAATCTATCTCGCAAGCTATTGAAAATGACTTTATCAGTTCTGTTTGCACTTTACCGATATACATTCCTTCCTGAACATCCGGATTTGGACTCAGTTTCAGCATTTTCAACATTCATAGTTCCTCCATACATAGCACCATCTTTTACTGCACAATAAGAACCTCATGTCTTCACAGGGCACCCATTTTGTCTTCATTACGTCCAGAGTCGCCTCTGGACAGAAGATAGCTTTCACTTGTCACACTATTACCTATGTGTTGTTACAGTGCACTTCATGTTTCTCATTTTCATTCTTCATTCTCTTCTCTCCTGTTTCAGATAAAGGATACAAATAAAATAGTAAACCAATAATATACAGCCTAAATCCCTTTTAATGCAATTAAAATAGAAAATTCAACTCCAGCTTTACGAACATTCCTTAGCTCATCTAAAATTATAGACCTCCAATAATACGTTTAAATCTATAACCGCCCAGAAGGCGCAACCTTCTAACGGTTGCTGGCTGCTCGCCAGCATTGGGACAAAAAAAATTCATACTTCCCCGAGCTTTGCTTTGCTCTGCTCTGAAGCGCCACTAGAGCATAGTGTCGAGTTTTGTAATCTGCTATCCCATTATCCTGGTCACTGAAGCTAGATCTCTGTGTGTATTGGTTGAAAGACTTATCTAGCCCACTTCATCAGATATCTACGCAGGTTGATAGCCTCTTTGGCCCACCTAGACCACTATCCAAATAGGTGGTCTTCTTCAAACCTGTAACCTACCTGAATAGACTACCTTCGCTATTGCATCTGGACAAGGCCCCGGTCATACTGGACTACCTCCTGTTGTTGCTCAGAGTCCTTAACTGACGGCGGCAAAGATCGACAAACGAAAGGCCTCCAAGAGTCAGAGCCAAATAGTCCAACGGCTCACACTACAACAGCTCCTACCTTTTCTGCTGCTCTCCAGATGACACCTCCAACCAAACGTCATCATATACTGAGTGAGTCATCGTCAGCAACTAACAATATAGATATCGAGATTCTCGGAAAGTCATAATCTAAACCAATAGTAATTATTTTCTTCTTACTAACTATGACGCCAAATACCATGATTTAAAGCAATTTTCTTACGTCTATTCAAGTCAGTTCCACGATCGGATGTCAAGCAGCTAATACCTACCAAGAATGTTATTATAATCCGATCGACAGACCATAACATGGCAAACACTCTTCGTAACACCTACTTTTTCGAGACATTCGGCGCCTCGGCAAACCTTCGAAAGCTTCATCAAACCATGCGTAGCAGCCTCCACCTCCTCGCAAGCCTCCACCTTTATCTGTTATCATACGAGGAGTAGATCCCCAGTTCACGGATGCCGAGGTCGCTGATGAACTTAAGCTGGAGGGTCATTCAATCCTGAAATTCATTCGCATAAAGAACGCATCTGGACGCACTTATATGGTCCGAGTTCTCACAAACAGCCAAGAGACCGTGGATGACCTTCTTAGCAATGGTGTCTACATATACCTGAAACGACATCGGGTGGAACCGTCTCACTCACTTCCGCTTCTCAACAAAACATTTCTTACTTCTAAAATCTCATGCAAACTCTCACCCTATCACATTCTTTGACACGATAATACCATTCCCACTCGACGTGCTAATGGTGGCGTAGCTATTGGTTTTCCACACACTATTTCACATAGAGTACACGCTACTGAAGACAAATAGCTGCCTGAACATCTTATCGCTACCTTATATTTCAAACAATGTTACGTCACTGTTGCTACCATCTATATACGACGAGGCCATCCTATTCCTCTAAGTTTCTTTCTATATATTACTGACAATTTCCGAACTTACATCATAAGGACCGATATTAATTATCATAGCCGCTCAGATAATCAAAAACGCACTTTCGTAATTATATTCAAACCTAAACAACGGGATTTATTCATCCTATTCCTAAACCGACTCGTCCGGCTTTAAATACAATCCCCGATATAGTCACCACATCACCCAGTATTCTTTCCAAGCTCACTCTGGCAGTGCTTGACCCCCTTGGAAGTAATCATATTCCAATCAAAGCTACTCTTCAAAATCCAGGTACACCTTAATCCACTCCTCCTCCAGCCCCCGCACAGTGGCTCGTTTCGATCGTGCGCGATGGCCTCACTATAGGGAGTATCTTTCTAACAGGCTAACACCTTTATCAGTACCAACCACAGATCTTAGCTATACGACACTATACATACAATCGCTACCAGTATTCATCAGGCGTCCTTGCAGTATATCCCTCAGACTACAATTGATCCCTATAGATCAAAATTGCCACCACAATACTTACCTTTAATACGTCTTTCCCGTCAGCTTTATAGAGATTTTACTCGCACGGGCAATCTGGAATCGTTTCGGCAACATCGTCAATACCAACGGACAGTGCATAATTATCTCGTGGCATACAAGACCAGAAGCTGGATAAAAACCTGTAATACCCTCTCTGATACAGCACATCCAACTAAGTACTGGAAACGCTTTCATCAGCTGACTTGTGAAACCTCTCGCTCTTCATATCCACTCATTCTCAATGATACGCCATTACACGCTGACGTGACCAATGCCAATGCCTTCGCTGACCAACTTCAGGGTGTTTTTATGCCTCTTGGACCTGTCCTTTCAGCTCGAACCCATCCTACGGACCGGCTCAATCTCAACTAACCATCACTTCAAATTCATGTTGATCATATTCTACAGGACAATTCACCAATGACAGCTCCTGTTACAGTCACCGAAATTACTACCACCGTCGCTCGTAGGCGCACCACCGATCCAAGACTAGATTCTATTACGTATGACTATATCAAAGAAGGGACATACATTCTCCATTATCTTCTGTCTCTCATCTTCACGTTCATTCTCCGTACTGGTTTCATCCCTAACGATTGGAAAACATGTAAAACTTTAATGTTCCTGAAACCGAACAAACCAGCTTCAACTGTGTCTTTCTGTCGCCCAATTCAACTCACCCTTGTTTTCAGTAAGATACTCGAACGGATGCTTGTCTCTCGCCTACACACACATCTCGCTGCACACAACCTAATTTCCTTTCATCAGGCCGGACTCCGTCCGAATTACAGTATTAATGATCAACTACACCGCCTGACCACGTACATCACTGCCCAGTTTACTCAATCTAAGCCTTCCTGTCTCGTACTTTTCGATTTAGAAAAGGCTTTCGATAAAGTTTGCCATCTTGGCCTTCTATATAAACTATTTTCTTTCTGACTGCCAATCTGTTATATTCGCTTCATTTACCATTTTCTCTCAAGTTGCCTGACCTACGTATTCATTAATAATGTTCTCTCTCACCCTGTATTTATCCATTCTGGTGTTCCTCAAGGCTCAGCTCTGTCCCCGCTTCTTTACTTACTATATGTAGCTGACTTCCCTACTCTCCATCCAAATGTCAGTCTTTTTCAAATGGCAAATACTATTCAACACATCAACCGCATCCTTCAACCTGCCATCGACGCTTTCCTTCAGTGGTGTGATACGTAGCGAATCATGCTTAACGCCAATAAAAGTCAATCCACAGTCACATACCTGGGAATCATCTTGGACTCACATCTGAAATGGTCTGCTCATATCAAAAGCCTTGCTCTAAAAGCGACCATCCGACTAAACTTACTCCGATGCCTAACTGGGACTACCTGGGGACTGAAACCTAACATAATACTTAACACCTAAAGGAATTTTTACGCCCTGTTTTGACTTATAGCTTTACAGCCTGGCTTTCCGCACCCGAGGTATACTACCGCCGACTCCAAATTCTTGAGCGCCACGCACTATGCTTTGCCTTCCGAATTAAATTACCAAGCCCTACACGGGACTTATATAACAGAACGCCTTTTCAACACATTCTCTATCATCTAGAAGACCTCAGACTGAGGCACGTTACTAAGCGATTCCAGACTCACCAGATTTGATGCTATGCACCACGAAGCCACTCTACGCAATTCTTCACCTATTCTCCGGCATTCTTCATTCTCTCTGCTGTTTACTCTGTACCACTACATTCTCCCACCAAATAGTCCCGACTTTCACCTTCTTGAAGACTTCCTCCTTGCAATACCTCACCTTTCATCACTCCATCTCATGTTGCACAGTGAACGCACCAACAGGGCTCCCGTCGTCTCCATTGTGTCCAGAGCAGCCCCTGGGGAGAAGATAACACTCATTCGTCTATCTAACCCTTTTCTCTGTGTTGTGATGTGATGCCAAGTGCACCTAATAGCTTAATTTTCATTCTCACCGATGCTCTGCCCTCATCGCTCTCATGTTGAATTATTCGCCAGTGTAAATTTCCCTTTTCCAGACTTGATGATTAGGGTTAAAGGCCATAATGTCCTCTAATGATAATGAAGTTAAGATATAATAAAATAAGTTAATAAGTTAATAAGATGATAAGTTAATAAAATCTCCTTTGCCTGACGACAATAGCCCAACACGTAAAGTTCCTGTCAACTCCGCATCCCAAATAAAGGGCGTAACCCTTTGGCTGGGTGCTAGCTGCGGCTAGCAAAAAAGAAGCTTGGTGTTGATTTGACACGTAAGTAACACACTAAAGTGGTAGTCATTTTGTCTTGTTTCAACGCGTCATTTTTGCTGTGTACTTTCACGTACTTGTGGACCGTTTTTACTAAATATAGCCCTTGAAAAGTTCTGGTCAAACTTCATCCAGTTCTTCATCTGCACGTTTTAAATGGGAACAAAAATGTTTTAAATGTGGCAGGTTGAATCATTTCTTTTAGCTTGTCGATTTAATAGATTTTGTGGAAATTAGGTTAGGCAAGATTCACCTGGGCAACTTGTATTGGCTTCTGATAATGTACATATACCTAGCGAACAGGTAGAAATTGAAAGTGGTATTGGATTTAATTTCAGGTAATTCTGTTAATGAGGACAAGTCTTTCAGTACTAATTCAGAACCAAAAATATCCAGTATTTTTTTCTTTTATATCAGTCATGTTCAGAAGCAAGATCTTCGGAAAAAAAGAACAAGCTGAAGGAATGGAGATCAGTACGTCACATCAGAATTTAACTAATCCTATGGATGTGCGGACCATAAATAATACTATTTCTCTGAACAAAACGTATATTCTCTGAACAAAATATTTTGACTTTCATAATAACAAGGAATTTTTTTCTGGTGTCACATGAAATGTGGAACGAGACTATGGTCAATCGATTTGTGTTAGTGAACACGAAAATCCATAGGCGGGAAAAACCCTCGATCGCAACTGTTCCATATTTATGGGGGCAAGAGTAGGGACAGTGCCAACACAACACGTTGAGGATAATGAGACGAAATATGGCTCGAGTTCGATGGAAATATGCATAGAAGAGTAGTTAAACATACTCTGACTACACTACAATGTCACATTACATTAAACAATACTCTGACAAGTGAGGGCAGAGGCCTAGCACGTAACGATAGAGGAAAAAGGTGGGTAGCGTGGAGTACAGAGTAGGGGAAAAGTTCCATAGAAGATATGAACACATACGAGCCGGACTTAAGGAGAATAGCATAGTAATATATCATAGACATGGTCAAGTACATGGGTGGAGAGTAGAAAGGCAAGAAGGCAATGGCCCCCATCTTTCTGAAGTGATCTTTCAATGTATAGTGGTGTATTGGACTTTGCAGTGCATTCACACAGAGACGTATATTGTTGTTTTACTTTTATGTCATAATAATAATAATAATAATAATAATAATAATAATAATAATAATAATAATAATAATAATAATAATAATAATAATAATAAACACGTGAAAATAAATATCTACATGTATACAAAAGTCTATACACACCGGACCTTAGGAGTGAAGGTCCGAACTGTACGGACAATCCACTGCATAGCTCTCTTTCTTCCATTTGCGTTTCAGTGTCGTCTACAGGCTGTCTAAAGTTTGTGATTGATTACTTGACCATGTATTATTAATAAACCATTCCCCTCACATCTTGCTTCTTCGTTTTCCTCAATTACATGACCATTTTTACTTGCGTTTACCCTCCCCCTCCTCTGTCGTTATGTGCTACATCTCCACCCTCACCTGTCAAAGTATTGTCGAATATAATGTCACGTTGTAGTATATGTTGTGCTTCTAAGCATATTTTCATCGAACTCGCTCCATATTTCGTCTCATTATTCATAACGTGTTGCTAGTACCCTTATTTCCCCCATAAGTACGGAACAGTTGCGGTCGACGGTTTTTCCCGTCTATGGATTTTGCTGTTCACTAACACAAATCGATTGCCCACAATATCGTTCCACATTTCGTATGACACTAGAAAAAGTTACCTTGTAACAGGAGAAATCGCATAAGGAAATGGTGGCTTAATAGAAGTGTAAAACGACAAAGTGAGTATGGTGTAGGTTCCAAGGCAATGGTTTTAGGAAATGTGTAAAAGGATCAGGGAGTATAAGTGAGGGGGAACGCAAGATGACGCAGTCACCCCACTTCCAAAAAAATATATGTGGCGTCCCAGGCTTTCTAACAAAATTACAATAGCCAAAGATAGGTAAGGGAGACGGTGTGACGTCATGCGTCCCCGTATCTTTTCAGATTCATTTTCATTCCTGAGAAGTAGGAGTGCGCACGAGACAAGATTTGTGCCTGTCTCGTCTCGAAAATGTGCTGTAAAAGTGATGTCTCGACTCGAAAAATGTATATTTCTCAATTTGAAGAGCCGTGTTTCGACTCGAATTTTGTCAGGAAAATCCTGTCTCGCCTCGTCTCGTGCGCATCCCTACTGAGAAGGATAAGACCTATTAGTAATTTGCATCAAAACCTAGAAGTAGTCATTTGTCAATTCATGGGACAACAAAAGAAAATGCAAGCAGAATTTAATGTTTTGTTTGTTAGATGGAGCAAAAGAGTGAAAATATTAAGTAATTTAAAGTAATGAGAGGTACGATATAAAATGAGATTTATAGTGTTGTTTGAATATTGTTTTAATGTTATGTTAGCTCCTGGAGAAGTTTCAATTTCGTACAAGGGGGAAAATGTTTGGAAATAGGATTTTTCTGAAAGTGCTCACAAATAAAATATTGTCTTTTACGTAGTTAGGGGAGGAGTATGTTCACAGAAGATAAAGAATTAGAATTTCGATTTCTGCTATAATTCTATAGTACATTTTATTTGCACATACTACTCACCAACTACGTACAGGATATTTTCATATTTGTGAGCACTTTAAGATCAATCTTATTCCCAACAATAAGCTTATATATCTAATTGAAGTTGGAGTGTACATACATTAGATTTGTGTGTTGCAGGAAGCACACTGCTCTAATAAGTTATTTTGATGAAGAAGCTTAAAAAAAATAGTGTTCAATTATAGAATGGTTAAAAATTAGACATATACAAATTGATAGATCTCACTGAGCTGAATAAAATGGTGGGAAAGTAAATTGTCATGCGTAGTTTTCGAGAAAAACGATTTGTTTGTAAATCTTCGAAATTATTCTCTGTATTCTCTAAAAGACTACGCCATCTATTAAGGTGAAAGTAATTCTACTAATCACATTCTTCGTTATGATATTAGCCAAATTTGCATGGTTAATGATGCATAGCTTGAAAATGAGATTTGACTCTTTAAATTATTTCTGTTTAATTAAAATAATGTCCAAAGTTGATGCATGCACCAACTGATACTAGGTAAAATTGACATGAAAATAGTGACAAGCTTGGGGATAGTCTTAATCAGTGTTGCCAATAACCTTTGAGGAGAATAGGCTAGATTTTAAACTGCTAAACTATAACCCACATTATAGATTTTAAACCCCCTTTTTGTATTGTAGGATTATAAGTGAGTTATAATAAAATTTAAAATGTTGAATTTTTTTTCGCTAAAGAATAACGAACAACATACATGACTTTAAATTACAATAAAATCCATCAACAATTCATCTGATTTGTGAAAGTCAACAGGCATACTATCAGTTGAATTATAATAAGCCATCATCGATGACGTTGCAGGTAGCCCAGGAGCTGAAACTGGATACACCATCGTTGGATTGTGGATTTGTTGTGTTTTTGTAGACTGCCATTGTCCCAATTTTCAGTAGTATTTCTTTCAGTAGTCTTCGTCCTTACAAACACTTCTTATTTCTCCGTACACCCACAGGATTCCGATTCCGATTCCTCATCATGACTGCTTTGACAATTTTCACTCTAACTGGATACCCTATTTGTTTCCTTTAATAAACAAAAGCAATCTCTGTGGCTTAAGGAACGAAACAGTTTATTAAATTTGTATTAGAAAACTTTCATTCTTGCAATGAAATGCGAGAAATAAAATAATAAAATGTAGCAAAGAAGGCCGTTACGGGAGTGATATTAAAATTCTTTCTAAGTTGATAAGTATTGTTAAGTAGTTGCAAATCTGTGGGTGGGGAGAGAGAAGAAGAATGAAAAACAAGAGTTTGTTGCGTAATTAAACACGCTCTGTCTAGAGAAATCAATTAACACGATAATATATAATGACAAAGAGTCTAATGTTTAAAAATTACACTTTATTTTCAAAGAAACTCTTGAGTTATCTTCACGATATTTTAAAATCATCATTAGAGGAAACTGAGAAGACGTATAGAGGAAACTATACCTTCGATATAGAGGGTGTAACAAAAAGGTACGGCAAAATTTCAGGTGTGGATTCCTTATGAGTAGACACGCAAAAAAAAAAAAGTTCATATGACCATATGTCGGGAAATGCATCGTTACAGAGTTACGTCTATTGAGTCGCCTAATGGTGTAAAATAGTCACATTGTGGTCGCTCCTTAATCTGACTCAATTTAAACCTCAATAACTCAGACCCTAATTAAGATAGGAACATAAGTTTGGTAGTAATGCGTTCCTGAAGGATGAAGCATTCAGCCGAAATGCATTTTATGAGAGTACCCCCAGGGGAAAATTAATGCCATCCAAAAATTCTTATGCAAATATCAAAAAGTACGTGATAACCCTCCCGTGTCCGCCGTGTACCCCACACATACATAAAATACATATCAGCGAAAAGCGTCGTCCTTCAGAAATACAGAGATACCAAAATTATATTCCTAGCATCATTACGGTCTGAGTTATTGAAGATTAAATTGAGTCAGTTTAAAGAGCGACCAATATGTGACTATTTTACACCATCATTCGGTTCAATAGCTGTAACTCTGTAACGATGCATTTCCAGACATATGGTCATATGAACTTTTTTGCTTGTCTATCCATAAGAAATCCACCCCTGAATTTTTGCCGTACCTTTTTGTTACACCCTGTATATCAATTAGTAGTGGAGTTGATAACGGCTTAGATTCGCGGTAGGAAGTACATACCTCGAACACAGACAAAAGTAGTAATCCGAAAACCATTTTAGTTAGCAGGTCCCGTTTGGTATGTTCTCGATGCTAAAACGGGATATTATAATCCAATCAATCAATCAATTCTAGCTCAATATGTGAAATTATGTAAAGGAGTATCTATAGAACGGCTTTCGTCTTATTTTCCTATATTTTGCCTATTTTCTGGGCAAATGGATAGATCTTACATTCTATTATCGACCAGAATCAGGATTGATCACGAATTCATTAGAACTCGTTTCTATCTAAGCTTGATGGTTAGTTCTAGAGTAGATCCGCAAAGCAGGCTTGTAGTCAAAACACTGAAGAAAAGGGAATTCATCTTACATTCATAATTTCTTAGTTAATTGATGTTATTCGTATGAAATACAATTTCTCTTAATGAGTTACGTAGAAACGAAAGCATTAGAAATACTTAGAACAATTAGCATAAACAATCTTGACTTAACCCACAAATCTCCAGTGTATCACCGGTGTCTTATTGATTTCCTGTTGACCTTATAATGTTAGTTTCAAACGTTTTACACAAATACCCATTGTACTTTATAAGTCACACATAAACCTTTGTAGCAAGCTTTGTTTCGTTCCTTTTCTTCAGGTTTTAGCAATTTTATTCAACTTTTCTTGTCAGTAGCTGCATGTGGTTCATGGGGTTCTCGAGCGCCTTTCAGTTTCCAGATATATTTTATTTATTCCTATGATAAGGAAGTATTTAAATCCGTAATAATTTGTTTTTCCTGTATCTAAAAGGGTCAGTAATTACTCTGGTAAAATAGTAATTATTCATGTACTAAGTTAAAGTTGTAAACTACGTCTGTTTCTCGCTGAGTCACAGGTGTCACATTGGGTTTCCAATTCATTCAAAAACATTTTTTGGGCATTTCTGTTATCTAAGGCCCTCATTTAGTGAAACATTAAAGTTTTCTTCAAATATTCTTACTTGAACAATGTTTGGATTTTTGTGGGTTAACTCCTTCTGAAATTTGAGAATTGGGTACGAACTGGAAGCACAATTCAATCGAGAGAATATAAAACATGTCTACCTTCATTGTTAACCATGCAGATGATTGCGAATAACCAATTAACCACAACTTTCCCGCCACTTCTAAGATCAAAGGACACCGCAAGGGCAGTGAAGATTGCCTCTAACTCTTCTCCAGGCAAAATTAGTTACATATGATAATCTTAACCAGATTACCGGCCTTTACAACAGATACGCTCCAGCAAATCAGAGCATTGTATACAATACTTATGACCTACAAGTGGCTGAGGTATCTTCGAGAGTAAATTCTGCAAACCAAGTTCCGACAACTCTGTCACAAGCGGACCTTCACGATATCTTACAGTTTGCTCGTGAAAATACTAAATCACAAATAGTTAAATGCAGTGGCGTATTTAAGGGGGGCTTCCGGACTTAAGCCACCCCCCGAAATCTTACTTACTACACTGAGAAAAATCCATTATCCGGACAGCGGTATATTGTACAAATACAAGGATTCGTTATGTTTACTAAGGAAATCTGTACGGAGCGTACTTTATCCATATACTACACAGGTACTGCCTTTTACCCGCTTAGATGTTACATCATGTGGCTGCAGGATGTCTGACATCTAACAATCTTCTGTATTTCACATACGTATACGTATGTTAAATACTTCAGCTATATGTTATATACGTCCATCTGTGTGTGAGATCCAGACCGCCTATAGACACTCTTTCTTTCTCCATGGCTGACGTCATTGAACTACCGTCTTTTGCTTGCGAAACGAGGTTGTTTACAAACGGAACAGAAGAGAGGAAGGAAACAAAAGCCTGGGTAAGTACAATAGTTAACTATTACTTTAGTTAAATATTCCATTAACTATATATTCTTTTAGTATAACTTGCTTTAATATAGTACTAAGTAAGTAGTGTAGTTTATGACTACAATTCTTACTATTGTAACTCGTTAATGATTGAGGAGAATGGAATGGGTGAATCTGAATTTTGAGAAATCTTTGAATATTAATGTTTTGAAACATTTTACGTTTCAAGGTAGCAAAATGAATGTTATGTGTTTATTTATTCCGTTTTATGTGTGACGATTTATTAATTGGTGCAGATTTTCTACAGGACTGCTTAACATAATTGCTAAGAAACCGTTTTCAGCGCGAAAATTTCCTTGTTTAGAGAAGATTTAGGATTTAGATTTCTGGGCTTTCGGCATCAATGGCCTTGTTAGCCCGTCACATATGAGGGATGACTTCCCTCGGTGAGCACACTATCCGGGGAAAGGAAGGGAAGAAAGGATTAGGGGAGGAAGAAAACGGCCTGGGATCTATATATTAGGTACCGCTCCGGCATTTGTCTGCTGTGAATGAGGAAAACCCAAAGAAACCTAATTCAGGATGGCTGGACTTAAAATATTTTGATACTTTTTCGACCGAGTTCCCCCACCGGGATCGAACCCGGGACCGTTCACACCGAAGGCGAGAGCATTAGCGACTACGCTACGCGGGGCCACTTGTGTAGTCTAGAAAACTCATTTTTACTAGGATACTTGTAAGATTTTTTTTTTTTCGCTTTTAGTTTAACGCCCCATGATTGTACATCAATGTAAGTGAAAAGGTGACGATGAGATACATGATAATGGTGGAATCACAAGAAAATGTAAGGAAACTGGAAAGTCTTAATAATCATCACACGCACAGTGTTCACCAAAAGCCTATTTGTCGGGAGCAGGAATCGAACCAGGGACCTAACGGGTCAGAGGTAAGCGCTCTACTACAGAGCTTTATTTTGTTTACATTGAAATATATATATTTTACGAAGATATTGACATATTTTACAGCCTCACTGAAATTTTAAAAAAAGAAAGACTCGTCAGGGAGAGCTTACTTGTCAGGTTTTTATTTTTTAAATTAAATTTAATTTAATTTTTATTTATTTATTTATTTTTGCTTGTTATTTTCCCTAGTTAATTAATGTTTGGGTTACTGAGAATTAAAACCTTTTTAGTATTATTGTCATCTCATCACTTTGGAACCAAAAAGTTAGAATTTTTTTTCTTGTGTTTTCAAATAGGAAGTTGGTGAGTTTGTGCCTTAGCATTGGTTTAGTTTCTAAAACGTAATTGAAGGTCATGTTGAGTTGAGTCTTGGCGGGTTTGAATTCGTGAAGTATCAGGCACTGCTTGTGTCCCTGGCTTCTGTCTGTGGTGTTTCCTGGCTTTGGGCTGTGACGTATTTATGTTGAGGAGTACCAACGCAGGCCGCGTGATATACTGTAGCTACAACACAGCTTCAACAGCTACGAGTGCCAGGTGTTTGAATTTCAGCTTTCGTTACGACGTGACTAATGCAGTATAGTACTAGGTTCCAATTCTATGGCTGGTAAAAACGGTATATTACTTTCGTGGTGTGGTAAGAAATACAACGTAATAGTTAATAGTTTAATTAGTGTTTCTTCATAGTATTGTTTCACTATTTCTAGAAGGAATTAAGTATTAACGAAGTAATGAATAAGCAAAAGCACACTTTGATTGACGTTTATTATTTCTCATACTCCATTGAGAATGTTTTGATCCTCAGTTGCGCAAACATCCAGTGTGCGTTTTTTTTTTTTTTTTTTTTTGCTTCCACTGCCTTACAGATGAGCTCCCTCGTGGCTAAGTGGTTAGTGTACACGCCTTTGGCTTGGGACACCCGGGTTCGATTTCCGGCCGGACCGTATGTGGTTCGGATTCCACTTTAATCTGTAGGTCCACGTCTCATACAGCCTTGTTGCTGAAAGGAACATTAAAATCAACTCAGCACTGCTTTACAGATGCAATTGTTCGATTCCGAGTTCGAATGAAGCTGTTTACGGGCAGGGGGCGACTTTTATATATACAATCCAACAGCATTTTAGTTAGTGATGCAATATATATATATATATATATATATATATATATTACAAAATTGAAAGTGACTATGTTTGTGACTCTTAATCTCTTAGGGCCGCGGTGGCTCAGTGGTAGAGCGTTCACCTCTGGTGCTTGGGGTCCCGGGTTCGATCCCAGCCCCCGCCAAATGAACTTTGTGGTGGACAAACACCGTGTGCATGGGTTTCCTCGGGGTTCTCCCGTTTCCTCCCACTTTCTTCATTCTACCATTTCATTCATTGCTCATCATCACCGTCTCCTTTAGCCTAACCGGCATAACTGTGGGACGTAAAACTCAAAGGTTTCATTTCATTTCATTTTTTCTTAATCTCATCTCTTGAACCATCCGACCGATCTCGATCAAATTTCCAACGTAGATGCGGTTCTGGCCTGGGAGTGTTTTTAGCTATTTACTTTGACAGTAGAACTTAGAGGAGGGGGACAGAAAAAATAAATAAGACTTAATTTACTTTGAAGTGTAAAAGTGCGAGCGTTTTCTTCTCTCTCTCTCTCTCTCTCTCTTTCTTTCTTTCTTTCTTTCTCTTCACTCCTCCAGTCTCCTCTCACTTTGATTTCACGATTTCGCACTCTGATGAAAAGTATTAAATACCGCCAGGAAAAGCACTAATATACAACCTCTCTTTTAGGCGCCCCTTCAACCACGCGCCCGGGGCACATGCTTTGCTTGCTCGCCCATAGCTGCGGCTCTGTGAGCTACATACGTAATATACAATGTTTACGTAATACTTTGAGTTATAAATACTATTAAGAAAGGAAGAATTGCATTTTTTTAACTTTAGGAAAGAAGCTACTATGGGATTAAAGATAAGGTAGGAAAGGCAACACATTTGTATGCAAATGAAGAGAAACACATTCCAGTCTATGCTTTCACCCAGCAGACATTGTTTGGAACCAAAAAATATTTTAATTTTTGGAATCTTGTACTTAGGTTCACAGCGGAAGCGACAAAATAACTTGACTCATCCATTGTAGCTCTCCCCGCAACCAGTGTTGCCAAAATGTTGACAATAAGTTTGCGAAACGAGAGGTGACGACTCCAATTTTGGGTGAAAAGTCGCTATAAAAAATAATCGAGAAATTCATTGCCTATAAGCATTTTTTTTAAAGTTGTAGATGTAAACTAAACAATATGTTCTACTCACTGGCGCAAATCCCGGGGGGATGACGGATACATGTCCCCTCCAATCTTGGAACTGAGGGGGACTTCTCCCCAATAATTCGATTTGAAATGTGTTTGATGATTTTTGTCCGATTCCTACAAAGGAACGTGAGATAAAATAGACGTCCCCCAGAATAAGCCTCAAATCTGCAGCCTTCCAACGCTGAAGACAACTCTGATCCTCCACAACATTGTTTTTCAACTTCATAAGTATTTTGGACATCGCAATCAAAAAAAGTATGGTAATGGTCTAACCTCCCCCCCCCCCAATGTTGAAGACAGTTTTGCGCCGCTGGTTCTACTCACATCTTTGTAAACAGGGCGCAACCAATCCTTTAATTCAGGGATCATTTCAGATTGTTTCGGGTACTTTTCTTCATATTGTGGAGTCAAAATAGTTCCGAAATAATTAATACTACAGTACTTACGTTAAGCAATTTTTTGTAAAAGAAAAAGTGCAGAATAATTAAAAGGCCCCAAAGGACAAATATAACAAACACCCACTTCGCCTTTATTCACGCATCTATAGCTAATCTTGTTGCTATCGGTAATGATGTATTACGTGTGCCTCTCAACGGAAACTCTTCGAACTAAAGGACATTAATTTGTAGTTGTTCTTCGTTAGAGGGCAAGGGTAACATAACAATGCAGGATTGTGGGGCAGTTGGTACGCTGTATTTCCAAACTCTTCATCACTTGCGCTGATTAAAACAAACAAACAGAAAAAAGAACGTAAAAACTGTTTTGAACTAATAATGCTTCTCTACAGATGAACATTTTGTTTGCAGCAAAAAGTCGCTAAATTTGTAATTAGCCACTCGTCATTTAAAAATCACCCAAAAAAGTCTCCAACCGGAAAAATTATTTTTTGTCGCTATCGTAGGGCGACCATACGTCCCGTTTTGACCGGAACAGTCCCGTTTTAGGGGCGTGTCCCAGCCGTCCCGTCAGTAGATGGAAAAAAGTAGTAGTCGTCCCGTTTTATGTAAATGAAAGAAGTAAAAACAAACCCAGTACCTTTACTCCTTTTAAAAGTATTAATAATTAATAATAACAAAGAGGCAAAAATTGAACTGAAATTCCCTATATTAAACATACTCTATAGTTTGCAGTACTGCTCGAAAGACAGCAGAGGTTGTGTGTTGGTTGTGTGTTGAACAAACTTCAACGTGTCTTTCCTTTTTATAAGTACCCACTCTGTAACAAAGAGAGAGAGAAAGGGGGGGAACTCTGATATCAAGGCACTGATAAGAACAAAGATAGATCTAAAAGTCTAGGGTTGCCAGAACCTGTCCCGTTTTTAACTGAAAATTTTATGGTCACCCTATGCTATCGTTGAGGTCGAATTCCCCTGATTTAGCGACTTTTCCCAAAATTGGCAACATTGACCCCCACCGAACAACATCCCGCCATCTTTAGCCTAGCCAGCATAATAGTGGGACGTAAAACTTAAAGATTTCATTTAATTTCGAACAACACCGCCAGAAACCTACTGTTATGCCATTCCCAAAACACCCTTCTGTACAGTTCTCCCTATTCGAAAAATCTGTAAATAGCAGGGTTCATACATAAATATGGAACTCAATTTCCCTGAATTTTCCAGGTTTTCTAGGTATTAATTTTGCAATTTCCAGGTATAGTGGTAGAAACTAACAATACGAGAACACATAAATTTTAAGAATAATATATTTATATATTTGAGAATGGCCACCCTTCTCCCCAATGAACGATTGCAATTAAATATTGTCACAAGAAAATAAATAATTAAAATAAATAAAATTTAAGTTGAAAAATATTAAGTTGAGAAACCTACTAAGGGAATTAATTAAATACTTTTGTGCCATACTTGAATACATTCAAAATATACAAAAATACTGGGTTGGGGAAGCAAAAAGGGCCCGCGACATTTTAACTGATTCTTGTAGTACCCGACGACAGAAATCGATTACTGAAAGAATTTTCAAAATCGGCGCAGGCAAACATGGAGAAAATCATATTTTCATGTACCGGTTCAAAATGGGGAAAGAAAAAAGGACCGCGACATTTTAACTGAGTTTTGTAGTACTCAACGAGAGAAATCGACTAGTGAAGAAATTTCCAAAATCGGCGCAGGCAAGCATGAAGAAAATCGCATTTTCATGTACCAGTTCAAAATGGGGAAGAAAAAAGAGCCCGCGAGATTTTAACTGATTCTTGTAGTACTCGTCGAGAGAAATCGATTAGTGAAGGAATTTTCAAAATTGGCGTAAGCAAACATAAAGAAAATCCCATTTTCATGTACCGGTTCAAAATGGGGAAGAAAAAAGGGCCCGCGAGATTTTAACTGATTCTTGTAGTACTCGTCGAGAGAAATCGATTAGTGAAGGAATTTTCAAAATCGGCGCAGGCAAACATGAAGAAAATCACTTTTTCATGTGCCGGTTCAAAATGGGGAAGAAAAAGGGCCTACGAGATTTTAACTGATTCTTGTAGTACTCGTCGAGAGAAATCGATTAGTGAAGGAATTTTCAAAATCGGCGCAGGCAAACATGAAGAAAATCACATTTTCATGTACCGGTTGAAAATGGGGAAGAAAAAAGGGCCCGCGAGATTTTAACTGATTCTTGTAGTACTCGTCGAGAGAAATCGATTAGTGAAGGAATTTTCAAAATTGGCGCAGGCAAACATGAAGAAAATCACTTTTTCATGTGCCGGTTCAAAATGGGGAAGAAAAAAGGGCCCGCGAGATTTTAACTGATTCTTGTAGTACTCGTCAAGAGAAGTCGATTAGTGAAGGAATTTTCAAAATTGGCGCAGGCAAGCATAAAGAAAATCCCATTTTCATGTACCGATTCAAAATGGGGAAGGAAAAAGGGCCCGCGAGTTTCAACCGCTAAGAAAATTCTAGCCCGTGGCCATATGTATCACATATCTCACCAGTTCATAATAAAAATTTTCAACACAAAATTACGGTCGTCCGTGTGACGTACTCCCAAAAGGCCTAATGTGTATCACCCAACTCACATTCAATGAAACCACATCCGTGTAGAATTTAGAAAGGAACTTCTTATGATGTATACAGGATGTCTCAAAAGTTCCCTGACATAGGCTAACTCTGTTATTATCAGTTACAACAAAATGTAAGAGGTAAAAACATCTCGAAATATGACATTTTCAATCTAAAGTGAACACTTTTTAAAAAATCGGACGAGATGTTTGTGCTATATACTCTTTATGCACCCAATTTTAAATGAAAATGCAACGTTGCCATTTACCTGGCCTGAATGAAGTTATTGTTTGAAACGGGGGCTGGCCATCGACATGTTAGCGTAAAAGACAGTAACTTCACTCACTTATGTTTTGGGTCCAGGTAAATGGCAACGTTACATTTTCATTTCACATTGGGCGCATAAAGAGTGTACAGCGCAAACGAGTCATCCGATTTTAAAAATTCCTTCACTTTAGATTGAAAACATCATATTTGGAGATGCTTTCCCCTCCTACATTTTGTTGTAACTCTGATAATAACAGAGTTACCCTATGTCAAGGGACTTTTGAGACACCCTAT